>NC_083561.1:15639074-17002538 GCF_019925205.1 Metopolophium dirhodum
TATATTGTATATAATAATAATCGACAAAGTGCAGCTACTCCCAAATCATTATTCTGCTGTCAAGGCGTTTCAACTTAAAAGTAGAGGTAAATCCTACAATTTATATTGAACATATTTTTTTCATTTCATAACATTATACTAGACACAGCTATATTATTTGATTTGAATTATTGCTATTACGATCGTTTCGTAATAGGAAAAATGTGAAAACACACGTACATTGATTTAATTCTAATCTGAATAAGACAACTGACCATTATTTGTAAATCAAACAATTTGTCATTGACATACATTTCAACTTGATTTTTAAGGCGCGTGAGATTTAAACCTAAAACAACTGAATTATTTTACAACACACTCTCAAAAATAATAATAATAATAATTTTTAAAGGCGATATAATAAAGTGTTGCTAGACATAATTTAATGTAGGCAATGTTCAAGTGCGTACTAGATCATTAATCACGAAGTTAATGTGCAACCACAATGATGTACGTTTAAAAATCTCTGAATATTGCTCTAAATACGATTGCGTGCACTTGAAACGATATTCTTAAAATTGTATACAGTTGAGTAATAATGATTCGTGTCAATTATTTCATTTCAAAACATATATATATATATAGTGTCATTGAACGAACGTCAGGAGGATTATATATTCAATTTATTATTTAATATTGCTGTGTACATGTGTATAAAACACTCGAGAATTATAAAATCGTTTTCGGATGACAATTATGTAAATAATTCGAACCTATTAATATCAACGTGAATTTGTCACACGCCATTATTAAATCATTTTTATCATAATATGATATAAAATATGTTTAAAGTTTAAACCATATTCCTATTATTATACGTACAACTGCTGCAACAGTCGTTCGTTTGCAAATAAGTTTTTAACACGCTTGCATCACGATATGTTGTACAACTATAATATTATATATTATTCTCTACCTATTACTTTTTATCCTAGACCTAAATGCATTAAACTTATATATAGATAATAATATATTTAGTATTTATCTACATTGTTTTACGGAATCACGCTTATGAGTTATGATGGCAATGCGTTGTAGCAGTGTCAAGTTATATGTTTTAATAACTAACAAAGCACAATTCTCGACGCAAGTCTACAATTTTGATATTTTCATTCAAATAAGCAATCATTTATTATTGTCGATTCTGCGTGGAATTGGCAAAATCGGTTTTTTGGAACAAAGCAAAAATTAAATATATGTATACTGCAGTCATCAACCGATAATTCAAACCTCGATAATTCGAAAAACTCCACATATCGTACCAAACGCTTGGTCCCCTGAGAAAACATCTATAATTAGAAGAAAATTCATATTGTATTTTGGTCCTCTCGATAATTTGAAATGTCTGTCGGTGGTTTTTCGACTTTATTTGTATAATTTTACCAAAATAAACTTCTGCAATAGTGCAATATGTAAATTAAACAGTTGTTTAAATCGAATAAAACATAGTCAATCTGAATATGGGTTCCGCAAAGTACAAGTGTTAGTCGATCGTCGATAAAAAGACAGTGATTGCAGCTGAAGCTGGTGAAAAAAATCTTACTACGTTAACTTATTTACTTTATTAACAGATATAATAATATATTATATTATTAAATGTAGAAGTATAAGGTAACATTCAATGTGCATGGACAATACTACCTATTAAATTTCAATTTTGTTATATATTTGTACATATAGTAGGTAAGTATAGTATTACGCATACTATTTGTTGGACATGAGTTCGCTATATAATCGCGGTATTTCCTATTTCAGAGCCTGAGAGAAGTATGTCTAGTGGCGTAGTCATGGTTTTAAATGCGTCCATTTACGATTTACTTGCCTATTTAAAAACGCTCTGCAGAATTACTACATTTTGAAAAGAATTGTTTAATTGTGTCTGCAGTGGGATGCCGTATTGTTATGATCTGTGAAATCGGTCGTCCGTACCACGCGCAGTAGCCAGTAAGACTGTAAAAGTATATGTTTTGAGTGTTTTAAGAGTTAAAATAATTAATGCCAAATTCAGTTAGATATTTTAGGTTCAAAAACTTTACTGACAATATTGTATTATGACTAGGTTGAAAAAAATTAAGTGCTTTTCCGGAAACACGCCCCAAATAGGTACCTACTATAATGCTACTAACAGCTATGATGCGTTTTTGCATGACATGTTTGATGTTTCGGGTGATTACTATTATACAATCACCCGCCACCACTTTCCTAGCAGCTCCGCTCAGAATAATGTTTGATTATATTCTCCGCAACGAAAACGTAATCCGTTCAAATTATACGTTGTCAACGCACGACGAATCGTATTATATATATTGTATTGCTGTTTGCTGTATATTAGTTGTGCGTGTGTCCATACTATTATATTATATATTTATACATGGTATATGGTATACTGTACTTGCAGGTATCCACGTCCGCTGCGGATGGCGTGTCTGGACCATATTATTGTTATTATTAGGTATTAAATTATTACGCGATCGGTATGACGTTAATTGTGCACTAATTATTTCGGTGGCTTTGCAAAACGCGCGTTCGTTCGTGGCACGTCGGCCGACAGAATGTTCTCGGGATACTGGCGCTGGACATATGCTGGACGGCCAGGACGGCCAGGACGGACGTTTAATTCACAGGTGGTTTTCAGAGGCGCGTAAATTGTTTTTTTTTTTTTGTAAAACTCTGTCTTTTATCTTCGTCTCGAGTTTCGGTCTTAGAAACCTAATCCCGAAATGATATTGTATGCGTGTAATATAGGCGCGGCATATTCTAATGCGGTTTATTATTATTAGGGTGTGATGACGGCACTATAAAACCTTTTAAAACCCATTTAAAATACTGAAAAATTAAAAACCTTTTAAAAATCTTTTAAAACTAAAAAGGAAAAGAATAATTACAACCTATAATACTTATTAAGTTTCAAAAAAAGTAGAACATGTGTTTGTTCATTTTATATAATTTATTTTCATAATTTTGTAAAGTTTATTTTATTGATGTTATCATCTGAAATGTTTTTTTTGTTTTTTCCCTCTAGTTTGATGAAGCCAATGTGAAATAATTCTACAGGTAACGATTTACGATAACACATAATTCACACATTTATGTACCTAATAGCCAAAATGTCAAAAAGTCAACTATAGCCCATAGGTAGATAGGTACTGTCCACTACTTCGATATACATACGATTCAAACTTTATTATATATTTATATACAATAAGAAATATTGCGTTAACTTAAATCTTCACAGCCTTATTAGTTATTACTTGTCTTATTACTTATTAGTCACTAGTCAATATGATTGTTGTTATTATTATCATTATTATATTGTGTCGTGTCTTACCCGTCTGACACTCGGAGCTGTTAGTCGCAGACAGTTGAGCGCTAATGTATTATAATATTATCGCGCACGCGGAAAACTGGTTACCGACATATAATATAGGTACATTTATATGTTAAAAATACGCACACCGATACACTATACAGTATGTCCCAAAAGTCCCGTATCACCCTTAATATCTCCATGTAAAATCACTATATTTAAACGCGGTTTTTTTTACAGTACTAAGTATGAAAATTCTGATTGAATGGCATAAAATTCATTTATTTTTTTCTTTAAATTCAAAAATTTTCAAAAAAATTTTTTACGCATTTAAGAATTTAAAATTTTTAAGATAGCCATTTTGTTGAGCATATTTTTTAAAACAGTTCAAAAAAAAAAAAATACTAAAATTAAATAAAAATTAACCAAGTTAGAGCAAGTTATGTTTTTGAATAACTGTAGTAAAAAAATAAATATTATTATTTCACATTTCAATAATGAATATCTAATTTCATATCTAATAATAATATTTATTTTTTTACTACAATTATTCAAAAACATAACTTGCTCTAACTTGGTTAATTTTTATTTAATTTTAGTATTTTTTTTTTTTGAACTGTTTTAAAAAATATGCTCAACAAAATGGCTATCTTAAAAATTTTAAATTCTTAAATACGTAAAAAATTTTTTTGAAAATTTTTGAATTTAAAGAAAAAAATAAATGAATTTTATGCCATTCAATCAGAATTTTCATACTTAGTACTGTAAAAAAAACCGCGTTTAAATATAGTGATTTTACATGGAGATATTAAGGGTGATACGGGACTTTTGGGACACACTGTATACGACTATATTATTATTATTATTATTATTATTATATTATGTTTGTGTATACAGTACATATTCAGGCATTAGGGCAGCAACTGTAAGTATAGACACGTTACTTTATTTAATTTTTTCTCTGCATTCTTTTCGCGCCATTACATTATTATTACGGCGTATCGATTAGAAAAGCAATTCAAATAGATTATCCGTTTATGCAAATGGCCGTAATTAATATTTTACCGGGCAATTAATAACGAAATACATTATTATCCGAAACTATCAGCGGTAGTTTGTAACTGCAGCAGCGCCACGAACCACAAGTTATTTAAGTGTATAATAATGTATATATAATATGTGTGTATGTGTGTGTGAGTGTGTAACTACATTCTTGTCACAATCACATTCCATATTGTGGGTACAGTATATTGAAATATACTCACGAAATGTAGTGTTTAAAATTGATATCATTTTTATGTCATTGCGATGGGTTATACTTTCAAAAACTTATCGAAATATAATCAAATGTAATTTATTCATTGGAGTAAATTGTGTATAATTATATGTCTAATTCTTTCACTTTTTAATAACAATGAAAAGAAATCGATTTGAGTTTTCTTTTAATTATAATAATAGTATAGTGAGGCAACTTGCAAACAGTATTGCTACAAGAGTTTCATGCAACAAAACGCATCGTATTTCGCGTTTAATTAATTTTTTTCATTCCTTAATTATTACTAAATTATTTTATCAGTCTGTAGAAAATTAATTCACAGCGATTTGATAAGATTACTATTATTTTTTTAATTGAACTCAGTTGTTTTGTTACCATACTGTTATTTAGAATTAAAAGTGGCATATACGATAATAGAATTTAATAGCTTCAGGCTCGGAAGACTACGTATCAAACTAAAGATATAAATAACAGTATATTTAAATGTTCAGATATACATTCTTTCAACAACAAAAAACTAATAATTATAAATTATATTTAAATATTTAAAAGATATATATTCCAAGTTATCTGCACGATATATCGAATATTATATTTAATATAATCAACGTATAATAAGTAATAACTTTGAACTTCAGCGTACTAAAATAAATGTCTGCAGCTTAATACAATATAGTATATATCTACAGTGAAACTTACTCGAACTTTTTTATTATAATGATTGTAGAAGAGACTGAGGTAAATTACCATGCTATTAAGGGGTGACCATTATCCAAAGAACCAAGTTAAAAGTAGCTGTAAGGTATATAAAGGTACCTAACCTAGCCTAGCTATAGGCAGTAGACGGCACTAAAAAAATTAACTGCTGCAATTTGTAAGATCCTACTGTGTCAATATAAATGTTATAGCTAGGTACTGTATTTTATTATCATTCCTATTATAATGTATTTAATTAAATTACCGTTGTATAATAAGAGCTAACATTTCTATTAAAAAAAAAAAAAGTCTTAATATATATAAAGGTATACGAGTTATACTTAACTATTTTTATTACGCAATTTTATTTTGACCCATATAAAAGTGTTTTTGATCATGGTTAAATGTCTTCAAGACATCCGTGTTTACTGTTTACAGCGAATAGAGCTTACACCCATCGTTTGCATAATACTCACTTGTTATGAAGGTTTTATAGCCCATATGATATAATAGTTTGATTGAATAAAAATGTACGTAATTAAATTTTACATTTATCGTTGAAATTTAAGTATTATTATTTTCGAGATTCGCTGAGATATAATATATATTATATTCATAAATATATAAATTTGCAAAAGTATTGCAATAGGTATATATTTACTAAACATACAATTATAATATAACGAATGACGATACGCGAGTACTTTAAACACTAATATAAAACGGTGATCAGATACATGTAACATATTATATCGTTTAGATATTATATTCTGCAATGCAGATAATATGTAGAAAAAAAACGATACAAAAAATTGCATTTAATATCGCGATGGTCTGATAATCGTAAAATACACAACCACACAATGTATATTGTATGGGTAATATTTGTAATAATATAATATGTACGAGCATATTTTAATACAGTTTTTTTTCTACCTATATAACATATACATAATATTTTGTCCGTCATGTATAATGGCATACCTACCTATATTAAACTATTAATATTTATAACTGAAAATCGATTAGCGTTTTAGAATATGGAAATAAGTACAATAAATAAACGTGTTCCTTATACATTTCATTCGCTCTATATATTAAATATAATATGTACATCTAGTATTATAATGAATAGCGATCACACACACCGATTAGACAGTTTTTTTTTAACAAACAGAAATGCAAACGTTGTGGTGGTGGACCTATCTATCTGTACAGTGTACACTATTGAAGTGCTTAACCAACATCGATACTTCCACATCATCGCGGTCGAGTAACGTAGTCAATAGCAGGTATCACGACGACGTGTATATCACATATACGCAGAAAAAACCAAAAACCTTTTAAATACATCACATAGGTAATATATATGGACATAATTGGCCGGAAACCGTTTGCGGTAAACCCGGTATATCCGTAGTACCATAGCTCAGCGTGTAGGTAGGAACACCTCCTATTCGGTTATGATATTATTTATCGACGACGGCGTGGACGCGAGTCGTCATAGTGCGGCGCGTATTCGATTTCCGTTCATATTATTATATAAATTCGTGTATAATAAAATAATATATCGTATACACACACCCACGCCGCCACCGCGTTTATATCCGACCGGCGCTGTAGCGTAATATAATAATAATAATAATATATTTATTATATACGTATTATATTATAGAGGTAGGTATATCATTTTATACTATATCGTATAATATTATATATGTATAATACCTATAATAATAACAACACGTGTTTTATTCGATTTCGGGGCCGCGGGCGCCGCCGTCGCCGCGAGACCCGCACGCGTATACATAATATTGTATAGTCGATATTATACTATTACACCCGGAAGTGTGTGTCCGCGGCGAGTCGCTGACCGATCGACCGCGGCGCACGCGTTACGTAAAGTATATTATAAAAAAAACCTCCCAAAACGGGAAAGGAATAACAAAAAAAATAACCGAACGGATTGTTGTGCAGCGTACTACATATGTCGGGTCTCCCTACCCCACGACGCGCCGGCGGGGTGGTGCGTGGGTGGACCTTGTAAGTTTTCACGCCGGCTGGAGAGCCGCATACAGCACACTCGTTCGAATTATTATTATTACTATTATTATCGTTTATCACGACAACCGCTGCGCCGGTCGCCGCCGCCTCGAATCGCAGTCGCCGCGCGTTTCCTCAGCCACGCACTCGCGTCTCGTCTGCGGACAGACATTCTCTCTCTCTCTCTCTCTCCATCTCTGCGTGTGTGTTTGTGCGTCCGCAGTTATTATAATATTATTATCATCATCAGTTTCGCGTGTCAACGACGATTAACGAAAAGTAATATTAATATTATGCGGGATATATTTTGTGCTGCAGCCGGTAACAACCACTAACGCAGTGTGATCCGCACACGAGCCAGTCGGATTCTGTGGGAAACACGACGCCACCGCGAACCTCGATCGTGATATCCGGACGCGGGACATCAATACATCATGCGATGGTTATTAGCGGCCGATCGATCTCATCTGCAGCCTACAGTCGACTTTATCCTGGTATTCGATGATTATATTTATTTTACGCTAATATAGGGTTATGTTATATAATTTAATATATAGGTATTTTACAGTAAATTCTTATTATAACGTAAGTAGATATTTCGCGTAATCTCGAACTCGATTGAAATCTCCTTGAAATAATTATTACCATTACGATAGAACTTGATATTTCGAACTTTTTTCTGTTCTTTTGAGTTCAACGACATAACGTGATTATACTGTATTTATATCATCGTTTTGTTGTCGTGGACTGCAGAGTTACGAGTTTCGTTCAGCCGCGTGTGGTCTTGCAAGACCCAGAAGGGAAATTCGTCGTATTTTATCGCATTTGTAAATATTTTGTACAGTCTGAGGCCACTGCAGTACAATGTCGGATATGGTCTTTTTTCCACCCCAGTGAGCCACTCCGGCTGCGGTATTTATGTATATCATGATATATATAATATATGGCGCCATGTCACCGTATAAAAGAAAACGCGATTTCACTACTCGATATTTGTATATACAAAACCAAATCGCCACCGTAATTTTCCAACTATACGTTTTAAATGTTAGAAAATATTTATGCTATTTTTTCATAAAAAAATTACATTAGAATGAGTTTGAAGATGTTACTGAACTATCGTGTTTTAGAATATCCTTTTTTAAAACATCTCACTAGTTTTTAAAAAAAATCTAGTGAATTAAAATGTATAAAAACATATTTTAAATAAATATTTTAATTTTATACAATATGTTTCGAGATATATTCATATTTTCAAGCACCACTTTCCGATATTCTTTTAAAATCGCTTATTTATTATTTTTAGATTTCATTGTTTGTGATTAAACAAATTTGAAGGACCATCGTATACCAATATTTATCTTTAAAAATAAGTGGATTTTATATGTTATACAACCCGTCAATGTTAAACAAAACTTATCCCGATAAAATTACAAACAAAAAATACGAGACAAAATAAACTTTTAAAAAACTCATAGATAAAGTTCATATTTTTCTAAAGAAATTAATAATGTTACCTATATAATATTATTTTAGGTCTCAAAACCAATAAAATATGCTTATACACCTCAATTTATGTGTAGTGTGTACTTACCCTATATACCTATAATATATATATTTACGCTGTTACAGTCAATTGTATTCAATGTACCTATAATATGATAATGAACACATTTAAAATCACGTGCATATAGAATTCCGCAAGTACAAATATATACCGATATATGAATATTAATATGCCTCCTTTTCAACCAAATTATTCGATTTTTAAAACACATTTCAAAATCATCAACATCACAAATGTTTACGTATTTTGTTCACGTACGTTTATAATTAAGGGTTATAGATTACAGTCTATAAATACGAGTTTATTATGAAATACATACACATATAGGGCTATTTAATCGAGCATAAATAATGTAATATTCATGGATCGTCATTTATTAACTGTTATTATAAATCTCATTTGTTATCCATTATTCATACTTTGTTGGTACAGATGTTAATTTTAACACTAGATTTATAATATTCGTTTTACTACCGTAATACTAACTTAATACTTTAAAAATATACATACCTACTATTTATTTAAAATATTGCATGTTGATCATTATAAAATATATTATGATAATAATAAACGAAAAAATTAAATTAAAAAATAATAATATTCTTGTCTAGTCTTTAATAAAGGGGTTTATAACATGTTTATTTCAACGAATTACGGATAGTAAAATATGACAGAAAATTAATTCCACATAAGTATATTATAGTTTATAGATGTAATACATATTAAAAAAAAAAAAGAAACAATAGAAATATAATTAGTATAATTTGGTATTAAGAACATACCTAATTATTAATAGTGCATTCACTTTTTACAATGCATAAGTATTGCAAACATTTTCGCAAACATAATGTTCATGCTCTGTCAAATATAAAATTAATCCTACGCTGGAGATAATATACTTACTAGATTTTGAAATGTTCATGAATAGAAAACATAATACTATATATGTAAATTATTACGTCTTAAGTTTTATGATATTACGTTACTTTTATTGTTACTATGTAGCATTGTAGCATATTGTGTTATTAATTGTGTTATTACAATTTGTTTAATATATTATATTATTATAATATTCCACAGTAGGTATTACCTACTATTACACTAATACTACAACGCGGCACGCGCTATTTAGATCTTATAAAATCTTAACGCTCTTTTTTTTTTAATGAAATATGTTTTCATAATGACGTTTTGAATAGTTAAATATTCATATTACTATGAACTCAGTATGAAGAATATTTTATTATCGGATAAACATATTAACATTGTTAATATAATCAAACAATGGGTTTAATCTTTAACTAAATTGATTCCACTACTTGAACGATTTAACATAATATTTTAATGGTTATTCTTTGTTTTATTATGAAGAAAGTCATTCATTGTTATATTGTTTATCCGTGATAATCATAATTATACTTTCAAAGATTAGGGAACATTGATTTTGTTTTTTTATTGTTATCAAATATAAATTATCATCAAATTCAAATAAGTAATAACACTAATTCATCATAATAATATTTTTATAGCAAACTTAATTTATCCCAACAATTAATATCAATGAGAATAAATAAAATGTTAAGTAGGTACTTCAGTACTTCAGTAGAATATTATAATTTATAGTAATACATATTTACAAATATGATAACCAAATCTGATGTCCGTGATATATTTATCGTTATCGTCTATAATATAAACGACATCTCTAATTAAAAATACTTAACATATGTCATAATAAAGAAAATATAGCAGTAAATGGAATCATTAGAATTAGAGAGTATTTAACGTAGTCATTATTACGTAGGTATATAACATTGGCTCTCTTGACGATGTTTCACTGTGAAGTGTGGAACAAATTGTATCCCTCCGAGTTCCGGCAGGACGCTATTAATGTATAATGCCGTTTCCAGACAATAAAAAAGCACTTATTATATTACACTGACTTTTCGACCTATGGTAATTTTCGTCTCATAAAATGCATTCATAGGTCCATCAAGACTTTATCAGTAATGGTCAGGCAAGTGGGCGTGCTCGTATGAGACGCAAAAATATGTACAAAAAATAAATAAATAAAATAAGAATCCTTATTTTAATATATGAAAAAAAAATTAAGAGTATTAAAGCTATATAGACGACCGGTTTTTTTTTTTAATCCTTCGCAGACTTATTATACAATTATAAAAATTATTTTAAAAAAAAATTCTGTCTTAGCTTTACCGAATATAATTTATATTAACCAGCTTTAAACACAACAAGTGGTCTCTGCGGGCATAACTCCTTCGCGAACAGCTTGAAAAAAGAAGCTCTCTGAAATGATTAATTACACTGTTATAGCAATTATAATTAATTATTCAGTGTGTTGTTAAGAGTGTCGTTATTAGCTCAAACACACGGCCATTACGAAACACGCGTTGTACCTACACATAGGTACGCGTTTCGAGTTTACGAATTTTTTTTCTTGTACCTACTTCAATGTAAGACTGACTATACTGGCTTGGTGCAGTGAAAGTGGACACGAAAATTAAATACCTACCTGCAGCCGCACTACTGCAGACAATGCGCACGCGCATAATCGCCAAATTAAAATAATTCGAATTGAAACAAACAATTATTATTATTATGTTCCTGTCGGCCGTTACACTATTGTTTCAAAACGATACGTAATAATGTAATGTATAATATATAATATACGTACCGCATATTATAAGACCACCGATATAAGATTTGCCGCTGCCGCATCGTGTTGCAGTCGAAACGCATCTTTTTTATACTATTGCATAGCAGAATAATAATATCGGCATTATGACGTATTTCAACTTCATGTACTTATAATGTTATATACCTACCCACAATTACTGTCGAGTCGCTTAAACGTACATAACTTTTTAGCTTTTTTTATTTTATTGGTCTTGTACAAATACACTAGGTATATAAAGCGGTAAACCTATTATAAGATTTAAACGGGCGGCTACTGCAGCAGCCCTACTTGCATGTGACAAATAATAGTATAGTTGTACAAAAACGTATATTTAGTATTACCTAGGTATAGTCTTGTTTTGCGTTCGTTTGCTGGAGAGAAAAATCGTTTTGTACTATAAAACCGATGGCGCCGTGGCTGTATAATTCAATTATTATTACTATTGCTATGTATTATATCATTGATTATAAATACTATATAATTGATAAAATTCTCCAATTTTTCCAATGCGAGGTGGCATCAATGGTGAATTAGGTAAAAATATTAATATTATTAATTTTTAATTATTATCATTATAGTTTTTTTTTTTATTGATCGTGAAGCCATTTGATTATGGCCATTAGCTGTTTTTGTTTTTCGTTTGTATTACGGGAGGAACTGTAAGTTAGTACACACGTGTGTTATTGGTTTGACAGATTTTTTAGTGGGCACCTGTGGGTATCTGCCATGCCCGGGTGGGGGATGGCGGCACTTCTCTCCGGACACCATGACTTTCCTGAAGAAAAATGCCGCCCGTGAACCGAGGTTTGAACCAGCCCCGGTGTGCGACACAGCCGACGCCTTAGTCCGCTCGGCCACTCCGTCCCTTTATCATAATAGTTATTAGTTTGTAATACCTATTTTTATATATTATTATTATTATTTTAGGAATGTTCTAACTGTATTCTGATAAAATAAATTATTATGATTATATAATAATATGGCTCACCGACATTACACCGCGTATTGTTGCTGTAAGCAAATATTTCCTGAAAAATAATATAATAATCACGTGACACCTCGGTAAGACCGTGATGATATCGTATTCACTATTCAATATAATTCTAGTCCGCGACCGGGCACGTGCGGTTGGTGTGACAGTATAATATATAAATATTTAATATTATGTAATACTGCTTATAATAATAATAATATAATACGCGCGAACAAGTCCGGGGCGCGACATCAGAAGATGTGTTCTCGACTTCTCGTGCAGTGTCCGTCATTGTATTGTTGTCGCGGGTAAATAGTAAAATAATGACAATATACCAATATTAAATAACAATAATAATAGCCAATATAGGTGTGGCCCATGTAAAGAATAATATTGTATAAGTATGAAAAGCGTAGTCGCGGCGACGACGTGTCGGCGGCGGTCATCATCCCAAGTCGGGGAGTCGACAATGCCCGACGACCGAGACCATGGTCGCGATGAGCACGAGCACGACCGAAAACAATTTCGAAAATCGATCGGATTAATATTATAAATTATAAACGATATCATTCGAGAAATCGGCTCTGCAGTATATTATGCCTATACGGCGTGCGTATCGAATTTATCACGGCCGACTGTACGGCGCGATGTGATCACGGTCGCTCGAACTAGATATATTATTATAGGTATCATATTAAAATATAATAATAATATTGTGATGCTGCAACAGCTCAATGCATTTCTCTGGAGTAAATCATCGTCTTTTATAGGTATAATAGCCAATAGGTGTAAACCCGATTAAATAAGCCTTATATTATAGTTATTTTATTTATTTATACTTCCCGATCGAATTTGAATACCCTGCTCGGTTCAAAATTACTTCATAGGACCTACCTATACCTGGTCTCGTCTCTCTTGATAATCTCGATATGTGATCAGTTGTTTTCGCGGGACTCGGTTTTCTAAGCGTTAATAATCAATTATCATAATATCATATTATAATATTATGATAATACGTATAGTCTTATACCCATAATATAATTGAATATTATTATATACGATAAACCACGCGCTTTGTAACTTCAATAAAATCGTGAAATCATTTTTACGAATGCAGATATAAAATATATTATATTTACGATTTACCAAGAAAAACGTCAGAAATACGAAACCAAAACGATGTCTTTTAAATTATTCGAATAATATCGTAGGTATCCGATATACTTGGTAAATTGTTTGATAACTAGGTAAAAAAATAACATAATTTTGTTTAATTATTGTTTTTATATTATATAATATGCTTCAAACTAAAACATATCGCGAATGAGTAATACTATTATGTATAATAATATGTATATATAATACAATAAATATTTTGTTTTCTTAGTAAAAACGTAGTTCTCCACGTAGGTTTATAAACACACAATATGGTCATTGGTCAATGACCGAAAGTAATAATTAGTTACGGCGGATAGTAGGAACATAATAATAATATGTAAGAATAATAATGGAGTCGATTCTATTTTATTTTTTAGATTTTTCAAATTATACCGCTTGTATGTTTAAATAATAGGTATTTATTATTTCAAAACGATTATAATATTATTTATAAGTTTATAACGTACCAACTCTTAGGTATGTCGAGTGAAAAAAATATTGTCTTTGCACAAACAAATCGCTGTTTATTAAAACACGCATTGTCTGAATGGTGAAATATTATTTGTTTATTATTTATTATTTTTTCTATATTATGTTTATATATATATATATATATATATATATCTATATATATTATACATTATAGTATTATACGCGTTTGGAAAATGTTATGTTGATATAATACCGTCGTTGGTATATAGGTGACAATTTCAAGAATATCCAATGTCATTGTTATTTGAAAAATCCATAGTAAAATGGGCGCTGTATTCTGTATAGGAATACCGCTTGGAATATTCGGTTCAAGTTTTAGCATAATATAACAAAATGCCTCAAGTGCACCGTATAGAATACCGAGACTGCTGCACGGCGTATAAAATAATTGAAGTATCGATTTCAAAATAACGAGTCCAGCAGTGTATCGAGTAGGTACTGTATCGCAAATGTATTATTAGATTTGTTCACATTTCAGCGATTCGCAATATATAGGTACTTACATACTCGCATACATAGGTATAGGCACCTACCCAAATTATACATCGGAGCGCCTCGGGTAGTCGGGTGTAGCACATATTATTTTTTCATTTCTGCAATTATTATGACTTATTGCCTGCATTCGTTCTGATGTTTTAATAGAAAAACTAATACGCACAGCGTCGGGTATCTATACGTCACTACGTGGCAGCGATAAATTATATCATAACGACGCCGTGCCTATATATGTATAATTATATATTATTCATTAAATTATATTTTAATAACGGATTGTATTGAGGATTTTTTTTTTAGTTTCAGTTGTCCATTTGTATACGTGTAAAAAAATGTAATAACTTCATACGCTTTTGTATATTAGAGTACTATTTTATATACTCATACCTATAAGAACGATAATCTCGTATGTACACAAATGCAGGTGAAAATTCTAATTCTGTAGAATTTCACTTGTGATAATAATAATAATAAATAATATAATATCTCTACAATTTGACGAGTGTATAATAATATTAACCAAACAGCAAACGCGCATTTTTAACTATATAATATGAAATATGTATAATATTATAATAATGCATATTATATAATATAGGTAGGTACCTACATTTAACGTGGTAATGAAATAAGATTAATCTATTGTAATTATATAATAGTAATGTCACGTGTCCTCGATGTAGTTGTTTTTTTTCAGATGCGATTTAATTTATAAGACAAAAATACAATTAGGAAAACAGAATGTGTAAAAACGGTTTCGTCCGTATTGGTGGCATAAGCCTATAACACAAATGGTCAATGATGGACTTATCTTATTCGGCTTCCAAATTATAATATCGCGTACCTACTTATTACTTATTAGCTATGTTGATAATAATATGTCACTTTTTATATAGGTACTAACATTGCACATGCATTGTATGAGTATGACCTATATTATATATTATATATATATATATATATGGCTGTATAATGATATAACTGGCGTTAAATTATTTGTAAGACTATACTTATTCTTAGCTACTTACTTAAAGAACGCGACTTCGGAACGTTATTGAAACAACTATAACAAGCGTGTTGGAAATATATAAATATATAATATATGGGTCAAGTCATTATACATACCTGGTACCTAACAATATGGACGGACGGACGGACGGTGTCCCTTCCGGTAGACTCCAGTAATTCGATATAGCTGTTTAAATGTCTACTGCAGCGATTGAAGCCTTAACACTGCGCCGTCGCTATAAATTTAATGAAATGATCTTAAACATAACACCTAATATTATATATTATATACCGTACGTAGTTTAGTACATATATATATATAGCGACAAATGACAATAATATATTATATAGGTAAGTAGAGGTACAAACAATATTGTCATCGTTTGCGCGCACGAGGTCAAGGGAAATCACTGCGCACTCGCCGTATATGTGGGATGCGGCATGCCGGCATTGCATATTATTCAGCCATAACTTAATTTATATATTATATATTTGTATACCTACAACGAATAAACGTGCATATAATGGTCACCCTACACGCACAATACTGCTGCAGCAGTTTGTTGCATTTTTATTATACAATATATGGATTTCACAACGCATTCCCTGCACATATTACCCATCAGAATTAAATTATATTTTTCTACACCTATACTATACTATCACCTTCAGAGTTTGTTTTTATTTAGATGCCCGTAAGTTAATACTTTATTACTGGTATAATGTTATCATAACAGCGGGCTCGCGATTCCTGCAGCCGCGAATGCTTTTGTAAAACATCAGGCCAAAACGATATTGTCACCACAAACATTTTATTATGTCTTGAATCGAATTAATATATTATATCCATCATGGTGGATTGATGAAATGCAATAAGTATACGATGAATGTATAATAATATAATTCGCGTTTTCCAGGAATTCTTCACTCAATTTGTCTTTGCTGCAGTCGACGACGCAATTGAAATATTATATACGCCCACCTATATAAAAAAATATGTAATACATTATCTATACTATAAGAATCTTGTTGCACTTGTATTATATTATTATATACATCATAATTGATATTATACACGCTGATGCGATTCCTCGTTATATTTACGCTCGCGTAATATGCAACTCGTTTAATTTCACCGCTCGCCTGTTATAATTATATTATCATTTATCTATATACGTCATAATCGAATCTGATTTCGTAACGACGTGGCGGTAGAGTGGCGTGACCCGGCAGATTCACTCGTCGACTTCCGGAAAAACAAATCGAATTTAACCATGCAATAATTTAGCCGCATATCATACTCAGTGGCGCAGCCGGGGGTGTTTCAACGCCCCCCCCCCCCTATACCCAACCATGTTTATACAAAATATAATATATGTAGGTAGGTACTTAATACCCAGACAATTTTTACGAAATATTTGATATTATTATAATATATGAAGATTGATGACTACAATATGAAGACTGAGGAGTGTGTGTATATTATGGCCATATTAAATATAAAATAAAGAAGACTAATAAATAAGAGAGAATAAAGTCCATTTTCCTCTGTTATTTATTTTTATAAAAAGAGTTAGTTGACATATCGTATAAATTAAAGGTAAGATCGGTAATTCAAATTTATATTGTAATTTTTAAAATTTGAAACAAGTTATGAGCATTTTAATATTTACAAATTGTTTGCAGCAGTTTTAGAATACTTTGTGATTAAAATATTAATAAAATACTACAATAGATGGCCTGTATAATAATCTTACCTCTTAATTTAATAATAGATCAATTCATTCTATAGTAACAGAGTAAAATGGATTATTGCGTGGACGTACAATTTGCAATATGTTGTGCGTTTGTAAGACGGAGATGACACATGTGTAGCGTCTTCTTAAAAAATGCCCCTAAAAAAAATCCCGACTGCGTAGAGTGTTCACAACGAGGCTCGGGTGATATAAACGCGTTCTCAAAGTTGTTGATCATATTATATACACTGTGTAATAAACGCAATATTACATGCCGTGCAGTGTTCTCGAGGGACGCGTTTTACAAATGCTAGTCGAAGGACGTTTTGCAGTGATGATTTTTCGAAAAAATGTACGACGCCCGACTTGACAGAATCGAAAAAGGCGTGTTGGTGACGGCGGCTATACAATACAATACAGTAGGCATAGCGAGGCGGTGGCAGCGGAAAGGGCGTACAACCGCTCCGGTTTACATAACGAGAAACGCGTTACGTTGTCGTCGACGCCGATGAAAACTTCTACTCACACACGTACGCACATGCGAGACTGTGTACCTCGGGGGCCGATCATTCATAAACACATTCCGACTGCATAGTTTGTGCGCGGAATATTCAAATAGCACACGCTGGCGATCGTTAAAAAGAATTATATTATATTATATTATTATGTGCGTGTGTGCACACTACAGCGACCGGCGAGGTAAGGAGCGTATAGTAAGGACGAATTGTATGTGCCTTCGCGACGGGGGTAGGTGGTGGCGGTGGCGGTGGTGAAGGGAACCAAAGAAACGCGTATTGTATCCAAGTCATTAACCGCCGCCGCCGCTGCCGCCGACGGTAGTCACTATAGTTGTCGCCACTGCATTACTGCAGCGGTGTCAACTTGGTCGCGCGAGTACGTTTAAAACAATTCGAATAGTGAAAAAAAAAAAATATATAAAGATGGAAAAAAATTCGCACCTGTATAAATCAACTGCAGGACATACCTATACATGTACAAGTATATATAATAATATGATGAGAAACATCAAATCGGAATCAAACTCGTTTGGAAACTGACGAGTATTAAATATAATAATAATAAAAACGATTTGGCTCGACGACTGCAGCACGGAGATGGAGATTATATAGAGGTAGTATGTATAAGACGTATCGGGTATATTATATATATATGTATGATCGAAATAATTCGTCCGGTTCTCGCGGATACGCGTAACAATGTCGGCGCGATACGACGATAAACGCGTCTGTCAAGTCTGCTGCCATCGTCGTCATAATAATATAATACCTAAATACGGCGACGCGTGTGCGATGGGTTGTGTGTGCGTGTGCGATCGATGACAATCGTCAGTTCGTATTCGTATTCCAAAAAAGATAAAAAAAAAAATGCATACGATCCGCTGAGTGACAATAAACGCATAGACCAGTGCAGCGGTCCGTATAGCAACAGCGGGGAACGGGCGAAACGATCAAAACATTGCCCAGGTAAAGATTCGTGAAACGGAAATAAGTCATAATAATCCGTATCGTGATGTAACCCGTACAACGTACGCTATATAATGTAATATCGCGTTCTATAAACGTAAACTAGTTATTAGGGCGACGTAATAATATAATATTATAATTATTGTTGTGAGATCACCTGTTGCACTGGCGCAACTATAATATTATACAGATGAAAATAGTATGTGCATAGCGTTAAAATTATGTGACTATTGGAGAGCTGTCTAATTATGTAGGTACCTATAGGTAGTAAAAATTTTACGAGTAAACTATCACTGTAAGTACCCCGATTTTTAAAGTTGTATATAATAATATATACGCATTAAAAGAAACTGGATCATACATTTTTAAGGATCATTTTTCAGAGGACACAGTGGACGATTCGTTTATTTATTTCAAAATAATAATTATATAATATTTTAAATTGACGTATTTTTAAATAGTAAGCCATATGACGTGCTTTAATTCTACGAAGAAATTCATATTTTGAAATTTGTCGGTGTTATAACCGTTTTACTTCAATTATTTTCGATTAAACCGTGTCGTGATTGTAAGTATTTTATTATTTTTATTATGAATCAACTTTTAATTACCTATGTTGTTCTCCTGGACGTTCTAAGATTTAATTTACACGATTTACAGCGATCACATGCTATGATGTGCATTTATCCGTTCATGCGTGTGTTATTATAAACGCCGCGTGCGTATATGTATGGTAAATATTCGTGCTTTATAGTATTTCTATATCATATACCTATACACATGATAGTACGTGGTCAGTGGTCACGTTTAGATCGATGTCCGCCGACGATTTATCAATCGCCGATTAGATAACTGCAGGGGCCTATATAGCAGCAGGGACGCGCACTGCGAATTTCTACATTTGAGTACTTATATAATATTATAGTAGGCATGAGTAGGTTGAAATACCTTAAAAATTATTACTGTACCCGACGCCCGACGGCACTGACAATACGCATAATTTTGTGTTATATACGCGCGGTTCTTCGACATGATCGCGTGTTATATATAGATCGTTGGGTAATAAAAGGCATTGTGCTCTATTGTAGGATCGACTACTGGTCGGCCAATTATAATATAATATCATGTACAAAATTGTGAAATAACGCGCGATGATTTCGGACGAACGAAAATAATATATTATTGCGGCATTTTTGCAAATTTCGAACTACCGAAAACGAATTTATATAAAGTGTACGTTTTTCGTTTTGCAGTACAACGCGGCATACATAATATATACCTATATGGCTATATCTAATGGAGTTCGTGTTACCGGCAATCGATATTTTTAACAACGTTATAAGTATGCTTTTACAGTATAGGTACTCGTCTGTATAATGTAATACGTGCCTGTGGCCAAATTATTGCCAATTCGCTAAATAATATATTCGATTGCAGTTTACCGCGTTCCGATCAAAATATATCGACGTGATCGGCGGCATTATTGATCGACGCCGTACACACGCGCGCGCGAGATAATGACCAAGGTATAAACCCCTGAATTCTTGGTAATTAGTTTCAGCAAGAAATTTCAATTTTCGCAATGACCTATTCTAATAAAAAACCGTTACCACGATCGTATTATAGTGAAAAAAACGATAAAAATCAAACCGGATTTAATTTAAAAATTTATTTTTTTCATCCGGTATATGATGAGATAGCTCAGCACAGCGGATGTTTAACTATGACAAATACATCAATCCACGTTTGTCAAATTTTAGATGAAATATATTATCTCGTGCGCGCAGACGGCAATTGAATAATTTGTCCATCGTAAATTCGTAAATCATAATAATGTTTATTATAATTAATTATAATGTACTTAAGTATTATGTTTACGATATGCATATTATATGATGTATTAATCAACTATATTTACTTTAATAATATATTTAGGCCTATAGGTATCATAAGTGGAAATCATGGAAGAAAGAGGCTAAGTTTTCTTAAATAACTATACCAAGCATCATCCCCAAAGCAATTTTGTACTAAAGACTCATCCCGCCATCCCGGAAAAGGCGTTCAATAGAAATTCAAAAATTAACCATATTTTTGGCCTTATACAAATACCTACTATATGTTTGGTTATTGTTAAAACTTAATTGTAATTTATATACTATTATGTTTCATGTATATTTCAAAAAAAATAATATTTATGATGAAGGATGCAAAAATGTAAAAAAACATTTTTAAAGTTAAGAGGTTTTATGGGGGTGGTTATACAAATGTGTTTGTCTATTTAATTTAAATAGATTCATTTAATAGTTTAATAGCTTTTATGACCCCTAAAATTTGATTAAATCTCCGCCTATATGATAACTGATAAGTGGTATCGTGCATAGTATCAGTGTATATATATTGTATATTTATTCAATGGTAATATATATATATATAAATATATATTATGTGAAAACAATATTTATTTTCTCCGTTCTGTTTAGTGCGTAGTTTCGCTATAGTACCGTTCCGATGATAAGTGTATCGCTCTCTTATATAGTCGTATATTATATTGTATATATTATATACGCACCATAAACCACCTAACCGGCTACCAGCTATCTATATTATACGTCACAATATTTTTATTGCAGACTACAGTTTAGTGACGATCGGCGGACGTGTCTCGTTCGACGTATATTTATATTATAAACAAACCAGAGCGGTATTGTCGGTCGCCGAGGAGGGGAGGTGTGTGTCTCTACACTTTACATCGTCATGTTTTATGTATAATGTATATATGTGTATATGGGTCTTATAGACTAAACCTCCGGTTCGTGATATATAGTATGACATATTATAACGTATCATGTGAACATTGTGAACGGTTCTGGTTCAAGAGGGTTGCGAGTCTCGTACGGATATTATATACACGAACGGTAATGCAACGATTATTATTTATTTTTATTTTTTCTTCTCTCCGGGCCAGTCACGATCCAGATGTTGATCACCTGCCTCCGGTCCGGCTACCATACATTATTATATATACACTAAAATATGCATTTATGATATATATATATACTTATATTACATTAAATATAATAGATGTATTTGTGTGTGTGTATAGTGTATACTTGGAAATAAAACTGGTGTAGTACACTAGCACGTCTTGTCTCTTTACCGTCATCCGTCATCGTGTTCGATATTAGCAGTTAGCAGACAGAATTCGTCTAAAAGGGCTCTCTGCGGTATTTCGGCTAATTATTTGAGTTGCCAACTTAAAATTCTACATCCACGAGTCATTTGTTTTTGTAACGAGTGGTAGGGGTGGTTACTAGATCAACATATAACTGTAAAACAAATATCAGATCACACGAATACGTACAATACGCGAACGCGAGACAACGGATTTACAAATGAAATTCGAGATTTCCAAATTTATGAGAAAAAAAAAATGAGAAACCACATAATATAATAATATTATACTCCACAGACCGCATCACGCATTCCCCGCGGGCCATTTTCTCTATTTTGATATAATCGAATTATCGCGCGTAATATCATATTATTATTACAGCGTGAAGACCCCGACAAAACGATAGCGGTCACTATTACGAATGCGAGCATAGGTACGCGATTGTCGGTACACCGAATCGAATAATAATGTGGATATAGGTTACCTATAGTTACGCTTATAAAATATATACCTAATAATCGAAATATCGGATCTTCGGTCTTCCGATTCGCGTTGTACCTATATCAGAAATTCGATGTATAAATTTCATAAAATATTTTATCGGTATGCGTGTCGGCAGTTTTGACATTTCACCCGGCGATCGGTTTGTATAGTCTCGTATATTCTGGTCGTAGATACTTTAACTGAAATAAACCACTTGTAATGCGATTATATATACATATTACTTACGCGGTGGCAGTATAGCGAACGACGAATCGATGCGATTTATAGGCAAAATGCATACGTATATTCCGGTCAAGGAGATTACGAAAGCCCACCTCGGGGGGCAGGTTTCTTCTCGGAGACATGCTTCGCGAGAATTTCGGACATAGCCGCCGCTTTAATAACACTACACAACAATTTATAATGCCTAATTATAATATACCGTCATTGGTAATATCCATGAGCCCAATTTCATAACACATTTACCAGATATATGGTATGTGCCATGTGTTATGGGTGCCGCCGTGCCTATCGGTTATATGAGTTTTTTTTATATCATTATTCATTACACAATATTATATTCATCTTTTATTCTTACCGTTATTATAATATAATTTTCATTATTATCGATTTGTTTTATTATATTTGCCGTTATTAATTTATTGTTTTCTTTTTTATAGGACCATGCGAATGTTTAGACAAACAAACGTTGCGGAGAAAAATGGCAAACCGTTGGTAACACCGGACATGGACGGTCGTTTCTATCAAACGGTTACCGCCGTACCGGCGATCGTTCTCGAAGAGAGCCCCAAATCTGCCGAAGTCAAAAGAAGTATGTATAGTGTATACATATTATATTATATAACTAGATAATAATATATTTAAGTATAAGTGTATAGGCGCAAAATGTGTTTACTCATTTTCGTTTTGGCTCGTACCTATATAATATAGGAACATGTACATAGTACATTAGTATTATTGTGAATTTACATTCACAGTAATAGTAAATCTTGAACGATCTCCATATCGAAGGTCTTTTAGGCTATATCCATTAAAAGTATATATAATTATCTATACGCGATTTTAACTATAAATTAGATGTTAATAAACTGCAAATTACCGAACAACACAGGTGTGTTGTGTTTATTTTTTTTTTTATCCATATTCAACGTTTCGACATAGCAATTACTTTTCGTCACTGCATTATTACCGTCACTTCTCGTTTTTACGTGCAAAAATATTATAGGCGGTCGGTCGTGTAGGTATAATATACTGTAATTTAACCACACGCCGTACGCCGAGGTTATTTATGATATTGATTTTTATTAGGTACCTATTTGAATTTTGAATTCTGCAACATTAATAATACGTACCGCAAAATACGATAGATGAATTACATTTAAAAAGAATATCGATTTTCGAAGAGATATAAAATTACAATACCTAGCAATATATTTGTCGAAACAAGACGGTACCTAAGTCAGCGATGCAAAATGTTTTCGTTAACTCAAAATAAAATGTAGTGCGCACACAATCCGCTATGTCTTCCCTATATTATATATTGTATAGCTATACAACAATTTGTTGTGTATATTATTTGTAACAATGACCGTGGTTTGAACGCTAAACAGGGGACGTCAAACACGTTTAGAATACATTCACTGGTCACAATATTATATGGGCTTGGCAAGCTCCCCGTGCGGTTGTGTGCACATACTACACGTACACTATACGAATTTGGCATAAACCTTTATAGGTTAAGATTCTCTAGAAACCTTTTTAAGCATATACAAGGTTTATACATTTTTTAGTACAGCTGGTACGCATTGTCCAAATATATTTTAAAAGTGCGTCTGTGCATAAAGATATACAATATGTACATATTGTACGTATTATAATATTATAGAGGTATATGGGATATCGCGGGGTAACGAATGGTCGAAAATTTAACATATTTATAGGCATTTAAATTTACAATTTAACCTAATCGTTAAAATATTCGTAAATATATATTATACATTTATATGTGTAAGTGTGTGTGTGTTTTACGTGTTTATTTTATATGTACACTACATATCATTCAAATACCATCGGTTACAATGTCCTCCGAGCATTCCGGTTTTGTGTGTAGATTTTTAAGTGAAATATACCAGTGTATTACATTATTTTACACTACTATTATACGTCTACGTCGCATAGTGCAGTGTGTGTATAATATTATATTATTATGGTGTGGTGTGGTGTGGTATGGTGTGGTGTGGTGTGGTGTAATGTAGTGGGTAGTGGCGTGAAAAGAAATGTAAATAAACAAATAAGTAACAAGCGCTGCGGTGATCGGTTTTTTTTTTCGTTATTTGACGTGGTTTTCGTCGTATCTCACTGGAAGCAGCCGCACTATGTCCGACTATAATAATATTGTGTACACATACATGTGTGTGTGTGTGTGCGCGTGTGCGTGTGCGCGCGCGTTTAAATGCCATTAGACTGTAGATCTCTAAAACACGATTCTTGACCATTAAACATTTTTTATGGCTTCGGTTACTGGTATTACATGGTTTGTAGTGCTGTGGCTGGACGCAAAAAAAAAAATGGCAATAATAAAACGAAAGAAAGAAAGAAAGAATATATCATATACATATAGAATACGATGGCTACGACGGTAGTAGGTACCTATAGTGTATGTGTGTGTGTATTATATATATAGCGTGTTCTATAGTATATATCTTGTTATATATATATACACACACCTATGTATAAACAAGGTATAGAGACACACCAGGCAGCACGCCACGTAACTCACGTTTTACATTATATGCACACGTTCTAATTACTACTACTGCAATGCCGTTTAATTGCTGTAGATCAATATGCATGCATGAGCACACCGCACACGTAATCGTATATATTATATACATATACAACATGTGTATATATTAGTTTCGGAGGGAATACACACGAGTCTGGCAAGTGGCAGACTTCAGACGTCTGCTTCAGAGAACGAGAAGGAGAGAGAAAAGATGGACCATATTGTTATGTATAATATGAAGAGATAAACTCGTTAAAAACGCTTGCAGTCAATATAAAATATGCTTGTTGTATTGTATTTTTTTTTTTTTACTCAAACGTTTTACATAATATTTATCGTAATATTTAACAACATTTCAAAATGCCCTGTGTAAACATCCTTCACCGCTCTCGATAGCATTTTTAACATACCTAACGGCGAACACTATAATATTATAATGAGTCTGTCTGTCTGGTGATTTACATTTTGCCGGTTGTGACATGACGTCGTGCACGTTTCGCGTCTAAAATGTAGTCTGATGTACATTTTTAGTTTCGTGTACGCCCTGCTGGTATCCGCATAGGTACATAATGGCTAATACCAGCTATTAATACACTTCTCGATAATTTCTGTGAGTAATATATAATTTTTGATCACAAGTCGGTTATCTGATTTCGGAACGATCAATGAAATAAACAGGCCTGAAGATCGAACGAGTGCCGATAAAAATTACACAACTCAAGTGTCAAATATAAGAGTGAGCCACGGAGCCCCGTAATTAATTTCCTATATATTTACTTGATTATGTCGTTTCACAATCTCGGCGTTCGATCGTTACACGTTTGATAACCATATGTGGTATAAAGCTCCACCTGAAACGCATGCGCCTCTATAACACACAGTCAACCGCCTTTCAAATTAATATAAACATGTTTTTCCTTCACCTCTCTCTAATTACTTATTCAAAAGTGCAGTAACATCTTAATACTAAAACCGTAAGAATTTGTCAATATTACTACCTATATTTACATCGAATTATTTCATAATTATATACAGAAATAGACACGTAGTTTTTTCTAACCATATATAAACATAGTATATAATAAGAACATGCAAATTATTATGTTATAATGTTCAAGCCACTATTAAAATATTAAAACACATTATTCTACACGGCTGACTGGAAAACTGAAGAACCTGATTTTGTTTGAACATTCTGATCCAACGCAATCCTGATTAAAAGTTATATTACATATTATGTTTGTACGCACATATATAATTTATAATATAATATAATATTATATTATATGGAATATAAGATATTCGTGTTTCAGTGTTTGTACATTCGAGTAGTGTAGTTCGTAATTCGTATAACTTGACGACGGGTCACATTGTAGTATTTGATCGATATCCAGGCGAGACGGAAAAACAGTTATAAACGATTTTTAAACTTATATTTACATATTTTTTTCTGAGTGACGGTTTGAAAACAAGTTGCATGCGTACTTTAAAACACTTAGAGATTCGGTTCCACATATAATATAATATGTATAATATATTCTTGTTATTATTAGTTATTGCAGCCCTGAACCCGAGGTCGTGTTGAAAATCGACAATCCTTAAATATAGTCGCTATTTTTCTTTAATATATTATATTTTATACTACCTACTATATGTTTGTTATTTTTTTTTATAATCCTCCGAGTATTGACCTATTGGCTCGACAATTGTTAGTTATGACTTCATGGCCATTAATCCCCTATATTAAATTATAATAAATGTCGTGTCGTATCATGTTTGTGTCAAATACATATTTCGAGAATATATGTGTTACTAGACAAAAGAAAATGCAATATATTTCTAATAATGATAAAAAAATAATTTGTATAAATTAATTTTATCAATTTTATGCAAATATTAATGATTCATTTATCCCATTTGATTTTAATCGTATCGTTTTACGTATTCATTGTACGTCGTCGTCGTCATATAATTATATGATACACATTCTAAACACGTATCATTAAGCTTTGTGCACACATATTATAATATTATAATAATTAAAATAACATTGATAAGTTATACATTTAGAATATTTTAAATATAACATATCGGTTTAATTAGTACGATTTGTAATATTATATACTAAAATGTCATAGTAAAATCCGTTTATTGACTGCGTCATATTATACATGTGATTATTAACTTTGCGAATAAAAATACGAGTAAGACGCATACATATTAGTTTTTAGTTTTTACTGATTCATTTACAAGTTATGCGTGAATATTATGTATAGGGCATAGCTATAGCTGATGAATAATACGCGATCAAATTCGTTGTGAATTCTCGACCGATTCTATACATCGTGCATTTAAGATTGATACTATTCAATTAAAACACTGGCGTCTGGTACAATAAACATGTGTACCTATTATACCTATATATACACCTATCCACGTGCCATTATAATAAGTTATAAATAATAACTATAATGCTAACACTTTTGAATAATCAAAATCGTGCACTGCTGTAAAAAAAAAAACCCCACCTTTTTTTGTCGTAATAAAAAATTTGGTCCGCAATATGTACCTATATATTATATTATATTATGTTCACAAAATATACGACCACCGAAACTAGTTTTACGACGACTGCAATCGTAGACAACGTTGTGCGTGAAAAAATTTACTCTAAACAAACAAACAAACCGTGTGTGATCAAACGAACCCATAAACGCGTTATCGAATATTATGATAATAATATGTATACGTGCTGCAGCATTGCGATTAAAAACCGTATCACAATATATTCGCAAGAATAAAATAATTAATTCAAAACGTCCTTAATATACCTGCAGCCGGTGTCTATAAATAAACCACGCTAATTTAAATAAAAATCTCGACCCGGGGGCAAAACGTTAACCCTTTTTATTATATATATACATCAGCGGCGGTAGCTGCACGCCGCGCGTATATGTATATAATATACACTCGTGGTCTGAAAGAAACACACTGCACAATAACGTCGTCTCGTTCCAACGACCTTGGGACACGGCGGTAATGAAATTTTGGACGTACCGTAAACCGGACAACCTTGAGTGGTACTCGAGTGGTTGATCTCAGTGGGAGCGGCGGACGCGAGGGAAAAATCAGAAGACGACTTTAGCAGCAGCGTTACGAAAAAGGAATCTGAGTAAAAAAAAAAAGAAAAAAGGTTTCTTAAGTGCGATTGTTGCCGGTCACGATATCGCCGTACCACATAGATACGCCACTGTGGGCATACGTAACCTACCTACACCGCGCAATCTTGAGAGGCGATTAGTACGCGTTCGTTAATTGACAGCTCGTAGTAACGCTGTAGTTAGGTATATTCACGAAGGTTGGTAAATACCTATACTAGAAGAAGAATCCGTATACCTATCGTACATATTTTGTCTTTTCTCTTAAAATATATAGTGTCTATACCATGGTTTTATAATATTAACAGTCGTTTATCATATTATACTTGTAATATGCAGTATTCATTATGCACTCATATAGACGGAAATCGTGGTGTGGCCCTTGCTTCAGCTGAGGACTTAATCCCCCAAAAGTTTTGAGTTACTCCCCCTGTTATGATGATTGGTTAGGTATCCTTAGAACTTCATATGTAATTGTCATTATGTTGCAACATTTATAATAAACATAGATATCTAATAGTAATATACTTGGTTAAATTTATTTTGAAACATTTATCCAGTTCAAACTTAAACTATACAAAATCCCGACATTTTCAAATATTAATTTTGTATTTGAATTCTTTGTAATACGGACTTCAAATGTCGTTTTATTCTGTTATATTTTTCGACGTCTAAAGGGGTATATAATATATATAATTGCTATACTTAAGTATAAAGAATGACCGGAACGTCCAGAACCCTGCATGCATGCTTAGACGGTGCCTATAATATATTTATATTATCTAGTGTACTCGTACAATATAGTGTGTATAAAATATAATAGTATAATAGTATTTACTACTAATACTTCACTAGGTATTTGTCTAATATAATATTAATATAGTATATCATTATGACATAATAATATGACGTGTAATATAAAACATTAATAAAGAGTGTATGCGGTGTCGTGGCAATTCAGTCCTTGGCGAGTGATTTGCTATGTAATATATAGGTGCAAAAAATTTGGCAGTCAACCCCACCCCCCGGAAATGTAAAAAAAATAAAAAAAAACTCTGGTAATATAAAATATATTATGCGTATGAGTTAATACATAACAAGAATGTCGTTTTCAGTCAGCCGGAAACCGCGAGCTGCTGATAAACGATCATAATGATATGATATAATAATATGACTATGCCTTGTACATCATATACGTACCCATAGGTTACACTGCATATATTCGCATTTTGATTTTCTTTTTATCGTTGTACAGAGTTGATCACTTGGGGCAGGAAAATGGGCAAGCGGCTGGAGGGGCTGCGGAGGAGTGAGTCCCGCGACTCTCTGGACAGCCTGTCATCCAGGGACAGCTCGACCAAACATCAGCCCGCCGTGTGGCCGCTGGGGCAGCCGTCGTCCGGCGACAAATCGTCAACGTCCGCCCTGAAGGGCTTTTTCACGCGTATCGGGTCCACCGGCATGCTGAGCTACTCGCGGCTGTACAGCAACAGCTTCCGGGACAAGCTGCAGCAGTCCAGGAAACACGACGAGTGCCAGCTGTACCGGAGCGTGTCCACGTCCCACCTGGCCACATCGTACATGAAGGGCGATGACCCGGCCGACTGCCTGGATCGCGGCGAGCCCCGGACGCGCACCGCCGCCGACCGTGGTGCCGAGATCGAGTCGCCCACCGAGCCGGGTTACGTACCGCTGAAGACCAGGAGCTGCGACAACATATCCAAGCTAGGCACCACCAAGAAGCCAAACTTCCCATACGCGTTCCTTAGGTCCAGGCTGTCAGTGCTCCCCGAAGAGAACGGCGGCGGTGCAGGGGGCGGCGGCAACGCCGTCGGCGGCCACCCGGCGGCCCGAGCAGCCGGTCGACAGCGGAACAGCACGGCAGGGTCGGCGCACGAAATAGTGGTCACCGAGGAGCTGTTCAGGGAGATGGACAGCGACAGGGAATACCGGCGCGTGTTCAGCAACATGAGTTCGTCCAACGAGTCGGGATACGATAGCGACGGTCCCGGCAGAACGCCCGACACGTACCACCACCATCATCATCACCATCACCATCACCAAAAGGCAGCCGACGAGGACAGCGGGTTCGGAGACACCAAGTCACTGGCCACGGACAGCCTTAACGAGTTTGAGGAACACTTGGAGCCGCCGTCCAGGCGCCACAGCGACAAGGATTACAACGTGCCATCCATGTGTCTGTTTTACAAGAAAAACCGCGAGATCAACGATCGCATAAGGTCGGACAGACAGTCGTCGAAGGACACGCCCAACTTCCACCGTCGGATGTTCATCAAGAACCGTTCGTCGCCGCCCAGCAGCACCGCCGCCGCCGACCACCTGTCATCGTTGCCGGCCGATCTCAACAACCTGCGATCCCGTATGCAAATGGTCCGGTTGCTTAAGTCGCGGTACGAGGACGACATCGGCATTTACTTGAAAATGATCGTCAAACACGTAGCGAATTACAACGAGACCAGGTTCGTCGTGATGAAGCTAGAACCGGGAAAGATAGCGTACAGGTATGAGAACGCGTCGACGCGAGAATGTCGACTCTGGACGCAGTCGATAACGTTTTTTACTATATTATTTTTTATTTATTTCTTTATCTAGAGACGGCAGGATTAGAGTCAGCGACGAGATAATCAACGTCAACGGCAAATTGTTGCGCGGTATCACCGACATGTACGAGGTAGAGAAAATACTGAATCACAGTTTTTCCATAGCCAACAAGTATTACGTGGACATCGTACTGTCCAGGTCCGAATCGCCAGACTCGACTGTGATGGCTTTTGACCACGGTCACGTTGCCGCCGAATCGTCCAAACAAAACGCGATCTCCGTCATCAATCGAGTGCTGGCCAACAAAATGAACAGTCACTCATCAAAATCCCCGACTCCGAGCATGAGTACTGTATACATGGTTGTGACCTTCTACAAGGGTACCGGTCATAAATCGTTGGGATTCAGCATCGTGGGCGGGTCCGATTCGCCGAAAGGCGAGATGGGAATATTTGTTAAGACCATATTCACAAGTGGCCAGGCCGCGGAAAACGGGTCATTGATGGAAGGTATGTGTGTTACAGAATCGTGTGATAAAAATATGACGTAATAATATCAGAAAAGACCGGTAGAATTTAATGAAACATTTATTTTATTATTATAATTTTAAATAAACCGTTCAGATTTTGATTAAAAAACAAATTGAGAATAATATTATATAATACTATCGTCTATCATAAAGTATAATAAATAATAATAATAATAAATAAATACAAAATTATAAGCTGGACACATTTCGTATTGAAAACGTTTACCTAGAGTAGTAGAGTAGAATGGTTTTGTAAATTATTATAAAATCTAATAATAACCGATACACGACCGTACTATATTACAGTCATATTATAATATATATGATCGAAAATGAAAACGTTAAACACTTCCCTTATAAATGTTTATAGACATTTAATTTTTTGTACAATATTTACCGATATTTCTTCAAATAATAGGTTATATAATAGCCAATAGGTCATAAATAAATTCCACAGCCAACGGTCAAAGTTCGTATAATAATAATATATTATGTCGGGTTCAACAAGTGGTAAATCTACCGCCATAATAATATACTTGGGGGGGGCAGCGAAGCGACTCGTTTGAGACTCTATATTAATATGAATGGGTATATAATATATAAAGTATAATATATTATATGGTTCAAACACAATATGAAAGAAAACTGTTTCAAAGAATAATAATATAAATAGGTACCATAGGTCAGGTAGGTAGGCAGCGAGGAAGCAATGGAGGGAGGGGGAAGAAAGATTATACGAGAGTGAACACGAGGAATTCGAAATCGTGAAAGCACTCGTCAACCCCCCACACAATCCCGAGTCACCGTCACGGTTGTACAGGGTGTTCCACAAATGTCTGACGGTCTTGCGTTGAATTAATACGCATTAGATCTCCGCGATACACCCTCTATATACTGCAGTAGTGAGTGAGCTGCAGTGCTCGTGACACATTCCACTTGTGTGATGATGATAATAAATATATTATATTATTAAACATTATTCGTTTTAGTTTAATGGTATGTTATTGTTTTGCAGGTGACGAGATACTGTGTGTGAACGGCGAATCCGTCAGCGGGATGACGCACGCGCTGGCCATAAATTGTTTTAAAAAAGTGCGCCAGGGCCCGTTGGAGATAAAAGTATGCCGGAGAAAAATAATTCCAGACGCCTGTGGACCGAAGTGAGTTGTGCGCACGACGTCCGTATTATAACATTGTTTGGGTACGCGAGTGAAATCCGAATGACAATATTGTAGGTATACGGCCGACCGATGTTAGTCATATGTGATATTTCGTAAAGTAGGACTCTGCGAAGTGCCGTGTTATTATGTAAGGGGCGGGGACAGACATGGACAGATAGGATTTTTTTTGTAAGGGTAAAAATGTTTTGGATGGTTTTTTTTTTTTTTTGCAATTTCCTATATTAGTAAACTATGTTTTACAAAATTATTTCCACAAAAAAAGGTTTAAATATTACAATATAATTATATAGCTGTGAATCAAATATTAAAAAATACAACTATGTGTGGATATAGGTAAGCTAGCTAATATGGATAAAGGATGGCATCATAAAATTTACCTTCTCAATGGGAAAATTTGTTAACGCGGTACTCCAGAGCATGTTATACATGAACATGATGTAAATGGTGTATGCATCATATAATATGTACTATAGTGCATTGTTTATAAAGCGCCAGAAGACTAGAATAGCTTAACCCGCGAACAAATTATGCATAATATGTGGTAGTGTAACACTGAAAATAGTTATTTAAATACAAATGCAAGAACAATAAATTATGTGGCATTGTCTAGCGGGAAAATTTTCTAAACAAGTGTCTATGGTTGGGAAAATGTTGGTTTTAAAATGTATATTATTCTACAGAACATTTTCTCAAACAAAACTGACTAATTATTTTTGTGAAAGGCCTTAAGCTGTTCTGGCACTTTGCGCCTCAATTATTTGTTGTGTGACGTATGTGATATGTAAGTACGTGATGTCTGATGACTAATTCCGTTTTTGTTTTTTTTTTTGCAGCGGCAATCGCAGTTTCAACAATGGCATGATAACGGTGGCGACGACGACGAACACTACTCAAACCTTTTGAAGACCTCGCGCGTATTTTTTGTTATTATTATTATTAAAAATGTTGTGTACATACCTATATATTCAAATATTATATATTATACTGTCACGACTGTATGTGACAAATTGTAGTCTAATATATTACATTGTACCTGTACATACATATTATATATATTATGTTGTTTTTGATATTTGTACATTTGTACGTATGCGTTTCGTATATTATAATGATGTGTAACCATATTTATCCTAAACTAAGTAGGTACGTAGCCGGACTTTGCAAGTATGAGTTGCAGGTGGCATGAACACCCGCCCCCCCCCCCCCAAATCTGAGAATTTCAGTTGAACGATTTATTGAGTACGGCAGTATAATATCCGCAAGCATTGCAGTAAACTTATTTTGCCTTGTCAGCAGATCCCCCTAACCCGAGACTAGAAAACAAGAAGCTGATTGAAACGTTTAAAATGGTATGAGAGTATAAAGCCTCCCTGAAAATTTAAAATCCCAAGTCCACCTATGTATAATGTGTGTGTAACGATTTGAACATAGGTATATAGTGTCTGACGTCTCTATAATATGTAATGTCGAAAACCTCACGTGAAAATATTTAAAAAAACATTTATAGTCTTTACATGTTAGTTCCCCAATCGCGTCCAATTTATGTCCGATAGATTTTGAGTTATATTATCCGGGAGTTACATATTATATAAGTTTCTGCAGTAGGTTAGAAAAATGTATGTGACGAGTCGCACGAGTACCTACACATTTGTAATGAGTAATTTACTATAAAATATGTAATCAATAAGACCTTATTCTATATAATTTACAAAAGTTGTAAAGCTAGTGTGACTAGTGATTATAAATAATAATTATGACAGAATGTCGATCAATCTATCTATATAAGGTTATAGTAGATACCCACATTCCTCAACCCATCCAACCTTATACTTAAATATGATTTTACTGATTATAAACTGCAGAAAGTCCCAAGCGTTTTAAAGAATAAGGGAAAATGTTAGGTGGCGTATGAGATAATTTTTAATAATTAAATTGTAATCCGCATTTATAAGTATATAATCAATATTTTTATTTTTTTTTACAAATACTTTAAATAGGTACATGAGCTCAGGGGTTAAATAAATCATGACGTATGTTTTTTTTGTATTAAACAAACTATCCACGGCATTGGGCATTTGGACATTAGTAACAAACTATACTTTGACAATACATTTTATAAATATTCATGCATTATACATACCTATAGTATTAAAACAAATAATAATATTTTAAGGAAAAAAAATTAAATTATGTTTTAAGTATTATATACAATTTACAATTTATTTGTAAGGCGAGTTTCTGATAGGAACTGTACGTGTGTATTTTCGACTATAGATCAATATTTTGTATTAGTATAGGTACCTGCAGGTAATGTATACAAAAAATATTTAGTCTAAACTGTAACTATATTGTTCGTAAAAATGTGCGCAATGACGAGTAGTATTTTAGGTAGATATCTATAATGTAAATGTGTGCAATGTGGTAGGACTATAGGCCTCATAAGAATTTCCTACTATATTGATTCGTTTGTCCCGAAAATGTAATAGATCACCGTTACAAAATAGTGTAACCAGTGTAGGAGTGTAGGTATAAACAATAAACCACACTACCTATACCACATAGTTGGGCACACAAGCCACAAGGTGAAGCGAAATGCACACGTAATAATTATAAGTCGTGTACGCGAATGCGACGTCGATTATTTTTATATTTTTCATTCGTCGATATTCGTGCACACAACTTATTTACCCGAAGTCGTCTCGGTGCAAGTACGCTTGAAAATGAAATCAATAGTAGGTACGTACCTACATTATACAACAGTTTTAATTAAATGCGTACAGGTAATCTGTAGTGCATGTTATATTCACTTACGACACACACACACACACACACACACACACACACACACACACACACATCTAAGATAATGTATACAAGCGCGTATATTATTTTTTAATATGAGCCTATTGTATTTTATATATGGAGACGATGTTGCCGGTTTTTTTTTTTCGTTCTCAAATTAGTTATAGGCAGGTATGGGCAGTCGCATTGTTTTATTATATTATAATATTATACCTATGAGATCAATCCGGATTTCGCACGATCGGTATCTCGCTCTATTCATTAGATGGAAACACGACGCGCGCGTCTTAACGATGCGACTTCATATAATAGCATTTATACCTATACCTACGAGTATTATAGTACGTAATAGGTATGTATATTATTATACGTCTCCGGAAGCCGTCGCTAATTGTCTGGGTACATCTTGTCGAAAAAATAATGAATAAATAACCACAACGCGCAGTGGTCGTTGACGTTCGTCGTAATTTCCTCGTATGCAAATTTAATATTTCGCTGCTGCTGCTGTCCGTTGGGATTTACATGGTCGTACCTCTGCTAACGTTTGAACTATGTAGGCAGGTATCGTGTATTATACGGGTAGTAGGTAGGTACTTAGAGGCTGAGTTATCGGAATTTTGCTAAATATTATATATTGCATTTAAGCCACGTCCTATGGCGACCTTTTTATTGCTTGCTATAAATTGACCGGCCGAGTTTACATTCACTCGTTCCAATTTCCAACAATTCGTCTTCTTCTTTTCCATATTTTTCTTTATTAAATTCTAATAAAATGTTTTCATTTAAAAAAAAAATTTACTAAATATTAAATTTACATTTTAATTTCTACTATATATTTATTATATGTATATATTATTCAAATGCTGAAATGTACAATATTGTACACATTAATGACAACAATACATTTGTTTAACACTTAAGAATTGTAGGTAGTATGTTAAAAGCGTGTAAAGTATACGTTTTATACGCGTATAACAACAGTTTACAAATTTAAACAGTTATCTAGTGCGACAATGTGAATTAATTAGAATTTTGAGTAATTGCAGTATGATGTGATGCAATTTTCAAATTAAAATAGACAATTTATAAAAACCTTATTTCATTTAGGTGACTATGACAAAAATACGAATTAAAAATGTAGTAGTCACGTACACGCTATAAGGATAAAAAAAATATACGATATACCTACCAATGGTTAAAACTTATTAGGTAGTAATAATAAATTATAAACGTTTAGAGAATATAATATTACATAATATTATAAATGTCGTACACTCGTACCTATATTACCATATCTTTATGAGATAAAATGTTTGTTATTTTAGATTTTTAGCAGAGCGGTGAATTCATATTATTATTTATTATAGTATAAGCTTGTACCTTGTACAATACACGTGTACATGTTGTTAGTAATCGTATATAGTAAAAAAATTGGTATCATGATGATGCTTATTGCTTATATCGAAAAAATTGACTTTGCCACTGACGTGAAATGTCGCTTTATCACTAAAGGTTTGGTTATATGTTAGGTTAGGTTTGTCCTCAAACAGAAAATGTAATTTAATGTTCTATAATGTTCATAGGTCTCTAATAGGCTTCGAGAACCGTGGGTGTGAACTCCAACCAAATTATCAGAGCCGGATTAAGCATGAAGCCAATATTATAAGAGAATTTAAATATGTACGGTCTCGAAAGGGATATAAATATATTACGTATTTAGGTACTGTTATTAGTCTTTCCGCTAAATATTCATGTTTATTAATTCATATCTGCGCACGATAAATAATAATGGAAACACAATATTATTATTATTATGTTTAAAATATAAGTGCTTCGTTTAGAGTAGTTGTCAATTATTGCCAACGCTTCAATAACGAAACATTTTAAACAATTTGTCATGCACGTGCTAGAGACATCATTACATAAACAATTTTTTTTTTTGTTATGGATTAAGACACATAAGATACTCATGTTTCAAAATAAATTAATATGATACTGAATATAGTTTTAAACAAAAATTGTTTTTTTCCTTCACAAAATTGTTTTATAAAAATGTATTTTTAGGTAAGTACTGGATTTTTCAAAACCAAGTAATAGAAAATGTTGCTTTCTTAGCGTACAATGATATTATTATATATTGTATCTATATATATAGTTACATAATTTTAATTAGATTTCCCTATTATTTCATTAAACAAAAAACTCGAAAAATAAGCATTTATTCGGTTATTTCTTACATTTGATTGGCCACCAGTTATATTGAAATAAACGAAGCCGTGGAATATTATATAAGTAACATTACGTTAAAGAAAACTGTGTGATGAAAGAATAAGAAACCAAAATGTTTTTTAAGTTTTAATTTTAACGTAAATAATTACGTAAAAAATACTCAATAGAATTGAAGTAGGTAAAACACCATTTAAAAATAACGTAAACGCATGAGCCATGGCCCGTGTTATTACTTATTATTCCAATGTAATAAAGAAAACAAATTATTCGTTCTCCATAAATCTTGAAACTTGAAAATAAAATGTTTTTTTGTTTTAAAATTAAAATGTAAGTACATATTATTATATTGTAAAAATTAATTTTTTTGGTGAATTTCTCGAGTGAGAATAATTGTTAATCAACATACCTACCTATGAATTATGATGCTCACATAACTATGCAAATTATTGATATGCTACGAAAACAATATTTTTGTAAATAATCAGTACGAATGTCACACAGCCTGTAAACAAATGTACAGATTAAATTTGTTCAATAGAAAAAAGCAGTCAAGTTTAAACGTAAGAACATTATTATTTTGTTGTATAATATGGTGTAGGCTGTAGCTATATTGAAGAATAAACTGATTCAATTTTTTAAATAAAATAATCATTTTTTCAGTTTACCTGCAAATTTTAAAAAACATATAATCATTGTCTATTTTACAACTATTTATACATTGGTTCACACATTACAAAAACACATTTTTAACAACTATTATATTATTAAATATTACAGTTAAATAAATTACATAATTATTATAATAATTATAATATAGGTAACAAAATCGACGTTTTGGTGAGAATTCAATTCCGTCGAAGAATGCCATGCCAATTATAAAAAATCAAAAGATACGTATAAATTATATATGTGTACTACTGTACTGGGAAAGGTTTGAAGGAGGGGAGATCTGCAGGTCGAGCTAAAGGAATTCGCGCGAAAATGTGTTGTAATACTTTTGGCTAGAGATTGTGAAAAAAGTCTCACGTTTTGGCTAAAGGCAATCCAAGCATATAAAAAAAGATCGAATGATAACATTGTGAAATACATTTTATATTCGGATTTTTAATCGAAGACAGAACTCTTGAAATGTAATCGAAAAACTATTGACAGTACAGCAATATACAAAATATAATATTAGGTAGGTTTTAGTTCATGTGAATGCAATAATAAAATTGATCCCCAGTTCATCGATCTACATAAAATAGTAAATAATGTATTAATTACAAAAAAACAGATGCAGCTTGAATGGTTTGATATTTAAATCAGTGTTAAAAACACGAAATTGAAAAAATACGACTGTAGGTAGGTCGTAACCCGTAGGTACGACAAGTAATGAAAAAGTAAAAATCTCGATAAGTTAAATCGTCGTTCTTGAGAGTGTGAATTATTTTCATGACTTCAGAAAGTAAAGTAATAATAATAATGGACTCAACGCGTTTAATTGTTTAGCACAAACTGCGAATTGGGATTTGTGATTTTTGAAAAAGAAAAATATTATTTACTAATTCGAGCATGAAGTATACGTATAGTATATTGTATACGAGCAAAAAAGTCCTACGATCGGCATAACGAGAAGTGTATTGAATTCGGAAACTTTTAAAAGACGGCTGTTCGAACCTTATAAATTATAATAATAGGTATTCAAAATACATACCGACTTTACAATGTTCGGAAAATATACGCTTCGTCTATATTATTTTAAATCGCTAGTCGAGACGATTAGTACGAGGCAGGTTACGAGTCGTCCATAGGCGTACATTTGGGAGAAGCTTGGCTCTTCCCCCTAAATATTTCTTATCTCAAACTCGTGAGAATAATAAACTATGTAAATACGCGTTCGTTTATAATTCTAATCCCTTCCCCTAAATAATTTTAACCATATTTACGCCTATGGAGTGGTCGTACCTTAGATATTAAATGAAGTCATAGCGTTTTACTACGCGCGAACCGTACTGTGGTAGTCGTTGTTATGACGCAACGGTAGCGACGAGGACAAGCGATAGCAATAGGGTTGCAGTCCACCGCCGACACTGCAGCAGTGGCGCCGAAGAATTCGGAGTCGTCGGTGCGGGAGTAGTGATGACGGTGGTGACGTTCGTCACTCCATATCCCAGTGGACTGGCGATTTGCATCAACACCCCGGATTCGGTGGTGGCCGTCCGGGACGTTGCGGCGTCGGTGGCTGTAAGGACCGTGGTCTCGGACGTGGACGGCCGGACCGCCATGGTCGTGGTAGAATTGACTGCCGTCGTATCGGCAACGGTAGTGGCGGTAGATGTGACAGTGGCGGCGGTAGTGGCGGTATATGTGACAGTGGCGGCGGTAGTGGCGGTAGTTGTAGTGGCGTAAGTGACGGGTACTTCCGTGACGGTGGCGGCGGGCATCAGCACGGTGATGGTGGCGGCAGGCACCGCGGTGCTGGCGTCCACGCGCGGTGCAACAGTCTTTTCTGGTTTTGACGAATAGCGGCCACGGGGCATCTGCAGGGCGTCCGCGGTGGACGAATCGTAATCGTAATCGTAATCACCAGCGGCAGCGGCCGTCGCGTTCCACGCGGCTACCTCTTCGATCATGTACACAGTGTCGTCGGGCGGTTCTGTGGCCGTCTCGCCACTCTCGAAGGTGATGGTGGCGCGTGCCGCCGCGACGGCCACCGATGCGACGACGGCGACGATGAAAACGGCGGAGGTGGCGGTCGTCGACGTCGTCTTCAGACGATAATGATCACTTCCGTGGGATCGGCACCGCGCGTCAGCCATCATGATCGTTCGAACGGTGAGCGACGATCAAATGCGGCAGGTCGCGATAGCTGCAGCGGCCGGTATGTTGTGTTCAATTGCACCGTATTACGACATTATAACGTTAAAAATAAAATTAAAATTATAACGACAATACAACGATAAATTAATATAATATAACGATACCTATAGGTAGTTATGTACCTATATCGAATAATGACGACGACGGCGATACCTATACATGCGCCGATTGGCCCCGCCGCCACGTTTATTTTTATAACTCCTGTGGCCCGGCGCGGACTGAGCCACGGCTGAACAACCTCGTTTAATGCCAAGTCTGTTTCCGCGAAACGGATTACGCTTTTCGCACAGCCCGTTCGTATCCGTCGTACCTAATAATATTACTATACTGTATTGCGGCGCCGGTAACGATAACCCTTACACTTGGGCGTTTAACTGGTACGTATAATAACTAGGTCCCCTCGCCAACCCGCGATAAGGAACTTCGTTCCAATAATTAATTATGCGTGTATTGTATGTGACAGCCGCGACGTACAAAAACTTTCGTGTCGGCGTTTCAAAAACAGAGCCTTTTGTTTAACAATAATTTTGCACCACAACAGCATTAATAATTAATAATTATCATAATATTATTGTTGTTGTACTTAATAGCTAATATAATTAATATTAATATATACAATATTCATCGTCACCGATGATAATATTACAATATAATACAATATTACGGACATTGTATGTACTTTACAATTTTGTGTACTTACTACTTACTCAGAAAAGTCAGATCTGTAAACTGTAACAAGGATTATTTAATTAATCTATTAATTACAATAATTGTTAATCAATGTGCCAGAGTATTCAAACTGAACTTGGATTCTCATATGAACTCAATTATTAATTAATAAAGAAATACAATTTTCATTGTACTTTATATATCACTATAAAAAATATTCCTACTCCTAAACAAGCTTCAAATCCACCCCTGACCATAGATGATAAAAAATTTATAAATTTTCTAATTTAACACTTTAACACAACATACAACTTTTATAGTTATATCTTATATACATTTCAATTTGTTTGAAATGTTTCAAAAAATACGTTTATTTTGCGATCATTGTCAATTAAAATTAAACCGATAATATAAAAAAATAAAGGTCATTTAATAAATTATATTTTTTTAATTTAAACAAACTTTGAGAGAAAATGGTTATTTAATAAATAGGGCTGTGAATTTGTAGAAAAGTGCATTATTTTTTTTAGCATACTGTAAATTCTTTTAGATTCTTTAACACGAAATTTTAATTAGGTACTAATAAATTTTTAGACTAACTTTGCTATTTTTTGAATTCATAATTTAATAGGTCTTTTTTGGCCTTTTTAATTTGTTTTAACAATTCCATCAATTAAAACTTTTTTTTACATATTTTATAAATTTTTTTTTAATTTTTGTCTTATAAATATTTTACACTTTCTGAGTCCAGGTCATACTTAATTAGTATTAAATTATAATTATTCAGCATTTTTTCAAGATTTTAAGTGCAGTTTTTGAGGTTTTTTTAAAGCATTAAATTCATAGCCCTAAAAATAAACATTATTGTAATTTTAATAAAACTTAAGAGAAAATGAATTCAATAATGGTTAAATTAATTTTTTTTACTCATTAGGTAGGTACTTTAGTCATTATAAAATGTAATAATAATGGCAATCATTACATGTAATGTAAAACTTTATAAAAATATTAAAACAAGTTTTAAGTAATTAGGTATTCATTATTAATTGATAATTATTAATTATAACACTAGTTAAAAATAAAAATGCACGAGCCAAAGAAATAATATTGTTTATTTATATTAATAATTGGGATAGATTTTATAATAATATGGTCAATTAGGTAACATTTTTCGAGTTATATACAAAATTTAAATAAACTTAAAATAAATTTAACCTTAAATATTTTACTGAATCTAATTGGCATTTTGGCAAAAAATGTTGGAGACTATGTAAGTTTACAAAATTAATGTGGCAGTCAAATAAGTAATTTTTATTATAAAAGTATATGACATTATAATATATGTACATGCTTTATTAAAATAAATCTATATCATATACAATAATAGATGTTTATTTTAAAAAGTTACCATTGCAATCAGCTATCACTCAACCATGGCTTGATAAACAAAAAGTAATTTTGTAGTATCCTAAAAAAAAAAATATATATGTTAATAAATATTTAAAATAATTTAGTTCTATAATTAAATTAAATTATTAATAAATAATTATGACCATTACTATTTTCAATTTGAAAAGACAGAAAATACTTTAATAACAAAGAATTTTACTCAGCTCCTTATTAATTATTAAAAAGTATTGTGTTATACTATAAAGTGCTTTAAAACATAATTACCAAAATTAGTATTTATAATTTATTTAATAAAGACTAAGAATTAAATTAAACTAAAAAATATTTGAATTATTTCTGATGATCTGTAATTGACTGACACTACCTATACTCTGTTCAAGTTAAGAAACGTAGTCGGCGGCCCGACTTATGCACAGGGGCGTAGTAATACTACATTTCAAGTATACAGATAATTTATTGGGTGGGGGTGACAAACGAGTGTTGCCTGACTACAGCCCAAAGAAAACTGGTCGTCGCCAACTACTTTCTTAACTTGAACAGAGTATGTATAGTGTGAAGATTGTTAAGAAATCAGTTATTTAAGAACTAATATAGGAAATTACTGATGAAAAAAATATTTCAGAAACGTAAGTTGTTAATTTAGAAAGCCAAGTAATAAATTGGTATCAAAAGGTTTTGCCACCCACTTTATAATTGGGTATAAATTAAATTGATCTAAAGTTAAATTATCAATATTTAACTACTATCCTAATAAATAAATGGAGACTTCATAGGTGCAAATAGGACTGTGAGTAGCAGCACTTCTAAAAATTGTTAAGCTCTTAACCCCCGGAAAAACTGATAAGATGATGTAAAATGTTTACCATAAATATGATATTTATCCGATTTCATCAAAACATCATAGCTTCTCCCCAAAAATGTGGAGCATATTTTTACATATGGACTTAATGAAAACTAGTTTCAAATATTAATAAATTAATACATTTTAAGCAAACCAGATTTAAGAATACTCTTCTTCATCATCAAAAGATAGAACTAATTTTTCTGTTCGTTTTTTCTTTTTATTCACTCTATGCTTTTCTTCAGATTGTGGTGTAGTTTTAGCTGGGCGTTTGAAGATTATACGCTTAGACAAATCTGCTGGTTTACTGTTTTCTTCTGAAAAATATATCCATTATGTATTTAAATAATTTTAAATATTTAATATTTAAATTTTGCAGATATCCAAATGAAAAATAATATATCAACCATATTATAACTATTGATCAAACATACATATTATTATACATATGTATATATTTTAATCAATGATATAAGTAACTACTTAAAATATACATTTTGTATGTTTTAAATATTTTATACCTATTTCTTTGGCTAATGTCTCTTTAGATGCTTCTTCAGAAGTTAAATCACCTTCAGTTAATACAACCACAGTAGGGTTGTCATCATCATATGATTCATCGTCTTCATAAGTTGGAAGTTCAATTTTCTAAAAATAAATAAAGTATGACACTGTTAAAATATTTGTTGTTTTACATAATGTTAACTGAATAGTTGTTATGTAATTTATTTATTTGTTTATTGTTATAAACGCCTATAAGGCTCAAGTACAGTAAAGATAAATTATAGTAAATCAAAAATACTTAAATATAATATTATCATAAAAACAGTAAACGAATAAAGTACATCATATTTATATTAATAATAGTAACAAATAAATATAAAGCAACCAATAAGCTATACAATCTATTTCAATAAATCTTGAACTTTATATAAAATCTAAAAAACGTTGAATATAATTTTGAGGAGCTTATTGTTATTTTCTTGCATGTATGGCTGTATTGAAATTTTTTTTATTCATTATTTTCAGAAATATTCAGAAAAAAAATTGTAAATTCTGTTTGGAGTTAACCAATTTTACGGTATTTTTACTTAATAGTATTTTTATTTTTTTTTCAGGTTTAGTGGCCGTTTAGGCACATAGATGCATATTCACTTAGGAGAGAATTTTCCTAAGAAAAGAGAGAAAGAGAAAGAGAGAAGTCGTACCATAAGCATTACTTATAAAAACTATTTATTCATACAATTAATAAGGTTTATTCTATAAAAAATTGTTATATAAAAATACACTTCATTATAAACTTTAAAATATTAAATTTTAGGTAATAAATAATAATAATAATAACAGGTACCCACTTTTGTATCAACTGAGGGTCCTTCCTTATAGTTGGCTTCTTGTTTTAATTTTGTCAAAAATGATGGTTCTCGTGGTTTGATATACGAAATCTTGTTTCTTTTTGACATTTCAAAACTGACTTTGTTAATACAAGAAAATATATGATGTAGATATTCAAATTCCTTATCTTCAATACAAATTGCTTCTAAATATATTGAACTTTCCAATTCAAAAACGTGTAAAAAATTATGTACCAAGAACAACGATCTACCAAAGTACAGAACACAATATTAAGTAGGTACAAATATTTTGTCAATAATTTATTACTCTAGTTAAAATAATGAAAAGTTACAGTTAAATAATAAATATTTTATCTAAAATTGTTTATTAAAATTTAAGTACATAACCATAATAGTAAATAAAACAATGGTGTAACACACTGACATTTACAATATTAACTACTGTATTACAAATAAATTACTGTACCTATAATAACTAAAAATTAATAAAATAACTGAAAATCTGATTAGGCAGTAAATAATAAATATGTATATATAATAATATAGTAATCTTAAATTATTTATGAAGGAGGCTCTTAGTTGTTATCACGGATATAGATACAATATTATCTATAGTACCAAAGTCCATGGTTGTTATCACGATTAAAGATATTTCCATCATATTCAATGAAAAAAATAATTTTTATATTATATCCATAGACTTTCTTTAAGTCTATATAATCATGACAAATTAATTTAATTTGTCATGTATATAATTACCATTTTATTCTGTGATATTAAAACCACCACAGATTACGGATTAATATAAAAATACCATTATTTTTATTGGCAAATAAATTAACACTGGGAGCGCTGTCGACGCCTATCGTACTGATGGTCGAGTCCGGGAGATTGTATTTATTTTCCCGGCATTTCGCATACATTTTGTCCTAAGTGTAGTGTATTTAAATGTATTTGATAATATTAGTAGAAATTGTACTTACCAACGTATACATAGTTAGCTATAAAAGCGTATCAAGTTTCGATAAATTTATACCTATATATTCCGATTTCCGAGTATGCGAGTTGAGGATTATGCGCGTACCGTTAGCTTGTTTTACCAATACATTTGTGATTACAACAAAATGTCAAAATATGAAAATTGCTATAAGAGAAATCAAGTAAATATCACAGATATAATATACTATAATAAGTACTATAAATAGTATAGTAGTATATACCACCTATCTGTGGTGAATGTCCATGCAATGTTGTAAACATTTTAACTTCAAACGCTCATAAAAATTAAGTTTGAAGTTCTTAGTCATTTTTTTTTTTTATATAAAAGTAGACAAACTTATGAGAAATCTTGTATTACATTTTCAAATCATAGATTTATAAAGAAAAAAATTTATAAATTTCTAACTCAAAAATAATTTGCACATTTTTGCAATTTTTAAGTAATTCGTCAAGATTTGAATTTTAAATGCTTACAAAAAAATGTTGTCTATAGATTTTAATATTTTTCAAATGTCATTGTAACAATATATTAGGAGCCTTGTATTACATTTTCAAGCTTTTTTACCCAACAAATAAAATTGTATTGACATTCTATTGCATAGCAATTTTGTAGCTATATATCATGTAATTATAACTAATTATATTTTTGTATAATATTAATTCAAGTTACATTTTTTGAGCGCGACGACCGAAATTAAAATGACAAAATGAGTTTTTTTGTTGATAATGGTAGATAAACACTGTATGGGTACGGAAGTATTTTATTTGAAACTTTTTTTACTTATAGACAACTGGTTAAACAATAAATAACAAAACAATTTATAGCGCAGCATGTATCAAACGCTGTGTAAAATAACATAACTTATAGCTTTACTGTAAAATCATGAAAACTAAGATACGTGTTGTTGCACTAGTTGCAGTATCAGCGACGATATAAGTATACATTCAGAAATTCTGACAGATATTATACATAGGTATATTGAATGTATACTCAGCACATTCGTAAAAAAAATTAGCACAGAACGGCGCTAATTACAGATAGTCAACAAAAATTCGAGTCAGACAGATTAACTCGTAAACAAGTCCATAACTCCGATTTATATATAATTTCATCATTAGGTAATAGTATAAAGTGTGTAGGTATCTTATGTCACTGTACGCGGGTTTTGTAACGATTATGGATCGATGACATAGAATTTCGTTAAAACGAAAAAAGACGAGTTTCTTTATTTTTAATATGCAATTTTTTTATAACAATTTCAAAATTTTTAATCACGTAGGTGTACAAAAAGCAAAATCATTTGACTTTGTGTTCTGATTAGTGATTATGATAATAACTGATAACTCATGATTCATGAACCACGAGGAACGAGGAACTGAACAAATTCCTATTTATACTATAAAGGAACGAGGAATTGAACGGATTCCTATATAAAAGGAATTTTAACAACACTGAAACTATTGGGGATTTAACATTTTGACCTCCCGAGTGCATCAACTAGATTCATTTTTCCAGTTTCCCATCGAACATGATCACGATTTAAGGTATAAGGTACATCTTAAGACTTAAGAGGACGTTTCTCCCGCATTTGTTGTCTCCCGGTCTCCGTCTTACACACGTACGGCATTGCAAAAATAGTTTTACGCAGTAAAGAATCGAGAAGCCTACAATCATAACTAAGAAACGAAATTTCCACAACATATATGAAGGAGAACTTTGGCTGTATATTTTTTTTGATATCACTTATATCTTAATGTCTTATACGAAAAAAGTTCTTATTGTTTCAAAATCCATTATTATTTAGGTTTTTAAACTATTTTTAACTTTTTTGAAGTTCCGATAACGAACAAATAAAAACGATATTGCACAGTCAAAGTTCTCCTTTTTATGTAGTGAAAATTTCGTTTCTTAGTTATGATTGTAATTTGTAGCCTTCTCGGTTCTTTCCCGCACAAAACAGTTTTTCTATGCCGTACGTGTGTAGACAGAGCAACAAATGTGGCCAATGTGGGTGAAACGTTCTCTTAAATTGTGAATAAGATACTAATTGAAGAACATCGAATGGTGGCGTACTCTAGTGATAAATTCTGAACTACCAAAATGCCGTGATTTTTTGCGTCAATATCGTATCAATACTATCAATGAAAGATACCGGAGCGGAGTCACCTTATCTCACAGATTTATATGACGTGGTATAATAATTAATAAGGGGACGAGGTGGCCGAGCGGTCTAACGCGACGGATTCAGCACAGCCGGTCCGAGTTCGATCCTCGACCACTGGGCGGCATTTTTCTCCGTGCAAGTCACGGTGTCCGGAGAACAAGTGCCGCCATCCCCCCACCCCGGGGCACGGCAGAAACCTACGGGTGCCCCATTAGAAATTCTGCCAAACACAACACACACGTGTACCAACCTACCCAACCTACCAACCTACCCAATATAAAAACCTACAGTGCCCTCCCCACCCAATGGCCTATGTTGCCGCGGGTTACCCAATAAAAAAAAAAAATAATTAATAATTCTTTAATGTCGTTTTTCGTTAAGTATTATACGTATTATAATTATAGTATTGTTATTCGTTATTATTGTCATATAGAAGTATATATTAACTGTTCTGTGATAGAACCATAGACCTATCAACTTAATTTATAGGTCTATGGATAGAACTATAATGGAAGCATGATTGAAATGGGACATTTCATATTGTTCCGCAAAACACTTGTTCCAATGGACTTTTGTTCCACAAAATACTTATAATATGAACTGTCCCGACTCCCGACTGCAATCTGCAATGGTCGGCGGTTGAACATTGTACTCCATTCTGTGGTTGTACCTCCTTCTTATTTTTGTTTTATGATTTTTTAGATACATTGAAGTTTTTGTTGTGCGCTCTTGTTTTTTCATCTATGATTGGCTAACTTGTGAGTAAGCATTCCAAATTTCCAACTATTTGGTAGTTTCAAATTGTTGAAAACGTTATATTTATCATTTTATCTCGAGTTTAATGACAGCCATTGTCATAATTTTTATATACCTGTGTTGAACGAATGCACTAGTAATATTTATGTTGTTATTAATTTAGTACACTCGTGTTTTTTACACTTAAAAATGGCTGGTTATGATGATCAGTTGTCTGATGCGATGGGTACTTTGTCCTTCGACAATGACCACTGGAATGAACTCGGATTGGACAACAGTATTCGGACACAGTTAAGAAAAATCGAAAATGAATTTGAATCCATTTTCTCTTGGGACATTCAAAAATTAACAGGTATCAGTCAAAATCTTATGATGACCCTTATTGATAAGGTTCATGAAAAACAAGAAATGATCATAGACAAGGATGATGAATTCAATTTGAATAGGTAACTGTCAGAGATTTATTTATGTAAAACTTCATTTCTCTGTTTTATTAATATATAAAAACTCAGGTATCAGAATACAATTTAGGTTCACACATAGGTAGTAAAATTTATTTATTTTATGATGGGTTCACATTGGGTTTAGATTAATTTTATTATAAACAACTGTGAATGATTTATTTTAAGAATATAACATAGAAAAACCGTAATATTTTATAAATCAAACTGTTAGCACACAGTGGCATAGCGAAGTGGGTTATTGAGATGTGGCTACTGAGTGATTAGAAGCGAGTATATGACAGACGACTAAAATATGATAGTAAACTAAATATTATTTTCATGATAAACTTCTTTATTTGTCTTAGATTAATGACTTGTGAGCCCTTATTGGATTTTTGGTGGATGGGTAGTATATTAGCTTGCCTCTAAAAAATTTGAAGTTCGCCATGCAACTGTATGCACTTACATAATTATAAATATAAATGTAGATAAAATATCTAGAGTGAAACTATTTTATTTTTTAGGTTTTATTTACAATTAGTAGCTAGTTATGAACTTTATAATAACAAAAGTTATCAGGAATCATATTTGGAAATTGAAAGCGTTCTTAAATTTATGAAAACCTGTAAATTTGACGAGTCAAATGAACAGTACTCTGATGCTTACTACCATATTGCTTGTGCCACCAATGCTTATATTGCACTATCATTGAAAATTGATTCAGAAAAGGTAAATTTGAATTACTTATTGTTAAATTATGAAAGTATATAGGGTAACCTATAATAGGTAAGTTCTTCATTCATGATTATAATAAACAATAACCATTATCAGTATCATTATATATATTATATATGCATACAAAAAGTGTATAGCTTATTAATACAATGTAAATAACCTGGTAAATAATAAAATGTTTTAAATATTCATAACCCACCAATTATTTTTACATTTTTAAAAAGTAATTACTGAACAATTAGTATTTTACTTATATGTCAATATAATTAATTTAAATGATCTAGTGTTGATGAAATGTAAAGACTATTATGCTATCTATTAAAAAACTGTATAAAACCATGCGATCAGCTAACTAAAATAAGACCAGTATAACTCTAAATAGGACTAACTAGATTTAATCAAATATTATAATTTTTTTCTATACCTATTACCTATGTTTAGATATAATTAAATATACAACTGTAATTATATATTAAATTATATAAGAAAAAAAATGAACTAATATTGTATAATATGTCATTTTTGATATCGTTTTGGACCCTTTTGTGATGTTGCATACAAAATTGTTAAAATCTAAACGTTTAACTCTCATTGAATAAAAATAATTTATGCTCTTCCATAGCGTCTAATTTATTCTACACATAGACCCACACATTACTACTGTATCTGATAGTAAAAACCACCTTTTATTCAAAGGTTAGATTCAGATTCAGTCACTAAAAATCTTCTGAGATGCTTTAATTATCGGTGCAGGGCTTGAAAATCTGAATTTAAAATTATTAGTGTCTTGCTGTCATCTATGAATGTTTTATTATTAATAATTTGTATAATAATATATTGAAGATTAAACCATATATTATGTTGATGATCAAAGATTTGTACCTGAATGATTTATTTTGGGTTTGGGTATTTGATGGAAATTGGGATTTGCATAGTAAACATTTTTATTTCATATATTCAAAAATACCTATGTTGTTCAACAATTCATGCTGGAATATCAAAGCCAATTTTTTTTTTTTTTATTGATCAAAAGAAAGAATTTACATAAATTATTCTTATAGATAACATTTTCGATTATCTATCTCCTTTAAGCAAAGCTTGTGTTGGAGATAGAGAGTTATTAAATTATGTAATACAATTATTAATAAAAGAAATTATACTAAATTAAAATTTTAAATCCATATAAAACTAAATAAACAAATACAAATATTTTTTTTTTTTTTTTTTTAGAAATTGTACATGATAAAAAGAAAACTATAAAAACAAACATAATCAAACACAAATAAAACTAATATAGATTAAAATTATTTTCTTACCTTATAAAATAAAAAGAATTTGATTTAGGGTAAATTGCACAATAACCATTCATTAATTTTTTTTATTTTTGTTTTTATAGTATAGTAATTTCTGTTTTATATCATAATCCAATGAATTGAATGTAGTAGGCCCAAGGTAGTCTATGAATTTTTGACCACACATTGTTTTTACATACTTAACTAATGCGTCTAATGCCCTGTGTTGTCTTTTATTTTTGTATAACTCTGTATTGAACCATGTATTTCTGTTTGTATCTAACCAAAATATTACAATTTTTTTGTAAACCGATCTAATAGGCAAAACCTTAAAATCTTTATAATTTTGATTCGTTGAGCCTACCATAGTTTTTGCATCTAAACAGTTTCTTATAATTTTGTTTTGTTGAAGTTGTAATGGCTTTAAATAAATTTCGGATAGTCCACCCCACACTAAACATCCATATTGGAACACTGATTGATATAGAGCTAAATATATATTGCGCAATATATTTACAGGCAAGATATTTTTTAATTTATAAAATTTGTGGAGTGAAGAATGTAGCCTCATTACTATATTATTTATATGTAAGTTCCACTTAAAATTACTGTCAAATGTTATACCTAAATATCTGGTGGACTGGACCCTTGAAATTTTTTTACACATATCATCATTATATTCAGCGACATTTTTACAATAATGTACCATTACAAATACTAGTATTTATAATCAATGCTGTTAGTTCCTGAAAAGGAATAACCGAATTGTAAATACTGAATGTCATAAAATAGGTTTTTTTTATATTCAAAGATAATTTCTTTGAGTTAAAAAGATTAACTACTTTTTTGAGCTCAGATATTGCTTTAAGTTGCACAGAAGGCCACGAGCTATCTGTAAAGAGTAGACAAGTGTCATCCGCATATGTTACAACTTTACCATCTATATTTATATTACATATACAGTTAATATATAAAATGAAAAATAAAGGACCAAGAACACTACCTTGTGGAACTCCGCACATAATTTTCCTTTTTTGACCTAATGTTTTGTTTATTTTAACTATTTGTTGCCTATCTTTTAGATAATTTCTAAACCAATTTAAACTAGTTATTTTTATGCCAAAACTAGGTAGAGTCTTTATTACTTCTTCGTGCCTTTGCTAGGTCTAAGAAAACAGCTAAGGTTTTTTCACCATGATCAAGGGCATTATATATGTGACTCGTGGCGCTATAAAGTGCATTTACTGTCCCTAAGCCAGGTCTAAAACCATATTGATTTTTAGACAGTAGTTTATATTTTTCTAAGTAATTAATGAGTCAATTTTTGATTATTTTTTCAAGAATTTTCAAAAAGTTATTTAACATTGATATCGGCCTATAATTATTTATGTATTTATGATCACCACCTTTGTATAAAGGAGTTACTATTGCCATTTTGAAATTATCAGGAAAAGTACATTTTTCAATACTTAAGTTATATAAATAAGTTAGTGGTCCTATAATAATTGATTCAATGTACTTAATTAGTTTTACCATTATTTTATCAATTCCAGCAGCTGTTTCATCCTTTAAATTCTTAATTATATTTGTGACTTCTGATTCTGTAATTGTTGTACTAAAAATTTCATCAAATGAGAGATCACTTTTATTATCTTAAAATTCGTTATTTTTAAAATTTGTGTTATTATCTAATGTATTTTTCCCTATTTCAGTAAAAAAGCTATTAAAAAAATTTGAAACAGCGTATGGCTCATCTAAGGCATTTACGACTTTGTTATCTATTAATATAGATTTTATTTCGTTCAATGAGTTTACTTCAGTGTTTGTAATTTCCTTAATTAATTTCCATGTCAATTTTGGACTTGATGCAACATTTTTAAATTTTGTTTTAAAAAAATTTATTTTGGTGAGTCTTAAAATGTTTGTAAAATTATTTTTATAATTGATATAATACTTTAGTAAATTTGTATTATTTGGATGTTTTTTAACTTTCATTGCAATTTTCTGTTTATAAATATATTTTGTGCTGAACACAGTAGCCCTGCAGTCATCCATTGTTTTATTCTTTTGTACTTAGAACTTATATTTTAAACTTCCGTTGCCAAGGATATACTATTTTTTAATTTGTTATAAAAAATATCACAACATTTATTTACATTTTTGCTGTTGTATAGATCTATCCATTGTTAATTTTTCAAATTGTTGGCTATTTTATCAAAATTAATTGATTCAAGATTATATTGGGATTTAAAGTTATTTTGTTGTACTAATGGAATTGCTAGTATCGTAGAGTGATGATCCGTTATAGTTGTTTGAATTACACCAGCTTCAATATTTTCTACTAACTTATTATTTTTTACGAAAATATGATCTAAACATGAATGTCTAGAATTTAAAGGAGTTCTTGTGTATACATTAATATAAGATTTGAAACCACGCATAGATAACATATCCAAGTAATCATTATCTACTGAAAGCGTTCCCACTATATTTATATTCATATCACCCAGAACTACTGTAGATGAACTATTTACATTTTTTTCATTTAATAATATATTTTTAAAAGTGGTCAAAAAGTCATAGCTATCCATAGCCGGTGATCTATAGATACAGAAAAAAATTATAATACTATTTACAATATTTGCCTCTGTTACATCAAACTCAATACAATCTAAACATAAATTATTTTTGTATAAAATTATAACACCATCATTTTGGTTTCTTTTTTTTTTAGAAAAAAACATGTCATATTCTGGTAAAAATATATTACAAGAATTTGTATCATGCCAGGTTTCAGTTAATACTATAATATCTCGTTTAAAAATATTTTTTTCACTTTCAAGTAAAAGTAATAATTCATCTACATTTGCATTTATACTTCTAATATTACAACTCAAAATATTTAGGAATCGTTCTTGTACAATATTATATTTAATTTTAAACTCTGAAAATGATTCAAAATAATTTGTTTTGTATTCAAAAAAGCTATTTATTGTGCTGATACTGTCCATAATGTAACAAAATTAATTTTATTTTATATTTATTACCTCTAGATTATTTTAAACAAATTAACTTTTAATTTTTATCTAGAATGCTTTCATCATCTATATACCGTGTGTCCCAAAAATCAGGGGCCACTTTACCACTCATTACCATGTAAATATTTTTCAATTCTGTTTGCGGGACATTAAACTAAACTAATGGATCGTAAATTTCTATGACTTACAATGTTTTTAACTCATGTATCTTGCGCATGCGCAATAAAACTTATATTTTTTTAAATGGCAACCCGTAATTTTAATATCATATTCGGGTTTATCGATTTTTTTCAAGCCATTTTGATGTATCAACTTGTGTCCTAAACCCAAAATTGACTAAACTAGAGCTAAGTAGAATTTAAAAATTTAAAAATTTAATTTAAGTAATTTTTTTTTTTTAACTGTACGTACTTATTTTTTTCTTCTAAACACCGTGAAACAAACAATCAAAATTATTATTATTAAACTAATTACCTAACTATTTAATATTTATGAATTATTATCTTATTTTATTATTACGCATTATGAAATAACATAGTTTAAACATGTATTTTCAAGAAACAAAATTTCTATTTTATTTCTTTTAACATTACTATACATTTTTATTTACAATTTAATTTACAGAAATTACAAACATAAACTATTCAATAAACTGTTCGAAAGTCCCTCCGTCGTGTAAAGTGCATGCCTCAAATCGATGTAAACATTCACGATTAGTTGCTGCCAGTATTTGGTTTTCGTTTAGGAGGTAACATGCGTGTGTAATTTTGTTCTTTAAATTTTGGATGTTGATTGGAGGATCAACATACACAACATTTTTCAAGTATCCCCACAAAAAAAAATCTAACGGTGTTAGATCTGGTGACCTTGGGGGCCACTACTGGTCCATGTGTTGCAATAAATTTTTCTATTAAATGAACCAGTTTCAATCAATGACTTTTCAAGTTTTTGAACGTAAGTACGATTGGGGTGATACCGATCTGGATATTGCTGAGCGTACATTCGTGTTGCTTCTCGGATGTGACCCGAATGTGATATTAAAATTACGGGTTGCCATTTAAAAAAATGTAAGTTTTATTGCGCATGCGCAAGATACATGAGTTAAAAACATTGTAAGTCATAGAAATTTACGATCCATTAGTCTAGTTTAATGTCCGCAAACAGAATTGAAAAATATTTACATGGTAATGAGTGGTAAAGTGGCCCCTGATTTTTGGGACACACGGTAGATTGTATTTGAGTTTTCTGATTACTTGATAAGACTTAAGCTTCAACAACGGGTAGGTAAACAAAACACAACACTATCACTAACCTAATACTAAATACTAATATTATAAACCTAACTTAGTATAAGCATAGAACAGTAGGTATAACAGTGGTGTATAATTAACGTGACCATATTTTTTTTTCTTCAAAGCGGGACACCTGTACATTTTAATAAGAAAACCACATCATTTTGCAAAAAATAACAATTTTTTTATTGGAAAAAAACATAAACTATTTGTATAAAAAATTGGCAACAGAAAAACGGAACTAATATATTAATAAGTATAATAATAATAATAATGTAAAAATAAATAATAGAGTATATTATTCGGCTGGTTTATATTTGTCGGATCCACAAATCTGCTTCAAAGTAGCCTGTTTGGTTTTTATGTAAGAATGGAACTCTTGACATGATCTGTTGATGTTACCCTTTGTTATAAGAATGGCTTTTAATATACCGACTCCCAACTGAGTTTTTTGACTGCTCCATATTTTATTCATAAGAGAGAACACTCTTTCAACTGGAGCGTTACTGCCTGGCAGACACAAAATGTATTTAACAATTATAGAAAAATTCACGTGTGAGAGATCATTAGCATTAAAGTGCGTAAATACTTCCACCCAACGATTTTCAGTAGGTATATTCCCGGTGTTCCAGTCGTATATTTTTTGAGCTGTTATATACTTAGAAATTAGTGAAAACTCATCAAACACTCCTGTGTCTTCACTGCTACTAATAAATTTCTGTTCAATAAGTAAGTCCATCACTTTTTGTACATCTTCCCACGAGGGAACCTTTCTCAGATTTGCCCATTCAAATTGTTTTACTTCTTCGTTGAACTGACACCACTGCTCCAAATATTCTTTGCTTGTTTTATAAAAATTAGACGCTGCAGTTTTTACGTTTTCTTTATTTATATCACCAGTTTCTTGTAATTTTACAATTATATTACGGGTGGCGTGGGGAAGATAGCATGAATTTTGTTTTTGATCTAAATTATTTTGAAGTTGATTAATTTCATTTGCGGCATCTATTGCAGACACGTTTTGGCCCTCGATCTTTAATACAGCTTGATGAAAAGTAGCTGATTGTGCGTGCATAAAATACAACCATAATTCAGAGCTGGGATTTTCAAAAAATTCTTTCAGCATATTCGGGCATTTATCAATGCTCAGAAAATAATTTTTTAATAGCTGAAACATTTATAAATGTATAAATAATGTATGATTGTGATTTGTGATCAATAAATACTTACCACAAGTCGACTTTTCTTAAAGCGGGACATTTTTAGGTTCTTTGGGGACAGCGGGACACTTAGCTCGAAAGCGGGACGTATGGTCATGTTATGTATAATGTCTATGATCAGTATAGCCTATATATTTTTTTTTCATTACTTTAGTTAACAAATGTAATATGTATATACAAATATGAAATAAATGTGTTATATGATTATTTTAAAAACATTTGGTTATTCAAGTAATGGTTGAATAAATATTTTATTTTGGCTTTAGTGGTTGGGTGTTTCTATTTCATTGATAGTGGTTAAAACAGGTTTTGGGTTTGGGAATTTTATGTTAATTCAGGCACAAAGGCCTCCCTGTTAAAATAATTTTTATAATTTAAATCTTAATTTGGAATTTATATATTAAATTATTTTGTATGGAATATATGCACAATAATGTATTATTATAGATCTTGTAGAGATCCAATTTAAACATTGAATCCTAAAAAACCAATGCGTTTTAAAAATATATAATACATTATATAAATCAATTTATTAATATAGAATAAGGTGATACTGTATATATAAAAATCATAGAACTAATGCCTTTTTCTTTTTAGTTATTGAAGAATATTAAACTAATAAACAATTTTAATCGAGCTGAAAAAGCTGCGGTTTGTGCTGTTAAAGCCAGAGTTTTTATGGAGTACCCACCTAAAGGAAATGATATTGCTTTAAAATTTGCTGATCGAGCTCGTACCCTCCACTCTACTGAACCTGAATGGATAATCATTTGGTTAAAAGCCAAAGGACGAGTAAGACGTTATTACGAACAATATAAAATGCCAGGGGATGATGAAATAGATGCTGCAGAAATTTTATGTTCTACAAAAACTAAGGCTCGACTTTTAATTCAAGCTTCTAAACTTTATATGGAAGCAGCATTTGTTAATAAATTAAAAAATAACAAAGATGAGTCAAAACAATTTTATAAGCTTTCATATGATATTACTGAGTAAGTAGTTGTTCTACGTAAGTATCAACTAAAAGGTATTGATGTGTAACAAAAAATAGTAATAACTTAAACATTTTAAAGTTCCTATGCGTTCTAAATTATAGTTTTTTCAACAAATAACTTTTGGGATTATATAATATTGACCATTATTGAATCAAATAATTTCTATTTTATTATTTTGATCACAGTCCCTTTTATTTTTACTTATTTATTTATTTGTTTCAATTAAGCAATTTTATATTTACATGGTTGATTTTTGATAGAAAATCAGTTGAATTAGCCAAAGACGACACAAAACAACTTTATTCTTGTCTACTGACATGTATCGATTATCCTAAAGAGTTATTGTCAAAATCTATGATGGACAATATAATTACAAAACTGGCAAATGTTGAAAATAGCCGTGTGGATCAAGTTCTAGGCAAATATTATTTAAAGCATGAAATGGTATGATGTTTGTTAATTATTTGTTATTGAGAGAATACAATATTGTGCAATTTTTTCAGGATTATGAAAAAGCAAAAATGCATTTATCTCGTGGAATGGCTGCTGGTCATTTTAGTAGTTCATTGCAGTTAATAAAAGTAGAGTGCCTGTTGCAACCTGTTGATACATTTCCTCTTGTGAAGACATTAAATATGATGTATGATGTTTTTCCAAGTCCAAAAAGAAGACTTATTATTTTATCACAAATATTGATATATTACAATTACTGTGAAAATAATCCAAAAGAAATGATGCGCTTCCTAAAAATGTACATTGATCAAGAGATTGATGATACATTTAAAAAACGCCATTTAATTGTAAGTTATTCAAATTTAATTATTATGTTCCTATCAATTCTTCAAGGGATGCTTAAATTTTTTGGAATCATCTTATTTCAATGTTTTTCAAGTTAATTATTACAATTTAAATTTTTGAAATTTTATATGTGCTGTTTAAATAGTTATAAATACACAATCTCAGACCATTTATAATTAAAGTTTTGATAATCTTATCATATGTAGATGTATTTTCATACTATCTCTATTTTTCTGTTTTTGTAATTGCAGTATTCAATTTTAAATGGACATTAATTAGAATTTTTTTGTTAAAACATTATATAAGTATGAATGTATAGAACTAGGTAACCTTAAAAACAAGGAATACAATTTTTTATCATATTAATATGAACTATATGCATTGATGTTCCCCAGCCTTAGTGATACAGAGATGAGCCATCCATGGTGGATATTAATTAGTAACTTGTTTTTCTCACGAGATCCATTTGCACGCAGAAATAAACAAATACGCGATCATGATTTTAGTATTATTAATATCGGGTAGACCACCTTAAAATAATTTATTGAAACATGTAAGCATGTTAATAATAGGTTCATCTTTTGTGTATAAATAAATTGTTGAATTTTTTTTTATATTTCTTTTACTAATACAATTATAATTTTTGATTTTAGTTTGCTCATCCATTATTTAAAGTTAACGGATTCAGATCAAAACAATTTTTAAATGTACTATGCCTAAAAGTTAAAGAAATTATAAACAAGAATAAGTGGAATAAAGAAGAAAAAATTATGGTTGACAATACATTTGATCAGTTGAATAAAATATCAAAATTACATTTTTATGACAGTCAATATAATAATGATAATAAAACTGCTTTTCATAGTAAAAATGAAACTAATTCAAAGAGAGAATATCATATAAAGAAACCATATAATAATAGACAAAATGAATCTTGGCGAAAACAAAAGGTTGATGATTTGTCAGAAAATGTGTCTAATAATAGTCGTCAACACCAATTTGCTTCAAAGCACATAAATCAGAATAAGCCTTTAGAAAAAAAAAGTGATTTAAACATAGAACCTTCAACAAGTGAACATAAAGTAATTTATAATAATTTACCTGTAAAAAAATCTATTGAGCCAATGAACAGTTTGAACAACTCGGATAGTATTGAGACAAAACTAAAAAAGTTTGAAAACAAATTTAACTCCTTGGGCAATTTACATGTTGTGTCAATAGAAAAAAACTCTATCAATAAACCATTCAGTAGTAGGACACATGGTAGAGGTAATAATAGATATGGTGGTTATAAATCAAATTGGCGTAACCAACAAGACGACTCTCAAAATCAAGACAGTTATGAAATATTTCATAGCCATGGAATTGATTCTCAACACTCCCGAGGATATAAAAATGAGTATCCGAAAAATCAACAAGATGGAAACCCAAGACATAAATTTGGAAATCGTCCACTATCTAGTGGGTCTTATAAAAAAGATATTGATGATACTGAGAGTTAAATGTATTGTACAAAACTAGATTTGACATAACAATTTATTTACAATTGATTTTCATTTTATTTAAACTTAAATTGTACAATTCATGTACCAGCTACTATTACTCTTCTACATTATAATCAATATATTATTAATCCAATTATTTACTATTTACTTTTATTTTTATCAACTATGTTATTATGTATTAATTTTATAAAGTAAGGAGCCATTCATTACTTAATTTAAATGTTTTAACATTTTTATAATAAAATATTTTTTTATTATTGTTACTTTACTGTATTTAAAAAATGTGTTATACCAAGAGTTTTAAAAAATACACTTCCAAAAAGAATTGTCATAACAATTCATGATAACTTCTAATACTTAAAATTTTATAATCTGAAGCAGAAGAAATATTAAACAAGATTAAAAAAGAATATCTTAAATTGCTTGGTTATAACTAGTTTTATATTATATAACTACACTGGAAGAAAAGTATTCTGCATCGGATTATAATATTAAAAAAATAAAAAGTTTAGGCTATTTCTCATTATACATAAAAAAAACATTACAATAAGTATAAAATGTAAAAAAATAAATAATTCTTTTAAAATGTAAAGAACTTCAAACTATGTATAAGTGTAAACTGTCAAGTTAAAGCCCTACAATTAAACTATAATATTTTATATTAATAATGTATTTAATAGAATGGATCATCATAATATTATGTGTTAGCTTATATTGGGAAGGAATGTATAACCATTTTAAAACTTAGACAATTTGTAAAAAATTAATATACATCACAATATTCCTTCAAAAATGAAACTTCACGAGGTGATGATATAGATGGCAACTTTAAGTCAATGCAAAGTATATTTATCTTATCAATATAGGTCATTATACATTTCATAGCATCATAAAAGGAATTCCACCTGAAATTAATTACAATAGTTGTTAATGAAAATAGTAAAATGTTAAAATCAGTTTTATTTAAATTTGTATGAGTAGAAACAATAATACCTAAAACAATGAATAATAAGTAATTAATGTACAAATTACTATTATTAACCATAGCCCATAGGATATATTATTAACCATGATACTAAATAAACTATCAATTATGACCAATTTAAATTTATATATAAATATATAATAATAAAAATGTATGCATTAATTAAAATATTTACTACTTATTAAATAAAATAATTATTTAATTTACCTAGTGGCATTAGGAGTAATAATATAACGTTAAAGGTGATCTTTAATTTTTTCAGAACTTAATACTGACTGGTTTTGTTTATTGAATATAGCTTGACACTTTGAAAATACTTTTTTACTTATTGCTTTATATGCTGCATCTTTTTCAGCATCATTAGCATCAACAGTAACAATCAAGTTAAGTGTATGGGCTGCACATCTTTGATGTGGAGGCAATGAAAAACAAAATGAACTTTCAATGTCCTGGGTTTTTAATAAATCTGTTACTTCGACATTCATAGGAATCTCATTCACGTCAGGAACATCAATTCCATCATTTATTTATTTATTTATTAATTAATTCACGGAATAAAAAATTCCTTATTTAGTACAGTACATAACAATAATTCAGTAAAATAAGATAGCTAACATATACAAGGGGTGATGGCCTAAAAAATACAGCAGAATTACAGGCACAGTAAATATAAACTAAAATAATTAGGACACAAGTAAAATTACATACAACAAATGTACAAAAATAACAGAATATTAAGGTAAACTGAGAAAGGAGGGGTCCTCGTTAGCCAACCGCATCATGCGGTCAATTGGTTTGTTTTTACCGTAATTGGTACAGTGGAGAGGTACAGCAAAAGGAACTCGAGACCTTGTGGCCTGATGAGGAACTTTAAAGTTTACTTGGACGAGCAGTGAAGGGGCGTTTAAGGAACCATCGATTAATTTTTTTAAAAAGGCCAGATTAGCTTTAACGCGCCTATCTGCTAAAGATGTAAGGCCAAGTGCGCGCAATACTGGAGTATAGTCATGAGGAGGATGGACAATTTTTAGCATGTAAGCTGCAGACGACAGAAAGCGCCTTTGTACTCGCTCTAAGTGGCAAGAATCATCTACTGTACCCGCTGTACCTTATTCACAGTCACTATTAAAGACTCTAAAAGTAATAAAATTGGAAAATTAATTAATAAAAAAAACAATAAACCAAAGCAGTGAAAATTGACTTTAAAGTCTGAGTAAAAAAAAAAAACATTTTACTTACCTAAAAGCTTTAACAAAATTAGCAGCATTATCTGTAACTATTAAAGTGACTTTGTTTTTAAGCTCAAACTCATTGATTACTTTATCTATACATTCTGCCAAGTTATCAAATGTATGTCGTCCAAAAATACACCTACAAGCAAGACCTTTAGAATAACTTTCAAGTGTTTCGGGATTATGCCAATGGATAGTGAAACCAATATATGATCTATAATAACAAAATAAAAACTGAAGTTATAAATAATATACCTAAATAAAAATAACAATTAATATGCTATTAAGTATTGTAATTTGTAATACTAAGTCTTAATAAATTAGATTAAATATTATATTATGTTAAAATAAAAAAAGGTGGATAAGTGGATGTCGCTCTGCTGTACAGTAGGTTACAAGTGGGTCACTGTAATGGATGGTGTTAAATTTGAATTCAATGATATAATATCATTGTATAAGAAAAACGATTCTGAGCGAAAACGGTCAGTCAGCCTATGATTTTACCAAGTATATTTGATGATATTATTGTGAATAAAGTAATTTATATATAACCTATTTACTCGGAGCCTTGTTTTAAATTTTCAATCTTTAGCCATAAAAGTTAAACATTTTATACATTTTTAACCACAAAATAATTAATAAATTATAAATTTGATAAATGTTGTCAAAATTTGAACTTTAAATGCTTATAAAAAAAAATTGTGCCTATGTATTTTTAATATTTTTCAACTGCTATTAGAACGATATATCAGGAGCATTATATCAAATTTTCACGCTTTTTACCCAACAAATAAAAATTTATTGATATTTATAGAAAAAAAAACTAAAAAAATTGAAAACTGACAATGTCCGTAAACAGCTCAAAAAGAGTCAAAATATTTTCAACATTTTATGGTGTATAGAAAATGCTAATATAAACATTCAGTGAAATTTTCAAATATCTACAGTCATTTGTTTTTTAATTACAATAAAATAAGAAAATTGTTACATGAGAAATCGAGTAAATATCAAATGTTGTATAAATATAAATTTCAGACGCTCATAAAAATTTAATTTAAGTTTCTTCTAGACATTTTTTTTTTGATAAAGGTAGACAAACTTATGAGTAATCTTATATTACATTTTAAAATCTTAGATTTAAAAAGAAAATTTTTTATGAATTTCTAACTCAAAATAATTTGCAAATTTTCGTGATTTTTCCGTATTTTTTCAAGATTTGAACTTTAAACGTGTATAAAAAAAAACTGTGACTAAGGATTTTTAATTTTTTTCATCTACCTTTGAAACAATAACCTAGGAGCCTTCTATTAAATTTTCAAGCTTTTTTACCCAACAAATAAAATTTTATTGATATTTATAGAAAAAAAATTTAAAAAAACTGAAAACTGACAATGTCCGTAAACAGTTCAAAAAAAAGTCAAATTATTTTCAAAATTGTATTGTGTATAGAAAATGCAAATATAAACAACCAGTGAAAATTTCATGTATCTACGGTCATTTGTTTTAGAGTTACACCAATAACCAAAATCGATTTTGTTAAAAATCGATTTTGCGTAAAAATTCCCGTTTTTCCTTAATTTTTCTTTTGTTTTCCACATCGCTTTTGAAAACTACTGGGAAATTAAAATTTTGACCTCCCCAATGCACCAACGATATTCACTTTCCCATCGAACAAGATACTGAAGTCGAAAATCGAAGCATTATTTCGACTACTTATCGTGTACACAGACACAAAAATAAAAAATAAAAAAAATAAAAAAAAAAACACACATCATTGTAAAATCAATACATTCATCGTTTCACTCAGAATCTAAAATTCACAACTAATATGGGTAAATATATTACCTACACACTATACTGTTATATTATTCTTATTTATTAGTTATTACTAATACTAATGAAATTAAAACAATTTCATCTATCCGTGCTTAAAATTATAAATATGAAAAATTAAAAATTATGTTATAAAACAATTATTAGTGAAAACTACAAGTAAAATTTAATTTAGTAATAATATAAACTTTAATAATTATGACTACTTTTAAAAACTAAAATAAGTAATAATACATTACAATATTTTCAATATTTACCTATGAAATATACTCCAACAATCATAAGTTAAGCATACATACTTGATCTTTTCAAAATCAGTTATCATTTCTTTCATCATTTTACCATACAAAGTTTCAATCCTAAGAACTAATACTCGTCTTGAAACAGGAATCTTGTTTGAAGTTAATTTGCAGTATGTTATAAAAGCAGGGTGCTCGATTAAGGAAAATGGAGATACTGTATCAATTATCAGTTGTAAATTGGCATCGTTAAATTCACCATCAATTAGTTTTCTAACTGGTATTTTATCCACTTCACACAGATTTAATTGTTTATTAGATTCAACAATGTTTGTCTTTGATGATCTTTTTTTTGCACAATCATTAAAGTTGTTCAATTCTTTTGAATGCATAGTCTGAAAACCAGATAAATTCATTAAAAAAAACATAATTATGAAATATTATCTATGTAGTACCTATGTATGTTTTAGTTTTACAGGAATATTCATTCAGTATTCTTATGAGTTCTGTGATTATAATTTAATATTTCAGTAAACCAAAGGTACAGAAAAAGTTATTACATATTTTCATCAACATTATTTTTTAAATTTATTTCTCACAAAAAATTGTTCTAATTGTATTTTTATTGACTAGGTATAACAATAGTTAAAATATGTTTAAGCCTAAAATGTGGTAATATAATATCATCTCAGGCTTCAATCATTTATTTATACCCAACTAATTTGTTACTTACTTATGTTCACTACTTGAATTGGAAAAAAGTTCAATGGTGGGATGCAGTGTAAAAAAAAACTGCTTATCTACCCGAAGATATCTAACTATTAAATACCTAGATTATAATAAGTACCGGTAGGTACTCTAAACTATTTTTTTTAAACTAGAGGTACTCCTTCACTCGTTTCCCCTTAATTCAAACACTGATCTATCTAGGTACTAACTATGAATTAGGTACTTTTCATATCAAAAATATCATAAGCTTTATCATGAGGTTACTACATAGTATATTATTACACTATTATGTGTCTTAAATAACAATTTACATACTTTAATATGAGTTCTCAAATTTGAGTTTGAAGTATTTTATGTGGAAATTCGTTTCTCTTTAGGGCCACAAGGAAGACACTTAAAAATCAAGTTTTTGGTAGATGTATCTGTGAGTTGTTCAAAATATTGACTAATATATGACCATCTTGGTTTATTATCGGCAGTTCTTATATTCACTACTTCACTGGTGGATTGTTGTTCACACATCATTAGACATTTGACAAATGACAATTTATTATTTCAACTGAAAATTAAAATATAAATTAAACAATTGTAACTATAATTATTCTGAATATCTAATGAGAGATGATAATAGATCGTTATTACTTTATACTATTTATATTATCAGAAATTTAAAATCAACTTAATAAAATACAAAATAATAATAAAACACAAATATTGAAATACTTACAAACGGGATTAAGAAATCTTCTATTATAGTGTAGACTGAAGGTACTAACTACTAAGTAGTCAATACCTACATTGCATAAATTAAGTAATTAAAATATTGAATCAAAAAAAATAATAAACGTACTTCACAGATAATCACATGGTTATACGAAAACTGATACACAATATTTAATATTTATTATTTAATACTTAGGTAAGTCGTGCGTGCTGTGAGAACGGCGAACGCAAAATGATTAAAGAACGACCAAGAACTATTTTTATATTTTATATTTTTATCTAATGATTCTAATGACAAATGACAATTTATGTTTATAAATACATAATATGAGCATAACCCATAACAGAATTAATAACTTATTTGGTTATTTATGTCTTTATGACGAAAATATTTTATAATATTATATTCTTGTAACTTGTAAATTGTACATTTGTACACCTAACCCATATCACATCATATTATGTATTAATTATTAGCACGAATTAAATATATTTATATATATATAATATATTAATATATATATATATTTATTCGTTGTTATTACTCATTAGTTATTAGTATTTAGTATTTACTATTTAATATTGTTATTTTTACACTACCTATGCCCGTATGCCGAGGTATAGTGGTATACCTATATATAATTAATTAAGTTATTTTTATTGAACAATTCTGATTAATGGAAAGAGAATTAAATTTTATTTCCTATTCTACTAAATTCTAGTAAATGTATATTATACAATATGGATCAGATTTCAATAATAATTTTATTTATAATTTAATTATTTATAAATTAACTTAATTTGAATCTGATTAAAAGTAACTCGTTATTTATTAAGTTAATATCAATTAAAATAAGTTAAGTTAAAAATTAAGTTAATGAAAATTAAATTTTAAAAAGTTAAGTTAAAAGTTAAAATTAACTTAACTTTTAACTTTTTAACGCGTTTATGCCCAGGCTCGCAGTAGTACCTATGTTGACCTACAACGAGTTGTATACCTGTGTACCTACAAACAGTTTCTGTATTACAAAAACTTTCCTGGTTTAAATTGTATGGTTATTGATACCTGCTAGGACAGAAGAAATATGTGATGATCAAACCTATAGGTACAAATTTCAAATTTCTTCCAATCAAAAATGTTAACTACATGAGATCAATTTATTATTCTAGAATTGATTTAGAAATATCAAAAATTAGTAACATTACCTTCATATTCTATTTTAAATAATCGAAAATTAAAAATAAGTTATATTAATTTATGTAGGCATAATATTATTTAAAAATGGTTTTTTGAATAAACTACCTATTGCAATTATATTTTAATATTTTGATATCACTTCATGCATATTATTGTATTGTTAAATGAAAAAAAAAATTATTTGAAAAACTCAAATACGTAGGACGTAAAGGACGACAGTAACAAAAACAGTGTTCAATCAATAATTATATATCAAATCAAAATTTTACTCTTACAGTATTATGTACTTTATTTCGTACAATTTTATACATCTCAACTAACACGAGAAAATGCGATTTACCCATGTCCGTGCTTCGGTAAATTATGTATTGCTATGGGTTAGGTTACATTAGTTACACGACAGTAACGAAAACAGAATTCAATTAATAAATAATAATAATAATCAAATCAAAATTTAACTCGTACAGTATTATGTACTTTATTTTGTACAATTTTGTACAACCAAAATTACATTTTTGTGCACCACCTCTAACACGAGAAAACATGATTTTCCCCATGCCTGTGCTGTGGTAAAATATGTATCACCATAGGTACAACTGCAAGAAATACCAAGCATTTAAACTGTCCTAAAAAAAGGTGGTGACAGACACAAAAAAATATTTAAAAATTTAAAAAAAACACATATCATTGTAAAATCAATACATTCATCGTTCCACTCAAAATTAGAAATAATTAGAAATTATAACAAATGCGTCTTTTTACCCCATTATTGGGGTAAAAGGCTGCATGCTAAATTAGTTCATAAAAATCTATCTTATTAAAAGAATGTTAACTATTTTATTTTTCAAATAATAAGTTATAAATATATATAATATTATGCATGCATAATATAATAATCTCTAATATAATATATATTATATATATATAATTAATACAGTATTAGTAGTAAATACTAAGTCAAAGTAATTTTTTTAAGTATAATTATTCAATAAATAGTACTTTAATCATTTGTTAATACATCATAGATATAATGTACCCATTAGTTTAAATAAATTGATGAATAAATATAGATATGATTAAATTTTAGATTCTGAGTGGAACGATTTATGTGTCTGTCATCACATTTAAGGACAGTAAAAATGCTTAGATTTTCTTCAATAGTATCTTTTCTGATAGGAAAGTGAATCTAGTTGATACTTTGGGGTGTCAAAAGTAAAAATGCACAGTAGTTTTCAAAAGCGCCGTGAAAAACAAAAGAAAATTAAGGAAAAACGGGAATTTTTACGCAAAATCTGTTTTCGAGGTTAAGCACATTCATAGTTGTATAACTAAAAGAGTTAGCAGTGTTGGGTAGTAACGTAATGAAAGGAATTTAAAATTTTTTTTTTTTGTAACGAGAAAGTAATTTCGTTTCAATTTTATTTGGGTAACGAGTAAAGTAACTTAATTACTTATCAAAAGTAACTTATCCAACACTGAGAGTTAGTTATAAGTTATTAAATATAACCAATAAACGCATTAAATGTTCTCCAAAACAAACATATTTTATTCATTTAAGTAGTCTAAGTTTTCCGGTTACAGGCTTGAGTTCTTGATCAGATCCAAAAAAAGCCATGCAGCGAATTAGTTAGGTTCCACTTCATGAGTCAGACCCGCGTCGTGAACACAGAAAAATGGGATTTTTTGTATTTTTCCTTCTGAACACACTTTAAGAAGTTCATTAGTGTTCTTTGCTGCAACAACAATTTTTCGACTTCTGACATTAATAAATTGACTATCTGGTTAAAAACTGAAAGACCTAACCAATAAAATACTTTTTTGAAAATAATGTAAAATTGGGAGATCTTGTAGTTAAAGATAAAACATGAAATAAATGAATAGTTTTGCCTTATGGTGTAACTCTAAAACAAAAGAACGTATATACATGACATTTTCACTGGTTGTTTATATTTGCATTTTCTATACACGATAAAATTTTAAAAATATTTTGATTTGTTTTGAACTGTTTAGAAACATTTTCAGTTTCCAATTTTATTTTATTTTTTTCTATGGATGTCAATAAAACTTTATTTATTGGGTAAAAAAGCGTGAAAATGTAATGCAAGACTCCTGATATATTGTTACAATAGCAGTTGAAAAATATTAAAAATATATACACAATTTTTTTTTATAAGCATTTTAAGTTCAAATTTAAAATTTAATAATTATTTTAAATAAATATAAATAAATAAATAAAAATTTATAAAATGTTCAAATTTTATAGCTAAGGATTGAAAAATTGAAACAAGGCTCCACGTAAATAGGTTATATATAAATTACTTTATTCACAATAATATCATCAAATATACTTGGTAATATCATAGTCTGACTGACCGTTTTCGCTCATAATCGTTTTTCTTATACAATGATATTATATCATTAAATTCAAATTTAACACCATCTATTACAATGACCCACTTGTAACCTACTGTACAGCAGAGCGACATCCACTTACCCACCTTTTTAAACATTCAATTTGAAAATTAAATGTTTATCAAACTAATAAAAGTAGGTTACCCGCACTCTTACCCCAAAACCCACCAAGCCATTTTACCTCAATATGATTTCTTGCAGAAATAATGTTGTAGTAATGTAGTATATTCAGTTGTTATCATATTAATATTTTACTAGTATGGTCGTTTAGTCACCCATACTTGTACTAAACCAATCTATATATATAAAAATAAGTGTACATTTTGAATAAATCTTATAGCTCAAGATCCACCGAACCGATTTCGATAAAAATTTCAGGATATATTAAGATTGATATGTAGATGGTTTCTGTGAAGTTTTTACGCTGTGGGATAAATGGTTCCGGAGTTATGGCTATCATTTTATATATTAGTATAGATAAAAATGAATGTTTGTGTGTAGATTAGACCTCTGGGGAAAAGATAGGCTAATTATAAAAAGTGTTAAATTTGTTTTTTTTTTTATTCATCGGATTTCAGTACGGTTGCGTTAGGCTTTTGCATTAATTGATTATATAAATCCTCCGTATGTGGAATTAAGTAAAAACGACAAACTTAGTACTACAATTTTGATACTTTAGAGTTAAATCGTACACTTACGTTCAAACAGCACGCCGGGGTCCGCGATCTACCGCAGGTAGATTGCCTACCTGATAATGTACTGCCGCGAATCAGATATTATCAATCTTTTATCCCGGGCAACAGAAAAGTTAAGATAAATTTTGAACACCATACACCATACGCCGAATATTAAATAACGAATTGAACAAAGTTTGAGTAATATAGAATTGGTACATTTAACGGGCAACGAAGTGCCAGCGGGATCAGCTAGTATATATATAAGCAACACCTAACGTATCGTTATATAGTGCACATTAGTACATTACTACTTCTATACTACTCAAATATTATATCAGACGAATACAATTAGTACCTACTTATAATAAAATAAATTACTTTAATAGAAATATCAAAAAACATATCGTGAAATGTACTTTTAAGTTATAAGTAACAGGTTACCTATTACCTATAGCCTATAATATAACTGTTATAGTTCCAACAAACCGTCTTCAATGACGAGGTATATTCGACATTGTGAACTGCTTAACTGCGGCCTAATCCCTAAATCAATTTGCGGCCAATGAATATGAGAGGAACGCAAGAATCGCGGCCCCATAATAATTGCCTGTACCTCATATCAGTCTATTGTCATGGAGTATCCCACTCCTGAGTCCTGAGTTCTGGACCATATATAACATACTATAAAACGTCTTCAAAAATTAAAGATTTTGATGTTAAAGACGAGTGATGTATATTATATATATATTTCTTATCATTTACTTGAATGAAACTACTCTAACTACTATAAAAAAAATAACCGGATTCCTTAGGAAATTAGCAAAAGAATTACAAAAGCTCTATTATAGTTATACTAATATATAATCATCTGTATAATATTATATATGATTCTATACTTATAAATACAAATAAAAAGTGTATATTTTTACAAGATTGCAGTATACGCTTCTATCTTGGTAGGCAGGTATTATGTGTACGGTGAGTACTTACGTGTATTATACCTACAGTTGTACTTTTACGATCTACCGCCGACGGCCAGGAGAAAAATGAATACACGGTCCAATTAAAATAATATATATATTCCAAAAGAAACAGATGATATAATAATATACAATATACACGTAGGTACTTTTGACTTACATATCATGCTGACTATGCTGTACTCGCTTTTGCTTAATGGTACGTTATAACTTCGACAGTCCAGTTTTTTATTCATTATTTTTCGTTGCAAGCTCTCCTGCGAGCTGCGATTCATACGGTATTATATTATATTTTTGTACAGATAATTATAAGATCTCGTTGTGTACGTTATAGTGGTTATACTGCACGCTTAAAGTATTTGGTAGTTGTATACTCACGTTATGGGGGGGAGGGAGGGATTCTTTCACCTCTGACCCTTTGTTGTTTTTTGGTTCATATGGTTACTGCAGCCCAAATAATGTCTGCCATACCTATCCTGAATGGCTAAATCCTGATGATAGTTAATCCTGATCTAGTAGTTATATGGATTAGGTGCAAAAGTGCAGTTATACCAGAATGAATATTCGAATTTCGACTTTCCTCTAAAAAATTGATGTCTCTATTGTATAAATATATAAAATAAGTTTGTGGCGATTTCTAGCTAATGCCTAGGTAATGCCTAATAATAATGATTATAATAAGTTTAATACCTGCTTATATAGTTGATAATAATGTTCGGATGAGCATACTTTATTTTACTTACCATTCAATATTGTTCTTTTAGTTTCTATTCTAAAACGTTTGTAGCACTAGTGGCCACGTATACCTCTCTATTTTATTCCATATAATCTACTTAACTAATATTGTACATAACGCATTAATTTCATTAGTTAAGAGTGGAGGCTCCAGTGTTGGGATCAATTTCAATTTTCAGTTTGAATCTTTATTACGTTTACAGGTGTCGTATACATAAATAATGTTTTACAATTATTCATTTTTATGTAGACTGTGGGTAGGCAGTAAATAAATAAGAGCATCAGATAAGGAAAAATAAGAAAATTGTGAGTAGGTACCTACTTTATTCAGGTACCTCGTACCTATATGTAATTTATTAATAACAAGTAATAACTAATAATTAAATCTGTAGGTGTTACTGTGTTGGACTAGGTAAGTTTATTTAAAATATTTTCGCGTAGGTAGGTACATCATATGATACAAGATTACAAGTACCAATATATTTTGAAGAAATGATAAAAAACTCTAATCGAGACCGGATGTCGAGAGTCCGGGAGCATCAATTTAACAGCTATTTAAAAAGTTCTAATAATGTCAGCTTCCGTACGGCCGGGAGAAAGGTTTGGATTTTTAGGATTTCGAAGTTACGAGACACGAGAGTTAGGTACCTTGTATGCCCACCTATAACCATATATTAAAAAAACATACGGGTATAATAAATTGATCATAAGAATAAAAAAATATGTTTATATGAACTGGTAATAGACAATGGTAACATAAATAAACAATAGGAATTTCGAGCGGAGAGTGGAGACTAAAATATTTTTTTTTTTTTAATAGCCTCTTTCCCGTTAAACAAAAATGTTGAATTCGCCGCACTGATTTACGGCTCACACAAGACGCGACACGTACAATATTTTATGCATATTGTATGATTATAATATTATGACAACAGTGCCGTGTAAAAACGTATAATATAATATAAACGTTTCATAATATTATTATGATGTGATTATTATATACTATACAGTTGTACCTACACAACATTGCGCTTCGTCGGAATTCGGAAACGCCGCCGCGACCTGCGTCGGTTATTTGCGCTCTTGTTTTCTTATTTTTCTTGTCTTATCGACGTCGGGATACGCGTCTTGTATGCGCGACCTTAATCGAGCGCACGTCCGTCCTCGTATCATGGTCTTATCCCACGGTCGTGATGCATCGTGTACGATTCTGTTATTATAATATACAGTGTACACGTAGTGTATAATAATGCATTTTTTATGCGATCATTCTGTATGTATAATAATATATTATTCGTGTAGTATCGAATTCCGTTCTAATAACTAACTGTTTACTGTTTACTGTATAATACTGTAATTTATTTAACCATCTATATAATATTATACGTGTCCAATACCTGTAAGTGGATGTCGTGATATTTCCGACGATGATGGCGCAGTCGTCTTTCCGGAGATGTCAAATTTTTCCATTCGGATGTCGCACTAGTGTCACAATAGTATCGGGAGTCGCCAAAATCGACCTTTCCGTGCACTGCCGAGTCCGTTTACCGCCTATATACCCATAGAAATGTACTTTTTCCATTTCCAGTCCCAAAATTTCATATTTTAGATTTTGGTTAACTCTCACTGAAAGAATATTATATTATACACCGTAATATGTTGATAATAATTTCAAAATCGGTGCCTTTTCTCCATTATTATGAGGATTCATTCCCAGCCCTAGGAAAGAGAGGAATTATTACGTTAGCGTATAATATAGGTACGTTAGCCAATAATATGTGACAGTAAGATAAAGTGTAGTAATTACTTTATTATTTTATCAAGCTTCCGCTCGTATAACTTATCTACAGACGTTTTCCATTAGAATACAATTAAAATGAATTATTTATTTCGTATAATAAATTTATATAATATAATATGTATACATTTTTTTGTAATAACTAATAACATTATAAATTACTCTATATTTCATTTAATTTGTAAGTATTACTAGAATATGTTATATTTAATTAACAGTCTAATACCTTTAATAATTTTAGTTAAATCATATAGTTATTTTTAAAATCAATGCCAATTATGAATAACTACAAATATTTATTATACTATTAGGGTTACTAAAATCTAAAAATCTGTTGCGGTGGAAAATGAAAGTATAATAGGTATATTATTGTATAGGTACTGGCGGTAAACGGACTTGGTGGAAAACAGAGAGATAAATTTTGGAGGAAAAGTGGAACACCCTACCATACATAATATATTATCATTGAAAAATTATTAAATTAAGTTCATATTTTATAAATTATAATGGTGCGTTAGAATGAATCGCTTGTACTGAAATCGGTATTTTCCTATGTTCCGCGGATAGAAGCATCCATCCCCACTTGAAAACGTTGTGCCAAAGCTCATAGGTACATACCTATCACATATATATATAGAAAGTTCTATAATATCGTTCGTTCGTATTATAGTGGGTACGCCTCAACGCCTTTCTGACTTCTCCAATTTTACTACTGGGGGTGTCGAGGAAACAAATACTTGCGGCCCCACTGGAATTTCTAAAAATCGGGATGAAACTCAGCAATATACACATACTGAAACTCGCACAATATAACGCGAGGTCATCGTTCTGGGTTTTGTTTCATAATTGGCTATCGAAACTATTTTGTACACAGATTAAGTTATATATATATAATATACTCGTAGTTATTATCGTATACATCCGCAACAGGAACGGGACCAGTTTTCGTACAATTGTATAACGTTATTAGATAAATATTAAATATACGTTTCGCGATAGGAGTAATATTTTATAAGGAGCACACGTCGTATGTACACGCATATTGTATAATATAATATTATAACCAGTCGCCGGCGGCCGCCATTGTTATTAATTATTATTATTAATCGTCCGGAAAGCCACAACGGCGGAGGAAGGAACTCGGAAGATGAAGAAGAAGAAGAGGATGAACCGCATTACTATATATAATATACACGGTATAGCATATGCATATTAGAATGTTACTATATTATACTACCTACTACTGCTTATAATATTATGCCTACTATAATAATCATACTACTGCTGTACGACTGCGGATCTATACGATGATGATCTACGGTGTGCTCGTATACAATAATAATATATGTGCTCGCGTCCGGTAATAGAGACGTTATCCCGATAGACTAACTGCACGAGCTGCACACATTGATTAACGTCGTCGTAAACAATACCGAATACAATAATATACGAATAAACAATAAACATCATCTCGCAACACGCGCGAGTGTTTTACGATAATTGCAGGTACCTATATTATATTGTACATTGTACAATTAACGACACGTATATTGTTATTACACTACGCAAAATATTATACAACGTCACCGTATATCATAACAATAATAATAATAACAATATAATATAATATTATTTATAATATATTTCCCGTTCGGCCACGGCGGTCGTCGTTTCCCCATTTGCGCGCCGCCGACCGGAAACGTTCTATAAAGTACAATAAATTATAATATATATATTATACGCTCTCACATCCGATCGCGGCCGGCAATAATAATTCAGTATCGCATATAATACCGCCACCACTGCCACAGTAGAATATTATAATCGTATATCACTCGTTATTATATTATAACTTATTATTATTATTATAATATATTAAACTATAATTATATTGGCATATATTCAGGGCTGGATTTGAGGGTGGGCATTAAGATCAAATTCCCAGAGGCCTGTTATTTTTTCAGGGGAGGGGGCGTAAAATTACCAGTGGATTTTTTACCGATAGATTTAAAAAAATATTTGAATGCATTACAATTTCAAGTATTTCTAGAGTATCTAATAGAAAGAAAACCACTTGTTTTATTTATTTGTAAACAATCAGTTGGCATCGCATATTATATTCTTGGTAACTACCACGAATTAAGGTAAACTTAATATATGGGGGGAGTTGTGGATAATTTTTAGGAACATGATCAAGTAGGGGGGCTATCGGAGCGCAATAAAACGGCCAATGGGGGAATTAAACCCCATGACCCCCCCCCCCCCTGAGTACGCCAATGGTATCCAGTATATCTCAATTCATGCCTACAATCTACAGATGACTAATAATATATATATATTAATAATTATACCATATATTATATGTACCTATTATTATTATTATTGTTATATCTCCGCCTCTATATTTTTAGGACATAGGTACATACATAATATATTAATATCGCCCATGTATGAACGTCGGACGAACGATAACCGGATTGAGATATTATGTGTGTGTGTACTGTGTTTGAATATAATATAGCCAGTCGTCCTAACAATAAAGCCTCGCGGTCCAAATAATTAAGTCGTTACATAGTTATCTCAACACTCGGTCGTACTGCGTTATAATACTTGTACGTGTTCATATATTTGTTGTATATTATAATAACTATATAATATAGTCGTGTATACGGTACGGTACGTCAACAGGTACGTCACACCGGTGGCGGGAGTTTGTTTTTTTTTTTAACAATAGAACGGGTTTTTTTTTTCATAAGTTTCAATCTGCATAGGATATAGGTTCATATGATTGCAGCATACGGCATTATAAAGCGGCAGGCGTTAAAAACAAAACAAAACAAAAAAAGGTAGGTAAGTGGATGTCGCTCTGCTGTACAGTAGGTTACAAGTGGGTCACTGTAATGGATGGTGTTAAATTTGAATTCAATGATAAAGTATCATTGTATAAGAAAAACGATTCTGAGCGAAAACGGTCAGTCAGCCTATGATATTACCAATTATATTTGATGATACTATTGTAAATAAAGTAATTTATATATAACCTATATATACGTGGAGCCTTGTTTTCAATTTTCAATCCTTAGTTATAAAGTTGAACATTTTATACATTTTTAACTAAAAAATAATTATTAAATTATAAATTTGATACATTTTGTCAAAATTTGAACTTTAAATTCTTATAAAAAAAATTGTGCCTATGTATTTTTAATATTTTTCAAGTGATACTAGAACGATATATCAGGAGCCTTATATTAAATTTTCACGCTATTTTACCCAACAAATAAAATTTTATTGATATTTATAGAAAAAAAAAAACTAAAAAAATTGAAAACTAACAATGTCCGTAAACAGCTCAAAAAGAGTCAAATTATTTTCAACATTTTATCGTGTATAGAAAATGCTAATACAAACATTCAGTAAAATTTTCAAGTATCTATAGTCATACGTTTTTTAATTACAACAAAATAAGAAAATCGTTACACGAGAAATCGAGTGAATATCAAATGTTGTAAAAATATGAATTTAAAACGCTCATAAAAATTTAATTTGACTTTCTTGTAGATATTTTTTTTTTTGATAAAAGTAGACAAACTTATGGACAATCTTGTATTACATTTTCAAATCTTAGATTTAAAAAGAAAATATTTTATGAATTCTCAACTCAAAATAATTTGCTAATAAATTTTCGTGATTTTTCAGTATTTTGTCAAGATTTGAACTTTAAATGCTTATAGATAAAACTGTGACTAAGGATTTTCAATTTTTTTCATCTGCCTTTGACAAATTAACCTAGAAGCCTTCTATTAAATTTTCAAGTTTTTTTACCCAACAAATAAAATTTTATTGATATTTATAGAAAAAAAAACTAAAAAAAATGGAAACTGAAAATGTCCATAAACAGCTCAAAATAAGTCAAAATATTTGGAAAATGTTATGGTGTATAGAAATTGCTAATATAAACATTCAGTCAAAATGTAAAGTACCTACGGTCATTTGTTTTAGAGTTGCACCAAAAACCAAAATCAATTTTCTCGAAAACAGATTTTGCGTAAAAATTCACGTTTTTCCTTAATTTTCTTTTGTTTTTTTACGGCGCTTTTGAAAACTACTGTGCATTTTTACTTTTGACCCCCCCAAAGTACCAATTAGATTCACTTTCCTATCAGAAAAGTTACTGTTGAAGAAAATCCAAGCATTCTTACTGTCCTAAACGATGATGACAGATACAAAAAAAAACACACACATCATTGTAAAATCAATACATTCATCGCTTTGCTCAGAATCTAAAAAATGGTAGGTATAGACGTATTTATAATAATCGGTCCCGACAATAATTTTTGCTGGCAAAGGGGTGCTCATTAGATATATATTATTTTAATATTACACTATAATAATAATATATATTACATGTATAATATATATAGTATAGAGGCGGTGGATCGAAATGTTTGAAGTTCGAAAAATCGAACCTAGTTTTAAACCGAACTCGAACAAAATTAAAAGCTCCAAAAAAATTCAAATACGTCAAACGTTTCGAACAAAAAATAAATACGACGGTGTTTATTTTAAAATTTTTATATTGTCTATTGTTTGTTCTATCGACGGAAAATACATTCGTATCTAAGTATCTTATAGGTACTTGTTTATTGTTTTTATTTGCTGATTATTTAGTAAACGGTAATCAGGAAAAAAATCCACAGGAATAATAATCCCCGGAAATAAAATCCAAAATCCTTAAAGCAAATACTTATATATTATAATTGTACATCATAAAATACTCATAACTCGCTTTAAAATTAAAATATAATATAAAGCCTAAGATATTGTCTAGATAATAATCTTAACTTTAAATTTTATAAGATTTCAATTCATTCCAATGGCGTATATAGAAATAATTTTTGGGGTGGGCTATATATATCAATATGATTGACTATTAAATGATACTTTCATTTTACAGTAAAATCTTAACAAACACACTTATATAGTCGTTGAAAGTACCTCCCACTAATTATAAATAATTGCATGGTTATTACTTTTTTTCTTCTAGATAATGTTATTAGTATTATTACTTTTAGTTATGAAATTGATAATTTTAGTATAATATTACATATTAATACTTAAGTTAAAAAATCAGTTAAGATGTTAGGATTCATAAACAAAAATACGATTTTAAAAATACTAACTCATTTATAATATGATATTATTTAGTTTCAGTATAATATTTTGTCAAACTAAGATTCAACTTACTGTACTTTTCATTTTTATTACCAAAGGGTATATCCGTTTATAAATAATATAATATTTATAATATTATATATCTATTTATCAATATTATAATAATATAATAATTATCATTCAAATTTTATATATTTTTATTATTATTAATTATTATTTTTTACAGTTGTACGCCTGTACCCAACAGTTCGGTTAGGTATAGCTTTGGATATTTTTTCTCTTGTGGATTTTATTTTCGGGAGTTTGAATTCCGGTGATTTTTTTCCCTAGATTCTAGTAAACAGATTTGAGTTAGAATTAATAAGACTTAAATAACATTACAACTTGAATAGTATTATATTGCTTATTAGGGCTTCGCTATGGCTATTATTTAAGGTGCAAAATGTAGGCAATTTCTAATCTCATCTTAGCCACCCAGGATTAATGCGTTGTTGTAAATGATTATTTATTTTTATTTTTGTACTAATTAACCCGCGGTAACTTAGGCCATTGGGTGGTTTTTAACTGTGGGGGAGGGTACTGTAGGTTTTCGTAAACACGTGTGTTTTAGTTTGGCAGAAATTCAAACTGGGCAGTGAATGGGCACCAATAGGTTTTGGGTTTTAGGTTGATTATTATTATTATGATTATTATAGATACCTATTATGTTATTGTCGTGTGCACATACTTCGTGTCCATTTCAATTTAAAAACGTCGTATTCTTCTACGCGCTCTCCGTCTCCATTCTCCATACCTCCGCCTTATACATCTCCCCCCGGTGACCGCATCAGCTATACACGAAACGCGCACACCGATGCCGATGCAGCTGCAGCGATTGCGGGTCGAATAGTTATACAATATATTATATTAATATTACATTATTAATGTCCAGTATTATGGCCAAAAACACATATAAATCGCACTCCCTCGAGAACCAACTGCAGCAAGAATCAAACTAATAAGATCGTTATTACGACGTGACGCACTCGGACTTGGCTCGTAAACTATAATAATATATAATATAAGTATCTAATATTTTGTACTTACCTACAATCTTGTAAAAGATATTTTCAAAAGTATTCAAGTGCAAAATTTAATACAAATACTTATTTTGAAAAGCATTTAAAATACGTATTTGAATACTCAGCAAAAAAAGTATGTGCGAATGCCACTTGGCATACAAATGTAAAAAAAATAATAAATATAAATACCTACCTACATTCAAATGTTCATAAAATATTTCTTTTATATAAATATGTTTTCGGGCTGAATATATAATAAAATATTTCTGACTGATTTCTCGTAAGATTTTCGTTGTCATGGTTACTTTTTAACAAAAACATATTTATGATTTATAGATTTTCCTTGTAGAGGAAAATTATTGAGTAGCTTGCTATGGTTTTTTTTTTACCTTATCACACATAAAAATCTGTAGTTATTTTAACTCCAACGAGTGTCGATTTATTACGCATTTGTACGTTTTTGCGTTTTTTCATTTGTGGTTATTTAAATTTTAAACTACAAAATAATTATTAAATTTTAAATTTGATAGATTTTGTCAAAATTCCAACCTTAAATGCTTATAAAAAAAAAAATTGTACCTATGTATTTTTAATATTTTCAACTGTCATTTAAGCAATATATCAGGAGCCTTGCATTACATTTTCACGCTTTTTTACCCAACAAATAACATTTTATTGACAATTATAGAACATATTACGTTCTGTAATTTCATAGTTGTAGCAACTTTTTTACAGGATTTTATAGTGGCATCGATATTTAATTCCAATTAATTTTCGTTCCGTCTTATTATTTTATCTCAAGATAACGTCCCGTATACTTGGATTTCAATTCGTTTTGTATTCTACACATATTAATTTCAGTTCTTTATCATATTTTAAATTTTTTCAAGATATGAAGTATTCTGTAAAAAAATGTACTTTAATACCTACTTTAATTGTTTTATTTAACTTACTTTTATTTTTATCATGTAAATCAATTTTAAATTTTTTTTCAAGATAATCTTTTATGTATGTTCGGTATTTTTACTTGTTTAACATACATTGCATACTTACATAACATTATCTTGTTAAAATTATAATATACATATATGGTTACTGAATAATATCTAGTAAAATATATGACGTTGACGCGTATAATATATTTTTATAATAATATAATTTAATCGTATATAAAACGATATAATCGTATATTAATATTTAACCATTAAAACGATTTTATGAGGTTTTCAGGCTTTCAGCAATATTTAAAGAATCTCAAGGAGTACGCCGTATTGTACGTTATATAAAAGCTATAATATACGACAGACCCAACTCCTTGTCTCTTGTACAGGAAAAACTACTGAGCGGTAAAATCCAGGTACACCCGGCGTGGAGCTATCTGTTCGGTTTATTATTATGAATAATATTGCAGGTTTTATACAATTGTATGCGTTTTTTTATTAATATTTTTTTGTCTGTCATCACCTATGCAAAAATTATTCAATCTTCAACTTTGTTTGAGATTTTGAACTTTGTTGCTAAAAATTAAAAGGCTAAATATTTAGAGCATTAAGTGCGTCGGAGCCAGTGCGTTTTTAGTACAAATACATGTCTTATAGGAAAAAATCTTACGTAGGTTAGGTTGTCCCTGTAGAATATTCAGATTTTGTTAATTTATTTTTTATTTTTAAGAAGACAACAGATCTTAGGTCATAATATCAAATACCGATTATACAAATTATAATTATAGAAGCATAAATATGCATTTGAATAATGCACCATATTTGCTATTTTTCTATATACGTATTTTTCTAATACTATTTAAACTAATATGAAAATTTGGGCTTTAATCCGACATGAAAGAAGTTCTCATCTTTCAGATAAAAAAAATTATCAACATTTGACAAATCAATGAATTGTAAGAGTTTTTCCTGTGAAGTAATTTATGTTGTATAATACACCTATCAACCATCCCCCCCACCCTCTAATAGGTATCGTGCAGCAGATTAGTGAAAAAGTATTATAATTATGGTAGCAAATAAAATATAAAGGTTCCACGTATAAGCCTGAAATGTATAAATCAGGACCGTACATATATATGGGAATATGGGATGTACATATCTGGACGGTAAAAATCTATAGACAGTAAAAGTCTGAAATTTTAAAATTTGAAATCCCTAAAAATCTGGACCGGACAAAACTGGACGGTACAAACCTGATAAGGAAGTTTATACCAAGAAGTATACCAGCGATCCAGCAGTGACGCTAATATGATAAAAACATCGTAAATTATTTACAATGATGCCCGCATTGCCACTCGCTGAGCTGCACTTGGACAAAAAAAATCGTAAATATCCCTTGACTTGCCATGCAACACCACCTCATGTTGGTCACAGGGTAACCGCAGTATAATATAACCACTCTTATCATTTTTTGGACAAGTTCTCATTATTCTTAATTGGTACGTCCAGAATTGTACATTCCATATACGTACAGTCCAGATTTCTACGGTCCATAATTTTCAAATGTTATAGAATTGTGGCAAATCGGCAAAATCGGCACTGACGCACTTAATAAACTTTATATAAAAAATAAAAGTTTCGAGCCTAATAATTAAGACTATTACTAGATTCATAAAATAATAACTGGAGAATAAATATTTGTGTTTGAAATTTTTGTCTACCGAAAAACCAATGCTGGAAGTGTAGTTTGTGTATGTTTGATGGAAAATTGTTATCTATATTATAATATAATATAATCATGTAATGACATTATAGGTAGATCGGAAGACGGCAAGGAGTCTGCAGAATGTACATCGACGAAATTAATATTTTAAAATGGAAAACCATTTTTAGCGATTATCGATGACACACGCATCCGTTACTCCTGCACAGTGGCCAACACAAACGAACAGTTTGTTTATATGCGGCAAAGTGCAAAGGTTAGCTGCTAGTCTATAATATCACAGCGCAGTACGTAACTCGTCCTGGGGGCTAGCAGGTTATATAATAGTATGATAGCAGTTAGCAAATAGCAATATAGGACGATCTCAATGATTTATTATAATGCGATATCTATACAATAACGACAACGAAACCCGCGGACGGGAGCTGAGAGCGTTATGCGATGAACGGAAGACGAGTGAAAAATTGCAATATCAATAGAACGCATATATTTCAGTACCTATACCTACTTGTACTCTTGATATAAATATGGTATGTATAGGTATGCACACTGCGTGTTGTGATAATACCCACACGTATATATAGGTAAACAGCCGGCTCGTATACTGTACATAATATTATAATATAATATATAGGTATCGAGTACGCGTTATTGTAAGTTACAATATATACACGATCCGGGACGGTATTCGCTGGGCGACGACTCCCACTCGAAAGTAGAAAATATCGCTGCATCCCGCGCGTGTGCCCTGCTATTATATTATTATTACAGTACCTGCTGCAGTTTGCATTACATTATATTATATAGGTGCACCACTGCGCCTATGTATGTATGCACGACACACGTAGGTACACTGTATAAATAATCTACAATATATTATTTATATATATTACACAAGACACACGTATACCTGCACTATACACTACTGCGGCTGCTGCAGTGTATATTATACCAATTAAAAAGTCTGTTATTTATGGCACGCGTGTAACAGTGGAGCACTGCAACATGCAGCAACGAGCGTGGCGTATATGATATAATTATTATATTATATTATATGGCTGTTGAATAACCGCCCTAAGCGTTTAAATGGCTCAAAATCGTTCACTTTTATATTGTGTATTATTGGTGGTAGGTGCTTATACCTGTACCAATGCACCATAACTGTAACAATATAATATACACCTATTTGCACGTCTGTAAATTGTATACAGAGCGGTTCCGGCCTTCTGGGTTTTCCGTACACAAAAATCGAGAGACTGATCCCGTGCGATGGTATAGCGATCGGGGTAATAAACCAATTTTGAGTCTCGCGAATGCGGTACTTGCGGTAGGTAACTACTATATAAGAATGATTAATCATTTATTGCAAAGACTTTATCAAATAATTTAAATTTATTATTTTACCGGAGAATTGATTCGCTCGCAGGATTTTTCATATATTAAATCATTATTTGTGGTATGTCACACGATTATCGAGGTTTTCTGATGGCCGATGTGGCTAGTGTAGTTACCAAGTCAAAGCCAAAACCGTAATCAGGACAGGGAATGTAGTCATACCATTGATTATAAATTCAAGTATTTGTAACCATAGGTAGTACCTATACGCCCCAGTCGAAAATCTGAGAGAGTGCAAAATTAAATCCAACATTATAATTAATTATTTTTATGAATGGACTTAATGTTATGGCCTTGTACAAAATTTCTCCTAGTGTAGATATAGATTAGATTTAAATCAAATTCCTATGGTAATTATTTGATTTCAGTTTTATGAATTATATAATATAATACTTGTGTAGTGTGTTTTATACAATCATTTTAGACAACTAACACTGATACTTCTAAAAATTCAAAAATTAGTGTTATTTTTATCAAACACTAATATTGTTAGATAAACTTGTTGATTATTATAAATCAGTTAAAACATTGTAAAGCAGTAATATGCCAGTAATCAAGAATGTACTATAGTAACTATATTATTATATCTGTATTTTGTATCTGTCTGTTAAGCACAATGTTAACCAGAAGACTTGGTTCAACCATACATTTTAGGGGTAGTTTTAGTAGTATTTTGGATTTATCTGCAATTTTGAAGGAGGTTTTTTTAATTTCACAGTACATTTTTGAATAATTAATAGGTAATAAAAACTATCAACAAATGACAAAAAAAAAATAGAGAAAATTAAATACGCATCACCGAGATTTAGTAAAGTCAAATAGGTTATTTGTTTTAATACAGAAACAATTACTCGAAGACTTGTATTAGCATCTTCTATAAATAGGATAATTTTCAAAATATTTTTTAATTTTTTTAACTTTAAGTACTTAATTATATTTAAATAGGTACATTTTTCATTTTTCAAATTTTTTTAGTTTTTTTTTATGTTAGTATAATAATTTTTAACTGACATGAAATTATTCTCTAAATGCGTACCTATGGAAAGCCCAGAAGCACTCTGTATATTTAAACCGAATAGTGTGTGTGGTATAACGTCACTACATCGCCGTCGCCGTGACTGCAGCATGATACATAATATATGCAACTGCACGTCTGCACTTGTAATAATATAATATATTACTGTACACCGGCCGATCGGCGAAACACGAACGGGCAAGGCGGATTGTGATTTGATCATTAGGATGCACCACTCTAATCAATTTTTTGTTAAATAATTATCTCGGTTCAAGTATTATAATGAGCTGTTAAAGTGTTTAAAATTCGTACTGTACTTATTATAGGTTCAAATAAAAATCTAGAATCTGTCAAAAAATCATATATCTTTTGTAAACGAACATATTGATTACTATATTTTATAATATTCAAAGGTTTTAGTCGTTTGAGGTAAACGCTGACAGACAATATAATTCAAAATATTTGTTTTATTTTTCTGCAGTTTACACAAATATTATGTTATTAATACAATAACATATTAATAGTATATAAAATCGCAAAAACAAGATAATATGAGCAAATGAGAAAGAGAGAAAAAAAATAGTGAAAGAGTAAGAGAGAGAGAGAGAGGAAGGAGAGAAAAATTAGAGGGGTGTGAGACCGAGGGATTGAAAGATAGAAACAAGTATATAGCTGAGATAAATAGAGATAAAACAAAGACTAACCATATTTCATTTTTGTACATAATCTATACACATATTATTTTTTAATAAATATATGCACGTAAAAAAATAACATTCGTGACTAATTATGCGCGTACGACGATATTATATTATATATACATTGTAATATTACATTAAAGATCGTCGTTTCGGTGAGAGTTGAACGCAAACGTATCATTATATACACATTAAGTTATTAGCATTTAAGTCGCGGGCGCTACACTGTGTTCGTTATTAAACAATAATAATATTATATATATTACATAATATAGGTACTATATACACTTAATTATTATCACTGGAAATATTATGTAGGTATATATAAACAATCAACAACTAATTAAAACACTTATGCAAAAAAAGTCTATAATTACACTTAAACGTAAGATTAAAAAGAAAAATAATAACTTTAGGTTTGCACTAAACAATAATAATAATAATAATAATAATAATAATGATGATGATGACAATAATAATCATCTTAAAACGTCCGACATGATGTGATTTTCGCTAACGTGATAATATTAAATATTCGACAGCCGTGTGTAGTGGTAGTTTTTGGTAATCGCGGTGCGTCATCTGATCGTCATCGGCGCTGAAATGGGTCGATATCAGCTGTACGATTGATATCACAAATTCGAATATTATAGTACGATACGGCCGCAATCGATGGCAGTTGATGACGTCGTTGCGTATAGTGCATTTGTGCATTGGTGCATCGTCGCGGTGCAGGGCCATAATACAGCGTTTTCCATTTTTCCATAGACGTGCGCAGCGACTAGTTCTGAAAATAAAAATATATATAACATTGTTAGTTATTACGAACTCGTCAACTATTATACAACACGAAAACATATTTTACTATATACGACCGTTTGGATTTATTTCGCTAATTTATAACAGGTGGGTAGGTATTTATTATATACGTAAATATTGTCGAATCGTCGATTCGTGAAATCGCGCCTATGCGTGCGCTTCGCACATTTGTTTTCTATGCCTACCATACTATTATTACTGTTTAGCACATAATGTACCACACTGTATTCAGACGATATTTTCTTGTAACCTTAATGTTTTTTTTTTTTACATCTAATTATAATATGGTTACCGGACGTCCCGTACAAAATATTATGTATTATAATGTCCTCTTTTGGGTGTGCGATTGCAGCGCGAGTTACCATACTTGTATTACCGTATATTTTCTTAGAGATTACCTACGATTGCGCGTTTTTTGTAAAATAGCGCGCGGGAACCTTTGATTTTCTATTCCCTATGCTGTGTGACTAGATGGTATCGCGTGTGTATATAGTATATTATACGATTGAGCTCGTTAAATACGCATAAAAAACGAATGTATTTCGCGTAGGTTATAATTCTGCCGGCACAATGCCTCCGGTTCGCTTCGCCCCAAATATCTATAGACTTGTTGTGAAAAAACTCATCGGCTAAGTGACAGGAAAAAAAGCTTAAACTGGCAACATCGCAACATATTTACGCGCAAACGTAAGTACCTACGTATAACATATATATTTCACTCTAAAAACTAAATAAATATACGTTATATTTTATACATCATAGTGCCGCCGAAACAAGCACAGCAATATTATGAAAAAGGTCGAATGCGCAAAGTCGTAGGTACTTTACGGCCTTTTCAAAGCTATTTTTCCTGTTGTTCTGATATCTCTGTTTGGGACAAGTCCCATAAGAGATTATATTTTCTATATGGCTATACTTGTTGGTTTTTAAATCTAGTCTTATCGGGTATAAAAACGCTGGTTGGTGTAAAATATATTATTTTTGTAATTTGTAATAATAAAATTACTCAAAAATACATTTTTCTCATGTGGGCATTCAACAAAAAATCACTCTGGTCTTTGGAAAAGGAAAGGAGGGTTACAAAAGATATGATTTTGAATACAAATGTTAAAACATATTCACTTCTCTCCCAATAAAGATCCGGCCAATTGCTATAATTCAGTCATTTAAGGTATTTTCCTAGAAAATGTTAGAAGTTTCAGCTATTGAACAGAAAAGACGCTTATTATTTTGTTTAGTGTCGTATTCTTAATTATGAAAACCTGGCAACCCTAATATATTACCCATTCATTTATAATCTAATTAACGATCCTTATATTTTATTAATCGTGGATATTGTTTTTCGTTTTTTTGGAAAATGGCATACTATACTTTATCCCCGAGGGCTAACGCCGTACGCTTATAATTTAATATTATAGGTATATACTATTAAACAATAACGTATTATGTATAATGTGATATATATACACAACCAACTCGACAGTAATATATATATATAATAATATATATAAAGTGGCACGGCGTGTCTGGCGCGGGTGTATATATCATATTATATCCGACGAAATATTGCCAGGAAATTTACATATTTTCCTCGCATATGGTATCTTTCCGATAAGCATATTATGCGTACATAATATATAACGCGGTGGAAAATTAATATGTTTTGTTCTATACGAGGCGACCCGCAGAGTGTCTAGAGTTTTATTTTTATTTTTTTTTTTAATTAAAAAATAAATAAAATTTCACGTCGGTCGTGTGACTAGGTGAATAATTTCGGGTAATTAATCTCTCGAATGTGATGTACAAGCGCAGACGAAACGAGATATAATGTACAGCCGACTGTGTGCGCGTATATTGCAGAGTAGGTATATAAACGGCTAGCCGGTGACTGTTCCCACACGTATCCGTCGGGCGTGAAACGTATACATATACATAGGCTATTAGGTATTAAAATATTATGTTATGTAAATTCGCATTTTTTTCTTTAATTCGTTTTCTGACGCACGCTTTAATTTTTCGCTCGCGAGATCTATATCTAGTAGGTTATACCTATATATAATAATCGGTGTAATACAATCGGGAGCGTTTTACATTTTCGACTACCTATAATAATAATATTATGTCAATATAATATATTGTATATTATATGGTGAAATTGAGCACAGTGTCGGTGACGCGTTTTGACCCTTAAAAACAAACGATTAAAAGTATTATGGCGATAAAGTTACCGTCTTTTTAATCTGCATAATTTTACTAGACAGTTTTTCAGTATACAAAATATGTGCTATTATATTTTAAAACACAGACTTATATTATTCGGTGTTAATATGTTTGATATAATTAATAATGTGTGTAACCTTAAAGGTGTATAATATTTGTACAAAAATTAAATTTTAAAGCCCCAATATGCGTTATACGTATAAATGTATAATAGGATTAGATATACCGTATAACGGCTAAAATATATAGACTTGAACATTTTTGTGTGAAGACGGTAGACCACAAGACATTAATGCAATAAATAGTTATTTTTCCTGATCAAATTTCCACCAAGATAAACTTACGTACTAGAATATGAGTTGGTAAATATTGGTTTCAAAGACATATCCGGATAAAAAATTCATATTTGTGCTGTTTAATATAACAATGAACAATTATACTACCTACTCAATATTTCTCAACACCGTCAGCAGTCACCACTAACAGCATACCAGCTTTTATTTTCTCTTTTGTATCTGACCATCGCTCGAATTTCGCTCAACACACACTCAACAACTATATACCATTAAAGTACGCGTATAATATGAAGTACGATTACGAGCTGACAAATGTCTATGTATACATAGTTATAATTATATTTAGGTATTCTGTATGAATGCACCAAAATCAATTACACCTAGAAAAGTTCGCTGATTTCACACCGAATCGTATATGCACCCACAAATATTGTTAGGTTCAATTATAGGGTGTTCGATGATCCGTTTGTAATACGATAGTCACGTGAGTGCATTCTGTTTACTTAAGTCGCTTGAAAAAAATCAAATGAGATAAAGCCCCACGGGCAATGCTAACAGCTAACGTGTGCTGCAGGCATCGACAACCCTCACGCATACGTTTTTTTTTTCTATTAATTGACACCGTTAATAACACTCTGGAATAATAATATAATGCACTTACAATATTTTGGATGGCGTTCAATTGAAAAATGTGCTTAGGTAACATGCGGGCGACCGAAAAGCGTCCAAAACGCTCGACAATAATTATTCTATATAACGTGTGTGTGTCACGTGTGTGCTGTGCAAGTACTTGATATACCGTTTAAATTAATATCATATTACTCCGGCCAACTGTTATCCTAGCAGGACGTGTCGAAGGGAATATTCGCGGCGCGTAGTCCAATAAACATAATATTTTAATCCACGACCCCTTTTTCAATGATATAATAATTTTTATTTATTTCCGTATTAAATAATTTCATTTTTTTTTTGTATATAGGTATGTGCATATCGTTGCAAATTTCACATTGCTCAACGGACATCAAATATAATGTGGGTATTTAATAATTATACGGAGCGTATATATTATTATTTTAATAATATTATATATAGATAAACGATTTACAAATAAGATTTTTTCAACTACTTGAAATCATAATTTATTATATTCGTTATGGGTATAACATGCTAGAAATTTTTAAAAGCATACAAAAACAAATCAACGTGAATATAAAATATATGTTTTGCAACAGAACATATACCTACCATATCTATATTGAAAACATATACATAACTATATTGCAAGCCTTTTTTTTAGTCTTTTCGATTCGACTTTGTCACCAAAACACGTAGATAACTTTTATTTTTTCCCCCAATCGATACGCAATTTGTGTTATTGGGTTTTGCAACATCCATTATGTGTTTTTAGCTATTTTTCTTAGAAATACACCACGGGGTACATAATATATTTTTTTTCACTGAGTCATATTTATTTGGTATACGTTGAATTGAAATTCAAAGATTTTTTTTATAAATATAATATGTTGCGTTCGTAAAAAATAAATCCTTATGATTATATAGACATTTATATTTCACATTTCTATTTTCAAATAACACGTAGGTATATATTCCATAAAAACTGTTATATTTCTCACAATCTAATATCGTCTGCTACGTAATCATAATAACTCATTTTTTTATAATTTGAACACCTAATCAATACAATTATTATTTAATAATACTACGAACAACGTCAAGTTGCAATATACCTATATAACTACTATACACAAATATTTGAAAATTCAAAATATCAATGTTTATAAAAATATTTTAAACAAAAATTGTTTGTGTTGAATATTTAGGTACGCGTCAATAACCATTACATAATGTGGAATCCAATATCTTTTTTTGAGTTATAAGCTATTTGAGCCGAAGAATAACGTATATAATTCCAAATATTACGACATGAAACTTTATTGACGGTATCAATTGAATAATCCACGTAAGTATATAGAGAGTATAAACACTGTTTTAAAATATGTAAATTAGTATTATTGTTAAAATGATAAATATTTTTTTAACATATCTATATACTTTATATAGGTAAATTAATAAAACATTTAAAAATATTTTTAAAAACATATTCCGATGTTACTCATCCAAATCCTGCATAAACTCCACTTTTGTCATTAAACCTAAATTGTATAATATATAGTGCCCGGGCCACTTATTACTATCTTAAAAAATGTATATCGCAATTAATTGTATTTTTTGCAGGTTATAATTTTAGTAGATCGGTAAAAAGCAAAATATTATTCTATTAATCCGCAGAACTTTGTGTTTACCGTCATATTATTATGACGTACCTATATATGTATATAATGTACACCCGCACGACAATCGAATAACGGGACGTACCGCGCACGCACATATTATATATGGAAAATAAAATGTCTATAGTTTTTCATTTTTTTTTATACATATATATTATATATATATAGTAGTAACCGCCGAGGCATTATATCTACATATTATAGTAGGAGAGGTATATCAATTGCAGTCGTTATCTATCCCGCTCATACTCCGGTTGTATATATAAGTTATATAACGTCAATGTTTGTCCCGATTAATCCTTTCAAACAAAAACCACGTATGAACTTTATACGTATAAATATATAATATGTAGATTATATTATGTGGGTATGCACCTCGGATGTATATAATATACACACACGTTATCAATTCCGTCATCGTCGCCCGCGTCGCTCGGTATATATTCAGTATACAATAATAACGCGTGTAAGGGCGAACAAAATATTATAATATTGTGTAGAGTTTTTTTTTTTTCAATTTCCACATGTCGGAGCTGGTTGTGATATATATTACGGGGAAAAAAAAAAGTCGTAGGTCGAAAATTTCCGTTTGCCCCCCGAGTGTTTGTTTTTTCCAAACTCAGATAACGATATTTATACAGAAAAAAAAATAGACGTTTACGGCCGAGATGCGTGGAAGGGATAACGCGTCGCCGCCCGCGTCCTAAACGATTATGAATATATTTTTTAATTTAAAACTTCCAAAGGTAGGAAAAAATAAACCATATAGCAGGTCACCTCTGTACATGTATTATTTCGTATAGGTAGATATTATACCTAGCCCAACCTATAGTATATTATATATTATGATGGTACCTATATATTATACCAAAAATACACGAGTGGATCTATACAGATTTCGAGGGGCCCGAGGGGGCACACATGACCAACACTGCAGCGTACACCTACCCTTAACACTATATGACCTATAATATATTACACAAGACAACAACTCACCTATTTTAATATTTCACGGTACACGCGCGAAACCGTTGGCACCGAGACCGGCAGTGCGGCGGCGTGCGATCGTCGTCGTCGGCTGCGGCGGCGGCGGCGAGTCGCGGGCGGCGCGTGCCGGGCGTAATATCAGACGTAGTCGGACGGCAGCGAGTTCTGCCGCTGATGGTTATGATGATTGTGATAGGGGTCGATTGGCTCGTACATGTCCGAGTAGTAGGCGCTGCTGTGCTGGTCGAACGCGTAACCGGCGTTGTGGTAAGCGGGCGTCGGCACCCGGTCCAGCTCGGTGTACAGCACGTCGTCGGCGGCCGACAGCGGCGGCGGTGACATGTTGTGCGGCCCGTCATCCTGGCCTGTACCGATGACGGACGCGTACACTACCACCGGTATGGCAGCGGCCGCTTCTTCGACCGTGTAATGGTTGGCCCGGACGGCGTTCTGATTGGACGGAACGGCGTCCGGCGGCAGCACGGCGCCGCGTTTCCGACGGAACCACCGGAACCAATCGCCCGGGTTCACGGACAGCTGATGCCCGACGCCGCCGCCGCCGACACCGCCGTCGTCACCCCCGCCGATCCTGCCCCCGATGAGGCCCCCGCCGACTCCCCCGCCCCCACCACCGCCACCGCCGATGCCGTTACGGACGCCGCCGCCACCCGACGGCCGTCCCGGTCCGGTGTGCTTGATGGACGACGTGCCGTCCGGGCCGCCAGACCGCCGGACGATTGGGCCGGCGCGACGGTTGTTCAGCTGGTTGTTCAGATGGTTCATGTGGTTCAAGTGGTTCAGGTGGTGGTGGTCCCCCGCCGCTATCTGGGCGATTTGCCGCTGGTGGTGGTGCAACTGCTGATGGTGGTGATGGTGGTGCACCCGGTCCGTGGGCGGATCGAACGACACCAAACATTCTGCACAACAACAAAATAACGACATATAATTACTATGTGTGTACACCTGATATTATTATTGGGTATAACAGTCCAAATAATGTATATTATATATATCTAACATAATATATAATATGCCCGCAAGGTACAAAAAACCAAAAGAAAATAATAACAGTCAAATAATAAGAAAAAAAATTTAGACGTCTACTCGTTTGGGTTCGATGAAACGTATTTTATGTATATGGATGATTGGAAAAAAGTAACGCAAAAATTGTCAACATTCATATCCTATAAGTTTTATTGTGTTCGAAAATATATAATATTATATATTTGTACATTCTTTAAAAAACAGCAAGAAATGCGATTTAGCCACGCGCTCGACCTCCTAATAAGCGTTAAACCTACGAAATTATTCATACGGGGTCCCCCCCACGCCCCCTGTATTACACGTGCAGCCCCGAAAACCTGCAAATTAACATTTTATTATATTGTATATTGTATTTTTTTTTAACGAAATTACGTTACGAGTCTTGTTTTACGATTATGTTTATTTCGTATTTACTGTGGTGTTTAAATGTTCGTATTTTTCCTTTTACAGCACACTATAATATATATGTGTAAACAATGTACGCACTACGCATAAACGTGAGTTTTGGTGCAACGTCATGTACAGCCATACCAGGTACTATATATTCGTATAATATTATGATATCGTTTTATATTTATGAAGTATTCGTTTTTTAAAATCCTCTCTCCGTTTTAGCGTACATCACACGTAGGTACTGCAGAAATACGCGTACATATATTATTATATTTAATATTATAATATAATATGACGGAGGTAGAATAAAAAGCTGGCCGAGCTTGCGTCATTTATTTGCGTAGATACTGTAAAAAGTAGTATTTATTAAAATAATATATTTTATACCCCAGAGTTGAATTTGGAGTATTTTTTTTTCAAAAATAATGTTCACATTGATATACACGGTATAACTATATGCACCGCCCAAATAAAACAAAAAATATGAATACCTTCTGAATAAAGTTAATATATTATAGACAGAAATCAACAAGTTAACGTACAAGAATTTAATATTGGAAAAGAACCAATATTTAAATAATCTTTACTCTTAAGTAAATAATAAATAAAGGTACTTAAATAATAAACCAGATATGTTTAAGAGACTGCAGCAGTTAATTCATTTAAAGTATAATGACTATATTATTATTCCCATCAAAACACGTTTTATATTTAACGCGAGTTGTAAGTTACACACAAAATTACTTTTCTTTTACGATCGTAATATTTAATGAGGTGTAAATTAAAATATTTCCGAAACAGAAAAAAAATGATTTATACTCGGTTATAATTAATTATTTAATGAAATAACGACGTTAAATAATATATACGTATATATAAATAATATATTGACAACGAATTAATTAATGTCAATATCATAGTACGTTCGTTAAGTATATTATCCGTTGAAATTATTAATACAATACCAATATACTATATAGTATATAGTATATATTATGTTGAAAAAAAACTTTTAAATTTGTAGAGTAAATTACCGTATTATATTATTATATAAGAAAATATTTGCATTACCTATATAAAAACGTGCGAGTATAACAAAAAAATATAAACATGTACTGGAGCGCGTTTTACATAAATTATTTGTCGAAAAGTTAATGAAAAAGCTTTTTATGTTATTAATAAATTTTTGAGCAAGTACATGATATTATTTTAGTTAAAAGTTATTGTTCCGTACTCAAGCCCGTAATAGCCGTTATAATATACAACGATGGTCGTAGCCTGTAGGCGATGGTACTAGGTATATTGCTACAAATATCATTATATAAACTAGGTACCTACATTGTATTGGTTGTGAGTTACATACACATACAATATATTGTAATATTATATAAATACTACGCTGTTGTACAAAAATCATGTCGATATTATATAGTTTATACACCGTGAAAAGTTGTTAGCGTTCCAAATTTCGATCGTATAAATCCTGAGTTTTTTGGCTTCAGTTTAATACACACACGGTAATTTTGAAATATATATTAATATTAGAAGACCAAAAGTTTACGACCGTAATATTTTACACGCGTATAATAATGTAGACGTTGTAATATCATATACCATGCACATTTCACAGCAATATGTAGGGAAACGGAAATTGTTTTCGTGATATTGTTATCCGAACGAACGGTTATAAATTATTATAATGTATACAAGGTGATTCTTTCAACAGTTAACACTAACTGAACGCCAAACAGTCTTTTTCTCGGTAATCTGTTCTTGAAAAAAATGTTTTCGCTTATCTAACATTGAAATGCTTATAAGTTATAATTTATTGACTATACTGGTTCCTAATTTAGTTTTAATTTTTTATACATCGACAAAATTTTGCTTTGGAATATAAAAAAATTAATATTTATTTACTTTCTGTTTAAAACAGCGATACAACTTTAAATATGATGACGAAAAAAAAGAAATAGTAAGAAATATATTTCTTTTTTCTAAAATATGGTGTTGTATAATGACTTCAAATTATGTAAAAAAATTAAAGTAAAAACCCATGAGATGACCAAGAAAATTAGAGTTTGGTGATAAAAGAATCATTCCGTATAATATACTGTGTGTTAGAACAATGCATGCAACACAAGTATATTATATTGTTATTGTTATACAGGTGTATTATAGGTACCCATATAGGTGTATGATGTGTATACGCGGACGGAAAGACTGTCGTCTGAATTGTAAAAGGGAAAAACGCAGATGTATTAAATATAGCAGCAGTGCGCCTTGGAAACGTCCGACTGACATCCGATTGAGAACATAAATTTCGAATAAGCGAAAAAAGGAAACGGACCGAGTGGTACGCATAGCATATATATACTGTCCACTATTATCTCTCCATCGCGGCGATACGCGCAGCAGCTAGCTAACGTATTAATTTATACTCGAGTTGGTATTGTTCTGTCAGCGGACTAAATAAAAAATGTGTTTGGGATACCTATACATACTCGTATATATGCCTACACACTCGCATGCATGTATGATGTATATATATATAATAATATATTATATGCTCGTTTCCACAACTCCCGCTGCAACACATTATATATAAATATACTGATATATATATATATATATATATATATATATATATATTTATCTACGACACGACGTCTATGTGCACCAAGCTATAGATGTGTATATCGGTACCCATATATTATTATTATATACATTTTCACCGGGCGTACGCGTTTCTGTGCAGTTGTCGCCACCGACTCCGTTGTCCCGTACGTATTAAAATATATCATCGCATGCGACCTCGTTATACATAATATTATATATGATAATGATAATATTATTATAATGTGCGAGCGCGTTCCGAACGTATACCTATGTACGTATGTATATAAAATATATATAAGTATGTTAAATGACGTGCGTGATATTTAACTCGCAGCGATAGATCATATATAATAATAATAATAATAATAATACATAATATGTATAATATAATATATCCGTAAACGCACAACTCGGACAAACGTGGATAGAGCACATACGACGATAAATATATTATAATATAGTGTGCGCGACGCGAGTTCAATTCTTCAAAATTCTCTCACACGACCTATCGGCGCGGAGAACAGATATTATAATATACGACGAGGAGTGTATATCATATACCCATAATAAACGCATCGGACAAAAGTTTTACGCGTCCGCCGCCACCGAACGGAATATAAATTATACCGCAGCGCATACAATATAATATAATAATATTATAATATACTCGTATACACGGGTTATACCTATCGTTATTTAATATTTATTATTATATCGTGTAGGTATTTACTGTACAGTGGGTACATGTGCGTTCATACCGCGATAATGTACATAATAATATAATATACACGAAACGAAATTGTTCTGATAATTTTTTTCTCCCTTTATCCCCGCATCACGATATGTTATTATAACGCGCAATGGCGTGTTGATCCCAAACGTGTTTTTTTTTATTTCGTTTCCACTCGCCAGCGCGCGCGCGTTGCATAACATCACACGCTAACACAATAGTTTTTTTTTACATAATATATATTATTATTATAGCTGGAAATCGTAAAAATGTACTACATAAAACCTTGTTTGGGTTAGTTAAAATTTGACGATCGCGTACAATATAAATGTATTAGTTTCCTCGTTTTCGTCGTCGTTGTTGTTGTTGTTGTTTGCTGTGGTTTTATAGCCAATATAATCGCATTCTGCAGTTTGTTCGAGTCCGCTGAGTATAAAATAAATATAAGTTTCTACCTGTGTGTATATTATTATTATATATTGCATTTTATAGGTGGTATAAGCTACCTATATAAACGCTAACCCTTTATTAGGTACAGCTTACGCGCGTTTTACCTCGACACTTATTATGTCATATAATAATATAAATGCGATAGGTACCTGCCTACCTAACTTAGCTCACTGTAGCTGGTACCTACGCACGTATTGGCGGAATTTAGCATTTTGTGGTGGAAACGATTTTCTGAGAATTATTGTACAGAGATGGTGTGTTATGCGCACTCGAATCGTTATTATTATTTTGTTTGCGAGATTATATGTGCACACTGAGGTTATACAAACACACTATATATATGCATAACGCACTGCTGACTGCTGCCGTATATACTGCACACACATCGTGGAATTTTTACCTCGCAGATGGAGTAAATTAAAGAAAAAACGCAGTGTCAATAATAAAAACCATAATTCCACCAGATGTTCCCTCCCATCGAGTATATATTCTGGGAAAAAAAATAATATAAGACGACCCCATGTTTTCCTCGAACGGCGGGCGGCATCGCGGCGACCAGCGTTCAAAGGATATAATACCGTGTCGACCGTGTTATAACTTCTAATTAAAACATCCAACACGATGAACCAACCGTGTACGGTTATAAAATATTTTTATTTATTCGGGATTTATAAACTACTTATAATGACTTTTCAAAGTGGTAATTGTGCCCCGGTATGATTTAGTGCTAGTGTACTGATATTATAAAACAAATATTTACCTACCCGCGAGCTCTCAAAGTATATTATATAGTTATATAGTAACATTTAACTCTGAGAGAAGATCGAAAAACTATATTATTATATAAAGGCAACTTTAATCACCCTGCAGTGTATATGTATACCGGGCCGGCTAGAAACGTTAAATAAAAATAGCCAATAGGTACAATTTTTTTACATTATCATCAAATAGGTATATCCCATGCGATTTGCTTGGAAAAGCCTCAAATTTTGCACAAACATATTTTCACCACCAGCTGGTGTGACATCAAAGGACTCGTTTTAAATACTCTTATTAATTAAAAATAATTACATAATATATAATAGTATAATAATTTGCAATCTCGGAAAGGTTCGTTAATAATCAGTAGTAAGTTGTACCCTATAAAAAGTGGTAGGATTTTAATTTTTCTTATTAATAAATAATAATCATATTATATTATATTATTTAGTTGGCTTTTAAGTCGAATTACCGCTGCAGTTTATTAAGTGCGGGTACGAAAATAAATAAACAGGTTAAGAAAAAAATAAACTGGTAAAATAAAACGCAAAACAAATTTCAAAGTAAATTCAAACGGGCGCGCACGTGTGAGTTCCTATACGTATACAAACGAGTTGGTGACGCCATAAAATATATATTATTCATTATAATGGCATATTTTATATTATATTAAACATGTTATACACCCAATAATGCGTCTTGCTCACCTGGTCGAGATGGCGCTGTACGTCCGGAAAGTCGTCTGAAACAAAACAAAACAAAAAAATTGTATTATTTTAATGTATCTATATAGCACACGCACTATACGCGATAATATTAATATTATATTACACGTTTAATCGTCAAATTATACGATCTCCAGACACTCGATTATGAGCGTTTTTCTTTTGCGTGGGAGACGGATCTCAGATCTACGATCGCAATCGCGTATTTAACGTGTCGGTTTCACATAATATATTATTAATTATTAATAATATAATTTTATGTTATGGTACATTGCTATACCGCTGCAACAGTGTTTCGTACGGATGAGGAGGAGGAGGAGGAGGAGGAGGATGCATCGCAATCGTCGTCTCTATACGGTATGATACTATATAATAATATAATATATTGTATACACGAATATTATAATAGTATAGATCATTCGACGACGGATTTATTATGTCCTAACCCGATGGCTTAACGTCGTTTTAATTGGTCGTGTGTGTGTGTGTGTGTGTTTAGATCTCAACGAATGATTTAATATATCTGGTCTGTGCGCCAGTCTTTTAAAAACCCATTTCTGCCGTACATTATAATAATATATGCATTCGCCGACGACGGTCCCGCATCATTATAAAAACATTACCGTTCGTCATCAGTCGGCATGCAATTATTATTATTATTTTTATTAAACGCGTCCTGCAGGAATCGTTTTTATTATTATAATTTCGTCCGGCCGCGTCGAGATTTTTTCGGGAAGTCATATTCCCCGCCTTTGACGTTTCCGACCGGTTTTATACAAATTTTCTCCAAAAATCCGTTCGCCCGAAACGAACTTTTTTTGTCGGGTAGTATTATATACGTATATACGTCATGTCGGCCACGACCACGCCCCTCCGACGGTATACGTTGGTGTTTTTATTACGACGTTTCACAAAAAGAAATAATTAGCCAAGTCTGCGAGCGACTGTAATATAAGTTATAATACTGCTTTTATATTATGTGTACAACGGACGTCTCGTGACATTTTTATTCGAAACAACTGCGGGGCAATGCAGTACGCCGCGAACATCGGGCTACTCCACGCGTTAAAATCGCGGTGAATATTGTTAAAAATATGTTTGCAGAGCTCGCGATAAGCGTAAAACGCGCGAGATTTTATTTTTACTGCAAAAGTTTTATGTACTAAATCCTCTAATACGCGCACGCGTTTTTTTTTTTTACGAGACGTCTGGTAGAGTTTAATTAATGCCTGGGCGGTAGAGTTGACGTTTTACCTCCATAAAATTTGATAAACGTTAAAAACATATAATCTTGCGCCGGTATATATTAAAATGATATAACGCGCGCCGGGAGAGTAAAAAAAACCATAGCAGAATGCGACAGACAACTATCAGCTATATAGGTAACTATAATATATGTACATTTCTGCGGGGCATGACAACATGACTTTTTTATGTAGTCCGAACTGCGTGGTTCATAATTTTGTAGTAGTCGCTAAAAGTTGTTATATTAAAAAACCCAAAGTTTGTTCCTTTGTGATAAAAATGTAAATAATCACTATTGAAATTTTTTGAACTCGTAAATACTAACAGCTCGAAATGAAAAAAGAATAACATCTCAATTCTATAATAATATTATATATTTTATTTTAAAAACAACAAAAAATTATATAATTTATTCAATTTAAAGTCTATTATGTAGGTAAATCCGCTCTAGTCGATTAATACCTACGTAGGTATTTTTAAGTATGTAATATGTATATGTACAAACAAAATTGTAAGTTTTCAATTCATTTTACCATTATATAGATAACATTTAAAATGCTCATGTATTGCGGGTTGTAGAAAGATTTAACGGCTAATTAAAATGTAATGCATCCATCGTACATCACGGATCACTTGTATTACACTATAATATATTTTATGTTTATGCTACGAACGTTAAAAGATTTAAAGAGCTATTAAACCAGACATTATAGTAAATATTAGTTTATGGGTTATGACGTTGCGTATTAAATGGTATATATTTTAATGGTATCAAACGGTGTTGATACTAAATTATATAATTATTTGAAATGTATTAAATGTATTTTTGCGAACGGCGTTTGGCATTTCTGTTTCAGCCACAACATATTATGCGTACGAATTAACATTTTGTTGTTTTGAAATGTTTAATAAAACGGAAAGATATTTACATATTATAATTTCGTGTGTTTGGACTTAAAAATATTGTTCACTCAGCCAATGAGGCATTAACTACGAAGGGGCTTGATACATGCTTTTTATATCTGACGTGCACATATGCCATTTGGCACAACAATGCGAAGGATTTTTTTTCGCGATAAACCTTGATTTTTTTTTATTCTCAACCACCCATGAAGTCGGTATTTTTTATGGCCTTCGTTTTGGATTTTATATAAGATATTTTGCTCGACCGCGTGTCTCTCGTATGTAACATATAGGTTGTCATTAATTCTCATCGCTAATCGTTTTCAAAATTGTTTGTGTACCTATTGGTTATTATAAGGACGGACAGTTATGTATTAATACACCTATACAAATCTGCAGACTGCTGTGTGTCGGGAATGACATTTTGTAGGTAAATAGGTCAGGTAAGTTTGGAAGTGGGGGTGCCAGGGAAATGCACCTTATTGTAATTTGTTCAAACTACATATATTGACCTTTAGCTATATTTTTGCAGTTCATCCTTTATAATAGTTATCGGATGTACAGCGAATACATTTTATCGTTAATGGTTTGCTGCAATGTTGTTAAAAACGCTATTGACATTTTTAGCATCGTTTTTCCTCGAGAACCGTCGCTACTATACGCGCGTGGGCTTTTCTCGCATACACTATATATATAAATATACTAAAGGGGTTTTTGAACTTTTCTTTCCGTCGTCGGCGTTATATTTTATGCATCACTCCAACAAGTTTCCACCCGTTCTCTTACATCGTCGTAAGTAAATTATAACCAGCGATTGTATATACATATATAGGTATATTCTCTTTTCAGACTATCTAGACTATTTCAATTTTTGATTTGATTTCTTTATGATGAGTCATATTATACTTTCAGTGATTTGTCATTATTTTCGTCACGCAATGTGAATTCACTAATATAATACATAATATTTAGAGTTAGAATTTTTTAAGCCTATAAAATACTAGGTAAGCAAAAACGTAAGAAATCCAATAATAAAAGCACATACAATCATTTCGAAAAAAATCAAACGTTAATTATATTTTATTTTTCGAATTTTGTATGTATAATATATGACGTATATTGCAGTATATCAGGGATGGGCTATCAATGCTAATAGAGCGCCAATTTTAAAAGTACGCAAATATAGCGATGCCAGAGAACATAGAAAACATAAAAAAAGCTATACGTTAATTATGCCCCTATAAATATTATTTACATTTAATAGTTCAATACTAAATAAGAATTCATATCTACGTTTTACGATATAAATTATATAAATTTTAATAATTTTATAAATATATAATAAAATAAAATACAGAAAAACCCTAAAATTTAAAATGTGTATAAACTAATTTAAAATGTAGCATGGGCCAGTGAAAAATGGTACGTGGGCCGCCAGTTGCAGTATATAACCTAACCTGCAGTATATGATCCCCAAAGTACCAACTAGATCAAGTGCAATTTTCTACTGCAATTCACCTACAAAGTTGAAGAAAATAATCACTTAAATCAGAATCTAAAATAAAATATCTGAAAAAGTGAAATTTATATAATATATACCACCTAATATATCTATAGTACTATACAATATAATATTATTATGCTTATATAATACTTTAACAAATAATAGGTACCTTTTTGCGATTTAAAAGTGCATGTTTAAGCATCAGATAATTTAAATTGGTCACGTAAAAGTTATGTGTTTATATTATATTTTTTTATATTACTATTTTTCATGGTAAATAGGGAGGATTGAATCCCTTAGTCTCCCCACACTGGGTACAACACTTGGTCCAAATATATTATATATGTATGTAATTAGTAGTTTTAACTAAAAATGTTTAGTTGGAAATACTACAATATGCATTTTGTAAAATAGTTAATTCAACTGAAATGTTAAGTTGGAAATACTATAGTATACATTTTGTAAAATAGTTATTTCAACTGAAATATTTAGTAATAATAGTTATATTTTTTAATTACATATACTATAAATTCAATCAAAGTGTTTGGTTGGTTCAACTATAAAATATAGTTACAATTTTAGTTAGAACTAAATTTAGTTAAATTGCCTATTAATATTTTAACCAAAATCAAAACGTATTTTCAACTACTAATATAGCTATGCTATATGGAACTATATTTTACAGCTGAAGTACATATAATTGCAGTTGAACTAACTAATTTTTTTTTTCGTGCATGTAGCAATTTTGTTATTTTGTTGTAATTGAAAAACGAATAACTGTAAATACATAAAATTGTCACTGAATGTTTATATTTTTATTTACTATACACCATAAAATGTTGAAAATATTTAGACTCTTTTTGAGTTGTTTACAGACATTATGTCAGTTTTTAATTTTTTTAGTTTTTTTTTCTATAATTGTCAATAAAATTGTATTTGTTTGGTAAAAATTCGTGAAGATTTAATACGAAGGCGCCTTGTTAAAGTTCAAATGTTGACATAATTTATCAAATTCAAAATTTTATAATTATTTTGTAGTTAAAAATGTATAAAATGTTCAATTTCTATATCGTTATAACGTAAATTTTCGTTTTTATCTGCTTATCACGGTTAATTTTTTGTTTTTAGAAAAATATCACAAGCAATATTTAAGGACGACCTTCTTAGTTCTTAAAATATAATCTACCTGTACTTCATTTGCATAATATGGACTTAGAAAAAATCATTATTCCGAGAAAAGCGAGAAAATTGTGTTTAAACTTTTTTATAAGGTTTTGCCGTAGTTACCTATACTTATTACTTAATTTATTTCATTTTCATTTAATATTTTTTCTTGTGTCAAATTAAATAAATATGGAAACATATCAGACGTACCTACCTATACTTTTTTACTCTATTTTCCCAAAGTTGAACTTTGTTAAGAAATGCTTCTGTTTTATTGTTTAGTGTACTGTGTACAAATATACGGTCCTTGCATACTCAAATTTACGTCAATAATGATAGAAAATATCTCTAAAATATAAATTAATTTTTCTAATCATTATATTATAATATTATGTTGAAAATAATCTCCAAAGGGTAATTGTTTTGCCTTTAGAAAAATTTCCAATTTGGTTTTAAGGTCAAATAAACAAGTTAAGACTTTTCCGCGCGATAACCATCTGACGTGTTTTTAGAAGCAAACTTATGTGACCTAAACCCATTTTGTCACACAACATTTTAAAAATACATGTATTCACTACATTGGCTCGAATAAAGTTTATTATCGTATGCATAAAGCATACATTTAAATTTTAAAACATCACATACGTTGTGATTAATTTTACCTTTTTAAGTGATGATTATGATTCATTTTCATATTCATTAACATTTGAATTGGAATTGTTTAAAAATGCTTAAGATGAATTAAGTAGTGCTGGAGTGGTGGAGTGTTGTTTGAAAAAAATGCGTCAAAGATGTTTGTTTGCTCATTACGATTTACGACCATGTTTGATGGTTGAACACTACGTACATTTCATAATAATATATACAAGCATACAATTTACTTCACCTGCAGGTACGACGTACTACGTAGGTACATCTGACGGAACTACGATAAAAAACCTACAGTAATCATTTATCTTTAAATCTACCTATATTTAAAAGTTGATTTTCCCCGAATTTGCAGTATAAATTGTACATTTTTATCGGCCATCCCAAAAATGATCAACGCCGCTATGATGATAATTACAAAATAAACTTGTTATAAAAAATATTTAGCTTTTCTATGTATTTGCAATCCTAATAATATTTCATTTTGCCAACGGATTTTGGGCAGTTCGTGTCTTATCCGGACACTTCTGAGATTTGCCTGATTTCGACTTTTTCCCATAACATATATGCATAAATAATAAAATAAATAAATAAATCAATAGCTCGATCACACATTCGCATGCGTATTCATCAAAGTCATAAATTATTTCATCTTATATAAAGTACATAAATTATTGTATAAAATCGAATGGTTGTGCATCACGGACTTCGTCGGATTTCACCCCTGTACAATTTATCAGCACCAGCCTGCGTATATAAATGAAAAAAATGTGTATACCATACTAACATATTTAGTGTATATATGTATATTTTAAGGTACCAAGTCAAATTACCAAGTCAAATCTGATAATATAATAACCACGTATAATATATAGATGTGTATATTATAATGTATACGAATAGCCGAATATAGCAGATTGTGTAGCTGCAGCGGGAATCGAATAGTTAAAAATCGATGGGTTCTTTATAGGAATGTATATGTATATATAATAATATAATATCATAATCTCGTTTTTCGGTCGGGATAATTACTACAAACGCGCCATACTATACATATATTATTATTACTATTATTATTATTATTATTATTATTTATGTGCAGATCGGGTACGAAACGCGCGCGCGTATACCTGTAATATAATATATAATAATATAACGATTATTATTATGAAGCCCTCGAGTGAAATGTGGGCGTACCTCTCCGTATCTATATAATATACGAAATAAAAAATATAATAATACTTAATAAAAACGGACCTGCCACCTGTTATAAACGTCGACGACGCGGTATTTTACGCACGCGCGCGCTCGCGTGTGTTGTGTGTGTGTGTGTGTTTGTGTGCCGCCAGTACGACGTCGATCGTATATTATGTGTATGTTATTATTATATTTAGGAAATCGTACCATCATGTATAGCAGGTACCACGGTTTTCGGGCAAAATCCGGCGAAATATTGTTATATGTTTAAATCGGAAAAAAATCAAAGAAAACGGCTGTTCGCCTTAAAGTATCATTACGATGGTCGGACGTGGTATTACTATGGTATTATCATACCCCGGACCGGGCGCGACAAGTTAACGAGTGCTAATCGACGGGGCGCGTATAGGTACGTGTAAGAGTATCAGCGGCGGCGCGGACGTCCCGGGATCGCGCGCGCGTTCGAAACGATGTTGCGCGTCGTGTAATTGTATACGCGAACACGCTGCGCACAATATATATTATATCGCATATATACATACATAATATTATATGGGTACTACCTACCTCGCACATGCGTGTAAGCCGCGTACGTCGTGTAAAGTCTGCTTGTGCGCGCGTCCGCTAAAGTACGCCGTGCGTATTATATATTATTATTGTCATGACGTGCGGTGTGCTTCATTTATTTTATCATGACCGCGCCGGAGAACGCTCGTAGTATGTGTGTGCACCGGCGCGGCGTACCAGCATTACGCGCGTAGGCGAAGTCGCATTAGCGCGCACTGACGTTTTACAATATTGTATTATACATGCGTGTATAGGTACGTGTGCGGCGTGTGTCGCGTGTGGGCAAGTATCACATATATATATATATATATATATATTATGTACACAATATAATCGCACGACATAATATAGGTACGCAACGATTACATAAATTCGACGGTGTGTGTGTGTGTGTGTGTGTGAGTGTGTGCGCGCGTTGTAGGTAAGTACCTACAGTATATGTTATTATAATACCGTTCAGTTGTACAAGAGACACACTGCAGCGATGTATCGAGAAAAAAAATTTCGCTTATATATTTTATGTTTATCATATTTTATAATTTCATACGTACATTAAACGCGTGTACACCTATGTAGTATGCATATTATATTGTATATATATATAAACATATTATTATACATAGTGCTGCAGTCGCGCGTGCAGTATATTTATATATTATAATATAATGCGTGTGCGTACCTATATATTTGATCGTAAAAAGGCTTGTAATGATTATTATTGTCACCGAGCGGTCGTATATTATAATATCCATCTCGCTTTTCGTACATAGGTACCTACCTACATGTAATATTATGTACATGGACATAATAATATTACAAAATCGTTATTATTATCGATGTATATTTTAGCTCGGCGATAATATTTATAAAACGCTGACACCGTCGTAAAAAAATATAAGTCTGCTCGTAAACCATCCGCTTTACACACCATCATATTATGATCGTATGGGTCGTCCGTCATCATAATAATATATTATACCTGCATACGACGCAATGGCATAATATGATTGCGGTTAGGGTGGTGCATGGTATAGGGAGGAAACAACACGGAAAACGCGCGTTGACAAAAATCAAATAAAAACCCGACAATAAAAAAAAAAAAAAGTAGGTATTATAATAATAATAATAATAGATAGGTATAAACCAGTAGACGGAAACTCACAGTTTTAGGTGTAGGAAGACGACCATGAAGAGGGCGCCGATGGCGGCGGACAGCAACGACACCAAGACCAATATCATGGGCCACGTCACCTCGGCAATGGGAACTGTCAACATACCTGTCAAAACACGACAATGATGATTATATATTTTTTTTTATTTTATACACGTGTCGTGTGATATAATAATATAATAATCACCCTATTATTTATTGGATTATAAACCGTAGGTACGAAACAAATACATACAATATATATTATATTATATTAGGTATTACCTACGCGGTCTATTATACGATGGCGGCGTGATGTATATATACAAATAATATAATAAAATATAATAAAAAAGATACACAATAAAATATAGGTATATATAACGACGCGGGCAATGTTTGATAACCACCACCGCAGAGACCGGCGGGCGGGGCGCGACGATAATGTCTAATAATAATACCTATACAGCCGTACCTAATATGCGCGCGATGATGGCTCGATTATTACACGGAGTAACGTCTTCATTTTGAATTTTTTTTTTTCACAATAACACCGTAATATATAACACGACAATACGACACCTATAATAGTATAATATCATTGTCACACCTCTGCCGCCGTGCCGTGGGAACGAGACTGTGAAAAATGTGTAATTTCGTTTTGGTCGGCATTTTATTACTACTACTATTATTATTTATCACGTCAACGCCGCCGTCGTCGTCGCACCCGCATCGGATTCGAGTGGCGCGTATCTTCTCCGCCACCATCGCCGACGTTTTGTTTAATTTTTTTCTTTTTTATTTGTCATTCGACGAATCTTCCCGCTTTGTATGACATTATTATGCTCTGCGCGTACAAAATTATACGCGTGCGTACACACCAAAACACTGGCGGGAAAACGCTGACGGTTTGATTGAGTTCGTATGACATGTCGTCGAGCATATTATTATTATTATTATTATTATTATTATATAGTAGTAGTCAGGTTACAGCAATACGGCAGTCGATCGCAGGCGGTGAAACGACTATTATACGACGACGACGCCGCCACCACCGCCGCTACCACTACCCTCTGACGGGCGACGGCGACGTCGTTCGGGTTTCTTCTGCGACGCGTTCCAAACGAATATTTAATTTTATGATGACATATATTTATATAGCGTGGCCGTACGAATTTTCGATCGTTTGACAGTGTTCACAAGATTCACAATTGAACAGCCACGCGACAATTTTTGTATACACTCATCGTACCCACATTATATTACAATAAAGTGACGCGTTTATTATAATATTATATGATACGATTCGATTAGAAAAAAATTATCTGCACACAGGATTTCAATATCAGTCATTAAATATTTGGTCGGTTGAAAAACTTAAAAAATGTTTATCCCTAAACACATAATATAATAATACACTCTACTTGTTTATATTAAATTTTAAATTTAATTAAAACATATTATACTACAGCTGTATGTGTAGGTACCTACTTAAAAACTTTATGGTGCAGTTTTGTTAGTGAGATTACCACTGGTTTCGGCCTTTTGGGTAAAGTTTAAGAGCTATATAAGATTTCACTTTTATAAACATAGCCGTTGTATTGTTTACGTTGTAAGACGGTTTAAAATATAATACTATTTGAAACGAATAATAATTATATTGTGTAAAACGAGTAGTAAACACTGTATTGTACATACATTTATACATACATAATTCAAATACATCTATCTATAAGATATAAAAGTGTTCAATACCCAAATTAACATACACATAAATATCCTCGATTATTATAAATTCAATTAATGAAATGAAAAGATAATAATTATTTATATAACACTATATAAACACAATAATTATTGAAGAATAATTTTAGTTTGCAGGGTGGAAAATGGTGTTGAGAGATATCTTTATTTTCCAGTCAGGAAGCTGTTGGTGTACCAAAAACAGTTGAGTTAAATCATACAATAATATTGAATAACAAAACCTGCAGTGTTATTTACATTGACCAACATCAGTAGTTGCGTATAAACATATTATTATGCGATTCAAAAAATAATAATTTTCTAATAGCATTGCATGCAGACCCTGACTACCATACCTCCTATTAATTTCGCACGCAACTCGGTTATACCTACACTATTAATTAACCTCACACACAATTCGGTTGTTTAGATTTTTAATTCGTTTCTGGCGAAAGTAATTCGGATACATCGGTTAAATACCGCGATGATACACGCACGCTTCTCCTTTATAAAATAATATGGTCAGGCATCGGATACGGCCACATCGATACACTCTGTCTACACGGGTGTTCGTCCTCGAAAATATGTATGTATATTCACAGATTTCACTTAATTCAATTAGAATGACACAATTTTTGTAATAATTACGAAAATAAATAGATTATAAATAATCTGCAAGATTTTCAACAAACCTTAAACGTTATTCAAATTTTAATATAAACACTTTCACCTCACATTAAAATAAAAACAATACAAGTACCTAACACTATGAATTAATAAACGTTTTTTAACCACACAATACTAATTGATTGTGAAAAATACTTTAGATTAGTATTTGGTAATAAACTCTAATTTTTAAAAAATTATTATTAATAACAATAATAAGTAATTACATAATATTAACACTCGTGACATATTATATATTATATTTGTTTATCAATAACATTAATTTTATGATTATTTTATAGGTATATTATTGGTATTAAAATTAAAAATATAATGTCTATAGTTAAATAATATAACAATACATTAATACCTACATAATATATTTAGCAATGAATAACTCTGTAACACATATCTCTGTGTGATCATTTAATATTGCTGGTATATAATATTTCCGGCAGAGAAATGAAAAATTAAATTTTCATCGATACGGTTATTATAATTGTTTATTGAGTTACACGCGACACATTATTGACAAGCGGACATCGGGGACAAACTAATATTATTTGTTGTCGTTAAGGGGTAAACTTATGTCCGAAATTCAACAACGCAAATAACCTATAAAATTGAAAAATTTTCTGCAAGTTTATTACAAACTGCCAATCCTGTATTGAAACTATTTTGACTTTGTAGATAAAATCAAAATGATTAATCATGATATTATGTTAGGATAGTTCATTCTATTATCATATCCTATTAAATTTCCATGAGAACGAAAATCGTGATTTATTTTAATTGGGCTGTATGCGATCAGACAATATAGTTTTTTAATTATCAAAACAAATAATTTCCACGCTCACAACAGACAACAGTAATACAATGTTATTTAATTATTGTTTACTAGTTTGGTTATAAAATCTATACTTACATTAGTACATTACTAAATTAGATTATATAGTTAGCAATGCATTGGAATCTTTTCACGCATTGATTATTTCAGGAATAAAAATTTTAAAGTTAACACATACTTTGTTTATTACCTACACCCGATAGGTATGTACACTTTAGCTAAAACATAACGTGTCACGAATGTGTTTTAACGAGTTAATTTGAACATAACCAGTTTTTTTAAAACGAACGTTTTAATTAATAAAAATATTGTCTACCTCTTTACCTATATATAATATGTATTATAGTACCCAATTCTACTTCAGTTTTGGCTTGTACCTATGTAATATTATTATTATTATTTATTAATTATAGATAGTTTATGAGATAAACAATTACATTATAACATAGCTTGTATATACACACACGTACCTATATTATATATTTTATTCACAAATGGAATACGCCAACACAGAAATCGCCTTCGAATCATTTGGTAAATTGCGTTGCGCCAAACAATAAAATATAATCGAACAACGCTCACGATAATAATATAATAACATTAGTTTCGAATTTATAGCTAATTCATCTGTAAATGTAGTCGTTTCGCTCGCGGAGGTGAGATAGTTGATGATAAGTATATGAAGACTGACACGGAATAACAACTTGATTATAGTGTAAATCGTTTTGGAAAAAAAAATAATACATATTGACCAGTATGCAGTTGAAAAAAAAAATAATATATGATAATAATAATAAGACAAGCGCGCAATGAAAACTCGATGGAATAAATCATGTTTTTCACTGGACCGCATTGGTCGCCCGCCGCCGTGCTGCTAAAACGTATATATTATAATATAATTTTTTTTTCGAAATCCTATTTGCCAAAACGAATTGTACACCGGCGTATATTAACGAAATCTGCAGTGCACATAATATATTATATAATATTAGGTATACGATGAACGGTCTACGTGATGAGACGCCCACGCACAATCATAAATCTGAGTAACAAATTCGAGTATTTGACGTGCCAGTGTGATATAAAAAAAAAAAAAAGAATGCGAAGAAAATAAGTCGCTGATGGCCGACCGGCGACACGTGCAGTATATTGACGAGCAAAATTATTACAAAATAAAATTTTCCAGAAAAATGTTCAGATAGCTTCGCAAAGACGCATTCCTCGTCGCATATGTTTTTCAAATCGCGCGCGCTTATTATATGAAACATAAATTAAATATATTATATATACAATAATAATATACGGCGTTATATTCTTGATCCGAAGACGACCGGCGGCAGAGTGGATTTATGTGTTCGGGTAGTATTATTATTATTATTATTATTATATTATCATTATAATATACGTTTACGATTTTTGTCGGGTTCGCCAGTAAATTTCAACTGGTTTCACCGGGCGGGTTACTAATCACCCTGGTTGACTAATTAGCGACTTGACAAGTTACTCAGTATTATATGGGTGCCTATAATACACCTATATGTATATTATAATAGGTGTACGGCGGCGGATAACCGGTTGCAGGCTGCTCCAGTGTTTAGTGTTTATATTCTCTTATTTTATTTTATTGACTTGTAAAATGAGAAAGTGCAGCGGCTGCGGCGGCGGATAAGCGCGACAGCCTAAATTACAACATAGTGTTTTTTCCATCTATATTACGATTCGTAAAACGTGTCGTCCGCGTATAATACCAACGTCATCATAATATTATATAAGTAGGTACGCGGGTCGGGTTAAATTCACAATCTCGTATATATGGCCAATCGTCGTGACCGCATAAAATAATGTCTTCAAACGCGTCTTCTTCGTCTCAACGTATGTCATCCGAGATTTCGCGGGCCACGTGCCGAGCCAACGACGACATGATAATTATAATATTATAAATTATAATGCACCTACAAGTTACGACTTTCGTGCCGCTACAATTTGAACAGTTTTCTGTCGACCGTCCAAAACAGGCATTTATATATTTTATACGAAGATATTATGTGCTAAGCACTCCGTATTTGACCTAAAGTTATCGAAAGCGATTATTTTTCACCAATCATGAAATGTATACGCATTACAAATATAAATAAATAAATAAGAATTTGTTTGTCGGCCGATAGATTTTTTAATTTAAAATTTTGATTTATATCCTCGTTATCAGAGTTTCGAGTTAATGTAATTATATAGCCATATAGGAAATAAATATTATATATAGTATAATTTATTTAAAATTTACAAACAAAGTTTAACTTTTCTATTAACTGCTCACCATGGTATAAAAATATATATAAGAAAAATTTTGAAAAAGAGAACGAGAAATTATTTTCAACAGTATATATATGTACATAGTGGTAGAATATATTGCAGGACTTGTATTTGTAGGTAGATACTAAACACCGTAGACGAAGAGACAGTCGATGTATTTGATGCTGCACTCATATATAGTCACATCCCTTCAGTAAAAAATTAAAGACAATTTTCTCAACTCGAAAAGTCATGTCAATCGTGTTTTGGGACAGAAATAGACCACTTCTTGTTATTGGTATGATACTAAACGCGCATGCTCACTGTGAAATGCTAAAGAAAAGTTGCGTTTTGTGATTTAAAACAAACGTCATAGAGTATTGATAATATGCAGTGTGTCTGACATCTCCATGACAACGCCCACCCCTACACCGTTAGGGCAACGCATAAATTATATGAACAAAAGTATTATAATAATAATACATAATAATATTATGATGGTTTAAAATATATGATATTTATATCATCAGCTTTGATGATTTAAAAATATTATAATAATTTACTAAAACTTTTTAATTTGTAAACATTTTCCGAGTTGACTACTTGTATAAATATTACTTATATTTATCTATTTTACATATTTTGTAAATCCATTATTAATGACTATTGTCGTTAGTACTCATAGTTAACAATAAATAACTCAGAAATTTTTCGTTCAAATTTTGATTTAGTTGTATTAAAATGTTAATAAAATCATTTGTCTAACAATGTAAGTACAGTAGAAAGAGGGGTTCTCATTTGAAAAAAAAATTGTGTCATTCCAAATCTCAGAATTTAAAAAATTTGTATATTATGGCTTATCTGTGGGATAAAATGGGGTAGATGAACAATGAGCATGGTTGGTGACTCACCCTGCAGTATACGACTGATGACGCAGTGCGGTTACTATACTTACACATAAATTTTTTTAAACAATAAATTCACACAACTATTATTGCGAGTATGTGTTTTTCGGTTTGTTTTTGGAAAATGTAACGAAATACGCAGACAAAACAAGCTGTACAAAATACTACGTACACTTATCACACCCAAATACCACCGTGCACCTTATATTGCTACAGTGAATAATATTATTTATTATACGATTAGAGATACGATCAGCACAGGCCCCAGAAAATATCGTATTAACAATACGACTAAACGCGATTTCTATCGACGTCTTTCAATAGACATTTATTGTTATTATTATTATACGCAAAATATTGTGTTTATTGTTATTTTTTTTATGTATATCTACAGGGTGTCTCGCCGTTTTTTTCAAACCATGTAGAATATATCCCAAGTCCAGCCATCACAAAAATGACACAGTCACACGAATACTGCACTTCTCTATCCGGTTCTTGCCTAAACTTTAAAGGTTAGGTATATCTATTATCTATCGTACATATATTTTTAAAATATTTAAATAAATGATGAATTACCTCTAAACATAACAGTATTTGATATCAAGGTACACTAATAAAATAAAACATAACTTGAATATAATTAACATTTATTATTAATATGATATTGACATACGGAGAGGTGAATAGCTATGATGGTGAGACGCTCAGCGTACATTTATATATGCGACTAGATAATATAATTATCGATGAACGTTTCGATTACGCTCGCCTGATCGTGATCGTGTAATTATTATTATAAGTTATAACTATTACTATTGGTATTCCGCCAATCCACCGCCACGTATAATAATCGAATGCTTATTTAGAACATAATATACTATGTAGGAGTTGTCGACGACGACAATGACGACGAACGATTTTCTATAATATCTGTTTCTCTCTCTCTCTCTCCGACAGATTTACATGACGTATCAACACGACGACGTGTGTATACCATGTACCTAATACCTATATACTATACATTTATGTTGTATGATGTGCACACGTTGGCTTATATATTTTATTCGATGATTACACCCGGTCAGCGCTCACACGTACGCGGCCGGCAACTTTCAAAACAAATTAAAAATGTAATTTATTTGCTGACACTCGTTGAAGGCTGTGGAATCGTCCGGCCGGCCGTTGTTGGGCGCGCACACGTACACACGACCGCGATGACGGGAAGACGGTTAATATTTATAAATATATCTATATACGTACGTAGGTATATATCATGACGTATCCATACCGAGGAAAAATTGCACCAAAGTTCATCAACCGAGGTTTCGATATTATTATATTATATTAGTATTATTATTATTATTATTATTATTATTATTATTATTATTATATAGCTGCACACAAAAATCCGATAAACCCGTATTATACTTATTATAATTAACTGCCGAAATTTAAATCGTTTACGCACTAGCTATTGGGCACTATCGTGTATATAGATATATAATAATATGATGTATGACGTGTCTGTTTTCATTTCTAGTTCTATAGCACGATAATAATACAGTAATAATTACCTAGTTGATAGATATTATAATATTATAATGCATGCGCCTTTACACGTCGATCAGCTGTCGTCTCGAAATTCATTGTTTTTATAATTTAATTAAAACATAGCGTGCATTCGTTCAATATACTTAACCATACGATTATGTATATATACAGTGATTTAAAATGACTGAAGATTTTCAAGACGGATTAATGATATTAACTGATGTGCACTAAAAACTTTGTTTTGGAACTTTATCGGCCTTAACGACGGAATATAATTATTAGTCTCCCCGTGACTGTCATCATCCTTGTGTACGATAGTTTCTCATTTTAAATTATCATCTTACGTAATTAAAAATAAACAAATGATTTCACGACTGACTACAGTCAATTTAAAATTATATATATTATTCAATTAAATGATAAAATATTCATTTTTATAATTTTCAACTAACGTTAACAAATGCGAAGAGAAATTAAATTTTCCATTTGGAGCGTATCGAAATCAAATGCTCCAAAAACAAATATCGTGGTTATAATAAAATAATAATATGCTAAAATATTACTGTTGTATACAATAAATATAATACATATAGTATATACCTTATATATACGCTATATTATAATATGAACGACCGCAGTGCTGTTATTTGTTGTATATATATATATATAGGTATACATAAACCGATAAGCCCGCCACGGTCATGCAAGTTATGCAAATATTTAAGTCCTAAACTATGTTTAATGTTTACGATTATTTGGACCCCGTAATTTATAAATTTGCATATTTGATTGGAATAATCGATAATCGCAAATATGCCTAGGCGAAATTGCACTCGATTTAATTTGATATAAAACACACTGCTAAATGAAGCTTGTGTTGAATATTTTTGCATAATTAATTACTTTGGAAACATATTTCTATAAACACCATCAAACATATAGGTACGTAACCTATAGATAACGTGTGTAACACCGTACCTATATAATATACTCAATAATAAACGCAAATTTTGGTGTAATTAAAGCCGCGCTTTTAACAATATTTCGACAATAGGCGGCAGTCCGCCGACTGCTGAAAAAGCAATTATGTACCTCCTGGGAAACTATTATCATAAAGTTATGTATACCGCGTGTTTTGTATGTAATCTAGAGTACAGAAGTATTATGATTGTCCGATCTGAAGTACACAATTATTACACACACAACAAAAATATGGAAGTTTGTAAGTTGTTATTTTTTTTTCTTGAAATTCAATTCCGACGCGATTACTGCAGACAGCCGCATATAATAAAACAGTTACATAATATTTAATATAATATATTATGTACCTTAACACGTAAGCTACTCCGCCTGACATAAATTTTGAGTTTTCATACTTCTCACACGTGTGAGGAGTAAAATATATAATAATATGTATTACGCAAAAATAATGTCAGATTAATTATTGAAAAAAATATAATCGAAAATTAGATTTATGCATGGATGAGAATTAAATATGTAATGAGTTACAGACATTTAGAAATAGAAAAATCGTTAGTATAATGACTCGATATGTTCGAGGTATTAATATTAATGTTCTAAAAATCGCATTTAATTATTGGGTAGAGTGTATCGTGAAAAATGAATATTATGTCACCATTTTAAAGCATCGTAAATCTGTATATTTTATGAAAAATAAAAAACACTTTTATTATTAATCGCGCGTGTTATAAAATATGTATTGTGAGCATGTTTTGTTTTCCCAGCGATTATCACAGTCTATAATCGTGGTAACTCGTACGCATTATGTATATACGATTCCTGCATATAAGACGCGTATATACCAGCCGATGAGGCGGCCACGAGGTATAAAACATTTCTTGAATTTCGTTGACGATTTATACGCGTCCATATTCGATGACCTTTTGTGTGTTTTGTATTTGTTTTTATTTAAACATTGTTCGAGTCGTTTTGTTTTTTTTATTTTTCGGCAGTATAGACTCGGAGAAGACCGTAAATTATAATATTTCCGAAGCCGGTTTTTCATCACCGCCACTGCCGCCGTCGTTTGTGTGATCTCTAACGAGCTCTCCCCGTGGATTCGGGTTTTACGCACAGGGAGACACTTGTTTCCACTCGTTTTACTCGCTTATTTTTATTTATTTTTTCCCATACGGCTTCAATGAACTGCTGCAGGTAAACCAATACACACGAGATTTTGGAGAGCACCACGGTACGTCGTCTTGTTTGTACAGTTGAAAAGGTTTTCTGACCGTAAATATGTAAATATTGGCGGTAAGCACAACACGCACACAACGGAATTCAGCTGCTGCGCGTACATCTCAGGTGAGTTTCAAATTACCGTCATTTCTCGTGGACGGAGAATAAGAACGAGATCGACAAGAAATCGTTCACGAATAAGAGAAAAAACTGCCGTCATCGTCAGCATTCGGTATATTTTTTTCACGCACGCGTACGGAATCTTCCCGGAATAATTAATATTCATATTTTTTTTTTTACAGTATATATAAAACGGTGTTCGGTATCTTATATTATATATTTTCATCTCGGAAAAAATCGTCTTTCTCTCTACGTAATAATATTGTAAACATCGAATTAAAATAAAATTTTTTTTTTTAAAACCCGCATAGACATATTATGTGAATATAAAATATGATTGTGTAGTGCCGACAGAGTCAAACATAATAATAAAGTCTTGGGACGATGATAATATTTCCATCGGTTTTTCCGAGTGGAATGCGCGGTGCCGATGATGAACCGGAATCGATCTCATCACGGGAATGGATCTTTGACCGACGGGCGCGTTTTCTCATCGCCACCGTCGCGTCGTAATAATATGATAATAACGTTATGCACTGACGAGAGTGTAAGATAAAAAAGTGACATCCTTTTTTCGGGTCTTTGTTCCCGAGCTGTTCGGCCCGAACAAAACACATCCCGCGCCCATAAGACCCGAGGCTATATATTATAGGTACCTAGACAGTGTACATAATACTTCTCCACTCCATATGTAACTAACACTGCTGATATATATTTTAATTAAATGTCATGGATCCACACACACACATATAACCACACATACTCACGCAGACACACGAACCCGTCTCTGTCGGCTATCCATAATTATACCTGTCAAAGATATTGTATCAACTGATAGCTAAATTAAAAATCCGTTCGTTAGTTTTTTTTTCGTTGCCTCTCTCCCTCCCATCACCCACCACCCCCGACCACTCCCCCGCCGCAATACAGACGTCCGCGTGTATATAACGAACGTGACGTGGAGATGTATTACACATTGCTATATATATATACTATAGTTGGTATATAATACGTACGTGTATTATTGGGTGTACCTATACCTATGTAATATGTTTAGATCCGACGCCGCCATCATCGTTGCGGCAGTGTTCCGGGGGGGAACGTGATATTTTCGCCCATGACGGTGATAAGAACCCATTCATTACGATCGTTTCCGAACCGTCATTATCCAATCCAGGAGCGGGTCCGGTTTTGAGCGCGACGGGTAAAAAAAAAAATAATAATAACTATCCGTAAGGACGTATACGCTGGCAGTACCTTCAGTACATATATGCTACACGCGGACCACGCGTATAATATGATATAATAATATGGAGTTACACCTCTTTCCGGCGGCTCTGATTGTAACAACTCATTTTGTCGTCGGTGTTAAACGTCTACGGCGTATAACGTACACAAATCATAAGCTCCTTTGGGCTGTGTCGGCATATACCATGTGAGTATATATACGTTATACGTATAACGCCATTCTGGTTTTCGGCAAACAAAAAAATTACTCAGCAGACGCGATATTATAGATATACAATAATATATGTATATATTATATACCGCAGGAGACGTGTTAAAAGTGACGTGATTAATGTTTTCCTCTCTAGCGCTCACCTCGTCCCCGTGCGGTACACTTATAATAGTGTGCGTGTGTGTCGTGTATGAGTGCTAGCACCCTGTAATCGGGAGCGGGACCAGAGAGATATATTTTATTATAGTGGTCTGGTTTTCATGCCAAAATCCAGGTTTTCTGCGTAATTCTTACGGCGCTGCACGAAGACTATACATATACTAAAATAACTATATAGTATAATAACGAAATACTCGAAACCAAACAGATATCACTAAGCTAATACAAGAAGAAACTTTTCTTGCAGAAAATAAAAATATATACATCCAGTTTGTATGGATTCCGGGCCACATCGGCATTCCAGGAAATGAAATGGCTGACCAAGAAGCCCATAATGCAATCACCTCCAAATTAACTGCAACCATAAAGTCCATCACATTTGCAGATGCAAAAAACGAAATTAAACTACACACAAACAATAAATGGCATTCCTACTGGCGAAAACTCAACACCAAACTCAATAAAATAAAAAACAATATAAATCTATGGATAAATCTTGAACTCAGTAGAAAAGAAGAAACCATAATAAACCGTCTCCGAATTGGTCACACACACCTAACTCACAGCTATTTGATGACCAAAGACGATCCTCCACTATGCGACGCGTGCAATGTACTTTTAACGGTCAACCACGTCATCACAGAATGTCAAAAATACAACATGTATCGAAATCAATACCACATATCAGAACAAATTTGTCAAGCACTAGGACCAAACCCACAAGACGTTAAAAACTTAATTTTATTCTTAAAAAAAACAGAATTGTACAATTTAATTTAATGTAACCATGTAAATGCTAAAATACTAACAATGTAATCTAAAATTCATGTACTAATGGCCTAGTTGTCGATGTATATTACAGATCAATAAAAAAAAAAAAAAAAAAAAAAAGTATAATAACGCAGTCAGATATCCCCAAACGTCCGGATTCATGTGTTGTGTATATATACAACTATAAAGCATTAGCGTTTGGATGTCCAAAAACTGGCAGGTCCCGGTTGTGTTATAATAACGTCGTGCGATTTCCAGAACGAAAAATCCACCGTAGCCAAACTGTCTCAAACACGTAAATGTTAAGCGTACATTATAATATTATAAACCTACGGTCAATGCATGTCGATAGAACCGAAAATTTAAATTATATATCGCAACAGTATGTAATATATTTATATATGTATATGTATAGGGGTATTAATATATGGGTACTTATATTAATAATAATAATAATGACTGCTGTTGGCAGCTATATCAAAAGTCGCATATTTTATTTAATGCAAATGAAAACGAGAATTTATTTAAATATCCGACGAAATTGAGATATAAAAACGAAAACCTAGTCGTTATTTCAAATAAAATAAACATTAAATTCGAATCCATAAGAATTACTTAAACGAGGTGTTTCTTGTGTTTCCACATAATCGATATTAATGGACAGAGGTCGAGCGCGTGTTTATGTGTATACGTATATATATTATATATATATATATATTATATAATATTATACCGTTCGCGCGCTGTACATTTTTTCCATAGTTATAATATTATTATATATTTATATCCACAGCATTTCATTGCTTCCTAAGTTTTTAAATGTGTGCCACACTGCCACCTTTATTATATTATATACTCTAGGTGTACATTATAATATATACGTATTATTATGTATATAGTTAAATCTATTATATCGCCTTAATCTGTTCTCGGCTACGTGTTTCTAACGTGTCCGTCGAAGTATAATATATAATAATAATACAAGAACAAGTTTATGGTAGTTGAATACAAATTACTCGGACGCAACTTCTGCAGGTAGTCAAATAATATATGGAGATAGACGCTTCGATCGTCGTCGACATCCGAAATGTTTTCGTTTCGGAAATTTGTACGCGAGTGGGTTTGACCAATGTATGTTTATTTTTTCAACACGGAAATTTAATTATTTCGTTTGCGCCCATCGTCGTGTGGGCCGAGACATACAAAAGTCTGCAAACGATATAATACCGCGACGTGTACGAATAATATATAACATTATAACATGTTTATTTAATAATATATACTATTCAATTTTAACGAGATGCCGATCGCTGGACTGCACGAAAAACATAATATGGAGTTTACTCACTGCCGTGTTTACAAATTTCCCACCACGAAGCCAATTGTGTGTAGATACCTATAGCTATCACAAACAAATGAATAGAAAGGGTATACCTTATTTTTCTATCCCTCAAAAATGTTCCACTCAAAGCGACTCCTATATGACCTCTACCCCGCCGAATACACCGTCATGCTGGGCTTATCGTGAAAAATCTTCGCAGAATCATAACAATATATATATATATATATATATAATACATTGGATAGGTATCGTTATTCGTTAAACCCATTGGTTAGCCGACTATATGTCGATAGTGAATAATTATAAGCAGGTACGACTCGTGTAACGAATATAAGGTATTTAAGTTTGTATAAATTATAGATAGGTACATAATATTATTATTAGCTGCTCGTTACACCACACATTTTTAATATATTAGGTGTTATTGTTATTAAATTATGGCGTGCATCAGTGTATCAGTGTATGGGAATATAGCTTTCAGCGGAATACCTCCCGTTGTCCCGTCGGTCGGACGTACGTATAATAATATCGTGTCGGTTGCAATCAATGTTCTGCAGTCGGGACTCTCTCCGAGGCTGCAGTATATTATACGCGTACGGTACCTACACACACTCTCAGCTGTAAACTGTCTGTTTTATATATACGCACTATACTTTGACGTCGACTAGAAAGTCATTAGGCCGGTGATTTGTTGCCGTTTTAATGGCACGTGTCGATGGAATGCAAAATCGCCCAAGCCGCGAACGAGATCACGTATGCGAACAAAAGCACCGTTGAATGAAGCCATTAGTTTAGTATATAACTCTATATATATGTGTGTGAGTATTACGTTTAGACACATCCACCACTGCTGCAGTTAATCGTATAGGTATGTATATAATAATATATATGCGTGTGTACACTGAGGCACGCAAAGCGCTCGCTAAATCGTTTTCTGTGCATTGTGTTTCGACGGTATATTATTATAATGTATGAAAGGTAGGTATTGATGGTTACAAGTTACTACATGCACTTAAGCAACGATCCTTCGTTATCCAAATTTCATTTTTTTTTTTGTTATGGTTGTCGTGGTTTTGTCTCGTTAAACGTCTTCATCTGTAAATGCTCATATTATAGATAGTAGGTAGAGGTAGGTGCTTATTAAAGACGTGTCACGTTTTCATAAGCTGAGGTACCGGTATTTAATTTTTTTTAATTTCTCAGAAAATACACAATCTGTAGGTAGATACTTAGTTATTAATTATTTTTAAAATATAAGAGTAGACATGTGAAACAGGACATTTTTACATGACTTGAAAGATTTGAATAAAGAAGCCATCCAATATGTCAACACTTGATATTATTTTAAATATACATATACATAATTAATATAACGATCGATTTACAATGAAAGAATTCTTATGCATGTTAGAAATTTGAAACCCCGCTAAAATGAGTCAAGTTATAATAAGTAGGTGTACACACAATATTATTAGTATATAGGCAAAATGTTATTCAAGATTAACTGTTAAAATTTAATATTAGTTTATTATGATGGAAATGGTAAAATATTAAACCAAAGATTATAAAGAAGACTTAATAAAATCAGATCACGTATCATTTTAAAAATATTAATGTAAAATATATCTAGACACCTATATATTATAAGCTATAGTACTTTATTGAGAACGATGTATTCAAATTCCAAAGAAAACTTATATTACACGTCTAATTAGCCATTTTAACTGCCGTTGACTTTGGTGCGGAAATGTTATTATTATCGTCTAAAAATATCCAAATAGAGCGGCCCTCCGCTTACAATCACGTCGAGAGGGCAAACATAATGAAAACTTTGGTGATACGAGCCAATTGTCATCGTTTAATTTATCGGAATTGGATCGCGGCCAACGAGCAATTTCCTGTTGGGCGTATATCCCTTAAACGTATATTTCTGTACGGCTAGGCCCGGCTGAAAACTATTTCAGATGCGCACGGCGGCGGCGAGAGAGAGACAGATAAACGAACAGAGGGAGAGAAATAAAAGTAGATAAATAAATAAAACATTCGTGATTTGGACGTTGTCGTTAAAGAGGAGGTGCTCGCTCAGACTGCAGAGACGACACGAACGCGGGGCGTATAATAATGCGAGGAACGCAAGGCGAAATCTTACTATATTATTTTGATCGCAATCGGACGCGTGAAAACTAAAATCATTACCGGACGACGGTGCAGTGTGCACTCAAACCATTGCCCGGCCATGTATACGTAGTGTTTGAGGGGTGGGGTAGGGGAGACGAGTCTCAGTCGGTGGTCACATAGTGGCGGGTGGGGTGGAGAGTATACCTACGATATACAATTTATAAGTATATATTATATATTATTATATATTTATATACACGCAGACCCGGTTAAAACAAAACAAAAGAACGTTAAAATAATACAATGAGCGGCACAATGGCCGTTTAAAACACTCACCGTTGTCAGTGCCGTCTAGAGGTTGTAGGGCCCATGTGCACAGGTCGCAAGTGGTCAGGCCGTCCGGATAAGGGGGCTCCAGGAACGGTGGACGGGGAGGCGGCGGGGGAAACTTCCACAGGTCCTCCTCGGTCCACCACTGATAATCGTCTTCTTCCTACACACGCACAAAATACCAAAAAACAAAAGGTCAATTTATCATGATTTAAAAACAACGAAAAATTTAAGCGCGCGCGCTGCAGCAGCGTAGTCCCATTGTTTGTGTTTAACACGTTGCGGTTTCGTGTTTATCGTTTCGTTTTATTTTTTTAGCCTACGCACTTATGCTAAGTCGGCGGATCCCGCGGACGTGCACAAACAGATATATTATAAATGTATGTAAGTAATATATATAGGTATCAAGTGTATACACACTGCAGAACTCGGCGAGACCCCGGAGGGCACGTATAAATCGTCGAAATGACTATTTAGAAAACGAGCGACGCGTTTCTTATTAAATAATAGTATAATGCAAGCGGCGGCATTTAAATCGTCATTTCACCTTAGGTACAATACATACTATACAATACTAGCGCGAGTGCGAAACGCTGCACCTTCTGCACCTCTGCTGATGCGCATACCACACGCATTAATATAATATATAATATGAAAATGTATTATACATTTATAGTACACACCGCTGTAGGACGTTGTTCATAATAACTAAATACTAATAAGTCGATTTTCGTGAAACGACCCGATGGAAAATTCGACTTGTGTGCGCAATATCTATCAAACTGACGTATTCGATATATTATTATGTCCTTCAAACGCTGATTCACATACATCGTGCACCTGTAGGCTATAGGTATCTACCACCGATTGTGTTGTGTTCGAGGTCGAAATTTCCAAATATGTTATTTCCAATAACGTCATTATTCGCTTAGATTATACAAAAAATCGATAACTATATAATATACACGTTACAATCAAATTGATTGCACTAAACCGATTATTATATATTTGTATATAGTACGTAATAACCTACGAAACTGACCGCTTACACAATGCGATTGAAGAGCCAAACTCGGGCATATAATAAAGACTATCCGATTACATATTTACGCGCAATGCCTTTTGCCGGGTCCTTTCAAATCGTATCACATAATAATATAATGTAAGTACGACTTAATACGATTTAGGGGCAGAGAGCGTTAAAATTAAAACAATATTAAAATAAAAATATGCGTTCCTTTCAGCAAGTACGAGACAATATATTATATTATATACGTATACCGTCTACAAACTTTATATAAAAGCATATTATTTTAACGGGGGTATACTATCTTACTACATAATTTATATATATATATATATATATATATATGTGCAGCTATAGCTACGCGTCTTACGACGGATCTCATTAAAAACATTAGAGCAAACACCGAGACATTTTTAATCAATTTTGACGGTTTAGTTAATTTATTATTATTATATACACATATAGCCGGTATATATATATTATGTATGTGCATTAAAACGCATTATGTTTTAAACACATATAATTATACACTGTATATGTATATATATATATAGAATATATACCAGGCTGTGTATTATTTTTGCGTCTTTAATATCGCATTACTTAACAGCAGCGCTTCCACCGAGTATAATATATACCTATTACACAACACAATGAGCGTCGGGTTAAAATCCGACCTCATTTTAATACGATGCGGATGGATCGCGGGTGTGCGCGTATACACATTAATTCATTAATAGAAGCGGACGAAAAAACAAAATGGCGGTAATCGTACGGACGCGAACAAACGATTCGATAAAACATTATTATATTATTATAACATTATTATTATGTACGAAGAGGTGCCCCGGGCCACAGCGACCGCGGCCATTCGCACGTGTTCGCGCGAATTATCGGGTTAGGTGAGTAGGTATGCTTACATATTACACTTATACTCGTACGAATTATTAATCAGGATTTAAACGCACGTGACTGTAACCGTTTGCGGGATATACGATAATATATGTGTATATATATATATTATACCTATAGATAATTTATAAATATATATTCCTACCAATGCGCGGTTTTACAAACGAAGATTAAACGACCTATAGAGCGACGCCTTTTTATATATTGTCGTGTCATAAAACTTTCAATATAATATTATAATGTACGAACCAATAACACCAATCACTGTCGGAACCTATATACTAATTTAGCAGTCATTATTGTGTTTGTTTTTACTCTTTATTATGAGCGTATTATGAAATTTTTTTTTAGTTTAGTCATCGAAAAAATAAGAACTGCACCGCAGACAAAGTTCTCTTCCGACGGTATCTCAGTTGCAGGTTCGAGCTAATTAGTTTTCGTATATTGATCGGACAAATCATGTTTATTTAATTTTTGTTTTACGATAAAAAACCTTTAATATTACTTAATTAAAGTCCATAATAATGAGCGATCTCTCGCAACGATTTCGTTATTAATTCTCTTCGCCGTATAAATAGTACCAGCTATATAATAGGTTAGGGATATATAGTGGGTAATATAATATAAATTACTTTTATATACAATTTCAGTATGGTATACGCCGGCGTTATATATGATGATATATTGATATGACGAGTTGAGATGGGGGGGAGAAAAATGTACGATATCGAAATACGTATCGGATCGGTATAATAGTGTATAAGGATTATATGGTATTATTATTACATCGGCGGTGGGAAGAAATTATCCGGTAAAGATGGAGGATATATAGGTACACTGGCACAACATCAACAACGACTACGACGGTAATAATAATAATATTATGATCGCCGCGAGTACCTATGTAGATAATAATGGCTGCGCGTTGTAATACATAGGTATAGAATACATTTTCGAGACCAGTTCGTTACATATAATATGTGTATATAGGTATAAGCACAAACGTCGTGCACGGATAATGCCTTTAATTGAGGGTAAGACACGATGAGGAGACCGTAAAAAAGAGAGCGCCGCGACCGCAGCCAGGGGAAAGGGCCAGCTGCTGCTGCAGTCGACGATGTAATGTAGGATAGCAGAGCTCGTAAAGTATACATAGATGCATATATATACTTATATATAATACACCTTATATAATATTTACGTGTGTGTGTGCTCGCGAGCGCGCGGGAAACGCGACGTTGCGGTCCGTGTCACGCAAAGAAAATGCTTGTTTCGAGTGTGTATTATATAGGTTGGTACCCATTGTACACACATATAATATGTAAGCCGGTACCAATTCCTATAAATGCCGGTAGCGTTTTCTGCGGCGGCGGCTCTCGTAAAGACCCCGACAAATAATATAATATACACGATAATATTATATTATTTTATACTGTTCGGGGTTACGCTTCCGTAAACACTTCTCGGCGGGTATCGACGTGCATCTCTATCGTATACATATTATTATTGTACGATTCGGTATTCACGGTGTATAATATATATATATTATATACTATGTAACTTGCAGTGTATGTAATATTTATACATTATTTTATTATATATTATATTGTGCGCGGCGGAGCGCGTACCGTGGGGTATAAACACTGCGCACCAAACAAGTAATTATGCCGCCGCCGCAGCCGCAGTTCCTCACAATTTATATTGTGTTTGTGTAATCAACCCGATAAAAACGGATTTTCGGTGCGCGCTTCGCGGTCTGATGGTTTTTTAATGTCTTCATCGTTCCTCAATCCCCCCTCCCCCCAGTCGGTGGAGCATGCGGACGACCGGAGGCGGCCTTTTGTTTGGAGGTATAATATATATACTTACACGCGTAAAAAAAATAAATAAAAACATAATATATATACATACTATCTTAAGCCATCTTCACCCTCCCCCCCCCCCCCCAACGGTCATCGTTCGGGAGGAGTGTGCGTATATATACAATGTATATATATATATACATACACATACACACGCCCGCGCGCGCTATACACCGGAGGGGGGGGAAGATCATGCTCTTGCGCGGTTATATTAAACGAGAAAATTGGTGTTACAACGTTGAAAGGAACACGTAGGTATATAGCAATCTCAATAGACCGGCGGCGGGGCCATTCCACCACGAATTGTTGCAGCTGCACTAGAGGAGAAGAAGAGAATAACACAGAGTATCGGTTCGGCCCCAAACCACCTCTACAATATTATATTATATTATTATATATATACACGCGTGTACGCCGAGATACGATATATTCTTCTCGTATACAGTCACGATTCGGCGCGCGGTAATGTCATCATTAACTCCGTCGGTCCAGTGGTTCCCCTCAATCCCCATCGCACCGCGATAATAATATTATATAGTCGTCTCCGTCATCGCATGATGCCATGTTACATGATGGCATAATAACATTTACCGACAGACATCGTGTATTTATAATAATATAATACAGGTATATCGTATATTATTGTTGTATAATATTATTAATATGTGCGTATACCTCTCTATATTACGAACACGATAATTTGGTGACTTATTCAAGTCACCGAACACAGTTCACACACGGACTGCACAGACGCGCGCACACCGGCGTATAACGGACCAATTAACCGTCGTCCAACGTGTATAATAATATGTGAGCATGTATATATGTATATAAATGTTAAACGCATATAATATATACACTCGTCACGCCGCCGGAGTCATGGGATGAGAGATCCGCCAATTAAAGAAGGTTTTTTTTTCAAACAATAATAAATTAAACGAGAGATAATAAAACGCGATTGCGCGAGCCAACGACTATATCGTATATAATATATACACGATACATAATATATGTATGTGTACATATAATACCCGAGGAGTAAAAACAACCTACGAGGCGTGTACGCGGTCGAGGAAATTTCGTGAGATATATACCTTTCGTGTTACTATTATTTCGTTCAATAAATCACTTGTAATAGAGCTCGCAATCGAAGCACATATACACACGCGTGCGTACATAAGGCGCAATCAGTGGGCACCAAAGCACAAATATAGTGATTTATTCGACCGGTCGTACCAGTGGTAGAAAAAAATGAAATTGTATATAGATGAAAAAAAAACAAAATACAAGCCGTGTAGGCAATATTTTTCTGTGAACATTATTATATATACGTGCACTGTCACGCGACCTTGTTTCGCGGTCCTAACCGATTCTCTCCCGTTCTTCAACAAACAACGTAACGTACCTAAGTGTGTGTTAGTGTATATGAGCTCCGGACGGATTCAGAAGAAAAGAAGAAAAAACAAGTTCGATAATTTATATTGCTTGTAACCGGTGCACAGTGGGTTGGGAAAAAAAATGTTAAAAAATAAAATATTTTTTATCAATTTTTTTTATTATTATTATTATTATATTACTAACTGAAATGATTCCTATATACGAGTATATTAGTAAAAATAATATATATAGGTACGTAGATACTATTATATTATATAGAGGTATCTTTAAATTAGATTTCGATAAATATTCAGCAGGTAAATTATCATACATGACAGATTTATCGTCAAACCTTTATCACTATTAGTTCGTATACTTGTAATGGTGCAGTATAAAATGTACCGAATTTAACGACTTTGAGCAAATTCAAATCTAACGACTCCATCAATAATTTAATACTAATAAAAAATAGCTTGTCTATCCAAATGTGGGTAGTTTAATGGATTTATTCGAACCCAGTTTGATAATTAGATCGGGGCTAGGTATAATAAAATACGAAACAATTCGCTTTGATGTAAAACGTATATATAGAGTAGGTACCTATACATAGTACATACATTTATATACTTTATATCTATGTGTATGATATGTTATAACAAACAAGAAAAATGTGAATGGCCGAAAGCGCATCGGCAAAAAAAGTTATAAAACACAATCGTATAATAATTATTACTTTAATAACATACAATCGACCTGTTTAGTCAGAGGGCATATAATATGTGTATAATATATATATATTCTAATCGTATAATATGAAACCGTTTTTATTATTTTTCACTTACCATAAATATGAGTGTCCATGTGTCGCGCGATAACAAAATATTATAGTTGCTTAAACCGGAAAACTTTTTCAAAATCGACACTACGAACAACAACATCGGCGACGGATTGGGATTTATATGTATATATAATATATGAGCAGTAAACCTAAGCAGAAAGGGCGGCCGGAGGAGGTGGCGCAGTTACGTCTTGTCTCGGCGATCGCCGATCGGCTACTGCAGAACGTATTGCAACTGACGCGAGGTGGAGTCGTGTAGAGATAGGTATATATATAATATAATATATTGTATACACTATACAATATAATATAAATATGTTGAACATGTGTATATGTTCATTGTGTGAGAGAGGAGCGATTGCCGTTTGCGGTCCACACTTCGGGGTGGTTAAGAAGTGAAACAAGACAAAAGGAACGCGTCTGCGGAGGACGTGGTCGTATTTTTTCTCTTCAACTCTATCGTCGTGGAATAAATCGGTTGACGGCATATAGGTACCCATACGAAAGCGTAAAAATAATGGCAGAAAACCGAGCTGCGGTGAGCGATTTCGGTCAATAAAACCGCGGTACATAGGTTGTTCGGACAATACGGCGAAGGCTTAATCCGATTTACGACGGGGTTGACCCGAGAGGGTGGGCTACCCCCGAAGAAAAAAAATCTCCGTCGTCGCTGTGCCGTACAGCAGCAGCAGCAGCAGCAACAGCAGCCGCACATTGTGCTCACCGGCGTGTATATAATATATATGTCCATAATATATAATATAATAATATGTGCATGTACCCATCAAAGGACGCCCTGTCGTGACGATCGTCGGCGACAACCGTCCTCGTATTTATTATTTGTATATATATATATATATATATTATACACTATAATATACGTATAGTGCGTGGCACACAATGAACCCCTCTCGACGATCACCACTGCAGACGGTCGACGACGACGACATATTATAGGTATTATATATATTACCAAAAGGAACACGGTGTATACACGCCTTGTCGTTAAACGTGTACACGCCAAGACCACGCGCGCACATCCTCTTCACGCGCGGCATTGTGCACCGTCGTCGTCGTAGCTATCACACGCACGCGGTATACGGCAGCGGCATAATATACACGTTATAATATATATATATATATACATTTATAATATAATATATGAGCGGCAGGAAACGTATATATAGATATTAAGATATTGTAGTCCCGCGCGAAGGAACACGATAATAATAATATCCACCCCGTATATATTGTACATTATATACGACACACCCCACCATGCACCCCCGACGATCCGGCGTAGATATTCACAGTTGCGTGATTTTTCATAATCGTTTCGCGAACGGTGTCGTTCGTAAACTATAATATATAGGTAGCCGCCATCGCGCTATAAAGGTGTGCGCCTTCGTATAGGTAGGTGTTATACGCGGCGCGGGTTATATACCTTCCATAATAATAATAATAATAATATAAATTACATAGGTATACGGGTAGACGAAAAATAATTTCAAATTCGTCTGTATAACGCGTATAATTTAGGCGGTATACGCGTAATAATAATATTTTAATCCGTGCGGTTAGAATTTTTTTTATATTATTTAATTCTCTTATACCACCTCAGTGCAGTAATACGCGCGTCGTAAAATACAAGATAATATATCTTGTGGAAATTGACTGCGGCATGCCGAACAACTCAATTATAATAAACACACTCTCGCTCGGGAAAAAAAAAATGTATCCTTATATAATGGTTAACAACTTATTTTATTTTCTTCGCGTATATCCAACACCTGCTGTTCACCCCCGTAGTTATAATATACGCAGTCGGCAGCAATCGTTATATTATGTTTCTCTTTTGATTCGGTGTCTGCTGCTGTCGCTGCAGTTATAATATATATATATATATATTGCCGACGCCGCCAACGATAATTTCAACTGAATCTCATAAGTCATAACTCATACAGTATTTAATCTGGTATGAGTAATAATTCAAATAAAAAATAATACGAAAACTTTGCTGCCAAAGTACCGTACCTATATATACCATGATGTATAATAAGCACGTGTACCCAAAAATCGGTGGGCCAAACCCCAAACGAAAGTGTTTGACTCCCTAGTCCTATTGGGGCGCCTGTATAGAGTAATAATTTTTTTTTTTTTTTTAATAATCCAATCAACGCCGCCGACGTCGTTTGACGGATCTATCGTGCCCACGTACCTATATATAGCTGTAGGTATACAGGATGTAAATTGTTACGGGTATCGTGTTTAGAAGCATTTAAAATGTTTTTCAAACATGGTTAACCCATGGATCAGCGCGGTTTAATTATACCTCGACGATAATAACGATGGCTAAACAAGACACGTTGCGTTTATTATAAGTTATAACAATGTAAATTATGACAACACCTGTCTCCCAGAATTCGCGGTAAACGTTGAAGACCGGGAATGCGGTATTACATTATTATTAACCCACACGCCGTAACTCATCTCCAAAAGTGTTACTACTTATTAACGTAGTAGGTACGAGGATATCATTATTATTATGGTCGTATTGGTTTCGACATAAATTCAGTTGGCTGTAAATAAAGCAATGACAACAAATTATTCGAAAAATTTGTTGAAAACCACCAAAATACTGGTTTGCTGCCCGTTAATAATAATCAATTGGTGTATATTATTACCGCGGCACAAATATTATTATGAATTATAATGTACTCGCCGTTCGGTATAGAAGACATATTTTATTAGATTTGTTTTCCCCAGACGCTGTATGTAATTTACGTTTTGGGCACAACTCCAAGCCGACCGAAATTCATTCATTATTTCAATTAAAATAAATCTATGAGAACGGACACGGGTCGAGGGTATAATATAAATTAAAGGAAAATCTCAAAATCTATTTCGGCCGTCGTCGTTTTTCGACGCCTATAATAGTGACTACACAAAGTATACAGTACAATATATTATTATTATTATTACTATTATACATAATATTCCTATGTAAGTTGTGTTATAATTAAATATTATATACTGTATAATATAGTCAGCGTCCGCCGTTATAGTCGTATTATAATGATAGTATAACTGCGCCACGAGTACTCGTCTATATAGAGGTACCTATGGTGTGGCAAACGAAGATCGGAAAACGAGCTTTATCGCAAACACAATATGTTTTGGAATCTAAGTCGAGTAAAGGCGGGCCTATATTATCATAGAAGAGTGCGGTACGGCGGCCCGGGAGTGGGGTACATACATGAAATATATGTGTTAGGCGGAGATCCAACGATAATTATTATTATTATATTTATGTATCACAACGCGCGGACAAAAGACAATTTGTGCGCAAGTAGATCGTGTGCAGTGCGTAACTCGGCCTCCGGACAAAATCGAGAAAGCCTGTTAACAACGGTGTCACGAGCTATGCGGCGGCGGATTATTTTAATCCCCTCGTTTTGGCCGCCCAGACGCGACACACGCTCGCATTCACATCTATCTCCTCTTTCTTTACATACAATACGTTTTCTTCTATTATAATACGATGCTCTGTCCGCGTGTCTCTCTCTCTCTCACACACACACTCTCTTTCCCTCACCCCCTCTCAATGTCTCTCTGACCGCCCCTCTAGTTCTCTGGTCGACTCTTGGCAAACCACTCCGATCGTTTATGTCTATATATAATATAATATAGACGTTTATTATATATATTATGTATATACTGTAGCAGCAGTATACACTTCGGCATGCGGTCTTCGACGCGGTTTAATTAGCGAATGCAAATTTCCGGATTCCTCAGACGGCCCAGAAATAGAAGAGTGCAGCTGTATTAAACGCGTATATGCACATGTATATAAATTAAATTGTCGTCGTATATCGACGACGACGACCGCGACGGGTGCCGCCGCCGGAGAGCGAACTCGACTAATTAACCGACGAAATCTCATCTCTCTCTCATTGTGTGCCCGAAAAGGACATCGCGACAAAGCCCGTCGGCGACGGCGTCCGGCCGGTTTACGTACAATTTTTTTTCCTGTATAGATATAACAAACTGAAAAAAAAATACCTTTCGGTATCTCATAATTGCAACGACGCCGTCGCATTCGAACGTTGCACCGTTTATTTTTTTTAATTCCTATTATTTTCGTCTGTTGCCTTCCACCTGTAGCACAAGTGCCTGACCGACAGACAGCACCGGGCAGTATCTAATAATTAGATTGGCGTATATTACAAGTCGTTGGGTATATTATTCATTAAATGGTCATAATCTGTACGCACAATATGTCGTATATACTTATATAAATTAACTTATCGCACGCGACATCTTCGGTTCCGATTGGCGTGGACAATAATAGTATTGCTCATTCCCCTCGGCAGACAACGCCGTCTATGTACACACCGTATGTGGTAAATAATGTACAACAATAAGTGTTTCAATTAAAAACCACATCGCGTGTAACACACACCAACCGACACACTCCGTGCAGAACGATCGCCGATGATTTAAAGGTGCACAATGCACATATTATAACATAATATAGAACCTTCGCCGAGGTGTAATATATTATTTAACATTTACAATATTTATTATTGTTGCCGGTGTTGTTGTTGTTGTTGCTGTTGTTGCTGCTGCTGCTGTTGTACGCGCAGGTATATTGAGAGATAACCCAAATGTTGGATTGGTTCGTATTCGTGTAGAGGTACACATATAATAATATAATAATGATCGGGCGTGCGCTCTCGATGAGCGCTGATGAAGACATCACTCGGCGGCGGCTGCTGCGATGGCGATGGCGGCTGCGGCGGCGGCGGTCTGCTGCCTGTCGAAGGTCGGCCTGTTTGCCTCCCAGGTGGCATTCCTAGTACCGCAGTCGCCGCGACGTACTGCAGGGTGCCGCCAGCGCTAAACCACCGACGTTATTGTCTCTCTCACTCTATATATATATTCTATTCCTGTCCGCGGTCCAATTTACGACCGACTTCGGTTCGTACAGGTAGGTGCAATATAATAGTGTAACTACTGCAGGATATTCGGCAGCACCCTGCACGTCATCCCGAAAAAAATTACAGCAGAAGCATATTGCGTTTATATTGAATTGTGTATTATGGAGAAAAAAAACCATATTATCTCTCGTGAATCGTGATTATAATTACAAATAAACGTGTTTCCGAAATGCTACAGCTCGTATACACCTAATACCTCTATATAAATATAATATAATACAAAATATATAGGCTGCATGCTTACAATCAACTTCATCTATATCGTAGTATAGGTAACACCTGACGCGGTCCAATAACGAGTTTCCACTTGATTATTCCGTTTCTTTTCATCCCCCCCCCCTCCCACCGCGTGTACAAATAATCCGGTCCGATATAACTCCGAAATAATCGTCAAAAATAAACGTATACCTACCTATATTATGAATATATGAACAAGACACGTATATAGCTATACATATATAATACACTTCAGTGACATAGTCATGAGGGAAGTTTAACAGGGTATACGTTATAATATTAAGTACCTAGTACCTACCAATAATGGTTGATTATTTTAACGATATAATCATTATCTCGAAAAACATTAACCTTTTTGAAATATTTTAGGTTAAATAATATAAATTTTAATCAACATTTTCAAAAATCAACTTCCTATAGTAGAATTACCAAATCTCAAGTAAATTCAAACTTAAATAATTTTTCACCATCGTCAAATATTGTCACTATTGTATTTTAATAATACTTAATAATATTGCATTGTGATTGGTTTTTCTCGAAATATATAATATATATTTTTTATTTACGTATGGACTTAAGTGAAAAAATGATAGTGACCTCCCACTCGATTTAGCCCTAATTAAGCCATTGGAATACTTGAGATGTAGAAGATCGTATATATTATTTGATTTAAAAAAGTAAAACAAATCGTCTGAGCCCTTTTTTCCTTTGACGCTGCAGACTGCAAAGTATCATAATATATATAATTATTTATTATAATAGCTTGCCAGGGTCAGTTTTTTTTTGTTTATTTATTAAGTAAACTCGTTATTTATATTCGCCCAGCTTTGTCCTGACTACAAGCACCTATTATTTATCGTTATTATACCAATGTCAGTGTTATGCCAGTATTACTATATATACGATTGTTCTGCAGTGTTGACTACGCTGCGTATATTTATTATATGATATGATATATTGCGCTGCGGTGTACAAATACTTGAAGCAACGTCCGAAAGTTTGTCGTAAATTATACTCGGTGATGAATTTAAAACATAATAACGATCAAATTATATAGTTTTTGGCATTCGCAAAAATCGGGAGGAATGCATCCCATGAGACTGTTTATCTTAAATACAACCTGCAGGTGATTATAAATTTCGCGCTCTATCCCCGTCGGCACTTTCAAACTTTTGTCGAACGTTCAACATTTTTGCACTAAAGTTAATTATGTATTTATATAGCTGTATAATTGACCAAACGAGAAAACTCGATAGCCCGGAGTCGTAAATTTCCTCTTTAACGTCTTCGCCGGTTTTTTTCCTACTCTTCCAACTGCAGGCAACAGCCAGTCTCTGCCGCAGCAGACAGTGGACTTTGAACGTCACTGGTAAATTTATTACTATTTGTGCCCGATTTGAGTGCTTCCTGTTCCGTAGCTCTTATAGAGTTTAAAAAGTCTATACGGCCATACTGCAGATTTGATCTATAGACCACAAAGAGACGTCCAATAAACTACTTTTATATAGTATAGTGTTTTTATACATTTATATAATATATTATTACACACACATAGATGTATACGGTAATGTCGATATAGTATAATGCTATATAGCTACGGCATGATGCGGTATATACAAGTAAAATGTATTGCTTAGCTGCTAAATCTTCGCCAATCGCGGACGACACGTTGTTTTACCGGGATAACACATGATAAATTGATGTGCGTATAATGTATATAGTATACTTTCAGCGCACCGATATGGCAATATATATATTGTATGGTATATAGGTACAATATACGTATATACAATAACGAGGTGTATTTTTCCTACAAGTATCGCGTATATTATTATGAGCGAGACGGTTCCCAAGAATAGAGAAGAGTGAAAAAAAATAAAATATATATTCATGCGAATCGAACAGAATAATCGCCGAGAACGCGCATGTATAGGATACATATTTTAGTATACACATCATAATATATATAGACACGTCATATAATAGTATAGTTTTTCTCCTTAGGGTTTTAAATTCTATACGAAAAACGTGAAAATTTACGTGTCCGTCGCACGATACATATTTTACGCCTACAACTGCGAATATATCACACCCGGACCTATTGGCTATTATAATATGTAGATGTATACAGATCCGAGTTGCCGGGTGTACCCGCCGTATATTTCTATATGCGATCGCGCAATATGTTCAAAAAATCGCGGACAATAAATAAACAAATACGTGTACGGGTAAAACGCCTATAATATAATATACAATATCTCGGCTTTTGGTATAAGACGTACGAGCTCAGTGAGATTCTTCTCGGGTGGAAACGATTCGTCTGGAACGCGCGACTCTCGCATACCTACGTTACGCTCGCACAATGCGAACACAATTCGTACATATAAATCACGCTGACATACATGTATATATATATATATATATACACCTATATATTAATAATACATTATTTCTGTTTGCGTGCCACAGAAACGGTACTCGCGTGTTCGATCGGTATATAGGTACGCGTGTATTATATACCTCCAACCTCCATAATATAATATACGACGGCGCGCATTGTCGTCGGATCACCTGCGCAACGCTGTACGACAATAATACATAATAATATAATATAATTTTATATTCATCGTCGTCGGACACGGTGCATAATGTGCGGCGACGAGAATATACGAGTATAATACGGTACAGTAATAATCGCTATTAGGTACCTATATATTATTATTATTATTCGACGAATAGAAAAATATGATGATGATATCATCATATTGAGACGGACACGCGTCTTCTGCTGTCCGGCGACCTGGACCGAACATACCTCAACGGTGGCACCTACACCGACGCTCGGCCAAGTCTGTATATACACTACACAATATTATAAATTTATCATATTACACTAGTCGGAATATTAATAATGATGATAATAATAATAATAATAATAATAATAATGTACAAACGGCGGCAGACGGGAGCTCTCTAGTGTGCGCGCGCCCGCACAAAAGAAGAGTGTCGTGTCATGAGATTATGGTAATATTATGTGTTGAAAACCCAACGACGACGACTGCCGGTACACATATACATGTAATATATAAGTATAATACGTGTACGTCGGATCGCGTTATTAGTGGCCGGACATGTTCGTTATAATATTACCGCGTGTGATATAACCGACACGGACGGACGGACGGAAATATCTCGGCGTGCTTAAAATATGTATATTGTATTATTATTATAGCATAGGTACGAAGAAGACGCGCTCACTACGTTATTATACAATATATTATTCAAAATAAGGTTTTCTTTTTTCTTTTCCGTGATTAATTAGTAGCCGAGGGAGGGTTTTATACGTATACGTATATATTATAATATATGTGTCACGTGTGAATGATGCCTTAATTAACCAGTCGTGTCCCACTTCGATCCAGTCGAGCGGGGAACGCAAAACATGGACGGTTAGGTCTGCACCCCCGTCGTCGGTCAAAAAAATAAATAACGCTTCGTGTGCGTGAATATATACAGATACGACATGCATTGTGCCCCGCGCGTGTATAATAACAGGTATATATAGTATGCATAACAATATAGTTGTACCTATCTACGACGAGTGTTATTATAATTATTTGTACAACAAAATGGAACACCGCCGACCATTAAATTATCCCGCGGAGACTTGAACGCTCCCCCTGCGCGCAGCTCAGGCACCGCGGCGGCGTACGGGTTGTACCTACTTACATAATATTATTATTATACAACGAAAAATTGTAATTTCTTATTAATATTATGTTGTACGTTGCATATCTTATCCTAAAGATTTTTTCCTATTATATTTCCAAAGTTTAGTTATTGATAAACGATATGTATGTAGGTGATCTTTGATGTCGATAAATATTTATTGTTTTTATATTTTATAATAATATAGCCCGTGTGGCCATGTCTATCAAGTCTGACTGCGCGGTTTTACAGTTTCCTATACTTCCCAATGTTGGCGTACTACTAATCTACTAATCTACTAATATTACTTACTGTATACGCGTCAGAATAACGAGACGAAAATAATATAAAAACAAAAAATAACACAAACAAAAATCTACTTTGAAAAACGCACGCCATGGCATAGTGCACGCGTCCGACATCTCGTACGTATATCATAATAATAATATAGTAATCCGTCTCGTGTGTATATAAATTATACTCGAACGCAGCTCATTGGCTCGTTGGCCTCGCGCTACAAGAGTGTGTGATGCGCGCCACAAGTATATACTTATACCTATACGTTATAGTTGTAGTTCTGTACACACGCGTTATAATAAACGAAGAACTGTTGCCATGCCTATAATAATATTAATAATAATAATAAAAATACTACATAATATGCTATGTATGGTATAATATTTGTAGTGTATACCGCGTATGTATCTACACACGATTTACCTGCGGGTCATAACGGCAGGAAATTTTGTAATGCCGGACAAAAGAAATAACACATATAGGTACACACACTCGATCGAGACCCTCGTCGGTATTATTATTATTATTATTATTATTACGTTGTATATTATGCGCCCGAGCATTGCCTCCGCCGCCGCGGTTGTTTGATATCGATTGGGATAAAAACGTCGGATCGCTATAATTCCCCCGAGTGATGTGCGACCCCGTCGCGGTCGTGGCGTCGCGTCCCCACTCGAGTGACGTGCATGATGGTAAACGCACAACGCACACGGGAATCGCATTTTTGAATTATTATACCCAGCCAAAACGTTAAACGTTGCAGAAACTGTGTATACGGGGTGAGCCGTTTGACTGGCTACACTAATTTTCCAAATTAAAATGTTATTTTTTATTTTGAAGTATTTATATAATAGATACTAAATGTTTTTATTATTTTATCGGTATTCTTTATTTTAGATTTTATAGAGACACTGTCTCTCAGCAATACATCCTATATTTTTAATTTTATAATCTGAAGGATATTTTTCAACAAAAAAAATCCTGTAAATATTAATAATATCGAAACGTTTTTAATAAAGGTATCATAAACTAGGAAAAAATAGATTGTTATGAAAAATAAACAAAATATTATAGTGTTACACTTATTTAAAAAGTTTATACTATATTAAAACATTATTTTCAAAAGTACTAAAATTGACTTGAAAAATTAGTGTAGCCTTGTATACAATTTAATATATATATACACGCGCGATACTGCTGTAGAGTTTAAGCGAGGGGAGTACGTAGCATATACTTACATACATACGCGTCGGGACCTAAGGCGAATTTTGTTACAAACGCAAACACACTGCAGGTTTTTGTTTATAAAGTGGTCTCATATAAAATAATATGTGTTAGGTATACATCGATATCCATTGCGAGAAACTTGATCGCTTACATTGGAATTTTAGAAGATATTTAAAACCATTTGGCTCATTTTTTATAGCAGCATCAAAAATCGGGGCAATTTAATATATTATTTATATATGTAATAAATATACAATATTATACGACGGTCAATATGCCCATCGACGTTTGGGTTAAAAGCGAACGGCTTATACAAAGAAGATGTCTAATTATGGGTTAGACTAAATACATGCAAATTAAAAATTTCTGTAGACAATTTGATCGATATAATATGTATACAATGTCTTATTAATTATTATAATGAGAGAAAAATTATACACCCATTTCGAATTTATTCATGCACACTCGTCCGACGTCTGTAATAATATATAGAAAACAAAATCTCCATAGACAAACCTATTCTTTGACTACACAATAACAATGTCATTATTATAATGGTAAAGATTTTTTTATTAGGAGTTTTTTCGTGCCAATCATCTTAGTGACACTAATCATTATATAGTTGGCCATCATAAATAAAGGAACCAAGTATACGAATTACAATGGACTTTTTTTCCTTATAATCATCGTTAACAATATATGTATACTTCAAATATTAAAACCTGAGGATATAAATTTGAAAAAATCAAATATTATTATATTTTAAACCATGAATTAACTTCGGACCGGGGTCATGTCCCCTACGGTTCGGGTCCTTGCAACCTATTTCAAATGAGTGAGTTCTAAAAGTCAGAATCAAGGTTTTACTGCTACAAAATAAGAACAATAATATGTGAATTAATCAAGAGCCACTTTTATAAGTATACCGTCGATATAATATATGATCCACGCGGATATTATGTATTGTTATAATGTATTGTTATTATTTATTTATTTGTATATTATTATCATTGATATAATATTTATTAGAAACACCCCTTGGCTAGAAAACACAATGAAGACATTCAACTTTTCAATCACTTTTTTACCATGTATATGTTTGAACATGCCGTTTTATAGTATTTTAGTAAAAAAAAAACTGAATGGATTATTAAATGTATACCTTATACCTAAATGGCTACATAAATCTATAAAATAGCAATATAATTATAAACAAAAATGTCAACAATTATTGTGAAAAAAAATGCTGAGCATGCAGCTATACTTTGGGTGCGCTGGGTGACTATATTAACTTATTATAAACTATCCTAAGTGAACCTAAATTGTAACAAGATTAGTCATGACAATTGACAGTATATACAGACTGTTGTCTCAAAATAATCCCCCCGCCGTGTACCACTACAACATAGCAACATAGCCCAATGCATTACATACAATGCGCGTATAAGGATATATATGTATTTTATTAATCCCTATTTTGAGCGATTGTAGTGTCATACTACTACTGCAGGTATTAAACTCAATAGAACGGAGATATTATTACATGATTAATGATTCTCCGGTAACTGGTAACTGGTAAGCATATAATAAACCCCAGTGAAGACTATTAAAATAACCGTGATGTTGTCGATGATGTAGCTGTTGCAGAAGAAGGTAAATTTGTCCGAAATCATAATCCGACTACCTGAACCCAGACGACGGCTGCAGCAGAGGACTGCAAGTAATAATTTTTAGTTACAGCCTTACAGGTTAGGTATTGCATGCGCGACGAAGCACATAAGAATAATACGCATGGCACTATTAAATACATATTAATATATTATTATGATATTATACACTCGCAATATTATGTAACGGAAAAAAAATGTCGTTTATTATATTGGGTAGGATTGTTTTCACCTGGTGCAGTTACACGCGCATAACTTCATTAAATATCACGCAACTATACATAATAGTATAATATATTAATATGTGCATTGTACCTTCACGTTGGGGTTCCGGGAGCGTGCATAATATGGATATATCAAAAATTGTGACTACGCCCCAATTAGTGTCGCATTTAACCTACTAAATATTGGCACCGGTCCAGCTGTTTAATTTAAATCGGCTGTCAAAAAATTATTTCTAATTAAAACATTGAACGATGTCTCGCGCAGGGCGAACGTTTGAAATTGCTCCCGACGTTTCTCCCGCGTGTATTTGTTCAGCCTTCGTCAAGATCCAAGGACGGTTACCCACTAATAATGTCATTGGAAACCGCCAATGGACATCTCATTTAATATTCATCACGAATAACTATTATGGACACAGCTCGGATTTATATTTGTCTTAACGTCTATTCCTAGAATTTAAAACCGACGACGTACGGAGTACACAAACATGCCTTAATTGCGACGTCCTCCCCGCAGCTCAGTTTAATATTATGTTGTACATCTCTTAGTTCTTACTGCATTAAACGTTTTATAGCTCAACAACAAAACTTTTCCAATGATAATATTATCGATTACTAATGCATTTATGGCTAGCGCTACTTATAATTATTTTTCGTATACCATTTGGCCTCGGTAGCTATATAATGTACCTATCATAATAATAAAACAAACGTTTCTAAGACAGTCAATACTCATATAAAATCATATAAATCCTATAAGGTGTACTCCACGAGTATGTGCGCATCCCTAATATAGTAATATATTTTAACACAATCGAAATAATTTAATAATATCTAGTTGACTTACCTCGGTTACATAATTTTCATCGGCTAAAACATTTGTTGGCAGAAGCATCAGACGATTTCGATCCCAGAGCCTGAAAAACAAAAAAAAGAAACCGTGAGTATGAGAAAAACAAAAAAAACAATAGCGTACGATATGTTGTGATGCCTGTTGTAGATTAGTCTGTAGTATGCAGAGTATACTCATATACCTAGTAATTTACAGAAAACGTCATCCTGCCGTGTGTATAATCATATGCATAACGACCCCGTGGTAGAAGAGATGACCCGAGTCCCGAGGAGTGTAGCGTTGTTGGTTAACGCAATTTGGTGACATATACCGAAGTTTAATTACTAATAAGTATGTTAGTATCAATGCAGTACCCATATGTGTCGGTAGAGTATTTAGAAAATTATAAAGACATTTTTAAGTTCCCTAGCAGAAATTGGGATTATTGATAAGTTTTACTTCAAACAAGTTATATAATTCAATAAATATGCATAGAAAGTCGAAACACCGTTATTGTTTTCAAAAAATAGAAAAGTTGTGTACAACATTTTTTTTTGTACTTTTATAATCAAGCAATGCAATTATGTACTATTTAAGAGGACCCGCACTCTTATAATATCATATAATCATGTAATTCGCCAATAGATTGTACAATGATGTATATAATGAATAATATAGTCATATAGGAGCATCATCGGAACAGAAACTCTGGAACCAAAAAAGTAGGCCAAGGGGGAGGTATAATATAAAATATTTCCCCCCCCCCCTCCCCAGTAAATACGGCACAGAGTCGAGCACGTGTTTTTTCGTGTTTACATAATATTATTATGAGTATCCATGAAGTATCGAACCCTTTCGCCGGGCTCGTGCGAGAATTAAAAAAAACGCGCGCACCCATTTATAACGTACGTACCCGCGCGTACAAAGAAAATAAATTTACGCGGCAATCAAGATATCAACCGGTCCGAAGGTTGTTGTAACACAACAATAATAACGAGAACACACGCGCGTATAATATTATTATTATGTGTGTGTGTGTGTGTGTACTGTGTAATGAATTGGAACCCCGCGGACAAGAAAATGAGATATTTTTCTCTTTGCATCGTACATCGGTTTCACTCGTGACAACCGCGAGCGCGCGCGCTTATTTTATTTACGTCGCACGCGTGCCACCGCGTTAATCCGTCTCCAGCTAATCGCCGCATTTTCCTCGATTTTGCCGCCGCCGACGTCTGAAAATCTCGTCGTGAAACAATATTATATTTATATATGTTGGCGTCAATACTCAACCACCCATAACCGTTACACTAATTGATTTGCGACGTAAACATTGTTGTAACATTATAATGTCATATAGCCCGCGAGTAGGTGGCTATAGGAGGAATAATATCTTATATACGCGTATAATGTAGGTATGCATGTATATAATAAACCTACTACTGCTTCGTCCCCTGCCGAGTTTTTTCCCCGATTATTTTTAAAAGGTTTTAGGAATTTTTAGTTTTGAGCAGTTTGCATTTGCTACCTGAAGGTATAAACCACCCTCAATATTAAAACATTTTTTCTAGTATAAAAGGTTGTCTTCAAACGCAGAGAAAAAAACTTTATTGATTTTTGTAACCGAATGTGCTTTAAGCTTTCCAATTCCAACATTATCATACTATATTTTATAGTCCTGCCCTAAAATATCATAATAATGAATATTTGTTGTTCTTAAAATGTACCTCAATATCCTACTTTGGACCATGGGGTAATAGCGAATTGTTCTGTGCGTAATATAATATATGGTGTTCCGCGTAATAAAATATTCTACAAAGCGGAAGCCGTGCACGCATGTTCTTCTTGGAAAAATACAGCTTTTCGACAAATGCAAGTCGCTTCTTTTTTTTTATAGGAGTACCTACCTACTTATACAATATATTATAACGGCGTAATCAAAATAATCGTCTCGCAAACTGTGTTGCTTACTAACCGTAGACACATTCGGGCTGCTCTGCGTAAAAACCGCCGCGAAGAAGTCTCGGACATTTTGGCTGACGCAGAGCAATTACCACAGCTGCGAGGCACGTCGACAACAGTACGCACGCGACCGCAAGACGGCGGGTAACGAATCGTATACACGAGGTCTAATGCTCACTCCCCTCTTTCTCTATCACGATTTATACACAAGAAAATACTGGGAAATCCGAGCAAATGCACATAAATCACGCAGCTAGATCCGTTCGCTGGCGTCTCACTATATATATATATGCATGTATTATGTACAGCGGGCAGGAAACGGAAATAAAAAGAAAACGGTCGCGTGCGACGTCTACTCGACACGAACAATATGCGTAGGTAACGGATAAAACACATCTCTATGCAGATATATTACGTTTGTATATTATATAATATTATGTAGTATAATATAATATTATATAGTATGACACCATGCACAGCTGACGTCTAACTCCCTCAGATAAGGGGGACCCGAGGACATGATGGTTTGGGAAGGGGTGAACGTGCCAAAGCCACGAGTGACATATCATCTCCCTGGAAAATTATTATATTATAATAACAATTTCGGTTGCCGTTTATTTCTATACCAGTCATTATTTCATTATATTATCTAATATATTATATGAACTCATTTTTATTAGCAATGATTTCAAAGATTAAAAACAGCAACTCTTCCGTTTTCCTATTTATTTGACTGAAAATATGAAACCTAAAATTATAAAATTTTGATTACGGAAGTAAATAAATAAGGTGTACCGTATAAAATAAGATGTATGTGATACAATTTGCCAGTCAGTACCTATACATGGACGAGACGGAATGAAGTGCATCATTGAAAACGGGAAAATTTTCGGCTGATCTTCACGCCCGCTCGTCATTATTTTTAGGTATGGCGTACCTATGAGCACTGTAATAGACTTCTTACACTCACGTATGGTTGTTATACCTTATACGTATTTTTTAAATTCGATTTTACTACATTGTGAACACGAATACGCTAAATCATTAAATTAAATATTAATCTTTTGATTGAGTTCTAAGAACATATTAAATCATTGTTTAAAGTCACGACGACGTCTATGTGCATACTTCTACCAAAATATTCAGTTATTGCGTTTTTGTTACAATCGACTATACTAAATAGTAAATGATAAATATTAAATCGGTATAGTATTATTATATATTATTAACTGTCGTGTATTTGTTAAAACAATACACAATGTCAATATTATGTCATTGCAGAGAACAACAAGAATTGTCTACACACATTTCTGATACTTTTTCTGCCGCATTAAATCACGTCTATATTCTATACACAAAGGTAATTGTATTAAAGAGGTAGATATAATAATATTAAGTTATTAAAAGTGTATTTCGTCGACAACGTCCTTAATCCTTATATTATAATGTAATACAATGTGCAGTAGCTAAACTAGAAATATAATACTTATATTACGACACTCCTGATACCTATTTATAAGGTATATAATAACGTCTGTTTTCTGTATATACATACTATGTAGTGACGACGATTTCTCACTCGTTTGTATATTCCCGTGGCGGTCGTAAAGGGTGTTTCAAATTTCGTGTGACAAAAACTGTGAGGATTATTATACACGTCAATTCCTTATAATGCATAACGTCCACCAATGAAGTCACACAGACTGTACTAACCCTACTGTACTCTGCAGTACATTATTGACGCACGCAATCTTACTGTATATACGGACATCTTTTTTTCGAAATATTTGATATTTCCCGTCATAAATTCGGTTGATCGGTTTATCTGAGGACAATATTGAGTATAATATGAAAATATGTATTATCGCGACGTTCCGACAATATATTATAATATATAGTATTTTGGTACATGGTATAGTTTATATTTTAACGAATTATGAGCAACCAGGTCAGGTTAAGTAATATTTGTGCGATAGGTACCTATAGGTTAGGTGTAGGTGAATCAAATATTGGCACGAGTGCACGACACACGTTGGCTTTATCATCACATAAGGCTGATGAAGAAATAAAATAAATTGCTTAAATATTATTTCAAACGTATACACCCATACGTATTACGTACCGTAGATCCATCATTTATGTATCGTAAGATTTGTGTAACCAGTGTATGTACGACAATCAGAGTTATAAATTTAAACAAACGTCGGTTTAAATTAAGCAACTATTATTTCACACAGACACAACAAATATATTTTTTAATCTTAGTTATACACACGCCACGAGGTTGAAGAATTCAGAACTCTATACAAAATATTATAAATAATAAGACCGATATAGAACGTAAAATAAATAGTTCCTGTTTAATTTTCGGATGAGTTTTTTTATCTTTTCAATCTGAAACGATAAATCTTTCCTTAAATAATAACAAAACTTAATTTTATATGTTTTGATACTTAGTCCGACGTGACATTAATAATGCGAGACTAAAACTACTAAAGCCATTAAAAAACTTGCCTTCGTGGTTTCGTGTTATAATTTAACTTTGTAATGTAATTAATTTTGTGTCAACGAAAAATCTTCATCATATTTCATAACGTCCTTTATTACATTATACACTCGTACATCGATATGCGTTGTGCTAGTTATTTTATGAGTAATTGTGCACGCGATCATATTTTGATGAAGCTATATCCATCCACCGCCTTTCGCAAAAATTAAATGAGTAACAAAATTAAATTTTATACAAGTCTCATTGTCACAGGTACCTCTGTATATAGCGACAAACAACGACGGAAAAAATATCAGTTTACCAAGAAAAAACTTTAGACGGTAAGTTTTGTTCGTTTTGTTGCCGTATAATAATAAAAAAAAATAAACAACAATCGAAAAAGTGTACGGGCCTTAACTTTTCATTGTCGTAGGCACCAACTACCCGGTATGTACCGCATATTATTATAACGACTGTGTCGGCGACGGTGCTGATGGTTATAGGCATGAAGTCATTAGTGCGTTGTCGTCGTCGTTTGCTTAAACTCATTTTCACAGCCTTCGAGTAGGTACCTACCTACTTACCTGCCCGCGAACCTATAATAATTCAACCGGGCAACGAGTTTTCCTATACACATATTGGTATCTACGAGACACTTTAACAGTATTATTATTATTATTATCTTTATATATATATATGCACCGAGAAAGAATCTTTTCTCTATAGGTACGCTCTCGCCCCCGTGCAGTGTGCATCGCGTATATTAAAAAATATTATATATTTATACGCGTTTGTAGCCGACTGCGATACCATCGCACAAGTGTATGTGTGTGTTGGCAGGGTGCTATATATGCTGATGATGCTGCCGCTGCACCGGGTTACGAGAGCCAATAATATTAGTAGATATAATATAAAACAAACCGGGAGAAAGATTTTAATCGTCTCCCGTGTTTTTCTCCGCACGTACCTATACCAGTGTATATTATATTATATTATTGTAATACACATACAGACTTATATACCTACACACACGCACAATCGCCCTTTGTGACGTTCGAACGCGTATTATAAATATTAACGCTGTACGCACTTGCGCGGCGGCGCGGCCGAGTCTTAAATCATGACGCCGCCGACGCCGCCGCCGCCGCCGAGTGTCATCGCGCCAGTTTTGTTTTGTTTTTTCTTACATTTTTTTACCCCGACGGTAGCCTGTTCTCTACCAAACAAACGGCTTTCATCACAATGCCCCCACGGAACGACTTTTTTTTACTCGGATTCCCCTCGACCATCTCTTCTCTCTTACTCTACCGCCGCCGTTTTTTCCTCCACGTCCCAATATACCTACGACAATTACGAAAACCAATATTTATATACCTGCCTACCGGTTAACTTCAATAGTATATTATATAGGTGTATGACGATATTATATTTTAATAACGTGCGACGGCATCGAGGCCAACCGGCACCACATTTCATCCGCGGTCGACTTAAGACGATATATTCCACGCGACCATGTTGGCCGCGGCACATTTTAAGTACCTACTACCTAGGTACAAATATAAAATATAATGCGTAAGACGATAAAATATAATAACAAATCCAACATTTTCATGCGTCGTTGTTGATATACGTACTTACACGGAGAGGGTTTAGTGTTTAAGCGACTCGAGTTCAATCACCGGACGTAATAATATAATATACCGCGAAAATCGTACACCAGCCTCAGGCTATCGTATACAATTCGCCGAGTGCTAGCCGGTGTAGACTAGAAAATATTATTTTTCAACAAGACTTGACTGCGTATATCAGTATACCTATGTTTTTAACAGAATCAGAGCAAAACTATCGATAGCGGTAATACGTGACTGCAGAGGGGTCGACCGACGTGCGGTTCTTGTCGTTTCCGCTATATACCTAGCTATAAAAAATATAACATACACATTTTTTTTTTAATGATTCTGACCAAAGAATTAACGAATCTCAATATTAAAATTATTTGAAATACACATAGACCTACTAAAATGTTTGAATAATTTCAAAAATATAACGCTATTTGTATATAATATTGTCTATATGAAATTGACTCTATTGACTATTCTTTTATGGAACCAGTGACTAATATAGGTGACTGATGTGCATCCAACTACAATTACCTTTATTAGCTGGCCCCGGCACGTAGATAATTAATCCACAAAAAACGGTCGGCGACTTTCGTCTCGTTTAAGACTCGTTTCGCCGAAATGAAATTTTATCGCACTCGAGTGTACCTATACTTGATTAGTGATTACTGATTACCATAAGAGAGTGTCTTGAAAATAATTACTTAAATCAAATTCGTGGACATATTTTCATCGAATTGCACAACGCTTATAAGTTATAATATAATACGTTTATGCCTACTCGCATGGACGCGAAAATCATTTGATACGGATGACGGACGGCGATGACCTTCGTTGTCGTGAGAATGATCATTGATGAATAACAAAAAATATCGTGGTTACCCACTCGCTATGTATATGCCTCAACCGAGCTTACCACGTGTTTACAGCCCATATTGAGGAATTCGTATTTGAAAAGTTATTGTCTCGAAGACATTCATAGAGATTCCAAACATGTACGGTCCAACCGCGTAAACATGGCCTGGGTGACCGTTGACCATATTGTTTACGGTATACTCACGGTGAGCGGGTAACGACAACATTTTCTATCGATTAAATGTTCGTCGCAGTCTTTTTCTCCCCGTGCCCGTTCGATTCCAACGTTTTTGAGATTTTTTTTCCTTTTCCTATACACGTCCAGGAGCACGTTGTGCAATACTATGAAATTTCGTCCGTGAATATCGATCTATAACCAACCATTTTTGTGTCAAATTATGTAGTGTTGAGCTGCAGTTGCCAAACGAGTCTTGATCACCTCCGGCCCGACGACACGTGCCACCCGTTTCCCGAAGATTACGCGCCTCGCGATGCGTCAAGATAAGATATTATACTTAGTCACCTATAATATTCACAGGAATTTCTTGTAAATAGGACTAGACATTGTCTTACGTCTCTATACTACGGTAATTAGAATTTATTGTATTTAATATTTAAATATTACAATATGGATAAGTTTGGAAAATCCGAAGAAATAACCTTGGTAAAATAATCGCTTGATTCCATGACAATTTTATACCTATATTATTGTACTAGAACATTTTAAATATCAACAATTAAATTTACATGTCGGTGACACATTTAAATTTAGTGTAATGTAACTAGAATGCGCAAGACGATGTGTGTCCGATATACCTATACTTGTATTATTTGGTTTGTTATACGCAGCCGATCTAAAGTTATCGGTATTTTTATGAACACCAAATGATGTTTGAGTATGATTATTGCTGCGCAAGTGTATCCACCATATATTATACATTATACATTGTACCTATGTGCGAAAAACTCCACAACGACTAGGTACAACATACTCCGCAAAATATGTATATTTTTGCAATAATTAATAAAAATATTTATCATATTATCATATTGCTTATGTATTTATTAATTTATATGTGATAAGTACATGTTACAACTATTGGTTACCTACCTATAAGACTATACATACTAATACATTTTAAATTATTGATTAATTACAAAATATGACACATGACATAATTTTTAGATATATTTTTTTTCAAAATAGTTTACACTAAAAAAATGCATAATAATATAATTTTATAATATTATTATTTTTGCGCTTATACGAGTGCGATTATATCGAAGGAAATGTCGTATAATATTATTAGGTATACCGATGAAATTGATTAAAATCGGTAATATTATTTTTAGTTTTCCGAATTAGTCTTTCTTACGCACCTCTTGCGAAACTTTTTACTTTTTTGTATATATATACATAGTACAGTAATATTATCTTTAAATTTTATGCACCTATTATGTACTATAGTATAAACTATACAGTATAGACAGATACATACGATATTCATAATATATGTATATATTATTGCAATAATAATTTGTTAGTTACCTGATGTGATTTTATCGATCGTTTTTTACGACTTGTTTCGTTTCAATTTATTATTGTAATGATTTTTTAGTGTTTCGCGAGGGTGTATACAGTATATAATGTATATTATAATAAATTAAACGTAAAAGCTAATGCATTTTACATTTTTTTTTCTAACAAATCTCGATTTAAGTATTTTTTTTCAAATCTCGCTTTGTTCAAATGTTATTTTAAACCCACGCGGAATTAAATTAAAACAACAATGGCTCCGACTAGGGCGAGCATGTTGTCGCTGCCGTTAAATTTAACATTTGTAATTCAAATCAAAATCAGACAGTTTTAAAACAACAACACTTTTTAGTTTTATTCTTTCAATAATAGCGTATTTTTTTAATTGTTTTAATTATATTTACTAGCATTAAAACAAACAACGATTTTCATGCACTCTAAAGACAGATTACGATGGTTGCGTTATTTCGTATAGTTACAGTGAAATTATAGGGAGGGGATTTTTGAACCTAGTAGGTACCTATAATCAATAAATAACTACATAATAATATATAATATTAAGTAGGTAACAAAATAATCGTTTATCTTTTTTTTTCCCCAACGAATACATTTCTATGTGCCGTGTGAAACATTCCAAATAGAATTTCGAATAACTCGGCTAAACGTAAATATAAAACTGTAATTTGTTTGGTTAGTATCGATAAATAAGTTATGCATATTATAATATCATACAAACAGTTTATCGTTATAGGAAGCTTTAAATACAATCTTAGGGTATGTATCCGTTAACCGGTTTAACTATATTTCCAACGTAACTAGGGAACCCAATGCACACAACTTACTGCACGCGACATACCTACCTATATATTAAGATTCCGAACAATAATTTACGTGTGAAAAGTACCGAGTGGTCGGCATCGGCCATCGGGAAGCGATACTATAAAGGTGTAAAATTAACCACTCGGATGATGTGCATGTATGTATTATACACACAATAAAGTATATACGATGTACATATATATATATATATGCACACGATGACGTTAGGTTATAAAGAGAAATCGCTCTCGCATCTGACACGTGTTGATTAATATTTAACATTCATCATGATATTACAAAATATATAATAATATTATATGTAGGTACATTTTGTTTTAATTCCCATTTCGTTTGCGCAGTAAATGACCAATAAAAATAATAATTTATGTATACTTAACCCGTTCGGATTTAATGAAAAACGTAATAAATCTCAGCATCCGAATATATTGTTGCTATTATTTATTATAGTGAACTCAGGATGTAGAACGAATAAAGCAGATTATATGACGATAAAATACACGTTATGCAAATATTATTTTTATCAGTGCAAACATTCATGTGTACATCACAATATTTCTAAACATGTCTATTGTGAATATTGTAATATTGGTCATTCGACTGTATAACTATGTCGTTACAAACTACACGTCTACACGGTATGGATTTCACTCATCGTATATGTAAATCACGGGAAATTCGATAACCGACCTTTCTCATTAGCTTAGCTTTCATTCGAAAAAAAAATTATTTATTTTCAATATCGTATTTTTAGCAACGCTGTGGCATCCAGTTGATAAAAAAATTCATTATAATAACGACGTATTTAATTTCATTATATTATAATAAGTGGGTGTGTATAAGGCTTCAGATGTTGTTTTAATAGAGAAATAATATTGAGACGAATAAAATATGATCTATTGTAAGTTGTAACCCATATCGCACTCAAGAGATTTAATTTTATCATATTATCATGAATGTAAGTCATTACTTCGATCATTATATAATAATAGTACCTATAATATTATATAAATAGCAGGTACCGTTAAAATAGTGTACGTTTTTTAAACATCGCAGCATTTGAAATAATTCCTTTACCTAGCGTTTTATTATTAGGTCTGTCAAATAATAATTTATATGTATAACAAACTTAAAATAAGTTTTTACTTTTACGGATATCATATTTTGATAAAAATAAAAAATTATATAGGTACAATGCTATACAATAGTGTTTACATACTATATATATATAATACTTACGACTATTGTAATACATAGTAATAGTTGTAGATAAAAAGTTTTATAAATTTAATATTACAGAAATGACAGACATTACCTACCCAAGAACCGTTATAATATATAACGTGAACACTGAACTGGAATGGTGCAATTTAAAATATCAGTGTACCTGTATAGAAACAAACAAATATTTTCATTCTGTGTACCACTCTATTATTACAAAACCTATAGAGAAAAATATGATGTACGAGATCGTTTATTCAAAATTACAATTATTTCATCTTACAACACAGTAAGTCAAACCAAAATAATAAAAACATCGTCGTATTATTACGATAGTTTAAAAAAACCGTAGTTAGATGAACTGTAAATAATATGAAAATTTAAAAATTACGTTCACCGTAAGTCTAAGTACCTATATATAAAACTGCTATTGTACTCAAAAACGATTAACTGTGATAAATACATAAAACATTCATCAGCACCAATAGGGGTTTAAAGAGAGAGAGAAAAAAATAAAATATAATTCAATAATTCACATTTACGACAGCCAAAAACTATCCACCCTGTTGAACACGTGCAGTTTTCGTGAACTACTGTTCCAATAATTTTTTTTTTTGTTATTTAAAATAATAAATATTATATTCTAAAGAATTTATGATGGTACATGTGTTAACCATGAAAACCACCCCAGTGAATTGTCGACAGTCGACAATTGATCAGAAACATCATTGTTAGATTAATGAGTGGCTGTGGTATATATATATGCGTACCTACGAACGTTTTTTTTTTATATATATATAATAGTTACAATTCTACTACAATAAAAAAAGAGAATTTCCCTACAACAGTTCAAACGATTTACCTATGTATATGCGTCGAACACGGCCAGCCCACTGTGGCGATTACCATTGTAAAGCGTTTAACCGACAATCGCTTCGTTTCATTTTTTTTTTTTTTTCAGTGTGTACTACGCGTTTTTGTTCGATTCACGCAGAAAAATGATTTTTCGAATCCGGGAGCGACGTTCTTACATTACAATAACGTACCCGACCACCGCATGGGTCGGACACATGGCAAATTACGAAATATCCAATGCACGCGTTATTATTCGACACAAAACCTCAGTGTGTCATGCTCGCCGACTGTGCAACATTTATGGACTATATACTGTGCGTGCTGTCTGCGTCCATATTATTATAATATACAACGCGCGCGTATAATATAATATAACACAATAATGGTTGGTACACGGTCACGTATAATATAACTCTGACGTTTTAAAAGTAAGTGCATTTAAAACCACCCGTCGCGATGATAATGTCGTCAAAATGGTTCGATTTTCAGCACAATTTGTTTTAATGTTGGCGCGAACTATAAGCGTTGAGTTTATATTGTTGTCGAGTCGGCTGCTGAATATTTTTCAAAGACCAAAGATATGTGCCAATATGTGTCATTGTGGTCACTGGTGTAAATGGTGTGGAGGGAGGTGGAGGGGGGGTTGTGTTAAGGAGGATTTAGCCACCCCTATAAATAAGATATCGTAGACAATTTAGTGTTAAGATTTTAATCATAATTGATTTTAATTTCTGATTTTATTATGCTTTGCATTTATTATTGTAAAAATACAATAAGTACCTAAAATATAGGTAGGGCGTAGGTAAATTCATTATCAATAATAATAATTGTCAATTGATATGTTTTATAGTTGAAGATATGATGATTACCGATTACTTTGTGATGAGTATTGATAAAACCGGAAAAGAGATGTGGACAAAGAATATGTCTTTACACTAAAATCTATAGAATAAGTTAGGCTCAAGCCATATTTTCAGAACTTATTTACGTCTATGTTCGGAGTAAATACTTTTTAAAGCGTGTATTAGTTGCTAAGCAATTAAGGCGTCATACGGGGAAGCCAGGGGTAGCAATTGTTACCCCACCGTTTTTATTTGGGTTGCAAATAAACAGCTACAGTACTTCGCGAGAAATATGTAAGAAAATACGAATTAATTCTTTTATTTAAACTATTTTCCATAAAAATTGGTTAAATTGACCAACTTTAGTTAACATCACTTTTAATATATATTAAACTAAATAATAATTGATTAAGAAATAAAAATAATTATATGGAAGGTGGATATAACTAAGTGTCTTGAACACTTCCTTGAGAATTAAATTGTGAGATTAATGATACTATATATTTCTACCTTATAACGGCTAATAATGATGAACAGTTGACTAAGACTTATCGATCCACCGACTACTCCCAGGCTTCATTAGACCACATGCAATTTAATTAAAATTTTAAAATATTCTTCAAGATGCTGTGTTGTTACGCCATGCACGATGTTACTCCAAATGACGCTGGGTTGCTTTATTAGTATAGTTATCGACCCACATAGTACATATAGGTTATCTCAGACTATCTCACTAAAATTGCCGTATCGAATCCATGAACCAAGATACAAGATATATGTGAGTGTGTCTGTATGTGTATATAAGAGTAACATGCAGAGTGTAACAGGAAGACCTGACAGATGAAAAAGCTTTTGTTCTAATCAATATTATTAAATTTTTCTTTTATATATAATTTAAAGTCACTTGCGTTACACATATAATATAAAAAACAATTTAATTTTTTAATACTGAAAATAAAAGATTTCATATTTGATTCAAATTTTTTTGGAAAATTTCAAACTAACCAATTTTAGATCTGATAATAAGAACTATTTTTTTGGTAAAAACATTTATACAAGTCAAAAAGTTTATTTTTTAGAAATTTTTAAAATATCAATATTTTTTTGAGTAACTAAATTAATTTAAATATTATTTTTGAGAATTTCTTGACGTGAGTAATATTTCTTAAATTATTTATTATTCATATAATTTTCACAATTGTTGTCAAGCGTTTAAGTAGCATCTTTCTTTTTTTCAGGTCTTCCTGTTACACTCTGTATACCTATTATAATTTATATTATTTATCTACGTGCTAAAACCACATTTATTCGGCTCCTTTATTGGTTTTTAATGTCCGACGCGGTAAATGACAAAAACAGGATTTCCAGACGAGCACCAAGGTATAAAATATATTATAAGACGATTATATTGAAGCTTAACTCAGCAAACACGTACCGAAATAGCAAAATGACGTCGCGGAAATGTTTAAGAATATATTAGCACTTTTTTACAATACCATTATTATAATGTATATAGATTATACATACACATAATAGTGTGTTCAACAAATAGTCATACTTAAATTTATTACTAGAATGACCGAATGACGTATGACCAAGACATTTTATATACTAATACTATTATACTATATTGGCTCTTGAAAAATGTTCTGAATGCTGAAATACATACAAAATTAATTTAAATTCAGCTTTAGTGAATCCGAAACGAGCACTTTACCTTAATAATATAGAAAACGGCGTTTGACACCTTACGACCACAAAATGTCAGGAAAATGTCCAAGTTTAATGAGGGAATGAGCAAATTATAAATTTAATTATTCTCGTGTCAATCCAAATGAAAACACGAGCATGGTGGAACTAAAAACAATATTCATACAATATGCGATAAGTAAAGCTCGGTGGAAAATGAATTAAGAATTCAAAAATTATAAATATATAAAAATTTCTCTGCATTACAAAAATAACGCAAATGCTGTAAAGCATAAAAAGAAATTCATTAAACTTTTAAATACCCCGACAATAGCTATGTTAGAATGGTATTTATGTTGTGTTTATTTTTTTATAGCTCATCATAATAATATAGAGTCTCGAGTTACACAATATTGAAACGGCACTTTTTCGTACGAAAAAGTATATTTACGCATATTAACCGTACAAGTCGTTATTGTTAAATAATGTATTTTAACAACCCAAAATCTATGATTAATAAAACATTAGAAATATCGTACATGGTGATAAACATTGAATAAATTGTTGTAATTATTCACAGATAAAAAATAAAATAATATTATTTTATAAAATCTCTTGGGCTTTTAAAAGCAAACGCTTCAAAAGTCATTCGGTACAGTAAACGAGTACCTACCGATATTATGTTAAAAAAGAAAATTAAGAATAAACCAATTAATTATTGTTTTCTAGGTGTATATAATATATACTGTAACGTATAGGCAGTTGTCTAACAATTGAGGGGTTGCGAACTACCGGGTCTGGGTAAACTGGTTTTTTTTCGTATAAATAATGGCTTTATTGTTTTTAATGACTTTATTTAGAATAAAACCGGAATGGCGGCGGCACCGTACATTTCACCTATAATATGTAGGTACGTTACTAACGAGTATGGACTATGGAGGGAAATATTATAATATAGTTCGTGTTTTTGAAACATCACAAACTCACGTGTTCATGTACTTAACATATTCGAAAATTAGCGTGCGCTTATTGTGATTATTATTATTTCCATTCGGCGGCGCCCGGAGAACGTAAGAAATTTGGGGTTGGCCGCCGCCGTACTTTCGGACCATATAATTACCAACCGTTAAACCAAAACGACACAATTATTATAATTACAATATAAACAATACCTTCAACCGAACCGGCAAAAATGAATATAGCCTATTAATTACTATTAGTGATATTGTGTGTATACCTATACATGTTTATATTACCAACACAATCGTTACTGTACACATATCTATATACAAATTTGAAATTTCTAATATATTCATTGACACCGTGCCGTCAAATAATAATAATATTATATACGAACGATTTTGACAACTCCTTGTCCCGAGTCAAACTAAATGCCCACACACAATATCATATGTCTTATGCCGAAAATTAATTCGAAATTAAACACGCGATGAGACAATGTATGTCTATTATATAAGGATAATATGTTTAATACGATAGGCGCGTACCTATATACACATATATATATATTATTATGTTATTACATATACGTTCCACCGAATTACGACTAAGTACGCAGCCGCAGTAGAACTATTATATTATGCATTATTTTAAATTCGCTTTTCGTAGACTGGAAACTAGTTAGAGCTTCGATTTTGCCGGCGGGTATAGTAGGTATATAAAGTGTCCATGGTTCAGCATTGTTTCGGTATTGTCTTATTTCAGCGATGTAACCGCCGAGATAGAGGGTTAAAACATTTTCGTATTCTCAGACAATTGAGATATTATGTATAAGGAAAAGGTGACCTAGCACATTATATCGATATAACGCATTAACTACTATAGTACTATAGCGCCGCATACAGATTCTACACATTGCTAAGATATGAAGTTTAATAAATATATGTTTCGTATAATATCGATTGCCCTACGATGTTTTAGTAAAACCTAAGGATAATATATACGTGTATAATATTATATAGGTAGCGTGTACATAATAATAATCATTATATATACCTTTAGGAAAGCGTTGGACAACTTTACATTCTTGAAATTCCTTTTTAACTCAGGATGCAGTATGAACTATGAAAATATTAATATTCTATACCTCGTTTGCGATCAAAATTTTGAACCATTAAAATAACTTTCATAAGCCATAATGCCATATTATTGGTTGAACACAATATTCAAATTATTTGGGGATTATTACATAATTGTATTTATTGAGCGTATAGTTAGGTACCTTAAATTATTGTAATTTTTCAAAATAAGCTATTTCTTTTCTAAAATAAAAATGAACCAGTTAAAGTAGATATAATATAATTTTATAATAATCCATATATTAAAAATTCAAACCACTCGGTTAACGTAATTTTTTAAAACCGTCACGATTTTAATCAAAATCTTATTATTTTAAGTAGATAAAAACATTTAGCGATAGAATGGCGGTAACTAGATATTTTATTACGTTAAAACGAAAGTTTAACAGTTATTACTGCCAAGAGCGCTAAAAAATCTAAAATGAGATGAAATTAACGTAAAGCAAAATGCCTTTTAGTCTATAAACCTTATAATAATAGTCATAATTTAAAAAAGAAACTATAACAGACTGTGGATTAGACACGCGTCACATAGTCATCGTAACAAATAAGAAAAAAAATATAAGCTAAAACTAGATTTCAGAGCGACTATATATATTATACACAATACACTTACATTATAATATCGTCAGTTGGTCGAAAAATAATAGTCAGGTAGTCATCTATAGTATATGAATATAAACATGTAGCATGAACTCTCGAGTGATATGACATTTTCAAAACGCTGGCGAGGTTTGAAATATCACACACATGCGCGTCCGATAAAACGGCGGCGAAAATGTCAAATTACTTAACGAAAATATTATATATTTTAAGACGGTATTATAATGGACGGATGTGCAAGGAGAAAAAGCCAACAGTCATGATATACTGGACGCGGAAATTTAAGTGTTGATTACCGCTGAGGGTATGATATTATATATCACGTACGTATATATAGCAGTATACGGAAGCTGCGGCTCAGCGGTGAGCGGATACCACGAAAATCCATTACTTACGATCGAACACGCGGTACAAAACCATATTCGATTCGCGATGATGGTAAGCGATAGTTTTCAACAGTGAAAACCCTTGCACACGTCGCCCGAAATGTCGAATTTTACCGCCAATGGGTACGCCTATTATTTTTATATTTCGTTTAGGAAAGGGCCAATAATTGCGTTTAATTATACTTTCGTCTGACAAACGTCAAAAAATATCTCGAAAGTTGACAACCAAACGAACCCCGGTCAATAATTCTTCAGATGAACTGACCTGACCATTATACGCATACTTTATAGCGGGTACCTGTTTAAGGAAATTTGTCTTTCAATTGATTATCTATAAAAAATTGGAAGAATGTCATATACCTTAGTGGACATTTAAGAGAAGGGATGGCGCTTAAAAAAAACGTACCTATGCCCGGAATAGTATGTTGTCTCGATCTGACTCTGATAGTCGATAGTAAGTATTAATATAGTATGTAGGTGGTAAGTATAAAATATAATCTGCACTCTTGCGAATCGAGTATTACGACGTGTCGTAATCTCGCCGTCGCCGTGCGAAGTTATCGTCACGATTCCCGCGAGCATATTATACAACATAATTAATAGGTACCCATATTATAATATACCTATTATATCAGATACGCGAATATTGTAATCGTCGGTTATTACCTTAGAACGAGTGTCCCGGTGGGATCGTTCTGGGCCTCCTAGTGCGTCCGACGATGATGGTTACGACTGCGCTACCGAGCTGGTTCCGCTGACGGTTCACAAACATTTACACAAACGCACACGCGGCGGCGAAGGATTTATCGGTAGTCTTGTGTAATACCTATGTAAAATATGTATAATATCACTGGAAAAGACTGGCAGGGACCTCCTCTATCCGGACGATATCGCCGAAACGATCGTGGAAGCGGCGTACGGCATTATCGATTGGGATGTGTGTTGATGTGGGGAAGGGCGGTCGCGCGCAAAGTATGAAAAGCTACAACAAAACAACACGACGACGACTAACACCGGTGCGTGATGACGACGATCGACCGCGAGCTGTGACGTTCGGTGCGGTTAGCGACGTACTGAGTACTGACTGCGCGAAGTGCGACGGCGGCACCGGGTGCGGTGCGTGAGAGAGAGAGCGCAGCGGCGGCGGCGGCGGTCATGCATCTATATACTAAGCGGCGGCGGGACGAACGTGCACGATGACTGCGCGGAGGACCACTCTATACGGATGTATCGGCGGCCGCCCGGGATTAAACCGGTTTCTTCGCGGTGGTCACACGGACTGGTGCGCGGGCTACCTCCCAAGCCGCGGCGTGTTGTAAAGGCGCCTGCTAGACACAACCGCCGCCGCGGTCTCTCGACTCGACCGACACACACACCAACACTATACGCACAACACACACACACACACACACACACACACACATACACACACACACAAGCGTGCGGTGCACACAAGTTCGCATCTTCATCTCGCGGCCTGGATGACCGTCGTCGACACTTTATAATATAATAATGTGACGCGACGACCGTACTCGCGCACAGTGGCGACAGCGTAGTGGCATGTGTGCGTCTACTGTGATAAGACGTCGCCCCCGGAAAAGTCCAAGTTATTCGAGGGATAGACTTGACAATAATTATTGTTCACCCATTGTTATAATAATAATATAATATATTATACATAGTATGTACTTTATGCAAGCACCTCTAAGTTCTAAATAAAAAAAAAATATATTAAAAAATCGTTTTGTTCTATTTATCACGCTAGTCGTAAATCAGTATTTTTCTTTTATTAATATTTCATATTATTGGTTGGTTTATTATAGGTGACACGAAATGGGATGCCCCCGTATACCACGGAGAAGTAGAAAAAGTACCTACCTAACTATATTGAACATAAAATTAAATATTTACCTGTACTACATTACTTACTTCAGTACAAAATTGTTAATATTCCCAGACACTCCCCTCCCCCAATTTTATCGTTCGTATCCGTCTTATACAAGCGCATAACATATTATACAGTGCCTAGGTATACATTTAGGTATAGCAGATGCCAAGAAGATACTATAGTTTAATATTCTCATGATAGTTTTATGATATTATATTATTATATTATATCAAATTGAAAGGTAAGAGTATCAGAAGTGCAATTATGTTCTGGTAAGTTTATTTTTTAATATTTTAATTTTGATGTCAGTTATAACTGTTAAAGGTAAATTTAAAATTATTTTTATATTTTTACAATCTGTTATTAGTTTACAATAGATAAGACCAAATTTACAATTTATGGTTTTTATTTATTAGATATACTTAATAGTATATTATTATATTCGTATATAGACGAATAGTATCTACCTATGCGTACAAGGCATATCCTTAATAATTGAGCAATATTTACAATGACATTATATATTATTATTTAGGTGCACAAAATAAACTACAAAGCGATGTATATATTTCTGTACACGACTGTCGTTATTCGCTGGTTCCGGTCGCCGGAAGTATGCTCGCGTGCGTTCCTGCGTGCCGATCTCGCGCGCACAGTATCGTCCCGTAATATACAGCAGTATAATATAATATAGATATTACACGACCGACGCGTATCGCTGTGTGGCCGGCTTCCCGGTTTCGGTGGCGGTGGCCGTATAGAAATCGTCAGTTCGGCGGTAGGTAGGCAGGCTACAGGTAGGTAGATGTTTATATACCAATGCTGTATGTGTACATAATATAATATACGCTCCGCACACGGTCGCCGACGACGACAGCCGTAACGATTTTTATGGACAAACATATATATTATAATATATAAATATTATAACGCTGATTGCTGATCGTCCAGTAAAAACATATTCGTCGTCAAAAGTTTTTTTTTTTTGGGGGGGGGGGGGGGGAGGTAGGATTGCGCACGACATAACGACGTGTTCGCGGGATGTCGTCTTGCACCAGTGATGGATTTGCATTACATAATCTGCAAAAATCGCCACTTATTGGGCTCACGGAAACACGGTTTGTGGACTAGTTTGCTTATTGGACTTTTTATTACTTTATTTTAGGCTGATTTCGATTTACGCACGTATATTAAAATATACGGAAAAACTATTTTATTGAACTCATTACACTGATTACAATAGGGTCAATGTGTATTTTGAAGGGCATATGTCATGTTTTCACATTTTTAGACCATTTTCCCGCATTTTATCACATACATTTTGACGACTACGGTATACATGTCCTCGACTCATCACCACGAAATGTTAATAAAGAATTTTAAAATATTTTTTTTACATAATTTTAGGTAATAACAAAACAACATTTTTGAAAAAAAATATTTTCTATTTTTATCCATTATTATAATATTGTTATTTTTTTTTCTTTATGAATGAAAAAATATATTTAATACATAATAATTACCCAATATTCATTAGTACATCGTACATGGCCCAATAAATTTTTATTATAACGCATACTATATATATATAATAGATATGTATTATAATATTGTATATGTTTCCTCTTTATTTTTGGATTTAAAGAAAGGCTTATTAACTCATTCGGTCGACGGAATAAAATACTCTGGTCCCAAAGTGCAAAGTTCAATAATTGACGACTATTGTACCTATAATCTATATCTCGCTGTAATTTGTAAACGACTTTTTGTCATTTTGAATTTTGAAAATAAGTCTAAACCACATTGATATAATATTAATATACCTAACCTATGAATACGACATTGTATAAAAATCTGTTAACCAATACAATTGCTGCAGATACCAATGATTACCAATATATCCGCTGCATATCTTTTCACTGGTATTACGTGCAGTTAGATTTTTTATCGCTCAGAAGATTCTGCTGTGTGAATGAGAAAACCATCGATTCCATCTCTGTCATATATGTGCGACGTTGGCCAAAAAGCGAATGTTTAGTGAAGATAGCCATATAGGAATGTCGTATCCTGGTATCCGCATATTTTTAATACGATGGTCTAAACGCACAATCGCACATCGTCAAAACAGACAAATTACTAGATAAACCAATGCTTCATCCGTCTTATAATGTATCTGTCGTAGTGAATATCACGTGTGATGTTTAGGTACTTACTGAAGATATAAGTTGGTTTGTGATAATATAATATTATAGTGGTTGTGAGCCGGTTAAGTTCAGTGTGTACGTGTCGTGATTAAAAAAGTATCTATAAGTTCCTGCAGTAGGTATAAGTTATTTGGTTAACCAACACAATTCGTGCGGTATAACATATACACCACACACACGTTGTCAAAAGTTTATGGGGTAGAAATGCACGAAAACGATGTCTATATAGTTCACGATATCGCCGTCGTGCAGCTGTGATCGATTTGCATTATATATATCGAAGCGATCGCCCGAACACCACCGCGGACTTTCGAAAATACGATTTTTGTGATTTGGAAAATATGTCCAAACCACACTGTTATACTATAACCTATGGATGCGGCAATGTATATAATATAAATCTGTTGGCGAACACAGCTGATAGCAATATAAAACCGCATTGTTACAACGTCCGAACGTCGTCAAAAGTTTATCGGGTATAGGAATGCTGCACGAAAACTGCGTGTTGTTCGCGATATCGCCGCGGTGCAACGGTGATCGATTTTCATTACATAATTTACGCGACCACGAAAAGCCCACAGAAATGAGGTTTTCGTGATTTTGAAAATATGTCTACACTTGCACAGCGTTAAGGCTGACAAATTACTACTGCAACGTTTCGTGCATGCAGCGTCTTTTATTATAATAATATTATATGACTATATAAGTATGAAGTATCTCGTGTATCTGTCGTATGGTGAATAACACGTGGTGTGTACTTACAGATAGTTGGTCTGTGATGATATTCATATATTATGATAATAATATAGTGGTGGTTGTGAGCTGGTTAACTGCGCGGTGTATGTCGCGATTAAAACAGCGTATAAGACCCTGCAGTAGTCGGGTTAACCAACAAACTTGTGCCGAAAATGATTATCATTATATTATGCAAATTTAAAAATGAATTATTTTACTTACTAACCGTATGCCGTTATTACAATTCACTGTGCAATTTATTACAAAAGTAGCACCGCGTGTTTGCCGAATATTTGTATGATTTATAATGGGTTTCCTCCGCCGTAATTGTAATGCAATTTATTACACTATTTAGTATATTATCCTATATCAGATTTAGGTAGGTAGATACCTACTTAATAGTAATTTAGTTTTATTTTTTTCTTTACATTTTACAATAATTATTGTTTATCGTGCATTCGTGGTTCATGAATTAATAACTAATTGCAATACACGTTTTTTTAATATAATATTGTACTTAGTAAGTATACCGAGTATACTGACTATATTTTGTATAACTTAGGTACGTCTATGCATTATACTACCCAATTAAAATCATCCTGTTATTGCAATTAACAACGGAACGTGAAAACTTTTATTCATAATAAGTGTACATTTTTGTTAATATATATATTATATACAAATACTGTCGATATAATAACCCAGTTTTGAGACAAGTGTTAATAATTTATCAGTAAATAATAAATATTGATAATTAATAAGCAACATTACTTATATTTATCTTAATATTCCTACATAAAAAACCAACTGTAAACAATATTCTGCGTCTACACTCGAAACTTATTTACTGCAAAAAATAAATTTCATTTTACTTTGTTAAAAACAAATATTTGTTTTAACTTTTAATTTAGTAACCAATCTAGTAATACTATCGGCTGCAGCCGGCAGATGATAATCATTACTAGGAGATAATAAAATTATGTTTTTAAATCAAAGTTTATAAGAACTAATATAAACCACAGTATGTTTCTCTCCTGCAGGTTAAATTTACCGTTCACTAGAATGTATTTATTGTGGATATATCATTCCTAAATGATAAGGGGCGGTGTAAAAACGTCTTGAATAGCCGGTTTAATTTGGCGTAAAAGAAAAATCGGCAAAGACCAGGGGCGGGTCGCAAACCAACCAGCATTATTTTCTTATTATTATACACCTCGGCCACATAAAATACCTTACTAAAGATCTCTTGCCTTTCACGCCTAATTTATAATTTTTTCAATTTTTGAATTCTTGATCTACTTAAAAAACAATAACACATTTTCATAGTTTTTTAAGCGTTATTTAATTCGTACAAACACGGTAGGGCTTAGTTTTAGATATATTTATAACTGATGTATTTTATGTAAAGTTGAATAAACTAATCTATTTTTATTAATGTAAGTTTTATTTTTACAATTCCCTAAATTTTCTTGAAAATATAATACCATTTTCACTCAGTATTATTTCCTATTTTCTTCTATCGCCTAGTAATAATGCGATGATATCAAACGATAATCTAAAAAAAAACACAATTGCAAATATAACTTATGAGTAATACATTTAAAATAAAAGTAACGATTTTAATACATTTTAGATTCCAAGCGAAGTGAAATATTTGTTTTGGTAACTAATGGTATACCAAAACGTTTTGGTAAAACTATCAAAAAAAATAATTTATTTTACTTACATTTATGCTACTTGTCTAACTGCAATTTAAGTAATTTTCTGTAATAACTAATAGTTAAATGTATATTAAATATATCAGTTTTATCCTTTTTTTATAATATTAAATTAAAATAATAGAACTTGTAGGTATTTATTTAGTATCTATAAGAATAAAAACAATAGTGAAAAATTCTTAAGTAGTTAAGTAGATACAATAATAAGTATAAGCACTGTTCCGTTGATGCTATACTATCGTAAATAAATACTTAAAAAAATACTTCTTAAAATAATAGTTAAGATTTTTTTTCTTTTAAAAAGAATTTTTTAGAAATATTTGTTCAATATATCGCGTCACTATCAACACGTTATGATTTTAATTTAGTTTGTTTATGTATTTTTTTCGCACTAGACGTCATATTTCTCTTTGTAGTTTAGATAACTATATTTGAACCAACACAAATCTCAATGCGCAATCGAAATTAAAAACATATTATTTTTACAGGCACTATAGTCTTAACCATAATAAATTATTGATTCTGCAATAAATTAACAATAATACTTTCAATTATTGAAAAGAATGAGATTATTTATTATTATTGATAACAATAATTTCGATATAAATTGACACGGCTCAAATACACCCGCGTGTACAAGTCGATAATATTGATATAGGTAATTAACCTTTTCTTGTTCCTATACATACAAAACAGACTACAGACATTTCAGTTGATATAAAAATCGTATATAAAATATAACAATTTAAATTAAAAATAACGGTAATATGATTTTTAACATCATCTTATATAAATGTCACTAACACGCGCACCGTCTTTAAATATAGATAAAAAATATTGTTTTTAGATATTTTTGTTTCAGACATTTTTGATACAAATATGCTACAGTTTACAATATTATAATATCATACCTACTAATTAACCTAACCTAACCTTTTTTCATTTAAATAATTAATACTACCTAGTATTATAATTTATCATTTTTCATATTGCAGATTGCGATTTTAGTAGAATGTTACGGTTTTATCTTTATGCGATATGGTAGGCTTGATTATTATAACTTATAAGTATACAATCTATATAATACAGGTATATAACTGTATTGAAAAAATAAAAAAACATTATTCTAAAAATTTAAAAGTATATTAAATTAGAATAACGTAATAAATATACACTCGAATGAGTTACGGTTACTGTAATAATATTTATTATAATATATTGACATTTGACACGGTTATAGTCTCGTGATTATAAATAAAAACAAATACGTGCAACAGTATCGTATATAAAACTCGCCAAGATCCAAATATAATATTTACATTTATAATAATGACACTAACTCCTAAGCCACCGAATACAATTTTCACGATCGCAATTTTCACGATCACAATTTACTGTCAACAATCCACTAGGTAATTTTTAATAAATTATTTTGAGTATTGACAATAGCCAATAGGTATATAATAGACACTAGACAGTATAGAAAATACAGCTATGAAAAGACTTTATGAAATAAAATAATTATATTTGCTTATACTTTATTGTATTGTATTAGGTACTCAAGACAAATGATATTATTATCGACCATCGTCAACATTATATCACACAATAAATATGACGTATTAAGAGATCTCACAATAATACCAACAAATTAATATGTAATATAATATATTCATTATATATTAAGTATTAACAATTCAGGTGTCAGACCACGAGCCATTCAACTCCAATGTTGGTGAGTGGTGACGACGATCAACCGAGGATCTCAGACTGGCACCAGGTCAGACAGCTCTTGCAGGTGATAATATGTAATATTATGTACCTATATTATGTTTTAAAATCATGTTAATATTGGATTATAGAAATACCAATAGCGCTTAAAGTCGGACTACATAACATGTTGTTATAATATGATGCAGTTATAAGCACTTACAACATACACGTCTTGTATTCCGTTAAGGTTCTGTATGTGATATAACTTATCTGAATATTATAACGTTCACACTATAATACAATAAACGTATCGAATATGTGTTAAATACAAACCCTATTATATCATGACAGGGTATAATAAAGCTATTATATTTTTTAAGTAAAAACCATTTATTCTGACAGACATATTGATATTGGGTAGGTACTAGGTATACATACGGCATACATAATATACATTTATATATACAACATATTTAAGAGAAAGAAGAAAGATTCCTTATTATATATGGGCATATATGTATATAATGCATAGAAAATATCTTATAAAACCTAACTAGTTATTAATAAGTAATTTAAATAAGACGTTACGATGATGATCGGTGTACTTAAATTTAAATTTGTATGTACGCATGTGCAGGCGTGGAGCACATAATTTCATCCGCCCAAAAAGTGTTTTCCCGGTTAAAAAAAAAAGTACCAACACATTGTTGAATAATTGTAGATCTTTTGCTTCTCTCAAAATCGGTAACGAACGTAATTGTGTCATAAAAAAAAAATTATACTTAAAATCTACTGCATATTGGTCGATATAATGTTTAAAAACACATTAACGCATTGTATACGGTTTGAGTGTGGCGAGGGGTGTATGTTGACTATGTATTATTGTCTATACGCATTTCACGGTACCGGCATATATAATAGGGCTTAATGACGGGGAAAACTCTAAACTCGTTGGCGTACGAGTGCGTATATACACTCATTGCATTAAAAAGTTTATGCAGAACGAAATAACACGAAAAACAAGAGGAAAAATACCCAGTTCAAGGGGTTACGTTTGTCCTATTTTTAATAGAGATATCTCAGTTTTAATTAGTAATTATTACCAGCACATGTTTAACTGTCACGAGCTATTAATAATAACCGAAGGCGTCGGGACGGAAGCCAACTTTTATTTTAGAAAGGAAGAGAGAAAAATGAGTAGTGGTGGAAGGGAAGAAAGACGGAGAGAGGAGAATGAGACGGAGACAGAGAAGCGAGGAAACCGCCTATTTTATTTTTTTTTCGGACACCTAAACGATGGGTCAATTATTAATACGAAACCTGAGGTACCTACATAATAAACTACGGATTAAAAAATTAATACGTTCCTGACGGCCGACCGGCCAATCGTGTATTTATATATTATTATTATTATTATACGTATACCTGCGGACCATTTTTGATACGCCAGGTGTTCGATAAAAAAAAAAAAAATAACAACAACACCACCATCACCATCACCACGTATATAGTGTACCTATATAATATTATATAAAGCCATTTGTTTTTATACTCGTCGTGCACCGTATATATAGATAATATAGTCGTTAGATCCGACGGCGAAAATACTCTCCGGGCGCTAGGTAGATATAATAATAATTAAGGATCGAATGTTTTTAACGAGCACCCTCGTCGGGGTATCAGTACCATCTGGGTAGTACGCCCCAATTTATACATACATATAATATGTGGATATGTAATTCCGAAAGTCCGTCACGGTGTGCCTATTGCTTTGTACATAGCAGCATTATGTCTGTCCATATATAAACTACATATACGATGTATATATTAAATATATATATATACTACATATACGATATGTATATATAATATTTATATATACAACGGCGTAGCGTGTCGACAGCGAGTTTACATTTTCGATTAAACCCAAATTAAACAGACGAACAGCTCTATTAGAGCACGCGGCTGCTGCGCATACACTGAAACATATAAACAGCTGACGTTGCACTACATGTGAAAATAATTTTTAAAAAAAAGAAAGGTAAAACTGAAAATGTGTAAGGAAAAAATCATGATAATTCTCATGCTAAACAAAATAAAAACCGTTCTAAGCAATCGGAAATGTATATTATATCGCAGCTTTTCCTTCACTTTAACAGTCACACGCTGCGTGCTCATAAGACGTTATATAACTTACGTTTTATGTTAATACTGAAATTAAATCTTTTTAAAAATCATAACCGTGGAAATATTATTTGACTACACGGCCACAAAGCCAAATATTTGTTTGCCATGTTATAATAATCTAGTATACGGACCCGGATTAATTTGTTCACTTAACAAAATATTAGGAATGTAAATTTAAGTAAACTGCAGTATATATATATATATATATTATATATAGTGATTATTATTTATTAATTATTAATCGTCAACATAGGTTTTAAATGTATACAAAACTTTTATGTTTCGTAAGCCACAATTATAATCATACAACCATTATTTAAAAAATTTCATTCCATTATTTAGCATTTTTATACCACATTGTTAATTTAATTTTCATTTATTACGGAGCTATTAAATAAATTAGGTACTACCACTAAATTCTAAAAATTAAAATCATTTTTATACATATTCAAAGTCATTAAGAAGATATAATGAAAAAACATATCCATAATCTATAACAAGTAAAATGCGCATGTAATCTTTAAAAAAAAACTATTTTAAATTCGGTTTTAGCCTAGACCGACTAAATAACTAATAGTAATTTTATTTAGTTAAAAATAAATCTTTAATAATTTAACTATAAAAATTAAAAACGAAACTGCATTATTTTTGAACGGATTTTTTACTCATTTCAAAGTTAATATTTAAAACGGTTATTTTATCAAGTTAAATTATTCACATTATATAGTAATATATTTATTATTTATGGATACCTTATATGACTATATATTATAATTTGTAAGTACAATTAAACGCATAATCGTGATATTTTTATTAAACCATAATAATTACTTGGAAGGTTTTATGTTTTATGATTTTATGAGGAAAGTATAAACATATTAAACATTCATATGCCAATAAAAAAAAAGTGTATTACTTATATTTTAATGAGTTGTTTATTTCATTGTAGCATGTAGGACGTAGGTATCTACATTCTACATTTATATTTTAAAAGTTATTTTATAACTTTAAATAATACTAGTTTAGTACATCAGTACATGATAATTATTAAACTACATAGGAAACCTACCTATATTATATAATTTTCTAGTTAATGATCAGTTAAAACCACCAACTAGATTGACTGTGCAATTTACTTCAATATAATAATTTTATATGTAGGATTTTGAAACAAAATAGTATGTTCTAGTTAATAGTTTATATGAATATTTATCAAGTATCAATTTAGTATACTTTAATACTGTTTCTTATAATTTTTTCGTGTTATTTAAAAAAAAAATTTTTTAATATTTTATTATTTAAATTTTTAAATTTAATGGTAAATTAAAAAGGAAATACTTTTGGATTTGTGAGTATAACTGTAATAATATATAATATATAAATTCCTAGCTTTTATAATTGTTGTAAAGCGTTAAAAACTCTCATAGTATCTATACAAAAATATCATTGTAGATCAAAATATACACACATACACAAAAAAAAACGTATTTATGTACATGTAGTTGAAAGAAAGAAAATAATATACACCCATATTACCTATATATTATACGTGTATTACATTTATAAAACATATATAAAATGAATAAGTCGTATTGTCTTCATTACAATAATAAAAATAATATACTTAATTCTCTTGGCCGGAATTATATATTAGTTCCCTATGTTCAACTTATGAACATATCAAATGCCTTTTTTATTTCAACAAAGAAATAAACAAACACATGATTATTTTGTTACATATGGGTTACATGTGTTTAATACTGTTTATGTTAATTATTACATTCTTATATTATAATATTATTTTACTCGACCAATTATGCAATTATGATGTTTAACACTAAATTAATTTACAACTAGATGATTAAATTAAAACGAAAAATAAATTCCGTATTAATAATAAGAGTACTTACCTATATCTCATAGTATACTGTATATTATATATTATGTTTACGATATTTTTGTCCTAATATCATGTTAACTGTTATTTTAAGTGAGACATTTTTATGGCACCTCTCTGCCGCGCCGTGTCTAAGCGCTAAATATTCAGAATTCAGATCTCTTAGAGCTCATTAAATACATAAACAACACCACGTTTTTATAGGCCTGTCTACTCTGTCTAAAAGCTTTACTACATATTAAATATATTATATCTTATAATGATACATATACATAGTAAATTTTGATTTGTTAGTTTTTTTTTAAGAAAAAAAAGCGTTAGAAAGCAACAAAAATACTATAACAATATGGCAGCTGGCGAACACGTTGGATTTTTTTTTAATAAAAGTATTTTTTAGTTATCAGCAGGATGCGTTTGAAACTTCTATATTAACCGAATGAAAGCGTTTGGTTTCACCAACTGTCAACAATCGTTAACTTAGTATCGCCAACAACTACTTTATTTCTCACTTACCAGATTTTCATTTTAAAAATATATTATTCCCCTAGAAATATGAGTATTTTTTTCCTAACCACCTAACAATGAGGGTTTTGTGGTTTTGATAGAGGCGTTAAGTAGAAGGGTGTCTTAGGTGTCAAAACACCCCAATACCTTTCTTCTCAAAAAAAAAGTTGGTGTGGTAAAATTTGTCAACCCCTCTTTGTGAAACACCCAATATAGGGTATCTTTGTTCTCTGCATGCCCATTGGTGCGCACTAACGCTTCAAATAAACGTTGTTTTAACGAATGAAATTTAATTAAAAAAACATGGCTCTATAAAATAATAAAAATGATTTTTATTATTATTATTATTATTATTATAGTTATTTATTTAAGAGTAATTAACTAATATTTCTACTTTTTAGAATATTACACCTGTTTAGTGTGTGTATAAAACATATTACATTTTTATTTCCAAAACTATTAAAATGCATAGCTAATGCTACGAGCACGATAAAGAGAAGTTATCTTCTCTACATCGTGACTACGAGTATAATAATAACATTGCATGATATATTATAGACAATAGTCTAGCGTGAAAGCGATGTAGTTGTTTATAATTTATTTTTTTTCTAGCTTGAAGAATTTGATAAATTTTCTGTTTTTATTTGAGGCAATCAATGACGATGATACAGACATTATAAAATCGTTATACCAATAAAGATCATAAGTACAAATATATTTACTAGTTTCAACAATCTATTGTCATCATAACATGCCAGTTGCCTGTATATATGTGTTAATATTTTCTTTTATTGATTTATATATATTTAGTAATTATAAGAACTAACAAATAGGTATATCAAGTTTTTAAATTTTATGCTATTGTGTAGTTGTATACCTACTATTTTATTCTCAATAATATGTCTGTATCTAAATATAAATATTTTATTTCATTCGTTATGAATATTTAGTAGTACGTTTCTTCATTTTTTATGTTTGGATACAACTATAATATAGATTTTATAAACTAATACTAAAATAATACTTAAGAGTTAAAAATAATATAAAATGCATTTAAAAAAAAAAATTTATATTATTATTATATTCTATCGTTTATTGGATTTGGTCATTTTCTGGTTACCTATATGATTAATTATGCTTGTTATGCTTGTATAGATAAAATGGTGTAATTAGATGTACAAAAAAAAACATATACAGCATATTGCATATAGTTATAGTTAAATAGTTTAATAGTTACCTACTTAAAAATAAATGTTAAAAATAATAATCTTGGTTTTTAAATTATGTCCAAACCTACATTAAACATGAATTGAAATGTTTAGAACCCACTCAATTCAAAAGACATACAGTACTTACCTACATATCTAGTATCTATAATAATGTGTACCAACACGGTGTTGTTTTAAATATTATTACTCAAAATAACTTCGTATAATGAATCATTGCGCAACAATAAATTCATAGTTAACTATTAGTTTATCAAGATTGAAGTATGTACACGGCGCACGTAGGACGTTAAGAACCTAACAAATCGTGCTTTAGGCATAACTCCCATGCTATGTTTCTTGTTACCGATAATTTCTAGACTTATCGGTCGATCACTGACAGCGAGATCAGGATGCCGCGCTTGTATTGTAACCAAGTTTAATTCGTTTTTCTTCTTTCGTTGTTCGAATAAAATAAATTAATTCGTAAAAACAAGTCTAGGTTATTTTTAAAAAATACGATCCATTGAAATATCCCATAGGTACCCATTTAGTGTTTGATAGGATGGGAATATTTAAATTAATATGCCAGTTGAAATGAGGATCGAATTAAGTATTTACTTGTGTTGTAAGGAGAATTTAAATTTGCTTAACTAATTTGTTGTTATTATTTCTACAGAGAGAAAAAAGGACTAAAATATTTATCATTTATAAAGACATATTTTGGTATAGCGTAATTTAAAAAAAAACTGTAACAGAATATTTTAAGTTATTTTACATATGTTTGTAAAAGAGAAACATTTTGGTTTGCCGTAGGTGTATTGAAATAAATAATATAAATATAAATCGATTAACATAAAAAAAAAATTACATTCCTAATAATACACAATGATTTAAATAAAATAATTTGGTTTTGGAAATTATCATCAAATTAAAAGTCAAATGTTATGATTTATTGAGTAGGTGCATCGTGTAAATAATATGATATATGAATGCAATAGCAAGCGCTGGTTAATACTGATGTTACGTATGATCTATACTAAAACTTAAATGGAATAATAATACTTAAAACCTTTAATTAGGTACTAAATAATTCATTGGGCGAACACGTCGTATTCCATGCTTATATTATTACCAAGGTAAAAATTAATAGACCCTAAATTAAGATTCAGATTAATAAATTTTAAGCAAATAAAATAAATAAAATTAAAAATATAATATACGTATACCAGCATACCTTGCGCACTATAACCACATACACAATTAAATCGTATAGGTCCGAACACTATAAAGTCTTACAAAATAATATAGAATATAATAATATAGATAGGTCATAGGACGCAGGTAATACTCGTAGTGACGAATACGGATAAATCTGCTATATAATAATCCTAGGACTGAGACGGCCCATCACATATATTTCTACGGCAGCGATATATCTTCCACGGGATCTTCGAATCAGTGTGACAATTTATCTCTAATAACTATACTATTTCTCCACGTATAACTGTATTCGTTCAACTGATATTTTTTCTCTACCGGTATTTACTATTTGTACGTCATTACAAAATATCTACGTTGTAGTGTACGGGATTTCCCCTTTCAATAGTATATAATTATGATGATGTATTGATATTTTTTTAATTGTTACATATTATAATTTATATTCGACAATTTCGGCGGTGGATATAGTATTTCATTGGATTTTTCTTTCCGGTAGCGCACGAAAATTACACAGATAAATAGGTAATAGTATAGGTCTATCGGTGTAGTCTCAAATTATTATAACGACGGCGTTGAAACGTTAATATGCATGGCTCATCAGCGAAATCGTGTAAAACCGACCGCAGTTATTATACTTCTCTACCTTATTTTTTTTTTTTAACAAACACATGCCCGGCAGACTTATCTTGGCACCCTTCGTGTTCGGAAGAAATCCCGACAGCTCTGACGTTAATTAGGGTTGTATGTTATGTCAACACGAAAAAGCCTTAAATAATAAATGGATCTCAAATTTCAATGATGGATTACGAATAGTGTAAAACAGCTAGGCTCAGACTAGGTGTCAAAAAGAATGGCGCTGAAAAGAAATTAATGAGAAACGGTAATTATTATTTTAAAGAAACCAAACTAACTTTATGGTTTTCAGCAAACATCATTTTTGTTTTTAAAATATCCATTAATTCAAATTAAATTATCGCTTTAGTAAAGTCAAAACATAATTTAAAAATATTTTTTGTTGCAATATGTACTAAATGAAATTAATTGAGAAAATTGAAGAAATATAAATTCAACTAAAAATTAATTTGAATTAAGCGTCCTTCAATTAGCGTTTAGATTGTCGAAGCACAATTTTTAATGAAAAATTAATAAATATTCAAAATTGAAACGTAAAACTGTTTCAACAATCACTTTTGATTATACATTTATAATAATTTTGCAAGATCATAATATTATATGTTAAAGTTACTGACTAGGTACATACTGTAAACAATAAATTAATTAATTAGGTGATAATTACATTGTATTTATTTTTAAATATATACCTAATAGACTTCAAATTGATTTTAAAATAATATAATATCTAATCTGTTTTTGGTTTTTACATAAATTATATACAATACAAAATATAAATACATTAACTATATTAACTACAAAATCAATAAACATAATGCTTATACGTTATACCACAATCATTTTTCAAATCAATAAATAAAAATATATTTTCCCCTTGGTAGTCGGAACACTTCCTTTTTGGATTTTATTGATTATTTCATAACTACATTATTCGCAGAGTTATTCCTCGTGAGGACTTTCGTGGAGACATTTTATATTTATTATAGAATATAATGAAGTTTTAATTTTATTTTACCACAATCACTCGAGCATCAAATTTAAATCAATTTAGTTTTAAATTACAAACTATCAACTTCACATGATTAGTTAAGCCTAAAATTTCCGTTTAACTTGTGATAATCCCCTCGTACTTACTTCGGATCACAAAACTAATTTACAACAAATTGAATTTATCAATTCGTTTTCTAATGCTTAAATTCATAATAATTTCAACAAATTAAATGTAAATAAATAATATGTGTGGTTATAATATATTAATATGTGATTATGAGTACCTACTAACTATATATGACATTGTTTGAATTAAAAATATAAATATATAAGTAAGAATGTAAGCTATTGAAGTAGGTGGTAAACTAGATACATGTATAAAATGGTATAAGGAAAAAACCATAGAAAAAAAAACTAAAAAGGTAATAATATAATCAATATAATATAAATAAAAAATAAATATAATTTTAGTATAATCATTTTTTTTTCTTTATTGGTTAAGTATCAAGTACACAGGATATAAGCTTCAACAAAAGTATTATTTTTTTACATTTTGTTATATGTGTATTGTACAATTAAATTTTTTTAAATGTTTAAATATTTTGTTAATTTGAAAATGGACCAAATGTTTCGTACAGGTTTTTAGGAATGTAGAAGTCTTTCCTAGCTTTGTTGAAGTTTGGGCAAGTATAATCATTGTATTAAGTATATATCATTATAAATACTAGTATTTATAATTAATGGTATAATCACAGAATATAATAATATACAATCTATATTAAATGGTGTGTTACTTTAGTATCAAGCTTAAAATGCTGGTAAAATTGTTAAAATGTTTTGAATATAAAATAAAAATTAATCTAAAATTAATTCAAATATAATTTAAAAATAAAAATATAAATATGACATCCTAATATTATTCCGATCATTATAAGTTATAATACGCTGATCGTCATATTCATCAATTATTTTAATTTAATATGCAGTTATTCAAAATATGATTTTTGGAATTTTTAAATATTACTTAAAGAACATATTTTCAAATCCTTGAGATTTTTTATACTACTTAAGGAGTGACCTGTGACCCCTTTTTAACTGTAAATTATTCAGTGGATAATTTTTTTGAAAAATTAGACGTATCAGAATCAAAATTTGTTTGGGAGAATTGTTTGAGTTATTCAACTTTGTATCCTAAAAATAAAAGGTCCATGGTAATGGGTTTATTAGATATGGGAGCTATGGCCTATGGTGATATGAAAATTGTAGTTCTTAATATTAATCTATCAACATTAATGATTTGTATATGAAAAATTTGTAAATATTTGAATGTATAATTAATTTATATATTATTTTTATAATATCGATAACACAGCAAATAGATTGTATATTATATTCTGTGATTATACTAATTTTCTGATTATATTATAATTTTGGTTTTTTTCTATTTTTGTTTCTTGGTATTTTTCGGAAATCGGAATTTGTATAAAATATATTAAAAACATTAAATATTCATATAATATCATATATGAATATCAGATTATTTAAAACTGTAATTTCCCGTACCTGCAACAAACTTCATAATTATTGTTAGTAAACAGTTATATATAACGCAGAAGAACAGTTTTCGAGCAACACTTGAGGTCAAAGTATTACAAAAAATAATAATTTAAGTTTAAACGTTATACAGTAGAGAGTTTACACTTTACTTATTAGTTGTTACCTAGTCGTTGCATATAAGTAGGTACCTATATAAATATAATATACACTGAAACTTTTATAATATAGATATTACAAAGTCGTCTCATGTGTATTAAACAAAAATCATCGTTTTATAGAGAAATTCGTTAAATGGAAGTTTATCATATGAAAGTTTTATTGTAGATGTGTGTTTAATAATTAAAATCCTAAAGTCGGTACGACTGTACCTACATGGCTACATGGCAACATAATACTTATTATACCTACAAACAGATTACAGTTTATGATGTTATATCACATTATAGTATGATATATTTGTATTGTTATGCAAAGGTCAATGGATTGACTTGCTGAGCGTTTCACCAACGCTATACACTTGAAATGCCCCAATATACAACACTGTACTACCTAGGTACATTATACCAGTGCAGTTAGTAGCTACCGCAATACCTATATATTTGATCTCCTTTGCCCCAGCACGAATGTTCGGCGCAAGTCCAGCCGTAAGTGACCAACAGGTCAGTACCTAATGTCCGCGCGCGCTGTGCATAATATAACGCCGACCAATCTCAAACACAATGAAAAATATTTAGTCTTACATTTTTGCGAATCCACATTCAACGGTGTTAATAATAATAATAATAATAATAATAATGGTGATGATGATGATGATGATGAAAACGTAGTTATTATACCTACGTGTTTTCTACACGAAATCGTGGTGTATACAGACACCGCGGTATACCTATATATAAGAACATCGCGGACACAGATTTATAAGTCGGTTGGAAATGAAATATTCACGGCAATAGAATAAAACGTCGTCGTCGTCGTCTAGTGTCTACACGCTAATTCTACACCGACATCTCCACTACACACACACACACACACATATATAGGTAAGTGTGTATGTAATATAGGTGCGTATATGTGTGCCAGAGCCCGGGAGACAATTAGTTTGAATGACATCAGCAATTACCACCGATGTATAAAGAAGCGGCAATTACATATCATACGTGTAGGTATAATATATATTGGTAGGTACGCGTACATAACGACGATATATTATATATGCGATGGGTCTGAGCAGTGTAGGCACCTCTCTAGAGTGTACCTGCATCCGAAACGTATATATACGAGAAAATTATAGGTACACGTGCTATGCGTACGGCGGGTGTATGCGTATAATAATAATACATATATATAATATAATGGCGCGTAGGTGTACGACGACGACGATTGGGTTTCCGATTTGAATTCCGACGGTGACGGCTAAATTTATTTTCGATTTTTATCCGTGGTTGTGTGTGTGTTTTTTTTTTGTTTTCCGTGAAGGGTTTCTCTATAATATAATAAGATTACCATCGTCGAAAAACCACGGCCGCCAAAGATCCCTGCCAGCGCGCATTATTATATATTGTATAAACGGGCTGCATGCCCCCCGCGTAAAATGTGATTTACGGTTTACGGGTATAGCCGTATAGGTACCCACTACCTTCGTATACGATCTTTATATATATATTTACGACGATCCTGCGGTGGCGACCTGCACAACAGATTATTATCAACTGTCCTCTGCCACCCTCGGTCTATTGTTGTATTATTACTATTATTATTACACACCCCGTAACAATATAATCACCTGTAATTTCTACATTTCGACGGTATTTTTATACATGTATAAGAATTAAGAGCTGCTGGTACCTACCAATATATTATAATAATATTATACACGGTGACGCACAATATAACATCTCAATCATTGTATCAAACCAATACGCGTGTATAAAGGGTTTAAGTATTGTCCGAAATTTCGCTGAATGAGTTTACACGGTTTTATCACAAAAGAACATAATATTATACTATAAATGCTATATTAAATATATAATACGTTAAGAACAGAATATGAGGCTACAAATGTATCGACTTTTGCACAAAAACATCCCGAATTCGCCATGCTTGAAAAAAAAAACCAAATACATTTCAGATGATCAGATTTTACACCAGTCACAGCTGCTGCTGTTGAATGAGAAATCGAAGATCTCTGATAAAGCGCATAATATAATGCATATAAAATATGGTTCTTGTCTTATATGTGTGACCTGCTGGGGCTTTAGTGCTGGTTTGATAGGAACAATAATGGCATTAATATACAAGACACTATATACATTTTAAAAGTTTCATAATTATTAAAGAAATTCTTATTATAGTTATTTTTACCAACGATTATGAATGTAAAATTTACGGTTTAAACATATCAGCTAGTATACCTACTACACATTTTTAAAGTAGGAGTACTTTATATACCTTAAATACCTATAAGCAATTTATATTACTTTATATGATTTGAAACAAAAGCTTGGTTTAGAAATCCTTATCGTTACCCCTATTGGCTATTGTACTTAAATTAATTTAATCAAGATTATCACACGTACATAACCATAACGGTTTAGAGACATTAAAACAAGCACTATTTTAACAAACTAAGGTAAGCCAAAATATTTTGCCATTTACATTAGATTATTGTATTGTTGTATCATTATTATTGAAATAATTTAATGTTAACAGAAAATTTCTATGGTAAAATATTTTGGCTTGTCAAAACAAAGCCTGCTTCTTAAATTTCTTTGTCGTTGTTTTGCTGTTTTACAAGCTTATCTTGAACGAATTACCTTTTAAAGTTCCACCTGTGTTCATTTTTCAACAATATAGGTGCTGTATGAAAGTTTTTGAACTTTTATAATCTAAAAATGTTGATCGTATTAAAACGCACATGACATTGTAAAAACTATAAAAAATAGTTCCCTATCGCTAAACGTTAAGTTCAAAATCGAAAAAAAAATATTTTAATAATAAAATATATCATTTAAAGGTAATACATTTTGTTTACTTACATCTAGTATTTCACACATGGGTACTGGGTAGGTGGTGTTGTTTCCAGTTTTTAATATTTTTCGTTTCATCTTATTATTCATAGATTAATTGTTTATTAGGTATTTGAAAAAAACAATTGTATATTATACATTTTAACATTTATATAATATATTATTAAATTACTATTACTTGTAGTATATTATTATAGATGCATGTTTAAGTTTAGTGACTTGATTATAAACAAATCGTCATATGAATATAAACACACACGATGATTTTAGAATTGAATTATACTTCAAAGCTAAATCAATATTGCACCATAAATTGTATAGTTAAAGACTAAAGTTATGCGTAGTAGTATACATCTGTATGTTCACAGTACGGTTTTTTTTCACCATGGTAATTTCACAACGTTCAAGGGAGGATGTCCCCCTTGAACACAATGATTTTACCATGACAAAAATCACGGGGAGATTTCACACTCGTTGTCCACCTATATGCCATTCACTCAAAAATATTTGGTGAAAGAAAAACGTACTGTGAACATACAAATGTAGTGTACTATACAAGTATATTACATATACATATGACATATGTGTGTGTGGCTATATATATTATGATGATTTATAAATCTTAAAAATAAACATAAATATATGATCTATAGACTGGCTACCTACCTACCTATTATATAATTATTATATCATAATATGTGTGTATGTGTTACTGTAAATAGTATATGTATATGACTTTAAGAGATTTATGTTTGCTATTCGTTTTAAAATATTATTATAAATAATTTATGTTTGTAGGTAGGTACATTTTGATAACTAGTATTATTTTAAAAAGTATAACTATAAAAACAAGCATAGTTAATTAAAAAAGATAATGTTTGAAAGCTAGTAGGTAGGTACTGGTAAAATGTCACGAATTCTAACATTTATAACTATATAACGTACGATAACGATATATCACATCGGACACATCGCATACGTCCTAATGTCCTATTCAAGTATTTTATATGATATACACATTAGCTACTAAATAAATTGATAAATATATAATATTAGGTATATGTACAGTTCGGTAGATTACGGTCCACAGACACTTCACACATTAGATACCTAACGTCATAGATTATAACTATCAAAGCTGGGCAGTAACTAGTTAAAAAGTTAAATGTTAAGTTAAAAGTAACTTTTTTTGATAACTTTTAACTTAACTAGTTAAATAAAAATAGAATGTAGAAAATAACTTAGTTAGTAACTAAGTTATTTCTTTTTATAAATAATTGTAACTTAACTGAGTTATTTTGTTAAAATTAAAGTTATTTGTAAAAAGTTATTTACAAAAATTTTCCTATTATGATTTATGAACTGAATATTATTTGCATTGATATTTCTGGGAATCACCAGGATTAATTAAGTCATTTTGTCATTTTGAACAATTCTATTAGTTCTAATAGTTTGATTGAAACTTTTAATAAACTGATGAGATTAGGACTGTAAAAATATTTTTGAAGTAACATTTTAATATTTTATATTTTAATGTGAATGGTAAATATTTTCTTTTTTGTATCAATGTTTTAAACATTTTCCTTAAAATTCAAAAAAGAAACATTTAGATTTTTAATTGTTTTTAATAAATAAATACTAATATTTATAATGCAAATATAATATAATTTTGATCTTTATGTAAGGTACAGCTATAACAATAATCTAAACAGTTGTATAATATATAAAATAATATATAGTCTGTGCATTTGTTATTAAATAGTTTATACCAAAATTAATTATTTTCCTACGATGAGATAAAAAAAACGTTATGATTAAGTTAAAGGTATTTAAAAAAAAAGTAACTTAACTTTTAACTTAACTTAGTTATTATTTTCATGAAAATTTGTAACTTAACTTAGTTACTCAAATTCAGTAACTTTTTAAAACTAACTTTAACTTAGCTTAGTTATTTTTTATTTTTGGATAACTTAACTTTAACTAGTTTTTAACTAAAAAAAATTGTTTAACTTGCCCAGCTTTGATAACTATATGGGTGGCAATTATTCACACAGGTTATTGTTGTACCTTGTAAGTTGTAGAAATAATAAAGGGAATATAATAATTAATAAAATCACTTTCCTCCAAATCGTATTTTAAACAATTAAAAGTTAGAAACAATGTGTCCCATATTCATACATTTGTTAAAACTGATTTTGAATCATAAGAATAATACTTTTTTAAGCATTATTTGGTCTATGCAGTGAATATATATATATATCGACAATTCTAGATTTATTCTTAATTTTTTATCGCTATGGTTAGTTTATTGTTTGTGTATATAGACGTACTATTAATAAATTTATTTATAAGCTGGAATTAATTTTAAAAGAAATAAGCTCTATAAAAATAAAATAATAAATCGATTTCTTATGATTTCTCAAGTAAAATCTCAACATCTTTTGGAGTTATTTTATTTTTATTTTTAAAACTCATAATGTACATAGTACCATCGGACCTGGAAAAGAAAAAAGATTACCCAGAAGTTAAAGACTTAAGAGCTCTATAAAGTATAACCATATCTATCAGTGTATATTCTTTAAGTTTTATTTGACAACCCATATTATGTTAGGTTACCCTTAAGAAGGAATCTCGGATCCCTAAATTGTCCAGAGACCTGAGTGCAAATTATAACCAATTAAAGTACAGTTAAAGTTAACTAGTACCTATAAGTTTAATGAAATGACCTACAGAGAACCTCAAAAAGATTCAAAATCAATTTAGTAGACACGAAGTGCATTATATAATATATATATATGTCATACAGGGGGGGACGGGCTATACAAAATCCGAAAAAAATGTCGCTGACAGTATTTTAGTCGATAAATATTATCGTTTAAAATACTGCTGGCTGAAATATTTATTGGCTAAAATATGGTTCTGCTAAAATACATGTCTAATAAAAAAAATGTCCACAATATTTTCGGATTTGTTATGTGTACCCGTACTGGTGTGTTTACTATATTATATAATATTCATACGATATTAAGATTATGTATAATATAGACTACCTATATAGTCTATATTAGTAAAAGGGAATGAATGTTTGTGTGTGTAAGTGATCAACTGCAGCCAAGTCTTTAATCTATCACACTCATGATTCTGGAGTTGGGTAGGTACATAGGTAATATGAGGATGTGCACCTTGAAGCCAATTTTTAAATTTTGCATTTTAAATGAGGGTCCACGCAGGGATTTGATGGCTTACGAAAGACGAATAATTTTTTGCTTGTATTATTATGCATGTATATAATATTTCCTCTTTATAATATAATAGTATAGATTTATTATATAAGGTTATCATTGGTTACATAAAATAAAATAGTTATTATAATGGAGCTCGGATTTATATGCAAATGCATATTTTTGTACACCCCACTTAAATATATTTAAGTTCAAAATGTCGACGTTTCATAATGCATAGATTCTAAGATTCCCATTTTTTTATGCATATGTTTGCATATTAATTATAATAAGTTATTATTATAGTTGTATACAATTTTAGACCTGTATTCAAACCTTTTTTAGTCTGTATTTTATACTTGGTCAATACCACCCGAAAAAATATATGTAGTTTATAATTAATGGAGTTAAAGACGGGGCTAATCCACTGGCATTGTATTTTGATTTGTCACGCCCAACTCCGTGCTGCAAGATCAGTCATTCAGTTAGTTTATAATATTAATTATTATCGTATTTGTCATACGCACGTAGGAAGTACTTACCTGCGATTCAACGATCGCACCATTCGCGCCTAACTCAAAAGGACGAAGATAGTATTATATACGACGGTATATAATATACTTAATATCGTATGCGACGGCCTTCGTATGATGCGATATACCCTATATATGCATATGTCGCGGTGTAAGTATAACGCACGTTAAATAAATTGAAATATTATATTATTGTTGTTTTAACGGACCTCGCGGGATGACTGTAAACTCCGGCAGCGTATATATAATATGTAGGTACATATGTAAATATATGTTGCAGTTATATACATGATTTGCATTATAAATATACGCCGCACATTATACAGAACCGCGATGGAGGCGTGTGGTGCGTGCACAAGTACGCCCTGTATATACTGCATATCATACATACTCCCTGTATATACATATTATGTTATATTTTACATACAACATACGCATGTATATACGCGCGTCTGGTCGCGGGATTATAATGCACGTTGTGTGTGTGTGTGTGTGTGTCCCCACCCGCGACCGGAGATCGAGGCTTTTGCGTGGCGGGTGAGTTGGTGGGTGGGTTGGTCGGTCGTCGAGGGTCGCGGGTCGTCGTGTGGTGTCTGCACCGTTGTCTGCGAGCAAAAGGTCATTGCGGCATTTATTTATTATTATTATTTTTTTTTTTTTTTTAATTGTTCATATTTTCCGAGCAGCTCTTGTGTAAGTATATATATATACACACACACACACACACACTCACCACGCGTTAGCACGAACGCGCGGGGGAAGTTTGCGCACCGTCGCCGGATCGATCCGAAAGTCAACTGTCCCCGTCGTCCGTTTTAATGTGTATGTACGTATATACACGGATCGCCCTAGCCGGCCCGGCCCGCTCAATGCACACGCAAGCACTTCGTCGCCATTGCACTGCAATAATAATATTATACGCATTATATAATATAGACTTACTACCCCTCCCCCCCTCACACTATGCTGGTGCCGACGCGTGCGTGTCGACTGCACTGGGGCAGTGTCGGATTGACTTATTAGTATATATTATAATAATATGTAGGGATAATATTATATGCCTCCATTCCTATATTATCTTATGCTCTCTTATAGCATTAACGAAACGACCTGCCCATATTATTAATACTATTTTGTTATAATACAGTGTTATTTTGTACATATTATTATATATTACGATGATATTTACTAGCGCACAACATGATAATAATAATATCATAATGGACGGTATAATAATAATAATAACAATAACGAACGTCGCGTATATAGTCGTTATATTGCAGCAGCACCCGTGTAATACTTAATTACGTTTGGAAAAGTGTTTTGTTCATTTTGTCAAGTCTTTTTTCGTTATAATAACTATTATAATATTATATTATGCTACAGTGGGCGTATATATCGATTCCACCGATTTTGTATATCGACTCCGCCGGCTACTGTTCGTATAATATATTATAATATACTAACTGCAGGATACCTATATATCAATTCCGCCGACCTCAAATTTAATAATGTAATGTATAAATATTTAAGATCATAAACTTTAAGACTAATTGATAAATTGTAGTTTACCTCTATTATTGATTTGATTAATATTTGTAATATCAATATTTTTAATTTAAAATAAATGTAGGTGATGTGGTTTTTATAAATCTTTTTTTTATAAATAAATCAAAGTTATTATTTCTAGTTTTAAAAATCCATTTTGGTAATATACATATTTTATATAACAAAATAAATATTATTCAATCATATTTTAAATATTTCATAAGTGGGTTCATAAAATAAATATTATGTACAATATGTGCAAACGATTTTCATAGTATTTAGGTAATAACATTTATCTCGAGACATAATATTATGATATAAGCAATTTTTAACAATATACACATAATAATTTATATGCATAAAATATTTTAATAATAATATTGTAAAAACAATATAATATATTGTGATTTATGACAATAATATGAATATTGAATACAAAACAAAAATATTTTGTCTGCTATATGTGATCTAATAATATTGTGACAATATTTAAAAATTGTTCAATATCTATGAACAAATATTCTGAGTACATATATTAAATATTAATCCCAACAAAAATACTCCACCGTACTCCGTGTTGAAAAAAAAACGTCAGGTATAAAAAAAAACGACTAAAGACTAAAAGTTGCAATATCATTTTATAGTCTTTGAAGTTTGAACTATAGAAATCATTTATGTTAAAATAATCTGCTAAAAAATTGAACTTACCCTGGCAACTTTAAAACACTTATTATTATTACACTACCCATTTCAATGATAGTAGACTATATATATTATTATTATGTACTCATTATCCTATATAGTATTTTTAAATGTTTAAGTAAAGTCACCAAGCTAAGTTCAATTTTTTAGCAGATTATTTTAACATAAATGATTTCTATAGTTAAAAGACGTGTTATGGCTACCTACCTATAAAATGATATCACAATTTTTAGAACCTTTTTTTTACATGGAGTATGGCGGAGTGTTTTTGTTGGGATATCACTCATTTTTTATTGATACCTTTTTATTTCGGTAACATTGGTTTTACACTGGTGTTTTTTTCCTTTTTTTTTAAAATTATTTTATGTTTATATTTATAAATGGTTGCCATTGGTTGCAGATTATAATAGGTAGATATTATAATATTATAGTATAATAGCAGAAATTAATATTATTATTTTTTTTTTGCTTATTGGTTGCTATATAGGTATCGGATAATGCATTATAGTGCGGGCCGAGGGGAATATTATCTGATATTATGTCGAAAATACGCTACAATAATTTCCAGTTGAATTGGTTATAACCAATATCTATTGGTATGGTTCAAAATGATTTGAAAACTACACCATGCACTTCTATACGTACAATTTTTAATTAGATTATTATATTTTCAAACTTCATTATTTAACTACAAATTTACTATGCTTTCTCAAAAATGTTTTCGTGAATCGTGATTGATACTGGCTGTAATATTATAGTCTGGCAGTTTAGCGTGTGTTATACCTATGTGTGCATTTTAAGGCGCATTTTTATTTTTATACATAGCCTGACCCTACGAGGTAGTTGGATACTACAATTGAACATTATTTAGTTTTGTTAGTTTTTTTAATTTTTTTATGCCTATAAATAGCTCAAAAAGAGTCGTAATATTTCGAATATGTCATGGTTGATAGAAATTGCTTATATAAAAATTCAGTAAAAATTGTATCTATATTCGGTTATTTCTTTTAGAGTTACCCTAAAAAACAAAATAGACATTTTCGAAAACTGGTTTTGCGTAAAAATCTCAGTTTTTCCTTAATTAATTGTTCGTTTTTCTAGACGCTTTTGAAAACTTTTGGGAATTTTTTACTTTTAACCTACCAGAAAAGATGTTGTTGAAAACAATTGAAGCATTTTTACACTTACAAACACATATTATTGTAAAAATGTAAAATCAATACATTCGTTGCTCCGCTCAGAATCTAAAATACAATTCACTAAAATATAAAACTTACCGTTTGGTTTCTGCCATTTTAATAAATTTTAGACTCGACGAAATCGATAGGTAAATGATAATATATAGTATGAACAGTTGCCACTAGCCGGCGGAGTTGATATATACCCTCTATCAAAAAAGGATGTTTCTGCCAAATCGATTAATCCCCGCTGCACCCATCTACTACGGCGCGGCGGGACACACCGATTATACGACCGACCCGAACGACGAGTATCTTGTTATATAATAAAATGATAAAAATATAAAATATTTTAATACAACGGTTTTAAAAACGATCGAGTATAAACCAATTGAATAGGTAGTTGCATAAGATATTCAGGTATATAAATTAAATTTATTAGAAATTTAGCAGCTCCCAGCAAAAGGCTATTCATGCGAGTACATTAAAACTTTAAAACGATTATTTAACGAACAATTTGAGAGTATTTAATATCATAAACATGTGTTATTATAATTATTATATGATCGATCATTTACAAATCACGATTCATGTCAACAATTAATTTTTTACGTTGGTGACACGTCTTTCATAGTTTGATTATTGCCATATTCGTTCTTAAAAACCAAAAGTGTAAAATGGCCATCACATTATATGGGAGGCCAAGTACTCCTTCGCCACTAATATCTGTTTAATTATTAATTACCGTTTTCAACTACTCTAGACAATATATGGTTGATAAATTATAATAACTGTTTTTTAATATTTTTATTTTATTAAAAAGATTTAATGAATAATTTAAATTATATTTTTTGATAATTTGCGTAGTTTTTTATGTAGATATTTTTATAAGGAGATATACACCTTTATTTGAAGGGAAGTAGTAGTTGGTATAAATATTAAATTTAATATGACTGCATTGGCTATGATAGGTATTTGAAATGTTAACATGTTGTTTAGGTAAGAATTAATTTTTAAAGCGTAGGTATAACCTTCACCAGATTTAGTAAGCCCAAATGAATTCATATGGAGCTTATAGTCATATAATTTTAAAAACATATTATATTATATATGTTCAAATATTCAACATTTGATCAACATAATTTTCAATACACGGAGACGAGCGTTTAGAATAAACATTTTATTTCTTATTATTATAAAGCTACTCCGGGTTAACTGTCCATCATCCATATAGACTTCTAAGTTAAATCGCATAAACACCTTAACCGTATTAGAAGTATGAAAACGAGTTTGTAACCGTAACATTCGTGTATATATAGACTCGGCTCGTTGTCGCTGTGCACTGACAACCTAGAAATGCCTTGTGTCAAGATTAGTTTTTATTTCATCCACACACATTAATAAAAATAGTTTGAAGATTAATAATAGCGCATGTCACATAGTGATTTAAGTAACAGAGTTTTGAAAATAATTTTAAATCTTAACATTTTAAAATACGTATTATAGATATACCTATATCTAATTAGTAATTATTAGTAATTGGTATTGGTTTAATGTTTCTGAAATCTGAATTAACGAAGTCACGAACTGTGTTTAATACATACCTCACTTTTGATATTATCGTTTTTAACCCATTATATATGGTAAGAATATTTAAATATTTAAAAAAAATATTACACAAAATAAAATACTTAACGTTTAAACGAAATGATAAATATTTTCAATATACGTCAGAAGCAGAACGCATAAGAATAATGTTTGTAATTAGGACTGTAAAGAAGGAATGAGTGTATCTAATTATTCAAAACAACAATAAAACCCTACATCTATTTCATGTTGTCATTTTAGTTATCCCTTCTTCATTCCATCGTGATCTTATATTCTATGGATGACTCAACTTTATATAAATTATTTAAGAACGAACGTCATAAACTCATAACGTTCTGTTAGTTGTTACAATAGAAACACTTATATGGATGCATTGAATAGTGTTGACTTTCAAGAATGTGTGAAATTTCTTACAAATTATAAAATAAAATTTGTTTGATGTGTGTACCACCGACATGATATACACACCTATATTTTATTTTATTTAACCATTTAAAAATATTTAAGTGATTTAACACACGTATAATAGTATAATATAAATTATCATAATTTAAATTCATTACTATTAAAATTTAAAAGTCACTATAGTATAGTATCAGGGCCTAAAATTGTGTGCAGCGTAGCACACACTAAATGCAGTAGCTAATATTAAATGTGCAGTAGCAAATTTAAAAGTGTGCAGTACTTATTTTTGGCTTTTATAAATTTTTATTTGATTAATATTCAATTAAATTATTGAAAATTACTAATTAGCATATTGTATTCGTTTAAAATCCTTAACACTAAAAATAATACCGACTACACTATATTTTAGGTGGCTTATAATATAATAAGTATATTAACCCAAGCTATTTCGTTTTTAATTTAAAATGTTTAGTCATATAGGCAGTCTTGGGTAAAATACTTTTGAAAAATATTTGGAATAAATACTCGAATACTTAAGAAAAATAGTATTCCGAATATGTATTCGAATACTTGATAAATATAATATTCCGAATACTAAAAAATATTTTTGATAAACATAATATGAAACGATACCAGTTATAATTTTGATATTGTATGATATTAATTATTAATAGATATTATTGATTCCAAATTTCCAACTCATAAAATATAAATTTTGTATTTTTGTTTTAAATCAAATGCAAGGGAATAACATGCAAATCAAACAATTTAATTTTCATATTATAAAAGTATTCAGAACACATCACAAAATACTTTTGGATATAGTATTCTAAAAGTATTCGGAATACTACCCAAGACTGCATATAGGTATCAAAGATTTTTATGGAAGATTGTCTTAGATTGTATTTATTATAACTACCTAATTATCAATAAATAGCAAAAACAATATTGCAATGAAGTTATATATGTGGCATGTGCACTACTATAGGTCTATATGTTCATTATTTTAAAATATTTATGTGTGGAATTATGTGTACAGTAGCAAAAAATTTTAATTTTAGGCCTTGTATAGTTTATAGCCATATAGGTACCTAAAATATTACCTTAAATACTTTCTATAAATACTAAACACCACATATCTACAAAATATGTATAATCGTTGAATAATGATTTTTCTAAACTTTAAGACGGTTCTAACGTTAAGAATTATGAAGAAATACATTTGAAAACTTTTGATAAATACATTTAATTAGAAAGATACATTATTGTAACAGTTAAGATCTTAAGAAGATGTCAATAATTGTTTTCTCTCTCTGGCCCACGCTCAACATAGACAAAATGCATTTACGCAAAATTTTTTTTTTTTTTTTGTTTTTGAATTGATCTTGGAGCAAAATCACCCAGTACAAAAATTATAGAGAATAATATTTTTGAGGATACCTATGGGCTATGACACATCGATTTGTCTAAATATTGTCCCAAAACAATTTAAACATCATTTAAATTTATAAAAAAAATGTTTACTTTGAAAGTCGAATATAAAGTCAAATAATAATAAAATATAAAATTGATATAATAAAGTCAAACCCTCAAAAATATTATCCTCTAAAATGTATATGATAGGTGATTTGACTCTAATAAGATAACTCAAAAATCATAAAAAACTATTTCTAAGTGAAAGCGTTTTATCTATGTTAAACGTAAGTCAGAGAGAGAAAACAAATATTATCATGCAGGCATCCTTTTAATTAAAATGATGGAATTTAAAAAAAACAATGTTAATCTATGTTAAGTTTTTATGTAGAAATAATTAAAATTATTGACAAGTTATGTAGGACGCAGGTGTTACAATACTCACTGGCTGTAATAAGATTTAGGACTTATTACAATTAACTGCTATAATATGTTAATCAAATAAAATATTCTTCCTAAACTTTAGGAATATAATTTATATAGTTTTACAAACTTATAACTAAAATTTTAAATATTCGTAGATACTGCAGAAATACATTCACTCGATTCATATAACCATAAACGGTTATACATTATCAATTTAGTGATGTGCAAAAATTATACCTGTTTTTTTCTGATACCAATAAAAAATATCGATCGTTACTAAAATCATCATAGTATAATGGGACTTTATCTATAATGGCGGTGGTGCATCGGAAACTTGTGGAGCAGCCGCAACAACAAACCGCTCGGAACACGTTTGCCAAGCGGTTTCTGGTTCTTTTCCAGAACCCTCGTGGATTTTGCAGTACGCCACCACATCCCCCCGCGATCCTATCGGCGTCCTGGAAAAAAGTGGCATCGGCGAGTCGTCCGTTGTAAAAACTTTTGGCAGTGACAGCGTACCAGCGAGTCTACTGTCCGTCTTGGAAAATAGTAACAGACAACAGTATGACATTTTGTTGAACGCCCATGACATATAAGTCACGGACTGTAGCCCAAATCTCGTGATAATGTGGTCGACCGCCAAATCAAGAGTGTCTATCACGGATCGACCACCGTCCGTGTTGGACCTAACCGTATTCATCGCATCAGACTCAACAGACTCAAAAGTCTAAAGACATTATTATCCTTCACTGCTCATATGGGAGATTACAGAAATAACTAACTTATAACGTTTTGTGACGATTAATAAGTAATAACTTATAATACATATTATAGTTTTAGATTCTGAGACGAGCAATGAATGTATTGATATATTACAATGATGTGTGTTTTTTTCTGTGTAGACGATAAATAGTCGAAAAAATGCTTCGATTTTCAACTTCAGTATCTTGTGCGATGGGAAAGTGAATTTAGTTGATGCATTAGGTAAGTCAAAATTTAAGATTACCAGTAGTTTTCAAAAGCTCCGGGAAAAACAAATAATCTGTGCTTGCAATCGTAATTTTTTGATTGTCCATTATATAAAAAATAAAACCACAATAAATAAATCTAGAATATAACCAGCCAGCAGGTATTGGTATTAAATCATATACCTACCTACTATACGTATTACGTACCTATATCTACTATATCCTATCCTCCAAACTAATTATTAATAACCAATTATCTACTCCTGATTCAAACAATATTGAATGAACACAGCTGCATAATACATAAATAACGAAAATATAAAAATTATTTAATAAAAATTATACCTTGTTATTTTTGTATTCTTAGTATTAATTACAATCATAATTTAAAGCTACAATTGCATTAATATAATATTATACATTTATAATTATTACCTAGATATAATAATAATGAATACATAAAAAAACACAATAAGATACTTAGGTTTTAGATACCTATCTAAAATAAAACGACAAAACGTAATTGTTGGGAGGAATAATATATTATTATTATTAATATTAATATTGTGATAAAATGTCACACAATAATACTGTGGGTTGTTATAAATGAATAATTTTTTATATTTAATGATTAACGAGATGTGTTTATTCACACAATAGACATTAAAAGGAAATAGTGGCCAGCAAATTATAAAACCCATTTTAATTTGTGTATACATATATTATATTATATTAGTCGAACTCGTGTTTTATAGGTATAATATACCTATATACTGTAGGTATATACACTTACAATATATTACTTATGTAAATGTATTTATTTATTCCGGATTTTGTCTTCAATTAATTTTTATTATTTTAAACAATACTTTATTTCTTTTATTTCATTATTGTTTTTTTTATTTTGTTTTAGGTACCTAAAAATATATTTTATTTTATTACTGCGTAATTCCATTGGATGTAGGTACTGCCATGTACATAATTGTTTCTACACTTTTTTAAGTAAACTAATTGAATAGGTACACGTCACACGAGTGCAAACTGCATAGAGTATATAATTTAATATGTATATTGTACCTATATAGTATATCTGTCAACATTTAAAATTCAACATAAATTATTTTTCCGAGCAGACAAATGCGTATATGAAACACAAAACTCATAAAGTCGTTAATAATTTTGTTTCGTAAAATAAAAATAAAAGTTCAAAAATATACGACTGGTTACAAAAGCATTTAAAAATGATATCACAATAATATAATATATTATTATACTATATAATATATAACCGGATAATGCCAGCTATATAGGTACCGGCGTACCGCACTACCGCGGCGTACAGCGTATAACATTAGTACAATGAGCGTGATTGTACTAGAAAAATACAAAATAATTGTACGCAACAGAACAGCACAATTACATCCTCTACTCGCTTAAACGTTTTCTTTGACATTGTCGGCCGAACAAATAATAATATTCTCAAACACTATACCTATATTATATTATACTGCGTGGCTCTTGTATGAAATCTAGGATCCGGGGACTGCAATTTTGATCCTGACAAAACAACGTCGACACAATGCCTTGGAAACAAAAAATAAAAACTTAAAAAGGTAAGCATTTGTACTTATACCTGTGTACATATTATTATTTATTATTATTATTATTATTATTAGAGTTTGGTTTGGTTTATAAATATATATATATATATTTATATATTATATATAGGCTATAGCATAATATATATTATTCTTTTGTCTCTTCGGACACGTCGTCGTCCTTGATTGACAGAATTAGTATAAACACATCCAGCATATAACTACAACAGTATAAACGAGTCATACACCGTCCTGTATATATAATATACGCGAGCGTGATTTAACCCTTTCGTCTCGCCCCATACGCGCGTGAATATAATAATAATCATAATCATAATAACGTATTGTTTCTTCGTATTCTTTGTCCGGACGAGGACGGTGTCGGAGAATATAATGTGTGTACCTACCTATATATATAGTAGGTAATAGGTATGTACCTACCAGCTATAATACTCGTATGATATCGGACCGCGGCGGTGGGAGTGAAATAATTCGGGTGATCATACCCACTGCTATTGATGTATTGATTTCATTGGCCCGGCGGAAAACGTGACGAGCGGATGCCATTATTATTATTACGCCAGTATTATCAGGACGTATTAGATTTATATAGTACCTAAATCAACGCCGCCGTGCATGCGCACGGGGAAGTGACAAAAAAATTCTTCACTCGTATATATAAGTCACTCTCGTTTGTCTTTTTCGTAAGATTCATTATTGTTTATTATTATATTATTATTTTGAGGATTTTATTTTTTACCATCTCATTTTGTCTTGTTACGCGCCGCAGTTTAAGACGCACCGTGTACATAATATATTTATATTTATTTATTTATTATTATTATTATTATTATATGCGATATAAGTATAGCGCGAGATGACGATGCGTACGCGTAGATATCTGACAGCGGCGGTAGCAAATGGTTTTCTTCACCTCGTTAGTGTGAACATCTCGCCAGCATCCGCAATAAAATCATTTTATGTACAGTTATGTTTTCGAATCATTAAACATTAGTTAACATTTTTTTTGTCCAGCTATACGCCTGTTTGTTTTTTTCTAACTATAAATCTTTAACGAACATATCATAATATTGAACAATAAAAAAAGAATACAACCTATATTATATAGTATTACCTATGTGGTTATATGTGTGAGTGTGTATGTGTATAACGTGTGACGTGTTTCCCAAGAGCGCCCATCAATCAGAAAAAGGGGGGGGGGGTTATTTTAGGTTAGGTAACATAAAATAAATACACAACATAGATAAACTATGGACCTATGTAATATGTCATGTATTAAAATATCATCAGTAAAAATAATTTATTATTTACAATTATAAAAAATTACAATAATTTCACATTTGTCTAGGGGGGGGGGTGACATTTCACATCCTTCCACCCCCTAATGGGCGCCCTTGGTGTTTCCTATACACATATATACATATATAATTGAAATCCACTAATATTGTTCTGATGTTAATATAATATATTATTGTAAAACATATTTCATAATTTTATTTTGAAACAGTGTCATCTAAATAAATTAATAATCTAATTGTTATAAGGTATTAAACATGTATGGCTGCATGTAAGTCTAAGTAGGTAAAAAAAATAATCATAATAATAACACACACAGACATATAAGTTATAACTATTTCACGTTAACCATAAAGTGATAATTTATCCTAAACATTTAAAACCTCTAGGTACGTACTACGTATGCACGGTGTCAGTTGCCAGATCATGTTAACAAATATTAAGTACTTACCATTAAAATAATAAACAGATCTAAAAACAAATATTAGAGATATATTAGATTTCTGTAAGTAGTTATATTATAGTTATAAGTACCTATATTGTACCTACGTAATTTTAATCAACAAAACATCAATATTTATGTATCGTATTTCAATAGGTAAGTATACTAAATTAATTAATTGATGTAGGTACTGATGTAGGTACTTCATTCACTGAATGTTTTTATTAGCAAAATAATGCTATAAACCATAACATTTTCAAAATATTTTGACTAGTAATAGGTAGAAATAACAATCCTATATGAACTAACAATAAAAAACCGATTTCTTACTTTTATCAAACTCAATAACTTCTCAATCTTGGGCCTCTGTTCTAGAACATACTAACGTTAATAAAGGTACCACTTGCATTATAAATTTTCCAACTGAATAAAAAACCATTTGGCAACAACTGAATCAATTAAGGCAATAAGGCGTAAAGACCTGACCTCCTAAATCTCCTGATCTAAAAGTAAAAAAACGCCCTTCTAATGACAATTTGAAAAAATATCATAGGTACTAATTACAGAAATATTGTTGCACACGCACAAATTATTAAAAATGCCAAAATGCGACACTAAAATTATTAATTATTATACACAAGCTTATATTCTACCCTATTGAATTTACCACGAAGCTTAACACTTTTGTGTCTGATGAGTGATGACCCTTTCCTAGAAGAAATAATGCTAAATATTCAATTTCAAAAGAGATTTCTGGTTAGAAAACTTACTATAAATTAAAATAATATTTATTAGTATAATTTCTTTAGTTTGGTGATAAATTCAAGCCCGGTTTAGACCTTCAGGAGCCCAGGGTTCAATACATGGTTGTGGGCCCCAACCGATGAAAAATGACTAGTGCACCCACTTATCATGGCCGTGGTGGCGAACATAGTAGACGGGTGACAGGCCCTAACGCCTAATAGTTCAAACAAAAAAAAATAAGTATATTCTTATAGGCACTATAAAAAGTACAAATTACTACTTAATGTAATTTTAAGCCACCCCTTATCTGGGATTGTTGATAATATAAATCGTTATGCGAGTATGCGACTGTTTATGTGATAATATTACTGATCTGACTACTACGAAGTAAACACCCATCCCCAGGACGTAAAAACAGCCAAGCGGACTAAGGCGTCCGCTGCGACGCTAATTCGATACCTCGGCCGTGGGTGGCATTTTTCTTCAGACAAGTCACGGTGTCCGGAGAACAAGTGCCGCCATGCCCCACCCGGGGCATGGCAGAAACCTACGGGTGCCCCATTCGAAATTTTGCCAAACACAACTCACACGTGTAAAAACCCTACCGTATTACAAACTCCACTACCTACAATCATAAAACCCCACAATCAGCTAATAGCCATAGTCGCCGGGCTTAAAGATCAATTAAAAAAAAAAAAAAAAAATAACAGACTTTAGTAGACCTCTATATTAGGTGATAATACTGTAATAATTTAGATAATTTAGTTCCAGATTTATATTAAATGGAATCTTATACTGTTTAGTCAATATTAATTATCACCGTTTTAAACTTCTCTTAATATCAATTAATTATCACAGTTTTAACTTATTTTAGTATTAACTTGACTGAAAAATATTGTAAGAAAATTATGACTCTATAATGGACAACTATATCTATAAATATATTTTTCATAAAAATTCCTTTTTATTTCCGTTAGTAAATAGTGTATTTATTTGAACTTTTTTTCAACAGAACAATGATTTATGATACACTACTACGACTATACATAAAAAAAACTTGGCATAAGATGGGCTTGTATTATTATGATATTAATATATACATAGTCGAGAAACTGTATTAAGATAAATTACTTTTAAATTTATAGTTTGTTATTAGTTTTGACGTATTAAAATCTATAATGATTAATGAAATCCTATAATATTATTTCAATTTTAAGATTCTATATAATATAATATATATACATACAAGGTGATTCACCAAGCTTGCTGCCTTGCTCACCCCACATCTTTCCTTTTATAAATTTAATAATAATGAATGTATTCTGTTTTTTTTGGCATTTTTAAGTATATTTAGATATTTTATGCCATTTAAGGCATAGTCCTGTCTCCTGTGGTGATATTAACTTCTTTTTTTCAAATGAGAATTTATTGTAAATTGTTGAGCAGATGAATTTTTTGAAAATGTAAATGTATCCAAAATACTATCGAGTATTTTTTGTTATTTAACTTTGTGTAATAAAGATAATATGACAAAGGCCCAAGATATTATAGGTTTGGTAGATTTGGGGGCTATGATTAATTAAAAGTTATATTAACTAATATTAATCTATCAATATTTAGTAATTTGTAAAAACTGTCAAGTATATATAAATACTAATACTAGATCCAATATGTATATATATTTAAAATGTTTAAGGAATATTAATAGTATATACACTATACACATATTAATAATTCAAAAACTAGGTAAGTACTCGTACATTTTTTTTAGATACATCAACATTTTTAAAAAAATCATATGCTTAACAATTTACAATAAAAATGGTTATAGAAAATAAAACAGTTAAAATATAAGACAATATTTACATAATACAATAGTAGATTAAAGATTTAGGACGTCGTGTGGACTGCCGCGTTGGAGTCTGCGACTGTTTGGACGGGTGAATCGCTGAAGCCTAAAGTGCTGTGGACCACTTGCTTTAGATAATTTGTTAAAGAAGCTTACCGATAATTCTCTTATGTAGTTTTTGATGGTAGGAATTTTGAAATATGTGTGCAGTGCGTCATTTCGGACAAACCATGGGGCACGTAGGACTTTTGATTGTAATACTTGCATTTTGTGTATATGAGTTGTAGCACATTGACCCCAGACCGGGGCTGCATATAAAATTAAAGGGCGAATTATTTGTATTGAATGATAATAAATTCCATTATAATGCCATTCGAATGTATAAACCGATATTATCCTCATAAAAATATCTCATTCATGACGGCGCATTGGGTAGGCAATTTAAGGGCATAAATCAATGTTTAACACTTTGACTGCCATGTGTATCAATTTTAATACACAACTAATATGTTTATTTGTGCCGTGTGTATTGATAATGATACACACATTTAATGATAATGATACAAACAAAATAATGTCCCGGTAAGAATGGTCAGTTTTGTCATTTTTGGCCCGGCACTCAAAGTGTTAAAACATCTATTATCATCATAATATATTATATTAATAACATTAATTATAAATATAAGTTAAATTTGTATTAATTTTAATAAATTATAATAACTACCTAGGCATATAATAATTAGATTTAATACTTTTATTTAAGCATTAAGAAAATCAATTTTAATAGCTTGTTACGATCTATTAGTGTTCTGAATAAAAGCTTTATGATAATATAAGTAGCGTATTTAAATAGAAACGATGAGTGGAACCCTTTAGAATGAGGCCTCTTGAGGCTTGTATGTACCTATTTATAACTTAAATGTTATAATTAAACAATTATCAAATTGGTATAAAATAAAATTAAATTAAAAATTAATATTATTGTTAAAATGTAATCGCTTCTTCTACCTCTTGGTTGAGCTTCAAATACGCCACTGATTGGACAGATAGAACTGATCTATAACGAATTAAATATTTTGCTAAATATTATAAATAATAAATCAAATGCTAAATAGTATAGGTAATGTGCACTCTGTTTATAATGTTTAATGTTTATATATTTCAAATATTCTGGTTTGCATTCAAATTATCTTTTCTTGCGTTAATACTTAAAATTAGGAACGTATTATGTGTTATATGTATTTATGTTCCAAATTTATCAACTAAGCTAACTATTCAACAACTTTCAGAAGTAAATCAGATAAGTAAGGTAAGATAATTCAGGTAAGTCATAATCATAATAAATGATCCGTCATCTATTAATTAATACAATATGTTGCTTGTTTGTGGGTGGAAATGTGGAATAATCATAAAATTGATCAAATCCTCGAACCTAATGGGTTTAATATGCAACTAAGACACTAAGTACTAGTACCTAAGTAAACAATATGATATAATATAAAATATGGTCACTATCCCTTAGATAAAAACACATTCAGTTATTAGACGTTTGAAAATAATTTAAAATCTATAATATATTAATATAAACCTATATAATTATGTGAACCACGTGTATAAACTTTAATTGGTAGTCTGAAATTCACCAAAACAAATATACTACTAGCTGATCCCGTGCACTTCGTTGCCCGTTAAATGTATCAACTCATTATGACTCAAACTTTGTTCAATTCGTTATTTAATATTCGGTGTATGGTGTTCAAAATTTATCTTAACTTTTCCGTTGCCCGGAATAAAAATTCTGATTCGCAGCAATACATTATCAGGTAGGCAATCTATTTGCGGTAGATCACGGACCCCGTGCTGTTTGTAGGTAAGTGTATGATTTATTGATTTAACTCTAAATTATCAAAGTTATACCAAGTTTGTCGTTTTTACTTAATTCCACCTACAGTGGATTAATATAATCAATTTATACAAAATCCTATTCTAACCTAACGGTACTAAAATCCAATGAATAAAAAAAAACAAATTTATCCCTATGTAAATTAACCTATCTTCTTCCCAGAGGTCTAATCTACCCACAAACATTAATTTATATATATAACTATATAAATACATAGACTATAACTATACAGACTAAACTCTGGAACTACTTATCAGATCTTCTTGTATATATTATATATAATATGTATTTTAATATATTTAATATATTTTAATATTTCAAAAAATATTTTCATTTCACATTTTTAATATTATAAGTTATACTTAAAAAGTAAAGCAAATATTTTTTTATTATTATTATTATTATTATTATAACTTAAAAACCCATGGCAACCATTTATAAACAAAAATGTCCATCTGAAATCTCAAAATTCCCGTTTTAGCACATCCGGGGGTTGATACTTTCCCTTTTAAAATTAGCCTATCTTTTAAGTTCGGCCAAATTACACATATTGTAAAAATGTCATCAAGATCGGTCCAGTTGTTTCAGAGTTTATTCCGGACAAAGACGTGACACGGGATTTTTATATATAAGATTACCTAAAAGAATTATTTTAAATATACCATGCACATTTATCCTGTAGGTATATATAATATTATTATTGACTTTATCATTTATTATAAAAATGTAATTTTAAATATTCGCCTCTGAGTTTGAATTTGTTAAGATTGACTATGAAACTTTAGTATAAATTAAACGTTGATAAATACAGATTTTTTATGTTTATAACCTAAACGTATTTTTTTTTTACTTTATGCAGTTATGGGTGTACAGAATTTCAGATGTATGATTTTTTTAGTAACACAACTAAACATCGGTTTCTTAAAAAAATTAATAAACCTATATTTTTGGACATTTTATATATGCAAAGACGTTACTCACATACTTATAATAATATTCAGAATTCATGATGTAGATGCACCGTTGCACTGGTTAAATTATGTAAAATAAGTTGCCTACCTATTATATCCCCCACATTTATACCTATGTATAATATGAAAATAACATTGAAACCATAATAATTTATGTCTATCTAATACGATATTAATTTATGAGACGGTCTACTTAGCATATAATTATATGTTTCCGTTAAAATTAAATAAAAATAATATTTATTATTTATGATTAACTCGTAAATAATACGTAGTTATTATACGTCAGCAACTAAAATTACATTTTAGTAATTATTGTGTTATTTACTTAAAAACAACTACAATTCTAAATAAATAAAAAAAATAATAATAACTTGTTCTTATTTGTACTATTTATGGTGGTACAACTATAGAAAAAATTAATTGCTGTGAAATTCCTCATCTATCCAAATTGCTTTTAGAGGACTACATAATATAACCACATAGGTAACGCAGCGTATATACAGTCGGGACTAAGACAGACCAATTAATTATTTAGTCGCTTAAACTTTATAGACACTCAAACATTTTTAACTTTTTAAGTAAATTTAATATATCATGAGTGTTTACCCTAACCAACGTGCCTATAAAATAATTAAATCATATACGTTCAATGTGGTATAAAGCACACATTTAGTACATTTCAAAGACAAATAATTACATTCAATAATATACATAATTTAATATCATCGTCATTCGCTATTATGGCACGGCACATAAGAGAACTTTGAATATTATACACTATATATAAGCACTAACGCTTTTAAGATTCATCAATTACACTAAAACTACAATATATTATACATTATGTCATTATACATAGAACATCATAGGCAGTGTTGTAGAAAGATAATTTCTAGAATAGTTATCTAGATGAAGATAAAAAATCAACATTTATTATCCAGAAATATCTTTTTTAAATTAAGTAAAGGGCAATTTTCAAAACACCATAAAATTTGATGTCAAAAAACAAAACTTCAAAATATTTTGACTTGAAATTTTCTTTATACCTACATATATTATGTTTTTTAATAATTCATTATTGTTTTACCTAATGAATACAATTAAAATAAATTAAATTAAAAATACAAATCAAATGTATTTTCTTTTTTAATAGAAATAAATAATAATAATGATATTTACATAAATATTTAAATAATTTATATAAATATTCAGTATTTAAAATCCCGGTAACAATATTTAATAACTAATAGAGATAAGTGATGGGAAATTATTAAATAAACACTTAGGAGGCTGGAGCCACCTTAATAAAATATAGATATACACTATAACACTAATGATAATTTATAATAAATTATATTTTTCACTACGCACTACCGCCCTAGGCCCTAATCCTACACTGTTATATTATGTTGCTAATGAAAATAAAATTAATAATACTATTAAATAGAAACAAAAATACACATTAGACAATAATTTAAAAAATTTGGTTTAATAACTTACAAATTAAACAATATTTAAATATAAATAATATGTACATTTATTTATAAATCATATAAAAATATAAAGAAATAATTCATCTATTCTCCATGGCTTTAAAATCATCAAGTACCTACCATTATGTTAATTTCCACACTAACTGTTAGTATGTCCTTGTTCGGTGAATGATTTCGTTTTTTTGGTGAATGTGGGGGTAGAGGTGTTACTAAAATGTCGTATCACTATACACTGTCAAATTACCACGAGCCTTCGCTGCAGATAATATGTATAATAATAATTATATACGTAGTAGATTTATTCGTATTTATAATGCCCCAAAAGATGTCAAGTCAAGGATAGCCACCGGCTCACCCCTTGCACATGCCTATAGCCTATATAAGACTACGTATAGTAGTATAATATACCATATAGGTCTATGTACCAAAAACCGTATATGAGGTTATATAGGTGATACCTTATACTGGTTACACTCACATGCATGCATGTACACACCATAGGTAGTTACTTGAAATTACCCTATAGAAGGAAACGACGAATATTAAAATAGAATTTTGGGTACCTACATGCGTCATAACTAGGTACGGCAGACATTCAAAAAAAAAATCCTTATTAAAAAATAGTAGTTTAAATCACTTCATTTAACACATTTAAATGTTTAATTCAAATCATTCAGAGCAAAATGTTGTAAAAAAAATAATAAGTCTTGTGAAAATAGTGAATATTATTCTTGCCGAGAAATATAAATTCGTTTAGAGTTCCGTAATGTAATTAAGTAAACATAGACACATAGTACCTAAACGCAATATTGTGTTACTGACTACTGTGTTAGTATGTAAATAAGTAAATTAAATATTTCACTATCGCTCAGTAGAGGCGTAATTACAGAGTATAGACAACTAATAATTGACTAATGCACTAAATTCAATATCTGTATATTATATAAAAAAAATTGGTTGAGCACTGGGATTTTAAGTTTACAAATTGGCATTTAATAAGTATATTATGACTTTATAATATTATTAAATATCTATAATTCTACTATCGAAATAAAGTATTAATGCTTATGCTATGTTACATTATAATATACAACATACTTAAACTCTAACTATACATATATAGGCTAGGTACTGTAGGTATTATACATGTCTCTATTAATACGTTTGTTTGATTTTATCAGTTTATTGATTTGTTAATTAGTTAAAACCACGATCGTTTTGGTTTCTTCCTCAAAGTAATAATAATATTTATTATTTTTTAACATTTATTTGTAAAAACTCATAAATAATCTATGCATGTATTGGTATTAAGCGTAGTATGTAAGTAGATAACCTACTAATTGATATAATCAAGAAAGACAGATTAGATCAAATTACAGCACAATAATCCATTTTTACAGATTTTCTTTTCTATTTTCTTTTACTTTTTTCTAGAAAAAATATGCACAACTATTGTAACGTTCCAAAGACAATTAAACAAATATTAACAAAACGCAGTAAATCCCCAAGCCTATATGATTCATACAAACCAAATGAAGACGGTAAAAACACGACACTTTTTAAGAAATTAATTTGTAAAAAAAATTTAACATGAAAAAACCCAATTTTAGCACCAGCCAATGAATCACGCAGCTGTCACATACAGAGACTTAGCCAAAACAAATTCAGACTATAAGTCTATTACAATAGTATAATATTATTATGTAAACACCCACTAAATATGGACAAACTCCGTAGGTGTATATTGCAGTTGATATTATACTCACGCACTATACGCTCATCTATAATACTCCTTTATGATTTGTTGTTCTTAGAATTATTAGATATAATTTATAAATATGAGTTATTATTTTTATAACCGTATAATGATATAAAACAAAAACCTCTCGCCACTATATAGTTGAATAAAAACAATTAATTATGTTTATGTTTTAAAATGAAATATTATTTATTTATTAATAATAGTCAACTATACCTACATTATGTAGGTATAGTTGGGTACTTAGGTATGATATGTGGAATGAGATATCCAACGAGGGTATGGGCATTGGCGCAAATCGCAGGGGTGCTAAGGGTGCTTAGCATCCTCAATTTTATGTTAGCACCCCAAATCCTGTGATTTTAACTTATGGTACTACCACCATAATATTTCCATTACAACTAAATTTATTAAAAATTCAAAAACAAATTCAAAAAATTTTGGTGCTTAAGCCCCCCTGATATTTTTGGGTGATTTGCGCCTATGGGTATGGGGATTTACATGTTAAAAGTGGTTATGTATATTTTATAATATAGAATCTATATTATAGATCATGATACGCCGCCATTTTAAATTGACGTAGTTTCGTATTTATAGGACGCCACCGTACAAAATTGTAAATCGCACTTATTATTACAATGTGGTATTTCGGGTTTGGGTGCGTATTGGTGGACTCTCTGAAATATGGTTTATGCATATTATAATGTGCACATTCACGTCTGTATTTAAATAATCATATTATGTTGTTAGGTATTTCTTATAACTGATTGAGCTAGATACAATGATAAAAAAAACGCTATGATATAGTGACTGTCGTGAAAGAAGATGCATGCATGATAATAGTGTAACCTGCCCCCTCCCAACCGAAAAATAATTTTACCGGGAAAAGTATGAGGTTCCAAATTTTGAAAATTATGTTCAATTAGTTCCAAATAAATTCTAAAATATTGGTGGAGGGTTGAAGTCAAAATGGTAATGTGTGGGGGGGAGGGGGGTCAACTTCGCGCAACTAATATAGTGTGATAATAACTATTGTAAGACGGCGGTACTACGGTGGCAGTATACCCTGTCGCGAAAGCAACTATCGCGTTTTACTATAATCGTATATGGACCTAGCTACAAAATATAGGTTCAATAAAGGTTGAATATAGGTTTATAGTAAAGTTAACCTCATGAATATATAGTATATGCGATAGATCAAAAATACACATCGTATATGCGTACGATTGCATTACTGCAATTTATACTGCAGTCATGCTTGCTATGCAATTAATGGTCTACTGCAGTTTCCGGAACCGCCTATTTAATTGTGGAAAAAATGTTAGGAAACATAATACTAGACATCGTGTATTCGTGTACACACGAAACATATACATAAAATATATTAATAGGTAAATATATTAATGTATAATAATATGTGTATAGTGTATGATATAATATTATGTACTGTAGCACATCTTTCCCCCGTGAAACAACTACTATATCACACTATTTTTGGTTTATTTTTGTTATATTAAACTACCTACGATAAATTATGTACACCTACACCATGTTTCTCATCGTGATGTTCGTCCACATCAAGATATCTTACCGCAAAATAATGTTTGATAAAATCATAAGTACGTTTTCAACCATTAGTATTTTTTTATTTTTCTGAACTAGGTATCTGCACATATTACATAATATAGATATCATAAGAGGCCTGATGTCCTGAAATGTACATATATTGTATATTACAAACATTTTAAAAGGTGGTTTGTGTAATGCGACTGAGGGTTAGTAACGCCCGCAACTACTAGCTCCCGGATGGGTGACCACCCGGGTTCGTAGTACTTAAGACGTTGCCACACAAATACGCGTGTTGCTTACCTACCGTAACAAACCATTACAAGACCTTACCAACTACAGTTCATAACCCCTACAACAGCTAATGGCCACAGTCACCGGGCTTAAATTCAATAAAAAAAAAATACATTTTAAAAGTTAAATCGTATAATAGTTCCTTTCGAATAGACTACCTATTATTAGTTAGAGAGTATTCGGAATAGTATTATTATCCATTTTAGTTGTAACGTATGTCCTGCAAAACCAGGTGGCAAATGTAGACGAGTCAGTTGTATTCCACCTATATGGTAGGGGAGTAGGTATTTACGAGGACATAATATACACGGCGAGAGTGCAAGACGTCCTGCTGAAGTATATACATATATATATATGTATATACACGACGTATAATATGGTATTTATGTATAATGCTTATATCTATAGGTTAAAACCAACCTACCTACCTACCTACCTACTTGCATTGTTCTGTTCCGTCGTGTGTCATTGATTATCATATCCATCCTAACAACTTGTTCGATGCGAGCATATGATCAATTATATTAATTAAGTATAAGTACGATATAGGTACGGGTGGTTTTTTTACTACTATTATTAAACAGGTTCACGTTATTATTGTATAGACACAGACAGTATAAGCATGACAATTAATGCGATAAACGTATTATGCAAGTTATATAGTTATATAGGTATTATTGCATTGCACGTACAAACGTAATAATAAGAACACAGGCTTGTATTGTGTATAGATAGTCGTATACAGATGCCTATATATTTACTGCCTTTAATATGTATTTTGATACGCGTGTCGTGACAAAAAAAACCGTCCCCACCATAACATCAATTTAAAAGCACTTTTACTATAGACACAATAATAATATTATCTCGGCACTCGGCAGTATAGGTAGGTACATAATATTATAATATAATATCTTCCACACTGAGATGATACGTAAGTTCCTCCTACCTTATATAAATACCAAACGGTTATAACTTAAAATGGTCTTATGTATAACTGGGTAAGCAGTGGCGCCGAAGTTTTTAAAATGTGGTCGGGCAATTTCAAAACTTCGCGGCCTCAATATATTAACTATTTTAATAACCCTATTTGCCGTAAAAAAAAATATAAAATTTGGGTGGGAGGAGGTGGTAAATAAAAAATTACATCAAATAATATGTTGTACGTATACAAATTGTATTATTATCGTGTCTGTATGTTGGTGAAAAAATGTCCAATGGATTCCATCCGGGTTTGACCATCCTACGTTAAAACATCCCTGATACATCCTGTCCCAATAGGGAACACAATTTTACTAAATATTTAGTTGTATTAAAAGAAAAAATAAATAAAAATAGTTAATTTCTCACTAATTATTAAAAAAAACTGAATAAACATTTTTTTCTGAGGAAAAATCACAGATTTCGACAGACACCAGGGGACTATATATTAATTATAATTTATATTATGTACAATGTACATACAAAGATATTTCCCAAAAGCAAATTTTTTGGTAACAAATAAATTTTTAGGATGCTACAAAAATATATAAATTCAAATCCTTAAAATATAAAAATATAGATTTAAGATACTGTTGAAAAATGAAAATATATTTATTTTAACTTAGTTTATAAATAATAAACATAAAACATGTTAAGACTAATGAGTAATGACTAATAAAATTAAAAGGTTAATAATTTAGTCAAAACTGATGATTTTCCAGCAAAAATGTCTATTACCTGAAAATAAATAAAATAATTTAGATTAACAATTATTTTTATTAAAATTAAGTACAAAATGCAATAATTACTTTATCAATATCAATATTTATATCATGTTCACATGAAATGAGCATTAAATTTTCTAATCTTGTTTGTTCCATCGTTGAACGTAGCCTGGTTTTTATAATTTTTAATTTTGAAAAACTTCTTTCAACTGTACAGCTAGACGTTGGTAGTGTTAAGCTTAGTTTAATTATATTATATAAGTTTTCAAATTCTGCTTTTATGTTGGCGTTATTCATTGTTTCAAAAATATTTATTAAACTTGCCATGTTTTTATAATTGTCTATTTCCCCATCACTTTCTTCATCGTCACTATGAATGTTGTCTTCATCAGAGTCTGCATGGATTTTTTCTGGTAGCTTTAATAACAAGTTAACATCTAAATCTTTAACAATCTCTTTAAACATGATATATTCATTTTTGATTAATTCTTGGTTTAATCCATACACATTGCATATCATTTTAAATGCATCTTGAGGGAGATCAGTTTTTTCTTTCATTCTTTTTAATGATAATAGACCAATATCTTTCATGACTGATACTGAATTTTGATTAAACTTGTCATGAATCTGTTGTATTATAATGTCGATTGTTACAAAATATACTGATACTTTAAAGTATTGAACTGGATTCTCAATAGTTTCATCAAAAGTTATCTCTCCGATTTGTCGAACAACTTTTTTTTTCCTGTTCCTAAAGGATCGTAAATTATTTATTTCAAAATCACCAAAATGTTTTTCTGAAAATGATTTTGCTTCTTCAAAAATATCATTGAAAACTTCATCATTACGCATCATAATAATATTATTTTCTGCTTTTTTTAAATAATTGACGGCAGCCAAAATGTCTAAATCTCTACCTTGAAATAATTTACTTAAAGGCCCTAGAATATCAAACAGATGCTTAAACATAAATGCTGTTACAATAAAACGAGAAGACTGAAAATACATTAATAGCCCATTGCATTCAGTGGCTATTTTATAATCTGACGAGCCATCTTGATTTTTAACTTCCTCTAACATATTCAATATTGCTTCCAGTGTTTCAAAAATTGTTGCCAAGGCAAATGAGTTTGACATCCATCTTGTGGTACCAACTCTTTTTATTGCATGTACTTGTTTTTTTGGATAAATTTCTTTTTGCTTCATTCTATAAATGTCTGATCTTTTTTTACTGCATGTTATAAAACAGTAAAGTTTTTCCATATTCCCAAATAAATCTACTGCTTCTATACAAGATCCAACAGCAGATAAAACTATTAAATTTAATCTGTGGGCATGACACCACACAAAAAGAGCTTTTGGATTTTCATCAAGAATTTGTGCTTGGAGTCCAGAGTATGACCCCCTCATATTTGCAGCACCGTCGTAAGACTGACCAACTAAATTTTTCTTCCAGTTCAAACCACATTTTTCCATTACACATTTAAACATGTCAAAAAGCACTTTACCAGTAGTTAAAGGCGATTCAGTTATTGCAATAATTCTTTCATGTATTTTAGATTTGAAAATGTATCTTGCAATAAATGAAAGCTGCTCCTTGTGTGAAACATCAAATGTCGTGTCCATACATATACTAAAATATCCAGCCTTCACAATCTGTGTTCTAATAACTGACGAAATATATTGAGCAATGGAGTCTATTAGAGAATTCTGTCGATCCCAAGAAATAAAAGAATTTTCTTTCTTTCCTTTGGCCATTAACTGATTGATATGAACAGATAGAGTAGGCGAATGTTGTGAAATTAGAACAACCATATCTTTAAAATTTCCTTTCAAGTCACTTTCCCAATTTTCTTTATGCCCTCTGAATGGGAGATTATGTCTTGCCAAAAAAATTGTTATTTCAATTAATTGTTTAACTAGTTCCCTATTGAATGCCACTTGCCGGTTATGGTCTTCAAGTATTGATGGTAGAATTGGTAGACAACTTTGTTTTAATTTAACTTTTAATGATGCAAATATATGAGTAGAAGAAGTTTCATGTTTAGTAATTGATAATGATCCATTTTTCCAATGACAAAAACCTTCTTTTGTCCATGCAGTATTGGTATTTTTACCATATAATATGCAATAGAGGCAAAATATCTTATTTAATTTAGGAGAATAACTAAGCCATTCCCGTTTTACATATGTATTATCAATTAACTTTCTGTTGTACCAAGCTGAATGAAAACTTCTATTTAGATGGTCTTTTTCATAACTCACCAAGCTTAAATCTTGTTCTTTGGGCTGACAAGCTCCCAAACTTAGAATCATATTTTTTAACTCTGGAGTCCATTGTTCAACATTAACAAAATTAACAGGATCATTTCTAAAAATTATATTTGAACCATCCAATAGATCTCCACTTGCAGTTTCTTCAAATAATTCAAGTGAAACATTTTTGACTACGGATTGCTAAAATGATAATATATATATATATTTTATAATAATTTATAATTAATAAGTACCTACCTATTTATAACTCATAAGTCAAGATTTAAAAAATAAGTTTATTTACCAAACAATTATTTGTAGAATTGTTGTCCATTACAATATTGGCAATATCTGCATTTTCTTCAATAACTTCTGTGGAAACATTTTTAGCTGCAGATTTCTAAAATGATACATTAATATTTTATAATTAATAGGTACCTACTCATAAGTCAAGATTTAAAAAATAAGTTTATTTACCAAACAATTATTTGTAGAATTGTTTTCCATTACAATATTGGCAATATCTGCATTTTCTTCAATAACTTCTGTGGAAACATTTTTAGCTGCAGATTTCTAAAATGATACATTAATATTTTATAATTAATAGGTACCTACTCATAAGTCAAGATTTAAAAAATAAGTTTATTTACCAAACAATTATTTGTAGAATTGTTGTCCATTACAATATTGGCAATATCTGCATTTTCTTCAATAACTTCAGTGGAAACATTTTTGGCTGCAGATTCCTAAAATGATATATTAATATTTTATAATTAATAGGTACCTACTCATAAGTCAAGATTTAAAAAATAGGTTTATTTACCAAACAATTATTTGTAGAATGGTTGTCTATTACAATATTGGAACCATCTGCAATTTCTCGAATAACTTGTAGAGAAATATTTTTGGCTACAGATTGCTAATTTTTTTTAAAATAAATATCAGGTATTTGTAATAGTTGTAATAGTTTTGATTTTAGAAAATGTTTAATATTTAATATTCATAATTCTTGAGCATAAAAAATAAGTATTAACTTACTTTACATGATGTATTGGAAGAAAACATGTTAGTTATTTTGTGACATTGTTGGGCCACAGTGTTTAATATTTTCTGGTGTTTTTCCCTATTTTTCTCTGCACCACCTTTAAATTTTCTTTTTTTGTTGTCATTATTCATAATTTAGCCTGCAGATTTACTTTAGAAGGTTTTAAATAATACAATTAGAATATTAAACAAAATATCTGAAATTTAAATTTTAAAAGCTCATTCAAAATATTATAATTGTGAATTAAAATTATTTTATTTAATTATGCGAGAACGCAATATAAATAGGTATATAAATAATATTAAATTGGCATACAGATATATTTAAATATAATATATAATATTTATATTTTAGTTAAAATAAAATTATGTAAAAAATAATAAATAAATAAAAACTAATTTTATTCATAAAATAGTTCATAATTTGTTACTACTTAAAGTATATTTCATTTTGGTTACCTAAGTAATAGTATAGGTTACTTAAGTATAGAAATGTATCATACAATTTATATAATAAAATTTATTATATACATTTTATTTAATGGAATGGCCGCATAAAATTTGTAATAAATAAATTAAGAAAAATAATGTATGCAATTAAACATTTAACAGATGTCTTAGAATTTATGAAACAAAATAAACAAACATGTTCAGTGGAACCCATCTTTATCTTCTTGAAGAATAAATAAAAATAAAAATAAGTTTCTTTTTAAATTATTTTATTATAATATGATGAATAGTTAAAACATGATAATTAATAACGGTTCTGACTTAAGTTACACATTGATAGGATAGTATTTTTGTTTTAATTATGTTGTACCTACTTTTGTACTATCAAGTTTATCAAGAAAATAAATAGTATTTAAATAGTAAATGCAAGTAATAATGTACTTGGTGTAATCTGTAACAATGCTTAATTTTGTTCTTTTTCATTTATCTAGTGGCTATAGTAATATTCATAAAAAATTTCCGTTTGTAAAAAGGCATTGTTAAATATAAAGACCTATAATAAACCTATAATAAACCTACAAATAGGTATTTAATTTAATAAATAATCTAAAAAAATTAAATCAGTAGTAAGTAACATTTTATGTTCTATTTAAAAAAATAAATAACTGTTAATTAAAAATTACATAACAATTAATTACAATTAATGAAGCCATTTTTAAGATTAAATTTTAAATAACTATTTACATAATTCATAAAAAAGATATACCTATATGGCTATATAATTTATTAATATGTATTTATATTATATATTTATATGCAAGAAAACAATGTAATTTACCATACTTCATTATATCACTAATTGGAGGGTAAATCTACACATCAAAAAATAAAATAAAAATTCCAAAAAAAGGTTGCCCTGCGGTCTGCACCTTAATAAAGTTCCATAACAAATACTAGATATTCACAAATGTTCTTAACAAAAAAACTAATGACTACATGTCTACATACAGATTACTAAAACTAGTAATATTGTTAATTTTGGTTGTACTAACCTGAGTACTAATGACTGAGCACTGACGTCTTTTAACTGTTGCGGTGTCAAAATTAAAATGGAATTCAGCAAAAATGTAAAAAATAAACTGATTTTATAAACTAATACAGGCTATATTATCATTAATATAACACATTAACACGGACACGCGAATCGATGAATCACAATACAATGATAATAAAATCAAATTCAACAATATTTTAATTTCCCACTTATTTGAACAATTATTAATATTTTATTTTAGATCTGCAGCGACAGTCAACCCGCCGACAGTCGCGGACGGGTATTTCCACTGCAATACGTACCTATTTGTCCATTTAAAAATAACATTGTTATTACTTGTTAAAATTAAAAATAAAAATAATATTATTTTATTCACATACTCATTATTACACATTTCTATTAAAATATTATTTTGTAGTTATGACTTTTGTTTCAAAGTCCATTTTAAAATGTAAATTTTTAAAATTTAAAACCTTTAAAATACGCCCACGAAAATTATACGCCCGGGGATAAATCCCCGACTTCCCCCCCTAGATCCGGCCCTGTGTACGTTGTAGTCGTTGCACCATAATATAATAGTCAAATAAAATAATAACAATAACAATAACATCACTGATAATAGACATGACATAGAGTTTTTTCTATAAATAGCATGGACATCGATAAAATTAACCGAAAATGATATGATGGGTGGGTAGTGTATGACGGTTTGCGGGGGGCTGGATAGATTGATATTAAATATTAATCACGATTCACGATTAAAGATAGTATTATACTATTATCTAATATTATAATGTTTACAAACTATAGCCGTGATATTAATTTATTGGCAATATCGATATATTGTTACAAAGTATTAACACATCGTTAAACAAAATATTCCTATTTCTTATTACAGGAAACAGCCATGTTGCATAATACACATTAATAATATACTATGTTAAATGTTTGAATTATAATACTACTATATACAATTTTATAGAGGTACCCTAATATAGTAATATACATTACTATATTATATTACTCATAATACAATTATGATGTGAATATAATGTGGCCTACCAGCCACATTTTGACCTACCAGCCACATTTTGAACTACCGGCCACATTTTTCAAAAAAGAGGTCGGGCCACGGCCCGACCTTAACATGGACTTCGGCGCCACTGTGGGTAAGGACATAAGGTATCCGTATGCTATGATGCTAAAATATAATGTGCGTATCATCATTCATCTGCCACCGGTGACTGGCGTCGAGATCAATGAATTAATGATCTATACGACGAGACGCGTCACTCTATGAGTTATAATATATTATTAATTTATTAAGACTATTATACCTACGTTAATACATATTATAATAAATTGCGACTATAGTGTATCTACTATTATATACGAGTACCTACATAATATATATTTTATATATTGAACCAACATATTATAATTTGAAATTTATTGCACCATAGAAGGACGATCGTTCCCAACAATTATAGGTGTTTACATCGTCATTACTAGGGGGGGGGGGGGGCAATAGCTTCCAAAAAAAGTATTTAGCCTCCTCACATTTTCAAAAAAAAAATTTTACATGCGTCCAATGTGTCAATAAGTATGATAATTAATATTTATATTATACATTATTATTATCATTGTTTTATTTCTTCGGAAAGATAATGGGCTCCAATGATTAATGAAGAGGTTCGTAGGGCCCTTTAGATATTTAGATTTATAATATAGGTGCGTATAAATGTATAATACACTAATTATTTGGATGCACATAAAGGTTATAGGTTTTTGATTATAGTAAGTTGTATAAGTACATACTTAATACTTAATAGTTAATATTTAATGTCTTAGTATATTATACTCAATAGTTAACCATATTATATACCTACCTACCACGCGTATTTATCAACATATTTGTGAATTTAATGCATTTCTGTATGTTTATTTTTTTTCGTAAGAAGGGATAACATTTTTTGACAAGTACATATAATATTATAAAACATGTATTTAATTTTTTATTAATATTAATAAGTGTGTATATGTATAAGTAGGTACCTACGAATACGAACATTTATTTTGTATAATATTTGGGGTTTTTAATATATTATTGTTACGTAATATTTCCATAGATTTTAGCACGATTTTCCTATATTTAAAGTTGACTTATTACACGATCTGACGCTCGTGATAACTGATGATTTTGGCTGCATCAGTGTCGAATGGATTTTCCAAACTGTGTCTGTGTGTGTGGTGGACTTTCGACCCTAGCCCTATAACCACGCTGGATCTAGCCGTAGTGATCGACGCTGCAGCACAACTCAACGGGACACGGTTAGCCACGACGTGAAAACCATCGGAACCCGTAAAGGCTGCAACCGCTTTAGTGCTGAAACTGACGGAGGCGACTATTATACAAATGCAATCCTTGACTGCACATTCATCGCTGATGACCCGCTGAACTTGGCGAGCCGTCATGCACCCTGTCAGCTACTGCTTCAGCAGCTGCAGCCAAAAGACAGTGCATTTTGTATGTGCCATAATCATAAACGAACGGTATTGACGATTGACGCCAACGATTTTTTTTGTATTATGTAATTTATTATGAATTATGGTTGGTTGTCTCGAACGCGTGTCTACCTTCCGACTTCTTCTCAACTCTTCGAGTATGGCCAACCTGTACTACACACCGTTGAAACCACTGTTTAGAAGACTCTTGGCGTATCGTTGTACCTGACATGTCGACTTGTATAAGCCGAACCCGGCGGACCCATATTATATTTTTTGGTATACCTACACGGCTACACTGGGTACCTACACGACAAATATTGATCGTTGGGAAACACACGAACATAATAAATATAATAATGTTATTTTACCACGTAAAACACTTAGGTAGGTACTCTCCAATTCCGTTTGCAGCCGTTTTATGCAATGAAATCTAACAGAATAGATGACAGACGTCAGTACAATATAGATTAGGGCCGGTATTACAATCGTTAAACTAAGGTTAAACCAACGAATTCGGCCGGTAAAATCAGTGGGTTGGGCGTAGAGTCTTTAACTGTAGAGTCACGCTGCTGTGGATATGGGACATGGGTATAAAAGTTGTAACTTATTGGGAAATATAGATAAAAATATTCGTTATCCAAGTAGAAACCAATTTTTAAATATTAATATTATTGGCTGTCAAATATTTACATAATATTACATGTTAATTAACACGACGCATACAGTAATTGCCGATTAACATATTATATTGTTCCAAGTATTCCAACCACGGTTAAGTAGTAATAGTAATAAACAAATACACCTGCAATGGGTGGACAGGCATAAATCGGATGCAATATAGAATTGAAAGGGACGCTGATTTGTTTTAGGTCTTAAAGCCACTTGTTTTATTTTTCCAATTCCAGCATGGCATATGGGGTATACTTAATAAGTACCTATAATATTTTATCAAAGTAACTAATGTCAGTAATTCTTATTGTATTTGACATTTGTAACGACGTATAGAGAAGATGTGTTCTATAATTCTATAGAACACGGTCGTTGGACGTGAATACATCTCGAATTCTCAACTCGTGTGGATATATATATATATGGGAACATATAATTTTTTTTCTCGACATTTTTTATTAGGCTATCTATTATAAATTTGAACAATGAACCTATTTAATGCTAATAAACAAAATCACATGAAGAACAGAATGAGTGGAGTCCCAGTGGAGGTACTTCAACATGAAATTATATAATTAGTTGAACATACACGGCTTAATTATATGACATTACGCACGCTGCTTTGTTATAACCCACAATAATAATATTAAAGTAATTGATTGATCCCATACCGTTTTAGATAGGCAACCAAATGTACAGATATAGCTACATAATTAATTATCCATACAGGCAGCCCGTCACGCGTATAGACATTGGTATTATTGTTTTGTGGTATACTGGTATTAGGTAGGTATCTACTTCACGGTCAGGGCCGGATTGGTATGTATCGGCCCATCGAGATTTTCACTTCTATGTCAGCTGTAATCTCTTTTTTTAAAAAACCAGCCAATTCAACAAAACCGGAAATATCAAAAAAAATTAACGTTATATTTGATTTTTATATTTTTATTAATAATTTAATTCTACTCATGTCGTAGTATCTCCGCTGGGAGGCCTCTACAGTCTGTTTAATCTGTATTTTTATTTTTATTTTAACCTATATTTACCATAAATTAAGAAGAATTTTTACAAAGTCAAATGATTTTTCCAATACAAAACTGCAATAAAACCATATAAAACTTATTTTAAAGAGGTTGAAGATATATTAAGGAAAGACAAACGGCGGTATTTTTTTTTGGATAGCATACCTGATGAACGTTCAGAATTTATAGTTTCCTATATTGAAGAATTAGAAAAACGTGGTCCACCCTCGTTGACTGGTCAGATAGCCCTAAGCCCCTGTCTATAAAAATGGGAAGGGAAATATTTTTTTGGGCGATTGTTAACTCCACCAGTTTTATTATGAATATTATATTATATCAACTATATGCTCTTAGCCGTTAGAGAATTTTTAATTTTTGGCTTCATTTTGATATATTTTATGTAAAATGTATTATTTACTTATAAGTTATAACTATTATATTTTAATGTGGACGATTATCAATTAATATTATGAAAATTATGAATATTATATTATATCAATTGTATGCTCTTATATGTTAGATAATTTTTAATTCAATGAAAAATAAAAGAATTCATTTTTTATGTGAAGATAGAAAAAGTGTAAAATGTAAATAATTAATTTAGTTATAATTAGAGTTGAAAATAATGGCTTACTGACAGTTACTGTCTCATTAAAGAATGTAAATCAATGTCTACCAAGTACCAAAGTTTGTATGTGAAAAAAGAGTGTTGCAAGTACACGCGGATGAAGTGAAACTTTTTTAAAGAGGGTATGAAAAAATAACACTATTGTCCATCACTGTCAAATATTAGGTTTATATTGTTGGTAAAATAAAAAAATAAAATTTTCAATTGAAATTAATTTATCATTATTATACAAATATTATTATACTATAAAATAAAGAATAATGTAAATATTATTTATCACATTCATATGATATATATTATTATATTGGTAATCATAATCAATTTATATATTTTATGTATGGATAAGGTTCATTTCGGATTGAGTAATAAGGGTCATTTTAAAACACAGATTTGACATGGGAATAGTACGTTTTGATCTATTCTGACGACGCCAATCGATTTATCGATCGATATCTAACTCGATTTTGGCAATAGTACGTTTTGGATTTCCAGCCCTCAAGTATTTACTCACTAGGACAAATGAGGTAAAAGCATAGATAATATAATATATATATCTTATATTATCTATGGGTAAAAGCATGCATCAAATTGTCTCGTTTAAATGCCCTCGATTAGATCAGCTAGTAATTATATAAAAATTTAAAAAAACAAATATGTTTCCAAGTTATATGGTTTTCAAAATGTTCTTGAGTATTAAATTTGTATGCATTCATGATTATTGTGGTTGTTTAATTGTACATAGCTGAATAGCGTATAATGTGAACTGATAGTTCTGTTAGTTTGCGTGTCTGCCCCACTTATGATTGGATGGCATTTCATGAGCTCTGGCCTCTAACAGTCTAACCTGTATAGATAATCGTGCTTCCAACGTTTAATATACAAATCAAAAACAAAAGAAACATAAATAATTATTAGACGCCTTTATTAAGTTTTGAGATCTTAATTATATATTAAAATACTCAACAACATAAAATAATATTCTATTTAATATGATATAAATGATTCATTATCGTCATTGCAAGATAAAGCTCCTACATAATGAAAAAAATAATTGAAAATTCAAACTATTTAGGTATTGTTTTCATAAATCACATATTGTATTACACCTAAACCTACACTATTAAAATATAAAGTATGTTGTATTCCAATTATTAAATTAAAATTCTAACACAGATAGCAAACAATAATTAAAATTTTCCAAGCATGGTATTTTCACAAATTAAATTGATTTGGAATCAAGTTATGAATCACAATTCACAATTAATAATAAATATTATAATTAATAACTAAATAGTAAATATGCATTAATAGTTTAATAGTTAAAGTATCAACATATAAAGCTAAATAATAATAATGCCTTTATAGACAAATAATATGGTATTTGTTTTAATATGAAAATCTATTTCAAAAACAATTATCATGGACATGTGTCTTTAATACATCTAGATCAAAATAAATAACTCTGTTTTTTTCCATATAATATTATTGTTATTGTTATCTATAAGATTTTTACTAGATGCAATGTTGTAATGCATGAGGGTACTTACATGTACATGATATATATTATGTTTTTATATTGAATTATATTTGGCTTATAAATCAATTATAAATCTTAAGCTTAAATAAATTTAACACTTTGGAATATATACAGGAATAAAATGGTTGTCAATAGAATTAACTACATGTAAAGATCACTTTTTCAAATTTTTTGCCACTGCAAACCCAATTCCGACGATAGCACTAAGGCCTAATGCCAAAGCTCCAGCCACCGCCATTCCTTTGTGTGCATCTGAAATAATTTCAAAATAATGATTCACAACATATATAATACAGTACTATTTTTTTTCTTAATTTGAACATTCACTTGGACATTTAAATATCAAAGAATAAAACTATTTTTAGAACTGTCATTAACATAAATAATAATTATAATTTGATTTAATTTTGTTTAACTATAATACTTCAGTATTTAATATTTATGATACCATTATTATAATTATTAGGAGGTTTGACATGTGTATAATAATGGAAAGGAACAAAATACATTGATGATAATGATATTAAATGATGATCATGATCAAAATATATTAAACTATTTTCAAAACGTACCAGATTCCATTTTCTTTTGAATTGTGATCAACAAGTTCTGTGCTTGCATATTTTCAGGTTGCATATGTAAGAATGCTTTAATGAATTGCAGTGCTGTACTATATTCCTGAAAAATATGTATTAATTGTTAAGGGATTTAAAATAGTAATAAAATCTTAGAATCTTCAATAAATATAGGAACATATTGTAATATAGGTCTTTTTCTATATATTTTTTTTTTTTATGAGACCATAAAACATAAGGTATCATACTCGGTACTTACTTTAATTCTTGAATTTCCTAATGATAAGTAATAAAGGTAATTTCGTTTGGCATCATCATCATTAGCTTCATGTTTAATCAACTGTTCCAATAATATGAGTCCTTTTCTGATGTCAGCTGGATAATTGCTTCTCACTAAGCACCAAGCATAATGAAACTTTGTTTCTTGAGAAACGGTTCCTGTAGTTAGTTGATTATGATATTCTTTTTCAAATTTCTGAAAATTATAAATAGGTATTTAAGATTTTATATAAATATTATACCAATAACAAATTGTAGTTTCTTATGTTTTAACAGACGAAAATTTATTGTTAATATAATATGCATTATATCAAAAAATTATCAGATGACAAATGTTACAATGACCTTGAACTTAAACCAAATGTAAAAAGAAAACTTTAGTTTTAAAATAAAACAAGCCTATAATAAATGTTATGAGTATTGTAGGTAGGTAAATTAAGGTTTTCCATTATGACCGTCGCAGTATAATATAACCAAGTAGTGGTATCCCATTCCACCATACTCGTTTCTTGTTCAATGTTTATTACACATAATTAATCTATTTAAGTATAGCCACGTTCAAAAAAAGTATAGTGTTAATTATAACAAATCTTTAATTTACCTTCCTTGATAAATTCAAACCTTAGAGATTCCAATAAAATATCTATTTCCGCACCAAAGACGAATCCAAAAGCCACAAACTGACATAACCGAGAGGGGAACACAACAGTATTGTATATATTTTGTATTGTTGGACTCCAGACCAACTGAGATAGTACAAGGAAGGCCTTTTATCTAAAAACTAGCAGTGTCTACGTAGGTACTTAAAAACAAAAACTGTAATGATAAATCAGTGTCCGCTAGCAAAAGATTAAGAAATGGCTATTGAATGGGCATCGTAAATCGATGGAGAATACAAATAGATAAACAATAAGGACTTACCTTAAGATCTTCCATGGTGACCACATCGCTTAAAACGTCTTCAACGTCCATTTTCTCGGAGGTTTTCAAAATTGTAATCTGCCAACTACTTACCACTATAAAAAAATACTATAATAAATTTAAAAAAGTTAAAAACGTACGTCGTTTATGTGCACCAAAAGGGTGGCGGCAGACTACGGCGGACTCGTAGAATAAAGATAACTGGGCGGACTGACAGACCTTTGTAGACGAGTTAATCCGATTCTGACGAAATATCAAATAATAGATGTTTGTCGGGTAAACGTATGACGTATCATCTGACTCAATGTTTGGAATTACACAGTTACACTATTTTATTATTATTGTATATAGTTTGATAAGCCATACATACACGATGATAATAATATATATTGTAATCAAATATAATAGTTTTTAGCACGGTTGTATATCTACAACCATGGTTTTTAGGTAGTACGTTTTAGTGAGATTTCAAATTCTGAAGACGTCAAAACGATTGGATTGTATTATAAATAATAAATAATGAGTAAATACAATAAACTTATCATTAATTATCAAAAATCAAAATTAAAAAATAATATTATTTATTATTAGGCATTGTAATTTGTAGCATTGACTGTATAGTGTATAATGTATATTTTGTGTGCGAGTGAGACAGTTGAACAGTCAACAATAATTACCACCGCATAACTACTCAGCAGCTGATCGCGTTTGTTATCACTTATCAACATGGTTATTGTAAAGTGTAAGCATTATTCTGTATTTATGTTACGCATAGGCATAGATAATAATATATTAATATATTGTGTTAATATCTTATATTCTTATATAGTCTTCTATTTATAGTTACTATGGTGTCTGTGTATCGCCACATTTTACTAACACAGATTTCTATATAGTAGTGTAGACCAAGGTGTATTATCAATACAAGACGTGCCAGTGCATCCTAATCCCCCCCCCCCAGATGCCACCATTGGTTGAGTACACGGAGTTATATATAGGTAGTAGACAGTATCATGATAATATATAATAATAAAGAAGTCTGTGATTTAGTATTTTTTCGTATAATTCTTCTACTATCTATGATTTTACGACTCAATACTTACTACGAAACATCACGATGTACTATCTTCTGTAAATCGTGCGTAATCGCATAGGCAATTATAATATTTATAAAACTGATTACATATTCGTATTTTTATAATATATATACGGTAACAACCTAGTCCACAGTCCAGTAGTCCAAATGGCACAGACATAGATTATTATAAAATTTTTAGAATATTATAAAAGGCACGGATATAATTTTATAAAAAAAAAAAAAAATATACAACATTGTCAACATAGTGATTAGATATATATTAGATTATATTATAGTAATTAATACTAATAATTTATGTAATATTATTAGCATAGACAAATATTTAAATAAAATAGTTAATAAGGCAATTAGTAAATTAGTTAAACACGTCTTGAAATACTGTAATTTTGTATGACGTATAAACCATTGACATATTATATTATTATGTCTTAATTTATAGGTACTTTATACGTATAAACAGTGGCTATTTCGGAGGGGGGATATGGGTGTTAACTGTTACAACACCCCTCCCCCCATCGGCTGTATTTTGTTATATTTCACCAAATTCCAAACTTATACATTATACCGAATTTCTACTTCACTGTTTGGTACCATTTTCAAAGATCTAAAACAACTTAGGCGGGCTAACTTCCAAACTTTGAAAACTCTTACTAACCGCTCGGGTAACTTGCAAATTCTAATATCAGGCTCGCAAATTCTTGCTAATCATTAGTTTTTGTTTGGTGCTGATTTCAAAGTTCTAGGTAAAAAATGGTGAGTCAATTAAAACTAAAAAAATTAAACAGTCTGGGTGAGGCTAGGGACATATCTCAGCTTTAGAATTAAGTATTGACTAGCAAATTTCGTTGGAGGCCACGGCTATTTTAGCAAATTAAGACGAAACTTTTGATACCGGTTCGGGCTGATTTTAGTAGAATGGGTGGGTTGCTACTGCCTAACTTCTGCCTTGAATAGGAGCGGAAGTAATAACTAGCAAATTCTGGAAATCTCCGTGGTCGTATATAGTTGAGTACCTATCAGACATGTAGCTAAGTAGTAAGAGGTGTCCTGTGGTGGCCCAGCCACCCAAAATAATTACAGGCCGCCCCAATGGCCAAATTGTTAAAATACCCAAGGATCAAATAATTGACTAAAAAAAATTATACCATATTCAAAAATGTCTATTATGATATTTGTTATTATTACATAATTATCTTCAACACTCTCGACGATTACAAATAATATGTACATAACAGCTTGTAATCAGATGCAATCGATTTTTGAAAAGCATTGAGCATGGTCTGATTGCCAGAACTCAGAATAGAAATCATTCATCGATACATGTCCATCGTACCTCGTCGTGTTAACGTAGATGGTAGGAAACAATGCATCTATATTATTATTAACCTGCATTCTTATTTCATTAATTCTACATTTCCCATCACGGCATCATTGCTTTGTTAACGATGGTTAGCTTGGTACCAAGATAATTACTATGTACATAATATATATTATATATACTGCGCAATAATATACGTAGTAGGTACTAGGTACTAATGTACTATTAATAGGTAGGTACTATATATTGTATAGGTACTTAACCTATTTAATATTTATAATCCATAAAATATAAATATAAATACAATCGCCGATTTCCTACTATAATCTACTATAAGTTGTCCCCTCAAGAAAATATAATTATACTAATATTACCTATACAATACTATAAATAGGTATTTTGTTGTACTGTGTAAAATAACAAAGATTTAAATATTAAACTAGATAAGAAACTAAGAATTAGTAGACTCCCGAGTACATTAAATGGGGTTTCATCTTCATAAATACCTTTTAACTTTTAAGTACCCATTCTGTATGTTTACTCAACTCACTAAACACTGTATAGTAATATAAATATTAATAAAATACGTCTTGAAATTAAAAAGGTCTATGGACTAGGGTTTAAATTAATGGAAAATAATATGGTAAAATAAACGTATTCTAACCTCTGACTTTTATACCATAATAACCACATAAATACATAATATATAGCATTAATAAAACAACTATAAGTTGGTAACTACATATTAGTTGCCTATATTAGGTAGTACCTACCTACCTATAGATAAGAAATATGTTATTTTAACCTCTACAGATTACAGAACATGTAAGTAGGTAAGCTAATAGATAAAAATGTAAATGAAAATTATTAAAAACTATTAACAACCACAAACGCTATAGCCATAACGCTATAGTGTCTGAAAGTTGAACATTTAACTTGTGACCTCTAAATACAGTATGTACATCGTATACAGTACACAGTATACGACGTATAGTAATACTTAATAGTATGTACGTTATTACATAATATATCATAATATTATGTGCCACTAAACATTTCAGCCATATATTATACCTTACTTTAAATTTAAATTTTGTTTGAGGATTGTATTGATAGCAATTATAGATGTCAATTATTACCTATATTTGTCTATTTTTTATGAAGAATGATGTGTTTTATGTATTGTAGATACTCTAAGCTGAGCACTAACTAGTAAGAAATTTAAAATTAAGTTAGAAAAATACTAGAGGAGATTACTTTTGGTTTTAGATTCTGAGCGAAGCGATGAATGTATTGATTTTACAATGATGTGTGTTTTTTTTTTATTTTTGTGTCTGTCATCACCTTTTAGGACAGTAAAAGTGCTTGGATTTTCTTCAATAGTAACTTTTCTGATAGGAAAGTGAATCTAGTTGGTACTTTGGGGGGTCAAAAGTAAAAATTTCTCAGTAGTTATCATACGCGACGTGAAAAACAAGAAAAATTTAGGAAAAAAGGGAATTTTTACGCAAAATCTATTTTGGATTTTGGTGTAACTCTAAAACAAATGACCGTATAGACGTACATGAAATTTTGACTGAACGTTTATATTAGCATTTTCTATACACCATAACATTTTCCAAATATTTTGACTTATTTTGAGCTGTTTACAGACATTTTCAGTTTCCATTTTTTTTAGTTTTTTTTTCTATAAATATCAGTAAAATTTCATCTGTTGGGTAAAAAAAGCTTGAAAATTTAATAGAAGGCATATTAATTTGATTTGCTTGTAGACATTTTTATTTGACAAAGGTAAACAAACTTATGAATAAGCTTGTATTACATTTTCAAATCTTAGGAGGTTATTGTTTCAAAGGCACATCAAAAAAATTAAAAATCCTTAGTCACAGTTTTTATTTATAAGCATTTAAAGTTCAAATATTGACAAAATACGGAAAAATCACGAAAATTAGCAAATTATTTTGAGTTGAGAATTCATAAAAAATTTTCTTTTTAAATCTAAGATTTGAAAATGTAATACAAGATTATCCATAAGTTTGTCTACCTCTATCAAAAAAAAAATGTCTACAAGAAAGTCAAATTAAATTTTTATGAGCGTTTGAAATTCATATTTTTACAACTTTTGATATTCACTCGATATCTCATGTAACGATTTTCTTATATTGTTGTAATTAAAAAACGTATGACTATAGATACTTGAAAATTTCACTTAATGTTTATATTAGCATTTTCTATACACGATCAAATTTTGAAAATAATTTGACTCTTTTTGAGCTGTTTACGAACATTGTAAGTTTTAAATTTTTTTAGTTTTTTTTTCTATAAATATCAATACAACTTTATTTGTTGGGTAAAAAAAGCGTGAAAATTTAATGCAAGGCTCCTGATATATTGTTACAACAACAGTTGAAAATATTAAAAATATATAGGCACAATTTATTTTTATAAGCATTTAAAGTTCAAATTTTGACAAAATTTATGAAATTTATGACTTAATAATTATTTTGTAGTTAAAAATGTATAAAATGTTCAACTTTTATAGCTAAGGATTGAAAATTTAAAACAAAGCTCCACGTAAATATAGGTTATTTATAAATTACTTTATTCACAATAATATTATCAAATATACTTGGTAATATCATAGGCTGACGGACCGTTTTCGCTCAGAATGGTTTTTCTTATACAATGATATTATATCATTGAATTCAAATTTAACACCATCCATTACAGTGACCCACTTGTAACCTACTGGCTACTGTACAGCAGTGCGACATTCACTTACCCATCTTTTTTTTTGACAATACATATTTTGAATTCTTTAGCACATATTTTTGTTGTATAAATACATACTTTGGCTATATAAATACATATAAATCCTAGCCCTATTTATTAGTATATTATAATTAGCATAAAATATAGCATAATATAATGTATTTATTATTTAGCCATGATAATTAGTTTATTATCCGTTGACGTGATGGGGGCAGTTCAGCCCGCGATAAGAAAGTATAGCTGATAACCGTAATCAAGAGTTCGAATTCTAACCTCAAATTATCTGTGAATATACCACACGGTTTAAGTATTGTTCTATGGTTTAAGATAAGATTATCTTAAACTGTGATATACCACCTTTTGCTACCATGGAATAGATATCAGATACTATTGTTATCATCACGGTTTATCTATTCGAGTGTTTAAAATTATATAATTAATATTATTTTATATTATTTTAATTAATTTGAATGTTAAAACTTATAAGTTAACTCGAAAGTGACTGTTGACAAAGTTTAAATAAAAAAAAAAGTAATTATACTCATTTAGCAATTACATTTTTTTTGTACTTATGTGATATTGTTCCGATTCTGGTATGTCACTATTTCAGTAGGTACCAAGCTATAATGAATCATAAAAGTAGTGTTTGAAATACAGTTTAATTTTTTTTAACGAATCCCTCCATTTTTGTCCTTACATTACACACTATTTAAAATGGAATCTACCGGGACAAATAATATTCCAGAAAATGCCGAAAGCAAAATCCAAACCGCTGAAAACGAAATCAAACCACAACAGCGATCGGCGGAAAAAGAAAAACTTGTTCTAGAACTAACAGATATGGGCTTTTCCAAATCACTAGTGCTACAAGTAATATATTTTAATATTGAGCATTTGTACTTAAATTCTTATTTTTAAATACCTATGTTTAAGATTGTAGATAATGCTGGTGATGTACCTAAAAACTTAATTGTTGAACAACTGTTGACTACAAGTTCAGAACCTAGTGTAAATATACCTGTGGTAGATGATGACGGGGATAAATTATGGGAAGATGTTACTGTTGCTAATAAAATGGTTATCGTTATAAACAGTGGCTTGAACATGAGCATTGGGAAAACTGCTTCTCAAGTAATTGAATATATTATAAATTATAATATAACCTACTACACACTATTTTTTTCACACCAAATTACATGTTTTAATATGCTGAATTCTAGAGCTTGAAAATTGTTTGGAAACTGTTCAAAAGTTACGGCATATCAAAGTTGCCGATATTACCGACTACAACTATATATGGCTTACACGCTCATTAGCCCCATGCATAGTGGTAATTTTGTGATGAATATAACGCATTATAAAAGTTTCATCCTTTCATAACGATACTTATTTTTTGCAACTTTTTTTCAAATTATTATTATTATTTAAATTTTAAATTGACAATTTGTTGTCAAATGTGAAAATATTATCTATGATTTGCCGTAACTTTTGAACAATAAGTTTCCACAAACTTTTTTAAACACTTGAATTCAGTATTCTAAAACATGTATTCTGGGGTGAAAAAAAAGGATTTCCGTAAAAGTAAACTTATACCTAAAAAATAATATACTTTAATGAAAAATCATTTTTTAAATTATGATTTTTGATTTTCTATATTTTAGGCTGCACATGCTGCATTGGGCTTGTATGAAGTGATGAAAGAACGTGCAGATCTAAGCTATGATTTAATTACATGGAATGAACAAGGGTAAGATTGAAACACTATTTATATTTTATAGGATCAGCAGATGGTTTACAAATTATCTTCTTTAGATACCTAAACACCTTAAACTCGTCTCCAAACGTAATTTTTTTCAAAATCCAATACAAATTATTAGGTAATATAAATACTAAAAAATGTTGTTTTGTAGTTTGTAGTTTATGTAACTTGTGTTAATTACCCCCCATGTGAAAGCTTCCCAATTTCATTATAAACAAAAACATAAAAGTTATTACATCAAATTACAAGAAAAAATGTTTCCTTACTATCATGCAAAATGTAACAAAATATTTTTGAATTGTCATAGTAACAATATAGGAGGAGCCTTGTGTTAAATGTTCAAGCTATTTTACCCAACAAATAAAGTTTTATTGACATTTATAGAAAAAAAAAACTAATAAAATTGGGAAATGGAAATATAAACAACCAGTGAAAATTTCATGTATCTACGGTTGTTATTTTTTTAGTTATACCAAAAACCAAAATTATTCATTTATTTCATGTTTTATCTTTAACTAACTGCAAGATCTCCCAATTTCACATTATTTTCCAAAAATGTATTTTATTGGTTAGGTCTTTCAGTTTTTAACTGGATAGTCAATTTATTAATGTTAATTACTAATACTATAAACTATCTTTTCAGAAGTCGAAAAATTGTTGTTGCAGCAAAGAACACTAATGAACTTATTAAAGTGTGTTCAGAAGGAAAAATACAAAAAATCCCATTTTTCTGTGTTCACGACGCAGGTCTGACTGAAGTGGAACCTAACTCATTCACTGCATTAGCTTTTTTTGGATCTGATCAAGAACTCAAGCCTGTAACCGGAAAACTTAGACTACTAAAATGAATAAAATATGTTTGTTTTGGAGAACATTTAATGCGTTTATTGGTTATATTTAATAACTTACAACTAACTCTTTTAGTTATACAACTATGAATGTGCTACATTAAAACACAGTATTGTATTCAGTTAAAAGTGAATAAAATTGAAAGTAATCTGCTGATATAATATAATATTATAGTTGTTTTAAAAAGTACAATATTAATTATTAATATTTAAAAACCAAAATAATTTACCTATAATCATTTAATCTAGGTAATTGGAAACTGTAAGGTTTCCTTCTTTTAAATGAATAATTTTATCATTATATGTTATCTAAACTTAAAGTATTATAAAATTATCTAAAGAAATAATTAACTTGACATTCCAAACAATCCAAATAATAGTAATATTTAACTTTATATATAATAGGTACATAACATTATATTATGTATATATATACAGTGTTGTAAAAAGCATTATAAATATCCAGTAAATGATGTTAAATTAATTGCCAACACCTTACACAATACACAATCTAACCAAAAAAATTACATTCCACGGTCAGCCTAAAGGGGTATTTATTCAGTTATAATAAAAAGTACAAATTGCGTTCACGCATAACCTGAGAATGAGTTAATTCCAATACATAGTAAAAACAGCATCAGATTTTTCTTGTTTTTAACATGTCAGTCTATTATAGGGGTTTAAAGAAAATATAAATAAATTAAAACCAAAATTTTTTTGGATTTGGTTTGAATAAATATGTTTAATTTGGATGATTATGATTGTAAAAGAATTTTGAAGCATTCGGATAACGGGTAGGACAAAAATCAGGATGTGTATCTAGTCCAGATCTGCCAAATGTCCTAATGCGTTCGGTATATGCATTCTGTACAGCGGTATCTGCTCCGGCACTTGTTATCACTTCTGTATTAATGGCTACACCTGCTGCACCCATGGCAACTTCCAAATTTTCTAAAAACATTATAGTAAAAATAAAATTAGTATAATTTCAAGTACAATGATTTCCAGACTGATCTACAAACAATCATGATAATCAAATTACAAAATGAACTATAATGGTGAATGACTTTTGACAGTTTTATTGATTGGGCATTTCAAACCCTATGTTTTCAAAAGCCGGATAATTAACACAAAGTGTGGTGACTGGCAAGTGACAGTTACGGATTTTATAGTATGTCGCATTGTTGCCACCGCGAGTTAGTTATTGTTAAGGGGATTCGATACAGAGATTTTCTGTTTTCGTCTAACACATGCGTGACATAGTATTTTATACCTGTTTTTTGCCAAACATACCAATCTAAATGAAGCAATAAGAATTCTAAAAACAAATTTGAATACAAATCAGTAGAAGGAAGCAATAGTTTCATGACTTGAGATTGGGAAAACTATGTCAATGTTCGCTACACTTTAAACGGGATGATTACATAATGCAGGTAATAATAAATATTTTAATAATTCAACTAGGTGCCTACAAAGTAAAATATATACAAATTAAGTTGTATAAATTATTATTTTAGATTTATCTTCAAAAAAACATTATTTAAAACAAAATGCTGTTCTATCATGTAACTTACTAGGACTCAAACAAATATTTACCCCCAATACTACTTTATTTTCAAAATCAGAAAGAGCAAAAAAGGAATGAAAATATTGTTAAACGTTGCTTAAATTTTGATGAGCAGATAGTTGAAGTGTCCAAGTAAGATTATGTACAAATAATGTTGTTTCTGAAGATAATTTATCTAATATTGAAGAAAGTATTACTAATAAAAGTAAGACAAATTATATTGGAATCCAGGTTACTAGTGATATTTTATTTTTCCACACTATTAAACAGTGATAAAATGTTGAATACATTCTTTTGGGTGCAATTACACAATTTATAAATTTGATCTAAACATATCCTGTCCAATACAAAAACTTGTAATTAGAAATTCTAATAATTAATAATACTATTATTAAAATGTAAGAGTATACAATTCTTTAGTAATTATGAAAATAGCTTTAATTTGAATATGGCTTATTGCTTTTTAGTAATTTAGTCTATTAGTTAGTTACATAGACCTATTGTATGATAGGTATGAATTATTATTATAATTGATCCCAAATCTAAAATATAACAAAAACAAAGAAAACTTATTTAATATAGTAAAAACTTATTAGTTATAGCAGGACAGTTTATGGAGTGTCACCGCAACGCCACAGTACACTCTGCACTGTTACCTCATTGAAGTTGTTGCACTAAAATCCCTCAGAGTGCGTATCTATGTTTAGCAATCGCCAATAGGTAAAAATATACGTTTATGTAAAGTTTATGAGTTTATTGTATTACGTAAAAGCCTACAAAGTGAGATACTTTTTAAAAGGTTAAATCTGATTAGTTTTACTTTTATAAATTCATTGCATAGCTATACTTGTATCATTGAATTAAGTTCATAAATAGGCGTATACTCTATGGATTTTTTTGCGAAAACAACACTGCATATCTCTATATGGTATCATGAAATTCAACACCAAGGCTCGTAAACAGTAACATTATAGAACATTTATGGGAGAAGATGCTCGAAAACAATCAGTTTTTGACGGTAGAGAGGATAAACTTAACTAGAATAGAGTATATATTTTTAATATATGTAATAAATCTACTTACTAGCTATTATTTGAGATAAAGACCCTTGTGGCTTAGAATTCGTCACTATCTTCCTGCGTTTGTTAGGCATACCAGATAAATATGCATCACTATAAGGTGGCTGAGTTCCTTGACGTCTTTGACGTTGTGAATCTCTAGCTATGACCGGTACCCATTCCTGTAAATTAGTTACCTCCCATAAATATTTATTTTTTTTGTACCAAAATATTTAATTTATAAACTCACTGAAGGAACATTGTGGTGCCAATCTTGAGATCCGATAACAACTTCGGGTAACGGTTCATTGATGTTTTCGGAAGAAGGCATAGAAGGATTGGAAGATTGTTCTCCATTAGTCTATGGAATAAAAATTATAAATTTACACTTTTCCCATTTTCAAATACACAATAAGTATCAATACTGACCGCTCTTAATAGTTGTGCTGTTTCATCAAATGGTACAATATAGTCAACTACAGATAAACTCATCATTTGGAAAGTGGTCATTCTTTCCCAGTATTGGTCAATATTCGCACGTAATTCATCCATTATTAAAAGGTGTAAATTTGTAGGAAGTGGCAAGTATTGCTAAAATTATTTTGAAAATGATTACTGACCATATTTTAAAATAAGAATATTAATAATTACCATTACTGCGGAAACACATAGCCGAAATATAGGGCGGCTGTTACAGCAATAAACTATCAATGATAAAAATCCTTCAGCAAACATGGACAATGTATGCACAATATTATTAATGGCTGCTGGTCGATCTGAAACATTTATACAACACATACAGTGACGTATAAAATAACAGCTACAAATTGTTTGAAGTAAGTTTATATTATTTTTTTTATCTTTATTTTATATTAAGAGGACGCTACATGGACATTTGTTGTCTCTGTCTTACAAGTGTGTAACATGGCAAATTATTACCAACACAGTTAGTTTAAAAATTAGAGTGAATTACCTCTTATAAAATTTAATGACAAGATTATTATCTAGGGCATCTTATAGGCTTTATATTATATTTTAAATTTTAAATACTCTTAACTCGCTTTAAAATTTAAATATAATAAAATGGTTCTCTAGATAATACTCTTACTTCAAAATATGTTAATAGGTAAGTTTGCTTCAATATTAATCATAACAGAGTTAAACAAATTATTCAGAACATACAATTTGCCATGTCACAAAATTCAAAGCTCATATGAGTGTAGCATCCTCTTATATTTATTTTTCATTTCTAACCACTCATAGGTGTCACAATTATCCATGACCACTATACCCTGATCCAAATACGAAGCCACCACGGCCGTCACAGGCAAAACCGGTTTTGCTACGTAAATCTGGTGTCTTTTTATTTGGAACAGGGTATAGATCGTATTAAGAGCTAGTAAATTGTCATAAGCACATTCTCCTGCTAATAAATATTGTTTGACGTGCAATCATTTTATCTTACACCGTGAATAAACCAATACAATTTTATTTACAAATGATATACTGTTGAGACTTTTTGGAGATATCATCATTTCAAATTCATATTGCTATAATTATTTACCTATATTTGTGAAATTAAATTAATTAAATTTTATTATTTTTATTATCTTTATTAACATTATTGAATATTTGCAATTAAGAGGATTCTACACCCGCTCTCCGTCGTACTAGTAGCAAATTTACGCTCAGCTTTGTTAGTTTAAACATAAGAGTGATAATGAAACTTAATGGTAAGAACATTTCCTGTGTTCGTATGTTGGTTTTTCATGATTATGCCGTTTATAAGTGAGTTATGAGAATTTTTAATTTACGCTATATTACACACGCATAACTTGCTAAAAAATTTAAGCAACACAAAAACACAGATAATGGTCTTACCATCAAGTTTCATAATAAATCAGTTCACTCTAATTTAAAATTAATGGAGTAAAACATGAATTACTGAGCGTACATTTTCTGTTACGCACTTGAAAGACGGAGACAACACATGCGAGAGTAGCGTCCTCTTTAGCCAACACGTGTGCGGGAGAATAGACAATGTAAGGATATTTTATGCCTATACTTAGTTATAATCTCTTTGAAAAACCCAGATTTATATTGATTATCGTAATGTAGTTAATTATATTTTGTATCATTCCTCATCCATTCTATTATATGGCTTTGAGCAGATCATACAAATTGTGTGTGGTTAGCTTTCAATATTAGATTGAATATTATATCATATTTTCTTGTGGGTTTTCTACAATGTTATAAATTTAAGCAAGTTCGGAATATGTTAAATATTACAATTTAAAATATCGTGAAATAAAAAGAAACTATATGAAAATGTAAATAATTTACTGTATCATTAAAGTTAACTTCACAAAATTGGAAGTGCAAAAGTCAAATTCAATATTTTAAAACAATTAGTCTGATGGATAGTTTTGTATAAAATAAAATGATGTTAACTTTGGTATAAGGATTTATTATATAATGTTTAAGAGTAAATGTTATAAAAATATTGACGCAATATTATTTTTAATGTTACATTAACACGTTGACTGCCATGCGACCGCTCTTATATGCGCCCAGTATATTTTTCAGTTTCATTCCAAATTTGTACATACTATTGTATTTGAAAAAGAATTTTTAAAATGTTTATTAAATCAAAAAAATTGTAAAGGTTCCCGCAGCTCTACAGTGCTTTTTTTTAGTTTATTATTGTAGTGCCATGGAAAAGTTAAATAATATAAAAACCCATATTAATTTACGGTCGCTGGCAGTCATGAGGTGTGGTAGTAATGATCAACGCTGGTCGGCGCAAAAGTATAAAATTTGAAAATTAAAATGACTGCTGGCAATCTCATGGCAGTCAACATGGTTAACTTGATTATTTATTCTTACATTTTTAAATCACTATGTTTGAGGAACATTAATAAGACGTCATAGCAATTATTGTGTGATGCAAACAAAAGAAAAAAATACCAATTTTCACATAATTGAGTTCAATAAAAACTATGGTACAAAAGCAAACAAAAATCTTACCTTCACCAAAGGAGATAACAATTCCACGTAGATTTTGAAGAATACATCGCCGGAAAGATGCATTCACATTAATATTTGTACGTGTTGGCACAGTACATTGCTAATGCATTCATAAATAAAAAATTGTTTTTAATTGCATCTTAAAATGAATTTAATAATTATTATTAATTAATATGCATTTTACTTACAAAAATGTTTATATATGGCACGATTTCTAAAAATACGCGATTTGCAGCATCCTCGATGTTTTGAGGGCTTGGTGGTCGATTAAGCATAACTCTATGCAATATGAAATTTACTAATTCTACAGAATGTGTAGAAACAGGATTAGTTCTAAGAGTTGAAGTTTGCGACATTAAATTCACACTGAACATGTCACGTAAGGTCCAGTTACGAGAAATCATTAAGAAAAAGTCTACCAATATAGATTGACCCTCTAAACTTCTAAAGTATGGTATTTCTCCAATAGGGGTTGTCAGCAATCCATTTGGTAGACGTGGAGTTGATTGAGAGGTGGATGTACTCATTGTATGATCAAAACCCTATTCAAAATAAAATGAAAATCAACATTAATAAACTCATAATCCAACATTTTAGTTAAAAACAAAAAAATCATTTTATCAAATGCAAAATAAAAATATTTCATTAGCATTGTTGTGTTATAAGTAAGGTTCAGAAGTTGTTGAATTTGCCTGTTTTTTTTTTGGGGGGATATTAAATGTATTAACGTTTTCTAAATAACTGTAAGAACAATAAATAAGAATAATCTTTTGAGATGTGGTGCTAGAGAATACTCTAGATTTGGCGGTAAATGAATAGAAAATTAGGAAAAAAAATATTAGAGGGAAGATCTCTATAGGCAAATATTAAAAACAATAAATTAATGGATTGGCCATCAACCGAGACAGAAGATTGCTTGGATTAGTTATATTTAGAGCGCGGATTTGTATGCACTTAAAAGTATTGAAATATGCCATATAATATGCAGTAAAAATCATGAAAATATGCAAAAAATATGGAGTCAAAATCATAAAAATATGTAAAAAATATGCAAAAATTTTTTATTTATTTAAAATTTACAATACAACTTATAATAATTAATTACTTAAATAGGTACTTCATAAAAAAAAATTAGGGAATTTTCAGAAAAACTTAATTTATTTTTAAAATTTTATTTATTATTTATTTATTTATTTATTTAATTCGTGAATTTTGTTAGAAAACGAACTCCTTATTTTTGGCATATTTACAATTTACGGACAACGACAATCGACGAAACTCAGTTGTATACTGGTATGTCGATAACTGACTGATACAGCAAAAGCAATTTAGATTATAGGTAGACACACATTTATTTTCGGCATATTAACGATTTACGGACAACGAAAAACGATGTAACCGAGTGCCAAGTGGTATGTCGATAACCGACTGACACAGCAAGAGCGATTAAGTTTACGTCGTAATCGATTATTTATCTTATAAAGGTTTAAATAAATATATATATACATTATTATTTAGTGACTATGAAATTTAGTTTTAATTTTTCTACTTGACAAAATATTATTTTATACATTTTTTTAAATTTTCGCTTCAATATGCAATAAATTTTGAATTTTGCAAAAATATGCAAAAATATGCAATAACCTTTAAATATGCAGAAATATGCAAAAAAAAATTTTCTCCATTAGCTTCATATTATGATGATTTGTGGAAATAACTGACAACAATCCAAAAATATTAAAAGGAAAAAAATATGCAATTGCATAGAAATCCGCGCTCTAGTTATATTATACTCTATTCCAAATAAGAGCGCACCAGGCGGCTGACAAAAACCGTTCAAATTCACGCATGAATATCACACTATAGACTGTTTCTGTCGCTGTAGCACGACACGGAGACCAATCAACCAGTCAGAGAATGATTCGACAACGCTGCGGGGTTTGTACGTTGTTCCGCTGCTCATTTGTATGCACCAAGGTGGTAAGGGCTCTCAATTGGAATATTAGTAAAAACAAATAGTAATGGATGAAGGATGTTACAAGATAAGAATGTTAAGGATGACAAAATATTAAAAGGAAGGCAAGTAGCAGAGAAGAGTGGAGAATTGCTGCTAACCATCTCAGAATTGTATACAGAAAAAATAAATGAATTGAGTCATTAGAATAAAATACTCTAGAACATATAAATGATTCAATCTTAAATGTTGTTTGGTTGCTAATAAAATGTACATAACATAACCATTGATTATAAATACTATAGATCGCTCACTGACCCGTATTTACAATGCCCGAAAAATTAATACGCGCCGCGTAAATATGGGCCAGTGAGCAATTCATAGGATTTATAATCAATGATATAACTAATTCTTAGGAGAAAGTCACGTTATAAATGTCTACTTACTAGTGCTGAACTACTTGCAGGTGGTAAATTTAAGTCTCTGGTTCTATCAAAATCTACTTCTCTTTCCAATGTATCAAAAACACTTTCCATTCCAACTCCTGAAATAAGTCAGACTTGTAAATAATAAATATAATAATAAAATAATATTTAATTAATTAATTTAAATTCAAATTGATCACTTTTTTATTTAAACACATTACTTTAGTATAAAATTATCATAAAACTATTAAACGCATAGATTGACCATACTTTTATGACATTGGGATAAATTTTAAATATAGAAAAATATGAATATTATATTACTATATATAAATATTTTTTTCATTCTAAAAATATGATATATTTTTATTAATCTATACTAAAAAAAGTACAATGAAAGTAAAATAAAAATATAAAAGAAAAATTACTTATTTGTCCAGCTAATGCATCAGTTAAACTAGTACCCTGTCCAGTAGCCTGAGCAATATTGTTTGCAGATGATGTAGTAGTGTTGTTACGCTGTCTTCCCCAAGTCAAAATTGGATGTATACCAGACATCATTGCATCAGTTTCTTGCACATAACGAGTTCTTGATCGACCTGGACGTCGACTAGTAAAAGATCTTACTTCATTAGGAGAAGTTGGAGAAGAAGTATCTGTAGTTGAGTTTCCACTAGTGGCAGAAGATGTGGATCTGTCAGTTCCTTGAGCAGAACGCCTAGCTAATACCATTGGTCTTAAATTTGATTCAAAATGGTGTGAACTGCATGGTAAAAATGGATCCATACGAGGGGTGGAATCCCAGCGTCCACGAGCTAAGCCTATAACCAAATGTATTACATTATGTATATCGGTGGCCTATTTACGGGGGGGATCAAGGGGTCAATCCACCCATAGGCTGTATAATATAATATTCAAAATTTTTTGAAGTCTTAACTTAAGGCCTCTAGCTTTAAAAGCGGGGCTACTAGATACAATCATGTCCTTTCCCCCCAAGACAAAAACCTTAACACGCCACTGATTAATTCACAGAGAGATTAAGGTGGGAAAAAATTCCAAGGACAAATATGTCTCCATATAGTTTTAAATGTTCCATATATAATTGTAGGTATAATGTTTAGTGTACATGTAATGATTAATGAATAAACAGTGATTGTATAAGCATACTCATCCCACTTTTAACCCTGAATAGTTAAAGGGGACGCTTTTTAACCGCCGTCATAAAAAGGGAGACCGAGTCTTCCTGCCACCACTTTAATCCTTTAACCCTTGTGTATATATTTATAATATAACAGATATTTATTATTCAATTAGGTAGTCCTTAGGTAAGTCCTTAATCAATATTAAAATAAACAATCAGTCTGAAATATTTCATAGGAGGTTCAAAAAAATGTTGGTAATAATTAATAACGGTTAGGTTGTTTTACATGTTTTGAACTAAATTACCCTAATTAATATAATTAAATTAAATGTACCTTGTGATGGAGGATTTGTTGTCGACGATGAATCAGTTGTCCTAGGGGTTACACGTGGAGTTCGAGTAGAAGTAGTAGGTATACTATTCCAATCCAAAGATTGTTCAGACATGAAAGGACGTCGCACTCCACTAGAAATTACATCAATCATCTGATCCATCCAGTCAATAGGCATTGATGGATCAGCAATAGTGGCAGATAGTGGTTCTAAAAAAATATATTATTATTATTTTGATTTTTAAAATACCATATTCTATACGAACGAGAAACAGCAGCAGGTAAGCCTGTTGCTGCAGGGGCAGTTGGGTTGATAAATGCAGCTTCTACAGAATCTATGCGAATGGACCCTGGCGCAAGATCAAACATAAGTTCTACTCCTTGAGGAGTCTCAGGCGGGAACTCTGTAGATGTATTATTACTTTCAGTATTTGGATCGACTGACATGTTTGTGTTTGTATTTGTTTCAGTAGCTGAAGTAGACACCACATTAGGAGTTACATTTCCCCCTCCATCTGGATTCAAAACAAAAGGTATAATACTTGGCTTATCGTCAGAAAGAATTAAAATGAAATGTAACTTACAATCAAGTCTAAAAGCTCGTACACTTGGTATAGATTGACTTGTGGTGGTTGTTTGGGTAGAAGTAGGTTGTTGAGTAGACGGAGGTGCAGCTGTAGTGGTAGTTGTAACTGAATGAGCAGCGTGCAAAATAGTACCTTGTAGCAAACAAGGACGAGATTGGAAAGCACGTGGTGGTGGTCTATTAAATGCAACTCTTAAATCACTAATTGCATGATAAACATGTGATATAAAATGCATCACTTCAGACACACCATTGAAAACAGTTTGTGCTCTAAGTGAACCATGTTCACCCTATAATTTACGCAAGATTCATATTTATTAAATAAAATAATATAAGAGGAAATTTATCAGTTTTAATGTTAAAATAAATAAAATATTAAATGTATAATACTACAAAAACTTTAATTATCATACTTCTATAGTATCAAATTGCGGATCATCACCAATAAACTGGCAATACATAGCATAAAATGGCCGAAGTCTTTCATTTAATTTATTCAATTCTTCAATTAGTTCCCTTATACGTCGTCTGTCAGTTAAGGCAGCTGTAGATCTACTTTCTGAAGTTTGACGATCATTCCTTATTATTTGTAATTAAAAATTAATATTAATTTCTTTAACTATATAACAAATAAGCACATTATTATTGGTCAAACCTTAAATTTTGTTCAGATGATGTAGAAGATGGTAATGTTCCAGTAGCCTGTTCAGTTGAAGATTGGTTAGTTGGTTGGTTAGTTGATCCTCCAACTGGAACATTTGAAACTTCACTTTCAGCAGCTAAAAAAGAGTATTATTAAGATAACATAACTATCTAACTCTGTAAAAATATTTTAACTATTAAGTACATATTTTACTAATTCAAACAATACAACAAAAAAACCACATATTTCAACCTCAGTTAAACTACTCTCAATAATAACTCACCAGATCACTGTGAATTTATACAAAGAAAACAGCAATAAAATAAGACTCACAAAAATACATAATGAATAAATTCTAACAACCAATTGCATTAACTTATTTGATGAAACAAAAAAAATACATAAAATATGTTGTTTGTATTTAAATGCTTAAAAACTGAGTAATTTTAAGTTGTAACCAAAATAAATTTAAAAATTCTGTGAAGAGCTTACATGTTTCAGTTACATTTGAATGAAGTGGAAATAGATTATTTGCTTGCATGTGATTATGAACTTGACGCATTAATCCTGGAGGCATTCTCATGTGATGTGTAGCATCAATAGTAACAACAACAGTGTTTGGGAATGTTTCATCGACTTCATAGCTCCTATTAAAATAATAAATCACTATAGTCAATAAATAAAAATACAAGATATATGTAATCATATTTTAAAATAAATAATTTTTAATCATACACATTCACTGAATCTGGGTCTGTTTGTGATTGTGGTGCAGATGATTCTGAAGCAGACGATTCTGGTGCTCCTACGCCTTCTGGTGGTACACTTGGGGTAGTAGCTTCTGACTGTTGTGACCCTTCTGGCAATTGTTCTGCATTAGAAGCAGAGGATTGTTGTCGATTGGCTCGAATGAGTCCTGGATTTTCAAGTCTATTTAATATTTCATTGCCTCTGCGTATCATATCCAAAGCCAATGATACTCTATTGCCAGTCCCATGATTTCTAGTACTTATAAGACGTGGCAATTCTAAAATAAATTATACAAATAACTCATAAAATAAGTACATAATTAATTTTTAATAGAACACCAGTTTATACAATAAAGCATGTAATATAATAAAATAATATTTGACTTTTGTGGGACGGAGTGGCCAAGCGGATTAAGGCAAGTCATGGTACTAGAGAGAAGTGCCACCATCCCCCACCCGGGCATAGCAGATACCTATAGGTGCCCACTAAAAAATATGCCAAAACCAAAACACACGTATCCAGCGAGACGGTAGTGGAACAAAGCTAAGTAAAAAAAAAATAGTGGAATAGGCTATTAACTAATGTATAATAACAGGAGCTAGAGTTTTACCATTGAAAAACCGTCCTAATTTATGTCAATCCTTTGTCAACCTCTACAAGGCAAATGGTTATTTGTAACGTATATTAAGTTGTATAAGGTATCAAACGATCAAAAATATTGTGCAGATGGAAACAGAGGAACTCCTTAGCAGATTGGTTCGATAGTTTATAAGTTATAAGCAAAAATGTTCAAGTACTTTTAAAATTGATTTTGCATATGGAACGAAAATATCGTAAATGTCCCCCGACCCACAGCTTATCAATCCCCACTACTATCATTGCACGGCGATTAGCGATTGCGACGGCGCAGTCTCTCGGATGCCGGTCACGAGCAACCATTTTGTGTATTTCTGATGACTCAACGACTGTAGTTGTTTAGTGAATTTGTCATCCAGCGCGATGGTATTATATTATTATGCTGATAACTTGGAACAATTTTGTTAATAAAATTAACAATCTGGTGATTAATTCATTACATACGTAACAATTAAGGTCGATGGCAAATCATATGCTCTTAATTTTGTGATTTGCCATCATGGTCCATCTATGACTCAAGTCTCAAGCCCATTACACATCAATTATTAAACATAATAATAAAATATGGGTTAGATGTAACAATATGTCTATAAGTATGGAACGCTGGCCTCGTGGTGGAAAAGATGTTTACTTTATAGTTTTCGAAAAAAAGATAAAACAACAGGAGGCCAACGATGCATGCTATATGGATTATTATTATTATTATACAGTCAAATAAATTCGCGACTTATTTCATAAAAAAATAGCCGATATCACACCAAAAACACTTCGTTAAAACTCCGTGTAAAAAAAAGCTAAGTTAAAAAAAAAAATTTAGTAATGATTAAAATATCTTTAAAAGAGATGATTAATATGGGAACTAAGTAAAATGTTGTTTTATAATATTACAAATACCTATGATGACAAATAGGATCAATTGTAATCAGCTTAGCGGTCCATTCAGAACCATCGCTGCCATCAAAATCTCTCTCCATCTGTCTCTCTGATAAGCTGTTTCTAATGTAGCGTTCGGGTCTAACATAACTATATCTAAATACTTAGTCAACATATTATTTATACTTTATTAATTACAAAAAATACTATAGTGGTTACTGAATTGTATTTATTACAATATATACAATATGTTGACTAAATATTTAACATTAAAATTGATCCAATTTGTCATCATAGGTATATGTAATATTATAAAATGGCATTTTACTTAGTTTCCATATTATATCATGTCTTTTAAAGATTTAATCATTACTAAATTTATTTATTTTTTACACCGAGTTTTAACAAAGTGTTTTTAGTGTGATTTCAACTTACAGTACCCTCCCCCACAGTAAAAACCACCCAATGGCCTAAGTTGCCGCGGGTTAATTAATAATAAAAAAAAATAAATTTGACTTTAAGAAAATCTATAATGAAAAATCATCTATAAATAAAATATTATAAATGGATATAAATAATTTTTAATTTTCTACCTATATTAGTTCTTGGTTCTTAAACTAAACATTGGGTGTCTTATAAAAATCCTGAGACACCCTACACACTATATTATGTATGAACTTTTATATATATATATTATTTTAAATAATTTTGCAGCACATCTAAGGCCAGTTCACGGCACACCGATTGAGAACCACTGACCTAAATGAAATTATATATTAGAATTTTAACATGTAGCCATATAGGTATTACAGAACTTTGTAAATTACTAATTTTGGTAGTTGGTTATTGATGATAAGTTTTTATTAATTTTTAACTTGACCTAATTCAATACTATTTTGTAATATTATTAATAATTATTTAATGAGGTATTAAATAATTTTATTAAATAATTTATCGTAATGTACACTATAAAATAAAAATTTTAAAAATGTTAGCATTAAATATATCTTTGTAGTTTATTGACTTTTGTTCGACGAATTAGTTTTCTCTTGTGTAATTATAAAAGTTGCTTATTCAGTATAACTTTAATTTAATAAAAAGGGTTAGGTAAGGTAATTATTTTAAGATAAGATGGCACTGTATCCTATGCTCCGGCTGGTGAGAGAAATCTACTTAGCTGTGACCAAAACTCGTCCCATCTCACACATTCCCACCGCTATATCAAGCCGGATGCTAGCCATCTTCGCCGAGAGTAGGGTAATTTACAACGGCTAGTAGGTAATAGAGTAGGAGAAATTTAAGCAAGAAACTGCGGAGTTCATCCATTTGGATGTGAGAAGGAGTTGCATTCTCTTACCAGCTGGAATATGTTAAGATATTTATTATTTAATTTTAAGATGACGCTGAATCCATTTTTATGCTGTATTAGAAACTGTCTAACAATCTTACAACAACATAGCAAAGTCAGTTAAAACCAATTATATGTTGCTATTTTTAATTTTAGTCTCTATAATATCAATATTATCTAACTTAAAGGTAAGAACTTTTTCTGTTTATATTTTGGGTATTTCAATTTTTAGTAATTTAAGAATAAGGGCCCAGACTTAAATCTCCTTAAACTATCAAAAAAACAACGTCATACATATTTTAATATTTAAAAATATTAAAAGTTCTTAGATTTAAAATTATGACAAAAAAAAAAAAAATTAAAAATGGAATTGATTATCTTTTTAATCTTACTTGCTAATAAATTGTGAGAATTGCATTACCCAAGTCTTACAGAATTTTTTGAGAATATTTTAAATTTTCAAATTGTTCACTAAAAACTTGTAAAATATGTACATAAATAACATGAGATACAAAAACTCTAAAACAGCAAAATAAAACTTTTACTTATGAAGTATTTGTTACCAAAATTAACTGAATTATGAGTGAACTTTAAGTGCATTATTCTAAAGCATTCTATTATTCAAAATAATGTTAGATAATATATGACGAAACATTTTTAAGGAAAAATTAATATAGATACAAGTATTTCTACAACATACATATAAATATGTACATTACCTCCAGCATGCATCAACTCCGAAGGAATACCAATGGCACCAAATAAAACAGTAGGATCGTGTGTATGCCATCCTCTAAATCCAGGTCCTACGTTTTGCCCTGAACGACTAGTAGTATTAGTTGTTGTAGATGATGATGATCCAGATGTAGTTGTTGACAAACGAGGAACTTTCTGCACAAGATGCATAACTTTTCCATCAATACCTATTGGAAAAATATTTTGTTATAATATATTATCTAAATATTGTTTGATATTTGGAATAGGGGAAAATTTAATTATGTGTAAGTAATATTAATTTAAGGTAGATTAGTTATATTAAGAGGAAGTCAGCTAAATAACAATTGTTCTGCTGCTAAAACAATTTATTATAAATGGAACACAAGTAAGATAAATTACTTTAGATACTTCCGAAGTTAAATGCTTGTAAACGACTGTTAATTCAGTTTTAATATAAATCCAGCATAGTTAAAATGGTTTAGTTAATTCACATAACAGTACAAGATTTATTTAAACAATTACAACTGAATCAAGAAGGCAAGGAATAATTGAGGTAAATTGATTTGACAAATGTGCATGTAAACTAGTTTAGTGGAAGCATATTAAATAAATATAGTTTTAGTTAAGCATGTATGTGTATTGTGCAGCTTAATTTTGATTGATTCAATATGAATCAAACTAATTTAAGCTAATGACGCATGTAATCATGGTTCTAAGGTAAAGTTACCTATAAATGTTCATTTAATTTACGGTTTTAATATGTCTAAAAATAAAAAATGTTAAGAACGCTTAATTATTTTGTTATACATTACATAAATTAACAATTAATAATAATTCTATTCATTCATTCTTTATCATGGTCTCCATTAATTTTATGATTGCAATAGGTAACACATATTTTTTGAAATTATGAAAAACAAACAATTGAAGATTGGGCCAGCCTTATAGTGAATTTATAAAGACTAAAATATGAGCGCTTGACTTACTAAAGTAATTGGAGCATACTTCATATTTTAAATACCAAATAAATTAAAATATATACATTTTGTTTCAAGTTAAAATTCCGCAACTCATTTTTTTTAAAGCAGGTTTTATATTCAATATATTTCTTAATTTTAACTTAACTATTAATTAATTTAGACGGATACAATACTAAAAAAATAAATAAAGGCTTTGGATACCTCCATGGTTTAATCTATTCTATACTTTCATTGGAAACTCAATAAATCCATAATGTATTTAAATGTATTTAATTATTTTATACTATACTAGCAGACATAGCAATGCGTTGCTATTCCAATTTCTTAGGTTTTTATGATTATGGAAACAGTATATTATTAGGTAGAAAATATACCTGCAGTAGATCACAGACCCCATGTGGTGCTTACGTAAGTGTATAAATTAACTCTTAAGTATCAAAAAATGAAAAACTTGGTTGACCGAAACCGTGGTTCGAACTTGATACATTCTGTACTAAAATACATAGGCTTTTCGCATTAATAATAATTATTTTTATTTAAATTAAATTAAACCAATAACAACCATTTATAAACATTCTGAGGCGTTATCTGAGACCTATTAAATTTAAAAATCAATTTAATAACACAACTTATTACACCTATAATATTCAGTATTTAATAATCATACAAGATAACAAAATCTATGATCAAAAATAGATAAATATCTTACCAATATCAGCAAGTTTGGTTTCATTGCTCAAGACACGGCCACAAAATATCAATCGTTGTTGGACAACTGCAACGTTCACTTGTGCCGCGATGTGCTCTTTGAGTTCCAGTATAGTGAACTAGTAATAATAATAAATATATACAATAGAATATCTAACAAGCAACAAAAACAACAATTTATGGGGTAACAACATAGTGACTTACAGTGTCCGGAACTCGAAATTTGTGATTCTGTGAATCCAACGTCTTTATTGTCAGATCAATCATTTTGGCGTTCGCGGTCGTTCTGCTCCCGGTGGTCCTGGAATGCGCAAAAAAGTTTTGACAAAAACGTTGACGAATCGACGATATTGGAAATTAATAAAATAAACCCATAGAAGCATAGACTGCAGTTAGTAATTTGTTATAAGGCGCACGGCGTAATCACCTAGATAGTAATAATATGCTCCGACGGTGTTTAATCAATACGATGATAATGTGCCTGCACAATGAAATAGGCTAGCGAACAGAGCTCGCGATTATTTTGTATCGGCTGTACGGCGGACGATGGTTCTGCTTTACTACCTTTGTTTGATCATCGTTCTGCGGACGTTTAGCGACACTTACGACTTGAAGACGCCGAACATTCGAGAAACGAATTCATACGGACTCAGCAGAAACTCATCGAAAAAAGGCGAAACGGTACAGACCGTGGTAGAGACGGAGTGAGAGTGTGGGCCAATGGGCCATAGAGTGTGGGTTGTGTGGCACTGTGGTAATCTAGTAAGTGGGGGAGAGAAAATAAAAAAGAGAATACGCAATGACGAAATATCCGTGATAATCCATGGAATAACAACGAACGGCGCCATCGAAGGGAAACACTGTTGCCAACGATTGAGGAAATGGACTTTGGCGGAATGAGACGCCGCGCCATTGGTACATAATATTTAGAACACACACACATATATATAATATATCCGTTTTCTATATGATTATTCAATTTGAAGCCAATATTATATATTTTTGTATAATATTAGATTATGAGGATTATTGATTACTGTGAGTCATACTGTGTGACTGAAAGACCTACAACTCACTGTGAGATCCAATTTTATTGTATCAATAAAATGTTATTGACCGTTTATAGCACAGATAAGTGGAATTAATATTACTGTTGATTATTATATATATAGTATAAATCATGGCTAAATATATATTTTTATATATTTAGCCATGGTATAAATCACGGCTATGGATAATCTTTAATCATGATATGAACAATAAATGATTGTAATCAATAGTCATCAATCATCATTGATAATTGATATTAAAATAATATTTTATTTATATTATATGTCTTAGATCATATACAATGGATGGAGCTACTTTAATAATTTGCCGTGTCCAACATAACCCCCCATTTATTAGTTATTTTACAGTAATTGTTGGCTAAACGCATGCGTAATAACTCGTTGTACCTTGAAATTAAATGGGTGTTGGGGGGGGGGGGGGGGTTATGTTGGACACAGCTCGGTATACGAGAAACACACACATAGCTCCATCCATTGTATATGATCTAAGGTCTAATATTAGTATTAAACTTCTAGTTATTCAGACTTATTCTCAACGTCATGCTACATTGTATATAAACATTAAACATCTGAAAACCCTAGATAACGACATCAGTCATCAACTACAAAGTAGATAAAAATCGCTACAACTTTTTCTCTCTTGTAGTCTCGTTTAAATGTTAGTTAATAGTTTTATCACTCACATTGTAAAACTAGTTAGGACGTTAGGTTCATCTGGAAATGAGAAGTAGGAAAGTTGTATCCATACATTAAATATCAATTACCTATATGTCATGTGTATTACTAATATGGTATATTATTAATTATTTTCAATTGCGGAAAAAAAAGTCCCGATAAAAATTAATGAAAATATATCAAAAGTGAAGTATAAAAATGTTAAAATTGTATTGAAAAATATATTAAAGTTACATAAAAAATCATATAATATCATAAAAAATAATAATTACTTACTTAAATTTAATACAAGTCTAAAATAATAAAATGTTATACAATAGTCAATAATAAATACAATTTATTATAGTACCTATATAATTATTAAATATAAATTATAATAATAATGGTATACAAATGTAATATTATAATTAGGTACATCGTACACCTCTTTCTTATGTTATGACTTACGGCTTTTAAAAAGGCCTGTTAAGGTATACATATAACCTATTATTATACCAAAAAATGTTTGTTCTTATGTAATGTCGCTAATCATAGTTTAAATTATATGTATTAAGTATCTTTAGTATATTAGTCTACTATATTTGAAAAACCATCCAGAATGAATATTCCTATTATAACAAACTAAATTTTTTTAAATTTACATCTGCTAATTACCTTTCAATTTATGAAGTATAATTTATAATATAAAACTTTTTATATTTATCTATACAATTTGATAAATACCATATTATCATTACACTAAAACTAAATAGTAAATTACTAAATTATAGCAAAAGCCAAAAATATTATCTTCATTAAGGAATTTGAAAATTAAATATATAGGTATGTAAGCTCCCTTCTATTTTTTATGATATTATATGATTTTTTTATGTAACTTTAATGTACCTATTTTTCAATACAATTTTAACATATTTATACTTAAATTTTGATATATTTTCATTCATTTTTTTTCGCGACTTTTTTCCTAGTGTGAGACTTTTTTCCAATTACCGTTATTTTAGTACTACCTACGTAGTACTACTTATGTAGTTACTCCTTGCCCCCGTTTATCGTTAATTAGTAAGCCATAACTTAGGTAGGTAGTTAGGTAGGTACTAAGCAATAAGGTCAAAAGGACATCGAATCACGATTAAAGACATACAAGAAAAGGTTGCACATCGGGATATGGTAAGGAGCATAGGCATAATTCTATTTTGTCTAGGAGACTAGTTCGAAACAGACTAAGCTAGTAGCAATAAATTATATGAAAATTATTTTGTCATTTTAGGACTAGATTATTTTCATTATATAATATAAATTATAATCTGTAACCAAACCAGACAGTTCTCTAGAAAATGGTAAACAAGAATACAAGATGGATTGATCAAAATATTACGAGCGATCCCGTGAAAAAAACTTATCACAGTGTAACCATAATGTATAAACAAGCAATATTGTACTGTTGTACATTTTTAAATCCGATTTACTTTGTATTTTGCATAGGCCCAATCAGTGACTATCAGAACTTTCTTCTCCAAAATCCTCAACTCTCAAGTCCCGAGTAAGTTATTGTATGTAAATCTACATATTATTTTATTTTCTCTCACAAACATTTCGTCAACTAAAACCTTTTTATTCACATTTAATTTAAAAGAAAATTATTTTTCAGAAGTATAAGTATAAGTTAATCAAACCCACGCCCTAATTGGCTAATTTAACTTAGATTATTATAGGTACTTTATGTGCATGGATGATACTTATAGTTATTAATTATTATTCCTAACAACTAAAATTATTTAAATACTTAATGATTGATTGTACTAAATTGCATTCATAAATCATGACAAAATATTTCAAGATCATGGTGTCTAAAATACTATATTTATTACCTATTACAATGCTTTAGCAATAAAATATTATATAATTCAATATTAGTTTGGAAATTTAACTATAATTATTTCAGTCCTAACGAGTTAGATTGTTATACTGCAATACTGCATTATTTATGATTTTAGATTTTTGCCCAAGTTTTTACTTAAAAATAAAAATTGTTTATTAAACCGAGCACTTATGATTGGGCGATCACATGCGACACAGTATGGCATTTTGGCTAATTACAATTATTTTCCACGTTGGTTACACTTTTTTTGTCAAAACTTAAAACATTTTCTAAAATATAAACATATTATTATACAATACATAGGTACATTTTAAACAATGTTTAATCTGCGTTTTGACGTAACATGTAACGCTGCACACATAAAATAGTTTTCGTTTTGACAAAATTTGGTTGATTTGGTTGGACGGATGTTAATTATGAAAATGGATTTTGATTCAAAATATTAAGTTGCTATGTTTTAATTAAAAATTTTTTTTTTTTATTAATTTTTAAAGGCATCAACTGCAAGGGTATTATAGCCTGCGTTACATTTTTTAAATTACATAAATTACTTATTGCTATTATATTTGTACATTTTAAATAAGATGACGCAGTTCAGTTCATTTATGAATTTGATTATTTTCTTGGACGTCTCGGGAGTAGGTGGAAGTATCTCGTACAGGGTTTCCGGTAGTTCCTGTTGGATGCGCATTTCGTTGAACTGGCGAGATTCGAGGAGGATGTGCAAGACCGTAATTATTGTTCCGCAAGTAGTGCATGAGGGAGGGTCTTCTTTGGCCATAAGGTATCCGTGTGCCATACGGGTGTGGCCTATTCGTCTGTGGACAAGAATAACCTCGTCCCTTCTGGACATCTCGTATGGTTTGGGCCATTGTAATATTATTTGCTTTATTTCTCTGAGCTTGTTATTATTGCAATTAGTCCAGAGGCTTGCCATTGATCAATATAATTGAATTTAAATTATTATATTATTATTCCTAGAAACGATTTGTGTTAATATAACATATTTTTAACAACTCCATTTTTTGAATATAAAACACATCAAAAGTTGTTTCGATTAAAACATAGTAAATTTGTTAATTCAATAAATCAAAATTTAATTTTCTTGATGAGTTTTCCATTTTTATTTGAGCTCAGTGGTAGAATATGACCCCTGAATCAGCTAAATAACTCAATAGATCCAACACTTTGCCGCTTAATAATTATTTACAGTTTTCTGCTTTAGTAGTAAAATAATAATATTTTTCAAAAATATTCAAAAAGCCTACTTGAAGGGGTTTGTATAGGCAATTTATCGAAAGATTAAGTAAACACGTCGCCGCATTAAAAAGTTCGAGTGTTTAAACTTTAAAGTGTTTGTTAAATACTCAGATATTAAATATTTTTATAATAATTTGAACGTTTATAAACTGTAATGAGAACATTCTATATAGCGTAGTATTAAAATACTTATAAACTATAATTATTGTTATTGAAAAAAAAAAAATACAATAAATTTTATTCTGTAATTCCGTATGTTGGTAACGATACATAATATAATTTTATTATCTTGTTCTGTGATAATATGTAACAGCTTGATAAAACTGCTGACAACAATGACAAAACTCATGATGATAAACCTTGAACGAAAAGTAGATTGTAGATTTCGTTTCATGAAACAGCCCATGCTCCATGCCACCATAGGCTGTAAAGCATACTTTAAACTCTCTAAAGTTTAAACACTTTAAACCTTGTAGAGGTAGTATAATAATTTAAAAATTGGAAATTATCAAATACGGAATCAAAGTTAATTATGACAAATTTATGTCGTCGGTCATTAATATTACTCTTTTTCTATAATAGTGTCTTAATTTAATATTGTTCCGTATTAATTATATTTATGATTGATTGAATTTATCGATGGAGGTGAATGATTACTACAGTACTAATAAAAGTAGCACGGACGAAGAAGAATTATTACTAAAACGTTTAATTGCCCTTAAAAGTACGTATTAAACATTGGTTTTTTATATAGTAATATTGTATTTATTCATTGTGATTATCTTTAGTTGTACATCTAATACCTGTTAACTGTTAAGTACATAACAACTTTTTATACAATAAATAGTACAATCAATCATGTTACTAATCGAATAGACATTAAATAATTCAGAAATTGCATTTTTATAGCATTTAAACTGTGCTAAACTATCTCTAAATATTTGAGTTGAAATACCATTTAGATACTTCCAAATTTTTCTTGTGAAATAGGTAGCTTATGTTTTAAATTTGTCAAGAACAATATTATAGCCAATTTTCAAAAAGTGCTCTGCACTTGCTTGATTACACAAATATAACAAATTATTTTGTGTAAGGAATTCTTAAAAATTTTTCTTTTTACATCTAAGATTTGAAAAATTAATACAAGATTCTTCATAAGTTTGTCTACCTTTAAAAAAAATATATCTACTGGAAAGTCAAATTACATTTTGATGAGGCTTTAAAGTTTTTACATTGGATATTTACTCGATTTCTCATTGAACAATTTTCTTATTTTGTTGTAATTTAAAAACAAATCATCTTAGATGCTTGAAGTTTACACCAAATGTTTATTCTATAATTTTCTATAGGTACTTGATAAAGTTTTCAAAATTGTTTGACTCATTTTGAGTTTTTTACGGACATTATCAATTTTAAATTTTTTTTAAAGTTTTTTTTAAGTTTTTTTTGTTCTACGAATGTCTATAAAATGTTATTTGTTGGGCCAAAAAGCTTGAAAATGTATTACTTTAAATATTAAAAAAAAGTTAATAAAAATAGGTTTATAGCACATATTTTTTTTTTAAGCATTTAAAGTTCAAAAGTTGACAAATTAAATTTGAAATTTAAATCAAGATTCTACGTAAGTAGTTTATACTGTAACCAAAAAATCTAAAAATATAAATTGGGCAAAAAATAACAATTTTAGTTTAAAAATATTAGCTATTTGCTCAGAATCGTTTTTCTTATACAATATACTTAAATAATTGAATTAAAATTTAACTCATTCATTACAGTGACTTCTCAAAACATCTAATGTACAGTGGAGCGTTACGCACTTGTCCGCTTTTTTTAATTGAAATATTATGTTTTTGTTTATTTAGAGCAACTAGATGATGATGAAAATAATGATAAACCAAAATTACAACGGACCCCGAATAATATCAAAGAAAATATTATTATTAATAAGAATGTTAAATCATCATCAAAATTTAAGTATTGCAAGGATAATAATCATACCACTCATAAATTCCTTTCTACCAAAATAGATAATCGTAACTTTACCAACCATCTAAGTAAAATTAAACAAAATAGTTCATTTGTTAAGACTAATAATTCATCTTCTAAGGTGTATACCAAACAAAATGTGTTACATTCAAATCCTGTCAAAACTGTTATTAGCAAAAAAATTCCTGAAATATTAACTAACAGTCAAAATATCATAAAGTTTGATTCAGAGATTAATGAAATTGTGAAAAACAGCTTCGTTAATAATTGTAAAATACCATTAAATGAGAGTTGTTATGAAACTTCCGATGTTTCACAGACATTGCGTAATGTTGATAAATATATGATTAATGTTCAAGATTATTTAACTTCATCAAAATATGTTGTCGATAAAGAAGCAAACTCTTCATCAGCTAAGAAAACTAATCAATCAAAAAATGTTCATGTCAATAGGAAATTTCAAAACCAATTAATCTCTACTAGTTTGGTGAATTCAAATTCTTTAGAATCTATTAATAAGTCAACAAGTATAAATAATAAAAAAATAATAAAGAAGTTATCTGGAAAAATAGTTGGATCACCTAATCTTGTCAAGATAGGTAAAACAAAATTAATACGTCAATCATTATTTAGAAATAAATGGAAAATCAATAATAAACTGAATTGCTTTGAAAATAATACAATTGAACGTAAACCACTCTCAACTTTACAATGTCCAACATCAAATACATTAATACAGTCTTACAAAAAAACAGAATGGAATAAAGTTGCTAATACAACATCTGTACTTAAATCAAAATTATCCAACTCCAGTAATACTAATAAATTAAAATGGACAAGACCCAGTATATTATTGGTTAATAATGTGAACAATACCCACCCATCTGTACCAAAAGCCGATAAATTAATTTTATTTGGCAAGAATAAAATAATTAGACAATCGTTAATAAATCCAATTCAATCAAAGACCAAATCGTATATGCTCAAACATCTCTCGCATAGATTTGCTTTAATGAGGAAATTACAGCAAAAAAACATTGTTGCTAGAATGAAAACTGTTACAAGCAGCGAACAAGTTAAAAATAATATATTATCGAAAAATACTGTAATTAAGCCAGTTGAAATTAAAAGAAATGGCAAGAGGTCATATTCTGTGTATTCATATGTGAATCCAATATTGAGGTAAGTATTTTTAAACAAAAACCAATACATTTTTATGATGACTTATCATTTGTTTTTTAGATCAAAAACAAATAATACAAAGTTGGATAAAACTAGATCCTCGGATAATAAAATACCACGTTTACTTAATATTTCTGATAACAAACCTCAACAAAATTTGAAAATTATGAACAATGATAAAAATAAAATTCAAAATTTAAGTTTATCAAACAATAAAACCCTCCAACGACTCAGGTTTATTAAATCTTATCAAGATTAACTAAATAAATTATTTTTACAATCAAAATTTATTTTCCAGAAGTAAAAAATCACTCACTAAACAGCTCTGTCTAGTATTTAATCGGTTTGGTGTTTGTTCAAAATTGGATCAAGGAGAATGTGATAAACGCCATTACAAAAAATACATCACATTGTGCACAAAGTTGGCTAATTTTAATTCAAATGTATTACTAAATTAAATTTCTGCTTCAACATTTTTTTTTAGGTTTTTAACTGGAGAATGTTCTAAAGAAAACTGTACATTATCGCATAATATTGTTGAAGAAAAAATTCCATTTTGTAAGCATTATTTAAATAGTGTTTGTGTTCAATTAAATTGTCCGTTCTTACACGAATATAGAAGTAAAAACACTCCTATTTGTAAAAATTTTCTCCATGGTTCCTGTAATTGGGGAAAAAAAGTAAGTTAACTTTCAATTTTATTTTATTAAATATTTAAATATTTATTTTTATTTTGAAAACATGTGATTTGGCGGAAATATTCATAGTAATTTTTTTTCACCATAATTCAAGTGTCCTAAAAAACACTTAGATTTATGTCCAATTTTTGAAACAAAGAATGAGTGTCCACATGGTCAAAAATGTCTATACCCTCATGTTCAATTTGAAGATAAAAGTACCGTTGTAGTTGAAATCAATGAACCCAGATACTTTGAAATAACAATACCCAATAATGACGAATCCAATGAAAACGAGTACATTCATATTGTACCCAAACGCCGTGCACCTTTATTGGATTTACCATCTTATATACCTTTGAAAAAACAGTAAGTATTTGAAATGTATATGTGACCATATTCACCTTAATATGCATTCAATACATGTGAACAAATAATTGAATGATTTTAGAGTAGTATTGATATTTTTACCATATTTCTTTTTAAAGACTAGAAAGCTTTGATTATTATAAAATATTTTTATATTGTACTATCTTATTGAAACTGCTTAAGAGGACATAACAATTGTCTATATTTTACTATTGCATAACATTGCAAATTTACACTAAATAGGTCATGTTTAGGTCCGTTAGTTTAAAAACTAGAGTGGATATACCTCTTATAAAATTGTATTATAAGATTATTATCTAGGGCGTCTCATAGATTATTATATTTTAGTTTTAAAATGAGTTATGAATATTTTAAAATGTACAAACAATTTAAAATTTTAAAATACTCGTTTTAAAATTAAAATATAATAAAAAGCATATGAGATGCCTTAGAATCTAAAGCCTAGATAATCTTACCTTTAAATTTTATAACTCACTCTAGTTTTTAAACTAAAGGAGCTAAACATGATTTGCAGAGCGTACAAATTTTTATGCTACACACATGTAAGACAGAGACAACAAATGTCTGTATAGTGTCCTCTTAATAAAATCTATTAAACTTAATAGTTAATAGACAGTATGTTAAATAGTTTATATGTTGTCGTTTATTTTAGCTTTCAATGTTAGTAAAAAAAAATGTATATATTATTTTAATACTATGAGTACAATACAGAATAATTGTATTTGTGTATTATAATTATTTATAACACGGACAAATTAATTTTTAAATTGTTAGGTATCTTAAAAAAGTAAATACATAGTTACATTTCTTAATACATACAATTTAACATATTTAATTATAATTATAATCTTGACTTATCAGGTAAATATTATTTTTTAAATGTTTATTTAAAAAAGGTAATTTTACTTTCTGTAATAATACTTTAGGTATATTAAATGTACAGTTCAAAGTTAATTAATTTTTTCATTCAAATATTAAGTTCTAATGTAATCATAAATCAAATTGTTTATCTTACTATGAAATCTCATAATAGTCATGTTTTACCTGAATTTCAGGAAATCATGAAATACAATTTACAATTATATTAACATATATTATTTATAAACAATATATTTCTATGATTTTGTTAATGATCATACTATTTTTGAATTATAAAATTTATAATCATAATTTTGGCTGTGAATTATATTATTTTGTTTCAGATAAGTTGTCTACAATTATGTAGATTAACTTTTAGGGAAATGCTCAATATCAACAAATCTGGTATGTAACACGTTATAATTTTTAATTTGTACAAGTGTATACACTACATGATCAAATATCCAATTAAAATAACTATTGGTAAACATGTTTTTATACATACATATAATATAATAGAAGACTGCTGGTATGTTTGTATCATAAAATGTTTGTTATTTTATTTTAAGAGAAAAATTTAAATATTACCGAAAAAAATATTTTTCTTAAGAAATATATTTTTATTATATTTGTGTTTTGTTTTTTTTAGTTCTCACAATAATTGTTAAAGTTGGTATTTGCTATTATTTATTTTGTTGAATATTACAATATTGAATTTATAATTGAATTGAATTCCTTAAATTAGATATAAAATTAATTTAATAACCAAAAATTTTTCTTTTATATCCGTAGATATCACATTTAATGTATTTTTTATTACATTGAATAATCCATGAAAATTTTTTTGTTTTCAGAGATTTTGCATTAAGATGTTAACATTTTAGTGTTAAAATTTTGCATAAAATTTAAATTCAAATTATATAATGATGTTCAAAATTATGAAACTAATCAACAGTTAGTTGACGAAAACTGCCAACCATGTGATGGTGACTGTGGTTTGTCAACGCTGATACTCGCCCTTGTCTGGCACTCTCACTAAACATATCCTCTCTTACCGACATTTTTTCATTTTTGAGTATTTGTTCTCGTTTTTCTAACAGTTCTTGTTTCCATAAACCTATCATTATTGTTTAAATAAATAAAATGTTGATTACAAAGTTGTGTTTAAAAAATAAACTTACCTATCATTTTCGACATTTCCATTTCTCCACCATATTCTTTAGGCAATAATGACTTATCAACATATGTGTGGCTCTCCTCTATTGAACTAAATATCTGGAGAATGATTTACAAGAGTTATACATAGTAATTATCCATGGATATTATATTAATAAGTTTGTTACTTTTACACGACTTCTAATTTTTTCAGATATCAAAGTCATTCCAAAATCCAACGCAAATTTTAAACTCAATGGTACATTTACTCCATATATTTCTTTGTGTCGCATTGGAAGTGTTCGCTAGAAAATATTAATAAAAGAAATATTTATTTTTATAAAATAACAATTTTTATTATTATTATTATTTTAGGTGTAGCCTTTATTTAACAATATTATAGCTAAACAAAAATGTGTATATTAAGTATTTACAAGTCGATGATTATCAAACCAATAAGGAGAAGATAAAGAGTACAGACTGACGGTTTAAGATAAATTATATTGGATCTTGTATCAGTATTGGAATCTAGCCAAAAATGTGACGTTATCAATCTAAAAGTGTATACCTTATTTATATAATTATATTATGTAATTTAAGTATATAAATAAATTATATAATTTTAATTTTAAAATATTGTTTTTTTTTAAAGCAAAATATAATACCTCTCCATTTTTAACAATTCTGACAGCTTCTCTTGGTGTAAATAATGTTAGTTGTTGTAAGCACATACCAGCTGCATCTGTATAATGTACAAACCCACGAATTTGGTTTTCCTGGTCTTCCATGAGAGTTTCATATGTAACACCGTGCATTCTGCACATTTCTGCATTGGTCCATATTGACGGATTGAAAACTCCTTAAAAATGTTTTAAGTATCAGTAACTAAGTAATTTTTAATCAAATTATTCTTAAATATTCTATTGATAGGTACATTTTATAACATTTATAGGCATATAGCAAATCTTGTAAAGTATTTAAATACTCATAAAAAAAAAAAACTGGGTTTTCAACTGAATATTTTTTTAGTATAAATTTTAATAATATATTAAATATTTTTTTCTGGAAAATTATAAACCTGGCTACTGGTTAGTAAAAATATAAATAATAATTTAAACACAAAAAATCTAAATCCTAATAGTGTTTTGTTATTACCAAAACATAAATACATCAATGAAGGTTATCTCAGTTAACATAAAATAAAATAAAAAGTATAAATAATTTATATAATATATTTGACTGTAATAATGAGTGTCTTACGGTAAATGGATCACCCAGTAGTTACCGGGTATAAAATCATATTTTTGATGCTATTGCTATTTCCTATATTATACCTATTATCCTTCGTTGCTTTCTAAGACGTCCGTGGATCACAACAGAATATGAGCAACTATAATAAGTGGCTCTACTGACCAGGCCTAACAACAGTACAACTCTTAAAATTGGAATAATAGATCAATAATTATTTTCCTTCAACATGTACCTAGCTATATTGCCTATGTTGTATCACTAATGTGTACCTACAGTAGTTGAGTAGTAGCATCTAGAGCGGCATTTATAATATGTTGATTATGATTTATGATAATGGGCAGTTATGTAAAATGTAAATGTCATCTACTTAATAGATAAAAAGTTAAAATTAACAATTGTAGCTGGTAGGTAACTTACTAAGATGTAAAATATTTTATAGGCTATAAATTGATTTTAAATTTCAATTAAATTTAAAGAACTAAGAAGACTGTTTATAATTTATATTGGGTAAATAGATCCCTACCTATTATAGTTATAGGTATTAGGTATTTATTAAGAACTTATGGAGAGGGCCTTGCATACCTATTATATATTATGTATTTACTTGACCTGGAGCCCCACGTATACTTAAAATCCAAACGTGCATACATATAGGTACATTAATTAATATCCAAGGCCACTGTATGTCTGTATATATGGGTAGTGCGTAAAGAAAGTACAAAAAAAAACCACCTAACAGTAGCAGCATAATGCTATAATGTGTACCTAATTATGAGTGGCCTGCTGGCCTCGCCATCTCGTATCTAAATATATATTTACAATAACTATAATAATAATCACTCAGTTATTCATTTTTCATATCTCTAAACAGTGTTTCGCAGCGGTGTCGAGTGAAACTCGGTGGCCTATATAAATTAAGAGTTATTAGGTGGAGGCCCCCTTAAACACAGAAATTATATTATTAATTAATAATTAGTGATGCTAAAAAAATTAGATGTATGGTATATCTAATAGACATTAGGTACTAGAAGGCAGAAGCTAATAACATTATAATAATAATAATATTATTATTGTTTTACTACTTATGTAAAGTTAACAAATGTATTAAAAAAAATAAAATTGTAGGTATAGGTTCTTAAAAATTAACGTTTGATTAAAAATTAAAATTTTTGCTTTTTTTTTTTTAATGTCATGATTTAAGTATAATGTTGTTCCCGCCGTTCCCGGCTTACTTGTACATGATGTACATGGTAGGCGTCTGTAATACTGAGAATTATTATTCTTAATTTATTTCTCAAACAAAAATAAATAATGGAATATAAGAATACCACAACCACGAATTTAACTAACGTCTAACGTTACTATATTATGCTTATAACTTTAATGTTGAAATGTTCAACAATCGTTAAACAAATTAAAACCTATAAAAAAGTGCTGTGAACATACATTAGACTTTTTTGAATCATTATATTATTATGATAATGTGTTGGTCGGTAGAGTATGTAAAAATGCCTGCTTAAACTGATGAAATCTCCCTGTAAAAAAGGGGCTCGGCAGTGGCGTCTTTACGCGCGGGGGGGGGGGGGGGGAAGCTATTACCACTTTATAGAATACCCGTATTAGATAAACATCAACAATTCTTGAAACAGTCAAAACATTGCAAGAAATTTACGACGCTCATAATTCTCTAATAAGGAATATATTGTTTTTAATAATAGCTTAAAACATTATAGTGTAATTTGCGCGGCGCTTACTGGCCGACAATATTAGTGTTCATTTAGGACCATATTTACCTACGTCCTATTCATTTTCTGTCCAGAGATTAGGGAGTGATATGGACTATTATTGTCATAATGTCATATTTCTAGGTTAGCTACTTAAAAATTATAAAATATACTTGTGTTAAAACACCTATTAAAGTATAATAAAAAAGTAAAAAACTATAATCTGTAAAAAATTATTTCTTTACATCAGTACCTACCTATATTATGTCGGAATTATTGGACCCCCCCCCCCCCCCCAGAAAAAAATTGAAAATACGCCACTGGGGCTCAGAACATACAAATATATACTACCTACTCACCGTCTCACCAAGATTAATTAACATAGACACCTACTTTCACATAGATTTACAAAAATTATCAGAACCAAATAAATGAACCACTAATAAAAAAAAGACGGATTCGAATTATTAGAAAAAAAGGGCAATTTTCTACAGGGCTACACGCGGGAAACATGTAAATACGCCCCTGGGTGGCCCCGGCCTAAATACGCCATTGGTGTTTTGTGATTTTCTTCGAATGACATGAGCCTACTCGGTAGTCGGTATAGACCAGTGACCACTGAATAATATTATTAAAATAAAAGAAAAGGTAGAAAAAATATCCCGCAAATTATATACCTACATCACACATTGTAAACTTATAACTTATAATTACAATTATACCCACCTCTTTTATGAAGGTAAAAACTACAATTATAGACTACAGTCAATATGTATCAACTACAAATATTTTTAATATCCTTTCAAATAGTTACATTAGTATCTACATAGGTTATTGGATAATAAGCCACGAAAAATGTTTTCTCCAATGAGGTGAATAATTAGCTAGGTATAAGAACGAGTATGCTATGGCTTGACGTCTGACTGCGATTTCTCAAATTTGGCTATTATATTTTTCAATATTGAAGTAAGAAATGTTTTAAACTTTTATTTAAAATAACTTATACACTTAGCGTACCTACCTATTACAGTTAAATTTTATGATTAACAAATACAGGTAGTTAATTAAATAGGTAATGTTAATGAAAGGTTTAAAATAATGGAAATAAAATTAAAATATAAAATATATTAATGTAAATGTATTTAATTTAAGCCACTTAATACTTATAATATAAATATATAAACTTAGTAGAGGGGTGTAGAGGAAATTTTCCAACAGATTAATATAGAAAAAAAAATTAGTCCTAGTTTTTGTGCCTATGGGCTATGACCTGGGAACTTATATGATCTATTAAATTATCATAAATAAAAACATTAATATTAACTATTGCTATATAGTTGTATTGTAACTAAGTTGAATTTGGGCATTGGGCGCACGCACGCATGGTATAATTGATCATCATCTAAACATCATTATATCTATAATATAGGTATTTTTAACATTATCCGACACCACTAACTTAATATCGTGATGTAACTATTACAATAAAATGATAAATATATCAATGGTCTTTATATCTTATTGAACTCATCCCATTTTAGTGATATTTTATATTTTGCCACCCATTATATGTTTCAAATAAGAAAGAAACTGCTGATTGATAAATACTGTTTTATTAAACGTCAATACGTCTAAAAACGGATACATTTTTAATTAATGTAGTATACCTAAGCTGTCATTATTGTTATGTTAATTATATTTACTGCATACCTACAACTGATAAAATACTATTTTTCTAATTTTTATATTTTTTTAATCATAAGTGTACTTCGTGACCCAATGGCCAATTCTGAAAATTGGGTCACGACCCACTGGTAGACTACCACTGATATATGCGTATATTATATTATTATTATAGTGAGCTAGTGAGCAAACAATTAACAATTAGTAAACCGCTAATACCGCCGCAGGGACCGCAGGGAATTTGTCAAAATATCACAAACGATGTAAGATGCTTGTACACTAAAATAGTCTAACACACACTTGTTGGCACTATTGCAGCGAGACACCATATACCCTATAGCATATATATATTATATCTTAACATAATATCGCTCAACAGGATAGTAAATATCAAATTAAAAATTTGCTAGATATACTATTTAGGGAAAATTATTATCTAATTGTTAAATTGTCCAATGTCGAATAATAATTAGTTTTGGAAATAAAGAATTCAAAATTTCTATTCATAATTATTAATGAAGTCTAAATTGATTAAGGCAATACAGAATTCGTTTAAAATATCGTTAAGATGTTTTTATAGCACCGTATATGGATCAGGCCTCTTATTTTCTAAAATTAATTATTTAGTTAGTTCCTAAGTGATAAATCATAATGTTATGTAATACATTATTTTACCTGGTCTTGTTATGATAATCCTACGTCCATTTTTGTCACGCTTGGGAACTACAAATATGTACCTGTAACACAAGGTATATCATAAAAAATAATTTCTTCAAGCCCGTATTAAGATAATTTTGTATCCGGGGCCAAATAGTAATAACTAATAATAAATCCACTATCCATATATATTATAGGAAATGTCCTATCGACCAGGGGCCCACTATTGTACGATATCCGTTGTGGGCCCGAGGTCATGCCCCCCCCCCCTTGATCCGTAAATTTCCTGCAGTATATTGTAATTTCAGCAATTTAATACAATCATTCAATTACCCAAGTTCCAGAAGTTTTTCAAGTCGTGGACACGTGATGTTAAGTTCATTAAAGAGTTGATGTCCAAACGTTTGTCGCAATAATAAATATCGTTCCAAAGCTTCCTGAGCTAACGGCAAACTAAATTTTTTAGCTCGAAGAAATCTCAACAAAAAGCTGTCATCTACGAAGACAAAAAAAAAAATCATACAATAATTTTCACAAATTTTATATTAATTAAATATTATTATCATATTATATCGGATACTCATTGTTTTAAACAGTGGACAGTATTTTTAGTAGGTAAGTAAGAAGTATCAACTTTTTTTTGAAATGATTCTCACTTAAAACTTACGACACTTGCAACTATATAATTTTATATTTCCTCTAAAATATTTTTAATTTCTTAAATAGGTAGCTACTTGTTTTCGATTTCATAAATTTATGCAGAATAATTATTTTTAAAATGTTTTATGTACTTTTTACAAATATAAAAATATATAAAACAAACATTTTTAAAATGTTAATATGTATTTAAAGTATAGGTAAACCAAATACAACCATACATTTCACGAGATACCTATCCATCATTAACACATTTCTACTTTTTCCTAAACTTTAAATGGATTAATGTATTTAAAAATAAAGCAGACCTCGATGACGATGGGTATTATTATTGAAATAAATAAAACTATTATACTTCATTATTTTATATCAATAATAATGAAGGCAAGTATTTTCATAAAAATGATCATGCATCATATTTATATTTAATTTTAAGAGCTCTAGAATATTATAAAATAACGCAATTAAAGGTTTATCGTTAATAATGATTAGTTATAGGAAATAGGTAAGTACACAATGGAATATAAAATAATATTTACCACTACGAGAATGGATAATTTTTTTATTTTGCTTCAACCATAACCGCATTTGACTTAAAGCATTATTCCGTGTTGCTTCGTCTTCTCTGAGTTCTTCTTTTGCTATTTTCAGTGTATCGATGCTTAAACACTGTTCCATTTTAATTGAATACTCAGATTTCAGAATAAACAATATACTACAAATTATATTGAAATAAATCTAATTATCTAAAAGTATATATATTAAATTAAAAAAAGGTGGATAAGTGGATGTCGCTCTGCTGTACAGTAGGTTACAAGTGGGTCACTGTAATGGATGGTGTTAAATTTAAATTCAATGATATAATATCATTGTATAAGAAAAACGATTCTGAGCGAAAACGGTCAGTCAGCCAGTGATATTACCAAGTATATTTGATGATATTATTGTGAATAAAGTAATTTATATATAACCTATTTACGTGGAGCCTTGTTTTAAATTTTCAATTCTTAGCTATAAAAGTTGAACATTTTATAAATTTTTAACTACAAAATAATTATTAAATTTTGTCGAAATTCGAACTTTAAATGCTTATAAAAAAAAAATGTGCATATGTATTTTTAATATTTTTCAACTGCTATTTAGAACGATATATCAGGAACCTTATATTAAATATTCACGCTTTTTTAACCAACAAATAAAATTTTATTGATATTTATAGAAAAAAAAACTAAAAAAATTGAAAACTGACAATGTCCGTAAACAGCTCAAAAAGATTCAACATATTTTTAAAATTTTATGGTGTATAGAAAATGCTAATATAAACATTCAATGACATTTTCAAGTATCTACAGTCATTCGTTTTTTAATTACAATAAAATAAGAAAATTGTTACATGAGAAATCGAGTGAATATCAAATGTTGTAAAAATATAAATTTCAGACGCTCATAAAAATTTAATTTAAGTTTCTTGTAGATATTTTTTTTTTTTTTGATAAAGGTAGACAAACTTATGAGTAATCTTATATTACATTTTCAAATCTTAGATTTAAAAATAAAAATTTTTATGAATTCTCAACTCAAAATAATTTGCTAATTTTCGTGATTTTTCCGTATTTTGTCAAAATTTGAACTTTAAATGCTTATAAATAAAAATTGTGACTAAGGATTTTTAATTTTTTTCATCTGCCTTTGAAACAATAACCTAGGAGCCTTCTATTAAATTTTCAAGCTTTTTTACTCAACAGATAAAATTTTATTGATATTTATAGAAATAAAAACTAAAAAAATTGAAAACTGACAATGTCCGTAAGCAGCTCAAAAAGAGTCAAAATAATATTTTGAAAATGTTATGGTGTATAGGAAATGCAATTATAAACATTCAGTCAAAATTTCATGTCCCTGCGGTTATTTGTTTTAGAGTTACACCAAAAACCAAAATCGATTTTCTCAAAAACAGATTTTGCGTAAAAATTCCCGTTTTTCCTTAATTTTTCTTTTGTTTTTCACGTCGCTTATGAAAACTACTGGGAAATTTTTACTTTTGACCCCTCAAAGTACCAACTAGATTCACTTTCCTATCAGAAAAGTTACTGTTGAAGAAAATCCAAGCACTTTTACTGTCCTAAAAGGTGATGAGTGATTACAGACACAAAAATAAAAAAAAAATTAAATAATTAAAAAAAAAAAACACACATCATTGTAAAATTAATATATTCATCGCTTCGCTCAGAATCTAAAACTATATATTTTGTCAACATTTTCGATTTATGTCAGAATATGATGTAGGTAAACTACAGTTTTTAAAATGAGAGCCTCACTTTTCAACTGTAAATTATTTAATAGATCATTTTTCTGAAAACATTGACGTAGGTATCAGAATAAAAATTCGAAAGAGTTATTATTGAGTTACGTAACTCCGTGTACTAAAGAAATGTAGGTTCATGATAATAGGTTTGAAACATATGAGGGCTATGATGATTTGAAATATGAATAATTTGTAAAAATGTTCGAAGTATAATAACTATAATAGTTGTGATAAATAGAATTAGATCCAATATTACATCTACTTTTGACTTTTGATAAACGATTTTTAAGTACTATTATTCTTAGTATAGACATTTCAAATTTTGAATTACGTAGGTTCATTAAGTTTTTTAAAAAAATTCCAGTAAATAATTTACAGTAAAATGGAGTTTTCATTTGAAAAATAAAAGTTTGTACTACCACAAAACATTCCTTACGTAACACCTACAAAAAATCTCAAATATTTCAAAATAGTATGTTCTATAAGATTATTTAAAAAAATACAAAAATCAAATTTTGAATGATAGCTTAATTGAAGAAAAGGGGGATGCGCATTGCGCATGCTTGGCAAATCACTATATGTATCTATATAAATAAAATTATTTAACAAAAACAATATCTTTTCATATCTTATAAAAAGTATTCTGCAACAAAAATAAAAAAGTATACAGAAAATGTATTTGAAAATATTATTCAAATACTCTACGAGACTGCTATTATTGTTTAACAAATCATTTTATATTTACTCAAATATTTGTCTTTATATTGTATATAAAGAAGTATTTGAATTTTTATTTTAGTGATTATATGAAGTCTTGCTACAGATAACTATTAAAAAAAATATACCTGATAAAAAGCGATGCAAATGATAGTTATAAATTAAATGGAGGAGGGGGTTGGCTTACTATAATTTATATCATATTATATTCAATAAATCAAATCCAATCAAATCCACGCAAATATTTAATACTTATTTTATATTTTTATATATACTATTAACTATTATAAAGTGTAAAATAAGATTTTATATCGTTTCTCATTACTACATAATTGTAATGCCTAAATAATATGTTTATGTCATATGGTAATGTGAATAATATTTTTACTTACTATGCGTCACGAATACACGTCCAACTTAGTGAATGTCTACACCACTATTGAGATATTTCACCATCAAATCTGTTTAAATATATACTGGACCAACCTTTTGTAAATATATCCCCCAATCAGGTCAATACCTCCCACTATTAATTGCAACAAATATTCTAAATTAATATTCGTTCAATAATAATAGATAATAAATATTGAAAATTTTATGAAATACGAATAGCAGTAGGTACCTACGGTATATAATATTATAAATATTATACTTATTATCAAAAATATAATGAAGGAGCATTCCTAAAATTATATTAAATTAAAAGGAATTATATTATTAATAATTTCAAAAAAATCCATCAAATTCAAATTCATTTGAAAAAGCCTGTCTATATATATAACTAGTTGGTAGCTGAATATCCTGGCTTCACCCGTGTGCAGTTTTCTTGTGGAAAATCCTATATAGTTGATATAATGTAGTTACAGCATTTCCCAAATCATGGGTCACGACCCAATAGTTGGTCGCGACATTTTTTTGATGGGTCGCGACTCGCGGTTACGATTACGCTTATTTCAGTATTTTTGTATTTTTTATAATTTGTTTTATTTATTTATTATGTACTTATTATCAAGTATTGTATTTTATAAAAATTCAATGATAAAATTAATAATAATAAAAATATTTTTTATTTATGGCATACTTGATTTATTTTTAGCAGGGGGTCGCGTACCCAAAAAAGATTAAATTTATGGGTCGCTATGTAAAAAGTTTGGGGAACACTGATGTAGTATATACGCTGCATAGGTGTATCTTAGTTTTAGTGTACTTCAGTTCACAGACATATTCGCATCAGTGTACGAGTGTACCTAGCTTTGTGAAATAATTCGACTTAGATGGGTCATTGCAAGTCACGGATTGGATACCTATTGGTATTTTTGCTAACGTGTTTTTAAGTACTTACTTTCTAAGCTTTTCTGAAATCTTTAAAAAAAATCTGAGATTTTCATCTAATTCAATTGAGGAGTTTTTTTGTGTATAAGCTCACATATACATTTGGTTAGCGTGAAAATGTAATGTACCTGGTCTGTCCGAGTAACCAATGGCATCACAAGATCCCTGTTTGACCACCTCTTTAAAATGCGAATATCGAAAAAACCTTTCGTATTACTCATCTAAATTCTAAATCATTAGAGAAACCACTATTCCAAATTGCATGTTCGTACGTTTTGTAGTTTTTGAGATGTAGCAATGATTTTTTTTTCATTGACAGTATGTGACATGATCTCAAAAATATTCGATAGGTATTTAAAATTTGTTAAAATATGTGTTTAAGTTTCTAATATTAACTTAGCCAATTTCGATTTTTTTTAGTGGAATATTCCTATACTTATTATTGTTGCAAGATTTATAAAAACAGTATCTATATATTAACTATATTGGTATACATCCATATTATGTTAATTAGGTTGGTGCATACTCTTAAATCTAATAATAATGTATACTATATATCAGGATAGGGGTGGCCAAACCGCGGTTTAGGTCTTATCTTAAGAGAATGCCACACCCGCATGTGTTGTCTCCGTCTTACAAACGCGTAACATACCAAATTTACGCTCAGCAGTTCACGTTTTATGCCGTTAGCTTAAAAAAAATGATTGAATCCACCTATTATGAAACTTGATGGTAAGAACATTATCTGTGTTTTGATGTTTTTTTACGATAATTCTGTTTTTAAGCGAATTATGCGTGTAGAATAAATATAAATTAAAAATGCTCATAAATCACTTAAAAACTGAATCATCGTAAAAAAACTTTCATCAAAACACAGATTATGTTCTTACCATCAAGTTTCATAATAGTGAATTCACGCTAATTTTTAAGCTAACCGCATAAAACATGAACTGCAGTTGCCCCCTTTGGATTTTTCCGGGTTAATTATCATAATATTATTATTGATGATTTTATTATTCTAAAAAAACTTAAAAATGCCCTAACAATTGTAAACAGTGCACTAAATTATTCTTATTTTTGATATTAAAGATATAAACTCTAAAATAAATTTTGTATAAATTATAATATACATTTTAAACTTTTAAATGATTATATAAAAGTTTTACAGACGGAACTTATCATTTGGACAATTATTATTTAATCTGAAAATTAACTATTTTTTTTTTATACCTTAATAGGTTTAGACTTTACATCATATATTTAATATTTATTATAAAAATCATGTAAAAACATGTGCAAAATATAAAATAAAATTTAAAATTTAAATTTAGAACAAACTTAAAATGCTCAAAAAATCTTTTAATGCAAAAAATGACCTTAAAATTTAAAATGGTCAAAAAATTAAATGAAGGTATGTTATAAAACGCAAAGTGAATCGTAAACCCAACCTCAATCATTACCGTTGTAATACAAAATATCTCAAAATAAACTTTTTAAATCAAAAATAAAAAGATTTTTTTTTATAGAGTGATTTTTATTATACTCATTATGAATGATTAAGAACTAAGAACGTTGTTTTTATAGATTTGGAGATGTAGTGGTGGGACCTGCAAGTGCAATGCTGCAGTGTCAACCAAGTTTTTACTTTTTGACAAAAAAATTAAATGTTCACAGATGGCATACCTATACAATAGTTTGAACTTTTCAAGTTTGTGGTATCAATGACTGGAAAAGCTAAAAATATTTAATTTTATAAATTACCTAAAATTATAAAATCCACGGTAACATTTTTTTTATTAAAAAAAAATGTATTTGATAATTTAAAATTACATAACAATTAATTAAAATTAATGCGGTGAGATTAAGTTTTAACTAACAATCTACGAATAATTCATAAATATTTTTACATTCCTTGTCTATATGAAAGAAAACATGTCACAAAAATACTTTATAACTAATAGGATTGTGAGACTAAAAATTTAAAAAGGAAAATGTTTTGCCCTACCCTTGAAAAATTCCTGCGGACGCCCTTATAGATAACTCTCTTAAAAATTAAAATATCTTAATCTTAATTATACTTCTACTGTTCATTATATTGTAGTGCTCGCGAGACTACCTTATCTCTGGCCACCCCTGATACATATTTTGGTGTATTATATATTATGTTCTGCAGTGCACCGCTGCTCTGCGAGGTATTGATATAAAATATATTATGGATAATTAATTGTGTGGATTTTATATTTTAAATTTATATATAAGCCTAAATCGACAATCCTAAGAATTTATTGCAGTAAACAATGCATGCACTAGCACTATAATTCATAAATCTTAAACATTTCTTAGAAGATTTTTCAAAATGTATGTTTTGGAGTTCCTACACGGCTACACCAAAATCGCTGGCCTATTCTATAGGTATCTTACTAACTATTAATACCTATATCAGTTTTATAAAAACTTTTATCAAATATGTAGTTAACATTTTTATTTATATGTATTAAAAACTGTTTAACAAATGTTTATTTACATTTGTCTGTAAGTATTAGAAGTTAGAACATACCTACTGATCAATGTCATTATATAATTTAAATAAATCTTTAATCATTATTCATTTAACTGTTATATGCGGTAACTTAAGTGAGTATTATACGTAAATATTAATGAATTATGATCGATCGACGATAATTACACGTACAGACAGTGTAACGCGTTATTATTTATTATATTATACGATACCTACACCTATTGCGACTATATTACAGATTTGTTCTGCATACCTAGTGCATACATATATATAAATATAACTACACAATATACATAATGTAAGTATGTAACTATGCAACAACATGTCACATTGTAATGGTCATCTATAGAATATACGAATTCGCTTGTGTATAGTTGGCTTAGTTTGACAGTGATTGAATGTACTGAAATGAAAGGGAAAAATAGAATTGAGTGTAGAGCTAAGTATATTATAATATTGTTAAAAAGATGTGTATTACGCAATCCATATTATCGGCGTAGATAGGTACTTCTGCAGCCGTTAAATTATTTAACATACTTTTATTACAGTATATGGTACCCAATACCCATACAAGTTTTAATGGTGAAATGCATATTATACATACATGATACATATAGGTACTAAACAGTCTACAATAAATTAAAATGATTATGAAAATAATAAATATTGAATCGTGTTAAAATAACAATACATTATTATATATATGTAACTATATAGTCTTATTATAGACTATAGTTTTGAAATTTGTTTTGTTATATAACCATATACTATATATATATATTAGTACCTACTACCTACCACTCTAATCGACTACGGAACTACATAATATTATTATATATTTCAGACTTAAGTAATACATATGCCTATAATATATATATCAAGTTATATTATCTATTTAATGTTGATTCAATATACTTAAAACTTAAATGGGTTAAATGTATATACATTTCATAATTTATATTTATAATATTATATTGTTATTAATTATTATATACCTACAGGCTACAGTTACATATTGTCATTATCACTGTGAATTTTTTATGTACCTATATGGTATATTAGATTCTAAGCGGAGCGAGGAAGCTATAGTGGTTTAACAATGGTGTTTATTTATTTTTTTTTATCCTGTATACAACATTTCTACAAGAAGGAGTGCTTCAATTTCAACATATAGTACATTAACTTTTAAATTTTCAATCCTTAGCCATAAAAGTTTAGGTTACACTTTATACATTTTTAACTACAAAATAATTAATAAATTATAAATTTGATAAATGTTGTTAAAATTTGAACTTTAAATGTTTATAAAAAAAAATTGTGCCTATGTATTTTTAATATTTTTCAACTGCTATTGTAACAATATTTCAGGAGCCTTGCATTAAATTTTCCCGCTTTTTTACGCAACAAATAAAATTTGATTGATATTTATAGGAAAAACAATTTTAAAAATTTCAAACTGACAATTATGTCCGTAAACAGCTCAAAAAGAGTCAAAATATTTTTAAAATTGTATGGTGTATAAAAAATGAAAATATAAACATTCAGTGAAATTTGCATTTATTTACAGTTATTTGTTTTTGAATAACAATAAAATAACAAAACCGCTACATGAGAAATCGAGTGAATATCCAATATTGTAAAAATATGAATTTCAAACGCTCATAAAAATTTAATTTGATTTTCTTGTAAACATTTTTATTTTGATAAAGGTAGACAAACTCATGAGGAATCTTGTATTACGTTTTCAAATCTCAGATTTAAAAATAAAATTTCTATGAATTTTCAACTCAAAATAATTTGCTAATTTTCGTGATTTTTCCGTATTTTGTCAAGATTTGAACTTTAAAAACTGTGACTAAGGATTTTTAATATTTTTCAAATGTCATAATATAGTATAGGGACCTTATATTAAATTTTCAAGCTTTTTTACCCAACAAATAAAGTTTCATTGACATTTATAAAAAAAAAAATACTTATAAAATTGGAAACAGAAAATGTTCCTTAGCAGTTCAAAACAAATCAAAATATTTTGATAATTTTTGTTGTTTTTCCCGACGCTTTTGAAAACTAATATAAGATTTAAAAATGTAATACAAGTTTATTCATAAGTTTGTCTACTTTTATCAAATAAAAATGTTTACAAGCAAATCAAATTAATATGCCTTGTATTAAATTTTCACGCATTTTTACCCAACAAATAATTTTTTTTATTGACAATTATAACTGATATTGTCCGTAAACAGCTCAAAATAAGTCAAAATATTTGGAAAATATTATAGTGTATAGAAAATGCTATTATAAACATTCATTCAAAATGTCATGTACATACTTACATTTGTTTTTGATTTACAACAAAAAACAAAATCGATTTTGTGGAAAACCAATTTTGCGTAAAAATTCCCGTTTTTTCCGTCGTTTTTGAAAACTATTGGGAATTTTAAAATTTGACCTCCCGAATGCACCAACTAGATTCACTTTCCCATTGAACAAGGTACTGTTGAATGAAATAAAATCAGTTTTACTACTGCCCCAAACCACGACAGGCACAAAAAAATAAAAAAATAAAAAAAAGCACACATCATTGTAAAATCAATACATTCATCGTTCCACTTAGAATCTAAAACTAAGTTTAAAAAAAAAAGTCTTAGGAAGACATAATCTATATATTTATAAAAATAAAAATAATAACAATATGTCACACATAATGACTGATAAGTGACGAGTGCTATCTTTCACCTATCTATAATAATTGACTATTATAATTTATAGGGCTTCATTATTCATTCATTTTCAATTTTAAACAAAAAAATGCGTTTAAACAGGTAAAAAAAGTGAAACCTTTAAAAAACGTTTAAAACGAGTTAAAACTGTTTCGAACTGTAAAAACTTAAAACCACTAAGTATAGTGTACATTGTTATAGTATACATATATATAATGTTACAATGTTAAATTTCTATTTCTATTAGTACCTATGTTGAATTTTTATTTGGTATATGTTATTTTCTTTATATGCTATTATGGGTTTTCATCATAATATATTCAGTTCAGTGCCGGCCCTAGGGGGTTGGGGCAAGCGGTGCCCACCAACAACATTTTTGTCTATGTAGAATCATTAAAATCATTCTATCTGCATTTTTTTTTTTTTTTTATTGATCTTAAAAACAACTCGGCAGCAAAGGCCATTAGTTCACAATTCTTAATAACAATTTAGATAATATATAGATACAATTATATTTTGTTAATTAAATTAGTTTGTTTAAGAAATTTAAGCGTTTTTTTGTTCTGATCAGGTTGAGGTCCGAGAGTTGAGTCGAGGGTTTCGGTTAAGTTGAGGTCCATTCGCTACTGGTCGTTAGGTCGTCTGCATTTTAAAAACAAGACTGATAGGTAATATTTTTGCACAGGCATTTATTTACAAAAAAATATACTTCGTAGTTCGTATATTTCTGTATCATATCATCTAGAGATCGGGATAAGTTTAGAAATTATCCGTCAGGAAGTTCAAAAAGGCAGAAAAATAATATAAGGGAAAAAAGTTTAAATAAACTTCGTGGATCTTTCAACAAATTTGTTACATTATCTTTAGATTCTACCCAAAGTTCTTCAACAAACAATAGTCAAAACAGTATTAATCATAACCCTCCAGCTTTTGAACTAGATATTTTTGAAAAAATAAATGTAAATTATAAATTTGATACTCCTGCTTCAAGTATAGAAATAGATAACGAAGTTGAAATTAATAAATTACAAACCAAAAGTAAAAGTAGCAATAATGACTATATTATAAACACAGTAAATGACTACGATGTGACAAATATTGGTTGTTGGCCTGAAATATTAAATAATGATTTTAGAAAAGAGCTTGTAAAACTGTGACCAATACAAATTAAAAGCTATAATTTTCCTCAATCTGAAATAAATGGTGAGCTAAGACGTTTTAATCCAACATTATATGACAAACGTTTAGACAATGGAGATGGACCAGGCGCGCACCCCTTGAATGTCATCGTGAAGTAATTTGTTCGTTACGTACCAGGGAGCTTTGGCAATGATACAGAGACAAATTGAAAAGCTTGAATCGTTTGAGTATATTGGATTTTTTGGCTGGGCCCCAGAGTATGATGCCATGTGTCCAAATGAGGAGACAGAGAAGGAATTTGTATATAAGAATTTTGTTTTGAATGTTGATGTTGGATCTTAGTAAGGACCTGAGTAGGTGAAGTCTGCTGTTTAACTTTTTTCGTTTGTCCATGAGATGAGGACTCCAAGTAAGTCTTCTATCGAGTGTAAGACCGAGATATTTAACTTGGGTGCAACGCGAAATAGTAGAGTTGTTCATGGTGATCGGTGGGCAGTCTTGTGGTCTTAGAGAAAAGGTGATATGCGATGATTTGGTTTCGTTGATTTTGATCCCCCATTTATTGAACCAACACATAAGGGTGTTAGGTTGGGTTTGGATTTGTTGACTGGCAATGGCAGGGTCAGCATTTGAGGCAAGTATGGCTGTGTCGTCTGCATAAGTTCCGATGAGAGTGAACTGATTTACTGGAATATCCGCAGTGTAGAAAATGTAGAGAAATTGGGCAATATCGCTGCCTCGAGGAACGCCTGCTAGAACTCTATAGTGGGTTGATAGTTTGGCGTTGATTCCGACTTTGAACGATCTGTTTTCAAGGTAAGATTTTAGGAGTAGATAGTAAGGGACTGGAAATATTTTTTTAAGTTTGAACAGTAATCCTTGGTGCCAAACGGTATCAAAAGCCTTCGAAACGTCAAGAAAAACTCCCGAGCAATATTTTTTTGTTTCGAGTCCCGAGGACTCGGTTACGCGGTGTAGTTGATGGGTGGTTGAATGACTGGAACGGAATCCGAACTGAATGTCGGGCAGGATATTTTCATTTTGAGATATTGCCATTAGCTTTCTTAGTATTATTTTTTCAAAAATTTTGCCAAATACCAACAGGAGACTAATTGGTCTGTACGAGGTAGGGTTGTTAGAAGGTTTTCCTGGTTTCAATATTGTTATGATAATGGAATGCTTCCACGTGGGAGGGAAGTATGAGAGTCGAAGTAGGGCGTTGAATATATAAGGCAGCCAAATAATTGATTTAAAAATGTTATAAACAATTTTTTTACCTACCTATTTAAATACGTAAGTCTGCGGGCGCCCACGTTCCTCTTCTATTTTTTTTATCAATTTAACTGTTTTTAATCCTTTATATAGATTTTTAAAAAACACTGATAACCTTCAGATGCCATCTAAAAAAATGTTTTTGCTTTTTTAAATGCCTATGCCTGAGGGCGCCCACGTTTGCCTTTCATTTTTTTTTTTGAATTTTACTCAATTGACTATTTAATATAAATATTGATGACCTGGTGGTCTCTGAATTATCATTATTTAATGAACTAATTATTGTGAATAGTTTTTTTCTCTTTGAAATCTTAATATTGTTTTTTTTTCTAATTTTTTTTTTGTTTTCATAAATTCATTTAGGATTAAATAATATAATATTAGTGGTAATTAGAAAATATTTTTTTCTCTGGGCATGTTCAGGCAACACTGTTTTTGTTATCATAGTTGGAATGGAATCGGCGAGCGTAGAAGAGATGGGGGCAGTTCTTCCAAAAACATAATTTGTGGTAGTGAAATTAACCTCAACATTTTTTTTTATCATGGATACTCGAATTATCATGATTTTATATTATCTATGGTGATACTATCAACATTTATACATTTTAGCCGGTATTTGAAATAACACCCGGGAAAAAAAAGACCGGAAATAAAATCCGTAGAAGCTAATTAAGCTATTAAAGTATCCCCAGAATATTTACTTACCTAACGAGCCGCCAATGCAAATTTGTAGTTTCTGACCAAGGAGTTAATAATTAAAACATAATCAGCTGTATAGCTAGGTCATATTTTTTACTCAAATAATGGACGGGTCCATAATTCTATTATATTTATCAGCCCAGTGAGATATATCTCCATAACTCCTCTAGCCAAGTTTGCGTCTGTGGTGGTTAATTTAAATAAAAAAATTCAACTCTATATTCTTATAGAAACGATAACTTCGACAAGATCAATTATATTTACATTTTTTATTTTAATTTAACAATATTAAACTGTAATTAAGTAAAACAACACATTGTTTTTTTTCGGTGTATACCTAACAAATATATATATGATATTTCGATGACATAAAGCATTACAGTTTAAAGTGCAATATCAATTTCGATTTTAGTTTGTGAAAGATGATGACTTAGAAGCATTTACGGTGGACAATGCCTGGGCCGGATTCGTCGTATTCTTGTTTGGAGATCCACATCTGTTGGAAGGTGGACAGAGAAGCCAAGATGGAACCACCGATCCATACGGAATATTTACGTTCTGGTGGGGCAATGATCTTAATTTTGATCGTGCTTGGGGCTAAGGCGGTGATTTCCTTTTGCATTCTGTCGGCAATACCTGGGTACATGGTTGTACCTCCGGAGAGTACAGTGTTACCGTATAAATCCTTTCTGATGTCAACGTCACACTTCATGATGGAGTTGTATACGGTTTCATGGATACCACAAGATTCCATTCCCAAAAATGAAGGTTGGAACAAGGATTCTGGGCAACGGAAACGTTCGTTCCCGATGGTGATGACCTGTCCGTCAGGTAATTCATAGGATTTCTCTAAGGAGGTGGAAGCGGCGGCTGTGGCCATTTCCTGTTCGAAGTCCAAAGCGACATAACATAATTTTTCCTTGATATCGCGGACGATTTCACGCTCAGCTGCAATCATGAAAATTGATTAGAAATAACGATAAATATAGTTCGTGAATACGAACAGTGGTAGGATACATACCAGTAGTGGTGAAGCTGTAACCCCTCTCGGTCAAGATCTTCATCAAGTAGTCGGTCAAGTCACGACCAGCTAAGTCCAAACGGAGGATAGCATGAGGTAATGCATAACCTTCATAGATAGGGACGGTGTGCGAGACACCGTCACCAGAGTCCAAAACGATACCAGTGGTACGACCGGAAGCGTACAAAGATAATACAGCTTGGATAGCAACATACATGGCAGGTGCGTTGAAGGTTTCAAACATAATTTGGGTCATCTTTTCACGGTTAGCCTTTGGGTTCAACGGGGCTTCAGTCAACAAGATTGGATGCTCTTCTGGGGCAACACGAAGTTCATTGTAGAAAGTGTGATGCCAGATTTTCTCCATATCATCCCAGTTAGTGATGATACCATGTTCAATTGGGTATTTTAAAGTAAGTATACCACGTTTGCTTTGGGCTTCATCTCCTACGTAGCTGTCCTTTTGTCCCATGCCGACCATGACACCCTAATAATGAACATAAATCCAATGGTAAGAAATGGAAACATACCTAAGGTATATGACAAAATTAATAAAAATAACGACGATTTCCCCAATTAAGTATTTCTAAACATTCAATAACTCAACACAATAACTATCTATTTTTATTAGCCACAACGAAAGAGGTTAATTTTAAAGTAATATACAATATTAATTGTATTTCTATTATATAATTTGTAAAATAATTCTTATAAATTATTTATATTTAGTCAAGTCAGTCACCGGTATAATGCTACTGGGGATTTTTTTTCCAACTACTTACTGTACAGTAAAGCGACACCCACTTACCATTTTTTAATTATGAATAATGTTTAGTTTTTATAATTGTGAAACAAAAATAAATTACTGTACCTAATTATTTAATATTTTATTAAATACCAACTAAAAACTGTTTTGCATAATGTTTAAATGTTTTAATTAAAATTAAATTTATGCATGTACGAGATATGTCACATATTGGACATTTAGACCTGCCATGGGGAGTGGAATTTAAAAAGGTGGTTTGTTTGAAATCTGATGTATATAAAATAAATCATAGTAATAAATACATTTTAATACCTATATATAACTATTATATTTATGTTTTAATAAAAAATTCCATTGGCTTCCACACAGTGTCTGTGAAGACTGTGATGGCTCCGTGCTTATATTTTTAACTCCGTCCAACCGGTAGGTATGTGACAAATTCACGTGACATCTTTAGTTACGAATTTTGAGAGTGCCTTATATAGTTGTATGGTATATCTATTAGACAATTTAGTTATTATATTATAGCTAACGATTTTGTTTTATGTGTTTTTGACAATACTCTTAGTGATACCTAGATAAGTATGAAATATGTTAAGAAAAATAAAGTATTTCTATTTATTTTTTTTTCAACAAGTTTTAAAAAGCTCCCGAAATAATATCATTGGGATATGGCAGTGTTTGGAATGGGACATGGGTGTTTACTATTTACTGTTTATACTAACTTGATGACGTGGTCTGCCGACGATGGATGGAAAGACGGCACGGGGTGCATCATCACCGGCGAAACCGGCCTTGCACATACCGGAGCCGTTGTCGACAACCAAAGATGCTACATCATCGTCACACATTTTGATGATTTGGGTTTTTGAACCTGAAAAAAAACACATCAAACAATAATCTTATGATCAGAATTGGAAACCAGTAAATATTCTGTTAACGAGAACGTATCACACAAAGTATAAAACATTTCAGTAGGTATATTGTGATGACTGATGACTGATGACTTATGAGTCTATGTATTTAAATGTAATAAAATATATAGAAATCAAACGAGTAAACAACCTATCAAAAATTATCACAGAAATTTAAAAGCGTCATGTGGTGAAAAATACCTACGCGTCAAAATGCTCAGATTATACAGAAATCATAAGTCAGCGGAGGGTAAATACGCTAGGTATTGAAAATAAAAAATATTTTACTTTAAAACCGAAAGTATGAAACACCACACATTTATTTGTATTTTATTTTTTTTATAAAAAACATTCGATGTTTGAAGTACCAAGTAAAATAGCCAATAGGTATACCTAATATATTTTGTATATAAAAAGCCTGTAAATGGACTTCACGTCCTCGATTAATAATATAATGTATAATATATTAATATAGTACAATGTAAAGGTAATTTTCTCATTTTTATTTTTCGTTTATTGTTCGATAACACGACCACGTCGTACAAATGTACAATTTGTGTAACTATTATAATTCCGAATTCATATGTGCTGGTAAAAATATAAGAAAATGCTATTCTACTTACCGATTTACGACGAAAGAAATCTGAAACACTGCTATGTGGCTGACGATGTAGATATGCGTAACTGCTGGTTGGTACAGATGGTTTTATAAACGGACCCGATCCAAAAATATAATAGTTTATGTAATAACACTAATAACTTATATAGTTATATCAGTAGCGTCTAGTAGACTCTGGAATAGTGGTGGGTGATTATAAATTATTTTAATATTTTGGCATACTAAATATAAATTTGTCTACCAATCTATAATTATAATGCAGATTTATAAACTCAACAAGTTTTTAACTATATTCCTAATTAAGTGTTGAGAATTTTTAATTAGGTAAGAAATATAAATATAATAATTAATAATCATCAAAATAACAACAATAAATACAATAAAGAACTTCAGAATGTCAAAAATAAAAAAAGTTGGTTCAAAACTTAGAACTTTTTCATGACCTATATTTCTTTTTAAAATATTTAACTATTGTATTTAGGTACCTATACACTTTACTTACACTTATATAATATTATGTGCAATGTGCGTTGTTGTATTATATGTATCTCCTAATTCAGTTACAAAAAGTATAGGCACATACCCAACATATACTATATACCTATCTAACTACAAATAATTATATAAAAAAATACGCTTAGTTATTATTTCATTGATACCAGAGTAGCTATAATATTACCTATAATATTATTTCGTTCGGGTAGGTATTCCTATTTTATCAATATTGGTTAAAGGTTTCAGATTACGGTTTTTATGGATTATTCGGGTGCAAAATTCTGAAGTGTGTGATATTAATTTAATATTACGTATACAAGACGTGTTAGAAAATAAACACTCACAGTATGTGGTAGGTGGTTTAGTGCGGCTGTATTATTAGCACAGTTCCCCTTTCTTTTATTTTTATAATAATGGTGTCCGACGGGTGATAGCCATATATGTACATATTATTCAAAAATTTAAATATGTTTCATCATTCCCAAGTATAAAATAGTAGCATTATTCAATATTCACTATCTAAAAGTAACTATAAGCTATACATAAACTTTTGATTAAATACATATTTAATCAATGCACACCTACTTATATGGTTCGATTGAAAATTGAAAATTTTAGATTTGTTTAAACTGATTTGCCTAATAAATAACTCCGGATATTTAGTCCCCGAAAAAATAACTCTATAATAAAAATAATATGTAACAGGTATATATTCACGAGATTTCAATGACAGTCTATATGTATGATTTAAAAACAAATAGTCAATTTTTAGTCATAATAAATTTCCAATACAATTTTAATGATAAATAAATATAAAACAAATAGTCAATTTTTGTTTCAGTCAAATTTGTTTCGAAATGTCAATAATATATTATAACCATTTCCATATTATGCGAAACTATAAAATGTCATTAGGGTAGGCCAAAAGATAAATATGAAAAAAATTCTAATTATAAAATAAATTTATTAAGTTAGTAAGTTATCCAGTCAGTATTAGGTCAGGCCATGGCGACTGGCCTGAATCGTAGTTTCATCTATGACCGTCTCCGCTCTGAATCGTTTTTATCGTATAAAATAATTTATCAATGATTCCAAATTTAACATTATTTGGGGGGGCATAACAATTTTACACTTGTTAAATACATGTTTTTTATACATTTTACTCTATACACAATGATATACAAATATTTAGATTTTTTTTTATTTTTACCTATTATAATATACTTGAAACAGTTGAAAGCATTCTCACAGTTCTACAATCTACGGTAAGGTGGTATTGACTCAAAAGTTAATAATAATAATCGTATAATATGATAGTAAATAGTAATATACACTATTATAATAATTAAATATTAATCATTGTCCCCACTTCCCCGTGACCACCTTTTTATAAGTTTTTAAAAATCTCATATGGGGTTATTTTTTTGCGGTACCGTTTAAACTATATACCTAAATAGTAAATACTATTTACACAATTAAAATCTTGAAATTAGGATACCTATACTTTAAATAGTTTTGAACTAATGGTATTTCATTAAATACCTATTTTAATAATGGTAATTATTAGGTACCTAGGTGGCTAGGTAGGTATATCGTATATTATGCAATAAAATACTATATACTAATAAGTATGGTCGAATCGCAGTAATTGCACCACTCGAACCGCTTATCCCTTAGAAATTAATTTTAGTTGACAATTGCATGTACCTATGGGTCGATCAATTTAGTATAAAATGGAGTAAATAATGAATTTAGAAATAAATGTGATTATATATTTTAGTTTTGTTATTTTTAAGTTGTAATTATATGTAATTTTTCAATTGTAACTTAAATATTTTTAAAAAATAACTCATTTTAATATTAGGTACCATGTTTATTTTATTATATATTAAGAATTATATATTTTTAAAAATGATTTATCATTCAAACTACACCCATACCAGAAACTTAGGACATGATGCAGCGGCACCAACAATGATCACCCATCCCAAGATTCGACCCTTGGAAAAGTTGGAATGGTCACAAACGTGAAAAACAACTGTTGTCAATCATTTGACCCAACTCTTCATAGGCTCCCGCCTGATAAGAGTGCTAGGCCACATAGGCCGTGATACTAGCAACTAGCAACTTATCATTCATATAATTTTCTTTACTTTTGTCATACGTTTAACTAGTGTCTAGTACCATTTTTTTTTCATTTGTGAGCTCATGTAGTTACACCCTATATTTATTAATATTTATAATTAGTAATTACATATAAACTTTAGGTATATAATCAGTCGTGGACTGGTTGGGTGCTGGGATTCTACAGTATCCCTTGCCCTAAAATATATTTTCCCTTATCAGTATAAATGTGCCTTAAGTTGTAAACATAACAACCAAGCCCTCGCACGACACGACACACGACATAGAATCTGATCTAGACCGTAATTAATTATAGCATGGCCTTTCTTAATTATCTATAATCACTATTCGCTATGATTACTAGTACACCGTGCTACCAGTTTTGGTCTTTGGTAAATCTACCACTGACCAGTGTCGTCCAGGCTCACCGTATCGTGTAAAATAATCAGTTACCACAGTCACCAAACGATACCGTATATTCAACTTTTCACCGTGTGGTTACATTTATGTGTGGAAAAGTGATAACTGGTATCTATAAACCTTGGTTACCGTTCAGTAATCAATTTACAAATTACAAGGCCCGAAGGTCGACAGAACTCAACAGTGAACACTGAACACTATACCATACCTATAACTGAGTTACAAGATATTGTGCAAATATTCTACAATTGTATGTTTTATTGTAAGTAAATAATTTAATAGTCTAATAGCTTAATATTGTTTCATATTTTAATTTTTTTCACGATAAACGACCTAATATACAGGTAAATGGCATTCAGTCGTGCATGGTACCACTTCAAACGTAATTTTATATCTGTAACATTTCCCATTATTTCGTTTTCTGCAATCTACGGTGATTACAACCGGACATTAAATTGGAAAAAAATACAAAATCAAAAAGTTTAAAGTAAGACATTAAAATTCCAGGTTGTAACATTTGTAACTTATTAATTAGTAATTACCTACTTATTAGTTATTTGCTTATACTTTAAATTACTTTTCTGGGAAAAATACCGATAAAAAATAAAAAGATGATTTATTTAATATTGAAATTGGAACTTTTCTGTTTAACCACACTTTTTTTTATTTTAACGTATGTAGTAAACAGTCTGAAATCGATGATGAAGTCAGAATTTTAAGGTCGGACTTTTTAAGTTTTAAAGTTATATCTAATTGAAATTTATAGTATTTTCATATAGGTACACTCTCTTGGTCGATTAAAATCAAAAACATCCCTCAACTTGTTATGTAAAACCCCCTTGGGTGGGCCTCGGACTTGAAATAGCTATAATTTCTAAATTAAGTTTGACCACCAAATTCTGTCTTTATTTCAGCATGCTAAACTACATACATCTGCATTGTGTGATATGGCTCAACCAAAAACTTTAATTATATATTAATATAGTATTTTTTTTTTTTTATATAATATTTCACACTTATTTTTTGTTTTAGAAATATCGTACAATGGCAGCTAAACATGCATTATTTGGACTAACCTGGGACTATTTCGCATTGGCTATTCCTCTAACTGCTGGTGCCTTATTTGGCAAATTTTTAGATGACAAAGAAACAGAAAGGATGTCACTTTTTAGAGATAGAAGTGCTTTATATGGAGGAATGGTGAAGAAAGGCGAAAAACCTTCTTGGCCATAAGTTTGTTTTATTTAAGATGGTACTATTAGTTTGAATTAATTGTAATATTGTTTTAAATCTTATAATAAATTAAATTATGTTAATAGTTCTTTTTTTAGTGTATTATAGCTATATAAAATAAATGTTTACAGTTTGATAGTAATGATAAAAAAATTCATAACATACTTTTCCAAAATGTAATCTAAAATGTTGTTTATTTCACTTACTAATAAAAAAATAAACTATGTACCACCTGCAATTATATCAGTTGTACGTTTTTTAGCATACAAATTAATGTTATGCTAATATACTATCTTTTAATTAATACCTATTATATAATATTTATAAAATACTTAAATAACTGAGTTAAATTAAATTACAAGTACTTATAGCTATCACACTACTTCTCACTACCTACCAGTGAGTATTCTTATTTATTTACTTTACTAGGTATAATATTAGTAACCAAAAAAAATATTTTTTTCAATCTTTTATGTTTAAATGCAAGTTAAATAAATAAGTGTAAATCAATGTTTATGGAAAATTACGGTTCAACTTTTACATAATTGATACTAATTTCTGTATTTTTAGATATCTGTTTATTAGATCTTAAATTAGTTGATGAGCTATCTTCAATTGTAAAATCAGGGAAATATAATAATAATTTGACAACTACCATAGTTGCTGGACAGTTAAATTTGTTTACTATTTAGAGAAAATCTTAACATAAGTAGGATGATCATACTAGAAGGTTAAAAAGGCAATGGCCAAGAGATCTCCTCAACACCTAACTTAAAAAAAAAAAATAAACATTAATTAAATAAACTCAAACCCTAATTTCTGGTCAGGTGGCACTGCTGGGAGCCTTCCTTCTCTTGTTATTTTTTTTTTCTTATAATACTTACTCTGTCACCACACTTACTCATTATACACTTATGTATAGATTGTAAATAAACTTTATTTTTAACAAAAAATAAAAAAAAAAAGGATGATCATACTATAAATGACGAAAAAGTAAAAAAAAAAATAATGTTAATTGCTAAGTAAGTTATTTGATTTTAGAAATGTATTTAAGTAGTATTATTACGTCTGTATTGTCTTTAGATTTGTGATGAGGTCCATTTACACATTCTAAATAAATGTACTGTTTAGTTAAAAATTGACGGTCCATAAATTGAATTGATAATCTTCCACGCTCAAAGAAAAATCTGTACTTAGATTTTTCTCCTATCAACACATTTTAATATTATTGGTTCATATTTTGTAATTTAATTTATAACTTAATTCATGCCAAGAGTTGCCAGTGGGCGGCTTCTTATTCAAATTCTCACGTTCTGTATTCTCCTAAAACATAAGCTTATTGTACATTACCAGTATAGATTGTTTATTTCTAATAAAAAAAAAAAAATAAATAAAACTATCTAAACATTTATACTTCTTTAAATAAGTTACCTTCATATTTTATAGACTTAGCCACAACATAGCCAAAACCTAATTCTAACAAACATTAGTAAAACATTTAAATCACTCGTTTCTCCTTGTATAGAAATATTATTCATGAATTGTCTTTCTATTTTAATGATAATATTTTAAAAAAACGCACTAAAGCAAATTCAAAACAATGTTGAAAAAAATTATTTAATCAAAATATGTATGTAAAAAAATAAATAAGTATGTATGTAGGTAAAAAACACAAATAATAATGAAGTGGAATAACTCATTCATATAATCATATCAAGTAATCTACAATATATATATATATTTTTGATACACAGATTACACAATAATTATTAAATAAACTCATTTACTCATAAATAGTTTTAAAAAAGTGTAAAAAATTTTAAAAAGTGTTTTAACTAATACAATAATAATTTTACTTTAACTATGATGTATAAAAAATTATATTTCTAATATAATATAATTTTTTTAAGATAATAATATAACTGCATTATATTATTATCATTAGGTGTATTACAATAAATCCTACATCGTACCCATATCTAGGCCGGCCAGATGTCCTTTCTGATATGGGAAAGTTTTTCCCAGTGTTCCGACATACGCTTTCGCTTAACTGACCCATTTTTGTACTTATAAAGTTATAAAGTTTGTTATGTTAAGAAAATTACAATTGCAGTATTAGACGCCAAATATGCATAACTTCTACTGCAGTTAAGTATAGGTACCTATATTAATATTGTTATGTAAATACTAAAAAGGTCTATTTTTCTTCAGTAAAGGATGATATATTATTCTTTTAAAAAATGTAAAACAACAGCTAAATGAGAGGGGAAAATCCCACTAAGGTAGTAAAAAGCCAATGGGGGGGATCTGACCCCCACGTCCCCCTTGTCTACGCCACTGCACCCTACCCCTATATATTATAGCATTAAGCATTTATGCCAAATAATATATAAACATGAAAAATAAAATATTATAATTAATATAATATAATTTATGTATAATATATTATAATATTGTACATTACAATACAGGATAGTATATTAAATCTTAAATCTTAAATTAATACCACGAACCATGACAAATTATACTTATACTTAAATTATAATTTGTCATGCCATAAACACACAGTTATTCTGTGCATGAATTAAGATCACGGCCTTAGAAGATCTTCTAAGGTCGTGATCTTAGTCCATGATATTATCATTTATCTTAAATCATGATTTATGATAACGACGGTGGTTGTCTGAGTGATAAGCACTTAATGATTATAAAAATTGTTTGTTGTTTACAAATTACGACGCATTGCATGTTGTTTCTAACTTATATTCATAGACCTATTAAATCCTCGTTTAGTTATTTATTTAATAAATTCTTAGTTCTCAGTAAATATTATTAGCATTTGGAAATTGTTTTTATTTTAAAAATTAATACCCAAAAGAAACTATTTACTATACTATTTTCTTTTACATCTACCTCTTTGATATACAAGCAAATACAAATATGGAGTTGAATCCTATGCAAGTTGCCTTAAATACTGTTAGGACATTACGATTGGAGCTAATGCAGCTTATTATTGAAATTGGTGAAGGAGTAAAAGATGATGGTTCACAAACTGAATCAAAAGATAATCGTTATATGTATTCTATGAATGAAATGGTTGGAAAACTTGGACTTCATATGAGGTTTAGTTTGATTTATAGTACATTTTTAATAATTGTTAAAATTTTTAACTTACCTAAATTTAATGGATGTGTATAAATTTTAATTTTTAGGGATCTTGAACAAGTTGTTGGGTCCTTATCTAGTCCTCCAGGTGCCATGTTATTATATAACACATCATTTTTAACTCAAGAAAGCACATCCGATCGACAAGCATTGTACACTCCTCTAGTGTCTTCTCACAAATGGCTTGATAAAGTATTACAAATTAGTGTTTAATTATATTTTGATTTTAATTAAATGTGTATTACTAATAAAGTTATATGATTCTAGGTACATAAATTCAGTTCAAATGCAGTACAAATTTTAAGTCAGAATTCATTAAAAAAATCGTATTACAATTCCAGTTCGAATAAGAAGAAACGACAACAGTCAAGTTTGCATAATATATCACCACAGTAAATGTCTACCTAGTTACATTATAATTTCTAATAATTAATGTTTAGTTTAATTAATTAGGTATTTAATTATTTTTTTAGAGCTGTTGATGTACTATTAACTAATATTGATCGAATGTTTCCTGAAATGAGTATTACAATAACGAGGCCCTGTGCATCAAATGTTGTTCTATTGGTAATTTTGTTTCAATATTTATTTTCTTCTTTACAAATTAAAAAAAATAATATTATTTTATTATAATTGTTAACAAATAATATGGTCGTGGCTTGGTGTTGCGCAGTGTGTACACTCAACTGTGGAAACGCACTGAGTGTACGTAACGGCCGGCATTGCTAGTTCCCTGGTTGTCACCCGGGATTTTTAGCAACAAATCCTTGCCACACATTCAAAAACGTATTTTCAACCGTTCCTCCCCCTACTAACAACCTACAAACAAACAAAAAACAAACAGCTAATGACCTAAGTAGCTCAAGCTCAATAAAAAAAAAAAAAAATAATATGGAAAAAATGCAGCTTAGTATTTACTAAAGTGTGTATTTTAAGGCTCTGCATCTCACTGTTTAATTCAATATTAGTGATTGTTGCTCTTTTTATAATAGAAGTTACTCCAAAAAAACATTGTAGCCTCAATAAAAATATGTTAAACCAATCTGAATATACTTTGTAATATTCTGTGTAACTGTGTAAGAAACAATCCTTAGAAAGAGGAGGGGATGAATAACAATGATTTCCTGTTTCAATGGCAATTTTAACTTACAAAATAATAATGTGATAAGTTGGTATGTTTTTTTTTTTTAAAAACGTAATACCTTAGAAATTATAATATAACAATAATGATTTACAATGATTGTGGAAACTTAAAAGTAATACCAATGTTTAGATATTAAATAAAATTAATATAATAATGTGTAACATCTGATTTTTCTACCATATTTATTGTAAAAAATAAAAAATAAATTTTGAAATTTTTATTGATACCACTGATTTTTGGTATAACTTCCAATGGATGAGCCACAATTATTTAAGCACTTTCAAATTTAGTGTCTTTAAAAACATACATTTTGAAAATTAAATTTAAAAACGAGCATGGATACTAAATTGTATTTATTCCATATTTAGTGTTAATTATTAAATAGAATAATTAGGTAATATTTATAAAACAACTAAGAAGATTGATAGGAAGAATTATATGCTATATTATCGAATCAAAAGTATTTTTCTCAAAAAGTAAAATGTATTCATCATTAAAAATTAATTTGTATTTTGTTTATATTTAGGTTGGCTTAAGTAGAGTCTTACAAGCAATTATATCATTTAAAGGAGTTATGATTGAATGGGTTATTGTTAAAGGATTTAATGAACCTATTAACCCTAACAGTTTGCAACAAGAGCTTTGGCAAGAATCAAGATATTATGTTTTTCGTAAGATAACTGATCATGCTAATGCAGCTATGTTACATTTCTCTTCACCAACATTGCCAGATCTTTCAGTTCGATCATTCATGGTAGTTTTAAATGAAAACCTTTTTGGGCTGTCATATAGTATGCTGTCTACCAGCTGTTGTCATTTGCTATAGGAAGTGGTCTACCTGTATCCGGCCAGTTTTTACAAGGGCTTTTAATCTTTGATAAATACAGTCTAATCTCTTTTCTTTGGTTAACATTTTATCTTTATGACTTGATTACAATTCTTCGACATTTAGTTAAAGTATTTTGCATAGTACATCACTTATTGCGTGACACTACAATTTATTCTACATATTTTTTGGGCTCTCATACATTCACATTCTCGATATGTTTGCAAAATATTTTTTTTTAATCATAAGAAGTGATGAATCAACCACCAATTTTTATCTAATAAAAATTTTTTGCCAAAAACAATGTAATAAGTGTGGAAGTGAGATGAATTTGTACATATGTTAGGAAAGGGGCAAAGAATAAGGAAAAAGGTACCTATATCAACAACTCAAACAACTTTTTTTTTTTTTTTTTTAGAATGATATAATTAAATTTTAAAAAATTTATGATTTCTTTTAAAAATTTTATATTTTTTTTTTGTTGGTAAACCACATAGTATATCTGTAAATTCACTGGTAGACTGCATACTATATACCTCATACTATTTGTGTTTTAATAAAAAATATCAAAATAATTGTTGATATCTTTGTTTTATTTACAGACTTGGCTCAATAGTTATTCGATATTATTCAATTCAGTATGTAAAGCATGTGGAAATCGATTACTTAATGCATACCCACCTACTTGGAGAGATCTGAGATCATTAGATACATACCATTATGAATGTAAACCATAATATTATATTTAAGATATTTATTTAAAATATTTTTAAGTTTATTTCATAACTTAAGATTAATATTAATTGTACTTTAATTAAGTTGTAATTTTAAAAGTAAAATAAATATAGTTTATGATATTTTATATGAATACATTACTAAACTATTTTATGAACAATTTAATGATGATATATTTAGTTTTTTGCAATTTAGGATTAAATCAAATCTAATAATATTTAAATGATTCTAATCATTGATTTTTCTCATAGTTCATCATACTATGTTTATATTTTATTATGTCTAATGTCTATAGTTCTTAATAATTTATTTCATGTCAAATTTTATTGAAATTTCCTCTTTCAGTTTTCATATTGCATGTAATTGTTACTGTGTTATGAAAGAATGTTCTTCATCTTGCACGTTTACGCATTCACATTTATATTTAGTGAACGCCACTTGTTTTTTTTTCAAATAGAACAATATGAACAACATTTATATATTTAATAAATATTGATTAATAATACTATTATAATATTGGGTATATAATAACATTTTTCTTTTATAATATTCCTATTATATTTATTTGATTACTGAATACAAAATGCGTGAAATTCCTGGAGGCACGGCTTGACATAAAACAATAATAATATTATTATTTCTACTTTTTGTATTAGTATTAAAACGATTCATACAATTTTAATAAAACAAATTAAATCAATGACCAAATGAATGCATTCATTTTTTCAAAGAACATGAATGTGTTCGTTTTAAAAAATATGAACTTGAACAAGTTTCTTTTTTTAAGCACTGAACATGAATGAATTCAATTTTTTAGTAAATGTTCCGAACACTTAACTATTACTAGTAAGCAAACGAGCCGTCCCTAGGCCGGCAGCTTGGACTTCTCGTTTAGACCCCGCGGTCACGCACATGAACTTTGCCTTCTTTCAGAAATTATTGATAAGGGTACATCACTTTTAAGAGTCTTTTAAAAAATCCTTTGCAACAGTGTTGGTGATATTTATCCAAATGTTGCTATAGCATTAAGGATTACGCTCTCATTGCCAGTTACAACGGCGACAGCAGAAAGATCATTTTCAAAATTAAAGTTGGTAAAAAATTACTTAAGAACATTAAGTCAAGAGAAAACTACACATTTAGCAATAATATCTATAGAACATGAAATAGTAGACGGATTGGACTTTGATGATGTTAATGACACATTTGCTGATCTCAAATCAAGAAAAATTAATTATTGTTATTTCTGTCGTTACCTATAGTAAATAATTTTATTAATCTATTATAAAAATATACAGTTATTTAATCACAGATAATATATACATGTGGATGATGAAATGGTGCAAAACCCCTGATGGAGCCCTTGGTTTTGAAATTTGAGAGGTTACGGAGTGTAATAATTGCCTTTCTGTGGAATGCATCAATTATTTTTTGTGGGCCCCGCTATAAGAGTTATGCCCCGGGCCCGCAAATTGTAGGGACGGCCCTGCTAGTAAGTACTAGTAAAAGTTTATCTTTTCATAGCTAAAGCTAGCCAACTGCACTTTTGAAGTATTCCTACTGCCCAATTGCCAATTCTGGTTCTAAAATCTGTTCTGCACTTAGAAAGTTCGAAAATTGCTAATCTCTGTATAAGTAATCAAGTGACCTTAATTATTGGTTATCGCCACGGACTAAGGAATATAATCTTAGTCCGTGGTAATCACTTTTTACTCAATGATCATTTACAGTATAAATTGTTTTTAACCAAGTATATCAATGTGACAATATTATAGGTACCAATAAACTAGTATATTAGTTAGCATTTCTAAGGCCCATTTCTACTGTTCTTAGTTTCCTATTTGAATTTCCTAATATTGTTGAATGCCAGTATCAGCGCAAGTAGGAATGTCCTTTTTTTTGGAGTTGAGTGTTAGGTACTTAACAATTTTTTTCAAGTTCCAAACATTATTGTTCTATGATATTATATATAACGATCAGTAGCGTAATTACATGGAGGGGGGGCTATTAAGGCGTCAACCCTCTCCCCCCCCCCCCATAGACTGTAAACAATATGCAAAAGTTTTTGAAGTCCTCACCACAGAATATATATATATATGAAATATATTTCATATATTCTGTGTCCTCACTATAAACTTTAAAGTCGGGGCTACTAAATAAAATCATATCCCCCCCTGCCCTACAAGACAAAAACCTAGATACGCTCCTGTGTACAATATAGATTTTAAAAGTTCTTCGATTCTATATATTGTATATTGTATAATGTATTATTGTACAATGTTTCCATAATCTACATTTCTGATGGTTTTTTTAATTTCAGGTTTTTCTTATCTTTAGACACTAATTAAATATTAATTATTAATTCTAATGTTTTATCTCTGTTAACAACATATTTGAACGACTATGTTATCATTTGTACTTCATTTTTTTGTATACAACATCATATGGTTCATGGATCACAGTTCTTGATAGTAAAAAATAATATGAATATAATAACATACTATACCAATATACCATACCTATACATATTATTATTACATAGGAAGTGTAAGTTTTGATCTTTTAATATTTTAATCTCAATTTTGTTTTCATATGTTCGACGATTATTACTTACTTGTTTATAAGGTGTTTCTTAAAGTAAATTAAAACGAACAACTCGATTTCAGTGTGGCCCACTAATTATAATATTATATACGTAAGTTCTACCTATTGTTCATTGAAAATATATTCTATATAAAAACCCAATATTTGGATACCTTGTAAATAATTTATATGAAGTTATTATTTATTTAATCATTTTTATATTACGTAGATATAACTTATTCAATTCCACATAGTGTAAGACAGTCATTTTCATCTCTGTTCAATAAATTATTTTAATTTTTATTATCAATACCATTCTAGCAGATTGTTACCAGATCACTGTGATTAGTCTGTGTTTAAATTTAAACTAATAATTTTATTTTAATATGCTTTAGGAAGATAAATACTAATTCAAAATGATACGAGTTGAAGAAAGTCGTATAAAATCATATTTAACTATGGTAAGTCTTAAAATAAATAAAATAATATAATGTTATGGTACTTCATAAATATTTAGAAACCTTATTCTATTATAACTTATAGGTATACTTACTCTTAGATATACTTTACTCTTTAAAAACGATGAATATCATTTATGCTTACTGTATAACTGAGCATGCAAAAAATGTTATTTTATTTTGTATTACTAACAATATCAACTATTATTTGTTAATTGTATTATTATTTTAGGTTTCTAAACATAAATTTAGAACACCTTATATCCCTGTTGTGTCCGTCCGTCCGTTAGTTACCAGTACATGATTACGATTGTTTCTATAAATATTTTACAATGGTGCGATTCAAAGTAAATTTATACTAGCCAGTATTATAAAATTAAAAATATCAAGATTTGAGTATTTAATATAGATTCACGCTAGCCAATATTAAAAACATTGGAACCAAAATATTTTTAATTTGTACATGGAGTTTTAGTTTATTGAGTTGTATTAAAATACGTTTGAAAACCGGGAGTTTAGCATGCTCACAGAGTGAGCTTTCCTAACTTGTTTATCATTTACTATTAAGTACTCTTTTCCTAAAAGCAAAAAAGGAAAAATTAAGAAGTTATAAAAAGGTATAATACACCCAGGTTTTATGCTATTAATTTAATAGTATATAATAATAATGTGTTAATTTTTGATTAGGTACATATTTAAAAATAAATAAATGTATGTAACTTCTGAATCATTAACATCTGAAGGTCATTTTGTTAAATTTAAAAACTTCTAATTTATTATAATTTAAATGATTAATATTTTAATTAATGTTATTAAATCGTTTAAATGATCATAAAACTGTTATGTCACAAAATGTAAGGGATTTAGAGTTACACCTCTTTGACAAAGTGCTATAGCATCACCTATACTCTGTTCAGAGAGAGATCGCGCCACATACCGACGAAAACTGGTTCTCCCATACAACACCCTGTCATTGGGGAACTGATTTCAATAGCATAGTAACTCGGAGGGATGCGCAGAATCGGTGCGTTCTCTCGCTGAACAGAGTATAGTAATAACGTGGATGCACAACAATGTATGTATTTATAATATAAAGTTACATATTGTAATATATTTAACCATGTCTTATAAATAAGAAATGTATTACTATAGGTTATTGTATGGTAATACTTTAATATATTTTAGAATAAAATTCATTGTATAATTTTATATTTTTTAACATATTTAATACACTATCTTTATTTTATTTCAGTACAAATTTCCTGAAAATACAAAAAAAGAAATTATAAAAACATTAAATTATTATCACGGACTCATTTGTAATTTTGAGACATTTTGTAAGTTATTTTTATTGTTTTTTGAGTTGTTGTTAGTACTTAAATTCTCAATATAGGTGGGTCAAACTGTTTGACGTTCGTTAAATCGAACCGAACACCTGAAAGTCAAAAGTCAAACGTAGTTTAAAAAAAACCAAACCAAACTCGATCAAAAAGTTTGAACTTCAATAAGTAATTTTAACTCAAAAGAATGTTTAAAAAAATTGAAACACATCATAGTTTTGAACAAAAAATGTTTTATATTTTATATTTTGGTTTGAAATAAAAACTAAAATGTTTGATTTGTAATTGTCTTCAAACCCTCCGTTTGAATTTAGTTTGGTATTAAACAAAATGTTTAGTACGGGTTTGGTTTGATGTTGAACATATTGTTCGGTTCGACATACATCTAAATAGTTTAATTAGCCATGCCTAATAAAAGTTTTTGTTTGAGACGATATTTTTGAGCTCAACCCATCTCTAATTGTTACATATGAGCATTAACTATAAATAGTATTTATAATCAATGATATGAGTTACAAAAATGTATTATAATAAACTTTTTTTTTCAAAGTGTTTTCAAATAGAATTGAAAAGAAACTAGTTAATTTGAGTGGTACTGTTCCTGTTACATTTAAAGGTAACTACCAACTAATTTTAATTTGTAATATTGTTATAAAAATAATTAATTATCTAATTTTATTTTTAAAGGCACCACTTATCACATTCCAATTTGTATCTGGCTAATGGATACACATCCAAATAATGCACCAATTTGTTATGTGAAACCTACATTGGATATGCGAATTAAAATGTCAATGTATGTTGATCACAACGGTAAAATTTACTTACCATATTTACACAATTGGACTCCGGTAATACATTAAATTATAATTATACTTAATTTGTGCCAATTTTAAATTACACACAGTACACCATTTTAGACTACGTCCAATCTTCTTGATTTAATTGGAATAATGACTGCAACTTTCTCAGAAACACCACCTGTATATTCAATTATTAGAACTGAACAACCAGTAAACCCTGGTTATCCTACTCAAATGCGTAAGTTTAATTTATAATATGTTGTATACTTATTAGTTTTGTCTGAAAATGTATAAATATTGTGATTATATTTCAATCAAAGTTACTAATTAGTTTCATTAATATTCTGTGTATGGATGTCTAGTACATACTGATCAATGTTAATATTTAACTTAAAATTATATTAAGTAATGTTTTCATAATTATTTTATGGATACACAATTCAATTTTAAGCGTAATAGTTATCAATTTGCAAAGGAAGTATTATGGCCTGTTGAATTATTTTTATAAAATTGGGCTTGGAATGGTTCAGTATTTTGTTTAATCATGTTATTTATTACTTTTATAACTTGAAGACTCTTGATAACTGAAAAAATATGTAAATTATGGCCACCCTAAAAATGATGTAATTTATGTAATTGACTGTATCCTATTTACATTAAAAAAGAACCTCGGCAGCTGACTTTTGTGCAGTGGTATAGCTTTACTATACGGCTGATGTACAGATGTTGACCTTGTATGTGTGACCAAAGACAATCAAGTATTGCCTGACTAACACCCTACTAAAATTGGTCACCGCCGAGGTCCCTTCTTGATGTAAATGGAGTATAGTTTTATTTATTACTATTCATTTTTTACACATGTACATTTAGCATATGGTGGAACTGGTTCAAACGTGATGTTGCCATATTCTTCAATACCAACACAATCTACTGCTACTTCTAATCCTCCAACAGCGTACCATGGAAGTTCTAATACTCCTTATCCTTTGTATAATAATCAGTTCCCTTCGCCCTATCCAACAGGTTCAGCAAATACATCAAATTTTCCCCCCTATACTCCACCATATACAACACAAAATTCGTCTCAAAACTGTCCATACCCTCAGCAACCTGCACCAATAAGACCAGAATATCCTCCTTACCCATCAACTACTAGTAATTTGCCTAATCCTTCTACAGGGGTAAGATTATTTTGTTTTTTTTAATTTAAATTAACACATTTATTAGGAACCTTAGCGTATAAATAAAAAAAAATCCTATCTTAAAATAATTTTAATTTGCTTTGTTTTATTACAAAATAATAATTATTTATTACCTATAACTTCTCTATAGAATTATTTATATGACAATCAAAAAATCATTAAAATACTTAACTAGATGAATATCTTATGCAAATACAAAAATCAGACGTGATAAGACATGAAATAACATTTTTATTAAATCTTTATGTTTGATACAGTGAAACCTTTATATTATAATGGACCATCACGAGATTTTAAAACTGTCCACTATTGAGAAAAGTTTTAAATGTTCCTGTAAACAATATTATATTATTACATATAATGTATTATTTACATTAAAAGTTAACTGTATACAAGAATTTATTATTATTTACTATCATTTAATATTTTTAATTATTTTTGAAAATATCTCTTAATTTTTGTTAATGTTCATTAATCATAATACATAAATGTATGGGTGTATGGCATCTGTTAACTGGACAACTCACAACTGATATTTTAAAAATTCATAATTTTGATTGTTATTGTTTATCAAGAGTCTGAGTATGTCAATAATTAAGATAAGTTAAGTTAATTTGTATTGTACAATGTTTGTATACGATTAATTATATATTGTATGGAAACATTAAAGATAAATTCATTTTTATTATCTAGTTTTGTCCCTTGTGAGGTAGATTTGAAAATAAGGACCTGTTTGTATTGTCCACATCCACTATTAAGAGTGTGTCCACTTCTTAGAGGTGTCTACTTATAAAGGTTTCACTGCTATCTTTATATTTATGTCTTCTAACATACTATATCGTACAGCACAGTTAATGTTGATTTTAACTTTTTAAGATTTTTTCTTATATTTTCATTACTTTAGTGCTTCACAATAAATAAATATTATTTATGCATGTCTTACAACCCATAGTTGAATGATGGTGGTACGATAACAGAAGAACATATTAAAGCCTCTTTGTTATCTGCTATTGAAGATAAGGTACGAAGACGCTTTAACGAACAAATGGCCCAGAATAAAGCCGAATTAGATATATTGCAACATTCTCAACGAGAATTATCACTTGGAAAAAATAAATTAGACTCTATTCTGACAAGTCTCAATAAAGAAAAGGTATACAAAGTTCATCTTATTAAAATTCTTCAGTGTTGTGTATATTTTTTTGATGTGCTATTACATTCAAATATATTTTTTTAGTCTGAATTAGAACAAAACATTCAAGTATTGCGTGATAAAGAAATAGAACTTGAAATGGCTATTTCCAAGTTATCCAAAGAAGATAATATTGATATTGACGATGCTGTAACAACAACTGCGCCTCTTTATAAACAGTAAATAAATATAATTTTTTTCTGATATGAGATACTAATTATTTTATTATTATTAGAATATTGAATTCATTTGCTGAAGAAGCCGCAACCGAAGATGCAATTTATTATATGGGAGAAGCATTAAGGAGAGGTGTGATTGATCTAGAAGTATTTCTGAAACAAGTACGTTCACTCTCCCGTAAACAATTTATGTTACGGGCTTTGATGCAACGATGCAGGCATAAGGCTGGTCTAGTAGCTTAATTCAAAAGACAAAGGAAATATACTAACAAGGTACAAGATAACATTTACAAAATGAGATGTTTAATTTCTACAGATAAGTAAGATGGGGTTAAACAACATTTTGTGGTATATTTATTCTATTACAATACATATTACTTCTGTTTTTTGTTTAGTAACAGTATATTTACTTCTGTTGACTATTACAACAGAGATCAATAATATGCTAATTTTGTTAGTGTCTTATTACATTTTATCAACCAAATAATTTTATTTTAATATTTTATTACTATAATTACTGTACACATTAAAATATGATATTGAAAATATGTAAGTTGATATTTCAATCATTTTGTCTCTAATATAAATATTATTTTCATTTTAAATCCTTAATTATTTTTTCTTGACACTTTAATATTATCAATCTTATATTTTATCATGATATTTTGTTGTAAGTTAAGAAAACACCACTTCATATATAGGTATGATACAAAATTAAAAATACAAATATAATTTTATTGAAGTTATAATTATTGAAATCTGTATTAAGTTATTATTATTATTAACCGTATAGTTCATAATATCCACAAAATATATTTCATTTTTAAATTGATTTAGATGGTATTCTATTAAATATCTACTTATAACTAATAGTTTTTGTATAAGAACTTAAATATATTTATGTTCAGGACCGGCTCAAGTAAAAATAGTTAACTAGGCAAAATCAAATTTTGCCGCCCCTAATAATATAATATTATCAGTATTTTGAAAACATCGCCTACCCCTTGAGCCGGGCCTGTTAATGTTGCGTCTAAAATAATCGTTAAATTATAATAAAGTAATGAACTATTATAGCCCAAGATATGTGATACCTTATTTTATTTCCAAAAAAAAAAAAAAATGGTCTTACGCTTAATGCTAATGTAAATATGACCTGAAGAAATTACTAGTTATATTAAATCTTAACACTTATTTAAAAAATATGTTAACCAAGTGATTTTATATTATAGTATTGTGTACTCATAAAAACTTAAGCATCAATAAGAAATTATGATACAAATTTACTCATATTTGACCCATTATATTTTTTTAGTTAAATTAATATAATTGAATTTGCCATTTATAAATTATGATTAAAATATCTTTATATTATTGTCTTAGATTATTATGCTTTATTATAACTTATACAATTATGTGTAATATATGGAGGTCAAATAAACCAATATATATATTTTTTAATTTATTGTTTTTAGAATTATTTTGAAAATCCTAGTTCTCAATTTACAGTGCTGTACATATATCACTTTATAATCTAAAATAAAAAACTGTACCCCGGTTCGTCTTATGTTCTATCCACCATCCTATAGAATACCTGCTTAGTACAAAATTTAACTGAACTACCAAGTCATGCCCATTATGTTTTTTTTAATTAAAATAGTAATATCTATAATTAATATTTTCAATTTAAAACTTGGTAGTTGATTTATTAAATATTTCCCAGAGTATATACATCTTATATTCTATAGACCCGTGGTTTTCAAAATGTTATTACTTATTAAATATGACACACCAAAACATTCAAACAATTTTAACATTTTTTTTTATTAAATAATTAGACGAACAAAATTGTTTTGAATTATAATTATATACATTTAATTAGAATAATGTGCTTGATGGGCTAACAAATTTTTATAATTTTATTCTTGGACGAATTGTAGACATTTTTCTGAAGACCAGTTTGAAAACCACTGCTATAGACACTAGCCAGTAGCATAGTAATTGGTTTTTTACCTGATACAATTGCGCCAGTCCTAGAAATTCATTAAGTATGTTAGCTATATGATATTATATTATATAATAATAGACTATTTTTTTTTTACTATTTGCGGCACGATTCGAAAAGTCACCACACCACTGATACTAGGTAATAAGTATTTAAAATATTGAAATAAGTATTTTCTGTCGTTAGGAACTCGCTTCTACAGACTATACATGATTTGTAATTTTATATTAATAAAACTAGTAGCCCAGATACATATTATTATGCATGGCTTTGGTCCGGTTGATTTTTGCACAGAGCGTCAGTCCACTAGTCATAACTGTTAATACTGAATCACAAATTGGCGGTAATTAGTTTATGTGTTTAGAAATAACTATAGGGCTTGCAAACGTTATAATAACACTATATTTGACAAAAAATGATTGAAATTTGTAAACATAATTATAACAGAAAGCGATAATCAAAAATAATTAAATACACCAAAACAAAATATAACGATCAACAAAAAATATTATATATCATTAGACATAACGTAATTTATAGAATATCATTAAATGAAAAATATTGCAAAAGATAATTTATAGAATTTCATTGAACAAAAAATAACGCAAAACAAAATAATTTAATACCCATTTAGTTAAAAGTTTTATCGGTTTCGTAGAAATATCTATTTCATGCATACAGAATACGCATATTAGAATTGACTATATTATATTCTGTATCTAGGCCATTACCATTATTTGTGTCAGTTAGTTTGCTATAGTTATTTGCGATATTAGAATATTTAACAGTCCAGTCAAATTAGGTCAAAACCGTTGAACTGACGTCAAAAAATTATGGGACCAAAATTAAAGACTGAGAAATTTACTATAAGAATGTAATATTTTAATTTCTTAAATTTTAACAAGTTCTTTTTTATGTAATGGTAACATTTGATAAATTAAATACTGTAAATAATATAATCGCAAGTTCGTCCCGACCAAAAAAACCATTTTCATATACTATAATCTCATTGTTATGTAACAATCATTGTTGGTACTGACATGGAACCATATTTTTAAAGATTCTTTGAATAAGTATTTAAATATATTTAATATTAAACATTTTAATTCTTCTCAAAATAATATAAAAATCACTCACAAGACGCAGTAATCACAATACTCATGTACTACCCACATATTATGTAGAAACCCAAAACGTGTTTTACTTTGCTCAGTTACTATTCAGTTTTTTTTTTTTTTTTAGTTTAAATCAGTTTCTTAATGTTATTATTAGTGGAACCTTTTTTAATCTAATTTTTACTTAGGTCTTAATGTTCCACATTCTGTATTCAAATTATTTACAACAAATATAACAATTATATCAAACAATAATATTCATTTTTAAAAAAAATATTTTCAAAATGTACCAAAAGTTCGTAAAATAACGGACAAACCGGACTTTAAAATTTTATTTTAATTAGATGAATAATAGTATTGCATTTTATATAATTAGATATATTTAATATTAGGCTTATTAGATGAAAGTTGTGAGTCTACATATGATAAAATATAATCAAAATATAAATATATCTTTAGTTAGATATTTTAAAGTAATTTTTTAAATGTTTTAGAAATAGCACTTAACTTTCATGAAACCCTTATATGATTTTCACGAAACCCTGGTTATAAATAATATTATCAATAATTATAATTAAAATATCACGGAATTCTTATTTTAGTTTCAAATATTAATATTTTACATACTCATACATTCATAACTCATTCATAAATTAAAATATTGTACAAAACCATTGAGTAAACATATAATATTCTTACATTTAAATTTGATAATAAGTCAATTCACTCTATTATTTAAGTTAACAACAAAAAATTGGAATTGCGGGATTTACATACGACATAATATGCAAGAACAACATCCTCTTAATGAGATTTTAATATAAATTATTGTACCTCAAATATTAACAATATGTAACAGAAATTTAAAATACACTTGAAAATAGGGATTTTTATAATCAATCATTCCTTTAAAGGGTTAAATTAAAACTTAAAATGCAATAAAAAATAGTACTTTTATTCCTTATCTAGGTTGTATGTATAGACTTTCTGACCTTGCAGACGTTACTATGAATAAATAAAAAATTATGCTATGAACACATTTATTATATTTTTAAAAATGAAAACAAAAATAAGTTATCTAGAAAGTAGTTTCAATTGATGACAGGCATAAATAGGGATTTCAATTAATATTATACAATATTTACATATAAATATTAAATGTTTAATAACAAGATACATTTATCCACATTTTGCATACTGAATAGTATAGATTATATGTATAAATATTGTTTTATTGCATAAAATAACTCAAAATAATGTTTTTAAATTAGGTGTGGGAAAAAAATTAATAATAATAATAATAATAATGCATTATACATATATTCCAACCCATAGTAATAAGAATAGAAGACCAAAGCCAGTAAATAAGGCAGCAACAAAAGATATGATTAGTTCTTTTTTCAAATTTCTGGTATACTTTGTACCAGTAACTTCATAGACGAAAAACCATGCCGTGAAAAACACACCAATGCTGAGCAATAACAAAGTGAGGTGTGGATAAACTGCTGGGCTAACTGGAGACACATACCGCTTGTACAGTGTCATTGTGCTAAACAAAAATAACAAATTTCAATATAATTTCAGGGTACACAAAACATAAGACTAATAATAATCTACAGCAACACATATTCTGAGATATTGTATTATTATGATAAACATTTTAAAAAATATATAAATTTCAGGTTCAGATCTAGGGTATAAGACAACCTAGTAAAACTTAATCATTTCATTTTTTCATAATTTTTAACACTGATTTAGAATACATATTTAATTATTGTTACTGAGTCAGACTAAATTAATTTTCATTATTTTATTATTGTATTTATGATGTCTCTAAATAGGTTCTAGATCCACACAATTATTTTTTGGATGTGCTTTCTCTTGAAAAAATGTAGGTATTATTTTTTTTTTATATAAACAAAGGAAAGAAAACAAAGAAAAAGCAAATAAAAATAAACAAGATTTTATTTTAAAATATACAATTATTCTAAGACATTTATGAAAGTAAACAATCATAGTATAAAATAAAATTTCCTAAACATATATTAATTAAAATTATCATACAAAATAATGAATTTTCTATAAGTAATGCTTAGTTATAAACGTAAAAAATAGTGAAAATATTTGCTACAAATGTTGAAAGATAGTGAAAAGAAAAAACCCATGCATTTTGATTTAGGAAAAATATCATTGTATTAATAGAGATTTATCATTTAATACATCCACCAAAAGCTGTTTGTCGTGTAGTACATCATCAACTTCATTTTTATCCCAAAGTAACAATACTTTAGATAATCTATTTATATTCTGTCCTAGAATCTTGATTACACCTCTCGTTTCTAATAATGAACACATGGTTATGAATTCACTTAGATCCCTTACTTGAACGTTGCGTTTTTTACAAATAGTTGTAAATACATTGAATACTTTTCCTATGGTAATTACTTGATTTTTTTTACCAGAAGATAATAACAATAACAATGCGCACACCACAAATTCTTGCTGTAATGGTAATTTTTCGGAATTTTCGTCATCATTATCAAGTGCACCAGAAGTGGAATACACATTATTCAACACAGCTATCACATCATTTAATTCAATTTTTTTGTCAATTTTATCATCTGCCAACTCAATAACTCTTCTGGTAACATCCAATGCATAACGTATATCACCTCGGATGGAAGCAATTTTTGCAGATAAAAGTTGAATTGCATTGGCGGGAAATATTTCCGCAACCCCAGCATTTTTTAATCTATGAGATATAATATTAGCCAACTCTGTTTTCGTATAAGGTGGAAAATTTAGAAGTTCTGGTTGTAAAGAAACCTTCGTCTTTAACATCGGCAACAATCGATCAGTAAGATCTAAAGAGTTGGCTATACCTATGACAACTATATTTGATTGAGGAATAATAGGCCACTCAAATATTTGATACAATATAGATTGATTTTTGGATGACAATTGATCGATTTCATCGAGTACCATGAGAATAGATTTGTGTTTAGTTTTCAAGTACTGCTCAATGGTCAAAATGCATTCCCTTTGCGTGCCAGATCCGATTTTTAACATCTCAGCGATTTTGGCATACACACGGTTTGCAGATTTGATCATACTACAGTTCACATATACTAGGGTGAAGTTGTCAGTGACCAAATCGCTGGCAAACAATGAGTGAAGTGACACCGTCTTACCAGTACCCGGAGGTCCGGATATGTACATAGAAACCGAGTGGTGATCTTTGATGTGTTTTTTCAGGAACGATTTTAAACAATCTATATGCTTCTCTCTCCCGGGCAGCGAATCCGTGTAACCGCTGTGCAGATTCAACAGCGCCGTTCCAAAGCTTGATTTCGTCTGACTGTCGGTCATTTCACGTAATCGACGGACGGTTAAAAAATTACTCGATTATGTCCGTCAAATTGAGAGAGCTAAGAACAAACTGGTAACAATGTGTGGAAAAGGTAAGAGCCAAAACAAAAAGAAACGCCGGTCACGAGAACAAAATGCAAAAACTGTTAACGATAATAAGTATAATTTAAGTAAAAAAACCGATTTACCTCGTCGAGTGTGTCACAGTCGTCGTCGATAGGCGAATTCTGTTACGTTTTAATTTCTTCAGGAGGGTGAATCGCCTCAATTGTCGTTAGTCGGCTTTTCACGGCGGTATTCCCCCTGCAGTTATATATAAAAAATTAAAATAACAATTTATTGCGCGTGTACGACCACTGTGAATACGTATCAGTAGACTGAAGTTGTCAACAAAACCCATCGCTGTCCGTGCGTCGTTGTACATATATGAACGTAGTACCAGGTTTCCGTTTTTTTTTCTAGTAAACAAAATAAACCGAATCAAAATCGCGTACACGCGTCGATCTGGCCGAGTCGGTGTCTCTGTCATATAGATATTATCTAAATTCTAAAGCCATAGTGGCGTGGTCGTTATAGTCAAGCTAATAGCTATTGCTATTGACATTTGACGATAATAATAATAATAATAATATGTCGATATAACAAGTAACAATTATTAATGAATAATGACATAATAATATATTAAGTTGATAAAATTTCAATAATTGATTTTTTGACATTTGAATTTCGTCAATATTTCACATTTTTATCTGTTCTGTGTAATAATAGATATATTGTTATAATTCATAGCCCCTGCCCTACAGGTATATTTACTACAGCCAACAATAACATATTATCAACAATAATAATACAATTATTATTATACGAGTATGGTCACAGAATGGCGTTGTTGTTGTGGTGTAAGGAGTCGGGGAAAAAAACAAAATATGCAATTAGTGCGGTACGGGTTAATGTTCATATCGCGTTCGAGTGTTGATTGTGTGTGAGTGTGTGTTTTGGGTCCCGTGATATCACTATATCACGCCGACGGATGACGACCCTAATATCCTATGCGTCTGCGTTGTTGAATTTTTAGGACGGTTTATTTTTTTTTTTGCGTGATCGTTCAGTCGTTGTCACTCCGTCCTCTCACGTACGACTGCCTACCATGGCCTACATAACAAAATGCTGCTGACATCTGAGATTCGTCGACGTCTCACACGGCACGACACCGCGGCTTAAGATGTACGTACACAATCTCGATTTTGGTGACAAATGATTTTTTCTTTCGTGACTTGACCATATGACATATGTTTTTTTGCGCCTAGCAGAAGACTCAAAGATACACCACAGTCGTGACAGACAGTGCGCGACGGCCATGAGAAACATTTGTCGGTGTGATGAATGAGGACGAGATAGCCGATAAAGTATACGAGGAGAGAGAAAGAATAGTCGATCTGTACAGGAATGGACCCGGAGACGGAACGATCATAGATCCTGTTGACGATCCCACTATAAACGACTATTTCAAGCTTGACAGATTTGGATTCATAGTAGGGTATGTATCTACTACTTTTATAATATTATCGTAAGTAATTGTCTCTGGTTCTAATTTATTTACAATTTATTTTCTAGCGATGAGTCAAAGTTTAAAAAAGAAGATCCTCAAGAGATAAAAATTGAAGTAAACAGAGAACAAAAATGGCTGAAAATGATCTCCAACTGGGATAGTCTGTCCCGAGACAAACTAAAAAGACGTGTTTACAAAGGCATTCCAAATTCATTACGAGGTAAAGTGTGGGCCAAGCTATTGGGTGTTGATCAACTCACAGATGATCAGAAAAATAAATACAAAGTAACTATATATTTTTCAGCATAAATATATTAAGTATATAATATTTATAGGTAGTTATTATTGTTATTAATAATCTACATTACATTTTATAAAATTATTTAGGTGGATTAAAGTATCACTTTTTTCAATATAATAATATTCAAGTTTAAAATTACTTAATCTGTAATAAAATAATATAATAAATAATATAACTGCAATATTACTAATTATTTGTTTTACATAGCATATGTGTGAGCTGGCATGGGAACATTCACCAGATGTGAGACAAATTGATTTAGATGTGAATCGAACATATCGAGAACATATCAACTTTCGAAAACGATACAATTTCAAGCAACAAGAATTATTTAACATACTATCTGCATATAGTATCTATAATTTGGATATTGGCTATACCCAGGGAATGTCACAAATTGCAGCATTACTGTTGATGTATTTAAGTGAAGATGAAGCTTTCTGGGCATTGTCTACTCTTATTTCCAATAGCAAGTATTATATGCATGGTAAGTTTAGTATTAGTAAACATTAGACTTTCCATAAGTTAAAATCTATAGTAAAATTGATTTATCTCTTTACAAAACAAAAAAACAAAAATGTCTTGATGAATCAAAAAATTTTTTTTTCATTTACCTTAAAATTATAGTTATTGAGAGTTTATTGTTAGTGTGAATGTAGGAATAATTTAGATCAGTGTTTCTCAAACTGATAATGCGTACCACTGGTGGTACACATAAGTATACAATATGGTGGTGTATGGAAATAATATTTTCACTTATGTTTGTAACAGATCTAATATTATTTTAAGTTTTGTGTAAATAGGTACTAAATATACTGATAAATGTACCTATACTCTATCCAGTAAGATGACACGCTGATTCTTTGCGCATCCCGACTCGACAACCTGCCATTGAGACCCGCTTCTACTACGGCAGTATCATGTTGGGATGCGTGGAAGAACCAATTTTTGTAGGGCCTTGGTGAGTTCTAATGCTGGACAGAGTATTATATATTGTTTGTAAGCATTATGTTTGTTAAACATGTATTTAAATGTTGAATAGTTCTATTTTTAGTCATTAGTGGCACACAATTTACACATGAGTGGTATGCCAAAACAAAGTTTGAGAAATCCTCTGATTCAGATGATTATATGAAAATCTTATATAATTAACATTTGGTTTGAAAATTATATTTTAGGTTTTTTCATACCTGGTTTTCCTAAATTAATACGGTTTCAAGATCATCATGATAAAATAATGAATAAGTTATTACCAAAATTAAAAAAACATTTGGACAAAAATGGAGTTGAAACTGGATTATATACTTTAAAATGGTTTTTCCAATGTTTTTTGGACAGAGTATGTGCATTAATTAATTTATCTATTTTAGTAATTTCATAGTTTGATATTGATAGTTATAATTTGTTTGTATTCAATGTTAAGATACCATTCAAATTGACTTTGAGAGTGTGGGATACATTTTTACTAGAAGGCGACAAAATATTATCAGCTATGGCCTATTGCTTATTAAAACTACACCGCCACCAGCTATATGCTTTAGGAATGGATGATATACTTAATTTTTTGCAGGTGAGTTACAAAAATTTTAACATTTCAAGTATGATATTATTATATACTACATGTTGTAAAGTTGTTAGGTCTATGCTATATTATTTCTAATATACAGTTTTACAACTAATCTTGATTTTCAATTTACATATATTTTAATGTTGTCATTAATTTTCAATCAATTTGATTAAAATTGTCTTTGATTGGTTGGTGGTTTATCAACATAAATAAAATAAATATTTACTGAATAAATATTCATTGTTAAGTTATTTGTTAACATTTACAACAAATTGGTTTTATCATTTATTAATTTTCTTTTATAATGTTTGTATATTATAATTTATAATTATGTATACAAGGTGTAACAGAATAACCTGGCAAATCAAATAACTTTTTTTCTGATCAATAATAATAAAAAAACTTTTATATAAATTATAGAGGATCGCGCTACAAGTACAGTATAAAATTGTTTATTTTTAAAATTTTAAAACTGAAAATGAAAACAATTTTTTAAAATATCAATATTTTTTTTGGATAAAATTATTTTAAAATGTAATAACTTTTTTCAAAATATTCACTTTGGGAATTTTCAGAGATAGTAAATCTTAAGTTATTTATTATCTATATAATTTTCATATTATTTTAACTAGTATTATTTTAAATTTGTCCAGTATTTCTGTTACAATTTGTAACCTGTATAATATTTTATTTATATACATATTTAATGGGCGTTTTTTAATGATTAGGTAAAATTGGAACAAAATTATCAACTTACAGCAGATTATACAATTGAAAAACTTCAAGAATGTCTTGTTGAATTGAAAAAAAATAAACTTGACAATGCTGGTCAGCCATCTCAAAATGAAAAATTGAAAAGAGAGCTTGGAATATTTAATCCAGATGATATCCCTGTTAGAAAGGTAAAACTTGTTTGTAGTTAACCATTATTTTGCAATAAAATACAAATACTAATAATGTATGGTAAAATATAAAATAGTAATAAAAAAAAATGTTGTTCCAGCCTCAAATCAATGGAGTGGGAAAAATAAGAAAACCCATTAATGCCGACCAAATTCATAGTTCACCTGAACAGGATTCACAACGCCAAGGTGAGTGGACTAGATTGTGAACACTTGCCTGATGATATAATTAAACCTATGGTGTCTATAGAAACTAGTCTTCCATTTAATGTTAACGCACAAATCATAAAATTATTTGCATTTATTTAGGATATCGTAAGAAACAAAAATCGCTTTCGTTTTTATTAGTTATACATTTTATTTAATACAGCATCAACATGTCGTGATAGTTAATAATTTGTAGACATTTTAAAAACATTTTTTATGATTATTTTTTATAAATTATACCTTGCGTTTTGTTAAATAACTATAATATTTTTGTTATTTTTAGTTTAAAATTATTTATTATTATACATTTTATTTAAATAAATATTGTAAACAGATGTGTTGTTAGCTTTGTTAAATGTGTATTAAACTGTTAAAATATAATTCACATGTCTAGTTATCAGAATATTTGTTGGAATTAGTATTGTTCCTTAAAAAAAAAATATGGCTGTTCAAAAACAATGTTTACCAATAGTCTTAATTTGTTTATATTAGGCATATAAATTAATAGGCCAAAATTGAATGCAATTCGTTTTCATTTGAAAACAAAATTGTTATTTCTTTTAATTGTTTATTTTTGAGTGCAATTTTACAATAAAACTTTTCATTATTATTCTGTAGGCTTACTTATTTATTGTACATTTATGTATAACAACTATTGCGTTTAATATTTATTTTTTATCTATGTTTTATAAATAAAAAAGTATTTTTCAATTGTTTGTTTTGTTTTAAATGTAAATAATATTTATCAATACTCTTAAGTTAACTATCATATGTAAAATATTGGGAATTTAATATTTTAATGTTATGATTTAAATTCCTCCAATGCAAACAAAGCGTTAATACATATTGTTTCATTGGAAGATATTATACAACACATTTGTAACATCATCAAATTGTAAGAAAAACTTATTATAATATGATTTTGTAATAGCACTTTTTATTTTTTTAATTAGTAGATATGTTTGGCAGATTTATTCTGTGAAAAAAATTTCTTTGTTGCATGTAAAATTTGTATGTAAAAATTGGTTTGTTTATTTTGATAATCCCTCTTCATTATGCCTATACAAGGTGAGTAAGACAAAATTTAAAAGTATGTTTTACATATCTTACTATTTTTATAAATTGTATATGTTCTTAGTGATGAACAAAAGAAAGTCTAAGCCCAATTAACAAATAAAAATCAAATTCTACCGACTATTTTAAATTATAATTCAATCTATGTTTAAAATACATTGCAATTAACTATATATAAATGTTTTCAGGTTCAATTATTACAAATGGTAAAAATAGTTTGGATGATGTAAGCTCAATTGTTGGGGACAGCTCTAGACGCTCATTGCTAGACACTAGTGTCACTTCCGCAGCCACGACAACAGTATCTCCACAAAGTATACAAAATGATGATGCTGGATCGGATGTTACATGTGTGAGCCCTCAGCCTGATGTGCTTCGCATATATGTACCATACGATACTCCAACAAAGAAATCACCTACTTCTGTTTCAAACAAAATTACAACAATTCAGGTGATAGACGAGATGGCCACTCCTACTGTAGAAACAGATGGTATGTTTAAAGCGGTGTCTACTATAAACTAATCATTTGTTGAATTAGTTACATACTAAATTGGCTGTGATTGAATATATAGTTGGTGGCTACTCTATGATCATAAGCAGTACTACTTTCCATGTAAATTAGTTATACCTATTTTGTATTGTTGTATGCAGTACACAATTTGTTCTTGGCAAGATGCTCAGATATAGCTTTAATCCGGCAGTTGATATAACATGCAATAATTATGTAATTTATATCCCAACAAGTCATTAATTTAAATTACTTAATAATAAAATGGTGCAGAAACTATACTGACAGCTTTTAAATCCTATGTTAATCAGCCTATGTTGATATTAATTATTTACAACATAATGTATAAAAAAGGATACAATTCCTTATATATAACAATACTTCATTACTTCTATACTTATTTTATTTTCAATTGAACAAATCTTTAAGTACCTTGTGTCTAATGTTAAATATGATAGAAGTTTCTTTATTACATTTAATGAAAATAAAATATAATATAATAATGTTCAAGAATACGGTAGCCGTGTTTGATATAATTTATTTATCTTGCATAATATTTAAAATTTCAAGTTAAATGAAAATTATAAATAACATTTATTTGACTATTTTGACTATCTATAAATGTTTATATGTTTTAATTCTAAAATAACCAATTTATAAAAATTAATACTATTTATTAATAATTTTTTTTTATTTCTGTGAATTAGATCTCTTATTTACATTACAATTATATTCATTTATATACTATTATACTTGTACGTGATTTATAATATAATTAATTAATAAACTATTGTAGTTTTACACATAGTATAACATATTTTTATAGTATATAATTGAGCAAATTATACCTTAAATTTATTATAACACATGTGTATTGCCTTCTTTTTAGAATAAATTTGATTAAATACTTGATAAACAAAATCATTAATACATGTTAATAATTAAAATATGTATTATAAAAATATAATTATCACGTGATAATATAATTGCAATGTCTTATTAAAAGTATATTCTCTATCTTACTATCAGTATTAAATTAAAAATTATAAGTATCAAAGTAATAAGAATGTTAACTAATTTGTTCATGTTTTAGTTAAATGATTTGATAATCATTTTGGTTGATTATAAAAAATTAGTCTTGTTTATTTTAAATGTTGTTTGTTAGAGAAAAATATTTCTTTTCAGATGCCATAATTATTTAACTAAATGCTCTCTTTCAATATAAGACTAAATTCATTCCAGACGTTTTGTATTTTGCACAAATAAATAAAATGTATATATTAAATGAGTTAAGATTGTCAGTTGACAATACAAATATTAAATGTATTAAATAGATATAAAAATTATAAGCAACAATTTATTTTATGAAAGAAAAGTGAAGTGTATTTTGACATGAAAATATAACTGTTTTTAACAAACACCTTTAGCTTGTCTTATAAATTAATATATTATATATTTTTAATAATTCTATATGGTAATTACTACTTCTACATTATTATTAAGTTGTATTTTATGACATTAGATGTTAACTTGGTGTTCATAAGACATAATATAGATGTTAAACTTATTACACTTAGATAGAATTGTTAAAACTTGTTTTGTAATTTTAACATTATATATAGATTGTGAATTTTGAATTAAAATCTTGTTATAAATGGGAAAGTTGCAACTTGAACAAATGGTTACGTTAATAATTTATTGATTGTATACTAACTGAACGATTAATTACAATGAAAACATTACATTATTTTCATTGTATAAAAAATATTCGAGACTGTGAACATAAAAAAGCAAGGATAATAGTTTCTTGACCGTTCAATCTGTATAGTTTATTTATTTAAAAAAAAAATGTTTATATACATTATAATTATTAATTTATTGTAATTGATAAACATTGTACTGTAGCTATTTAATATTATTAAAATTGGTCAACGACAATATCATTGTATTTTTATTATAATTATGAATTTTTATGATATAATATAATAATATATACATTATAATATAATATATATATATTTATGTATTATACCTAAATGTATATTTACAATAAAATTGTTTGTATTATTTTGTGATTATAATTTTATCAAACTGCAAGACTATTACTACTATTATTATTAGTAGATAAAAGAGATTAGATTTACTGTATAATTACGTTAAGTAACAACATCAGTCTCATCTACTATTTATGATAAATTTAATATTTTGTTTGTCTGTTATCAACATTTGTTAGTGCAATAAAAAATCTGTATTAACATACATGTTGTTGGTTTATATATAAATATATATTTAGGTCTATGTAGGCCCATACATCTTATTGCTTAGACCAATTGCGCCCGACTTTTGTCAAATCCACATTTGAAATATTTATAAGTTATTGGGAGCCGTATATTGTATTGTTCCTATACTTTGCACTTTGCAGTAGCCAGTAGGCACCTCAAATATAACATAAAATTATCTAACATTTTATCAGAATAAAAATGTATTAACTACATTAATGGCACATGATATAAAGCACTTGATATATTCATACAGACAGATTCTAAGTTTTCCCATACTGAAGAAATTGCTCCCCCCAAAAAAGGGTTAATGTCCTTCAATTTTTTTTTGGTTACCTTTAATAACTGAACTATGCTTGCAATTATTTGAAAGTAAGAACCATTTAATCAAAGCCCAAAGGTTTTGAACTTTAACTGGAAAATTAAATAAAATAGGTATGTAGGTATAAATTGAATTGGTACACTTTTAAATAATTTTTCATATTCTGAGCGAAGCGATGAATGTATTGATTTTACAATGATATGTGTTTTTTTTTTTATTTATTTTTTGTATTTTTTTATTTATTTTTTTATTTTTTTGTCTGTCATCACCTTTTAGGACAGTAAAATTGCTTGGATTTTCTTCAATAGTAACTTTTCTGATAGGAAAGTGAATCTAGTTGGTACTTTGGGGGGTCAAAAATAAAAATTTCCCAGTAGTTTTCACAAGCGACGTGAAAAACAAAAGAAAAATTAAGGAAAAACGGGAATTTTTACGCAAAATCTGTTTTCGAGAAAATCAATTTTGGTTTTTGGTGTAACTCTAAAACAAATGACCGTAGGGACATGAAATTTTGACTGAATTTTTATATTAGCATTTTCTATACACCATAAAATTAACAAAATATTTTAACTCTTTTTGAGCTGTTTACGGCCATTGTCAGTTTTCAATTTTTTTAGTTTTTTTTTCTATAAATATCAATAAAATTTTATCTGTTGAGTAAAAAAGCTTGAAAAATTAATAGAAGGCTCCTAGGTTATTGTTTCAAAGGCAGATGAAAAAAATTAAAAATCCTTAGTCAGTTAAATATTTTCTTATTTTATTGTAATTAAAAAACGAATGACTGTAGATACTTGAAAATTTCACTGAATGTTTATATTAGCATTTTCTATACACCATAAAATGTTGAAAATATTTTGACTCTTTTTGAGCTGTTTACGGACATTGTCAGTTTTCAATTTTTTTAGTTTTTTTTTATATAAATATCAATAAATTTTTATTTGTTGGGTAAAAAAGCGTGAAAATTTAATATAAGGCTCCTGATATATCGTTCTAATAGCAGTTGAAAAATATTAAAAATACATAAGCACAATTTTTTTTTTATAAGCATTTAAAGTTCAAATTTTGACAACATTTATCAAATTTATAATTTATTAATTATTTTGTAGTTAAAAATGTATAAAATGTGTTTAACTTTTATGGCTAAGGATTGAAAATTTAAAACAAGGCTCCACGTAAATAGGTTATATATAAATTACTTTATTCACAATAATATCATCAAATATACTTGGTAATATCATAGACTGACTGACCGTTTTCGCTCAGAATCGTTTTTCTTATACAATGATATTATATCATTGAATTCAAATTTAACACCATCCATTACAGTGACCCACTTGTAACCTACTGTACAGCAGAGCGAAATCCACTTATCCACCTTTTTATACATGATATTCCTTCTGAAAATCATTTGTATTATAATATTTTGTAGTTTACCAACTAGAAAACTTTCATCAAACTTGGCACTTGTTAATTAGCTGCCGTGACATTGTGTATACCTAATACTATAATTTAAGACGAGGTCGTGTTTATGGAGGTCTGAGGAGACTGTAACACCCCCTCTACGAAACGTCTAGAAATATTTTTAAAAACCGGAGATGAAGAAGTCGCTCACTTGTTCTGCTGTATAGAAGGTGTCCGCTGTTAAGAGTACGCTACACAGATATTATTTGTTGTCTCCGTCTTACGAGTGTATAACATAAAAAATGTACGCTCAGCAGATCACGTTAAACTCAGTTTAAAAATTAGAGTGAATCGACATATTATGAAACTTAATGGTAAGAACATTATCTGCGTTTGTATGTGGTTTTTTTTTATGATGATTCAGTTTTTAAGTGAGTTATGATCATTTTTATTTACGCTATATTATTTACACATAACTTACTAAAAAAATTGAACTATCGTAAAAAACCCACTTACAAACATAGATGTACTTACCATCAAGTTTCATAATAAGTCGATTCACTCAAATTGTTATACTAACCGAGCTAAACGCGTTTTCCTGAGCAAAAATTTGCTATGTTACGCACTTGGCACTTGTAAGACGAAGACAACAAATGGCTTTGTACCGTCCTCTTAAGTGAACTCGTATCGTTGCGCAGGGGGAATGTCGGGTATGCCATAATGGAATCCCCGGAAAAAAATCCCCAGACTACAAAATATTTACTCACGACCACATGCGACATGAACAAATATTTTTTAAACGTTAATTAGTATCTATAATTACCATTTACCACATAATTAATATTTAATTACAAATACGTATATTATATTATTAAAAAAATTATACATTATAAATAATATTTTGTTTTAAATATTATGTATTTATGTGTAATTCAACTTAATTAAATTGTAATTAAATATTAATAATATGGTAAATGGTAATTATAGATACTAATTAACGTTTAAAAAATATTAGTTCATGTTTCGTGTGGTTATGAGTAATATTGTAGTCTGGGGATTTTTTTCCTATTACCGCCATAATGGCATCCTCTGCAGAGTTATTATAACCATATTGTTTTAAGTAATTATTTGTAAATGTGTTGATTATAAATTACAATCATGAACTAAGAATTAAGATAGTTCATAGTACCTTAGTTTCATGAATTTAAATATTTTGATTATTTTTTTTATATTATCTTATAATAAAATATTGGGAGTTGAAACGAAATCAAATATTAATTAGATTTCATAATCACCACAGGTACATGCAGGTATTTATTAATAATAAAATAGATTGCTAACTCATGATAATATAGTTGAAATCAAAATCCACCATTTTCGTGAGAATTGCGGGTATTTGTCACCAGAACATTCAGGCCTCTGCGGGATTGCTGATTTTCGGCCATAGAACAATTGAGAACATTACACTTTCTTGGCCGAACGATTGAGAACACTTAAAATTAACAAAGAACTTGCCTCTGACCCATACCCCCCCCCCCCCCCCCCCCCCCGAAAAATACGATTAAGAACGAATTTACGTGCAACGTTAAAAAAGTCATAAAATTAATAATTATAATCTTATACAAATATATGGGCACCTAATAATATATAATATAAATAAAACATGTAAAATAATATTTAGAATTTATAAAAAATAGGCATGTAATATACAGAATGATTTTTTAAACATGCTCGCCTCCATTTATTCTGATAATGAGAATTTTTAAGTAGGCCTGAAAACCATATTTTCAAATTCCTGATAATTTTGTACTACTAAAGAAGTACCATGTGACGAAACATACTTCAATTTTTCAAATGAAAATTCCCCTTATTTAGTGGGTGATTCTCATTAAAATGTTGATGTTTCTAAATCAATATTTTAATATTAGTAGTTCTGAATTATTAAAATGTAATACCTACTAAGGATAAAAATCCTTTAATATGGTTTTATAGTTTTACGAAAATATAAACTATATTATGTTATATAAGATGTGGTATTCTGAGTATTCATTATACTTAAATCATTTTTACAAATTATTTATGTTGGTGGATACATAGTTATTAATAACATTTTCAAATCATCTAGACCCCCAAATCACCATAGGGCATAGACATAATATTATCCTTAGTAACTTTACCCTGTGCTGTTTTCAATATTATCTCTTCTCGAGTTTCAATTATAATGTTAATAACAATACATTATATTGCTAAATGATTTCAATATCAACAGATTATCGTTCATTATTCGATTAAATTTGGCAACGTTGGAAAAATAATTAAATATCGATCGTTCTCAATCGTGTTACCAAAAATAACGTTTTCAATCTTATTTTCCCGCTATTTTCATACTACCTAGTAGATTGGGTTAGGTTAGGTAGTACCTACAACTATCAAAAATAAAAGAATTTCGATGAATTCGATTATTTAGATTATCATTTTTTGTCATTATTATATTAATATGATAAAATATTTGTAAGTTTTTATACTGTTACTTTATTGGAATAATGAATAAATCACAATACAAACTTTTCAAATTAAAATATCTAAAACCAATAAATAAGCTAAATAAAATAATGCATGTTAATTTCTTTTCGAATTATAAGGCGAGTTATTTGTATTAAGAGTTTTTGGGGAGTTACTTTTTGTATTGAGCTAGGTATGTTTAAAAATACCGGTATAGTATCCTGCGAAAAATGTCTGCGCGTGCCTATGTAGAGAACCTATAGGTACTGAGTTGGTCACACTCCACAGTAATGGATGTGTTAAATTTGAATATATTAATAAATCATGGTATATTGGCTAAAAACGATTCTGAAGGATACGGTCTGTCGGCCTGTTTAATTGTATATGTCTAAATAAAATATTTAAAAATTAAAAAAATTCAAACGCTTGTAAAGAAATAAAACTACTACCACGTATTTTCAATTTTTCTAACTTCTTTAAGAAAAAAATAATAGGAATCTTGTTTTAAATTGTTAGAGGATGTAACACCCTCATGTGTTGTCTCCGTCTTATACTACAACATAGACAAAACGCGTTTACGCAGTCGAGTATAATTCGCTCAATTTTGGTTCTAGAGTAAAAAATACCTATTATAAAATTGAATTGTGACAATATTAATTCTGATGGCATGACGGTGCGTTTTTCCATTATTCCCAATATAACGTTCATTATATCGTTTAGAAATAGCGAAAAATTTAACATTTTTAAATTAGCTTTAACTTTTTGAAATTTAAATTTTTTCTAAAAAACTCACCGTCTTGCCCTCCGAAATATTATCATCTTTTAATTTTGTAATAGACGTTTTTATCTTAACACCAACATTGAGTGAGTTCAACCAAGCCCGGATTAAGACATTTTGAGGCCCAGGGGCCAAAGTTTTAAATGAGGCCCCTGTACGAAATAAAAAATAATAATATACATTACCTATATTATTTAATATTAGGTACCTGTTATAATAAATATATTATATAGATATTAGGTACAAAGCAATAAATAATTAATAATGTATCATTTTATTTATAAATTATAATTTACAAGCTTTTTTCCTGGCAAAATAACCATCGATTTTTTTTTAGTTGATTTATGCAGTGTTTTAGTATAAATTATAGCCTATAACGAAAAAAGTAATGGACAAATTTGAGGCCCGGGGGCCGTGGCCCCTCCTAGACCCCCTTAATTCAACACAGACTGCATAAACGTGTTTTGTCTATGTCGTAGGTACGTGTGTAAGGGTAATCGGAAAAAAAAATCCCAGGAAATAAAATCCAAAATCCCCAAAGCAAATACTTATAATATATAAAATTGTACATCATAAAATACTCATGACTCGCTTTAAAATTAAAATATAATATAAAGCCTATGATATTGTCTAAATAATAATCTTAATTCTTAACTTTAAATTTTATAAGAAGTCAATAGGTAATTCACTCCAGTAGCGTATATAGAAATAATTTTTGGGGTAGTCTATATAATATGATTGACTATTAAATGATTTTTTAATTTTACAGTAAAATCTAAACAAATTTGTTACTTATATAGTCATCGAAATTACCTCCCACTAAATATAGATAATTGAGGTGTTATTACTTTTTTTCGTCTAGATAATGTTATTAGTTATTAATTTTAATTATAAAATTGATAATTGTAGTATATTACATATTATTAATACTTGAGTTAAAAAAATCATTTAAGATGTTATTGATATTATGAATTATGATTCATAAACAGGAAATACGATTAATTTTAAAAATATTAGCTCATTTATAATATAATATTACCTATTTAACATCAGTATAATATTTGTCAAATTGAGATTCAACTTACTGTACTTGTAATTGTTATTACTTATTACCAAAACGTATACCCAGGGCCAGCGCTATACATTTTTTTAGGAAGGGTTGTATTCACTATAACGTGCCGACTATATTATTTCAACATACTCAATGACTCACGTAATTTTTATAAAATTATGACCTACCTATTCACATTGTCGTACAGTAAGTCAATATTAACTCAAAGCTTAATAACGATGGTCGATAACATAGAATATTGATATACAGCTAGGATATAATAGAAAGAACTGACAAATAAAAATACAATTCATAATAATTAAAATATACGATACAAAAATATAATATATTATCCATATAGTTATATGGATAGTAAGCATTCTTATACTTATATTGGGAAATTTCCAGAAACATTTTGAAAAAAGTTATTACATATCAAATTAATTTACTCCAATATACCATTGATATTTAAAAAAAATAAACAACTTGACTTAAAAAAATCATTTTTACCATCAATATTTTTCTAAAAATTACTATTACAAATTAACTACTTCAAACTTTTCCAAAAAATCTTAAAAAACATTTTAGATTTTCAGCATTCAAAATAAAAATACAGTACTAGTATTGCGAGTGTCTATTAAGTATTAACTATAATAAGTAAAAAAAAGTGAACTTTATTCAAGTAAAAGAAATTGTTATTTAAATATGCAAATACAATTAATATTTTTATGTTTTTATTTATGGAAATATTTGATTATAAATTATGATGTCATAGTGAATGTATGGCAGTACGTTTTGCCTCAAGACTTAATATTTATAAACAGTTTTTTTCCATGATAGAATGTATCAATACACAATAGATAATTATAACTTATACAGTACCAAATCAAAAATATTTGGTTTGTGGACCTGCATTAATCTGGTCACAATAAATTTTCATGAAATATCACAATCAAGGAATAATAAAAAATAACAATAGTGAAGTAGGTAATCAAATTCACATTATTTACTCGAAATTATTTTACTTGAAATTTGATATAATATATTGTTTAAATTAAGAGTTATACAGTTATAAATGGTTCGACTGGAGCAATGGTGGAACCAGGAAATGGGGCCAATAACTACTTATATAATGTTAGGCAACGCCAAAATAGCACAGAGCAAAAAAAAAAAACAATAATCAATATGAGCTTATTATGATAACTTTTTTTTAGTTAATGAAGAAATCAGTTCAGTTATTTCTGTTTGACATATTTTTTTTTAGACAAAATAAAACACAATATACACAGTATTAGGCACAGACGTATAAAAAAAATAATACAGATTACAGGCAATACAGCAAATCAACAATATGTCAATACACATTAATCGCACAACTGCACAAGTAAATAATATAATAAGATGATTACAGTGAAAGTTAATTTTGAAAATAACCTATACAGTGATTTATCCGTGCATGCTTACCCCTTTTTTTTCTTTAATAATTAATTAGTTTAACTTCCGATTTTTGGAATAGGTAAATATAATTAAACAAGAAGTTTCTCAGTTATTCCTCGGGTCTTGGACCATGTTTAAAAATTAAAAATGTTGATTGTTAATTATTATTAATAACAACAAATTTCAAATCACCATATCTATACCTACAGCTTCCAAACTCATTATAATTGAATATTATTTGTACAAAAAGTTGATGTGTTAGTCATAACTATTTTTAAGAATTATGAAAGACTACATTATTGAAGAAAAAAAGGAGGGTTGGCATGATTGGTTAATCTCTGTATATTATACACACATTATTATACTTCTATCAAATAAATATTAATTTCCTATATAATATGAAGGACTATTATCTTAGGTAATACCATTAATTATAAATAAAAGTAGGTTGTAGGTAGTATTATTATATACAATTTAGTAGTATATTAAATGTCAATTACAAATTTTTGTGTACCTACTACCTACAGCGAAGTTTAATTTTTTTTTTCATAGAATTATGAAACGACCAAATTATTATGTTTAATTTTAGGCCAGGCATTTTAAGGTAAGGCTGTGGGTGTAACTATCGCAGTCACTGTAAGAAGTAGAAATACTATGTTGAAAATAATAAATTAATGTGTCAAAAGGCATTTAATCATAAAAAGTTGAATACAAAATTTGATACTATAAGATCAATAAATGTTTTATTAATCGCGTTGTATTAATATAGAAAACGAAAAAAAAACATCGTTTTTCTATTAAAATACCAGCACAGCAATTTTGATGTGTAATACTAAATTTATTATAGTACAAAAATAACCAGTTAATCTGTAACATAAATTACTATAATACAGCACAGAAAATTTGGTTTAATGTATTTATTCAACCAACGATAATGAAAATAAAATTAAGATAGATATTTAAAATTCTAATACAGTATCAAACTGCAATTAATGGGAAATTGGGTAATTTACAAAAATCAATGGCTATAAATCACTTACAAACCCACAACAATAATTTAAAACATTAGGTGTATATATGTAAATTATAATATTTCATAAAATGGTGACGATAGTTTGTAATAGTTTCAAATGGTCAGACAATTTCTCAATTCAATACAATTTACTGATAATAAATCTACTTTACAATTACATTAAATCGTAGAAAAATCTGTTCAACGATTGATGGGCAGCAAATGTTTAAAATATCCTACAGCTAAGTTCTAAATTACATATAAATGAAGTTGAATCTGAAAAAAAAATTATACATGTTAGTAAAAATAATAAAATTGTTAACCGTATTAAATATGTGAAACAATCAATAATGTTACCTTCCGAGTGCTTGAGGCAATGAGGAAATAATAGATCCATATCCTTGAGCGTTATCAAACAGCTCAAACAAAGGGGCTGCCACCAATTTGTAATTTTTCGGCACAGCAAACAATGCTAAAGAACAATCAAATTACCACATAATTTATAAACAGAAAGTTTGATTATATAATCTTATTGAATTTACAAATGAATCAATAAATTTAATACATAAAATAGTATATTTCAATTAAAAAGAGTAACAATTTACACCTATACATAATTTTACAATTGATTTTAATGTTCGTTTAAAAACATCTGTACAGAACAAATGTACATAATAAAATTTAAGGATAAGCAGATGTTGAATGACAACTTTGTACAATAGTTCTTAAATTGTATTTTTTTAAATTTAAATGGAATTTTTTGAAATGCTTACAAATACAACATTGGAATTAATACAACATTATTTTAACTGCAGACAGAATTACTATATTTAAATAATCACTTGACATTATTTTTAACAAACATATATGCCAACAACGGCTAAGTAAAAATGTTTATAAATAAATACTTTTTTAATACTTTAAGGACAATTTTAATTTTCAATGGCCTCATTAAATATTTAAATTGAAAAATAGTTTATTTAGGTAAATAATCTTAAATGTAATAATTTTATTTAAAACATTAAAAATCTTGTACACATAATTAGATATTTTAAAATAATTTACTGACAAAATAAACCCCCAACCAATTATTACTACACCGATATCAATTAATATACATATTAATTTTTGTTTTAATAATTAATACATATTATTACACTACTCTTTATTTATTAATTATTAACCATTTTAACATATAGCTCATAAAGGGAAATTAGAACATAATATAAATAGTTTAATAATTGCAACAAAAATAATAATTTAACTACTAAAACAAAACGAGATACACAGTAAACATAGTTGTTAGTTTTGCTTTCCGTCAGAATCTAATAACATGCATTCTTAATATTCTAAATTGAATATTATAACTGTACATTCAAAAAGACGTGACATTCTTGTTGTTTATGAATAAGTGTAATTCATATCAATTTTAATGTTTCATTTCATCAAATCTATAGGGTTTAGATTAATATCATTATAAAGTGATCATCTGTGTTACAGTTTTTTAATTCTGTATATATTTTAATTCTAAACACGATATAAATATAGAATCAAATTTTTAAACATCAATATCATAATTTAAAATTAAGATATTACAAAAAAAAAATATTGTGACAGAACATGATGATGTTTATACTTAAATTAGATATTTAGTATATAATTTTGTTAAGTATTAACCTAAACCCTCAAGTTTCTATTACTCAAGGGGTAAATTTGTTATGTTTTACATATAATACAACAACAAATTGGTTTATCGCATACTCATAATAAAATTTCAGAAAATGAAAATAGTTAATACTTAAATATTTTAATTTTTACAACCTATAAACAGAGAGATGTTAACAAAACTCAAATAGTCATCCCACAAAGTTTGATTTGAATACAAAAAAAAATTACAGAGTGTCAATATCAAATTTAATTTAAGATTTATACCAAATTTTTATAAACTTTATTTGACATTTAAATTTTAAAAAGTAACCTTCAATGTTCTTTACACATAGAATAAAATTGGTTACTTTGATTCTTGTAAATAAAAAAACCGGAAATTGGTATTATGAGATGTTTTAACAAATCTTCATATTTTACAAAATTTTATAAAGGATTTATGACACGCTGTAAAACAGAAAAAAAAATTTAAATCCCCGAGAATAAAATTAATTAGTTATAATGGAAAATACATGTACAACGCACTCAATCCCATTTAGAAAGTGCATACATTCTTTTATTACCATCTTAACATTAACTTAAGCCCCTTCTTTTTGTATTTAGTTTCATCTGATTTAAAATTAGATGTTAACTACACAACAGTAATTAGTGATTAGAACAATAATCTTATAGGAACCCCTATCATGAATTTTCCTAGACAATTTTCATAAAAAAAAATACATTTCTTGTATGTGATGTTTTACAATCAACCAGGATGATCCTTTCTGAACCAGCAAATCATGTTGCCATTGCAAACTGTGAAATATAAAATAATATAATGTAATTTAACACAGGTCTTAGGTGATGTAATATACACGTAAGTTAAAAATAGAAAATACTCAAATTTAACTTCAGAGCATGTCAACTATGACCCAAAACATAAAATAATAAATTTAGAAATTAAACCTTGGAAAAATAAAATAAACCTCATAATAATTGTATTCTCAGAAATTACTAATTGATAAAATAATAATCGTTATACTTATACTCACAAATCTTGGGGTTTTGATTCACTATTAATTTATCTTACCTTTATCAGGTAGCTGAACTAAGAAAAGTCTTTTATGTTCCTTGGGCTTAGTTATGTGTGGTGGTATATATGGATAAGTTGGAGGTTCAAAGTTAGGTCGCCACCAATTGCCAATGGTATCTTCAACAGTCCATTCTGGCTGAACACCATCTTGTCTGCCTAAAGTCTGACATAAGGCAATAAAAATATTTTTAAATGTGTAAGTATTAACAATTAATGATAAAGAAATATGAAGTTACTTCAGTTAGTAATCGTTTAAGTCCTTCGACCTCATCTTCTGCTGGATTTAGTTCTCCACCTGGCCTAAAAAAAGATTATTAAAAAAAATCTATTAATATTATAAATATTAAAATCTTAATGCTATATATTTTGGTTTCTTGTCATTTGGCTAGTCTTGCCTAATTAATTAAAATATTCATTTAATCTTACAATTTAAAAAATGTTGTGCCCAACTGCAATAATAAAACATGCGGCAACCCATGTTTATGAACTATTAAAACGCCTTCAACACTACGGCGCATACCAATTTTTTCAAATTCATCACGCATTCGTTGAAATCTAGCTGGTACAGATGGATCTTTTTCAAATAAAGGTTCTTTTGTACCAAATTTATAATTTGATAGAGGATACCTAGAACAAAAGAAATATAGATTACATACCATTATATAACTTATACAAACAGTTGCTTTAATTTTGAATTTGACACTAACACAATCTATTACTAATATTTGAAAGACAAATACCCATCACCAAACAATTTTAAGAAAAATTTTTTTCTTTCTATATATTATTATTATAAGTAACCCTCATCTCAATCATACTACCTAGATCCAGTAGTTATACTACAAAATTGGTGTAACCACAATAGTCATCAAATGATAAATTGATGACTACTACAACGAGTAAAAAAAGGATAGGAATCCTTTGGAAACACCTAAAATATCCTAGCTCACGACTATATACTAACAAATTTATATGTCTGTTGAGCGACGGGCACGTAGACGATTTGACTGGAGCGGTGCGCCTAGGCCACCCGGTTCCTGGTGACGATTGAACGTTGTTCTGTACCGGTTGGCTGGTCGTTGTGCTCAACGCCATTTCCGATACCGCGTTAGTCGACAGCTTGACGGTTTTCGATAACGACTGTGACGAAATAATATTTTAAAATGTACAACGGTGTCGCACGTCTTAACGTCAACAACACATAATCCCTGTGGAATATTTCGTTGACAGTCAGCTATACGATCGATCGAGCCCACGTACTTCTTCGATGGTGACCGGTTCAACGTTTTCGTTGTATAAGACACGAGTATACGACGTTAAAATATTGTAAAAATAATTTAAAATTGTCTACCGACTACTGAGAGCGGAGCACGGACGACGGTAGATCAGATGTACAACGAAACGCCGCCTCGTTCTCATATGAACTATGAAGGCATGAAGCGCACAAAATGGCGGAACGCGTTTGTTTTTGTTTGACGGGTATGACCGTAGCGACGGTTTAGCCGGCCGTGCGCCGCGGTTACCAACTACCAGAGTTTGGAGATTATCCGACATTGAGATACCGGACGATATCATTCCCCAAATGGATCAATTTAATCTATTCTGTGGATCAATCACGAAATTTCCCAATTTTTAGTTGCCTCCCACGTTTTAAACATAAAAATTATGTAATATATAATAATACAAAATCCTAACTTGGATTTTATATAAATTGTATATTTGTATTGGCAAAACAAATTAACACTGTGAGCGCTGTCGACGCCCATCGTACTGATGTTTAGTCGGGTTCCCCCCTACGACGAGTCGGGAGATTGTATTTATTTTCCCGACATTTCGTACACATTTTGTCTTAAGTGAAAAATTAGTGCATAATCGCAAATTGCAGGAAGGCTAAGGGGGCTTATCCCTCCAAATATCCCATTACTCCCCAAAAATATACAGCTTTTAATTGTGTGGGATCGAAGCCCCCCCTCCCATAGTGATGTTAAAAATGTTAGCCTCCTCAGTAATTTTAATGGACTACCGCCTATGATTTAGTTTGAAATTTAGAATGGCTATCACAGGGTACACAGTATTACAACAGTTTTGCTTGGAAAAAGAAAATTAAATAATAAATAATAATGCAATTATCAATATAATACCTAGGTATTTTGATCACACCTTTTTCTAATGTAAGCAATTCATAATTGTTATACCCCCAATATTTGAACTCTACAGTTGCACCACTGTAATGAGGTATATCAATTATATTAGTTATTCATTTTAAATTGTTATTATAGCTAGATTTAGGTTTCTAAACATAAGTTTTGAACACTACTTATATCGTACTTGTACTAGAAATGTTTAGTAAGAGACAATATATTATAAATTAAGGAATCGGTACGTTTAAAATTTAAAAAACGGGTAAGTACTACTCTACTGTACAGTAAGTAGGTTACAAGTGGGTTACTAACCACTAAGTCTTCGGTAACGTTCTAGAAGGATGGCACTGCTGCCGCCGCATCTAGAAGATTCGACAGCCTATATAAGCGCAAAATCGTCGCTCCGGCTCCGTGCAGTCAGACGGTCGTTAGTCAGTCAACGTGTTTTATCTCGCCGTCTCTCGCTTAAATTTCATTTGTTAGCTCTTGTATTATAGTTGTAATCAGTAAAACAGTAAAAGTGTTTATTTATTTACATCTACCTATTACACCTCGCTACCTACATTGGTGCCCTCGACGATAAACAAGTATGACCGAAAAAGAACTACGCAATCAGTTGGAGGCGTTACGCCAAGAAAACGCTCGCCTTGCAGCACTACAGGCACAGCAAAATCCAACGACTTCAGTAAACCGCGTTGCCACCTTTTTGGGCAGAATGACCAAGTTTATGGTTCTCGCAGGTGGACTCGCAGTTTGCAATTTCGGGAGTAACAACAAGTAAGGAAACAAAATTTAATTACGTTGTTGCTCAGCTTGATACGCGTTACGCGGCTGTAGTAGAGGATATTATTACTAATCCACCGCCTACTGAACGCTACAAACATTTGCGCACAAAACTTGTTGAACGGTTGTGTATCCTCAGAAGAACGTGTGTGTCAACTCATTAATGAAGAAGAACTATAATATTATAGGTGACCGTAAGCTATCACAGTTCTTACGACATCTCCGTTCCCTTGTCAGTACTAGCACATTAAATGACAATATTTTACGTCAACATTGGCTCCGCAGTCTACCATCACATGCACAAGCTATTTTATCTGCACAATCAGAGCTTCCGCTGGAAAAGGTAGCCGAGCTGGCTGACAAAATTGTTGAAGTACAGCCAGCCCCCTCGCCATTCGTCCATGCTGTTGCCACGACGAACGACAAAAAGGAACTCGATGTCTATGCTGCCATCGAAGCGCTCACGAAACAGTTAAGCGAATTATGTGCCAAACACCCGCAAAATATCCGTTCTAGGTCGCGTAGCCGTTATCGTAACACACCTCCAGACAGTTCAAACATGGAACAGACTAATGGTAAAGGATGGTGTTGGTATCATAGTACTTATGGAAAAAAGGCCACCAAGTGTAAGGCTCCCTGCAAGTACCAGGTAAACTCCAACGACAGTCAATAGTGGCGGCAACAGACTGTCCGAATCCTGGTAGCCGCCTGTTTGTTACAGATCAAATAACAAAACGCCGGTTTTTGGTCGACTCGGGCTCCGACTTATCTTGTTATCCTCGACGGCTGCTACGGGATCGACGCCAAGCCACTTATTACGACCTCAACGCGGTCAACAACAGTACCATAAAAACTTTCGGAACGCTCCAACTCAAATTGAACTTAAGACTTCGACGCAGTTTCCCGTGGAGTTTTATTGTCGTTGACGTGAGCACTCCTATCAGTGGTTCCGACTTCATGGCATATTACCACTAATTGCTGCCGGATTGCCGTACCAAACGTCTTATCGATGGCGTTACAGGCTTGGCTGTAGGTGGAAAGGTGTTCTCTGTAAGTCAATGCAGCATAAAATCCTTTGCCAACACTTCCCCTTGGTCTGCCGTCCTCGCGGAATTTCCGGACATCACACATCCCGCCGGATTGCCCAGAACAATAAAACATTAAACTGTGAAACATATCCTAACATCACGAGGACAGCCAATAGCCTGTCGTCCACGCCACATAGCTACAGGTAGACTGAAAATTGCCAAGCAGGAGTTCGCGAAATGATCAAGGTACCTTTAGACCTTCGAGCAGTCCGTGGTCTTCACCATTACATTTAGCACCGACAGGGGAGAACAGCTGGCGTCCTTGCTGTGATTACCGTGCGATGAACGCCCGCACTATACCAGATTCCTATCCAGTCAGACACATAATCCACGATTTCTCACACAAACTGGTTAACTGCACGATATTTTCCACAATTTATCTGGTAAAGGCTTACCACAAATACCTGTTAATCCAGGCGATATATGCAAAACAACCATTACTACTCCATTCGGACTTAACGAATTCGGATCGCGAAATGCTGGCCAGACTTTTCAACGCTTCATAGACGAAGTTACCAACGGGTTGGACTTCTGCTAAGCATATATTGATGACATTTTGGTATTCTCTAAATCGGAAGAGGACCACAAACAACATTTACGCGTCCTATTTGGAAGACTTTCTGACTATAGTGTCATCGTTAATCCACAAAAATGTGTTTTGGGTACTACTGAGGTGAAGTTCCTCGGATACCAAGTGTCTTTTGAAAGCACCCACCCGCCACCGGTTGGTCCATTTACCGCTCGATAAACCGCCTTTGTTTGATACCCAGGCGTTTGTGAGAGTGAATTTATCATACCAAAGTACGCCGATGCCTCTCTGAGATAATTGTTTCCTTTTATAAAATTCACCCTCGCCAGTCTTGTAAAGTATTCGAATAAAAGTATTTTACTTTTTTTAAAAGGTATTCTGAATACTTTTATTTGTATTTTTTATTCATTCAAAAAATACTTTTTTCCGATCCAGAAAAATAGTTATATCATGAAAATCCTGAACATTAATTTTATTCTTTGAACGAAATATAATATTGGCCTATGATATGATTATTTCTATAAACACCAATGTGCTGTATTCCGTATGGCCCGTATCAAATGTGGTCAAAATGTATAAATAACTTATGATTACGGTGTATTTTTAATTATTAATTAACAAATGTTAATTACCAACCATTCAAAAACTGACAAAAACTAGTTGTGAAAAAAAGTATTCTAATAATATTCGAAATATATTTTTTAAGAACTATTCGAATATTTATTCCAAATACAAAATAAAAGTATTCTTTACAAGACTGACCCTCGCGCTATTCCGAGCGGATGGTCTGTGAATTTTGACCTATTACGTTACCCAATCGGAGACGACATTTAGCTATTTCGTCTGGGAGATCGCGGACTGCCTTTAGATGCTGGTAATTTATTCTAGATAGCTTCTGTGCAATTGCCAGATGCTGTAAAGTAGCTTCCCAAAATGTGCGTAGCATACCCAAATCACGGACTTTGCGGCCACTGTAGAATACTGGGATGGGGGTATCGTGTTGACCTATAGTATGACAATAGGTGAAAGGTTATAATTTATAAATTATAATAAAAGATTTCGCAAGCTGCTGACTGTAACGTAATACCGTTATCATAGTTTTCCAAGACTCAAATAGGAATCGTTCGTTTAACAATTAATTTGAGAAACGAAAAAATACACTATAATACACTTCAGCTATTAAAATTTTAGATTCTAAGCGGAGCAATGAATGTATTAATTTAAAACAATGTGTTTTTTTGCGACTGTGTACATATAAGTAATCGCAATAATGCTTAGTTTTTTTTCTATAAATGTCAATAAAATTTAATTCGTCGAGTCAAAAAGCTTGAAAGGGATAAAAGCTATAAAAGGGACCTCACACATTGTTACAATATCGGTTTAAAAATATTAAAAATAGATAGCCACGATTTTTTCATAAGCATTTTAGGTTCAAATTTTGAAAATATTTATCAAATTGAAAATATTTTTTAGTTAAAAATTTATGAATGTTCAATTTGTAAAGCTAAGGATTGAAAATTTAAAACAAGGCCCCACGTAATCAGTTCATACTGTAACCAAAAATCTAAAAAAATATAGAAAGTTTTTTTTTTAGACATTTGAAGTTCAAATTTGGACAAAATTAGATATTTAAACGAAAAATAACGATTTTAATTGTTTTGTAGTACCTAATTTTAAAATATTATTCCTGGCCTAGAGATACTTGAAACTTTTAATAGTACCTATATTGTGTGGCAAAAGCAGCAGCCGGGAAGTGACCAGTTTCAGTCGTGGTGATTGATACTACTATATATGTAAAGCACTAACTGCATATGGATAGTCTTTTTTCAATTTATTTTTTTCTATACCTATAATAGTAATTGCATTGTCGACCATTTATAATCATATTATTTATGTTTATAATGCGTACATTAACAGTGCATACAAATCTGGTAAAATAATAATAATCGAACTACCATAGACCTATAAACTAAATATTGACAGTGCGTAGAAAGAACCACCAGACGGGATTGTTGAGAGAAAAGAGAACTATCGGGGCCGTTACAGTGAGTTAAAACATATTTTATCCCAAATATATTTTTTCTTTCTCATATGCTCATATGTTCTCTCACAGTTGTCGTCTGGATTAACCAATAGCAGGACGGTGTAGGAAGCACATACTGACAGACAGTCTTTGCTCAGAATCATTTTTCGTATACACTATACAATTATTTTATATTATTGAATTCAAATTTAACATATCCAATGCAGTGACTTCTCTACACACCTAATGTAGGTACAGCAGTGTTACCCATTTACATGCTTTTTAAAATGTCTGCCTAAAAATCGACATTAAAATTAATTTTCTATATATTAATATAATTATTAGCGAGTTAACACAAAAAAAAATGTAAAAATGTACCACACGGAGGCCAATAGCCTTAAAGGCTGAATAGCCCCTAATTCCGGACGGGACGTGTATGAATGATACAAATATTCTGCTTCGACATACCCATATAATTCTAATGCCATATCGCATAAAAAAAATGATTAATTTTATAACGGCTCAGTACAGCATCAGTACATTCTTATATACGAGTCATTTGCGATGTGCCACTTAATCAGTTCAGTTTTAAGGGAATCCAACAGGACATAAACATAAACTAAAAACTTTAGCGTATAGTGATTTATTTTTTATGAGTATTTTTATACCTAATTTTGACAACATTTGTCAAAATCATGATCCATAAGCTGAAGACCATCTTTGATCAGAATATTTTACCATACTTAACAACGATTTATCATTGAATTAAAATTTAATTATACATTGACCTAGTCAATGACTAGTCACATACAACAATTTAGTAGTTTTTGGGTAAAGATATTTAACCTACTGATGGATTTCTAAGAAAAACTTGATAAGCTTTGTTAAATCAATGTTTGAATGATAAATATACAAATTGTCACAATATCATAACTTTTTACCTTTGTTTCCAATTTGTAATAAAATAAATGTATAGACTTACATGTCAAAAAGATTAAAAACTATTAGCTGTCAATAAATATAAACATGGTTTTCACATTATTTCAGACATTTATTATTTGGAGATATAATATTAAAAAAATGTCATCTCCTAAGTATAATAATTGTAATTTTTTTAAAGTTATTACTAACTTTAATATTATGTTATTCTATCAGTCTGATTAGTCTGAATAAAAGAAACAATTAAAAATAAAATTTCAGAATATAGAAATATAGGCTTATTTTATATTTTTAATGTACATCCAATATGGTACAATATAGCATTGGCATATTATACACTGATCTAAACTAGTATTTAATTGTTAGAATAAATTGTTTAATACGGTTATATATATATATATATATATATAAACAGTACAAGTGCTTTCAGTAAAAAAAAAAAATTAATAATAATAAAATAAATAAAGGATGGGAACAACTTAAATAAAGTGTGTAATTGATTGTTTGATATACAAAAATAATAGATACACCTCCACTGAGAAAATAAACATACTGTTATTTACAGTCATGGATAGATGGTACAATATACATAATATTCTGGGAATAACGTTAATATAAAATTATTTCTAATTAGTAATATTTATAACAAATTGTATATTCATAGATTACATTTTGGTAAAATATAATTAAATATAAGTCTACACACTGTTCGTCGTAATCAAAAAACAGAATACAATTTTGAAATCAACAATAATAATATTCATTATATTTATAAAAATTATAATTGGCGAATTCTTAAATTCGAATAGAATTATGTTACCCGTCATTCTTGTGACCTGATAATATGTTAACAAAATTAAAAATATCTTGAGTAAACTGGGTAAGCCAACAACCTTTGATATTTTTCGTGTTCTTCAAAACTAAAAATCAAATATCTTCATATTATTTTTCATTTATACTTAAAAATATATATGTATGTAAGAATTTTTAAGCTAATGGTGTTTATTTTATAGTTACAGTATACTGAAAGAAATAAATTATCAAAATATGAAAAAGCAAACTTAATCTAAGGTGTAAAAGATTTTTATCACTTAAATAAATTACAATCGAGTAATTGTTTTATGATTTTACTATATAAAATTATTTTTATAGTTAGGTCACTTACACATATTTTAAGTTTTAAAAATATGATTGGAAAAAAAATCATTTAGGATATTGTTACATAATTAAATTTAAAAAATGTAGATTTTGTAAAATATATTATTGTATTTTAAATTTTTATACTTTGGCCTTTGCTGTTGGAGTTGAACTTTGTTTTCCAGTTGATGTAACTTGTTTATTACTATTACTACTTTTAACAGACAAATTTTGAATCTTAGGTGGTTGTGGTATTATGGTAATTTCATCATTTATTTTCAATGGCTAGTAAAAAAAAAACAACATTTTTATTAAATAATGTAAACATCAAACATTTCAAAATAAACATAAATAATCTTAATTATTTACCTTTGGTGAAGATGTTATAGAAGTTGATGAAGAAGACGAAGAAGCTACAGGTTGATTACCAAGAGGTTTCTTGTTCGAGTTTTTAGCTACATTACTGTGTGCTGAATATACATGGTTTTCAAACTGTTTATACATGCCAAATGTTGCAGTGCAAACAGTACATTTGTAAGATAAATGAGCTGGCTTTAATGATATAGAGTGGTCACGGCTTACATGGTTTAACAACTTCCATTGATAAACTCTACCACATACTGGACATCTAATTTTGAAATTATCAAAAATATTAACACACGAGATCTAGAGATAATTATAAAATTAAAAAATATTACCTTCCACCATCTTTGCCCTTGTTAGCAGCTTCTTGCATACTAGATGTTACCAAACCATGTGATCCTAGTAAATGTCTTTCAAGACCTTGATCAGTAAAAAATCTAAACTGACACTTTTGACAGTTAAGCGGTGGTCGATTATAAATCATCTTTGGATGAATTTTCACTTTATGTATCCACTGCATATGGTTACGCAATTGTTCTAGGTCTTTAATGTAGCCATCACATATTTCACAAATTACAAAAGTTGGTTTGTTGCTACTATTAGTTGAAGTGGATGACGACTGAGTTTGTTGGGGCTTGGATTTAGATATGGTAGACACAAAAGCTGACTGTGTGCTATTCGATGGAAATGATCGAGGCAGAGGTGTTATAGATATACTTGGCTGTTGAACAGATTTACTACTATTTGAATTTTGCTAAAAATAAATAAATAAAAAAGTTTTTTTAAATTAATTGGAAGTGATATCAGTATACAATTATTACCAATTTATCATTGTTTAACACTAAAAAACTAATTATAAATTTAATATTTTTAAATCAATTGTTGTTTATTAACTTATTATTATTATGACTGAGATTTTGATGTAATTAATGTTTTAAATATATAGTTCTATAATCATGGTCAATACCATATGTGCAAATTGAATAAATTTTTTGGGTGGAATCAAGCCCCCCTCCTCATAGGCCATATTGCTTAGTACCACAGAATATAAAAATTAGTACTAATTACTAGATTTTTAACTGGAAAGACTTGACAGACTTTTGGGGGGACTATGTCCCCCCCAAGCCCCCCTTTATCTGCGCCTATGGTCAATACAATATATAATTATGAGTAAAATGAGAAATTTATTGATTTGATAGTTCTGTTTTTAATTTTTAATACACTTTTTTGCCAACTTTCAGATAGAGAATACTCAACAAGTTTTAAGTTGCATCATTATAAATTAAAAGTTAAGCCCATACTGAATCTTTATACAAAATATACATCATCATCTTTCACAACAGTTTCTTGTGACAACATTTTTTCATTCGGTTGAATAAATATAATTTTTATATTTATTAATAAGAATATTAAATGAAAAATAAAAATACACATTAGTTTTGAGTATGAAATTATTAAATTACAATTTTAAGACTTCAAAATTCCAACTTAAACTATGATTAAACTATAACCATTAGTCATAACATATAATGAAATTAAATTTACTTTTGAAGAATGGAATACAACCAAGTTGTATAATAATAATGTTGATAACTTTCATACTTTTTTTTGTTTTTTAAATTTCCAATTGGGGGGGACGAGGTGGCCGAGCGGTCCAACGCGACGGATTTGGCACAGCCGGTCCGAGTTCGATCCTCGACCACTGGGTGGCATTTTTCTCCGTGCAAGTCACGGTGTCCGGAGAACAAGTGCCGCCATCCCCCCACCACGGGGCAAGGCAGAAACCTACGGGTGCCCCATTAGAAATTCTGCCAAACACAATACACGTGTATCAACCTACCCAATATAAAAAACCTACAGTGCCCTCCCCACACCCAATGGCCTATGTTGCCGCGGGTTACCCAATAATTAAAAAAAAAAAAAAATTTCCAATTTTTACTCTAACATAATACAAATATTAATTACCTGATATGTGTGATTGTTCATTGAATAAGGTGTAGGGACAATAATTGGTTGATTGATTGGTTTGATACTAGTATTCTTAAGCAAAATTCCTGTGAACAAATATTATATGATACATTTTGATTGAATATATATTATTACATAATTAATATACATTAATGTATTGTAATAGAAAGTAATCATAGGTAGTCAATAGTTTACTAATAAATTATTCAAAATATTTGATATTTTTTTCAACTTTTAATGTTCTTTAATTTTATGTACCTACAATAAACTGTACTACCTATAGTATTAATATAACAGGCATTTATAGTTTTTGTTTAATTAGTTTTAATAAGTAACTGACAAACCTCCAGAAGTTTGATTTGGCAGTGTAGTTGGAAAAGAAGGCACCATTCCTGGAAACCGCTGCCCTGGTAAAACAGTACGGCCACGAGCTCTAACACCAGAAGCAAGAACCATTTTATTATATTGTTGCTGTTGTAATTGCAACATATTAGGATTGGGAAATTGTTTAAATCCAGACATAGCTGCTTGGTAAACAGCATTACCAGGACTCATTGAAGGTTTATTTCGCAATACCCTGGGTATTTTTGCTGGAGGTTCCCAATCTAATGGAGGTGCCTATAAGTAAACAATTAATAAATTAAATGTACTTCATACACATTAATACATAATATATTACTCAGTATAAAAAATCTAAATTTTATTTACCTGATTGATTTCCGGTCGATATTTTTTGGAACAAGAAATCAAATGTCTTGTTAATTTACCCTTATAACTATCTTCAAATGGACAACTTGGACATTGATGTAAAGCTGGACCTCTTTCTAAGCGCCCTCTAATATTATGTGTATCCATGTGTTGTAATATTTCATGAGGACTGCGTACTTGGAAAGTACAAAAATTACATCTATAGCAGTAATTGGCTGTCATATGTGGAGTCTCTAAATGATGGGCCATTACTAAACTTGATTCAGATTTAAAATTACATAGTTCACATTTTTTTAAACCAAATTGGAATGGATCATTATTCTCTTTACTAAACTCTAAAGTTTTAATTAAAGAACTAATAGCCATGTGAACTTCTTGGGGACATTTATCACCTTCGCGATCTCTTTTTCTTCTCTGAGTACGTAATAGATCAAGTTGAACATGCTCTTGAACAAGGTTTACACCTATTTGCATGAAAAACTTACCTAATGGATTTTCAAAGTAGTTGGGACTTTGAATCTTTGGTTTAACAATATCAGTTTTCTTTTCATCTGAGTCAACAGTGAGATCGGTAATGCTATCGCTTTTTTTTAAATCTGTTGATTCAGACAAATTTTTGGAAATTGAATCATCCTTTTTAGTACTTTCTGATTCATCTAACATTTTCTCATCACCATTTTCATTATTTTTAGGACTATTTTCTTTGCAACCATCTGCTTTTTTTTCGCAACCAGACACTTCATTTTCTGACTCATCGACATCCATCTTTTCATTAGTTTCAGATTTTTTACTACTCTTTTCTTTCTGGTTATTTTCGTTTTTCTTATCTAAAGATTCTTCACATTGATTTTCGTCTTCATCTCCTTTAGCAACTTTTATTTTAACAATTTTTTCAACAAATTCTTTTAATGGTTTTTTGGGTGGCTTTTCATAGACATAAGGCACAATAAAAGACGGAGCTTCAACAACAAACATATCATCAGTTAGAGTTGGTAATATAATTGGAGGTTTCGGAACATTTGTAGGTACTGTAACAGGAGTTGGTGTAGTAGTTAATATGAAAGGCTTGATAGTAGTTTGCGAGTGTTGTACTCGATTATAGGAATTTTGAATTGATTTACTAACGGTTTGAGTGACATTCATTGCACTATTTGAAGTGTTTGATTGCACAGATACCGCAATAGGTAAGTTACTTCGTCCTGTTAACATGTTAGTATCAATGATAACTAAGGTTGGTTCTTTTTTATTACTTTTTTGTTTTGTTCCAGCAGCAATTTCTACCAATTTTTTAGTGTCATTAACAACAATTGGTTTGGTTATCATTGGTGATTTCTGAGGTAAAATTTTAGTGTTGTCATCTACTATTACACTATCTTTCTTCTCTTCGTCTTTATCACTAAAACTTTTGAGTTTGTTTATATTCCGTGTACTTCTACGTGGAGTTAAGGTTATGTCAGGTAAACTTTTCATTTTTTTTTTACCACTACTACCAGAATTTTGCTTTGGATCTGGAACTTTAACAATAGTCACAGATTTATCAAGATTAATTCTAGAATCTTCTAACGATTTTTTTATCTCATTTGACCTACTTTCAGTATCGTTTTGATCAATTATTTCATCTTCTTCATCGTCATCTTCATCTTCGTCATCCATTTGTTCATCATCTTCTGTTTTTTGTTCATCCACTGTATCATCGACTTCCATTTGTTCTTCATTGTCATTGCTATTTATTTCTTTGGTACCATTATAACTGTTTTCTGGATCACACAAATCGTCACTAATTATGGTTGCATTTTCACTGTCAAGAGTCTGATCATCTTCGATAATACTATTATCTGATTTACAGTCTGTATTATTAATTTGATGTTCATCTTCACTATCATTATCTTCATCATTTATTTCACAGTAATCATCTTCACCATCATTACTACCATTCGATAAAGATTTCCTACTTTCTATAAGACTTTTATCAGAATTTAAACTAGAACCACGGTTCTGTTCATTCTTATCAATCATTTTATTGATTTTTTGTGAATCAATCGATTGTTTAAGTTGTTCAGTATTTGCACGAATATTACCATTTAATTTAACACCTAGAACAAACAATAAATCAAAAATTTAGTTATTTCAATTTTAAAAAATATACACAAGAGGACTTTGGCATTCTTATTTAATCTGTAACTACTTATTTACGTACTTAAATCCGTTTCAGTTATTTGTTCAATCTCTGTGTCTGCCATTTCATTGAATAGTTAAGCGAATGAAAAAGAATCTAAAAATAAACAGTGATATTAAACATTTTAATTTTTAAATAAAAGGTAAACCCACAATATGATATATGTAATCCCTAAAACATAAAAACTACTTAGTATTAATAGTGTGAATAATAGTTAATTGATACAATTAAAATTGCTGATTAATATAATTTGATGATAAAGTAGAAACAAAATTAAGAACTAGCTATTGTTATAACATAACAGAATAAGTACACATATTTTCAAATTCAAACATTTTAAACTATCTGTATTATTAAGCATTTGTTATTTATTAAAGTTATAACTAATAGCCATTGAAATATATATATCTAGTTCAAGTTAATATTAACAAATAAATTACGCAAGTACCTATATACAATTATTTACTTAATAAAACAATTTCAAAATTTAACAAATATTTTGAATGGAGGTATTTAAAAAAAATTGTTTCAAGATATTTATTATTCAATGTTAAAATTTTATAGTATTAGATTAAAATTGTTTAATATGTTCTTGATTCCATTTGGTCTCAGTTAATTGCGGAATATGGATAACCAAACTAGTAATTCAACGTTTGTTAAAAAACCGACAAAAAAGACAAGATACAACATTAAAAACGAATAATAACAAATTCGACATCTGAGAACATGTTCTACATATTCATACAGGGCGAGTGCATTCGATTAATATTGTTGACCTAAATCGTTTATCGCCGAATCAGTAGGAGAAATAGTTATCAAAACGCCTTAACTCGCCCAATTTGCTCAGGGAATCGACAATCGAACATTCCAACACGCGATTGAAACAATTTTGAACAAATTATTGTAATGTAATCACCCGTCGGTTAATTCGATATGATATAGATAGTCGTCATCGGACGTCTGGTTGACATTCGAATAACGTATATTATTATTTGTGCTCTGTCGAAATGGCCGTTTGTCGTCCGCGATATTGTGTTGATAAGATTTTTTTGATTATAAATAATAATAATCGTATACGGCCGAACGGATGCTGAAAACCTAACCTAACACCACCGCTGTAGAAAACGGCCGATATGACGCCAACGAACGCGGAATTATTCAGTACGAGTCATCGCTGCTTATGTTTTATACTACCTAGTACCTACGATATTAATATTATAAGGTACGTGTATCGATGTACTCGACCGACGTCGTTGGCACAGTGTCTTAGTCATTATCTCCGTAGTCGCGTACTAACAAATAGTGTGCGAGGCCTAAAGACGAAAAGTTCGATAAGAGCGGACGTAACAGAATTATAGAAACTGAAAACGAATCAAATTCATGATACAAAAAACTAAAAGAAACGAACCGACGGCAGTCGAACGACGATACGCGTACCTGTGTATTGTAATTGTAATATTATGTACGCCGACAACACTCACGTTCTAATGCGATCGCCGATCGATCGATGGAAGAGAGGTGTATTAAATATATGAACGACGAAGGGGTAAAGTGGCCCTCCGTGTGGCGGTTGTTATCCGGTGGAGTTGTTTACGCGCCGCACGAACGAGGCCGCAGCGGCGAGAGGACCGATGACGACGCACTGCTGTTCGCTTCATGTACTGTTGAGTTAGTCGTAACTCAGATCACATTTTCGTTTTCGAATTAACGCGCGCGTACGGATCGACGATCGCGGAAATCATTGTCACGCACCTTTTGTAATAACAACAAGCACTATCTCGAAAACAGTAAAAAAAAATTTAAAAAAAAAATACAATACCTCTCGGGTACCTCTATATATGTTATAAATATTAAAAAACGAAAACTTCACGATGTCGATTAATGGCAATGCGTCTGTCCTAACGGGCGCAAGACATTATTACAAGTACGTACGCACACAAACACAAAGCCACACGTCACGCAAACTGGGGGAAAGCCTTTTTGGTAGTTGTAGTAGTTGTAGTACACTGGTACGATATAGATATAGTAAGTAACGTTGCCCGCCGTATGAAATAGTCAGTAGTAGAGCCGAGCGATCAGAGCATTACCAACAGGGAGCCAACAAAAATACCAAAATCAAGCAAGATGGCGCTGCCGGTCACGTGATCACGAAATTCTATGACGTAGCGCAGGAAAAAGGAAGTGGCGGAGAACCGACCGGGAACGTACTATAGTACTATACTGCCGAACGAACGCGGAACGGGGCAACGGACAGAGAGCTACAGACTGCAGTGAGCACGGCGTATGCCGGAACGGAAGGAAAAACCCGCGGATCGGAAATATTGAAAATTATTGCCGCCGCGGACAACCGAAACCGCCGTAACGCCACTAGTCACTAAACACCCGGTACTCTGTACCCAGCTGGGAGGGTTACGATCCTTTTTTTCACGGCACGCGTGCCTTTGATTGACTGTACAAAATCGACTCGTCCTAATCCCATACTACACCTACATACTATAATTATATCGATCGTAACTACACTATTGGAAAGGAAAGTTTTCAAAAATGTTTGCCCCAAAAAAACTTAATGCGTCAATGTTGTTCACAGCAGAGGAAAATATATAAAAAATTAATAAATAACCATAAAAAATATGCGAACAGCAAAAAAGCATAAGGCAGTCAAATCAACAATTTTCTATTAAAAACAAATTTCTATAGTGTGAAATGAAAAAAAAGATAAACGGCCTCGTTAGTCGTTCTAATGATGGCGGAACGTTCTAGACCGCATATTATAATAATTATTATTATATAGAACGCGAAGCAAGAATGGAGGGGAGAAGGGAGAAGTCTATGTTCCCAAGTCATGCGCTTAGGTTGGCCAACCTGATTTATGTATGGTACTTGGCCCCTGTATTTTATGTATGCGTAGAAAAGCGATGGCGCGCCCAGAAATGTTTAGGTGGGGGGTGAATATATTTTTGTGCTGCATCGGGACCCACAGTCAGGGAAGGTAGTTATGAGGTATGGGGGAGAGAGCGGGACAAAATTTAAAAATTTGACATTTTTTTTCACGATCATACTAAAAGCCCAAGTAATAACGAGATCGGAAGTTTGCTTAAAAATATCTATCGCAAATTGTCTCGTATATTTGATATAATATAACATTAGGTAGGTATATAGTATCTAATCCTCGGTGTTTATGTTAAAAATAAAATGATTATTCATTATTGAAAACATAAAATGAAATACTAGTAATTCCGTAAAAATGACACTATTCTGATGGCAAAACCTGGTGGGACTGGTCTGGTTGAATCTAGTTGAATCTATTCTGTGACTATAGGTAGTAGGTACCTTGTGTAATTAATAATTATATCATTTAAATATTATGTATATTAATATATTATAATATATACCAACAAATTTTAAATGTTAGGTATATATTGATTTATGTATAATAACATAATATTATTATATGTGAAGAAACAAATTTAATCATTTAAAAAAAAATAGAACTTAATACTTAATTTTAAAAAAACAAAAATTTATTTATAATATTCAAATTTATTTTAAGGCATACCCAATTAGTTATTTATTTTAGTTTTTTTAAGTCATTTATTTATTTTTTTTTAATTTTAGACTTGGAATTTAGTTTAATTTGTACAAAATCATAACAATATTTATATAGATCATTTAGTATAATCTTATAATCTTATATTTCCATGATATCTTATTATGAATACATTGTTATACACAAAGATATTATTATAGCTATATATATATGTGAAGAATGTGAAAATGGTTTAGTAATCTTATGAAACACGAGAAAAGCTAATAATTAAATAACACACTATCAAACAAAAATTATTAAATATTGAGGTACTTTATGCAGTCAACAAATAACATGTTTAAATCAAATCAGCTTAGAAAACAGTTACAATATTATTTATAATATTAATGCCTAATGGTCTCAGTTCTCAAATAATACATCAGAAAAATAATTTTTTTTTTTAAATGTATTCAAAATTTAAAAAAGTTCATATATAATTAGATTTTTTGTTATAATTTAAATAATTTATGTTTATTTAATCTAAAAAAAATTAATTAAAAAAAAACAATTATTAGATATAAAAAAAAAAAAAAAACAGAAATTGAATGGAAAATTTACTAATAAAATACCTTAAACATAAATTTAAATTTATTAACTTACTAAAATTATATTGTTTTTGAGTGTATTTTCATTTGTTTTTACAAGTATATATATACATTAAATGTTAATTTTAGATATATACCTAAACACTTTTACCAGGGTCAAACCAAATGATAACATTATAGGGATTTGTAATTTCATTGTTGAACAGCTCTATATATTTTACTAGTATTCAAAAATATCATAGAAGAAACAATACATTTTTTAAATATACTTAACCCTTTCTGGACTGACGGGACTTTAAAGTCCATCGAAGTATAAAATCTGTATAAATTTAAAGAATATTAATAAACTGGTCATACTGACTGATGGGACTTCTATGTCCCATACACTATCAGAAAAAAATAATATAGTTGTGATTTTAGTCTGTTATCATTATCAAAATTATCATTTCGTTTTTCGATTTTTCGATTCCACATGTCAAGCTGTGTTCCTGTGTTTTTCATTTTTTTGAAAGGATTGTAATATAGGTAAGTGTGCATATTATTCATTTTTTTAGGTCTATTATACGTATAGAATGTATTTTATCACTCATAAATAGTATTATAATATTACATAATGTTTTATATCATGTAATCTAAACTCGACTTATAAGTCCCATCAGGCAATAACAGTTTTGTTCCCATAGTGATAAATCATAAAATAATTCAAAATACTACAATTTGGAATATTATTTGTCACAGAAAATGAATTCAATACAGATTGAAGAAATTGAGAGATACTTGGAGGAAATTCCTGACGATGGTGATATTGTTTCAGAGTTTGAAGATTCTGATTTAGATGAATCTGATATTATTCATCCTCTGGATCCACTGGATAAAGTAGAAAATGTTGAAGAATTTGATATACAAAACTTAGGTAACTTTATTTTCTTGAATAGTTATTTATATTTTATTTTATAAATTAATGTATTAATTTATTTTTTATTTATTTATTAGTTTATTTATTTTATTTTATGTTATTTATATTTTATAAAATTCTTAATTATAAGAAAAATACTTTTTTTTAGATGTTGTATTTGATAACAACCTACCCACTGCTGATGGTAACTCCAATAAAGGTAAATTAATATTTGGTATAATGTATACATTACACACATGTATATATTTTTATACAACAAAATTTACTTATTGTACTTATTCTATGAAATTTAAATTCAAATCTTAATTTTGTTTTATATTAGTTTTTAATGATATTTTTTTGATATTTTAGATATTGAATTGTCGTCAGATGAAGAATATGTTCCTAAGAAAACTCAAAATAAGGGTAAAAAAAAAGGAAGTGAGTACATGTAATGTTTGTATAAATGTACTGGTACCTAGTATTAATAAAATAAAATAACATGATATATATATTTTTTTTAGCTAAAAAAAGTAAAAAGATAGTGACCAAGCCTAAATCGAAGAATACAGTTAGAACTTTAGATGACGTTGAGGCTGAGGAGGAAGATCAGACCGACAATTTACGACCTAGAATTTGGCTAAGAAAGACAGATATTGATACTGTTAGACCAGAATATTGTAGACCTGAAGGAGTAAATTTGTTTGAATTTAGTAGATGCAACACCCCTACAGATGTATTTATGGTATTTGTTGAAACAATTTTGAATGATTTGGTTTATCAGACAAACTTATATGGCACACAAAAAAATAAAACACTTAGAATACAGAGAGAAGATATGCTGGTATTCTTAGGTATTAACTTTTTGATGGGATATAACCGTTTACCGTCATATAAAGACTATTGGAGTACATCAGATGATCTTGGAGTTAAACTTGTGTCAAATGCTATGTCTAGAGATATGTTTGAAAAAATTCTCATTCATCTACACTGTAATGACAATACACTATTGCCTATAAACAACAAAGATAAGTTATTCAAATTAAGACCAATAATAGATAAGCTTAATGAATCTTTCAAACGTAACTATTTTGGTACTAGACAAGTTAGTGTTGATGAAAGTATGGTGAAATTTAAGGGTAGGTCAACATTGAAGCAGTATAATCCGATGAAACCAGTAAAGAGAGGTTACAAAATTTGGAGCCTAGCAGATCAAAAAGGATACATGTTAGCTTTCAAAATTTATCAAGGTAAAGAAGAAATTGTAAATCACGAGTTTGACAAATATGGACTGGGTGAACGAGTGGTTTTGGAACTTACCAAATCAATTTGGAACGAACAACGAGAAATATACTTTGATAATTATTTTTCTTCACTACCTTTAGTGCAGAAACTAAAACTAGAGAACACTCTAGCTTGCGGAACAATAAGGACAAACAGAAAAGGGTTACCTACAGAGATGTGTACAGACAAAAAAATGAAAAGAGGCGAACACGATAAAAAGTTTTTACCAGATGGGATTTCATTTTTTAAGTGGATGGATAATAAGGCCGTCAACTTTATATCTAATTTTCATGGTTCTGAAGTTACATCTGTAAACAGAAAAGAAAAGGATGGTACTTCAGTTTCAGTAACATGTCCAACTGTGGTCTCAGATTATAATTCATATATGGGTGGAGTAGACCATGCTGACAGATTACGTGCATTGTATGATATAGATAGGAAATCTCGCAAGTGGTGGCACAGATTGTTTTTTGGTTTGATCGATATTATGTTTGTAAATTCTTATGTAGTTTATTGTACCTTATTTGAGAAAATTCCAGTGTTGGAATACAGAAGAGCTGTTGTACGAGGTTTGCTAACCAAACAATTACCACAGAAAAAAAAATCACCAGCTCAAATCCAAAAAAATTTAAAAAGAAGAAAATCAGCTTATTCTATGCCAAGAGACGTCCGCACTGGAAATCTAGGTATCCATCATCCAACATTCGTAACACAACGGGGAAGATGTGAAGTATGCAGCAATAAAGGTATTGAGTCAAGACCACATTCAAAATGCTCGTATTGCAAGGTCCATCTATGTGTCAATGAAAAAAAAAACTGCTTTTCTGAGTATCATGAATTATAAAAAAACATCTTAAGTATATAAAAAAAGTAATATTTTCTCTAAATTGTAATCGTTTGTATTTTTTAAAAATTAAAATAAAAAAATCCTTAGGAAAACGTGTTTTTTTTGTATTGTTTATATGTATAAGAAAAGTGACCTAAATGCCTGACGGGACTTATAAGTCCAGACCGTAAAGGACTGACGGGACTTTTGAGTCCCAGGATAAAATAAGGATCAAGGATCAAAAATAATGGATTTTTTTGTTCATACCCTATCTTAGATATAGGAAAAAAATCGAAATTCACAAAAAAATTTTTATATTTTTAATGTTTTTAAGCTATCGTCCAGAAAGGGTTAAAATAGGTTACATTTTCTGTGCTAAAAAACCAGGAGAGCCATTTCTTTTTTTTTTAAAGTTTTCCAATGAAAGAGGCCAATTTTTTCCCACCGCCAGACCAATCGTAAAAAAAAAAGTTTCTCGTCTTAACTATATAATTGTTAATATTATAAACATACTTAGCTTTCATACATAACATATAAATTAATAAATTAATTATAAAATATTCAAATTGTAGGTAGGGTTTATAAAATATACAAATTTTAATGATAATATCTTATCATTTAGCTTTTATTATTTTTAAATTTTTGAGCGCTTAAATTTGATTAATTGTTTTTAATTAATTAATTGAAATTAGGATATCAAACAAAAGGGAAAATATACAGTTTAAGATTGGCAAACTGAAGGCCAAGGCTTAAGTATCAATGACACCTAGGCCAATTGTACATAAAAAAAATTTCAGGGTATGTGTGTGTGTATACCCTGCCACCCCTAAATGGTGCCCCTGACAAAAAACCTGTGGGTCTTGAACTCCTGAGAACCTTGGGAACAAATCATTTCTTTTTAAGTATGTATAATATACATCATTAATGAAAAATTTGAAACATCTTATACATTAATTATTATTTTTCTATATCTGTCAAAAATATTACCTTTTTTTCTAACATTATTGTTTATGTTGTTTATATATGCACAAATTACCAATAATTATAATTTGTTTATAGAACATAAGTTTATAACTATTATTAAATGTAAACAGGAGCATGTTTAAAAATTGCTATGTGTACATGACATTAGTTGGACAGATTTATCAATTACCACAACCCTGTTGTGAAAAATAAAATATCCTTTTGCACTACTTCCTAATAGAAATCATATAAATATTACATTTAGTTAAATAATTAAAAAAAAATAATAATGTACTACTGAATATAATTTTAGAATATACTATACAGTAAAACTTACGTTAACGGTCACCTCTATGTAACGGTAAATTTTTTTGGTCCCGTCGAGTGTTATCCTAGTGTTATCCTACCTCTGAAGGACGGGCACCTCTAAATAGCGGTCATTATTTACAGTCCTTTCGGTGACCGTTATATGAAAGTTTACTGTATATAAAATAATATAAAACCACTGGAGTTTCATTATCAATAAACAAGTTTAAAAACAATTGCTTAAAATACAGTAATCAAATTTAACCCTGTTAAATTGAAAGGACAGCGTAATTAACTAAAATCACTTTACAAGATTGGTAAATTACACCTTTATCAAACAATTTTTAAAAGATTCAACCAAAAATATTCTTTTTCTTTTGAGAAATCTGGTTACTTAATTAATTGTTTTGTACAAAATATATGTATTTAATACATACATTTTATTTTAATGATTTAAATAAATCAAAAACTGTCCGTCTAGAATGCTTAATGAACACAGACTTTTTTTTTTTACTCAAATTGATATTGTTATGGATAATCAGTATTTAATTTAGTAAATCAATTAAAAACCAACTATAAATAAATAAAAAAAACAAACCTGATAAATTGTCCTATCATCAAATGGTGCAACCAATTTATAAGAAATGGTTTACTTTACTACTTTTGTTTTCTGTGATAGCTGGTTGGTATATAAACTTTAAGCTGAACAATCACACTTGTACAAATCAGTTTGAATATTAGTTTCTTCTTCTTCTAAAAAAAAAACAAACATTTGGTTTGATTAAAATATATTTAAGAACTAACATTATTTGTTACATATTTAATATCTATAGTGAAATTATATGTAAAGAAAATGTAAGTAGTGTATGTAACGAATAAAAAAACAAAATTAGCAATAAAAAAAATAAATTTGTTGAAATTGTTAGTTAAATGTAATGAAACAGTAAAAAAATAATCTAATTTATAAAAACTAATTTTTTAATATATTTTTCATGATGACATAATTGTTTGAACAAAAAAGAATAAACAATGCAGATGAAATATATCTACCCTATTAATTTGCTTTTAAGTTATTACTTACACTTTACTTGTATTTTATGAGTATATTTTATATGTCATTAAAAACTGGTACTTATATTATCCACAAATTTAGCGCAAATTGAGCTAATTGCCATAAAAAAAATATTGAATTAAATTTGTTTGTATACATTTTTAAATATTTCTGTCATTTACTTGTCATTAATATTTGTTGTGTTGTTTTTTCTAAATAGTTATTTATGATAACAGTTGAGTAAAATTATTATTGTCTGCCGACTGGAAGTGAGCTATAGCACGGCACCGTTAATCATTGTAGCCTATCTTATACAATGTGAATAATTAAACGATAGCATACCTTGTTCAATAGCAATTGTCTCTTAACGTTTCATCATAAATTATAAGTTAAATTTTCTTCAGCAAAAACAATCAATGTAGTTTGTAAGGTTCTCAACATTACAATATTATAATTTTTTTTTTGTAGAAGTTTTCTAAAAAAAAAAAATGTTCTTATTAAGTACATGATAAAAAACCCAATATTTTAACTTTAGTTATGTATTAACTTTCTATTTATCAAAAATATCTCAGTTATAACTACAGAAAAGATACCAATAATACTGATAAACTCACAATGACATTAACAGTTGGAGCAACGTCCTTTCTTGAAGTTTGATTCTTGTTTAGATCTTCTCATGAAAAATGGTGAGTTGTATAAGTATACAATAATATTTTTCTTTGACATTTCAAAAAGGATTGTTAATCAATAATTCCATTCTAATGGTAAATATAAATTAGGATTGTGTGAAATATATAACTTTTTATTTATTGTAATGTTATTATTATTATTATACAAGAAGCTTTAAAATTATTTAAACTCGTTAAAGTAATAGGAACACTTTAAAAATTGAATTCAGAATTTATAATCTTTAAATCAACTATTAAGACGTTCTTAATAAACTCGTAAGTCGTAGGTGGTATGTACTAGGTACTAGGTACCAATGATTAATAAATACAAAAGTCGTAATGTTTACGTATTACACTAAACATATTTTAATTATTTTACACTGGCGAGTAGCGAGTACCGACCTAGAGTCAAGTGGCGAGTGTTGTGTGACGAGTGTTCAGTGGTGGTGATGAATGGTGATTCAGTGATTGCCAAATGATGGTGAGTGGTGACTGGTATAGAAGTCTAGAATCTAGATTATTTTGAATCATTTAATTTATCAAATCAAAATAAATATTGAATGATAAGTGTGAAGTTCGAAACAATATAAATACTATGGAATAAAAAGATGTGAAGAAAGCTCAAATAAAATACGGTGATTGGCGGGTAATATTTGATTTTTTTTTCCATAGTATTGACCGACGATAATGAATTATTATGTTAAGTTACCGATCAAGCACAGTACATGTTTAAAGTATTATAATTTATGACCACAGAGCTGTAACTATTAACTAAGTAGTTTATAGGTTTATGATTATAACATATTATAATTTATAACGTTATTATAACATTTTTTATATGATATCTGAGGTATACACAGTGTTGGGTAAATTACTTTTAAAAAGTAATGAAATTACGTTACTCGTTACTTCAAATATTTTTATTTAAATTACATTAAATTTGCGTTACCTAAAATTATTTTTATCACGATACATTACTTTTCATTAATAAAGTAGTGCGTTATAAATAACGTTACTTTTTTTTATCATTTTTTTAACCATAATATTCAATTCATATTATTCAATAATTATTATGTATATATTTTACAATCATAGACCTAGTGATAATAGACCTATATTAGTATTATGTACAAATGTACAATCATCTCACCTATATGGCTACATAGTCATAACTCATAAGTCATAAATCACAGTTAATTTTTATAAAATTTTATTTTTAAACCGAACTCTTTTCTTTCTGCTAATAAAGTGATAACATTTATTCCTGGAATGTTTAGTAATATTGTTAACTATTATCGGAATCAAAAATAAATATAATTGATTTTTAATTTTTCTGGGATATCCTATACCTGTAATACATTCAAAACTTATTTTAATAACGTGGAAAATAACGCGTTAGTACTTTTCAAAGGTAATTTTGTTACAATTTCGTTACTTTAAGTAAAATGTAATGAAATTACTGCTGCGTTACTGGAAAAGTAATTGCGTTACAGTAATTTATAATTTGCGTTACGTTACTACCCAACACTGGGTATACATTAACCAAGAAATTAGCACAGACGTACAGTTTTAGTATTAAAGTTTTTAATGGTGGAACTATTAAGTAATTAATAATGATCATTATTTCATTAACATTTAATAATTATCTTATGTCTAATCACTGCAATGTTCACTGGTTGAACATTCATAAATCAAAATAGTTTTTCAAATGGAATAAATTATTGCAACTGATCACTGATGGCAAATTAAGTTTTTTGTATAATAAAGCCTTAATTCCAAAATGCATAACAGTACAATACTGTCAATACTATTATATAAATACATATATTAATATATTATTTATGCAACTAAATAATAACCATATTGTACTGAGAACTGAGAAGAGTTTATAAAGCTCTGCCTACTTTACACTTCCATTAAAAAATAACATGACAATTTCTGTATTGTGATTTTACATTTTAACTGGATTTACTAACTTGCTCAAGGCTCAAGCATATAACCATGTAGAAGCGACCCTCGATCAGTTTGATCGGATTCTTGTTTAGCTGCGAATTGCGATTTGTAGTCTGAACCTCCGAAAAACATGGAAACGAATTCGACCACCAACTTGAGTTTTTATCTACGTATTTGTTTGCCCGAGTTCCGGAAACGTTTACGCTATATTCAAGGCCAATCGCTGGATTCGGCCAAACCACACAGTATTTGAGACTCAGCTGCTCAAAGCTAAGCTAAGGATTTGAAAAACCTAGAAAATCTCCACTCGGTTTGCTGTATATATAGTTATAGGGCAATAGAAAATTGGTTCTACTTTCGAGGTTTAACCTTTTTTTTTAAATATTTTTTTTTTTTGGTTGAATAATTAAAATTTATATTTACAATCTGTATTTTCACGTTATACAATAAGTAAATTTGATGTGGTTTGATTGACGGGAGGGAAAGTCACCAAATGGCGGCACCTCGTGAACGCTTAACCTATATTATATACAAAAAATAAAAAAAAACGATTCTGAACTAAGGTGATATCGGTCTTTTTAGGGTTCCGTACAGTAAAACGGGACCCTATGTCCCTATTACTAAGGCTCCGCTGTCCATCCGTCTGTCACCAGGCTGTATGTCATGAACCATGAAAGTTAGAAAGTTAAAATTTTCACAGATTATGTATTTCTGTTCCCGCTATAACAACAAATACTAAAAATCCTAGATTATATAATATAAGCAGTTAGTGGCAGATCCAGGGGGTGGGCAAAGGGGGCATCCCCCCCAATCACCGTAGTTTTCCTTTGTTTTACACAGTGTTAAGCCAATTTTGGAACTTTTTGTACTTTTTCCCCCCCATGCCCCTCCCAAAATTAAGCCCTGGATCCGCCACTGTAAGCATTGTTGCCAAGGCCAACATGTTGATAGATGATGGTATGGAACCCTTCGTGCGCGAGTCCGACTCGCACTTGCCAGTTTTTATAAGGATACTTTAATATAATATTACCTATTTTATATTCCTACTTTATTCAGTAGGTTGAACTAATTTTTGCCAAAAACATGACATATAGGTACCTACAACTTACGTAACAGTTAAATTACCTATAATAAATCCGTAGAATATAGTGTGAATATAGTTAGTATAAATAGCCATTGACGAAATTAGAGAAGCAAGGGAGACTAAACCCCTAATTTTTTGATAGACACAAATTGACGAAATAAAACAATTGATCGATTTTACTTAATGCTGTTAATCAATATAACCACATTGGATTTTTAACGTAAGTATGAGTAGTATGACTACGATTTATCATCAATGTATCAAACCATTTTTGTTATTATGTTATTATTCCAAAAATATTGAAACATTCCCGGAAAACTATTACTTACACACTCGGCGTACCCAGTATTATGAAATGTTGGGGGGGGGGGGGGGGGTACGACATAACATATACATTAAACTAGGTTTTTACTGTTTTCGTATATAGCTAATATATATAATCTGAGCATAAACGAGTTAAAAAGTAAAAGTAAAATTAATTTTACCTTTTTAACTTAAATTTTTTAAATTTAATTTTCATTAACTTAATTTTTTACTAAACTTATTTTAATTGATATAAACTAATAAATAACAAGTTACTTTTAATTAAATTCAAGATAAGTTAATTTATAAATAATTTAATTGGGGACGGAGTAGTCGAGCGGACTAAGACGTCGGTTGTGACGCACACCGGCGCTGGTTTAAACCTTGGTTCACGGGCGGCATTTTTCTTCGGGCAAGTCTCCGTGTCCGGAGAGAAGTGCCGCCATCCCCCACCCGGGTATGGCAGATACCCACAGGTGCCCACTAAAAAATCTGCCAAAACTACACACACGTGTAACACCACCTACAGTTCCCTCCCCTACAAACAACAACAAACAGCTAATGGTTTTAGTTGCCAGGCTTCACCATCGGGCATCAATAAAAAAAAAAATAAAAATAATTATTGATGTTGCATATTACACAACCATTTACTAGAATAGGAAATTAGAAATATAGTTAAATTAATTTCTTGTTCCGTTAACCAAAATTCTTCAAGAAAAATAACTTAATTAAATAGGAAATACAATATATTATAGAAATAGCCATTTATTTTATATTATAATATATAGGTGTATCGTATATATAATATACCATACCGTCCATACCATACTGCGGCATGCGGGCATAATAATAATTAATAAATACTAATAACTAATAAGTAATATGAAATTATCTTATATTGATATCGATAGGTACAATTAATCACAAATGTACAATTCTCAATAACATATAAAATATTTTCACCATATAAATAAGTTATTTATTTATTTATTTATAAATCAAAATATTGTATTTATTTCGGAATTTTCAATTTTGTATGCTTTTGGTACCTACTACATAATTCTTTTAATTCTGAATTCAGTACCTAATAATTTAATTCTATGTATAGAAAGGCTTATTGGCTATTTCCAATTTTATTCGTCTTCTTTCAATGAATGTCAATAAAACTTTATTTGTTGGGTAAAAAAGCTTGAAAATTTAATACAAGGCTCCTACTTTATTGTTACACTGAGTCACAGTTTTTATTTATAAGCATTTAAAGTTCAAATCTTGACAAAATACGGAAAAATCACAAAAATTAGCAAATTATTTTGAGAATTCATAAAAATGTTTCTTTTTAAATCTAAGATTTGAAAATGTAACACAAGATTCCTCATAAGTTTGTCTACCTTTATCAAAAAAAAATGTCTACAAGCAAATCAAATTAAATTTTTACGAGCGTTTTAAATTCATATTTTTACAATATTGGATATTCACTCAATTTCTCATGTAGCATTGTAGCGGTTTTGTTATTTTATTGTAATTCAAAAACGAATAACAGTAGATACATGAAAATTTCACTGAATCTTTATATTCTCATTTTCTATACACCATCATATTTTGACTCTTTTTGAGCCGTTTACGGGCATTGTTAGTTTTAAATAATTTTGGTTTTTTTTTCTATAATTGTCAATAAAATTTTATTTGTTAGGTAAAAAAGCGTGAAAATTTTATACAAAGCTCCTGATATATTGCTTAAATGGCAGTTGAAAAATATTAAAAATACATAGGCATAATTTTTTTTATAAGCATTTAAATTTCGAATTTTGACAACATTTATCAAATGTAAAATGTTCAAATTTTATAGCTATAAGGATTGAAAATTTAAAACAAGGTTTCGTGTAAATAGGTTATACATAAATTACTTTATTCACAATAATATCATCAAATATATTTAGTAATATCATAGGCTGACTGACCGTTTTCGCTCAGAATCGTTTTTCTTATTCAATGATATTATATCATTGAATTCAAATTTAACACCATCCATTACAGCGACCCACTTGTAACCTACTGTACAGAAGAGCGACATCCACTTGCCCACCTTTTTTTATTTAATTTTTTTAATATGGATAAAAAATGATATGATCAGATAAATAACTTGAAAATTAAAAAAAAGATTCCTTATGTAACAGCAGTTTAAATAAATGATAAATAAAACACATTCGTTTCACATTTCAAGTTAAAATTCTGCAAAAATTATTCTAATTCATGAACATTTTCAAATTTTCAAATTGAACAGTTTATAGGCTCGATAATGTAATACAAGGTTCTTCATATATGTTGTTCCAACAGTTAATGAACAAGTATATTATTATTTATATTATGCATAATTCATTAATCCCTATATAGATTATCATCTGAACATGCATGCTGCACTATATAGTAATATATATATATATTAAGAAGTGGCATTGAAGTATTCAAATTTCAAGTATATATAACGGCAGTGAAAGTTATTTAATATTGATAATTGTTTCGAATATAGGTATGGCAATGAGTTAGGTAATAAATTAGAGAACTATAAAATATTTTGTGGTAAATGGCAATGGGACATCGTATAGGTACCTACCTCCTACACATTTTATTATTTTATAGATTTTGTTCGTAAACAGTTACTAATTACTATAAGGCAGTTTAACATAAAATTGAGGTCAAAAACCAAACTTCATGGTACTTTTCAAAATAAACAAGAAAAATTAAAATTAAAAAATCAGAGATCTACACAAATTTTTACGCAAAACCATCTTTTGACAACATCGATTTTGTTTTTTTTTTAACATATAATTTAAAAATAAATAGGTATAAAGACTTGACATTTTCACCCTTTTAGTTTTTGTCGACTTATGAATAATACAATTTTTATTTATAACACATACAAAGTTCCAACAACAAATTTTGTTCTTACCGCAATAAATTAAAATATATACCTAAATATAAAGTCATTAGTCACAATTTTTTTTATAATCGTTTGAAGTTAAAATGTTTACGAAATTCATAAAAATAACAAACAAATCTATAGATTATTAATTTGTGGTTAAAATTTTTATCATTTTTAATTTAAATATATTTAAATAATATACATAATATTTGACATTTTTATAAGATTCCTCATCCGTTATTTTAATGAAATTAAAAAAAATATTATATAATATAAGATTTTTAAGCCATCATAAAAAAGTATAAAAATACATATCATCGTAAAATTAATACATTCAGCGCTCTGATTAAAATCTAAAAACTAAGCAAACAAGAATATTTTAGGTAGCATATTTTTGAAACATTATTAATACTTAGAAAGTTCTTTCAATTATTTGATGAAATTGTTTAATACCTATCTACATATTAATTCCTTTTTGAATCACAACAAAAAACAAAATCAATCGATTTTGTCGAGAACTGTTACATGAATAGTGTGGATTAGTACCTATAGTACCTACTGGCTACTACTTATATATATCAGAATATTTCAGTTGTTTGTTGGTTTTAATTTTTAGTATACAGTATACTTCAATAGATATAATAGCCTATGGGTTATAGTTTTTATCAAATTGATTTGTTATATTGAAGTTTGTAATCAGAAACCTCCCTAATGTTGAAGATTGAGCCAAATGTGACGATAGATAAAAAATGAACAAATCAATAAATTATAAAAACAATTTTTAAAACAATGATTATAGAAGAGATTTCAAATATTCCGTGCTATTACCTAGTTTTATCACTTATATCTATAATCGTGTTTATATTATGTCTAATCAAAAATTAAACCCAATCATTCATCAGCTCCAAGCTTTATAAAAAAATAAAATTTAGAATCTAAAAATACGAAAAGTTACTAATTGCTATGAGTGTATGAACACTATCAATGATCAATCAAAAATAATACGTATAATTATATAGTTATAGTGGTGAATAAACTGCAGTTGAACCGAACGTCAATGAATTATGATGGTTTATTCAAAATACAAATACAATAGGTAGGCCATATATATTATGTAGGTACCTATGGCTACATAATTACATAAAAATAGTGATCGCCGATCGGGATATAATAACAATATAATATAATGTCATGTACAAATAGGTATTTATCGTCATCAATTAACCATTTAGCCGTTAAAAGAAAAACCTTGAAATCTCAAAAGAACAGCTATACCTAATTTAAAAATTGTAATCGTTTTATTCGACGATTTTTAGATGAAGGTCGTGCACTCGTCAGTCGTGCCGGTGCCGAATGTAACATTGAACCATGGACGTCTACTGCTTTGAAGTATTGAACTGCATTGAACTATTGAAAATTGAAGCGATTTTACATTTATTATTTATAGTTTATAGTGTTTATACTATCATAGCCAATACCAAATACTTTATACTATAGAATATGGATTAGAAAACTGGAAGCTTATTTAATTTATGGGGACACATTAGCGCTAAATATCACTACAGATTGCTTATTCAATCCTCTTATTTTGTTTAATTTATTTTGATTTTTGTGATAATTAATTATGATACTATTTAATAAATATAAATATGTACAATACAATATATTAAGGCTCTAAATATTATAATGGGTATGCTATGCTACCATTTTGCGATTCATTTATCAATGATAAAATGATAAAATAAAGGGGGAGAAATTATAATTCACATAACATTATTAGTTGCAAAATGGCGGTACCTGTAGGTACCTAGTATCAATAGTGCCCTAAATATATTAGCTGTTATATTAGTTCAAGTAGTTCAACATTATCTAGCCAGTAATTAACATAGTAGATTATAAAGATACCTCATGTAAGTATTTTTACTTATATTTAAACACTAGCAGTAGGTACTTACACTATCTTTTTCTACTTGTTATTGAAAAAAAAAACAATACCTAGGTACTTTTATTTTATTCAAACAATTAATTTTTTTAAAGAACAAACTAAAGGCAGAATAAATTGGTTGCCTTTAAAGCTATAACGAAACAAACCTTTGTTATTGATATATTTATATAATATACTATATATCTATATGTATACTGTTACATCGTATTTATTTTTTGAACAATTTTAAAAATTCCTTAAATGAATATTACTGCATGATTATGCAGTAATACGAGTATAATAAAGAACAAAATTAAAAACATAAATAAATAATATTATATACCTACCTAATACGTTTTTTTTATTTCTATTTTTCTATGCATATTCTTATGTATATCGGTGGACGGTGATTGAAATTGAATTCATATTTTTGCCCTAAACAATTTGTATATTTTGTTTTTTGCATATTACCAGTAAGGGACTGGATAGTTTTCAACAGGAGAGCTTCCCGTATTCTAATCTGTATTATTTCCCGATAGCCAATAGGTATCTAATGGTACATTGTACATTTGTACATAATATTTTGTACGAAGTACGAACGCCAATAATTTTATATTTTTATCTATATGACGACGACGCCGCCCGGCCACGATTATAAAGAACTTCTTGCGTCTTTTGCTCGGTGGTACTATCTGAAACCTAGTGATTAGTTTTGGTTATTCGGAAAAAAAAGTCCCGATATCAAAATACGGTAAAAAAAAGCCCCACCTATAAGAAAAAAAATACCTGTACTAACTAAATACATAACGCATTTTCATTATAGTGTACATTTTATAATTTAATATTTGTATATAGGTAACCTAACCTTTTTTGGACATAGGTATATTCTATAACCATACATAATATATGTATAGTAACATTTGAAATATAAAAGATTAAAGTATAGTAGGGTAATAAAAGTAATTGACATTTGACTTTATCTTAAAAATTATGAAGGTGATTTATTTTATTGTAGACTCTATCTGGAAACTAGTCTTGGTATCTGAGCAGGCGCGGACTGGCTGGGATGCTGGGATGCTACAGCATCCCTTGCCCTAAAATATATTTGCCTAACATTGTTTATTGTATATTTAAAGACACTAGACACCTAGTGAACAGCAGATCATTACCAACTTACGATTATTAGTTATCTATAATGTTGTACAATTTTGATTGAATGTTTGTTGTAAATTGGTACTTATTTTCGTTTTTAACATATATTCAATATTTTTTTAAGACAAAATTATTTTATTAACATTTTATAAATAATCTACGTGTTTTAAATTTGCCGCGAAAATTTTTGTTATTTGCCCTTTAAATTGTGTAGCATCCCGTGCCCTATTTTACCAGTCCGCGCCTGTATCTGAGTAGGACGTATAGGTATCTACAACATTGTATTATTACAAATGTGTTTTTTTCGTTTATATAGTTATTGTTGTGATAATTTTAAATTAAAAGTGTGTATGGTGTACCTATACAGTATGATATTCTCTTCAGTACGAATTTTTCGTTCATCTAGTTATTATCTTGTCGTAACGTTTTGATTATTTTGAATTAAAAGTGTGAATATAAAATGGAAGTGATTCATAATAATAATAAAAAACCTCGAATTCCATACGGTGGATATTTGTACAACATTCAATAAGAATGCAAAACTATGATTCGTTGGAGATGTACTAAATCAAGTTCAATGAAGTGTCCCTGTATTTTAAAAACAGATTTAAATATTGATAGTCCAACTTTACTATCTATTGAACACGATCACGTACACGAGGCAAATGTAAATATGCTTTCTACAGTAAAAATTATAAAAAATATGAAGGAAAAAGCCACAATAACCAACGACACACCTAGTCAAATTTTTTCAAGTGCAATATTAAATGTTCCGGAGAGTGTATTAGCCGAATTGCCGAGGGAAGATTATTTAAAAAGTATACGAAATCATAGAGGGTATAAAAATCCACCAAAGCTGAGATGTCTGTCAGAAATAATTGTTGAAGGTAAATTAAAATTTTTAAAACTATTTATTTCGCTTAATTTTTAAGCAAGATATATGAGTATTTTTGAATTTCAATATCTTACATCCTCACATCTCGCTTATAAATAAAAATATTGTAAAAGTCAACGAACAATGTTTAGATATGAGAGCTCTAATATTTTTATCACGAGTAACAAATCTATAATAAATGTACCTAACAATTTTTTTTTGGTTCAATTCTTATCTCTAAAAAAGTTACGCACTTTTACATTATTAAAATAAAAATTGATTTTTAAAACAATTAGGCATTTATTTAATTTTAAATTTAATAGGTGAATATAAAGAATATGGTCAAGAAAGATTTTTACTATACGATAATGGCCCAAATACCTGCAGTGAAAGGATTATTATGTTTGCCACCGATATAGGATTGTCCTTACTAGCTGAGTCGGATACATGGTTTAGCGATGGAAACTTTGGCCTTGCTCCTGAATTTTTTAAACAATTATATGTGATACGTGTACAAAAAAATTCAGTGTTTATTACAGCTGTTTATTGTATTTTTGAGTGTAAAACTCAATTTACATATGAGGGAATGTTTAATATTATAATAAATTAATGTAAAACCCGCGATATGTATCCAGGTCCAAGATACTTACACTTGGATTTTAAATTAGCTGTAATAAATGCCGCTAAAAATATTTTAGGAAACCATATTACGATAAATGGGTGTTTTTATTATTTATGTCAGTCGACTCATAGGAAATTACAAAAACTTGGTTTGGCAACCATTTACAAAGAAGATAGTGACTTAGACAGTATTGTGGTATGATCGATAGCTTAGCTTTTCTGCCTCTGGATAAAGTGTTAGATGGAATGACGTGCTTGAAAGAAAATATACCACCTCATGCAGAAGACCTTTTGTTTTATTTTGATTTTTATTATGTAAATGGTACATACGGGCGAGTAGGAACTGCTTCGTCCTTGCGTTTGTGTAAAATACCTCCCATATTTCCACTGTCTACGTGGAATGTACATGAGTTAACATTAAAAAGTAGGCATCGCACCAACAATAATACAGAGGGTTGGAATAACCGCTTTTCAAAGCTCTGTGCTCATAAGCATCCAACTATTTGGAATTTAATAAAAAAAATGAAAATGGAAGTTGCTGCAGACCAAGCAAAATTGGCATTGAGTAATGTAGGTGACAGAGTGCAGAGTACAAAACTAGGTACAAAACAATTAATTGAAAACCGCCTAAAAAATGTATGTGTACAAATTAAAAATAATGATATAAGTATATTAGATTTTCTTATGGCAGTTAGCCACAACATTAGAAAGCAATGCCACTAAATTATTTTAAATTTTATAAACAAATGACAAATGACAATTATTTACCTTTTAATATTTTTTTAAATTATAAAACAAACGACAAAAGACAATTATTTACCTTTAAACATTTTTAAATTATATACAAATGACAAATGATAATTATTGACAATGTAAAATGCAGATTGCAGCTATACTTGTGTACTTTATAATAATTAATAAGTAATACATAATATATAATATGTTATTGAACTATTTATTATACTATTTATGTATATATATTTTGATTTATGGTTTATGTTATATGATTTTTTAACTGTGATATAATTAATTATTGTTTAATGTCATATACTAGATGTAATTTTTTTTATAGTTACCTTTTTATAAAATAAATGTATTGTTTAATAAATATTAAATTATATACCTAATAATATAATAATTAATTTAATAATTAATGAAAAACAATTGTTAATAAACTAGTATTTTAGAATATTATATATTTTATGGTTATAGATATTATATTAAAGAAGTGTTAGATACATTGATAAATGTAATGATTTTATTATGATTGTATTTAATTATGTAAATCATAATAATAAAGAATAATGTATTTAGTTGGTACAGGGCTTTTTTTTCCTAGATTCTTAGTTTTGTTATGACCATCATATATGATTATGAGTGATATGAGACATTCAATTTTGATTTTTGATGATTGTCTTATAAGTTATAGATACTCTATATTATTATAATTGTTAATTGTTTTATTAGACTTTACTATGTTAGTAGATTGTGGAATGCTGCACATTGCACATAATACTATTCTTTAATCTATGTTGTTGCATTAGTAAAGGTTATAACTGCCTACTGCGAAGTGGAATGCACAGTGTTTAGTAAATAGCAGTTACTAGTTTACTACATAATTCATGAAAATGAATTGAGGGGTGGGTGGGGCTGTAACTGTGGAGTGTGATGCAACGGATACAAAACAACATTCACACGGAGCCAGAGTGACATTGTAACATCGATTATTAGTTATTACCTATTCAGTATTTACTATTTACTATATTTGAATATACGCAGTACACTGTACGTGTGTAATAATTATTACGAATGTAGACTGCGTGGAATATCTATGAAGTTGGGTATGCTTCGCATTTTGCCAGTAGTACGCCACTGCCAGTATTGTTGAGTGTAGACTGGTACAGTTTTACTAAGTAGTTGCCAGTGTGCGGTCTATGGCTGAAGGAGTTCGACGTGTGTCTCAGTAGCAATAAATTAATACTTTTCCGATAGAAGAAGTTAAACATCGCTAATACCTATAGTTATACATTTAATAAAAAAAAAAATAATAATGTCTAACAATAAAGAGCCGGCTGATAAACAACTCGAAGATTTTAAAAAATCTGTTGAGGTAATAAACTATTATACGACTTTATATGATATACTTTATACTGATATTTATTATTTAATTGTGTACCTATTTATATTAGTGAACTATACTTAGTACCTTAATTAATTATTTAAGTTCTTCACCACCATATCATTATACTTAGGAGCAAATATAAAATATAAATGCATTTGCCTTTTATTTTTCATGCCTAGAAGTATAGGTAAGTTTATAACATTTTTATATATGAGTTACCTATACGGCTATACAATTATAATATTATACCTATATACTTATAATTATCATAGATTAATCTCTGAATTTACTTATTAGTACTTAGGTACAAAATAATTTGTAAGGTCAATATGGAAAACGCACAAAATTGTTTACCTTATTTTCTTATTATAATGATTACATGTTTTAATATAAACCAACGAGATCTAAATGGTATAATATTCACTTTTCAATGGTCATCAATAACTTATTTCTACATTTTTTTTTATTATATTTTTTGCTTATTGTTTTTGTAAAATGTAATAGGTACCTAAATCATGATTAATTATTTTATTATTTTTGTGTTTCAAGATAGGTAGATAATTTCTGGGTATGATATAAATGTTTTCAATTTATTAAAAAAAAAAATGTCTTATATAAGTCATCTTTGATTTTTAAATAATATGAAATTTATAATTTATAACAACTACGTTTACATACACAATTAAAGTCGGCTTAAAAACTAAAGTGGTTTAATCATGCATCATGTAAACGCTTTACAGCGATCTTAATAACATAAACCGTTATAATTTTAAGGACGCTCGGATATGTAGTTTAACCAAATTAAAATAATTAAATTGATTTAATAAATAAAGTCGGCTGTATTTTTGTCACAGACTTCTATAATTGAATACTATATTAGAAGTCTGTGATTTTTGTACATGTAAACACTTATTATTGATAAGTTATAAGTATTAAATATGATAATGGAGCTGGAAGAAATATAAATTTCATGGAATAATGAATTTTATAATATACCACAGAAATTCGCTAGACTAAACCGGTGTGAAAAATAATGCACCGGGATGTTTGGACCATATCATTTACATGGTTCATTATCCCGGTGCGGGATAATGTAGGATAATTTTAAACCGGTTTAGTCTAGCGAATTTCTATGGTTTCATTTATATGGTTCATTATCCCGCACCGGGATAATGTGGGATAATTTTAAACCGGCTTACAGGGCTGTTCTTACAATGTCCGGTAAAGTGTCGGTTAACGCTAACCAACTGATAACAGATTTTATTACCGGCAGAATTCGGCCGGTTAAGTGTCGGTTAACTTTAACCGGACATTGTAAGAAGTAAGAACGGCCCTTAGTCTAGCAAATTTCTATATAGATTTAATATTAAAGACACACAATAATATGTAAACAAGTCAGGAAATTTAGGTCGACTCATAATAAAATCAGTTCAAATTAAGAACGGTTAAACTCGTATCATGTAAACGTAGTATCTATGATAAATAATGTATTAATATTATAACTTATCATTCGAGAAGATAGCAAAAATTAACAAATTATGCTAATTATAATTTACAACATATTGGCTGTAAGCTTGTAAACATGGTTGTAAAGTTGTGTATTTCAATAATTCACAATCATAGTATATTCACAACCATTATTCAAATTCTATATTTTATTTGTACATTTTTACCTTCTGTTAACACAAAAATATAGATTTTATAAACTAAAATTTAAATAAAATTTTTCAATTTTATATTTGTTGTATAAGTAGTATTAATACATGTTATATACATTAATCTATATAAAATTCATGTTAAATTATAAACTATCGAAATATACTTAAATACTTAATAATAATATATAAAATACAAATTAACAATTATATATTACATTATAATCATCTATCATAATGTCTTTACTCTAAGATACCTTATTATACTAAGAAAATTATAAAATTGTAATATATTTACATTAATAAAATTAATAATTACTAATTTTTAAATCATCATAACCTACGTCATTTTTTAAGCCAGTCATATTATTATATTATTAATTTTATCCTTAAATCATAGTTAGTTTAAAGCACGAATTAAGTATATCTTAATTCGTGGTTTAAAGTACATTAAAAGTTTAATATTTATGAATCTGCTGTTTCGGATTTTGATTTGTATACAATACAATTTTCATAAATATCATATTAACGATTTACAATTCGAAAAAAGTGGGTTTAATTTGTAAAAAATACGTTTATATCGCCATAGGAAAAAAGACACTCCTTATATTGAATCCCGGAAAAAAAATCGCCGACCCTAGGAAAAAAAATCCCCAGACTACAATATTACTCACAACCACACGCAACATGAACAAATATTTTTTAAACGTTAATTAGCATCTATAATTATCATTTATCACATTATTAATATTCAATTTCAAATACGTATATTATATTATATTATATTATTAAAAAAAGTATACATTATAAATAATATTTTGTTTTAAATATTATGTGTAATTCAACTTAATTAATTTAACAACTTCACAAATATAGCATATACAAATATTTCGAATGATCGATACGTCAAATAATAAAGTTAAAAACATAGTATACAAAATATAGGTAATAATAATAATAATTATCAAACAATAATTTATTAAATGTAGGCACGAGGCATATTACACATAATATATTATTATATTATAATATAATATACGTATTTGTAATATTATATATTAATAATGTGGTAAATGGTAATTATAGATAGGTACCTACTAATTTATTAACGTTTTAAAAATTATTTGTTCATGTTGCAAGTGGACTGTGTTTGTGAGTAATATTGTAGTCTGGGGATTTTTTTTCCGATTACCTCTTATATTGCATACAAAATCTAAGTAATTGAAAATATGGTTCTTAAGTATCTTTACAAATTCCAAAAATTAGATTTTGGATAAATTCATTATGAAATGAAAAACTGGGGGTGCAGCGTACTTAGTGAATCGCTAGAATTAGTATATAAATAAAAATCTGTTAGAAACTTTTAATATTTAGTTAAGACATTATAACCCCCCTCTAGATCCGCCCCTGGCCTTCTGATAACTTTTGAATATCCACCGACCACTAAATCCGACGATAACTTACTTTTAGATATTATATTATTTTATTTTGTGTTTTGTCCTTCCACCTCGCGGTGTTAAACAACAGATTTGTTAGACCGTTAACTAAAATATAAATGGTGCTGTACAATTTAGAACACAACAGGAAAATTAATTTGATGTTTTATAGGTTAACGTAAAAACAACACAACAATTTATAATGCATTATGATCGTCAACAGTAATTATTATAATAAATTGTTAATGATCCCTAATCAGTAGGTATTTGGTAGATAGCTACTAGCAATAAGCAATGTAGCATCGATAGTCGATACTACACCAACGAAGTAGCATACTACATTACCAGTGGCGTTCAAAGGGATTTTCAATGGGGGGGGGGGTTGGATAATTTCTAGGAACATATTATGTTGGGGAGGGGGGCTATCGGAGCTCAACAAAATGCCCCCTCTGTAAGTACACTAAGTATGTAATGTAATATGTTCATCATCTACATCACAAGTATCTGTGTTTGAGATATATAACTAGAAAAATACATAAATCAAATTAATTTTTATTTCCCTTGAAATACGAGACTTGACTGTACAAAATAGGTATGAAAATAAAAGTATGATGTCATTAATTACTAATTATCGTAATTAATAATTGTGTAACATGTTGCAACTTGCATTCTTGAATTGTTACGATGTTGTTGCGATATTTTGTCTGTATTTAGAAATTACTATTTTTCCTTGTTTACAAGAATCCTAAGAAAATTATTTTATTTCAAAATTTATGAAAACTAATCAATTTTTTCTACTAATTAAAATAAATTCTAACAACATCGTTCTGTAACCAAAAAAAAATTGACCATATTCAAATTTAAAATGCTATTAAAAAAATGTTATAGGTATATTATGTTAGCAAAATTAGTACTTATATTCAATTTTTAAATAGATCGTTTTCAGTACAACAGCAGTAAAATTGTATTGACAATGTTCACGAGGATGTTAGCGCACTATTTGTTTTGTCTCTGGCCCACGTGGGCCCACGTGGCAGCATATAGACAAAACGCATTAACGTAGAATAATTTTTTCTATGTTTTTAAGTAATCTTAGAGTAAAAGCATCCATTACAAAAAATATAGAGAATAACATTTTTGAGGGAATGACATCGATTTTATATTTTATTGTTATTTGACTTTGTATTCGACTTTCAAAATAAACAAAAAAATCGGGTAAGTGGATGTCGCTTTGCTGTACAGTAGGTTACAAATGACTCAATGTATAATGGATTGTATTAAATATGAATTCAATAATATAATATCATTGTATAAAAAAAACGATTCTGAGCGGAGACGGTTTATCAGTATGGATTTTTTAAATTATTATTATTTATTATAAACTATTATAATTATAGTCTTTAAGTTGAATTAATATTATAATATTATAATTATTTATTCGTTGCTACTCTGATATACACATGGTTAGAAATTAAAATCCCATTTTAAGCGGTTTTTCGTAATTTGTCAGTAGTTATTCCCGTGGCATTAAATAATTATTGAGAAAATCGAAAAATGACCTCTAAAAAGTACCATCTTTATCCAATTTGCTAAAAGATAAGGTATTATATTATGTTGAAATCGAAGCATTTCTTTTGATAAAAATTTCGTATACAGAATATAAAAAAAAAATAAAATATAAACACCATTGTAAAATCACTAGCTTCCTTGCTCCGCTCAGAATCTAAAATGTTGTAGGTACATTAAAATTATGTTTAAATTGTTTTGAGACAATATTTAGACAAATCGATGACATTCCCTCAAAAATATTTTTCTCTATCCTTTTTGTAATGGGTGATTTTACTCCCAAAATTGCTGATTACTTAAAAACATAGAAAAAATGATTCTGCGTAAATGCGTTTTGTTTATGTTGCGCACTTGCGCGTGGGCCAGAGAGAGAAAACAAATAGTGCACTAATATCCTCTTAATATAAATTATCAAGAAAAATATCAAATAGTTACCAGGGTTCAATTACCTACTTCAAAATATATAAAAACTTTTGTGGAGTATAAAAAAAACAAGTTTCAAGATGGATAATATATCAATATTCTTATTATTTTAAATTTTTCTTACGAGCTATGGCTTATGACTAGGTAGTAGGTACCTACTACAGTACTACCTAGGTAAAATTACATCAGTTACCGCTTTTAATTACTATTATAATGTTAACGTATAAGTGCCTGACAACTACTTGGTACATTACACCGTCAATAATAATTTATCATATTGTTACTTTATGCATTATGCTTAAAGTTACACTATTATTTAGTTTGGATACAATAAGTACCCAGGTACTTTTGACACTAGATAGATACCTACTAGTTTTTACCTTCGCAATAAAACTTTATAACAACCATAATATGAAGTATGCATGATGCTATTGATGCACAATGCACTTAGGTAATATTAAATATACACTCATACTAATGAGTTATAGTACCTATAGTTAAGTCCTTAAAAATTGAAAATTAAGTAATTTTAAAAAGCATCAGGAAAAACAATAAAAATGAAAATAGTCGTAATTTTTGAACAAAATTGATTTTATTTTTTGATGTAACTCACTGTTCACCCTGGACATTTTTACAAATATTTATTTTAGCATTTTCTATAAATGGTAATATTTTTGAAATATTTTGACTTTTTGAGCTAATTATAGTTTTGAGAAATTTTTAGAATTTTTTTTAATTATTCTCGTTAAAAACGTTTTTATTTAGCAAAAAGGCTTGAAAATTTTAGTTTTAAGTTACATACATTACGTTATATTCTTTTAATTTTACAAATGAGCAAAGGCTAATAACAATTTACATTGTTTAAATACATTATTATTTAGAATTGTTTCAATTATATACTCTTCTTATATTTTATCATTAATAATGATTATAGAACATGAATATTTAAATATTTCTACTCGCACTGTCCTGTTTTAAAACCAGACTAAATAAATGACTTAATGACCTTTTCTATGTTTGTTCAGTTTTTTACTGTTTGCATGTATTAATTCCCACGTTAAATGTTAATGTATAATGAATAGAACCTTAATATAATAAAATATATGACTGATAGTAACCTTGGAAACACCTATATTATATTTCTTTAAAACAAGTGATTGAAACTAAAAATTAAAAACTTGCTTCTCTTAATTGAAATATTACTATTAGTAAAATAATGTTAAGTGATAAAAATTCTGGTAAAAATAAATCAACTCCCTTTTTTTATAACCTAGTTATGTGTTATAGTTATTTTTAATTTTTTAAATAGTGATTTAATTTATTTTGAGTTATATTGATTGCCTGTGACTTGTGACTAATGAATAATGATATGTCAAAAATCAACCTTGATTCTTTTAAACTATCATTAGAGTAAAAGTATTTCTAGTAAATCAAGTTTAGAGGTAGATACATGACCTATAGCCTTAGGACTTATGGAGTTAGGACATGTGTCCCACGCCAATTTAATTTAATTTTTTCAAAATATTTAAAACTACAAGTTTTTATTGTGTAAAATAATACAAAAGGAATGTATTTGAATACCATTACAATTTTAATATCTTATAATATATTAAAACTTATAATTGGTACATTTAAACAAATTATATAATATAATTATTTAAGTACCTGAATAAATACCTACCATAGTATTATCGAAATTAAAAATAGATCTCAGAAAATTATAGCTTATAGCTGATTATAGTTTGGAATATTTAACTATAAAATGAATAGCTATTGTTGAATAGTAAATAATAAACTAAATATAAAGTAAACTTACACATAACTTACAGTAATTTAAATGTAATTTTTATTTTTTTATAATAATTGGTTTGTTATTGGTTTTAAAATATTTTTGTTTATAAGTTATAACGAAATAATAATTATTCAACACATAGTAGTAACTTAAGTAGAACCTCCTATCCAGCCATAATAGGTAAAAATAACTTATAATATCTATATTTTGTCCTAATATGGTAGTATACTAATATCAGTTATAAGTTATTACTACCTATATAGTATATAGGTGTGTTAGAATATACAAATATAATAATGGAAAAAAAGAGTTGTTGACAGTTCAGTTTTAAATTATTTATATATAGATTACCTATTTAGTTAATTGCATGTTAATTCATAATGTTATACGGTATGTATTATAAATTATAATTAATGCGAAATATAAATTTTAATGATAGAGAATAAGAGAATACATTTTAAATTGTTTTACTCAATGTAATAAACTATAGACAGCACTTCAATACTTCATGTACCTAATAGATTTTTGTTCGAGCTCTTTGCCTACAAAAAACAGTTAATACTTAAGACTTTAAGAGTGATCGTACTTCAAATATTGACACATGAAATAATTTTTTTAAATTTTTTTAAATTTTATTTATTGTTTTAAGATCTGAAATGTTTTTACAAAGCTTAAAATGTAAAAAATAATGATTTCTCCTTAAACTATTTTTGTTGTTTTTTTGTTATTCAAATAATATTAAGAGGACGCCTCACCCGCATATTATGTTGTCTCCATCTTACAAGTGAATAACATAGCAAAATGTACGCTCAGCAGAACACGCGTAGCTCCGTTAGTTTAAAAATTAGATTGAATTGACCTCTTATAAAATTTAAATGTAAGATTATTATCTAGACAATCTTATAGGCTTGTTATTATATTTTAATTGTAAAGCGAGTTATGGGTATTTTAAGATGTACAATCATCAAATTACAATTTTAAATTACTTGTTTTAAAATTAAAATAACTATAATAAAAGCCCATGGATAATAATCTTACCTTTAAATTTTATAAGAGGTCAATTCACTCTAATTTTTAAACTAATGGAGCTACGCGTGTTCTGCTGAGCGTACAATTTGCTACGTTACGCACTTGTAAGATGGAGACAACATAATACTTTACTTTAGTACAATTTTTTTAATATACATTTCAAGTTCAAATGTTAACACAATTGGATAAACAAATACTTACGATGTTGGCATTTTTTTTTCATTTTTTTTTTTTTTTAGTAGGTCTCTAGGCCACTGTCTTCTACATACATTACCAGGAAGTGAGGTGTAAGGAAGTTGTTTTATTAATGGGTTACTGTGAGAGGTTAAGTTGGTGTGAAATTTAAAGTAATATAATTTTGTTAACGATTGAGTGTAGGAATTTTAAGGTCTTTGTGAAGTACCAAGGAGAGGATATTATCATTCGTAGGCAGATGGATTGAAAAGTCTGAAGTGTTTTGGTATTGAATGGCTTTGCAGTGCCCCTTAACTGGATACCGTAATACCAAACTGGTCAAATTATTGATTTGTATATTATATAATAAGTTTATTGGATAGGGAAAGTTTGGATTTTAAGAGTGGTCTAAGGATGTGGAGTCTAGAGTTAATAGTTTTACATTTAAGTTTTATGTGTGGGCTCCAGGTTAAGGGTTTATCAAGAGTTAGACCAAGATATTTAACTTTGTTTACCTTTGGAATTGTTAGATTGTTTAACGTAACATATGTGGAGAATCTAGATTTCTTAGTGAGAAACTTACTTGGACAGATTTATTTTCGTTTATTTTGATTTTCCATCTGTTTGCCCACAAGCTGATCATATTTAAATGGTTTTGGATGTTGGCATTTAAAATATTATAATTCATAAGCATTTTAAACTTTTCCATTTTTATTATAAACTATACATATACGAAATAAAATTTAAAAAAGCGGGTAAGTGGATGTCGCTCTGCTGTACAGCAGATTACAAGTGAGTCAATGTACAATGGATTATATTAAACTTGAATTCAATGATATAATATCATTGTATAAGAAAAACGATTCTGAGCGGAGACGGTTTAAATTTTTATTATTTATTATATCATGTAAATTAAATTAATATTATAATATTTTAATTTTTTATTTGTTGCTACGGTAATAAACAAAGGGTTATAAATTAAAATCTCATTTTAAGTGGTTTTTCGTAATTTGTCAGTAGTTTTTCCCGTGGTATTAAATAACTATTGAGAAAATCGAAAAATGACCTCTCTAAAGTACCATCTTGATCCAATTTGCTAAAAGATAATGTACTATATGTTGAAATCAAAGCACTCCATCTGGTAGAAATTTTGTATACAGGACATAAAAAAAAATTAATTTTAAAACTAGGTATTTATACTATAAACGACAAACCTATTTATAGCGTTTTATGTAATCGGTATTGACCTATGGAATAATATAAATTATAATAACAATAGGTATCTCATTATAGGCATCACATACCAAAATGTATGTTCAGCAGTTCCAATTCTGTGTGGTCACTGGTTAGTTTAAATCATGAAGATTCGAATATTATAGTCTTCATGGCTTAAATATTAAAGTAAATATTCTTCTATTGGTAAAACAAATTGCGCTCTCTAGCTTAAATATAATAGCCGCTGTATATTGTTTCGTTGAATTTTTACTATATTTTAATTTTTAAGTACTCACTTAAATATAGTACTACGAGAATGTAAAATATTATATATATGAATATAAAACATTTCATAATTTTATTAAAAATAAAAATATTGTAAAAACCAATGAGAGAACACGGATGATATATTTAAATTTAGGTTTGATAATAGATCAATTCACTCTAATATATTTTAAGCTAACAACACAACAAACTGTTGGTTCCACAATTGCTTAACATTTTGGTATATTACGCGTTGGGAAGATGGAAACCACACGTCAACACATGAGGGTACAACGTCCTTTTAGTCTAGTAGTACATTTGATTGTATTAGTTATTTCTATTATACAATAAACTGCTATAAATTATAATTAATGGACTAATTAGTAATAATTATTATTTAATATTAACAATAAATAATATAATTTTTAATAAAAACGTTGTTTTTTTAACAACTTGAACTATGTAAAAAAATATTTTCAAAAATATTAATAATTCTTGAAATAATGAGTATTGCATGGTAAAGAATCACCTTGTATGATATACCTATCACCTACTTTCAGTGACTTATCATTTAATTTAGATTTATCACATATATTACGGTGACTTGCCCATTCAATGACAAAGTACTTAGGTAGGTACCATAGAATAATTATTGTCTACAATCGAAATCGAACCTACTATACAAGCATATAGCAGAGAGAGAGAGAGTCATAAGTTTTTTAATTTTAGAAACCTAAGACTTTATTACTTTAATCTTTATTTCATAATATTTAAGTATTGTGTTTTGTGCTTTATTTTTGTTATATTATGTCAACAAAATTATCAAACAATTTAATGAAGTCCTACCCCAACAATTGTAAAATGTTTGGTTAATATGAATACCTATTACCTATAGTATAATTGTTGAAGATTGCAGAAAAATAATTTGATTGATGATTTCTGTAAATAGATTGATTATTAACTATTTTGTTTTTTTTTTCAATTTGACTGAAAATTAAGTTGTATTATATACCTAATAAATGTTATTTTAATACTTTAAATAAAGTAGTAATGTTATCGGTTTTATAATGTTTCAGAATACTGGAGTTATCAGGACTGGGAATGGAGCGCCAGTTGATGATCTAACTAATTCAATTCAAGCTGGAGTAAATGGACCACTGTTGATACAAGATCATACTCTCTTAGATGAAATTTCACATTTTGACCGTGAACGTATTCCAGAACGAGTCGTACATGCAAAAGGAGGAGGTTAAATCTTAAAATAACTTTTTATAATATATTATTTCCATTTTCAAAAAATAAAATGTATTTATAGGTGCATTTGGTTACTTTGAAGTAACACACGATATTTCAAAATACTGTAAGGCTGATGTCTTTTCAAGCATTGGAAAACAGACTCCTGTTGCCGCAAGATTTTCAACTGTTGGTGGAGAAAGTGGATCAGCTGATACTGTCAGGTACCTACTTATATAGTATATAATATACAATATATGTAAGACTTCTTAGGTGGTTGGACAACAATATGTGCTAAATCGTGTACCTACAGTTATAAATACTTAGAACTTGCAAAATTAAGTATTTAAGTACCTATATAAATAGTATGCTTTTGAGTTTTGAACAATTTGATATTATTTAATATACAGCAATTTGAAATTGTTATGACATTCTTGTAAAACAACTATACTTATTACAATTTTAAATAATTTAATTTGTCGATAGGTTAGTTTTATACATTGGCTTATAAACGTTAGGCTAGTAAAAAATAGATAAATAATAATCTACTAAATCTATAATGATGTATGTTGTATGTATAAATGTATAATGTTATAATATTATGATGTAATAATATATTATAATGGTACATATTTTTATGATTCGTTTAGAGACCCAAGAGGTTTTGCTATAAAGTTTTATACTGAAAATGGAATTTGGGATTTAGTTGGTAACAACACACCAATATTCTTTGTAAGGGACCCAATTTTATTTCCAAGTTTTATTCATACCCAAAAGAGGAATCCAGTTACCCATTTAAAGGTTACACAATTTAATATATAATGTGATTAGTACCAGTGTTATATTAAATTTATTTTTAGGATGCAAATATGTTTTGGGACTTTTTGACTCTTCGTCCTGAGTCGTTACACCAGGTGATGATATTGTTCTCAGATCGTGGAATCCCAGACGGATATCGTCATATGAACGGTTACGGATCTCATACGTTTAAAATGGTCAATGCTTGTGATAAGGCAGTTTACGTTAAATTTCATTTCAAGGTATTAAAAATAATAGCTATTAATAAATATTTGGTATATTATCGAATAAATATATAATAATAAAACGTTTTGTATCAATTGTTTTTAGACTGATCAAGGTATTAAAAATTTAGATGTTAAAAGAGCTCGTGATCTTACTGCTGATGACCCAGATTATTCAAACCGTGATTTATTCAATGCTATTGCTAATGGCAACCACCCTACTTGGACCCTCTATATACAAGTGATGACATTTGAAGAAGCTGATGCTAATAAATTCAATCCTTTTGATATTACAAAAGTTTGGTCACACGCTGATTTTCCATTAATACCAGTTGGCAAACTAGTGTTGAATCGTAATCCCACTAACTATTTTGCTGATATCGAACAAATTGCTTTCAGCCCAGCGCACATGGTGCCTGGTATTGAACCTAGTCCTGATAAACTTCTTCAGGTGATTATATTATATTTTTTATTAATATTATTTTTTTGGAGTTATATTGTATAGCTGTTTTATTTTTGGATTTTAGGCACGCTTGTTTTCTTATAGTGATACACATCGTCATCGTTTAGGAGCTAACTATTTGCAGTTGCCTGTAAATTGTCCGTATCGTACAAAAGTCACCAACTATCAACGCGATGGACCTCAAGCTTATGATAATCAAGGGTCTGCACCAAACTATTATCCCAATAGTTTTTCTGGACCAGAACAGCAACCTCACTTTAGTATGTCGTCATTCAATGTTTCTGGTGCTGTTGCAAAGTAAGAAAATACTTATAAAACCGTAAAACCTGATATATAATTATATACAATGGCTTGGTGTGGCGCGGTCTGCACACTCAACTGTGGAAATGCTCTGAGTGTACGTATCAGCCAGTGTTACTAGCTCCCGGGTTTTGTAATCACCCGCAATTTTTAGCTACAAATCTTTGACACACATACAAATGTGTTTCAACCAACCGTTTCTCCCCCCTACAAACAAACAAAAACAGCTAAAGACTTTAGCTGCCAGGCTTAAGCTCAATAAAAAAAAAAATTATTTACATTTTTGTAAATATTTATATAATCGTATAATATGTATTTAATTAAACATTTTATTTTACAGGTATGACTCAAGTAATGATGATAACTATACCCAGGCAGGCTTACTTTATAGAAATGTTTTACCTAAAGATGAACAAACTAGATTGGTAGAAAATATAACAGACAACTTAAAACATGCTGCTGATTTTCTACAAGTACTTACTTTTTTTAATAGTTAAATTGGGCACACAAATTTCTTTTATTATAGTATTGTTTATTTTATGTTATTTTTAGGAAAAAGCAATTTATCATTTCACTCAAATTGACGATGGCTTAGGTAAACAACTAAGAGAAAATTTGAAGTTGGCCAAGTGTTCAAAAGCAAATCTCTAATAATTTTAATAAATCACATAGTTCTTTAAAAAAAATACAAATAAAATGAAAACCACTAAAATTATTTTTTTATCTTTAATTATTGTTTAAAGTTTTAGTTTTTATTAAACTGTATAAGGCAAACTTGTAATTACTACTTGGGTGACTTAAAAGTTGATTTATTATAATTTTAGAATCACATTTATATAATTCATATTATATTGAGACATTGAGTAGTTAAAACAAAAACAAATATATTAGGTATCAATTATTTTACATTACAATATATTGTGTTATGTCATACCTATTGCATTTTATTTTTTACTAAACTGATCAATATTTATTAAAAGTAGATAGGTAACATTAGACTTTCTTTTTCCATTAAAGCTGTTGAAAGCTGGTAATTCTTTTGTTCATTTAGACCAAATAAGCAGAAAAAATATATATACTCCTAGAAGTCCAATTTTAATTTTAAAATATTTGAATTTATTCACTTTTTGACTGTGTTTTGTAGGAAATTATTATTTTTTTTTGTAACACTAAAATAAAAGTGAATTATGAAAAAAAAATTAATTTGGTTAGTACTATACGAATAGAAAATACAACAAATCAAAAATCCACTTCTTACATAACCTTCTAGGTATAATAAGTAGTAATAATAAGAGATTAAGGAATTCAAGAATTTAAATGTTTTAAAAATTAAGATCGGGCTTTTGGATCTGTTTTCTTCTGCTTTTTGGGACTTTCATGTTGAAACTTTTCTGATCACAAAATATAGTCACGTGTAACTGTGTGTATGTATATTATGGATTCAATATTTTTGGTTGGTGGGTGGTCCTCCTACCACAAAATACTTGAGCCACCTAGCCCCCTAGGTGACTTGGTATACTGTAGAAATATCATACCAATAATTATACAAATGTACGCATATTTTGAACTTTTTAATTACAAATTTTTCGCTAAGTTTGAAATGCTGTTATAAACATCAAGGGGGGTGGGTGGGTACATTGTATACATTTTTGCTTCTCACCAAAAATATGTTCATCAAGCCACTGCTCTAAAGTATCAAAGTTATACCAAGCATGTCACTGAACTCCTCCTAAACGGCTGAACTAATTGTGAATGCCGAGTCTGACGACAAATATTTCCTCTCCATCCACGAAGACGTGTTTTATTGTTTTATGTACGTAACTTATATGTGAGTATAATACGCTCAATATTTACGTAATTGCGATACATATTATAATATTAAAACACAGCGTACAAAAAAATTAAATGCATTGAATGAATACACTGATTTCACGGCAACCAATAATTATTTTAATAATAGTTTTAAAGCCCATGGCAACCATTTATAAACAACAATTTCCACCATAAATCTCTAAATCCCCTGGTTGGACCTAGGAGGATGATTTGTGAATCTAAACAATCTGAGGTGTCACCCCAACGCATACAAAAAAATTCATTCAAATCGGTCCAACCGTTTAGGAGGGGTTCAATCACAACACATGTACAGTAGAATTATATATATAAAGATAATATAAACAATTTATGAAATATTATAGAGATAAAATCAATTTATTAATATTAAAAAAGGTCATAATAAATATTGTGATTACAAAATAAACTCAACTTTATTCATGAATCATTTTATAAATAATATAATATTAAAAACAGCCAAAATAAATGAAACTTTTTGTCAATCTTTAGCAAATTTAAGAGTTGTCTTTAACTCATGTTTATGTGGTAAATTATCATAGAAATCATAAACATCTCTGGGCAAAACTATTTTAAGTTTCTGCAAATCACTCCATTTTAAAAATGAAAGTACCATTCTATTCTGATATAAACTTGTTACTTCTTTATTGATAACAACTTTTTTTTTAGCTTTATGATAGGTTTTTTGGAATCTCTTGATACTCATCATCAAAATTTAACTTAAAAAACATTTTTTGAGTAGTTGGGTCATATTTTATTGCTCTTATATCTCGTACTTCTGGATCTCCTTTGGATTTTCCTGGTCTTAAAGATTTATAAAACATTATGTCTTTATAGTCTAGAAAATCTGAATGTGCCATCTAAGTTGATTCATAAGGATTTTCATAAGGATTCAACACATTTTTGTAAATAAGTAGAGTATACTTTCATTTTAGAAATAAACGGGCCTTCAAGGTAAATCTTGTTAGTTTTCTGCCTACAATAGTGGCTAGGCATCTTGGCTAAACTGTCAAACCAAGAATTTAAGTGGTCATGTCTCATTGAAATGGACCTTTGAGGAGAAATTTCATCTTGATGTTCTTCAAGTGTATAATTAGTAAGCTCTTTCTGGGCTCTGTTATTTTGTTTCATAGGTTATATAATATTAATTATTAGTGAGTGTCATTAGTGGATGACTTTTCACATTAAGTGTAGCCTGTTAATATTTGATTATTTTAACTGTGTAAATGATAATTAAAATTAATTTATATGTATACTCAACCACATAAGCCTACTGTGCCCCTAATAGGTGTATAGAATGTTTATTTCAAATAAAAAAAAAAATAAAATTTTATTTGTTGAGCCAAAAAGCGTAAAAATTTAATGCAAGTCTCCTGATATATTAAATAGCAGTTGACAAATATTAAAAATACACAAGCATAATTTTTTTTTTTATGAGCATTTAAAGTTCGATGTTTTACAACATTTATGAAATTTAAAATTTAAAAAGCGGATGTTGCTCTGCTGTACAGTAGGTTACAAGTGGGACAATCCATTTTACATTGTACCACTTGCAACCTACTGTACAGCAGAGCGACATCCACTTACCCGCTTTTTTATTCATTTCTATGGTGATGAACAAAAAATTAGAAATTAAAATCTCATTTTTAGCGGTTTTTCGTAATTTTTCGGTGGTTTTTCTCGTGACATTAAATAACTATTGATAAAATCGAAAAATGACCTGATTTAAAGTACCATCTTGATCCAATTTGCTAAAAGATAAAAGTACTATATATATTGAAATCGAAGTACTCTTTCTGGTAAAAATGTTGTATACAGGATATAAAAAAAAAAAAATGACGACGGGTTATACACTTATACCATTATACCAACCATTATATCATACAAAATAAGTATATAGCTGTATTGCAATCTGTATTCTGCATAAATGCATAAAATTATCATAAGCACATTGTCCAATCGTAATATAATAAATAAACGTAAAATATACTATAGTTGAATAAAGTAATAAGTGATTTAATAAAATGTATCAAAATGTGTACAAATAAAAAATGACGACGGGTTGCACTCCGGGAGTGCCGGCAGAAGTGAAAACTAGATTATTAACGTCGTGCATTTTTGATATTTTGGAATGGTTAAGTAATAATTTTGCACGAATTGCTTTAATTATCATTATAAAAGTACTATCATTTATGTGGTAAAATACAATATATTCATATTTTATTGAGCTATAATTAATTATTTTATATTTCCAAAACTGATACGATAGGTTTATGGTAGCTGAAGTAAGAAACGAACAATTTTGATTCGAACCTATTTAAAAGTCTAATAAAGACCGCATCTATAGTACTTTTGTATTTCGTTGTGCTAAGATTGCGATCATTTGACATTAATTAATTAATTAATTAATTCAAATTAGTTTTCAAAATTGAAATCGGACTTCTAGAAATATGTTTATATTGCTTTCGCATAATGGTCTAAATGCAAGCATTCGTCTGACGCGAGTTTTTTTTTACCTATCACAAAAAAAAAATTGATTAAGTGCACAACGCCGCTAAAGAAGTTTTCACTTAAGAAAATAAAAACTCGCTCCGCTCAGAATCTAAAATGATTTTGTAGTTAAAAATGTATAAAATCTTCATAATTTTTATAGCGAGTCTGAGACCGATACTATTCGATACACCACACGTCAACACACATATGTTTTCTTGAACGATCGTTTTATATATTTTACCGATATACATATATATAATATATCGTTACACTTAAATTTGTTTCTTAAGGTAAAGTTAACCGGAGTTTAATTGGCCGAATTTGCCCGGTTAAATATCTGTTATCAGCAGATTAATCGAAGTTTAACCGTAGACGGGACAACTGGCCCTAAAGGGGGGTTCACACTACACCTTGTCGGTACATTATGTTTATGTGCAAGGTTCACACTTGAGTGACCACACGGTCAAAAGTTAAATATATTCAACTATGCGGTATTGTTTGGTAACTTTGGTAACTGTGATTATTACACGACATGGTTTAGTGTGAACTGCCCTTAAGAATATAATGTTTATGTAATATACAAAATAGAAATATATATGTATAGAAATCTGTAATCATAGAATATAGATAATATTGTCCATTTGCCTGTGATCTATGACCACGAGGCACGAAGGCCATGGCCACGATTTAAGATATTATATTATTTTAGATTTTAGAAGTATCTCAAATCGTGGCCATGATCAACAATATTATGCGGGCATGCGGCTTTTTATTACGGATGCCGGGTATACCTCTGAGATAAGACCGTGATACCAAGCACTGTCTACTACAAGTGCTACAACCATGGCTATTATAGATACCACCTTGGGCCTTGTGAGCTGCGGCGTAGTATCGTACCGTACCACTGGTACTACCGAGAGCAAGGCTTCAACAGAATAAAAACCAACTATTTACTACCTATCTATGTTTATATAAATGTATTATAAACTATATAGTTTATGCCTTAGAGGTATTATTATATTATAAATCCACCTTGCCGTGTTCTATGTTTCTCTATAATATTATTAAATATTAATTATTATCCATCATTCATACTATCATAGTGTACAGTGGACACCACGGCTATCTGATTGCCAACAGTTTATAGATAGGATATTATGAATAATTATTATTTATTACATCATCATACTTTTATGGTTATTGGTTATCAGTTATCACTTATCGAAAGAATTACAAGTATTTAGTATTTACTATTTACAACTGTTGTCATAAGCATAATATGATCACGTTTATTAATTGATTGTAACGAAATTACGAAAGACAACGAAATAACGAAATAACGAAACTACGAAAGTGCTTAATATTATATTTATATCACAGATAAATTCTGTACTTCTGTGTCTGTACTCTGTTGTTTGTGATGTATCAAGTATACCTGGTAATTCAGTAGATAATAATTATGCTTAATCGCTTTATCCGAGTTTAGTTAATATTATATTTTATCGATTATCGGTATTCGAGGTCATGTTTAGATAAAGGCATAAAGCTATGAGAAAAGTAAGTAATCTGATTTAAAAAAAAGTGTAGTTTTTATCAATGCACAATTTTTTAATAATTTACAAATGGTCAATAGATGTAACATTAATATAATAATATTCTATTTCTATTCATGTATTTATTTATTTATCTTATCTTAAATAGGTACCTACTCGAGTTAATATTATGGATTTAAATAATACAGTATGGTGTAACATGTCTTACATTTTTCATACAAGTTTAAATACTACGAGTATTGTATACATACATGTACAATAGAATGCTTTATGTGAACAGCAGTCTGCTGAACAACTATAAAAATATGTTCTAGAAGATAAATTCAAAAATATTTTTTTAAAATGGAGAAATGGTTGATACAGTCTATATGGATTGCTGTGTTTGGATTTCTGAAAGAATTTCGACCTGAAGATCCTTACATCACTCAATACTTGACAAATCCACCAATGAATTTTACAAATCAAGAAGTGAGTGGATTTTAATATAATAATATTTAAAATAAGTCTTAATCATCACAAAATTGGAGGTTTCTAATTTTATTTTGACTTTAGGTAATTCAAGAAATATTTCCAGTGTCAACTTATACTTGTCTTGGCCTAACAATTGTTATGTTTTTGGTTACTGATTATTTACGTTACAAACCAATTGTTATTCTGAATGCTTTATCAAGTTTTACTGTACAAATATTTTTGATTTTTACCCGAACAAAGACTGACATGAAGGTGGGTAAGTCATTAAATAATTATTTAAAAATGTAATAATTACATTACATTACTAGTGAAAAAGCTGCTGAAATGTCTTAATTGTATACACAATTATAATTAATTTAGGTATTTATATAGGTAAATTAAATGCTGTTAGAATACTTATTATTACTATTATATACTTACTTTTATTACTTGCCAAGTATCTAACAATTATTTTAAAGTAATTTGTAGTAACTTATTATATAGGCATTACAATTTTATTTTTACTCTTGCTCTATATATATTTTTTCTCCTCAAGAGAAAGAAGTAACCACTTGGTACTATCCAGTCCCACGTTTATTTTTTTTTTGATATTTTAATTTTAAATTGTACAAACAGTTTTAAATTTTAAAATCAATTTATTAATTTATTTCTCAATTATATCTTGCCTCAAATTTAAAATATCATAAGATTCTTACTTGGGGCACTAGATAATATTCACACCTTTAAATTTGATAGTGGGTCAACCACTCAAATATTAATAATAAGTAATAAAGGAGTAAAATGGATTCTTCCGAATATAAAATTATCTATGCTATCAATTAGTAAGATGAATACATTAGGGATGGGCATGAAATCCGAAAATCTGAATTATCCAAATGTTAGGATATCTAAATCCGGATTGGAATCAAATTCTTATCTGGATTTCCCAAATTATCCAGGTTTATGGATTTGGTTCTTATGTGATTTATAATTGTTATTAATATATCACAAAATAAATTGTTTTATTTTATTATAATGAAAATATGTTATAAAATTAAAGTTATTAGAATATAAAAGTGAGTCATTGATCAGCATATTTAGTTAATCTGTGAAATCCGGATTTAACAAATCCGAATAATTTGGATTTTTGAAATCCAGATATGCCCATCACTAGAATAGAATATCTGCGGGTATGACGTCCTCTTAATCATAAAATGTTAATACTTTTTATAAATATATTATTATTATATTTTGTAATATAAATATACATTGTATACATTTTATTAGGAAACATAAATTATAAATTAAAATCTCTAGCTTACTTATTCCATTTATTTTATTTTATCGTCAATTAATAGGTAAAATAGTATTTCTAATATAACTGTTGTTTTATGTAGATAATGGAAGTATTTTACGGCACAATGACTGCCTGCGAAGTTGCATACTATACATACGTTTACTCAAAAGTAGATAAAAAATATTATAAAACTGTTTCCAGCCACATGAAAATGGCATGTCTTATAGGCCGACTTGTATCGGCATTGCTTGCTCAAACATTGATCGATAACCATATATTAACTGTACCGCATTTAAATCATTTGACATTAGCTGGTACGACATTTTGTTCTTATTTTGTTTTGTAGATGGTTGTAATGAATTAATTGTACATGTTTATTTAATTACAGGTGCAACTGCATCAATATTTTGGGCTTTTGGATTACCTTCAATTAAAAGTAGCTTATATTTTCATCAAAGCCCTGAACATACATACATAAGAAATAGTACAGGTAAAAAGACACATATTCTTCGATAAAATAAAATGTTTATAATATGTCTGCCTAATTTTATTGTTTGTTTTATAAGCTTAAAATATACAATAGTACATGACATATTGATTATAAATAGAATGCATCATTTTCTAATAGTTTTCCAGTTGAAGTAAATATTAGTGCTTAACAATTAATAATTTTGAAATAATTCAATAACATTTTTAATCTAAGATGAATTATTATAGTGTTTACTATATCTGATGACAGTGGCACACCCAAGGTCGGGGATTTGGGGCTGAAGCTCCCCCTAAACTATTTTTGATATTAGATTATACATTATTATAGTTTATTGTTGTACCACAAATATATTACAATTACGATGGTTTTTTTTTTAATTTCCTTATCATGTTAGATACTGAGGTACTGGTTTGTTAAAGCCCCTGCCGAGGTGAGTGGAAACTTTATACCCCCTGCCACAAAGGTTTGTTATCTCACCGCCATCTATAATAATAAATACATTGTGTAAATATAAAATATTGAGTTTATTTATTGATATTTATTAATCTAATAAATTCTAATTGGCAACAATACGGATTTCAACATAATCAAGTCAATCATTGATACATTTTTCGTGGACCCTAACTCAGGAGCCCACACACAAAATATTGAGAGAATATTGGGTTCGGCCAAATGGGGAAACAATAAATGTAGAAGAACAGATAGGAATTTTTTAGACTCGTACATGGCAGAATTTATGTGGCAATTAAAACTAAATAATAGTGATCCGTTTAAAACAATTTTAATAGATGTAGCAGAATGTTGGGAATCATGGAAAGCCTAAAAATTGTATACATTTTTTAACACTATGTCATTATTTTATATTCATATAATGTATTTTTATTATTCCATTTTTTAATTAAAAATTTTTTAATATTATATTATGTTTGATATTAAATAAACTTATTATTTTATATTTATACAATGTATTTATTACTATGGATGGCGGGGAGATAACAAACTTGAGTGGCAGAGCTATAAAGTTTTCACTCGCCCCGACGGGGTTATAACAAACCAATACCGATACTGATAAATAGTTATGCATGAGAAGGTTTATGGCAATCGCCAATCAATTAATTCATTGAAAATTATTTTTAGTTTTATATATTTGCAGTTAGGTTGGGCAGTTGTAGGCTGTCGCCTTTGATGAATTATAAGTAACAACAATAATAATAATTATTATTATTTATTACTCTTGTCAATGTCATGAAAGTCAAATTAGTATTTGTGTGTAAGGAGAAGTAGGACAATTTGTAAGCCTTCTCCAAATAAAATCCTGAGTGCGTGCCTGCCTGATGATAAGTAAATATTTTTAATATAAGATATTTTTTATTATGTAATAGATAGTTATTAGGTTGGTAGGTTAAGAAAGTTATAATATGTGGTTAAATTGTGTTGCTGTCACTTTTGAAATTTGGAAAAAATTAATATAAACAATAAAAATATATTAAGGACTGTTATTATTTTAATATTTGAGTATCTTATTGTTTGATGGTTTTATTTTTGTATTATTTCAAAGAAGTTTAGTGAGTATAGTTTCTTTTTCTGTTTGTGTGATTGGTTATGTTATGTATTATGAATTTCTATTTCTATTTTTGCAGGTAATTCCTATTTGTGTCTGTTGATCTTATATTCTTTTTGTCTTGACATTCATCTGATTGGTTTGCAGGTTTTCTCCATTTTTCGCTGTTGTCCACTCTTATTTTCAATTGTATATAGAAATCACATCGTTCATTTTTTTACTTATTTATTTATTTATACTTCTAAAGTATGAGTGTTGAGTACTATGAATTATGATACAGTATTTGGATTCATGATAAAAAAAAACAATTCTACTCTGAGTGTTGACAGTTATTGTAGACATACTGTATATAATAGTAAGACATGCACATTATATCATTACATACATTACAATATAGTATATTATACCATACTAATATACCACACCATAGATGAGGAAATAAATGTAAAATGCTTTTAAGTGAGTTATTCATATCTAGGGATTATGTTTCACTTTACTTACCTCAGTGTAGAATAGTGTTTTACTGTTTTGTTTAGTGTTTGTGCATTTGTTGTACATAAACGTCATGTTTATTGTCAATTTAAAAGTTGATACCAAACTGAGTTTAATATTGTCGTAAGTTATTGAATATTTACGCTTGCTGTTTAATTTGTTTTTTTTTTAAGATTCAATCAAATGGTTTGAGAAATTAGATCATTCCAAGTACAATATTTTTTAAGTACATTTCAAATCTTTTGAGACAGAGATTAACAATATTTGAATCTTTTTGGCCCTTTAATTATTAAAAAATAATGAACATGCATCGCATATAATATTTGTAAAACTAATAGCTTTCTAGTTTGCTTCGCTTGAAATCTAAAACAATGTGTTGTGTACTAGGAAGATATTGCATATTTATTATTATATAGTAAAATATAATTTTGCCATCTATTTGTGATATGGTCAATATACAATGTCAATGCTTTACAGTAGAGAGTCAATTTTAGGGTTGATTAACCCCTAAAATTGTTAATTAATTACAGCACAAGACTTTAAAAAGTTTTAAGAGGATATCAGCGCACTATCTGTTTTCTCTCTGGCCCACGCGTAACAGACAAAACGCATTCATTTTTTTTATATGTTTTTAAGTAATTTCTACAAAAAAGATAATTTTTGAGGGAATGACATCGATTTTATATTTTATTGTCATTTGACTTAGTATTCAACTTTCAAAATAAATAAAAAAAAATGTTGTAAATTTAAATTATGTTTAAATTGTTTTGAGATAATATTTAGACAAATCAGTATGTCATTCCCTCAAAAATATTATTCTCTATCTTTTTTGTAATAGGAGATTTTACTCTAAGATAACTTAAAAGCAGAAAAAATGATTCTGTGTAAATGCATTTTGTCCATGTTGCGTGTGGGCCAGAGAGAGAAAACAAATAGTGCGCTAACATCCTCTTAACGTGCCTTGCGTTCCTGCTGCCTTTTACATGTAGAACTATATAAAAAAAAAATAGTCGATAGGTGCTAGGTGTGCGCAGATCTTTATGACAGGGTATCCCACGATAATCTCCTGGTTTTGATTTCTGATACTTACAACCACGCGGACACGTACCTCATATTATCCTTAAAAGCTATTTAAATTGCGTAAGGTTCACAATCACTGAATCGTGATGTCGATCGTGGGTCGCAAATATGGACGCTGACCCACGTTCTGGATTGACATCTCGGTCGAGACCAGTATCCCGGTAAACTATCTAGCTTGCTATTGCCCACACTAATTCAACCTCACCTGCAGCATAAAATCTCATAAAAAACAGTCCGGTAGCACTAGAGCTGAGGTACCACTAAATTTAATTTAAATTAATGTATATTGTTACAAGGTACCTAAACAAGTCCAATAGTTATAATAATAATAATAATAATATATGTTTAGCAAACAAAATTTCATTTAAAAAAAATAAATTGTTTAGTAATAAAAATCAATGCCTTTAGCTGCTGTGAGCTATAATAATTTAGTATAATACTAAACATTTAAATTTAATTTTTATGATAGTCCACATTTAAAAAAACTTAAGGTTTGTTTTACTTATTTTATTTATTGTGACTTTGAATTTGTATGTGAACTTAAGTTTGAAAATCTGTTAGGGCATTAATAAATATAAATATAAATTTATGGCTCTAGAGAAATAGCCAATTCATAGTGTAGCAATAACATTGAAAACAATTTGGGAGAGTTTACACATTTCCTTAAGGTAAACATAATGTTGAACCACGAGCAGTGTCGGCCTGGCATACCAAAGGCCCGTGGATCTGTTTTTTAAGGGGCCCCAAAAAATTTACTTAACATTTTAATAAAAAAACTATCATTACCTTTTCTGCCTTCAAAAATACATTTACTCAAATTCTGATTTTTAGAATTTTTTAGTATATATTTAAAGACCATATTTTCAAATTACTGATATTTTTTCTACTAATTATGGAGTGTTCTGTTGCAATACAAACTTCTATTTTTCAAATGATAACCTCTCCCCTATTTTTAATGAAAATTATTTAGCATGTGATTTTCTTGAAAAGGTTGATGTATCTTAATCAAAATTCTAATAACTAGTTGCTGGATTATTAAAATGTTTATACTAAGGATAACAGGTAATCGTTAAATATGATTAAACAATAATATAAACTATATGTAATATAAGATGTAGTATTCAGTATACTTAGATAATTTTTTTAAATTTTTATATTGATAGATCATTAGTAATTATAAACATTTGCAAATCATATAAGCCCTCAAATCTACTTAACCCATTTCTATTTAAATATTATCCTTAGTACACAAAGTTATATAACTCAAAAACTACTAGTTCAAATTTTGGTTTAGATACATCAAAATTCTCAAAAATAATATCTGCTGAATAATTAAAAGTAAAAAAGGTGGATTCTTATTTTAAAAACAGAAGTTTGTATTATTACAGCATCATCATTAAATAGGTAGTACAAAAAATCTCTAGTATCCGAAAATCTTCAAGTAAATTTAAAAATTCCAAAAATCGGAATTTGAATATATGTATAATTTTAACATACAAATAGTGTGAGCATGCTTAAAAAATCACCCCGTATAATATCAAAGCGAAGTCTGACGCGGGGAATAATTCGTTTAAACTATGAAACTATTGAAAAATCTGAAACTACAAAACATTAATTATTATTTTTAATTACACAAACTATAGAAACAAAATAACGAAAAACCAAATTTTAGACTTTGAAGGCAAATTCATGAGTTACAAACATAATATTATTTAAGTAAGCTTTGAAAAGTATGCAATATTTGTATGATTGCTGAATCCAATAGCGGGGTCACTACAGGGCCGGGCAAGCAGGGCCCTTGTTGCCTCGAATGAGCCTATTGTTTTTAAGAAGAGAGATAAGTTAGGTTTTAGCTGCAGTAGCTCAATTAATCCAAAAACCCTCCTCCTATTTGTTATTTGACACTTGTACTATTATGTCCTACTCAGTATTTAAAACTATATTATAGGTAAGCATCTAGTAGACAAAAATTATGTAAGGTTAAATACTTTACTCACTATATAGACCCGAAACACGCCAAGCAAATAAAACAATTTACAAGACCCTAAAAAAAAGAAGGGGCTCCGGCCTTTTCACTGCCCAGCAGCCATGGACACTGACCAGGAGAGTTCACATATTTTGTTCAGGTACCATACAATCGGGAGAATTTACCACCACCTGTAGCGTCACCCCCAGAAAGTCGGTTGAGGTCTTGATCCACCCCGTGCGCATGCCTATGACAGGTACAGCTGTGCCTGAGCCACAGTAGATATTTTGTAGAATATTCTACGGTTTGATTGGTTTGAGCATATTGTTCTGCGGTTTGAGTTAATGTTTGATTATTCTATACTTATTCTAGGTTAATTATTGGGTGATAATTGTAAAGCTGCTGTTTGTGGTAGGCTTGACGCTCGAACCTAGAATAAATTCCTAGCATATGTAGTTTCTGACTAATATTTTGCATCAATTAACTATGCATGTGTGTTTTAAATCAATACCTATAATAATAAAAATGTAATTCAAATAATTTGTGTTTGCGTTTTATTGGTAGGTACCTATTCGATAAATGCACAGTCAATGTTAGCTAGGTATACCGTATACTATAAAATATAAAGTGTATCAGATTCATGTAACGACTGAATACAATTTTGGTTTAATTAAAATATTAAAATATTAATTCACAATTTTCTTTAAAGACTATGTTATAAAAATTGTTTATGATGATATATTTTTAAAAACTTAATTTTAAACAAATTACAAAAATTGTTTGGTCTCCACTATAAATTTGTATTTAAAAAACAGGAAACTCGCTCTTTTGGGTTGTAGGTTGTAAGAATATTCAGTATTTCAGTATATTACTGTTGAGTATCACTTATTCATTAATCATTATTACTTATTTCTATTGATGTGTTTAATTTGAGTTCAATGATAAATCATTGTACCTATACAAAAAATGATACTGAGCGGAGACAAAGGTATGTTATACCTACTGTACCTACTATAAAAAATGTTTGTGTAAATTAACCTAGCGGTTTTTCATCTTTTAATTACAACAGAAAAACTAAATGTATTTGATCGTAAATTGGTGTTGCATATTAAGGATAATAAGTCCATGATGATGGGTTTGAGAGGAATCTCAGTAAAAAAGTCTGAAGAATAAAGTCAGCAGTAGACAAGACCCAAGCCTAAAAAGTCCGGTACCTACCTATATAAAATATATTATGATTTCTCAGTTTAAGCAACTATCGTAATATAAATAATATATTTTTAAAAAAAATGCAATAATTATAATTACCAATTCATTACCTAGCTATATAAAAATATCAAAACCATATTCATACAAAAACAATATATACATATTATAATGATTTCTATTTTCTCAGTTTAATTAAGTATTAAGTATCGTAAGGACTATTTATTAATTTTGTCAGGTAAATCATTTAGTAACAATTTATAATAATACTAATTAGTAATTGGAACTTTGTTGTGCATCACATCGTATTTTTCTTTTTACCTAATTATATGTATCTAAGTACCGGACTTTTTCACTACGGACTTTTTGGTAGTTTACCATTTGGAAGATATGAGATATACTGTGATTTAAAAATTTTTAGTAATTACTATTAATCGATCAACATTTATAAATTGTAAAAATGGTCCAAGCTTAATAAATATCTACTAGATCCAATAGGTATCACATCTATTTTATATTTTTGTTAAACCATTTTTAATGACTATTATTTTTAGCATAAACATTTTAATGCCCAAGGAACTACTCGTTTGAGTTTTATGAATACCACTTAATAAATTACCATAAAAAAAGGGTTTATCATTTTGTTACATCGGTTTGTATTACTTTAGGACACTCTTTAAATATAAATAAAGTTCTGAGAATTTGAAAATATAGTCTAAGTATATTTTTAAAAATTCCAAAAATCAAAATTTGAATAAATTCATTATAAAAGGAAAAGTAAGAGTGCGCAATGCGCATGATTTGGTAAATCACTGCATAATATTTGTATCATTATTGATATATAATATAATACAAATCCGTGATTGACAAAAAAATCGGGGGAGGGATTTTATATTTTTTTAATATAGATATTATATACTGACACTCTTAATTTTTATGTTCAAAATATAAAAAAATGTATTCTCATTATTACTGCATTTAAAAAAATTAAAACTATTTTTAATACAATAGTCAATAAATAATATTCACAGCTAAAATGTTTCTACTTTTTAACATTTTGGTTGAGAGGGGGGAGGTCCAGACCCCTAGACCCTCAGTTACGACCTTTGTACAATATAAATATATATATATATATATATTAATATATAAATGTTATGTATACACAATATTTATCATAATAATCTCTCTCCAAATCAATAATTATAACTGAACACTTACTAAATTCTAGAATTTTAATTTATATTACAATAGCTATAGTCCTATACAAATTTATATTTCAAATAAAAAAATAAAAAAATATTTATGATTGTGTTTTATACAATTATCTTAAATGTATATCATGTATTATTATTGACTATATTAAAACACAAATGGTGCAGTAACCTTTTACAATTTAACTCTAAAAAAAAAATTCCAAATAAGTCAATTAATTTTATAACTTTTAAAAATCAACAATTAAGTGTCATCATTGGGTGGCTTCCTTACTCAATTTTTTTGTACACTCATGTTATCTGTCTTTTATCATATATACTTATTATGTCATCTGATATAGATTGTATATTTCGACTTAAAATAAAAACAAAATGTTATAGTAAAATAGTACTAATAAATATAATTTGACATTATCCTGATGAATACAACGTACAATTTATTTTCTGACTGGTTGTCCTGCTTACTAACTAATATAATAATCTATATTTATACTTGTATAAATAATTACAAGTAATTTTTATAATTGTTTGTAATTGTTTCTATCAAATAGCTTTTTCAATATTAAATAAAAATACTTAGTTATTAATTTTATGTATAAACGCTAAAGAGTGAAAAAATACAGTGTTCATTCTAATTATAGTTGTATTATGTTTTGCGTAAATAAGTATTTATGTACATTTTACTTATTTAGGTACAGATTTAAATTTTTTTTACAAATACTAATATTAATAAAAATCAATGATAAGGGTTGTGGAGTTTGACTAACATGGTGATCTGACATTTTTTTCCAGTGTAGTTTACATACAACTATAACTTTGTACTTAAAATACATCTTTTGCATTTATAATACTTATGTGTGTATATAAATATATAAATATATATAATTCATAGATGTTAATGTATCCAAACCTAAAACTGTGTGTCAAAGACTGTGGTCCGACTTCATCACGGCTTTCACAAACCGTTATGTTCTTCAGTGGTCCATCTGGTGGGCTTTAGGCACATGCTTTTATTATCAGGTTCGGATTAATTTTGTAATAATCAAATTGAATAATTTATAAGAAATAAGATGTATTTTTTTACTGGAAATAATTTTTTTTATAGTTTAGTTGTTAAAATAATTTACATTATATTATGATTATGATCTATAGGTTTATGCTCTGTTTCATCATGACTTTCTCATACACATGTTAAACATTGTCTCGTAAAATCTACAACAAAGCAGATATACATATGGTAATTACGGCGTCTATATGATTCAAACGCTCATTTAATGTTCTTCTTATTTCTATTTTTGCCTGGGGTAGATCTATGAAAAGGGCCAGGTCGGACTGTTTCATGATCAGAATCAAAATTTTTTTCAAAATAGGTTTGTTAACTTTATTTAAATTCAAATATCCACCATAAACACCATAATATACACTTTCATTAATTACAATATAACAATGAATTGATTTAAAAATTAATGATAAATGAAAGCTTATAAGATAATTGGTAATATATTAACTGAAACTGGTGTTTCCGACTTGTGTACTACATTAGTCTGCCCCTATTTTTCACTTTTAACTTTTCAAAATTTTAAATTACAATTAATAAGATATATTTAGAAAAAAAATATGGTAGGTATACTAAATATTCCATTATATGTTTTTTTTAAATTAATAAACCAGCTGACGTTGTTTAAAAGCTGGGAGTTTCTTTAGTAATTTATTCAAAAATGAAAAGTTCATTCTATGATATTAAACTAATTATTTGCATTATCATACCTATACCTATAGTTTATTTTATTGAGTAGATATTTTTATATCATTAATAAAAAAAATTAATTTGTATGGCAAAGAATAGATTGTGTTTCAAATATTATAAGTTGATAAAAACATTTTCTAGGTCGTACTAAGTTCACAAAACCAACATTTCTTTAAAAAAAAATTCTATGGTTTGTTCCATGTTTGATTTAAAATAATATTAACTGGTTTCTTTTCAAATACAACAATAACATTTTTTTAATAATAAAAATAAATTCCATGCATTTAAATATTTAATATTATGTTGCGTACTTACTGTATTTCCGATAAATTATAGTTATTTCTCCTAAAATTGTATGTGTTATTTAGTTGACACAGAAGTTACACAATAATAGAAATATCGTCAAATCCGGCGATATAGGTAGTTAAATTCATATAATGTAGTACTTGTCTTAGTACTTATCATGAAATACTATAATACTTATTATACTAATAATATTATATGTCGGAACTCTCAATGGCCACAACGACAAATTTTCTTTAATAATACAAAAAAAAATAAATATTATTATTATATTCTATAACATAATATTATCGTAGGCCGTAGACTATTTTGTATCCTTCGCTTTGTAAGACTAGTGCCCTAGCATATAGGTATTATAGTAACGTACTCACGTGTAGTGTATGTATTAGCTACAGATACATATTGTATTTATAGTATGAATCTGACAACACATGCTAACCAAATTTGAATTTTTCGATGTTAAGAATAATTGATGGTAATTTATTACCTACTTACAAAAAATCAAATTATAATTGAAAGATCGTCCATAATAATAACCATTATGGTAATATTTTGTTCACATCGTTATTTATATTTATATGAATTTATATCTATATATACTATACAGTGTATTATATAGGTACATCAATATTGGCGATTTGTATAAGGATGATTTTATTAAATACTTGTGTGCGTCCGACAATACATAATAATACGATACTCGGCCAAAAGCTAAACTGCAGCGCATAGTGTCGTACGATATTTAATAATTCTTTATAGAAATCCAGTACCTATATACTGAATGTATGATAGCAAAAATGTCCTTAAGTATAATTTTGAATAAATGTCCACGAAACGAACGGTTATCCCGATTAAGTTAACTGTTATAGTACTTGTAGCAATATAGCATACTAATAGATTAGATTAATGATAATAAAGAGATGATAGTATTCAGTTATGTAAGTTACAAACGTTTTAAGTATATTATTTTACAATATATGTACGTAGTTGGCTATGGTGATTATTTTTAGAATTTTAAATAAAAAAAGGTGGATAAGTGGATGTCGCTCTGCTGTACAGTAGGTTACAAGTGGGTCACTGTAATGGATGGTGTTAAATTTGAATTCAATGATATAATATCATTGTATAAGAAAAACGATTCTGAGCGAAAACGGTCAGTCACCCTATGATATTACCAAGTATATTTGATGATATTATTGTGAATAAAGTAATTTATATATAACCTATTAACGTGGAGCCTTGTTTTAAATTTTCAATCCTTAGCCATAAAAGTTAAACATTTTATAAATTTTTAACCACAAAATAATTAATAAATTATAAATTTGATAAATGTTGTCAAAATTTGAACTTTAAATGCTTATAAAAAAAAATTGTGCATATGTATTTTTAATATTTTTCAACTGCTATTAAAACGATATATCAGGAGTCTAATATTAAATTTTCACGCTTTTTTACCCAACAAATAAAAATTTATTGATATTTATAGAAAAAAAAACTAAAAAAATTGAAAACTGACAATGTCCATAAACAGCTCAAAAATAGTCAAAATATTTTCAACATTTTATGGTGTATAGAAAATGCTAATATAAACATTCAGTGAAATTTTCAAGTATCTACAGTCATTCGTTTTTTAATTACAATAAAATAAGAAAATTGTTACATGAGAAATCGAGTAAATATCAAATGTTGTAAAAATATAAATTTCAGACGCTCATAAAAATTTAATTTAAGTTTCTTCTAGACATTTTTTTTTTGATAAAGGTAGACAAACTTATGAGTAATCTTATATTACATTTTCAAATCTTAGATTTAAAAAGAAAAATTTTTATGAATTCTCATCAAAATAATTCGCTATTTTTCGTGATTTTTCCGTATTTTGTCAAAATTTGAACTTTAAATGCTTATAATTAAAAACTGTGACTAAGGATTTTTAATTTTTTTCATCTGCTTTTTAAACAATAAACTAGGAGCCTTTTATTAAATTTTCAAGCTTTTTTACTCAACAGATAAAATTTTATTGATATTTATAGAAAAAAAAACTAAAAAAATTGAAAACTGACAATGGCCGTAAACAGCTCAAAAAGAGTCAAAATATTTTCAAAATTTTATGGTATATAGAAAATGCTAATATAAACATTCAGTCAAAATTTTATGTCCCTACGGTCATTTGTTTTAGAGTTACACCAAAAACCAAAATCGATTTTCTCAAAAACAGATTTTGCGTAAAAATTCCCGTTTTTCCTTAATTTTTCTTTTGTTTTTCACGTCGCTTTTGAAAACTACTGGGAAATTTTTACTTTTGACCCCCCAAAGTACCAACTAGATTCACTTTCCTATCAGAAAAGTTACTATTGAAGAAAATCCAAGCACTTTTACTGTCCTAAAAGGTGATGACAGACACAAAAATAAAAAAAAAAAACACATCATTGTAGAATCAATACATTCATCGCTTCGCTCAGAATCTAAAATTAGGTCGTTTAAAAATTGAAAAATTGATTTATTTGTGTGGTGTAATATTAAGCTATTGCCCATTATAATAAAGGTTAACGTTTTTTAAATATGAAAATATGCTTCAAAGTAAAATATTAAGAAAGTAAAAACTTAAAAAATTTAATGAATTAAATAAACAAAGAATACAATGTATGTTAATAATGATTACACCGGACTTTTAAAAAAATGTTTAAGCATTTTTTAATTATAATTGTTGTAGGTAACAAATTTTTCTAAATTTTAGTCTTCATTAATTTAAATGTTAAATTAAATTAATAGAGTATATACAAATTTGTATTTTTAAGTACCTATTTATAGGCTATAGGTAGGTACTGTTATTTGATCAGGAGTCATATTTTAATTTTATTCATATTAATTTACAATCGGGAAGCTAGTTGACAATGTTATGACTTTTTATATATAACCATCATAGTTTAAGTTATTTTATAAGTTGAAATTTAAATCTAAAATATGAAATGTTCTTATCTTAAAATACAGGCTATTCCTTAATGTATTTATAAATGAAAATATAAAATATGTATTGTTTATAATAATATATATTAATTGAGTTTATTTTTTATTTCATATTTACTATCTCAAATATTTGAAATATTAAATTTTAATTTTTAAATATTGTTAATTTATTTAGTGTATGTCGTATTCCCAATCATTATGGCAAGAAATATACCAAAATGGCACGGATTTACAGGTGACCGATAATGGAATGGTTGAAGCTATTTATACGATAATAAGTACGTATATAATTATTTTCATTATTTATTCATTTTTTTTCTTTCTAAATAGGATTTGTAATAATTGTTGATAGGTATTAAAATTTGAAATTTAGTGACGAATTAAAAAAATAACGAAGTTCATTATAGTGTTGTTCTGTGGCGCAACTAGGTCTAAAATCTTGGTCGAGCTATTATAGCCATATCTTGAGCTTGGGGAAAGGATTATTAAGAACTGCCCAATATATTTTTGTGTATTCAAATTAAAAAAAAATTGCTTTTTAGAAATGACTATATTACAGAATACATATAATGTTAAGGGGATTGGAAGCGGAGAATTTCTGTCTTTGTCTAACACACATGGAATATAGGAATTTAGACGGGTTTTCATTCCAACGTACCGATTGATCAAGTGAAACGATAAAAATTCTAAAAACAGATTTGAATTTGTCGTCAAGTCTACTTGAAATCGAGTTTCCCAGATTTTTAATTTTTTGATTTAATTTTTATTTTATTCCAAAAATTTAAATATTTAATTTCCTTTTTCAATCCTAAGAATTTAGGGGGATAAAATTAAAAAATGTGGGAAATTCGATCTTAAGTAGACATGACGACAAATTCAAATCTGTTTTTGGAATTCTTATCGCTTCACTAGATCAATCGGTACGTTGGAATGAAAACCCGTCTAAATTCCTATGTTCCACGTGTGTTAGACGAAAACAGAAAATCACCGCTTCCAATCCCCTTAAGGATTTTTTTTAGGTTAGATCAGTCGGTAGACCACTAGTCTAATAATCTCTGGGTCGTGTTGGAGCCCAACGTAGGGCTGCATTTAAAATACAACAATAATTACCAGTAATGTTGTAACTAATAGTAATAAAAATAATAATGCTTACAAATATTAGTGTCGTTATGACTACTATGCTGATCAATTTGTTTTCATTATCTGGACACACTATTTATGGGCGCTAGTGGTGATATTCCAGTTTTGGGTAGTTTATTTATTATTGTAATATGATAAAGCGCAACACATTACACAATTAAAACATTTAAATACGCAACCAAGTTCAAACTACATACGCATTGCAGAAAATGATCGATCAGTATTTTAAGTAATATGTGTGCAACATTAAGAGGATATAAAAACCTATATTGAATATTGATTATACAACATATTATCATAATTTATTTCCACTATTAAGGGGATGCCCCTACACCCGCATGTGTTGTCTCCGTCTTACAAATGTAATACATAGCAAAACTGTTTTGCGCTGGTAAGAACAACTCAGGCTGTATTCTAAGCTAAGCAACCAAATGTTCACACTATAAAGAGGAGGCTATTTACTGTGCAACATTATTTTTATTTTTTCGATACCACAAATAGGAAATAAGTTTTTATTGTTTAAAAATTAATTTTATTTTTGAGTTTTTCAAACTAGAATAACTTTTTTTTTAGTTTTGATATCGTTGCACAGTAAATGTTCTCATCTTTATAGTGTGAACATTTGGTTGCTTAGCTTGGATTACAGCCTGAGTGGTTCTTACCTTCGCAAAACAGTTATTGCGAAGTTTTACATTTGTAAGACGGCGACAATACATGAGGGTGTAACATCCTCTTAATAGTAGAAATAAATTATGATAATAGTTTTATAATCAATATTCTATACAGTTTTTATATCCTAATATATGTCTTATATTTTTGGATAGCATAATCTGAATAATACATTTTTTTCCCGCCAATAATATTCCAATTTTTGTAAATGTATCTTTCATTGTTAATTCCAAAAATTTGACAGACATCAATATATTTATGTAAAACAGTACAAATTAAAGGATTATTTAAAAAAATATATGTTATTGATAATTGTTTTTTTAAATCACTTTAAAATTTGGGTGGCTAAAATCCCCAAATGACTCAGCACCCCAAGCCCTTCTAATTGTGCCAATGGTTCCATTTCATGCAATTGTTTATCAATACTTTATTAGCAAAGATCTTTATAAAGGCATTGGTCTTATAATATTGTCACATACATTTTTAAAAATTAAAATCCTTAAGAGTACCTAGTTTAATTGTATCAATGTATTTTTTTGAAGGTACACTGGGAGTTTATTTGGTCGGTATCATTACAATACCAAGCTGGTGGTTAGTAGGTATTTTAACTTTAGGCCAAGGCATATTATTGTTGATAATGGCTCAAGATACATTATTATCACATGCATATATTGGCTACATTATGTTTGGAACATTTTATCATATTATGGCCACTGCAGCGAAGTAAGTACAACGAAATTCAACGTATTAAAATAAAGTATTTTAATTATGAATAAATAATTCTCTTCTTCGTTTTAAATATTGAAATATATATAACAGCATGTTTTATAAAAAAAAAGTACAAATCTTTATTTTTAACTTAGGAAAACTAATATAGATAATATAATTTTAATAGTAATTTAAACTTTAAAATATATATATTTTTTTTACATTTTTCGAATTCAATTTTAAGTTCATTATTTATTTAACTAATAACGTGTTTTTTGTTAATCATCTTATGAAAAATATTTATTTGTTTTAGTTGTGAAGTAGCCAAAAATATACCTGCAGACAGCTATGCATTGGTATTTGGAGTTAACACATTCATGTCACTTTTACTGCAAACGTGTTTGACAGTGGTTGTAAATAGTCCGATAGGACTCATGTTAGACATTAGAACACAAGTAAAGTTATTAACATTATTATCGTAATTTATGCGTAATTTTAGTTGCCATTAATACACACCAAATTATCTTAAATAATTTGATATGTTTTGTTCATCGTTCTTGGTTGAAATAAGTTGGATTATTAAAACCCTTTTTGATTATATTTACTACATAAAACTTAATATTACAGTTATTTTTTTGTTTAAGTGAAAAACTTCAAATGGAAAAAAAAATTAACAATGACAATTCAATAATAGAGGGTTCAACCCCCCCCCCCCCACCTCCACCCAAGTACACTTGAAAAAAATATAGTTATAATTATTGTATTTCTCAATTTTAGATCTGGCAATTTGCTAAATATTTTTATCCCCCTCTCCCATTCAACATTTCTGAGCACGCCTCTGGTGTTACCCATTTTATTAATTTATTTATTGTACCCCTTTCTTCTCTCCTTCATTTAAATATATAGTTTAAGTACACTATTCTCTCGAACTATCAAGTATCAAACAATTAAAATTCCCTTATTATGTCCGCTGTTGGTTCTGAAAATATTCGAAGACTTAAAGAAGGTGGTACGAGAAATGTTAACTAACCACTAGTAACCAGTCATTTAAGAAGAAAAAAAATTAAATCTAGACTAATCAAATTATAAAGTATTGCCGTTGGATGTCATACATGTCAAATAACAGTTTAATATATTAATTTGCCTAATTATTAGACATTTTGTAAATATTAGTTTTGCATATTGTGTATAAACTGCCGTGTAAAGAATACTTTTTAATTTTCTAGTTTTACGTATACGGCGGAGGTTGTTTAATAATCGGAATTATATACACCGTCGGAGCATTGTATTCAACATATAACACGATGATGAGACATAGAATTTTTACAACGTCGAATTAAATTGATTTATATTTAATATTAGCATATATATATATATATTATTATAATATTATTGTATAACCTGAACGTCTTTTATTAAAAAATTTTAAAAACGAATACGTGTGTTGATAATTATTTATTGTAACCTACTCCTTCCACAACCATGACAATTTACATAAGTTAACTAAGTATATTATAATCAGTACTCATATATTTAATATTCCAAACAATTAATTTTAACATTTTAATTTCTTTTAAATATTTTTATGGCAGTAATAAAGTTAAAAAATGGTTTTCGCCACTTAAATTGTCTCAGTTGTATTATCATACAGTTTTTAACTAACCAGTAGTTTTAAATTAAAAATAAATAAGTTGAAGAAACAAAAGTAAGTAGGTACGTACGTACCGGTTTTCAATAGAATGTATAATTTAGGCATTTTTATGAACATTTCCGCCCAGAATATCTTTTTCAGAAGCAATGCTTGATATTATAATATTATAATTGCTTAAAAAATAAAAACAATCTGTACTTGACTATTTTTTAATTTAAAGTTTTTTGTTAAAATACAGGCACGGCACAAGCATTTTATCATGAAAGAGCAGGAAAGAGCATGTTCATTTTTTGTAAAGGCAAGCCCAACAATTTTAATTTTGCCATTAAAAAAATAAAAAAAAACAATTAAATTTATAATGAGCAGCAGAAAAATATCCACAATAATTTCCATATTTAAGCTTTTTGAAAGGTTTTTTCAATTGAAAGAACCGTTATATCTGATAATATAGTGTTGATCGTTTTATTTCTCAAATAAGTTTTAATTTGTCAGTGGCTAGAAAAAGTTCTCTCCACTAGTCCACTCAGCGACTTAACGGAGGTATAATAATTTAAATCGCTATAGTACATAATAAAAAATTTTCAGAAAAAGCCAATTAGTAACTTTCTATTTCTACTGTATAAAATCAAGTATAGTGTTAACTGTTAATTTTAGATTTTTTTTTTCTATTCGGTGTCTTTTTACGAGTCTGAATGTTAACTAAGTTCTGATTTTGAGCTCTCAATATCAACTTCACAGTGCTTGATAAAAGTAAATCATTTTTGCAAAACTAAAAATAATACATGCGATGGTGATTGGTGGAGGTAGGGAGCGAGAATTTGTCTCGGAGGGCTACCCCCTGTTAAAATAACAAGTGATACCTATGTGATTAAATTTTCTTGTGCAGTCATTATGAAACTTTTCTAATAAATTGATAAATTAAAAAATTACATTTCGCGCTTAGGTAAAAATTAGCGTTTAATATAATTTCTAATTTACACGAAACCTAAATGAAATATTCGATATTTTTTCTAACTAAGAATTATATTTCAAAAAAACCCATGAAAAAAAAAATATTTTTTAAACCGCCAATAATAATATGGTGTATGGTACGTCGTACCTATATTCTGGCTGTGGTATTAAGAAAAAAAAGGCCGAAATAAAAATATGGCAAAAAAGTCATGGGAACGCACCCCTTATTCCGAAAAAAAATTATCCATAGTAAACAAAGCAGAGTGCAGATTGCAGCTATACTTGTATATCTATTACTAGCTGACACGGCAATGGTTTGCTATTGCTAGGTTTTTTGCGATTGTTCAACTCCTTTTGGGTGTAACACGCTGTGAAAGTAATTTCTTTTTAAGTGTAAATGATATTATATATTTTAATTTCTAGCCATCCCGACCGGCGTTGTCCGTGAGATTAGCTTGTGATTATGCGGACACCGCATAGTGCGTACGTAAGTGTATAATTTAACTCTAATAAAGTATCAAAAATGCAAAATATTTGTCCACCGAAACCGTGATACATTCTGTACTATAATACACAGGCGTATAAATTATTATTAAAACCAATATAGCAACCATTTATAAACAATAAATAATAATAATTTCAAAATCCCTGTTGGAGAACTTCCCCGGGTTGGACCTCTTATTGACCTTTTTCGCGACAAAATGTAGCCTATCTTCTTTCCCCAAGGTCGAATCTACCCCTGTACCAAATTTGGTAATATACTCGTGTCTCGTATATGTTAAATGTTGTGTTTTTACATGATTAAGAAAAACAAATTTTATCATAAGATATACGAAGGATTTTGTAAAAAAATTTCGAAGCTTCAGTTATCAACATTTTCAATTAATATCTTGATTTTTTTTTGTTATGAGTCTGGTAGGTACTGAAAATGGTTTAAAAATGCCGAGTTTATTTTTTAATTCAAATATTTTTTAGTTTTGAACATTACCAGTATCTACCAGAGAGATCTTTTTCAAACTTAAAATAGTCAAACTTTGAGGAAATATTTTTATAAAAGTTATAAGTTATAACATTACTAGGTTTATTAGATTCTGAGCGATTTCTTTTCGAATTTTCTTTTCATTTCTATCACCATAGAAACGAATAAAAAAATAAATAATATTTCAATATTAATTCAACTTAAAGGCTATAATAAATAATAACAATATACAATATCTAAACTGACAAACCGTCTCCGCTCAGAATCGTTATTCTTAGACAATGATATTATATCATTGAATTCAAGTTTAATACAATCCATTATACATTGTCCCACTTGTAACCTACTATACAGCAGAGCAACATCCACTTAATCGCTTTTTCAAATTTGTTGTGTACATATTATTATTTAATAATTAAAAACTCAAACATTTTGTATCGTCTTATAAATATGGTTTATTTATTTAAAATTACAAGCTATTACAAGTTTTGGGGGGGGGGGCTAAGCCCTTATAGTAGGCTAAGCCCCCCCCCTAGTTGCCCATATAGCCGAATGGGAAAATATACACGTAAATAATTATTATGACGTTAGTGGGACATTTCAAATTATTTTTGTATGAATGTTCCTATATAATATCGGCATGTACCTACTTGTCATATTTATAAATAGAAACTTGTAAAATTTTTAATTAGTTTTAAAATAGTGACAAATTACATAGTACTTATAAATATTTAATACCTAGTTGTATAACAATAATAACATCCGTTAAATCTTCAACCGGAAAATTGTCTCAAAAATAAAAGAAGAAATCATTGGAACGTAATTTAAGTGACTTACAATGTTAACGTGTGCATAACGAGTTCGTCCGCATTCATTGTTGTTTTAGTAGGTACATTTAGTGAAAATGAAAATTATTATTGTTTATAACAAAACAATGGTGTTATAGAATTCGTTTTTCGTATAAAAATAACGAGCTCAGGTGTAAACATTGCATACGCAAATTGTAAGACGGTAAAATGTGTCTTGGCAGGTAGCTATATATAGAAAACTTCTGTACAATTTTCTTCAGAAATGTCGATGTCGTTTTTTGAATGCGAGATGAGACAAAAACTAAAACTATTCATTTTAATAAGTTTAGCAGTACCAATTGTCGTGCGGTCTTCGAATCTTTCATTTGATACTCCGAACTCAAATACTGTAAGTAGATAGAAATAGTACCTACCTACTCGTAATTATATTTTATCCTACGATCGTTGGGACGTTGGGTTAGGTTAAATATAAAAAAGGTTTAATATTGTAGCATCAAATTTCATTCTGCTCTCTATTAAAAATAAAGCTTTTACTGGGTGATCGTAAGACACTCATTATTTCAACAAAATATTATTTTGCATAGTTAATAAACAACTTTTTTCTAAAAAAATTATTTTACTATTGTTATCGTTATTATTTTTTAAATTATTTTATGACAACATGCATTTTTAATTCCTTATTCCGAAGCAGAGTATTATTTGAAATATTTTTATGTATAATAATCAAATTTTAGACGAGTAGTTTTTGAGTTATAATACTTATAATAGTGTTTAAGGAGCATGGTACCGATTTTTAAAATTGTTCACTATACTCTATAATATTTGAAAATTATCTATTATATTTTAGTTGCCATCTTAATTATTATACTTTTCCATTTATCTAAATCTATTGCCTTATTCCTATTTATTATGAAGAGGGGAGGGGGGGGGTTGATACGGAGTATTATATCAACAAAAATTACTTTACATGCCAAATTCTCAGGCCTAGTAGAATTGTCAGATTTTGATAACTAATTTTTTTTATCCAAAAGAAGATAACTTCTTCCAGGCCGCATTGAACTCCGATTTTCTTAGTTTATTACAAATAATAATGCAGAATAATTTGTGAAAAAAAGCTTAAAATTGTATTATTATTAAAGATGTGTTATAAAGTTTGAGATTAAAATATTGAAAAACGGAGATCAATGCGGCCTGTAAAATATTATTCTCTATTAGTTAAAAAAAAAATTATCAAATTTTATTGATTTTACAGGACAGGATCATTATTTTCAGAGTGTATTTTTGTGCTAAAGATGATATTGGCACCAGGTTCCTTATAGTTTTGACTAGCCGAGTTGAGTATATATACTAGTGGTGCAAGGGTACCCCGCAAAATTTTGGTTCACTTCTCCATTATAAACAATTTAACTAAGAAACTATCTGTCGGAAATTCGATTGTTAATGACTATGATATAGTATATTAGTATATACAATATACATCAAAGTATTCGACGTTATTCCGCTGCGGAATATACTTTCTACGCATATTTAAAAATATGCGTCGTCATTCAAAAAAAAAATTTCAAAATTGTAACGATAACAAATAGTAAAAAATATAATTTTTTTTGTTTTAAAACAATTTACAATTACGTAAAAGAAATATTTACAAAAACGTTAGTATTTTCCAAAATAATGCGTGTCTTACGTTAAATAGATCATAGCGTATAAGTTAATTACCTACCTTGATCAAAAGTGCCAGTATAGATAACAGTCGTTTTTAGTTCTTTATGCTATATAGGTCAGGGGTGGCCAAACGGTCGATCGCGATTGACTGATCGATCTCGGACGATTTCTAAGTCGATCCCTCTAGCTAGAATTTATTAATTATTGTTACACATTTGTCATTCAGTAGATACAGTTATTAAATACATAATATTTCGGATTAGCCTTTTAGTGTAAAATGGCATTTTCTCGCATGAAAGTTATAAACGCTGAATAGGTACCGAGCTAAACCTTCTGATAATAATTTAGAGCAGCGTCTTCGTTTAGCAGTTATAAGTGAATTTATATTACCGTGATTATAAGGCCATGATAATATGCAACGATACGCTTCTACATCAATATTACTATGTTAATACCTACATTTTGTAAAACACTCATTTTAGATAACTTTACACTTTTCTTTTATCATTTATATAAGTATGTTTATTATTAATATAATTTTACATTAGTCGATCCCAAAAAAAAAAAGAAATATACTTAATCTCAGTAGATCTTAATCAAAAAAAGTTTGACAACCCCTGCTATAGGTACTTCATTACTACATATTGCTTATTTAGAATATACGCCATATACCCCGAATTAATAGCGTATATGTTGGGGCTGTTTTTACATTTTGACGAATTTTTGCCGTGAATTATTTTCAACGAATATCCACCCATATATTAAACCACTTATATTTTAAAGGTCTATTTTTTGAATTTAAATTTATTACAGAACACATAATATTATTAAATAATTGATAGTGCCTTCCACAACTATATTTTTATGATATTACGCTATACCGCTTCCCATTATCTATACAATTATTTCGGTATCCGATTGATAAAATTGTATTCTAAGGGGTTAGTACATTGGCCGATTTTTTAAAGTTTATTCTCATTGTTTTTACTGTGGATAAATTAAATATTTTGTATTCTATTTTAGACAATTCACGATAGGGCGGTTGAAATCTTTAAAGGTAATCGTCCTTTAAGATCAGGAACAAAACGGCAGTCCAGTTTAAAAAAACAAAATCGACGTAAGTCATCAGTTTACCTACATTATAATATTATATTGCAGGGATGTATTGGTAAATAATGTTTTGAGTATACGCCATATATTCCAAAAATATTTCTCGAAAAAAAGGTCCCTGCACTAAGAAATTAATTAAAAAAACATATAGGCACGTTTGTTGCATACTCATTAATTCTCAAACCACAAGTCATTAAAAAAAAAAAGTACAAACTATCCATTTAATATAGTTAGATAATATAAATATATTTCTATCTGGCGATCCGAACAACACATCAACTATATTTATGATTCCATATAGTTCATAGATTTCGAGTCTATGGTTGTGGTAGTGATGTGGCCGTGAAGGGTCACGGGTAATCACTGCAGAATTTTAAGAGAAAAAATATAATTTGAAACTGAATAAAACAATTAATAATAAAATAATATACTCATTGCCTACCATTCACCGTATTATGGTACCCACCGTATACTAAAAAAATGGATATGTTTTTTTACTTACACGAATTTCTTTGTCAATATTGTTAGTATTTTGGCGCTTATGTCTTCCACCGACTTTATGAGTACCTATATAACCCGGTCCAATACACCCCTGGTTTTACAGACTTATATTGTGTTTTACGCGTTTCGTTTAAAACCAGACGAAATTGTAGTATTGTCGCTTCTAAATTTTCGATTAACCTTATTATAGTGCTCTCGCTATTCACGATAGTCAAATTTGACAACGAACCATGTTACTCGTCGTCCGGAGACAGCGGTATCTGCATGACATCTACTGAATGCTATCAACACCGAGGAGTGCCCATTGGATCGTGCGCTAATTCGTACGGCGTTTGCTGTCTGTGTAAGATCAAATATTTTAGACTAATATAAACCTATATATATATATATCAATAGTTATCTTACGTTGCCATTGAGGCACCGCCGATAAGTAAAATCTTGAACATACATTATAATATAGAACAAAATGCCAAAGACAAAATTTACCGCCTGTACCCAAAGGCGCCCGCATGAGGCTGGGCAAAGGGGCCATCGACCCCTGGGAATTTTTAACTGCATGTACTTTAATATCAATATAACTATAACTATTATTATATAGTAAGTAATTCTTATGTCTTGCCTCAAGTAGGATTTTATCCTGCAGGCGCACTTGCCTGTACCCGCCCGCCAAAAATTGAAGAATATCTACCAAAGTTCCAAATAATTTACTCTATTTAATTATTGCACCCAATGAGGCAAATGGGAATGGGTTATGGGTATGGGTGAATCATCCTCCTGGGAGGAGGTGGGCCTAGGTTTTTTATGTATCTATTATTTTAATAATAAGATTAACATAAGTTTTCATATTAAAGTAGTTGAAAAAATTACCCACTTACCCAGCTTTGCTGAATAATAAAGTACACAACTCGTTAAATTAGGAATGTAAAATTCTGCTTGCGGTGCTTTATTACACCACAGTACCCCACAATACCATATATACCTATCTACAACTATTCGACATTTGCGTTTATTGTTATATATTATATAAGATTATTAAAAGGATCATTGTACTATAAAAAATTATGTACACACTACTAGCTTTGTCTACATGTGGCCAGACCATCCGAGAAAACGGCACATATTTTGTGAATGCAGGATATCCAGAAGGCTTAAATAACACCGGGACGTGTCAAGTGACCATACACAAGTTATCTCCGTATATTTGTCAGTTCAGGTATGTATAGAACACGAACAAAAATTTAGAAATTATACGTTGTACCATAATGTACATAATATATTAAGAGCCATCGTATTGATCATTATATCGAATATATTTTTTAGATTGGATTTTGAACGTTTTTCCATTACGGGGCCCGAGCCAGTCAACCACCAATGCGACAATGACCAGTTCATCGTTTCTGGTTCGAATCCCGTACCTGTTATCTGCGGATTGAACACCGGTAGCCATAGTACGTATAATATATATAGCACAACGAAATATTACAGAAACAATTTTACCTTTTTTTATTCTGAATTTATTTAAATTAATTTTTTCTTATAACTGTACATACAATATTTATCAGTCTGAAAAATGACGCACAAATAAACACTGGCAGTTAATTAATGTCTTGATAACTATAGTGTACGTGGATGCTGGCACGGGCACAAGTCCAATTATATTGACAATGGTTACAAGTGGCATATTTTTAAAAAGAAACTGGAAGATAAAAGTTAGCCAGATACCTTGCGACTCTATTACAAAAGGTTAGTTAAGTTTAAGGCAAGTTTAATATGCAACTAATAATAAATACCTATTTAAGTTTTAATCAACAACAATAAATTGCAAATATTTTCAAATAAATTGTGTAATAATTTAAATAATTAAGTATTTTTCGATACTTTAGGCTATCAAATCTCATAAATTAATTTACCTACCTAATTATTATTATGTATAAATGTATAATAATATTAGGATTTTATATTTTTCATTTACAAATGTTTAATAATTTTTTATTTTGGGTTTCATTATTCAGTCTTTCTCACTCTTTTGAGCATTATATCGTATTAATTATTAATTAATTTATGATCTAATAATTTGTTTTTGAAAAAAAACTTTCTAATTGTTAAAAAACATTAACTACTTATGATTTATGGCATTATTGTATTTAAAACTTGACATTCTAAGTTATGACTTTTTAAACTATGTATCTATATCGTAGGTACCAGGCTAGGTACTAGTTACCTACTTACTACCTATATATCATATCTGTAATAGTGTAATTTATAAACCGATTTGTTTAAGTATTTACAATAATATTGTGTCTTATGTGTTCAACTCTAGCCGACACTGGTTGCTTGCAATATTACACCGGAGTATCGGGTACGCTGAAGTCGTTCAATTACGAACCCTCATCAGGCCTTCATTTGTCGAATCAGGATTATACAATATGTTTGAGAACAGAGCGAAATTTCTGTTCCGTTCAGTATTCAGCCTGCGACGATCAAAGTGAGTGATTACATTTCAATCGTATCGCACACAATATTAATATATTATGTTCAGCGATTGAGAAACAAAAATAGAGAAATAACTAAATATGAAACTATAAAATATATAAAACGCATTTTATAAATATAATATTATAGTGAACAACAGAAGCCACGCGTTCACATTGACGGGAAATACGTTGGGTCAAAATCCGGTTCAAGCGAATGTGGGTAGCGTTGGATCAAGTCCGTGTAATTCTGATTACCTAATTATACCATGCGTTTCAAGTAAACAAGGGCCTGTGGCGTCTGGCATGAACACTTGCGTGGACAGACTATGTGGTGGCACTTTAAACACAGATTACAGTACAATTCCAACAACCGTTATGAGTAAGAAAGTTTAGAATTTGAATATAGAATACATTTTATTGACATTATTTTTATTCACAACGACTTAATATAGGTAATACAATTTACTCTTATACATGATTATAGTTATTGAAATATGTAAGGAATTTATGTTAGGAAATATGTTAATGGCAATACGCTTAGTATATGTATCTAGTACTATAGTACCTAGAAAAAATTCCAAGAATTTTGATAATATTGTTTTTAAATATATTTTTAAATTCTAAAAATCTGTAACTAAAAATTATTCATTTAATAAACATTCTGAATATTGAATTATACGTTTTGTTCACAGGTAGTGTCCGACCTTTTCGGTTATCTTTTCACACAAATGCTGTGGAAATGCCAAATGACATGGGTAATCGTGGTTTTTGTTTAAACTATATTCAACAACCTTGCAACGCTAATTATGCTTAAAGATTTAAGTTTTATTTTATTTAAAATTTAATTTACCACATTATTTTATTTATAAGAAAAAAATAAAAAATAATTTTATACTTTTTTGAATAACTTGTCAAATAGTATTCTTATTAAGTTTCCTGGAATCGCATAAATCATTATGAGAAAAAATAATACCACAAAAACAAGTAGTACAACAATTAAAAACTTCGTTTTGTTAGCTGAGAATACACTTCCGAATACAAATTTAAATGGATCCATAATTGATTTTAAATAATGAGTTGAAGGTCTCCTGTTAATATTAAATTATAGATTATCATTCCGCAGCCATTATTTATTATGAAGCAAAAGTAAATTACTTCGGTACGGGCAGAGGTAGGGGCCCATCTCTACCAAATCCAGCTGGTGATTTATCCGCTTCTTGCTTGGTCATTATTTGAATTTCGGCATTTACTTTACCCTAGTTATGCATAGTTAACATATTTTTTTATATTTATTTTTGGAGAAATAGCTTAATCACTAATTATTATAATGCTTACTACAATAGTATTTTTATTATTTTCCGTGGAAATGAACGGCCACCATCCACTTGTTTTTTTTACTTTAAATAAGTTTATTCGAGACATTTTGGATAAGTTATGCATCCACGAAGTTTTCGCACCACGAGGCATACTGCGCAAGTTCAAAGTCAAAGAACCTAAATTGTACGGTACATGTAATTTAAGTCTATATACAAACAACTCACAAATTTCATCACAAAATGTTAAATTTACCAATATACAGATCTGGTGATAACTGGTCGTTATCCCAAATTTCAAGATTTAACTTGGGAGGAAATTGTTGTTCTTCGTAGTCCAAACCGAAAACATTTTTTTTTCTGTAGACAATAATATTTTCAGTTTTATTATACGGGAACGAGAATTTTAAACGCCAGTTGAACAATCCTTCGCCGTTTAATGATCGGTAATGAACGTCTGTTGACCGTTTTTCGACACCTGGTAACCACCTAAGACATCAAAATATATTACGTTATCAAAGTTTAAATGGACAAATTTAGTTATGTATGAACCCTTTGATATAAATATCACTGTGTTTTTCTTTTGTAAAAAAGTTGTTATCCACGAGTTTTACATCAGTGACGGACCAAATAATTACACGAAGTTCGTAGAGTTCAACAATTGGTGGTTTAATATCTACCATTTTAGGAATATTACTATCCTTAGAAAACATATCAACCCACATTTCTAATGTGCCCTTAAAGAAATTTGATTTTTTTTTTTAAATCGTTATCATTTGTAGTTATTATTATTTATTATACTTGGTGTAAGTTAGGCATATCTGGATTATATAATGTCCTAGTTTCTACATATTCAGGCACTAAATGATAACCAACAACTGGCATCTCTTGCCAATGGTTTAATACATACAGTGCCAACGATTGTCTATCGGATTCAGTATTTTCATCGTGAACATGAAATGTTTTAAGACCAATTGTAACACTGTTAGTCGTGTATATTGGATGTTTCAATGAATATAACGAACACAGTTCATGTAGAATTTTTGAAGGTTTTTCACTATCTCTCCAACGGTTGTATCCATCTCTATACATAATGGACCAAGTTTTTAAAATATTAAAATTAAAAAATTATAAATATAAATAATACATATTTATTTTAAAATGTTATCGTTTATAATAAATATAATTGTAAAAAGGACAGAAAGGAATTATATATATATCAATATCATCAACGTCAATGACCACGGGCACTCGCCTAGCTATAGAATAATTATTCTAATAATAAGTTACCTTATTCAATAATAGTTATTCTGTGCCATTCAACAGTCGACATAATAATGTATAGGGCGTATATATGGCGTATTGGCAGCAATAGAGCTGTTGTGCCCAGTTGCGTATTTAGGTTTTTGTCATGGGGGGGGGGGGGGGTTGATCCCCTTGATCCCCCCGTAAATTCGCCACACTGTTGTACCTATTGTTAACCCACTAAAAAATCTGCTAAAATCAAAACACACGTGTTTAAACTTACAGTACCCTCCCCCTCAGTAAAAACCACCCAATGACCTAAGTTGCCGCGGGTTAATTAATAAAAAAAAAATTATAAATAACACGAAACAGTTTAAACAGTCCTTGTCAGAATATTTTTTCGAATTATGCGATTGCTTTCAAATCCACTATCACGACAAGTGCGAAATGCCACTATCCCATACCGATAAATGTTAAAAATCCGGTATCTGTAATTCGGTGTATTATAGTGAATTTCTGTTCATTTTTATATTCATTGCATAATATATAATAATTATTTTAGGACAAATGTCGGGAATCAGAATGAACGGTATGTTATGTATTTATATATGTATATATGTATTACTTCATACTTGTTATATTGCTTTGGTAGTCCACAGTGAGCTCTATGTTTGCTGAAATATCTTGATTCAATATCAATTGTCGTTTCACCGATTAATTCGCTTTTCCCAATTCTATCGTAATCCATAATTCTAACTTTTATCATCGAACATTCTGGGAACGATATTACTCTTTCAAAACACCTTATCGAAAATAAAAATACATATTTTAAATAATAATAATATATTTTCTTATTAATTCTGAATAACCCAAGACCATGAGAATCGTCCTCATATATTATGATATATCAATCTGTGTAGTAATACTCTAGTATTAATGTAACCAGTGCCACTAATTAAAAAATAATAGCGGTGCCATGACGCAGTGTCAGGGCTTGAAACCGGTTACCGGTTTTTACTGAAAACTGGTAATTTCCCTGAATTTTGGGGAACCTATAATCGGTTACCGTTATTATAAACCTATTTGTATTCCCGGTTATCGGTTACCGGTTACCGTGACAATTTTTCAGCTAACATAAAATGTAATATGTTTTAACCGGTTAATAATACGGTTCATAAATACTGAATACCGACTACCGTTACCTATGGGCTATAAACTATAATATCAATCAGAATACGATAAAAGGCACACGACTCAACTCTCAACATACGACGTATAAACAACTGTAAAGGCGGGTTCACAACTGCCCGTGTCGTGTCGTGTCGTGTAAGATACTTTTTTCTGATTGGCTTACCAAAATGTGGTTGTAAAAATATGATCGTGTCGACCAACACGATACCGCGAATACCGCGAAGTTGAATATATTCAACTTTTAATCGTGCTGGTCACAATGTTCACGATGTGGTAGTGCGATTTAATATTATCTATTATATTTTGATAAGAAAAAAATGTATAATAAATATTTAATATTACCAACTATAATTATAAAATTATTTAATAATTTTAAATTTATTAAATTATATTATAGGTACATTGAGTCAACACTCAACAATATGAGCTATGTAAAAGTAAGATATTGTATCATCTACGTTTGTTTTGATTTATAGATTAGGACAACATCATGAACTAACAACTGTCATACTAAAGTTCAAATATACTAATAATATAATATATTAACTTTAACATACCATAACATACTATATGTAGTGCACTAATATACTACTAATAATTCATTGAATATTATTTATTTATGAACCCATACCCATAGGCATGTGCAGACTTCATTGGCAGAATATACATATTAAAAATGTGTTCCTTCTTTCTAAGAAGCAACAAAAAAGTTCACTTATAAAATTACAGTAATGTTAATGATAAATAACATTAATGTATCAATTTTTATAAAAAAAAAAGTATTCATATCCTGTGCACACAACTATGTATATACATACTAAATATTAATACCTACGTATCTTATATTAAATCTAAATTGGTACAAAACTATAAAATATATTGGTAGGGAGCTAATGTAACCCGCAGGTACAGATAAACAGTAACTAAATAGTAAAATACTGTATTATAGACATTTCAAAATTGAATATGAAATGTAAAACTAAATTATATAATATTACCTAGACGAACAAAATTTATAAGAATCAATAAGATACATATATGAAACTATAAGGAACTTTCGCCTGTGAACTTCAATATTATATTCATACACACTGCGTTTATATTCTTCTTCAATGTAGTTTCGTTTCATTTTAAAATGTATTGTGTGTTTTAAAAAAAAACTTACAAATTAGATATTACAAATTAAATATGAAAAATACATCTATGAATTAACAACATTACTCAGCCACTATCAGTTTAAATATAATATATAAAATATTAGTTGACATAGACATATAAATTAATACGTCTATGGAAGTTGATTATTTTAAAAAAAACCCGCAAGAAAATTTGATAACCATGGTACCATGATACCACGGTAGAATTTATGGTTACCAAGTTGGTATCGTCCTGATTTTTGAATTCACAATTCACACGACACGACACGACACGGGCAGTTGTGAACCCGCCTTAATGAGGAAATTCTGTAGCGGAAAACGTTTTGTAGAACAAACGCTAACGTTTGAAACGTTGGAAAGGTGAAAATTCGTGAGCGCTTGGTTTAATGCGGTATTTTGTTTAGCCGCGGTCGTGATGTATGACATAAAAAGTAAATCGTGATAAGTCGTGATAGATCGGCAAAAGTATAAACAAAGTCAACCACGATTCTGGTTACTAGAATTAAACAGACCAAACGCTGGATCATGGAGTTTGCAATGTTTGCAAAAGTTTACAGCTCCGTTTAGCAAAGGGACGTTCCGAATTTCTCCGTGGTGGGTTTCCATATGTGGGTGCATATATTGACCGAATACGTTCGTTATGAACGGTCTCATACATTACAAACGTTTCCCATCGGTTAATATGGGTTAGATCGGTTAGGATAGGTAACATATTAGTTACCTCATAATATATTCTTATGTTATCAATATAGAACCGTGTACAGGTGAAAAGTTGAACTGGATCCAACTTCATGGAATAAATGGTCAAACCTGTGGTAAGAACGTATAACACTCTGGTATTCCAAAAGCTTACCATGTATACCAACCAATCACAGAAAAGTATTTTTATGCACGTACACGTACACGTATTTAATGGAAACCCGCCTATAGTGCCGGTAATTGGTTACCGCTAACAACAGGACCGGTTTAAATTGGTAACCGGTATCCAAAATTTTTTTTAATAACTTAACAGACTAATTTAGTAACGGTTTCAAGCCCTGCGCAGTGTATATTATTATATCGAAGCAGAAGTTGCCATTCAAACCGTGTAAATATGTATAACTGTTTTTTTTCAGAAGGAATTGCTAATTATCTACCAACTGAATCAATTAATGCCTGGTGATTTAGGTGAATTGCAAACCATCAGCAAAATTGTGCAGATGATCCTTTTGTAAAAATCATTTAAATCATACGGTTGAAAATAACTTATTAAATGAAACGTAAAACAGGTGGGTAAGTGGATGTCGCTCTGCTGTACAATAGGTTATAAGTGGGTCACTGTAATGGATGGTGTTAAATTTGAATTCAATGATATAATATCATTGTATAAGAAAAACGATTCTGAGCGAAAACGGTCAGTCAGCCTATGATTTTACCAAGTATATTTGATGATATTATTGTGAATAAAGTAATTTATATATAACCTATTTAGTATTTACGTGGAGCCTTGTTTTCAATTTTCAATCCTTAGCTATAAAAGTTGAACATTTTATACATTTTTATCTACAAAATAATCATTACATTTTAAATTTGATAAATTTTGTCAAAATTCGAACTTTAAATGCTTATAAAAAAAAATTGTACCTATGTATTTTTAATATTTTTCAATTGCTATTGTAACAATATATCAGGAGCTTTGCATTAAATTTTCACGCATTTTTACCCAACAAATAAAATTTTATTGATATTTATAGGAAAAAAAACTAAAAAAATTGATCGTTCCACTCAGAATCTAAAATACGTTATGTTTCATATTTAATGTACTTAAAAATGGTGTTATATAGTAATTTTAAAACTTAATTTGTTAATCATTTTCGAGAAAATTAGTGTTTATCTTTAATTAAGAATCACCTTATGGCTTTAAGGAATCAGTCTTGCGAAGAACACATAAGAAAAGTATTCGAATACCTAAAATACTATTTGACTTCTTCAAATTTAGTCTATGTTTCACCAGTTAATTGGTACCTATGATTGTCACTAATAAAATACTACATGATATAATGCTCTGCTCGTGGCGACTTGATATCTTAGAGTAGGTATAGACGTTGCCGTGGGAATGGCGATGATTGGTATCTACAGCGCGATTGCACTGCGAGGCTCGTCATACCCCATGGCGTGGTTTCTCGCTACAGTCATGGGCCGCGAGCCAAGCTGGTTTACCTATATAATACGATTTTGTTGGGCTTGGTTAGGTTTAATGTAACCCAACGGCATTATTCGCAATACCAAATAATTTCTTAACTCGATAACAGCAGCACCATATACCTACTGCCGCCAAATTATTTTTAACTCAAAAGCGAGCGGGAAGAACTGGCCCTCACAGCTGCTTATTTTTCTAGTTAAATAGCGTTACTGTATATTATGATTTACAATGATAAAATGTATCATATTAAAATGATTTATATATATTTGATATTATTTAATATTTAAGTTATATTAAAATATATTAAATATATGTTTTTCTTGCTATTATTGACAATAATATCTATAATATCAATAAAGGTCCTAGTTACGCCTCTGAATATAAACCACTACTACTGAATACAATATATTATGGTAAATATTGTATTTATATAATATATTAAATTATATGCATACAACTACACTATATTATGAACACGTTTTTTTATGTCTAACTTATATTTACCTGCCAAACAAAGGATTTAATGTTTTAGGGACGTAATTTTTGCTATCCGATATGCGAATGGATTTCCCTAAAACAATTTCTATATATGGATCTGATAGTCCACTAATGTCACCGGGATGTAAGTTGTATGCTCTCAGTATATAAATACGCACAATGATGTTGCACTTCGCATTCGATTTCAATCCTGGCCATATTTGAGATGCCGTGTTAGAAAATAATTGTTCTTGAGACGTGTCTTGTTCGTCATTATCAACTGGCATTGGATACAAATGCACATTTCCCTATATGAGTACGCCACACATGCAAAATATGAACGAAAATCAAAATTTAAGTGTTTCAGCAGTATAAGTGCATATGTATGAGGAAAAATAATACACGAATTACAATTTACAAGTACGGGTGGAAATAAATTTGTCACGAATCAAATAAATTATAGTTTGTATAGCATTATAGCAACACTAATTGTATTTTACTTGTAAGGTAATAGCAGTCACTGGTTTTTAAGATGGAATAACATAAGTTATAACTCGTAAAATACTTATTACAAATCGATAATAATTACTTTTAATATAGCAACAACTGTTGCCTTTTCATCCTTTTTATCAAATTCATAGATTTTAAATTTTTTCAAATTGTCTTCAAATCCGTTAAATTCTGGAACGTTTTCTAATTCATGTTCGTATAACTAATTGAAATAAAAAAAATATATTCAATTCATAATTATTAGTCATTAATTTAAACTATACTTGTATTGTTGTTGATTTAGTTTTTGAATAATATTTAGGAATATGGGTTTTATTTGATTTTTTTGGGAGAAGTTTGCTTGGAATGTTTAACATCACACTTTCATGTTTATTCTCTTGAAATGTTTTCTGTAATCAATTGATTTATAAAAAATATACATTTTTGAAAAATATGTTATTTAGATATGATTTTCTCAAAATATATAAATCAATTATTATGTATAAGCCAACGTAGTTTTTTTCATTTTCTCATACTATTAACATAGGTATAGGAGAATGATAAAACACGATGGCAAATCCTTTATTACATTGATCAATAGAATTGCAACTTTTTACAACCTTTTGATATTTGAACACATAGTATTTTGTCCACCAGCTAAACTCTTTTTCGTCTTCTTCAAGTTCGTCATCAATCAAAGGATCATATTTATTTCCAAAATAGCTAATATAATTTTGTAAATTGTTTGAAGTCCAATAGGTAATTTTATTTATACATGGGAGTATATAACATATTACGTTGTATAATAACATTAAGACACATGTTATGTGTTCAATTATCCACAAAATAATGTTTTTTAAGCACGTCGGAAAAATACTGTCAAATTTTTGTTTTAAAACATTGCAATAAAATCTGAAATTATCCTGAAATATGTTTTTTTAACCACTATTTTTTAATCATCGAATGCATTGATTACTTTAAAATAATTTTTTTTTTTTATTGTTTTCTGAATTTTTGATTTTTTTTCCTCTACGTCGTTGTCTTCTTCCATTTCTAAAACTATTTTCATATGATTGAAAAAAAAAAATAAAAATAAGAATGAATGTTTTTTACTTGAATAATCTGGTCGTTTGCTCTGTTGAGTTTTTGATATAGAGGGAACCATAAATTCATCCAGGGGCTGAGAAACACATATTCCGACTGGAGTGTAAAAATTTTTTATAATATACTTAGTAAAAAGTTGAAAACTTATGGGAGGTATAAGATATAGATCTTCAGGTAGTTCCTTTAAAATAAGGTATTTTGTTAGGTATTCAAAATCGTTAAAATAATATTTATTTATTTTATACTTACTAAACTGAGTACACATTTTTTATCGACCAAGTTTGGGAAATTTGAAAAGGATTTAACATTTTTAATTATATGAGAATCAATGCTTGAAGTCGAGCATAACAATCGGACAAATGGCTCGTGCAAATGTACGTTTAATTGGCGCAAACCCCAAAACAGTACAACTAATCTGTAATAAAATATATTGACAAGTAAATTTTATTTTCCCCAATTTTTGTAAAAATAACTAACTGATAAACACGTAGATTGGGTAGCACGTGTTTCAATAAGGGAACGCTCTTATCGTTATCGATTTCTGTCAATTCATTAGATACGATTTGTGTGATTTCGGCAGCCATATACATTTTACCAATTTTTTCTGAACTATCCACGATGTCATACCAATTTAATGTCTTACGTAAAGAATTGTCAATTTCTTTTACATTGATAACAGTAAATGCGATGACATCCTATAAAAGATAATATTATTGCCTATACTGTAAACAATTGTATGTGTAAATTTACACAAAATGTGTGGCAATCGAATCGATTAATCGATTCATTTTTATCATGACGCATATTTACTTCTATTAGTTCTTTCTTTTCTGTTCCTATGTGGCATAGTTGAATAATTATATATATCGGTGTCTTTTTATTAGTATCTCCATACCTCATAAACAAAATTGGTTTAAACACAATCGATACATTCCATGACGTCGACACGTTTGAGGGGATTGCCTAACATTTTAAATAATTTTCAGTTCTGAGCATAGTATAAATACACAATAAACATATTGAAATAATGTTAATACATTTTAAGCGTAGTGTTATTACTACAGTAATTTTAAAAATTCTCTATCAGTGCCGTAACCAGACAATTTTTTTTGTCTAGTTTTTGTAGAACTAGAATACTTATCACCTGTTACCAGCGGCGTATTTAGGAATTGTGTAAGGAAGTGGACACATCCCTTTAGGGTTTACGATACTTTCCTACTATGTATATTGTATAGCAGCGGTATTCAAACTTATTTGTTCGTAGAGCCCTTATGTTGCTAATAAAACTCTACAGGCCTCAAACACTTGAAAAATTGGAAAAAATACCAAAAAAAATTCTAAAATAATTGTTAATGCATGGATCTATCCCCTCAACCCCCCTCACCGGTAAATACGCCGCTGCCTGTTACTTTATGACACCATTGTTCATCAAAAAAATCGGGGAAAGGGATTGCCCCAGTTTCTCCATCTCCGGATACGGCACTGTTCTCAATAGTCAACAACCATATAGGTATACTAATTATTACACATTTATAAGACCCAACAGAATATCCATACTTCGGTTATCATTGAATGCCCGTTAAAAATTATTCGTGCCATTAAATTTAACCGACTGTATTTTTTGTAACATTTTTCGGTTAGAGCAACTTGACTTATATGTGCTTTGATTTGTAAGAGCTAAATTAGTTTTGGTAAAAATATGAATATATAATTTACATGCATATTATATTACCTACTCATCAATAGAAATAAAAAATTACTGTTTTGTCATATAATTTGAAATTATATTGTGAGCAAGGCTGATCATTACAATTATTATATAGAAGTCCTGGAATTGTTCTTATTCCCTCATTGAAATCATCGTATGGTCCTATCCAAAATATAGTTTCCATAATTCCATCGAATACGTTTTCTTTTTTTTCAGTTGCCTGTCAAGTATGAAATAATTAGGCACGCGATAAAAAAATTAAAAAATGAAGATTATTTATAATAATTATTTTTCATACAGTTGAAGTTGATTAAATTCAACATTAAATGTTTGATAATAAAATATATTTTATATTAACTTAATTTATTTGAATAAATTACAAACCAAAAACCAAGGTCGAATTCGTTTACAAAATTGTCCTTTACATTCTGAAATTTTAGAATACAAAAAGTGTCTTGTTTGAATTTGACATCTTGATACAATTTGTTTACCATTACGTAAATTTAGGAAAATATTGGGTGGCCCATAATACGGCTGAAAATAAAGTTCAGTAATATATTATACATTATAAAATAAGTAAAAAAAAAATCAAAATATAGGATTATTACTAATTATCACTGCAGTCTGTAGTTGAAGCTTATATACGATCAAATTAAAAACTATATGCAGGACTGTAGGTAGGTATATATTATAAATATAATATAATCGATATTTTTTTAATTTAATAATTTATATAAATTTGGAAACGCTTATATTTTCAGATTTTCCTTGGGAATTTGATAACAACGATTGTCATTTTTAATGATGTAGTAGATACTACCAATCAAAATGTTCATTGATAAATTATATATGTATACATGATGATTCGCCAAGCATTGCTTGCTTGCACCCCTATTTTTTCCTTTAATAATGAATTTATTCAAATTATGATTTTTTGGATTTTTTTAATATACTCACACAGTCATAAGTTAGACCAAATTTTCAAATTCTTGAATTTTCTTGTACTACTTAAAGAACTTCTTATGGACTGTGGCTATACAAACTTCTATTTTTTGAATGAGAACCCCCCCCCCTTTATTGTAAATTATTTAGTGAAACATTTTTGTGAAAATTTTGATGTACCTAATTGAAAATTCAAACGAGGAATTTCTTAGTTATTGAAATGTTTGTATTGAGAATAATAGTCCTTAAAAATGGTTCTACATAATATAAAATAGACGTAAAACTGAATCTCGTATTTACTATACTTGAGTCATTTTTACAAATTATGAATATTGATAGATTAATATTAAAGACTACAATTTTCAAATTGCCCCCATCTCTTATAAACACATTACCATGGACCTTTTGTCTTTAGAAGACTAAGTTGAATAACTCAAAAACTACCCGCACAAATTTTGATTCTGATACGTCAAAAATTTCAGAAAAATTATCCACTGTATAATTTACAGTTTGAAAATAGGTCATGAACATGCTTGGTGAATCACCCTGTATAACATAATGGGTTATTGGTATATAATATAAGATAAAACAATAAACTGAAAATATTTACTTTTTTCTTATGGCAAATAATTAATTGATCAAACGTATCTTTAATTCTATTCACTAAAATGAATACATCTGTTTCAGTATATGTAAGAAGGTTCATAACTGTTTTAATTTCTTTTGAACAATATTGTTTAAATAACTCCTGTAAGCAAAACCAGCACACATACTGATTAATATCAGGAGAGTTTAATATTGCCCCTGTAAAAGTCTGAGATGTTATATTATTATAATTAAAAACCACGGAATCAGCATACCACTGGTACGGTACTAGACTAATGAGGGAACACTCCTCACCCAACCATCAATCAAGCTAAAATAATTTAAATTCGGATTTTTTTCACAAGCTATGAGGTCCCTGAGTGGCTGAGTATCTCAATATAGGAACATTTAAATTGTTTAACATCACTTCATATACGTAGGTACACAAGTGATGTGTTTTAATTGGAATTGACGGAATTAAAATCATTTTAAATATAATCAAATTATAAATACATTTTTTTTGATTTATTAATATGTTGAAAATTGATCAGCTATCGTTACATCTTTAGTTTAAAATATATTATTAAAACACATTATGCAAAAGTACTTAAACAAACATAAAGATCCCGTTCGGGATTACTTATAGTTTGTGATAGGCCCGTACAATACTAATTGGGCTCAGCCAACATAATTAAATAAATAGGTATAATAAATAATTCTTAAATTTAATTTATGGTTTAGCCTTTGTTGATTCAAGGTTTTAATTAAAGTAAACTGAATTATGATTGAGGACGATCCAAATTAAAATTGTAATACTTAATACATTTTTTTTTTTTTTTTTTATTGATCTTGAGCCCGGCAGCTGAGGCCATTAGCTATTTTTAGTTTTTTTTACTGTAGGTTATTAAGTCGGTTGGGGGAGGAACACGTATGTGTTTAGTTTGGCAGAATTTTTGATTGGGCACCCGTAGGTATCTGCCATGCCCGGGTGGGGGATGGCGGCACTCGTTCTCCGGACACCGTGACTTGCACGGAGAAAAATGCCGCCCAATGGTCGAGGATCGAACTCGGACCGGCTGTGCCGAATCCGTCGAGTTAGACCGCTCGGCCACCTCGTCCCCCACTTAATACATTATTCAATATTTTAATTAGTATCATTCTATTTGTACATGAAAATACCATATTTTTGACACAAGAGGTATGAATATGTTTATGCAATTTTATATGTTTATCGTATGATTGTTTAAATCTTTCCAGATACACAATTAATTTCTTTATCATTCCATGAATAACTTCTATTTTACTATTACTAGACTGTTGGTAATTTAGTTGACGACAAGTCTTGAAAATACAAGTTTCCTGTAAATATTTTTTGTTATATATTATAAAATTAATATTAAACCATTAAAATAATGTTACCATATTAATAATAGTCTTAGTTAATAAATTCATAGAAAACATTGAGTAATATTCAATACTTGGTAAATTTGTAACCAAAAATAGACATGGTTTTCTATCTTCTTCAATCAATAATTTATTAAAATTATTTTCTAAGCTCACTACATCGTATTTTGGTGTCTGTATGTTCATTAGCTCTAAAAAAATGTATAATTCCTGAAATTTTATTATTCACAACACCCATAGGCTATATAAAGTTAGATTTAATTTATATTCTTAGTTAGTGCTAAATACACACACACAGTGGCGTCCGCAGGGGGGGGCTGAAGCCCCCCCCCTCATTACCCGTATAATATTACTTAAAAAAAAAATATTTATCAAGTTTCCACTGTCAACTATAGTAAGCAAGACGTACATTTCATATACATCTGACCAGAATGAATTCGTTTTTGAAAAAACATTGTATTTGCATACCACTTTTCCTAAAATTATCTGTAATTTTTTGGTAAAAGTATGAACTATTTGTATGAAAGACCTTGTATTAAAATATCTAGCCATACAAATTAATTGTGGTTTTGACGAAATTTGAACTTTAAATGCTTATAAAAATAACCATGATGCCTATGTATCGTTAATATTTTTCCTATAATAAAAACTTACGTATTACATTTTTAAGCTTTTTGTCTGGATAAAAATTAAACTAATTAAATACAATCCAAGTGAGGATGGTATAACCAAGCTGGTTACCAAACAATTTTAATAAATTTTCATTTTTTTTTCTCCAATTATTTTAAAAATCACTGAGCATTTGAAATTTCAACCCACAAAAAGTACCAACTAGATTCAATTTGCTTCCAAAAACATACATTGGACATCAAAGCTTATGATCAGAGCATTTTTTCTACAAGAAAAGTAGAAAATTTACAAAAATTTTAAAATACCTCGAATAAACGTCTGAAATTATTAGACTGGACAAAACAAAAATAAAATTGTAACTAATTTTCAAGCCCCCCCTGCCCATTGAAAAATCCTGCGTACGCCACTGCACACACAGGTCATCTTTCTTATATTTCTCTTCCAGATAACTCTCCTTGACGCTTAAAACAAAATTGGTCACGTGACCTCCAGAACAAAAAAAATAAATGTATTCAACTATATTATAGTATCTATATACAATTATACTAATATGTATAATCTAATCCAATCAGCAAGTCGTGTCACTAACCAAAGAAAGGGGACTTCCATCACGCCATTCATTTTTTTTTTTTGTAAGCTCACACCAAACTTCTTAGGTACTTATTGTTTTTAATTTTTTCGATTGTAAATATTAATAGTTATTTATTAATTTTTATTAAAAATAATAAAAAAAATAAGTAGGTACTCACCTACGTGTTTTTCACTTTCCGTAACTAAATTATATTCACCATAATCCATTGATATTGTCATACTTTTTGATCTGGTGAGATTTTTATGCACTTGGTTAACACTCAATATAACACAAAATATTATAATTCGGATGTACATTAAGTCCTAATAACATTGTAAAGAACATTCGAGCTTAAAATAATTATTTTATGAATTTTATTGTTATAAATTCATTAAACATATACCTAATTGATTTTAATTATTAAATTGCATTCTCAATAATATACAGCTACGAGTTTATTGTGAACTATTATCTAATATATAAAATTCTCGTGTCACAATGTTAGTTACCATACTTCTCGGAAACGGCTTGACCGATTTTTATGAAATTTTATATGCATATTCAGTAGGTCTGAGAATCAGCTACTATCTATTTTTCATACCCCTAAGTGATAAGGGTTATCCAGAAAAAAAAAATAAAAATAATAATAGTGTATTATATATTGGTTGCTATTAGTTAATAGGGTATGTTTGTTGATTTGTATTATTATTTTTTGTCAAAATATATATATAAAAAATAATGTTTGTGTGTAGATTAGACCTCTGGGAAGAAGATAGGCTAATTTAAAAAGGATTAAATTTGGTTTTTTTTTATTCATCAGATTTTAGTACGGTTAGGTTAGGTTAGGATTTTGTATTAATTGATTATATTAATCCACCATAGGTGGAATTAATTAAAAACGACAAACTTGGTATAACTTTGATACTTTAGAGTAAATCATACACTTATGTACAAACAGCACGGGGTCCGTGATCTACTGCAGGTAGATTGCCTACCTGATAATAAACTGCTGCAAATCAGAATTTTTATTCCGGGCAACAGAAAAGTTAAGATAAATCAGAACATCATACACCGAATATTAAATAACGCATTGAACAAAGTTTGAGTCATATACAGTCTGTACATATTTTAACGCGTAACGAAGTACACGGGATCAGCTAGTATATATATATTTTTTTATTTATTAAAATAGAGAATTTACAATCTGTAGCATATGTACAATAAGAAAATAGGATATAAAATCATATGAAGAATATTGAAGATTAGAGATGCTACAGTGTTATCACTATGTTTACTTAATATTGTTGTGTCAACTGCGTATGTGGCGTACCTATATAATATTATCAGCATTTGATATGTCTGCAGTGATTATGTTAAAAAGGTCTGGAGACAAATCGCTTCCTTGGGAGACTACTGCTTGGATTTTGAAGTAGGGATAGAATGTGTTACCTTGTCTGACAACAAATGTGCGATTTCAGAGGTATGGTTTAATTATTAAATAAAGTGGTGTTGGTAGAATTTTTTTTATTTCGAAAAGTAGACCTTGATGACATTTCTATCAAATGCTTGGGATACGTCGAAGAAAACGCATGGACAGTATTTTTTTTCCTCAAACGAGGAAGATATAACTACTACATTTAAATTTGACTTTCATCATTTTATGTAGGTTCAACGAGTCAAATAATTTTTGTGGCAAATGTGTGAATAGGTAAATAACCCAAATCTCTTGCTATATACCTACTTAATTACCAGTATATTCCAATAATCCAATATACATAATACAAATTAGTAATTACATATATATTACCTCGTCAAGAATTGAATCTGTATCATCAATTTGCAATCTGTTAACATTTTCAATTTCTGGTGGTACTAAATCAGTTTCAACAGATAATAGTATCCTGCCAAAATATTGTTGAGTTTCCATTGTGGTAAAATGCAAGAAAGCTGGACCAAAACACGGGAGTCCATCTGTAATTATTTTTAATTGGTAACTATATTAAAATTATTCGTTTAAATTTGCAACAACCTTTTCCTATGAAATCATGCATGGATATCACTTTGCTGGCCACGATTTTTCCAGATAAAATAAATTTAAATATTATAATTGGGCATAACGGAGGATATACGTTTATTGTCGAATATTTCTTGTTCCAATTTAATTCTGTTCTGTTCAAGTTCAGTAATATACTTGTCTATTTGAAGTAGAATTAATGTAGTACATTATTTTTTTATTTTTTTAATAGATGATTAGATACTTCGGGTGCTTCTCCGAAATCAATTGACAACCATTTAGGACCTTCATCATATAAGTATCGAATCACTTCACTTCTGTGTAATTTAATAGTATACTTTGCTAAATGAGACGTATCCATTTTAAATCCATTCGGAATAAATAAATCACTAAACATGTTGATTATAATTTATAGTTATATATCAGCTATATACATTTATAATGCAATATATAGTACGCAAAGATAAGTAGTAGTACAGAACAATATCGATATAAATACAGTAAAATTTATATTTTGACAGCAAATATATTTAAAGATTTAATCAGATATAGTCAAATATATAGTAAATATGCCTAAGTATCCAACTATTTCTATCTATATCATTGATATTAATTTTATTATTCTTTTCTATGTATATTTTAGATTCCGAGCGGAGCGTTGCATATTATTATATTATTTTATAATTGTTTTTTTTGTGTCTGTATTATGTATACACGATGATTAGTCTTAAGACTAAGTTAATGAAAGTGAGTCTAGTTGTCACTTCAGGAAGATCAAAATTTGAAATTCTCGGCAGTTTTCAAAAGAGTCTGGAAAAACAAAAAAAAAAAAATTTGGAAAAACGGGGATTTTTACGCAAAACAAGTTTTTGATAAAATCGATTCATCAAAAAACTAATTTTATTACTGTAAAATGTAGATAGGTACTTCTGTCTTGAGTTATAAATTCAATAGACATTTTTTATTCATATATTTCATTTGAAAATTTAATTCAAGATTCCTCATAAGTTTTCTACCTTGAAATAAAAAAAAAACATTTTATTGACAATCATAGACAAAAAATTCTAATAAAGTTGGAAACTGAGTATATCCGTAAACAGCTCAAAACAAGTCAAAATACTTTTAAATTTTTTTCATGTATAGAAAAGGTTAATATAAACATTCAGTGAAAATTTCATGTATTTACTATCATTTGCTTTAAAGTTACACCAAAAACCAAAATCGATTCTGTCAAAAACCGATTTTGCGTAAAAATTCCCGTTTTTCCTTAATTTTTATTTTTTTTTTTGGGCGCTTTTGAAAACTTTTGGGAATTTTAGATTTTGACCTCTTAAAAGTACCAACTAGATTCACTTTCCCATCGAACAAGATACTGAAGTTGAAAATCAAAGCATTATTTCGACTACTAATCGTGTACACAGACAGAAAAAAAAAGATAAAAAAAAAATAAAAATCACACATTATTGTAAAATTAATACATTCATCGTTCCACTGGAAATCTAAAAAGTTTACCGGAAATACAAACTAAATTTTTATAAATCTTTGAAGTTTAAATTTTGTTGATAATCAGTTTTCAGTCGTTGATTTACGAATACTCATTGAACGATTTTCTTACCTATTTTATTGTTATTCAAAAACGATTAACCGTAGATACTTTTCATTTTCACCAAATATTTATTTTATCATTTTCTAAAAATAAATGATAATATTTTCAAAATATTTTGATTCCTTATAAGGAATTTATAATAATATAATTTATAATTTATAATTCCTTACAAGCTATAGAGGTATAGACTATAAAAGTATAGACATTTTCGATTTTCAATTTTTTTTGTTTTTTTAAATTCAAGATTCTTTATAAATTGTTATAATAACAGTTAAAAAAAATATTAAACATGCATTATAGGCAAGATTTTTACTTAATAGCATTTAAAATTTAAAATTTAAAATTTGAAAAAATTCGTTAGGTTTCAAAAAGTTACAAGTTTATACAATTTTCAGTTTTTGTTGCGAATGATTGAAAATTTAAAACGAGGTATCTCATAGGTAGTTGTTACAGTTACCAAAAAATCTAAAAAATATAATAGGAATAAACACAGTTTTGTTTTTTTATTGCTATTTTCATCTCAAATTTTGACGATCAACCGAAGAATGACTATCTTAGTTATTTTGTTGTAATTTAAAAATATTATTATACTAGAAGTTGACTGACCAACCTCCGCTCAGAATCATTTTTTCGTACCTATATACTGATATTACATCATTGAATTCAAAATTAACACCATCCATTACTGTGCCTCACTTTTCATATATTAAAATGTTTGGTTTATTGTGTAAGTATAATATAAAAAAACAAATTTTTAAAAATATAATATTATGATTATAAAAAAGGTGGATAAGTAAATGTCGCTCTGCTGTACAGTAGGTTACAAGTGGGTTACTGTAATGGATGGTGTTAAATTTGAATTCAATGATATAATATCATTGTATAAGAAAAACGATTCTGAGCGAAAACGGTCAGTCAGCCTATGCCAAGTATATTTGATGATATTATTGTGAATAAAGTAATTTATATATAACTTATTTAGTATTTACGTGGAGCCTTGTTTTCAATTTTCAATCCTTAGCTATAAAAGTTGAACATTTTATAAATTTTTAATTACAAAATAATTATTAAATTATAAATTTGATACATTTTGTCAAAACTTTAAATAATAAAAAAAAAAAATTGTGCCAATGTATTTTTCAACTGCTATTGTAACAATATATTAGGAACCTTGCATTAATTTTTCACGGTTTTTACCCACAAATAAAATTTTATTGATGTTTATAGAAAAAAAACTAAAAAAATTGAAAACTGAAAATGTCCGTAAATAGCTCAAAAAGAGTCAAAATATTTTCAAAATTTTATCGTGTTTAGAAAATGCTAATATAAACATTCAGTGAAATTTTCAAATATCTACAGTCATACGTTTTTTAATGACTACAAAATAAGAAAATCTTTACTTGAGATAACGAGTAAATAACAAATGTTGTAAAAATATGAATTTCAAACGCTCATGAAAATTTTCTTGTAGACATTTTTTTTGTTGATAAAGGTAAACAAACTAATGGTTAATCTTGTATTACATTTTCAGTTTTTAGATTTCCTAATTTTTATGAATTCTCAACTCAAAATAATTTGCTAATTTTTGTAATTTTTCGGTATTTTGTCAAGATTTGAACTTTAAATGCTTATAAATAAAAACTGTGACTAAGGATTTTTAATTTTTTTCATCTGCCTTTAAAAAAATAACCTAGGAGCCTTCTATTAAATTTTTAAGCTTTTTTAACAAACAAATAAAATGTAATTGATATTTATAGAAAAAAAACTAAAAAAAATGGAAACTGAAAATGTCCATAAACAGCTCAATATAAGTCAAAATATTTGGAAAATGTTATGGTGTATAGAAAATGGTAATATAAACATTCAGTGAAATGTTCATGTACCTACGGTCATTTGTTTTAGAGTTGCACCAAAAACCAAATCGATTTTCTCGAAAAAAGATTTTGCGTAAAAATTCCTGTTTTTCCTTAATTTTTCTTTTGTTTTTCACGTCGTTTTTGAAAATTAAACGAAATTGATACTAAGAAAAATATTTTACTGCATTCACAACAAATAAGTATTGTGTATTATCTTCTTAGTTCATGGTATATACCAATACAGATTCAAGTTATAATAAATATTTCTAGGCTTATATACATATATTTTACAAACTTTTTATTAAATGTAATATCTTCTCTTGTGGAACCTAATGGTTTTGATAGGATTAAATTATTAATCATATGGCTCTCATAGAACATAACTATATCACATTTTAAATATCCTCTAACTCCCAAGTCCTTTTTCCCGTAATCAATTAAAGTCAACCATTTATTACGAAACGATTTGTCTGTTGAAAATAAATCAGTTAGTAAGTATTTAGATTGTATTTTTCCATTGCAATAACAAATATTATTTTAAAGTAATGACATTTCATTTTTAATTCTGAGTGGTGCAATATTAGTTGTACAATGATTTGTGTTTATTAAAAAAATATTTTTTGTGTCTGACAATATCTGAAAATACTCTAAAAATACTTTTTATAGTAGAAAAAATGCTCCGGTCTTCAACTTTTAAAGTAGTTTCTGGCAGCAAATTGGATCTAAGTTTTCCAGTAACATATATAAGGTAATCAGGAAACAAAAATTAAATATTTTCCGTTTTTCCATAGTCTCCCCTGATTATTATAAAGTGCTTAGAATTTTTAATTTTGGGTTTTGATTTCTCAAAAGTATCAACTAGAATTAATTTTCTACCAAGAAAGAAATAAAAATTATAGTTACTATTATTTTTTACTGTATAATATCTTGATACATACACTTAAAAAAACAGACATATATCATTGTAAAATCAATATGCATTCATCGCTCCGCTCAGAATATATTATTTTTTGTAAGGATTTCTAATTATGTAAAAAAAAAAAAATATTTTTAAAGACCTTAATCGTTTTCAAGGTAATAATTGTGTACTGTAAAAAGAAATTATCATTTAATAAGATTTATAGTTTTAAGTTTTAACCATTAATAACACTGTATCATGGATTAATTACAGCTGTAAATTGTAATTAATCAAAAATGACTTAATTATGTTAAAATAAAATAAAACAGAAACACACTGTCGATTACCTGGTTCTGACCAAATTGTAGACATTTGAATAACAACACTCCCAAGAACAGCTGTTTTTGTCAACGATAATACGTTATGCGATTCATAAACCTTGAAAAAAAATAAAATCTTGTAACATAGATACTAGATACTAGATAGTACTTACATTTATAATTATAAATATTTATGTTTTAAGTTATATTAGTTATAACAATATATTATAACTTACGGTAATAGTTATGTGCGTGTTCAATACATTATTCAATAACGATGTTGGAAGATCAATTATAAATGTCTAGAATATTTTGTTTAATCAATTACACTAATTGTATATTTAAATAAAAAATTACTTTGAAATAAGATGGGGAAGCTGATGGTTTACTGGTTGCTGTTTTATCACGAAAATATAACGGAACTTCGACAATAACATACGTGTCAATGTGGCTTTTATAATAATCTCTCCCTTCAATTACATTTATCATAATTTGACTATTGATTTGTTTTGTAGGTAGTTCAATTTCACCTAGACAGTCGAAGTTATCCATTGTTTGAATATCAAAAAAATAATATGTGTGAAAAAATGAAATATTTATATGATGAAGTTAGAAATATGAAACTAGATGTGTGTAGAGAAAAAATTTTTTATAAAATCAACAAAGTAACTATTGTAGTAGCTATAGAATCATGTATCATGCATAATATTATATTCGTTTTAGATAAACATTTGTTTTATCTTTCTTCTTATCCGAATTATAAAAAGGTGTGTTTACTTTATTGCTTGGCTACTAATTTACGCTTAGGATATATGATCTAGGTAAGTATACCGATTTATACTGTGGACATAACCATAATATTAGATTATGGAGATTGAGTGTAGGGGACCTTAAAGGACCCCTCAAATAATTTACAAAGCACATTTAAGGTATACCTAATCCAACCCTTAATTCCGTGGTTGAACCGACAACGCAACCTTAGCTTAACTGTTTTACCTAATTTATATTTTCTAAGTAAAATAATTATGGAATTAATATAAATATAAATTAAGAAAGTCTATATTTTTTTAAGAATAAAAAAAAACAGTTGTTGTAATTGTTTCCCAAGTATAGCCATTACTAAAGTTGAAAATGTGAACTACATTTGTGTTACTACATTTTTAAAACTTTAAAACTTACATTCCACATTTTTTTTTAATTTGTGTATTATTTTTGCTTAAAATTAACATACTTTAAAAAAGTATTTAATATAAATTAAAATATCAACTGCTTTTATTCTTATTAATTTCTATATTTCTATAAGAATATGAAAATAATAAAAGCAATTGACATTTAAAATTGAAACTTGATAACACGTTAAATATAGAATATACATAATATACTATAGTCATATTTTGCATTATTAAAAAATACCATTGAATATCAATATTGTAGTCTAAATTAGTAGTCTGGTAACGGCCAACGGGGAATGGTAAACTCCTTCAAATGTAGGTAATCTCCTACATACACATAGTGTTAACTCCTACAAAACATAGTGTTAACGCCTACAAAAGAGAGTGTTAGCTCCTAAAAACGATGGTAAAATAATAGTTTTTACAAAAAATTTAAATTCATTTTTAAAAAGGTGGACAAGTAAAGGTACCGCTTGTACCACTGTTGTGTTATCCTAGCATACTTATATAAATTATCAAATTTAATCATTTCTCCAGTTTGTATCATTTAATTATCTTACATAATTAAATATTGAAAAATCAAATGACTTAGGTATATAGGAAAAAATCAAAATAATGTTAAAAAATACATCAGTAGAAAAAATAAAAATATGTCTGAATTATCAACATTAAAAATAAAATACTGGGGGACGGAGTGGCCCAGTGGACTAAGGCGTCAGTTGTGACTAACACCGGCGCTGGTCCAAACCTCGGTTCACGGGTGGCATTTTTCTTCAGGCAAGTCACGGTGTCCAGAGAACAAGTGCCGCCATCCGGGCATGGCAGATACCTACGGGTGCCCACTTGAAAATCTGCCAAAACTACACACACGTGTTTACCAACCAACAGTATCCTCCCCTACAAACAAACAAACAGCTAATGGCCATAGTTGCCGGGCTTAATGATCAATTAAAAAAAATAATATATATATATGTCTTGCAATACATTAATACATTTTATACAAAAATCAATTCAGAGGTACCTATATAAATAAAAACTTAAATAATAAGCGTATTAAAATAAATCATTAACCAAATGTTTGTATTTAATCTTTAAAAATATATTTATATATTTATTATTTTCAAGTCATAATTTTTAGCTTTTTGAGCTTTTCAATTCCAATATCATGTATTCAAATAAAATTTAGGAGAGTAGGATATTACCCTATCTTTTTTCAGGTAAAAATGTCAATGCAGGAGATTACAGTATCTTTGGTTTTCAGGTAGAATGGTTATTCGTGTAGGAGCTTACATTAGGCCCTAGTAACACAGCCACGGGGGACGAGGGCGCAAGCACACACACTTCGCACACCCCCACATTAGGTCATTCTGTAAACGTAAGGCATCAGGCGAGCACAAAGACAACCGATAGGGACAGTTTTGTCATGGCGGTTAACACCAAACAGTCTCAGTTGTGGTTCAGAACCAGTTGCCAACACGTCACACGAACATGCCTAGACAAAATTCCGACTCACTACGGTCGAACACGAATTTCCGTCAGGCTTCGTAACGGTTCTATTAGAATCACAGACACAAAAATCGTACATAAACCCGACCATCGCACGTAAATACGCCTCCTCCCCCCAATGGAAAACAGACCTATGGAGGATGGTCACAGGAAACAGCCAGAACAGTGCACCATGGATAACCAACACCACGTCGCAGCCATACCAACGGCCATGAGGGGCCAAAGCACGAGGCCAACGACCAACGCCACCTTCCAGAGAGGGACTAGGAGGGCATCAGTAAGGCAAGCCTAGAGGTACCACTAGCTGAACCACCTATCCATCAACATCAGTAGGTACGCTGTGGCACCCCGTATGGTGGGTTTTGGGAGGGGGGAGGAGTATATGCGGCCCACGTTAGTAGGAAGTACAATGTACAAGCGCTATAGCGGCCGTCTACCTTATCTTCAACCACCACTATGGAACGCAAGCAGCGCGACTAGGTTGACTTTCCCACCGTGCGTGCCGGTCATGGCATAAGATGTGATGGTATGGACCATGTCTCATGGTCGATGGAAAAGGCCAGTCGGACATCTTTCATTGGATCGTTGGACCGATAGCATATCGTCCAACGTTAAATCCATCGCTCGAGTGGCACCAGTGTATTATTTGGTTGTAACTATTATAATAATTTATCATAACTTAGTGACATACATAAAGCGTTTGTGTTGTGCTTTTTATCACTTAAAGTCTCAACCCAAACCTACACTACGACCGGACCATGATCAACCAGTATTCAATCATTGGGTTCGCGTCAGGTGTAATCCATTGTGTATTGCCCGTTCGAGCCGACGATTCACGAATCCGCATAATTGTACCTTTTCATTCACAGGATTCCGCACTAAACTAATTTGTGACGTAACCGATTGTATTAAAAAAATAATTGCAGACATACAAATGGTTAAACACACGCCCGGATTAAGGGGGGCAGGGGGGACATGGCCCCCGGGCCTCGATAGTTAGAATTAATTTAAGGGTCTCACTTTGTCCATTACTTTTTTGGTCATAGGCTATAACACTGTAAAAAACCGATTATCATTTAGCGAGGAAAAAAGCTTGTAAATTATAATTTATAAATAAAGTGATATATTATTCATTATTTATTCCTATGGGTATAAATCTAGTTTACGGTCCAAGCTCGTTTTTCAATTTTTCAAAATGTGTGTTTTAAAGCACTGAATTTGAATGTGTTTGAAAAAATTGTCGCTCTTTTTTACTACGGAAGTTATACCAAAAAAACTGGAAAACAATTGATTTTTTAAAACATCATGGTTATCTACCATAAAAATAACAAAAAACTACTTTTTTGACTAATTTTTTTTTTTATGTGTGTTTTGGTATGTTTAAGTTTTTGAAGCAAACACATTCAAGTTCAGACGTTCAGTGCTTTAAAACAAGCATTTTGAAAAAAAAAAATTTGAAAAACGAGCTTGGGCCTTAAATAGATTTTTTCCTTACTATGTACCTAACACCTATATAAATATTTATTATAACATAATATAATAATATATACAATATACATATTTTTTTCGTACAGGGGCCTCATTTAAAACTTTGGCCCCTGAGCCCCAAAATGTCTTAATCTGGGCTTATAGTTAAACATTATGTGGGTCAGTCACCTTAAGCAGGAAACTTGAAACAGTAATAATGATTCTTCAATCTCCAACTATGAATTTAAGTTTTCGACAAAATCAATTTTGTATTGTTGGTGTAATGAAAAACAGTAGATTTAAAGTTGATAACATTTATAAATAATTTTATAGTTCAAAAATTAAAAATTTATAAAATATTCAATTTTTATAGGCGCATTTACAGCTACGTCGTGTATTGTGTATTCGTCTCGTGCATTGGTGAGGTAACTATGGTTATAACAATACAACTAGTAACTATATTGGTTTAAAAATAAAATTGAGCTGTAATCAATTCTTTGTGTGCTGGGCTACAAACTGGGTTATTACATGATTCTAAAATTTTTTTTGATCGACACGACACGACACACGATGTAGCTTTGAACCCGGTTTAAGCATTGACAATTTCAGTACAAGGTTTCTCATAAGTAGTTCAATAGTTCATACTGTAATTATAAAAACTAAAAAAAAAGCGGGTAAGTGGATGTCGCTCTGTTGTACAGTAGGTTACAAGTGAGTCAATTTATAATGGATTGTATTAAACTTGAATTCAATGATATAATACCATTGTATAAAAAAAACGATTCTGAGCGGAGACGGTTTATCAGTCTGGATTTTTTAAATTTTCATTATTTATATTATAGCCTTGTAAGTTAAATTAGTATTATAATATTATAATTTTTTATTCGTTGCTACGGTGATAGACAATGGATTATATTAAACTTGAATTCAATGATTTCATTGTATAAGAAAAACGATTCTGAGCGGAGACGGTTTAAATTTTTATTATTTATTATATCATGTAAATTAAATTAATATTATAATATTTTAATTTTTTATTTGTTGCTACGGTAATAAACAAAGGGTTATAAATTAAAATCTCATTTTAAGTGGTTTTTCGTAATTTGTCAGTAGTTTTTCCCGTAACATTAAATAACTATTGAGAAAATCAAAAAATGACCTCTTTAAAGTACCATCTTGATCGAATTTGCTAAAAGATAAGGTGGATAAGTATATGTTGAAATCGAAGCACTCTTTCTGGTAGAAATTTTGTATACAGGATAAAAAAAAAAAATAAACACTATTGTAAAATCACTAGCTTACTCGCTCCGCTCAGAATCTAAAATATATAATCACCGTTTTTGTATAGTCATTTTAGAGGTGCGTGAAGTTAGCAAGAAAATTCAAGCACATTCAAGTATAAATCTATAATACCATTATTTTGTGCTCAACTATTTGAACTAAATTAGATATCTTAACGAAGAATAAAGATTCAAGTTATTATGTTGTGATTTCATTTCACATTCTAGTGGACAGTGGACACACTACACCTATGACTTATTGGCTATTGTACAACACAGCGGTACTCACTTGCCCACCTTTATTGATTTTTTATATTATGTAACTGTCAATCATTATTACATGCTACACGAATAAACAAATAAAATTTTATTTAATCTATAGTAGATATAATTTTCTTCTGAACAGCGCGATTCTACTTTTTACTCTCGTCATATAAGCCCAATTGAAGTCTTATTTGTTTTTTTTGAGCCACAGCCATGGAATGCAGCCAATAACAATATAGCATCAATGTGTAGAGGAGCACGTACAAGATGACTGTATAAAATATACATAACAAATATATAAGCAGGTTAGTAGTGTAAATGAAGCTCGATATGGTGGTGGAGAGCTATTATTTTTTCAATAAAACTCTTGATAAGGAGGGTACCCACATCCTAACAATTTTTGTCTACAATTATATATATATTTTAGTTTATTTAATGCTATTTTTACAACTGTATATAGTATAGATGCATTTTTAAAATATTACCATTCGCCAAATGCTATATTGTACTTACACTTTACAGCCTATGGTATTTAATAATATTATTAAATTTATTTATTTCACTAAAAAAAATATTTAATTTATAATATATATATTATAGTTATAACATATAAACTTACTAAAAATTCGCATAATAAAATGGAAGAATTTGACATGAGCCCAACTCGAACCATCGTCACTTCAACATAAGATGTTTATTTTAAAATAATCCTATACCAATTAATTGGCATTATAATAACAGTAAACAAATTTACTGCAATATTGAACTAAAAAAATTAATAATGATAATAAATATAGTTATTTACTCAGTAGTGCGGAAAAGAACAGAACAAATGTCAAACACACATCCGATTGCCGTTAGGATCAGTGCATAAGGCATTGCACGATTGATATTCCCCTAAAAATATATATATATTATATTATTATATAACAATGGTAAATAATTTAAAAAATATTTTTAAACGATATTATATAAAAATATAACTATTTGCCATAGTAAATAATAAATATCTGTATCAATAACCAGATTTGACTCCCTACTTTAAATTTATAATTTATTATATGGGGGACCTTACCTTCAACAGAGCTCCGAAGACAATAACGATTGCGATGTAGTTTACTGAATTCGTCAACTTGAAATACGTCAACACCTGGTATAAGATTATGGCGACAGTGCGTTTATCAACATGGTATACATAATATGATTTAATCCTTAAAGGTACGTATAAAAGAACAGGTCGGACGTGTTTTATGTTAAGTTAAGTTTTTAACCAGGCATATTTCATAGAAATTTCACAATTTTTATTTTTTTCCATCAACGAAACTACTTGTTATTCAGCTAATTTAGTATATTATATATTATATTTGCCTCGTCTAAGTTTAATTTGACGCATAGGCCTAAAGTCGTTTCTACATGGATCGACGATACACGTTTATTAAAATATATTAAAGTGTTAAAAAAATTAAAAGCATAATAATACTATTGTATATGAATGTATATGAAAGCGTCCACTTGATTATGATTTAAAGTGAATGATTTTGGATGTATTGGCTTACAGACCTAATTTTTTAAAAATTTAGACGCTGCGTGACTGCGTTATACTGTATTTAAACAGGTGACGAAAAATAAATATAACATATATAACTATGTAGCCGCGTTAATATGGGTATATTATAAATTATAATATACGAAATTGAATCACTCCCGATGGCCAAGGCCAATGGCCAATGCCCAATGGCTAACTGCTCTGGGTATCTTAAATAATAATAAATAAATAATATTAGTAAAGTAGTAACATAGGCGTGTTCACCGAAAACGACAAGGGCCCTATAATTATTAATTAAATATAAATTAAATTAATGAAATTATTGACGAATTCAAAAATGTTGTTCCTTTTAAACGTCGATTATCATTATAAGATTGTATATCTATATATTGTTATGTAATATTTATTAGAATGAATAATAAAATAAAATAAATATTTTTAGTGCATTTGATATCTTTAAAACATTTATCTGTATCTATAAATGTTTTCAAAATTATTGTGGACCCTATATTTTAGTATGCACCCCCGGAACCAGGTTAGGTTACATGTCTGCGCATGCCTATGAGTAGTAAGTCTATAGAAATATAGAATTTATAAATTTATAATACTCACAATACATATGGCTAAATTCACAAACACATATTTTTTTATGTTTGAATTCAAGACTTCGAATTGAATCCGTAACATCTCCGATATATTATATTATACTAATAAGTAAAAGTAAAAAAAAAATGTCATCTGTAATTTAAGTTAGTATATAGTATTATAACTGGTGAACACATAAATATTTGTTTTTGATGGTTCATCATTTATATTTCAATTACTATAGTTACGATATTATAAGAGTCAAATGATTTAGAAATTAAAAGCTCATATAAGTATATAATATCATCATATCATCAACCAATCACTTACGTAATATATATTTTTTACATATTTTTAAATGTATGTAATTTTTTTATAATTATCATGTTTCATTACTTTAAAATTTAAAAATGTGTACCAAAACATCTTTAAAAAGGAATTCATATAAAAAATGTATTATTTTTTATTTTGAAAAATCAAATTTCTAATGCCGAAAGAAAGTTATTTAAAGACTAAGGAAATACATTTGCTCGGAAGTTAGATGAGTTTCATATTCCAAGTTAATAATATTATCATAAGAACCAACTTTACATCTTATGATTTTTCTAAACATAATTTGTATAGTTATTATTTCTTACAATACGGTAATTTTAGATTCTGAGTGAAACGATAAATGTCCTGAATTAACAATTATGTGTGTGTTTTTTATTAATGTATAAAGGCACTTTTTATAATATAAAAATTCTTTAATCTTCAACTTTGAGTGTGTTTTCTGGAAGAAAATCTAATTTAGTTGATATTTTAGGGTGGTCTAAAGTAAAAAAAACACAGTATATTTTTCATAATATCATAATTTCATAATAAAATCGTATCCATTACAATTTTCAGTGGTGGTTACTTATTCCTTATTGATGAGATACACTCAGAGATTTCCCTGGGAATTTTATTCGTTTATTTGAAATTGGTTAAATTACCATATTTGTACTTACATTAAACCAACAAAACATACAGGTATTGATATAAAAATTCAAAATAATATATATAAATTGAACAAAATAAAAATACTATAATAGTAGGAGGACAATTAGTTACCTCAACAACTCGGAAAGATGCTTTTATAAATGGAGACTATGGCCGAATCCAGAAAAGACAAAGGTATATGGATTCCATCTAAATCAGCGTTTCTTAAACGGTGTTTCGCGGAACCCTGGGGTTATGTATCAAGTATCAACAAAAAGAAAATACCGTAACAGATTTGATGCCGAACCTAATATTTAATAAGGTTTACCCCCTTAGCTCTCCTGCGATTTGCGCCTATGTTTGACTATATACTATGTATTGTATTGTTATTAATCATAATTATAATTTCATTACTTATTTTATTATTTTTATTTATAACTTTTATGAATGTTACTGTGGTGGTACTGTTGCCATACGAATATAATATATATGTACTATAATAGAACATCAACTAATTAAGACAAATTGAAGGAAAATCTTTGAAACATTTAAACATCTTTACGAATTAATCCAAATGGATTATTTTGTTCATTATTAAGGTCAAATGTGTACGTTTACTGGATAATATAATAATTTTATCATTTGGATTTGGACCTTATGTATTTTAATAAAACTAGAGTATCAATGTTAAGGTTATGTCATAGCTCACAGCTGTGTAAAAATAATGATTTATATTATATCATTATGAATATCGATATTCAAAATTACGATTTCAATTTTGGATGGCTGATAAAAATATAAAATGTAATCAGTTGCTTACTGCGCAGTAACAAATGCAATAGTATATACCATTATTTTAAAACTTTTGTTGAACTTTTGAACTCATTTCCTCCGGCGTTAAAATATATTGTCTGTAGATGGGTGGTATCCATAAATTTAAAAATAATACTAAAATAAATCAAATTTAAGATATATCATATCCATACGATTGTGTCGATACTTAATAATTATTAAAAAAAAAATTATGAATTATTGTTTAATTATTGTTAACAATATATTATGTTAGAATTAATTCGTCAAAGAAAAAAAATTATCATTAAAAGGTAATAAATATTGTATTAAAATAACACATGATTAAAAACACCGGATTTCTATATAATATAGTTGAAAAAACCTTGTTTGTACTATAATTTTATCTCAAAATCACTACCAACAACTGAATAACATATAAAATTATGGCACATTAAATATTATTATCATACTAATAATGAATAAAGAATAGAAATAACATACATAATAATACATGATGTAGGTACTAACAAAACATTACATTTTTTTTCTTAAAGCACATTACAATATATTATTTATAATGACAATAAACAATAACTGCTCGTGAACTTTTTTGATGTGTATAGTGAGTATAACTATTTATAAAATAAATAAAAAGAAAAATGTGTAATAGGTATTATCATCCCGACATAATATATGCACACATAGTTCTGTAAAAACTGATTAACAATCGACACACCCTAAAAGACAATAATTATAATAATTAATATACAACAAAGCGTTTTAGGTCACAAATAACTCGATCTTTTAAACTCGTGGACATTTTCATTTCCAAAGAACTCATATATCAACATTTTCTTTAAAATATTTCAAGCCAATTAAAAATAATCAAATGTTAATAATATAAAATAATAATAATAATTAGCTGTATAATAACAATGTAAACAAACGAATCTAATCAAAAATCTACTAAATGATTCAGTCTTAAACATACACTTATAATAATAACAATATGATCAATTATAATATATGTATAATAAAAAATAAATAATAATAAATAAAAGCATGTCAGTTATTTGGTTTAGTTCAAATTAAATAATTGGCAAACTATAACCAAATATTACTCATTTTACTACATGATGTCATTTAGGAGTTAGAAGAAAATATTGTCAAAAAACGGTAGTATTTTGAAAAATTGTCCAACATTCATGTTAATGAAGTATTTGTTTAAATAGATTTAAAAAAAGTTAGTAGTATTCCTAATGTTTATCAGTCAACTTTCACTATAAGAAAGTTTCTTCGCTTAACTTTTGGTATTCACCAAAATTGGTGCTTAAAAATACAGGAGTGATAAAAATGTATTTTTGATCTACGAGTACTTTTAATTAATTGTTTATAAGGATAACTTTTATATAAATAAATAACAATTTATGTGGTTTTAATCGTACAAATTGATTGCATATCGGTATATTAGTACAGCAGTGATAATAACAATCTTGACGACTGACCAATGATCGATTCAAAAATAAAATGAATAACCAACAACGAATAGTATAGTTGAAAGAGCCAGTATCAAAAGTAAAGCTGTTTTTAATGAAAATTGTATTTTAACAGTTTCGATCTAAAAATTATCGAAAACATTTTTTTTTTTTTTTATGTAATTAAATTATAATATATACATAATATATATTTCATAATATTAATAATAATAACAATGAAAACAAAAAAAATATTGACTTAGCAATGCTTCATTAATGATTGTAATGTAAGCACATTTTTAGAAAAAAATCTAATAACAGGCTTAAAATATTGTTTTTTGATACTAACTCCTTCAAATTCAACATATTATGTACGAGCAGGTCAATTTAATCACAATAAAACATTTCTATATAATGTAAAAGCTACACGTTTTCCTCTTAATATTTATACAATAATATCAATACAATAATTTCTCTATTTAAGTGCATTTTATATCGTACATCAGATAAAAAAGGGCTGTCGCAAAATATTTGATGCCGGTCGATCCGGCCACGTGAAGTGTATATTGAACATATAACACATATTATAACTAATGTTTATAATTAAAAACATGACGACCGAATCTCATTTTATGTAAGCGCCTATATGACTGAAGTGGTGATTAGAGCGAATAAATAAAAAAAGTCAACAATATTAATTTTACCATAACGCTATTATCACAATAACTGCGCGCCTAAAACCTAAAGGGGTTCTCTGGTAACTTTTATAATACTAATATTTTTTTACTAAAATTAACTACAATCAAACATATTTATTGAGCCTCGTTGATTATCCAAAGTACATATTATTTTTATTATAATGAAGCTTGAATTTTTCCTACACATTATTAAAATATTTTATTGATTACTAGGTATAGTTAGTAATTAATAACATGATATTATGATGAAAAATAGATGATAGGCCAAAATATTGATAAAGTAAACTAACCCTGTCGTATACTGTGATTTTATTATTGTTATATCAATACTATTTGGTTTATGCTCTGGTTAGTGTAAAACACAAATAACATTTTTGATAGTTGAAAACACCAATCAAATAGAACAGATGGAATATAAATCTTATAACAGATTGTTAATAATTAAATTTTTTTCTCATGATGAGTTCTTTGAAAATGTTTAAATTTAGTACAAGAAAATGTGTATTATTATTGATTAAAAAAACAATAGTACGTTGAACTTACATGAATTAAGATTTTAAATTGTCCATAAAATTATTATTTATCATAATTTATCCATGGGACAAAGTGTATTTTAAAACAAGTTAAGCAAAACTTTTCATACTTTAAAATTTAAACATATTTTTTAAATGGGTGGGTATCTAAACAAATTATTATTATGCTGATTGGTGAAACTTTTTGTTATAATAAAATTGTATTGATATTTTTTTCTATAATTATAAGTACATAGAAATATATATCATATATTTATGGTACACAAACAGAATAATTATTAATTGGTGTTTTTCAAAAATTTAATTTTCCCAATCGAATATTGATACTTAGTATTACTAAAACTTAGAGAATGATACTAACTATATCGATTGCTTATTTTTCATTCAGTGCGATTAATATATTAAATTGAACGATTTATTAAAAATGTGGCAGGCTCAAGTCATTATAGTAAAAATAATAATAATTATAATAATAATAATAACACTACAATAGGAACAAACAACTCGTATTAAAATATAATTCCAAAAGTGATTATTGTTAAAATACGCATTTCGTTTGTTTACATATTATTTAGACTACACCTATATATTCATACATTTTAAACCTCAACAAAACGAGTTCAGTGCGATTTAAAAATTGTAGGCATATTTTTATGGAGTGGTAATAAAAACCACGATAAAAAGTCATACCATGATTTCAGAGTTGGGCGTAAAAACAAATGTACCTATGACAATGTATTTAGTATTATTTTGTGATAATAACAAATTATTCAATATCGAAACTGATTAATCTCCATTTAACTGATTAAATTTGATAACTTATTATACATGTATTAGATTATTGACTGGAAGCCCTGTAATTTAGTATGATTTGTTTAAAAGTTTTAAAAAGGAATCGTTATTATTTTTAAATTGCTGCCCAACTCTTTCTGTTGATGTATATTATACATACAAATTTAATTTGCCCGTAAAATATATATTTATACGTGATTTACTGATCTACTAATTTACAAGTTGTTCCAAAACAATTGTTAATAATTTAAAAACAGTCTATAAAAAATAATTTTTCTACAATGTTCCGAAAAACACCATTTAGTATGACATGTATGATTACTGGCTCTATCGGCACTCTAAAATTATTAAAAATTCTCCAAATCCATGGATATCTCCATGAGTTTGGGGCATACAACCAACGACAATTTTAATAAATTAGATTTCGTTTGAAACAATTTTTTTATCTGAATAAAACGTAAACAAATGGACGAATGATTGTTCTCGGGAAGAACATTCGATTAATAACAAAAACAAAGTTCAACAATAATGATTATTAAAAAAAAAAAAACATCAACATAATACTTAACTTAGAGGAAGTGATCTTCCATGTCGAGTTGTAGTAACTCAAGTTCTGCGCGACTTTTCCGTTTGCAAAATACTGTCAAACACAACAATCTGAGCATGACGCGGAACTGCGGGCTAAGAAATATGAGCACAAACGCCTTCCATACCGAGTTGGATATGCCCAGCCACAGGGCGGCGAAACGGACATGGCCGGGAACCGCCGGTACACCACCTAGTTGCTGGTATGCTTTGATGGACATCAATGGTGTCCAACAAATCCAAAACGTTACGATCAACACGAATGACGTGACGTGTGTAGGATTGGACAAGTTTTCAGACAACGCTGTTACGTATTCCTGTGTACAATGATAATATAATAATTCACGACCATTATAGTAATAATATAACTTAATACTATAGATACATTGATATACCCACAAATACATTTATGTGATATATCCGATATAGGTAATGGATATTTGTATTAACCACTCGTCATCATTTAAAGGACCATCTGGTAGATGTGTGACGTTTAAATAAATCTCGTTATAATATATTGTTTAATATAACCGATTAGCATTATAATATACAATATTATCGAATACCTATTAATAATATACTATATAATCTATACCTAAACCTACTATTTGTTAGCTAGGAACTCGATTATACTGTTTTTTTTTTTACAATACATTATTGCTCAAATAAAAATAAAAATAATTAATTTGAATAAATATGAAATAAATGGGTTATGCTATTTATAAACACTATATTAGACTAGGAATCTCGTGTCTTAATTACAATATTTAATCATTATGTATATTGCAGTTGTACCTATATTGTTTTAATAGTTATAAACTTATAACATTTCGGCTAGTGTAATACAATACATTATTCACGTATGTATAATGTCAAAAGCCCCAGGGGAATATTCGGTTCACTATTCCAATAAAATCCAATTAAGGACAAACGGAGCAGGTCCCTTTAATTTTTTAATTATAATCAAAATTGAATAAGAAATCTATCGTAATTTTAACAGTTTAACTTGATTAATTTGATTAGAACCCGAATAAATTATTATACTATACATACAACTCTTGTTATTGAAATTGTATGTTTTACTACGATAGTATTAGTAGGTACCTATATAATCAGTGGCGTATACATAACTTTTGTATGGGGGGGGATCAGTTGCAAACAAATTAGGTATGTGCACATTTAAATACCTAATAAATGATAAAACATATATATATTCAATACATTTTATTTTAAATTCTACAAGTAGTTATATGTAGTTATGACTTGTTCGTACAACTGACATAATATTTGTGGTTGATTTTTGTTTTTAGATAATAATAATATTTATTATTTAAGCTATTTTTAGCTATTTTTATATTTCTTTTTCTAATGTGTAGGAAAATGTATTATTATACGCACGGACATGCGGGCGTCGTCTCCGCCGCGTTGATATCGGTGACGGTGGCGACTGGCGACAGCCCGTGGCTGGTCTGCCACATATTATTATCTTATAATAATTTATTATACTTGTATATATAATATACATATTATCAAATATCACATAATACGATTATATGAATATGAAATAAATATATGATTACTGATTAATATTAAGTAAATTATTTTTAATTAATTGTTGAATGTGTTAAAATAAAAATTTACAAAAAATCCTTGCCATTTTTTTTCCTTGTAATTTCCTTACATTAAGTCATTAAGAACACTATTTTATAAAATTTAAAAAAAGGCCTATTGGGGGGGGGATCTGACCCCCACATCCCCCCCCTTGTATACGCCCCTGTATATAATTAACTAGCTTATTTGTGAATATTTTAATTTCCTGTTCAAATATATAATTATACATTTAACGCTAATATTAAATTAACAATTGTTTTGTTTTGTTAAGAACTATAATTGGTTCTTTAATAAATTAAATATTTGACCTAAAATGCTAAAAAAAAATATTTTAACCCAACGACATTAAAAAAAAATATGTGATTAAAGTTGTCAAGAAATATTACGCCACCATTAAGATTTTCAAAGGTTCTACGTTATCAGCTTAAAGGCTAATAATCCACGGGAACTTTAAAAAGTTAAGCTTCAGATGAGAACCAAGAGTAATGTTAAGAAATATTTTTCAAAAAATAAAAATATCAAGTTTAAAAATTATTTAAAAACTTAAAGTGTTGTCAAGGTGAACTAAGGCTCTTAGAGTATGCAAATATCCAACCAACGCTCTACATAAATTTCGAATCTAAAACCAAAGTTTTCAACCCACACTCTAATAATGTAAATTATTTGTTTTGTATTACATTTTAAATTTATTAAATTAATCTTTAGTGTTGTTTAGATTATACTTTCTATACTTTATATCTTAAAAAATTGTTAGTTAAATTAAATTAAATGTACATCTAAATTATCGCTTTAAAAATGCGTGCAATAAATTATTCACAAAAATAGGCATACAAAATACTAAGTATATTACTGTATAGGTATGTAATCAAAGAAAAAGTAACTATTTTATTTTAACTTTTAACCTTACATAAATAAAAGTCGTGTGCAATAATTTATGTTTTCAACCCGACAACTAAATGACGTAAACACTATTACGTACGTTAGTACCTTATTAGACTAGTACTATATAGATGTCGTGAAAAGCAATAGAAACTACAATTATAGAAAAACTTGACGGCAACGATCTAATCTAAATTAATATTTTATGCCTATTTTTGCTTATTTAACTATTGTGGAATATAGACAATAAATAGGGTATAAACTATAATTTATAACCCAGATTCGTATATTATATATGCGTATATTATTGAGACACGACCCAGGAGCCTTTGACTACAAAACTTACATACGCCAAGTGGACCTAGACTCGACCTTGTAACCTATTAGATTCTCAGCGAAGCGATGAATGTATTGATTTTACAATGATATGTGTTTTATTTTTTTTTTTATTTTTTTTTGTGTCTGTCATCACCTTTTAGGACAGTAATGAATTGGATTTTCTTCAACAGTATCTTTTCTGATAGGAAAGTGAATCTAGTTGGTACTTTGGGGGGGTCAAAAGTAAAAATTTCCCAGAAGTTTTCAAAAGCGACGTGAAAAACAAAAGAAAAATTAAGAAAAAACGGGAATTTTTACGCAAAATCTGTTTTCGAGAAAATCGATTTTGGTTTTTGGTGTAACTCTAAAAAAAATGACTGTAGGTATGTGAAATAGACTCCTAGGTTATTGTTTCAAAGACAGATGAAAAAAATTAAAAATCCTTAGTCACAGTTTTTATTTATAAGCATTTAAAGTTCAAATCTTGACAAAATACGAAAAAATCGCAAAAATTAGCAAATTATTTTGAGTTGAGAATTCATAAAAATTTTTCTTTTTAAATCTAAGATTTGAAAATGTAATAGAAGATTATTCATTAGTTTGTCTACCTTTATAAAAAAAAAAATATCCACAATAAAGTCAAATTAAATTTTTATGAGCGTTTGAAATTCATATTTTAGATTCTGAGTGAAGCGATGAATGTATTGATTTTACAATGATGTGTGGTTTTTTTTTATTTTTTTTTATTTTTGTGTCTGTCATCACCTTTTAAGACAGTAATGAATTGGTTTTTCTTCAACAGTATCTTTTCTGATAGGAAAGTGAATCTAGTTAGTACTTGGGGGGGGGGGGGGGGGGTCAAAAGTAAAAATTTCCCCGTAGTTCTCACAAGCGACGTGAAAAACCAAAGAAAAATTAAGGAAAAACGGGTTTTACGCAAAATCTGTTTTCGAGAAAATTGATTTTGGTTTTTGGTGTAACTCTAAAACAAATGACCGTAGGGACATGAAATTTTGACTGAATGTTTATATTAGCATTTTCTATACACCATAAGATTTACAAAATATTTCGACTCTTTTTTAGCTGTTTACGGCCATTGTCAGTTTTCAATTTTTTTAGTTTTTTTTTTCTATAAATATCAATAATATTTTATCTGTTGAGTAAAAAAGCTTGAAAATTTAATAGAAGGCTTCTAGGTTATTGTTTCAAAGGCAGATGAAAAAAATTAAAAATCCTTAGTCACAGTTTTTATTTATAAGCATTTAAAGTTCAAATTTTGACAAAATACGGAAAAGTCACGAAAAATAGCAAATTATTTTGAGTTGAGAATTCATAAAAATTTTTCTTTTTAAATCTAAGATTTGAAAATGTAATATAAGATTTCTCATAAGTTTGTCTACCTTTATCAAAAAAAAAATGTCTAGAAGAAACTTAAATTACATTTTTATGAGCGTCTGAAATGTATATTTTTACAACATTTGATATTTACTCGATTTCTCATGTAACAATTTTCTTATTTTATTGTAATTAAAAAACGAATGACTGTAGATACTTGAAAATTTCACTGAATGTTTATATCAGCATTTTCTATACACCATAAAATGTTGAAAATATTTTGACTCTTTTTGAGCTGTTTACGGACATTGTCAGTTTTCAATTTTTTTAGTTTTTTTTTTTATAAATATCAATAAATTTTTATTTGTAGGGTAAAAAAGCGTGAAAATTTAATATAAGGCTCCTGATATATCGTTCTAATAGCAGTTGAAAAATATTAAAAATACATAGGTACAATTTTTTTTTATAAGCATTTAAAGTTCAAATTTTGACAACATTTATCAAATTTATAATTTATTAATTATTTTGTGGTTATAAATTTATAAATTTTTAACTTTTATGGCTAAGGATTGAAAATTTAAAACAAGGCTCCACGTAAATAGGTTATATAAAAATTACTTGATTCACAATAATATCATCAAATATACTTGGTAAAATCATAGGCTGACTGACCGTTTTCGCTCAGAATCGTTTTTCTTATACAATGATATTATATCATTGAATTCAAATTTAACACCATCCATTACAGTGACCCACTTGTAACCTACTGTACAGCAGAGCGACATCCACTTATCCACCTTTTTTACATTTGATATTCACTCGATTTCTCATGTAACGATTTTGCTATTTTGTTGTTACTTAAAAACGAATAACTGTAGATACATGAAAATTTTATTGAATGTTTATATTTTCATTTTCTATACACCATACAGTTTTGAAAATATTTTGACTCTTTTTGAGCTGTTTACGGACATTGTCAGTTTTCAATTTTTTTTTCTTCAAAGTTTTTTTTTTCTATAAATATCAATAAAATTTTATTTGTTGGGTAGAAAAGCGAGAAAATTTAATGCAAGGCTCCTGATATATTGTTACAATAACAGTTGAAAAATATTAAAATACATAGGCACAATTTTTCTTTATAAGCATTTAAAGTTCAAATTTTGACAAAATGTATCAAATTTAAAATTTAATAATTATTTTGTAGTTAAAAATTTATAAAATGTTCAACTTTTATGGCTAAGGATTGAAAATTTAAAACAAGGCTCCACGTAAATAGGTTATATAAAAATTACTTGATTCACAATAATATCATCAAATATACTTGGTAATATCATAGGCTGACTGACCGTTTTCGCTCAGAATCGTTTTTCTTATACAATGATATTATATCATTGAATTCAAATTTAACACCATCCATTACAGTGACCCTCTTGTAACTTACTGTACAGCAGAGCGATATCCACTTACCCACCTTTTTTATTGAAATTATTTTAAAAAGTATACAATTATAGATAGTATATACTAACGAGCTTTTGATAATATTTATACAATATATTTAATCGTTTAATTGTTTGCACGCAAAATAACTATATAGTTACATGTCCTCAAGCTTAAATACTGTCCTGCTCATTATTGATCATTCGTTTTCTGTATTCAAGCAGACAAACTCCGTGTCTTCACAAGAGATCACTTGGAGCTACTTGACGCCCTTGGTTATATATTGCTATTTGCTATGGCCTATGACCTGTGAGAACTGAAGTAAGTACTGGTCATATACTCATATATATTTTTATCGAATATCAATATTTATTATTTACTAAAAATTTATTTTTTTTATTTCATTAATATAATTGTTAACTGCATGTACATGTGCATGCTAACGTACATAGTATATTTAAATCATAAACAAACTATCGAAAGAGATTTTTTCATTTCATTTTTGGTGCATATTTTGATATTATCTATGCATATTTCAGGCATTTAATCTGCATATTTGAATACATATAAATATATAATAGGGATTTTTACTGCATATAAAATGCACAGTGTAGTTATAACGTTCAACTATTACTGGTAATAACTAATAACAGCTAGACCTGTAATTTTTTTATCGGTGGGAGCCCATAATCAAGTATTGGCGTCTGGGTCACTCAATATAGAAAATGTATAACCAGTCTAAAATTTATCCACATACCCTCCTAAACGGCTGCCCATATAGTTATTATTATTATTATCATCAACCCCTCCGTTTATACCGTCCTGCGAGAGCGGACTCGTAGCTGCAGCAGTACGCGTCTGTAATATTATATGCATATATGTATAGGTCGTCATAATATATATATTATGTCTATAACGTCGATATGATAATATTATTTCGTACCTTGTCATGTGCTAGAAAGCCGCGCCGCAGCCGTCTGATCGCACCATAAATATACACGTACGTGTACAGAATTGTGATCAGACTGGGCCCCAGCACCAGTATGGACAGCGTCACCGAGTACGCCGCCATGCCCTGCCAGTCGAGCATGCATACCGCCGTGTCTTGGTCGAATACCGGATCACCGAACTCGAGCAGCGGTGGGCTACACAGCATCGCTGACGATATCCACGTGAACGCCATCCAGCACTGACACCTGGTGCGCGTCTGCACCGTAAAGTACCGGACTGGTTTGCGTACCGCTATGTACCTGTGAAAAACCATCGCGAGCACACACGTATTATTACATTGTGGGTATATTTTTGTAGTATAAAAATATATTATGTTGTATTATCGTGTGCATCGTAGTCAGAGCGAGACCACACACACTTCACTTCTACGTCTCTACGGACTACGACTTCCTATTGGTTAGGTATAGATTTATATGGAGAATAACGTCGAGTGTCCTGCGATAAAAGTATCACCCTGTATAATATATATTATGTAAGTTATAAAATATCCAATATGTATTATTTATTATATTCCAACGCACCATTTATTATTGTAAATATAGACAGACTTGGGTTCGAGAACTACATAATATCACACTATATTAGGGTCTAATATATAATTTGCTAGGTCTAATAATTACCTAGCCTTAGCAAAGTTTATTGTTATATTAGATAAGTTAGGTTATTAGGTATATAAATAACAGTACAGTAAACTCTCGTTACCTATGTCAAAACTCAAGATACATGCAGTAGATTATTATTGTGTCAAACGTGAAACTTCGATATCCCAAATTTTTCATAATTTCGAAACAATTGAAAACCCCTTGAAATAAATAGCATTACAATAAACTCAATATTTCAAAATGTTGTCTGTGCTTCTTGAGTCTTGAGTTTTTTACTGTATATTAATACCCAATCGTGAGCATAAAAAATCTAAACGGTGAAAAGAGAAGTGGATTATTATTTTACGAAAAAAGTGTTTGATGTGTACCTATATACCTATGTAGGTATATATTAAACAGAATATACTGCAAAAAAATATTACAGTTTAATCATTTTTTCCCGCTTATTCTTGTGTTTAAGTCTGATTTGAAAACAGGCTATTTAGGATATAATATATTAATATGTAGTATGTACAATACAATGCACGTTAACTAAAATGACGCTACTGTACAATATCATGATGTACCTAGCTATTATACGTGATCGCATCATAATGCGGTGTTGTGCACACGCAAATGTCTGATGCGTTATATTTTGGTGGATATAATTTGTCCCTTCTCGTGCTGCAGTTGTCGACGAGAAGAATGTATATATCTACATCGCGCGTGCAAAAATGCAGAACATGCGACTCAGACATGCGATCAAACTGCAGTATAATTATATATATATATATAATATATATGCCTAGTAGGTAGTAAAGTATTAACAATTTTGTCTATAATAAGTCTACAAGGGTGGATCTAAGAATGAAAAACATGGTGTGCCTAGTTAGTGATAACTGATAAACCATAAACATATACAATTTGATAGGTACCTATTGTTGCTTAAATAATACATCATATTTAATAATAACTAATAATGGAATTTTTAAAAAAAATATACGAGAAATCTCCGCCGACTTACATACAACGAACTAGTCATAGTGTTGGCAAGGGTGGGGAGGTGTGTAAGTTCGTGGAACGCATAGGTACTATAAGTATACACGCAATTGGCATAATTGAGTGTTTTACCTCTGAGTACAAAATATATACCACGTGTCGGTGGGACAGACGCTTGAAATCATATATCGTTACAATATACATAATATTATTATTATGTTAGGTATATATACCACTATACTGCATAAAGTTACCCACGCATTTACTAAAAAATTGTTGTTATATCAGCTGACTGAAGGTGATATATTTAAAGCGAAAAATAAAATAGGCATAATAAAAAGTAAATTGTTTTAAGTTTTATACCTAATAATTAATATTGAAATATATATTTTATATTAACTTAATTTTAATTCAAGCTTTTAAAGTGGAATAGCTTATAAAAAAGCAATGTACAAATATGATTTGATATGTATTTGAAACCAGGGTTTTTATTATTATTATAAGTATTTATAAAGTTTAGCAAAGTTGAGTAATTTTATTGGTGAATTTCTAATAATTCACTAATAAAAATTTACTTATAGGTATCACCCTGCTCTTCTACTAATTTTACCTAAAATTCAAATTATGTAATAACAGCATTATTTATAAACAAATAATAAACTTTTAGTTCAATATTCGACGTTTTCTGCTTTAGAAATATAATTATATAGCGATTACAATAATAAACTATAATATTTTATAGAACTTAAGTCATTGTGTTTGGGAAAAATGAAGTATTTAAATTTAAATTATAGTTGTCAATAACTGAATAATAATTTAGAGTACAAAGAGTAACCCTCGTCGCCTCGAATACTGGATGAATTATTTTAAAAGCAGTTAATATCTTATGACGGCGTCGTGTATAGGCAATTTAACACCACTATTAATGTTGTGTGGCTGGACTATAGTAGATATTATTTATTAACTTTTATGACGTGTTCTATAGTATTAATTAATCACAATGAACTCAAATATAGTAGTTTTTGTTTACCAGTGTAATAATAATTGTTATCTTTAAATTATCATTTTACATTATTATAACGAACCAAAATAATAATTATTACTTATATAATTAAAATGCATTAAAATTGTTACCTGTCCACACTAATCCACATAAGTGTGTATGCAGACACGGTCCACAGTGCGACTTCGATGTATCCGATTATTCTACAAGCAATTTTCCCATAAACCCATTGTTGCACGAGTGCTGGATATACGGAAAATGGCACTACGAGCACACCGTAGAGCAGGTCGGCCAGAGCCAGTGACACCAAGTATACATTCATCACCTCTCCTCCACCTATTACATTATATAGATGACGGGTTATTAGAAAAGTTGGATGCAATTTGAATAAAAAAGCTTATATTTATATTTTGGGATGGCATTAATCACTTTAAAATAACTATTTATGTTCGCTCTATTTTGAAAAATTGTGTCGTCGACTGCTTCAATAATGACAATTATATTATGTCAGGATCAGGAAATAATTCATATAATCGATAAATGCATATAATAATACCTCTTATGTTGGTGAACGTAGCGATTATGAGGATATTAAGGAGGATGATGGCGACCGCCATGGTGAGCACCAGCGATGCCTGGGTTAAGGGCTCCAGGTTGTGGTGGGGGTGGGCTTCAGTAATACGTGCCCACCGCCATTGTTGCTATCTGTCACACATCACAGCCTATACACAAATATATAAATGTATCATTAGACGATTATTATTTAAATAATCTTGTTATCACAATATAGGTAGAAATTATGATTAGATACTTCGATAAAATTCACTCAATTATATATAATTCATTAACTAACGCTAACGATACAATGGAACCGATGCATTCATCCGATTTAAGTAGATAGTTTTAAACTAAATAATTATCATTCCCTTATAAAAATGGGAAATTCGTAGAAAATATCCTTGAAAATTTTTTAAAACAAATTACAATCAATACTATAATCTATAGGTACTATATTTTCCTATTTATTATAGGGTAGTTTATTCTTCGAATTACATTATATTTTACGTATTTGATCGTAGAGTTGATTTCATTCAAAAAACTCTTATTATTATATTATAGGTTATGTGTATAACCATTTTATATATTATATTACATATAATATATTCAATGGCTTCTAATAGAAAATCAACACTAATAATGTGTCCAATCGATAATATTAATAGACTTATACAGCTATACATTTATATAGTACATAGTGCATATAGTGCTATTTAAAAGTCCGTAAATAATAAAACTATAATAACTATTGTTACATTTATTTCATAGAAGTAAAAATTAATAATGACGATTTATCAATTTTTATTTATTTACAAATTTATGAAAATTCATCTTTAACCGTAAAATGCGTACTAAATATAGGTAAGTATATACCTTATATTCTGTAGATATTAAAATCAACTTATTGATTGTATAATGTATTGTTATGACTTGTTATGAATGTATTTCGAAATCATAAAATGTCTATAAATAAAAATAATAATATTACAATTGTAGTTCGTTATTAGTCATCAATTTAAATAAGATTATTATACATATTATAGAATACAGAAATAATATAGACGCTAATCATAAATAAATCGTCTAGATTCGTGGGAGCAAAGTGCAAACCATATAATTGCACCACTATTATAGTTGGTGATGTATTAGCTATAAATACCATTGTACTATTTGATATTACTACCACCATTATAATAATATCTATACTATATTAATACTAGTTACTACTTACTATGCTACTGTATACTATAATATATTAATACTACTATAATAATATTGTACCTCGTGATATATACATTACGACATAGATAAAAGATATATCATAGACGCATATCGATCGGAGGACGACGGATATTAGACTTATACTACACTCGCGTACCACCCGTTTAGCGCTTCATGCGATAAAGAACACACGATAAATACGAGCGACCTGGCGAAACGATTACGCGCGATTTACGAGAAGTTCTAACTATTGTACTGTAGAGTACATAGACGCACTGCCGTGTCCATCGTGTAAGAAATCACGCACAGGATAACGATTGAGTGTTTTGAGAAAAATCTATCGGGAAAAAATTAATAAACAAGAGACGCTACAGCAGCGACGGATGACTAAAATTGACCGTGCACGTTGCGGGGGCGGTGAGGAGACGATAAAGGGTCGGGCCGTGGAAATCTAAACGGTGCGAGTGTGTACACCTATACGTCATAATATATACGCATTACACTCGAAAAAATCACCGGAACCAATATGAATCCATTATTATTTACAATAGATGGTCATCATTGAGGTGCATCCTGCGATAGACGGTACAGGTGTAGTGCGCGTATCCATATTTGAAGAGTGCACGATTGGCGACGACATGACTGCAGTGGTGGCGGTGAAGTTTTGTGGTAAAAATGATATGTAACGTTATTACGTAGACTTTCGGGAGACGTGTTAGAATATTTTCACAATAGGTAATAATAATAATTCGTCGATACCACTTATCACTATAATGGACAGTACTCCCGCGGGTTACTCGTCACTGCCGTATAATATAATATTATTTAATAGTTTTTGATTTCATTATTCGTCGCGAATATCACTCCGATGTTCACCGTATCGTCCGCACTGTCGTTGAGGTGTAAATCGTCGTACAATATTATTAAATGCGATAATGAACCATTCCGACCGGGCGATGACTGCGTTTACGGTGCGCGAGTACGTATCGTCATCGGGTCCGAGTGCAGTGCGTATACCTACAACCTACTGCTATAGACAAGACGGCGAAAAAAAATTTGACCCAGACCGGCGCGCGTTTACCTACCCCCGAGACGATATCGGTGTAGCCGCCGGACGCGTATACTCGCCAATAACCCCAACGGGCGATGATTGCACCACGATAATAATGTTAAACATTAAAAAAAACGATAAAACATCAAAAATAGGCTACAATCCGAGACGACGATCATTACGCGACGACGACGACGACGACGACGTTGGAAAGTACACGAACTGAAAAAATACCCGTATGCGTGGCGTATACGATATAATATAACGTTATGTATATCGTGATAGAATATACATAATATTATTACATATACAATATATTATATTAGTGTGTGTGCGTGCGCGTGTGTCTGTGTGTACGAGTGTACGTGTATGTGTATGTGTGTGTGCTCACCAGATTCCGGTAACATGGCGGTCGCGCTGACGGGGTCGAAGTGCCGCAGCGGATGAGATGAATAATAATTGTAATTGTCGTGATGATTATAATATATTATAATGTTTATATATTATACATATATATATTTACAACGCGATGGATATTGTACGAAACATGGTGTGTATATTATAATTATTGTTAATGGGTAGACGTGGAAAGCGAAAAAATTGTTTTAGAAAAAAAAAAAAGAAAAAAGAAAGATATTGTACACGGAATGTTGCAAGAGCTACACTACTACCACTATTATACACTGCGGCGGCCGAATCGCGCGCCTCCCCTTCTGACACGCGCGCACCTAGCACGCAACCCCCCCCCCCCCCCCGGACACCGCCGACAGCTACCCGCGACCCCACGACCCGCTCACGCACACACACGATCGGGAAAGCTCTCACACACACAAATGGGAAAGCTCACACACACACACACACAACGTACCGTCGCCGTGCCCTCCCCTCGTTGCTACCCGCTCACTCTAACCACCCTCGCCGACAAATTTCTCGGCCTTGCCTTACACGCGCACACACATACAAAAGTGCGCGCGTGCGCGCAATTCACTACTGCGCCCTCCATGCACCACCCGGCAACCACCCCACCACCGATGGGCGCACTACCCTTTGAAAGTTTGTACTGACGCCGCCGCGTGACGTCAACCAAAGGACGCCACAGCATTCACGGCTCCAGTGTGTCCGTGTCGTAGCTGCGCTTATCTGACTCCAGTAGACGCGGGCTGCTCTTGCCGTTTCTACGCTTTAGCACTCACAAACAATCGTGCGCGCGCATTTACGTAAAAACACACGTAGGTATATACGTCATATACGATATAACCCAACTCTCGAGCGCGCATACGCGCAAATACCAGAATACAAATGTATATATAGACATATAGAAGTATTAAATACATAATATAAAAAGTGTATTGTGTGATATATTATATAGGTGTTTACCTATAACGCGCCCAAGCTCTTTCAAAACGTTTTTTGCACCACATCTAACGTTCGCGTATAACCGATTGGCGGTTATTATGCCTACCTATAAACCTTATACGTACTTGTTTTCGAAAGATATCCGACAGTAACCGCTTGTAAGTTATTATACATTATTCTAGTAAGCAGATATAAATTCGTACAGACGTATTGATACAAGTTGTTTTATTATAATGTGCCTACCTACCAATATAATATGATGGTACCTAGTATAGTAGTATCTATGGTAGTATGGTACGAACCTGGGGTCGGCTATAAATGACTAAATAGGCTGAAGCCTGAAGGCCTGATATACTTAGATATTAGGTATATATATTCCAAAAATACCTTTTTTGCACTTTTTTGTAAAAATATGTAATACTTACATGTTACCTACCTATATAATATAGTATCTTATATTTATAACAATAAATGCCAAGAAAGTACAAAATAATTACAATACGTTTATGGTTCATCACTTTTTAGTTTTTGCAATATTATATTATTATTTTATTACCTACCTACCAAGGGCGTCATTTCAACTTTTTTTTTGTTGGTACCAAAATGTTTGCAGGCCATTTAGATTATTACCAGGCCACAAAGGAAATTTTTTTTTGGGGGGGGGAGGTTGACCTGGGGACAAAAATTGTAGAATATTTGTATAATTTATTTAATTTGTCACTTATATTAATATGAAAACATCACAATATTGTTTCTATTTTTTACAAACACATAGTAGGGTACTTTTAATGTATTTATGTTATACTGTGGATACCAGTGTACAGTGGTATTTACACTTGGTAAATAAATTTATGGGTATAAAATATCTAACCGAACCTAACCTACACATTTTTTCTCCCTACATACTCAAAATATATAATATAGCTATCTTAATAAAACCAGAAATTTATTTTATGGGTACCCTACTTCACAATGTCTGTGTTATAATTTTATCAATTATAATATTGTGGGACCACAAAACCACATCAAACATTCTTGGAAATTCAATATTAGTACAATACATTTTTTTTAGTACTGTAAAAATATAAAATATATATAATATAAAACACTTAGGTATATCGGCGCTTATATTTATTGTTGACAGGCCAAAGAAGGCGTTTTAAAAAAAAGTTGGTGCAAATGTACACCCTGTACCGGCTGCACCCCCCTCAAATTACACCCCTGCTACCTGCAATGAATACCGGAAAAAATTCCCAGACTACAACCACATGCAACATGAACAAATATTTTTTAAACGTTAATTAGAATCTATAATTATCATTTACCACATTATTAATATTCAATTACAAATGCGTATATTATATTATATTATATTATTAAAAAAATTATACATTATATATAATATTTTGTTTCAAACAACTTCACAAATATAGCATATAAAAATATTTCGAATGGTCGATACATCAAATAATAAAGTTAAAAACATAGTATACAAAATATAGGTAATAATAATAATAATTATCAAACAATAATTTATTAAATGTAGGCACAAGGCATATTACACATAATATATTAATATATTATAATATAATATACGTATTTGTAATATTATATATTAATAATGTGGTAAATGGTAATTATAGATACTAATTAACGTTTAAAAAATATTTGTTCATGTTGCATGTGGTTGTGAGTAATATTGTCTGGGGATTTATTTTCCGGGGATTTTTTTTCCTGGGGATTTTTTTTCCGATTTCCACCCGCAATACGCAAATAGGTTTGCAGCAATTATTATAAGCTAATATAGGTACGATATTATTGTATATAGGTTCATATTTTGAGTTTGTGTACTTTTTTCATTCTTAAATCTACCCGTGGAGAAAATAGACATACCACCAACGCACCTACGCATTGGCTTATACATGTCAATGACGCAGGATTATAATTTATAGGATAAAATTGTGATGGGAGATAACTTCTTTGGATAGAGGACGTATCGGAATGTATACAGTATATGTATCGTGTACAAAACTGTATGCAGTTTTGCTTCTATATCACCTATATCAGTTTTGTCCCAATATAACTTACAGTATAAGTTATCTTACAATTACGAGCACCAACGACCTACCTACTTTTAGTCACCTCAATATTGGCTATTGCTATCTATCCTCATGGCCCTATGCCCCTATATCTCTCTTTTATACATATGTAGATAATACCAGCAGATTTTGTTCAAAATATATACCAATTTAAATATCTACTTAATTTACAGGATGATTAACCAAGCAACCTCTCGCCCATTTTTTCATTTAATAATGAATTTATTCAAATTCTGATTTTTGGAATTTTCAAATATGTATTCTCACTCAAACCACATTTTTCAAATTCTCGAATATTATTTTAACTACTTACATAAGGAATGTCCTGTGGTGATATAAACTTCTGTTTTTCAAATAAGAACCCCCTTTATTACTTTAAATTATTTAATGGATAATTTTTTTTAACATTTTAATTTTTGATGTACTTACCAAATTCAAAATTTTGAAGAGTAGTTTCTTAGTTATTGAAATGTTTATACTAATGATATACTTTAACCCTTAACAATGGTTTTACTAAAGTATATAAAATAGATGTTAGATTGGATCTAGTATTTATTATAGGATAGTTGGAAAATCAAAATCACCGCAATAGGAAAAAAAATGACAGGTAACATTATACCGGGGATTGCTAAACACAAACAATTTATAGGAATTATTTTATAAATTATATATTAGAAATTAAATTAATATTGTACCTATATTATTGTTAAAAAAAACTATTATTTTATGAAAAATGTATGACACAATACCGATGTTTATAATAATAATAATAATAATAATATAACAATTGTATATAAATGAATGTATAAAAAAATAATAACAATAATTGTCTTTTACCCTATATTATATATATATATTATAAAATAAATATATACCACGATACCAACGCTTATAATAATAATTGTATATAAATTAAAATGTAAATAAATATAATATGTGATGGTAGTATATAATATTATGAGATTATATTACCTAATCAGCCACGAACTTATAATAAAATAATAATCATAATAATATTAAATATAAATGAAAATGTAATGTGTTTATAATATTACCCAGTCATTGCAGCGTTTTCTGATATTATGAGTGGTCGCTTTTAGGAAGTAAGACTCTTCAACATTTATTTTAATAACTTTGGATTCTTGTAAATAGTTCTCTCATTCTTCTTTCTGTAGTTTGAGTCAATCCTAGTTTTTATTTTGTTGAATGACTCACCTACATAATTTAAAGCCAAGAATTACATATTAATCACGTCTATTTTGAGTAAGGACTAGGGATACTGTTAAAAATGTCGAAAAACAATATTGTAGCATATATTTTATATACATATATTATAATATATAATATGTAGTAATATTGTATTTTTAACATAATTTACAATATACAATCTATAATTTATAAAATAATTTAATTCTTATAAATTATTTATATTTAGTCAAATTTAGTATAATTATACTGAGGATTTGTTTCCTCTATTCTTATTATAAGTAGGTATATATTTGGACCATTTTTACAAATTATTAATGTTGTTAGATTAATATTAATCACTAACATTTACAAATCATCATTGCCAATATCTTCCAAAATACAAATCTATTATTATGGATCTATTATCCTTAGCACAAAAAGTTAAATAACTCAAAAACTACTCGTTCAAATTTTGATTTAGGTAGGTATCTACAATATTTTTGGAAAAATATTCACTAGAGAAGAGTGGTTCTCATAATCTCATTTAAAAAACAGAAGTTTGTATCTTTACAGTATACTCCTTAATAGTTGTACAAGATATCTCAAAAATTTGAAAATATTGTCTTTATTCTTTAAATTTATTTAAAAAATCTAAAAATCTGATTTTGAATACTTACTGCATTATTGAAGAAACTAAGGAGGTGAGCGTATTTGGTGAATTACTCTGCATAATACATCGTTACATATTTATATATTTTCATTAGGTAGGTACGCAGAAAAGTAGCTATATAATAATGTTCCAAATAAAAATGAAAAAATATGAAATATTAGGTATATATAGTTACCTACATGGCTATTGGCTACATATTATATAATAAATATTCCACACGGTTTTAGCGCCAAATGCCGATTTGAAATTACGTAGGTAGGTTAAAAATTATCAAGTATCAGCCTAGTATTTAAAGAGCTCTGGATGCATATATATAGAAGGGCCAAGAGCCCCTAAAAATGTTATTTAAAAAATGATAAAAAAGTGCTAATTAACAAGTAGGTAGTGCAAAATATTATATTTTTTTAAAGGTACCTAATTTAAAATACACACTTATGTTAACTACATAGTTATAGTAATTATTTATAATTCTAAAATATCATATAAATAATACCTTATAATATAATACAACTTAATATTTTTTAATGTGATTCTAGTTGTGTAATTGATTTTGTTTGTCAGTAATTTTGGTAAAATGATAATACTATAATAGTATTATAATTTTTAATGATATAATATATAATAATATTCAATATCCAATATTCATAGTACTATCGGGGGCCCCTCAACAAAAATAAGGCCGGGGGTCCCGGACGCGTTCGTGGCCTTGTGGCTATCGCTACTGGTCATGATTCGCGATAAAAAGTAGATATCCATCTCTCATTCTCACACATTTCTATTTCCTACCGGATGTCCGGCTACTAACCAATCTTCCCTTCCTTGTAAAATCGTAATGATACCTATAAAGTATGTCAATTTATGTACAAATAGTCCATAGATACGATGGTAATATATAGGTAGTGCATTAGTACGTGACAAAAGGTAATTTTTAAAGTAATTGTTCCTGAGATTTACCAACTTTTGGGAGGTGGGTATCATTTTTTATATAATCTCATCAATTACCTACCCATGATATTGTTCATCACAACTTTAAACAATAATATTACTTAGGTATGTTTTTACAATAATCAACAATGGTGGCAATTAATTATAGCAAAACTAATAGGTACCCAAGTAATAACTATAAAAAAAGTTAAGTTTACTACTCTAAAATGGTAATGATGAAAATAATAATATTAACATTTTTGGATACTTATGATTAATATTCTTAAACCTTCTAAGTTATATAATATTAGTACCTATATGTTGAATAACAATAAAATTGACAACTCAAATATTTGTCATGGATTGAGTTAACAGTAGGTAGTTGAGGCCATATTAAGATTGAAGGTAAATAATAATTCCAGGCTTAAATGTAAGCCCACACTCCATTACCTCAATTACACATTAGACAAGAATATTGCTTTGCTTTTGACTACCTAATGATATTAATGCCTTGATGGCACTTTAATTGTTCTCATAATAAATTATGTATAAGTTATGTTATATAATTTGTATGAACTACTTATGAAATACCTTATGTTAAATTTCCAAGACTTAGGTATTAAAATTAACATTTTTATCGCATCTATTATTTACTAATCATTTATTATAATATTACTAACTGTCATTAACTTATAAACCCAATAGCAACCACACGACATACCATATAACAGTGGAATAAATATCAATAAAAATGAATCGAAAATTGCATTGTGAATAATAGATAATGTAATGATTTACAATAAAATAACTAAAATTGTTATCAGGTAAAAATGAGAGCACGTATATTTTAGGTTACCGTCATGACTTAAATATACAAGGTTATTGCACTTAGCATATATTGTTATGAAACAAAAATAAAATTGCAGCATTAAGGTACAGTCTGTATTTTAGTATATAATATCATAGTATATAGCCAGTATAGGTTGTCCCCTTACGCTGCCATTTTAATTCCTTAACGTGATAAAGTGATATAGTGGGGATACTATTGCAATAACATTGTATATTTAAGCCATGGTTACCGCAAGAACAACTTATGAGGAACTTTATCTTACATTTTAAAGTCTTGGGTGTTGGAATTAAAAATGTGATGAATTTTCAAGAACAAAATAATTTACATTTTATTCACGATTTTCATAAGAATCTGAATTTTAAATGCTTATAAAAAAAAATGTGACCCGGTATTTTAGATAAATTTAATTCTGGTAAGAGTAACTTATGAGGAACCTTGTATTTCGTTTTCATGCTTTTTTACTAACAAACAAAAAAACATTATCATTCGTTTTTACAAATTATTTTCAAAAGTAGTGGGAAATTTGTAAGTATGACATAACTAATGTACAAACTAGATCTAATTTGCTACAAGAAACCACTCTCAAAGTTGAAGATTGAAGCAGCATTTTACTGATCCAAAAGGCTAATAGAAAAATAAACACACACGCACATCAATATATCATTATTCATTATAAAACCAATATATTCATTGATTAATATTTATGAATTATAAGTAATGACAATTTTTTTTAATGATTTATTTATGTGGATAAAAAATAAAAGTATTTCCAACTATAAAAAAAGATTTATTTTCATAACATACCTACAATTGAATCCATTTAAGTAGGTGTAATAATATTAAAAAAAATCCAGGTTGAAGTAAGCAAACAAAATCAATTAAGTGATACATAATAACCAATATATAAGTTCTGGCTCATGAAAATAAAAATATAAACTACTATCGTTCAAAATTGATGTGAGAATATTTTTCATTATTATAAACAAATTATCCTTTTCGTAGGTGATGTTGAGTCAGCAACACCTGAATAAACATAAATACATTTTTTAATTAAAATTTTATTAATATATAGTATGAATATAATAAAAATATTAAAGCCTATTGTAAAATCATATACTTAGTATTTAAATCAAAGAAAATACCTTAAATAACTTTTTTCTTTTATATGTTTTTAATATTCAACATAAATACAGACAATACAGTACATTATACAGTATATCCAATGAAAACATAGTAACTTTGTATTGCTATGATAATATAGTTTTCATTACCACACCACTTCAAATTCATTTGTGTTCAAAGAATATCCTTTACAGTGTACATATACATATATATATAAGAATATATAAAATGTTCATTATTGATCATGTTTTATTAATATATAAATAATAAATAATTATAAATAAATAATATATAAAATATGAATATATATATTAAATAAATTATAAATTTGTAATCTGGATACAACAAATAGTTAAACATTTAAAAGAAAAATCAAATATTTATCGTTTTCTTAGCATGCATTAATTGTTTGAGACATAGGCTATTATCAGTACAAATTAATACAACATAAATTATAGAACAGGTCAAATAAAAAAATTATACATCCTAGACTTTCCATTTCACTGATTAAATACACACCTTATACCTACCATATTACAGTTTTGACAAATTGGACGGCGTTCGATGAGCTCGCCCTGTATAAAAATCTACCACACCATCATGTTGTGCCAACAATGAGGAACATACTGGTGTCATGATCACCATCAAATCAACACCATCAAATCAACACCATCAATATCAACAACACCATCATCATCATTGGCAAATGACGCCCCAATTAAGTTCATTTAACCATAACAACTCACATTCCTCCTATATGAATATAAAATTCAAACTATTTTATATGGATATAATTAAATTAGATATCAAAAGGATAAGAATAATTACAAAAAGAAATAAATATTGTTTATATCAATTTTTTTTTTTTAAATTTTACGTTAAATTAAGTTACAAATGTTATTTGCTAAAAATTAGTCCAATAAAAAATAATCCATTGCTTATTTATATAAATATATCAATTTGAGAGTTCAAGAAGAATATAGAAGAATTTTATACTTAAATATATTTGAGGGTGGTAGATGTTTTACACAATTTTATTAAAATGTTAACTTTTTAAATTAATTAATATGTATAATTACATAATTATTTACAAATGCATTGTTTACCATTTTAATATTTTGAACTTGAATTAAAAACAGATCTTATTTTATTTATTAATAACCATGAACATGTGTAAAATGAAATATGAAATCCAATATAAGACACTACTATTAACAGTTAACTGTATTGGTCAGTTTCAAAATGTAATATAAATAGATATGTAAAGAGACATAACCTTTTTTAAATTCTTTATCTACAACTAAAATATCACCAGAAAAAAATTACTGTCAAGCTACTATTTTAGAATAAAATCACATGCCATATTTGTACTAAAATAGCTACTTTTTAAGTCAAAAAAATATATTTTATTATTGTAAAAGTACACATTTTGTTTAAAGTGTTCAAAGCTAAATTTATTGAGTTAAAAATAATGTTTAATACTTTAGTATACAAATATGGAAATACATTATGTTATTACTTTTAAACACAATTTGAGTGGTCTGAAACATAAATAATTTTTCAACTTGAATGCATAAAATAGCTAATAATATAATTAAATGAAAAGTAGAAATAGTCTTTTTCTTTATATTTAAAAAAAATAAAAGATCAAAATTTCCTTGCTTCATTAGAAATATTATTTCAGTAAAAGTTTATTAAGTGTTAGAAAAGCTGCATAAGATATTCTTCAAAGCCAGTAATACAATTTATAGTAATTCATATAACATCACAGATATAGATACTCACTAACTAGTCACTAACTTATAATAAGAAATTAAATCACTATTCACTATTTTGATACATCAGATGATTCTTTTATTAAAGACTCTATCAATGTCTATAAATTTTTTGAAAATAAATTATATTTTTTACTATATTTTAACATAATAATTTTTAAGTTTTTACTGGTGTGAACCTACCTATCAGAACAAGTATTTTTATTTCATATACCAAAGTAGTAATTGTTGATATGATATAAACTATGTATATTTTGATACTTATTAGTTATAAATATTTAAAGTTTAGATAGAGTAGTGTACTAACATTTTGCGTGGTACTTTAAATATTTATAAGTTATAACTCATAAACTACTGTTCCAAAATGTGATTTTCATATCATAAATTACTTTGAAAAATATTTCGATTTAAAATAAGAAAAAAAAATTGTATTTAGTTATTCAAAAAAGTAAAAACATAAAAAAACAATAAAAGTACAATGGTTTCAAAACCATTATGAGATAATGAATGTTCTTTGATAATGAATCACCCAGTATAAAAATTTTTAATTTTAATTAAATTGTGATGATTTAATTACATCACAGTTTGTCATCAAAATGATGTAAATTATATTCAAGGATTAAAGAATTAATCTATTTTATTAACTATGTATCTGTATACTATATGATGTTCTGCATAAAAGCCAAAAGCTAAACATAAAGTACTAATACCATGTCTGAATGTTACATTATTCTAAAAATAAATTATATATTAGATTTTAAACTAAGTTAAGCACTATTATCGGGAAAATGAAAAGTGGCCGCTGATGCTCACGCTCCTGGCGGAGGAGTTTTGTCACAGTTTCACAAAATAAAGCGCGCACATTTTGAAATATTAGATATGGATATAATTATTAATTACCCAATACAAATGTACAAATTATAATGATGCAGTAAACCAATTTCAGAACCTCTGTTTATCGGAAAAACAAATGTTTCTATTAGATATATTTGCAAGCGGCCACTTTTCATTCTCCCGACTATAGTAGTGTACCTATTTTTTTACAGAATTTCTTTAATAAAATGATAAAATTTAAAATTAATGATCCAATTATCTTTTATGATTTATGATCAATAAATAGTGTATATTATAGTTTATATATATAGTGAAAACTAAACAGCATGCTGAGCAAGTGATAAAAAAAGAAGAATATTTGAATACAAATTAATATACTTTAAAATGTATTTCTCCTATTAAAAATAAAAATAATTAAATAACTAAAATTATAATAAGTTACAATATATTTTTTGTAATATTATAATTTTAAAATAGTTGAATGCATAAATTCAATTTATTAAAAGATCGCATATCTTGTATTTTAATACAACTATACTTAATATATTGTTATAAAAGAAACTCTTGTAGATATAAAAACTAAAATTGTTTTAATTAAATAAACAGCAAGCAAAGATAGTTTATCACCTCTATGCTTTTAATAAATAGAGCCGACACCAATAAAATAAAATATATAAACCTCAAGATCAATAATTGAAAAAATACATTTTATAAAATATTAGAACACCTAGAAAATACGAAAATATAGAATAAATTATATCAAAACTGTTTTACCAATTAACCAATGTGTGAGTATTTCTTAATTTCTTATTTTAACTTTTAGTGAGACTAAAATTATACATTATATGTATTATTGTATAAGTTGTTACAGTGGTTGATCAATGCTCAATTGTACATCAATTTATAATTACAATATGATAAATACATATTCAAAATAAGAATTAATATATTTCCAAAGGAAAATGTATTTAATAATTATTAAACATAATTACCTTAACGTCTGTAACCATAGTTGACTTCTTTACAGGAACGTGAGAAGTGTCCTACTCGATTGCAAGAGTAGCATCTAAGTGAATCACGATAACTGTTGTTTCTTGATGACCTACGACTGAGTCCACGCGTTTTTGCAAAACTTACAGTTAAGAAGCTCCCATACAATTCCCTGTATAAAAACACATTGGATTTAAAAATTAACCAGTTACATACAAAAAAAATAGAAAAATATTCACAGTAATATATTGTTATAAATACTAATTATTTATAAGTTTTAAGAACATAATTGAGTAATTTTTACAGCATAGATATATTTTTAAACTCACTAAAATCAGTAATAAATAATTTTTTTTATATTTTTAAAGCACCATACCTAATTATTTTCATTGGAATGGGGGATGTTCAGTTCTTTTTTAAAAATTTTTATCTATTTATCTTGCAAAATTCTATTTAAAAATATGTTCAAATTCTATTAATATTCAATTAATTTTTGCTACAACGTATTAATACTTTATAACAGTTATAGAATATGTACAAATAATTTGTTTGCAGGAAATTAATTAAGTATAACATACTTTATATTTAACTAATTAATATTAACAACTTAATAATATGATTGTAAGTGGTATAATTATTGTTAATTATTTGTCTCCATTTTTCATACAGAAAATATACTCAACTTATGTTTAGCATAATCGATAGTCATTTTATTTTCAATATTTAAGTATAATTACCTATCATCAAAGATTAAATAATAATTTGTTTTCTCCTAACAGTTTCCTTCAACATTTTCCTTTTAATGCGAGTAATAACAAATTTTAAATTATATATACAAAGCGTCAAAAATCCGTGCTATTAAATTGTTGTTCTATTTTTATTAATCACATAGTTCCAGATTATCATTTGTATTATTAAATTTAAGCTAAGCTTAAACTATATATATTTTAATCTATGTTAGAATTATAGTATACGCGGGTACTAATGTTACTTTTTATTTTATTATTATACTTTATCCAACATAAGAAGTGACTTGGGCGGATGACTTATACACATGGGACATGCCATTGTTTTGTGTATCGGTTACAGGTGGTTGATTGTAGAGGAAACAGTTGTGTGTGACCTGTGCATCACCAACTAAAACCATTCGCTTCTTATGTTGAATAGAGTATATAAGTTACATAAGTAATAATTGACTAGAAAATTGTGCAAATTATGACAACACTTTTGAGTCCGTAAAAGAAATTAAATTTTTATCTAAATTTATAAGTGATACAATTTTACAAATAAATGATTTTAAGCAAGGCGAAACATTTTCAGCAATGGAGTCCATAATGCATTGTATGGACAGTCTGAGACACACAACCTAATTCTTAATATTAATAAGGATAAAACATTAGGTAGACAAAAAAAAAAATGTTTAAGGGCGATGAAAAAAACACTTAATTATTGCTTTAAATTTTTTTTTTTTTTCATTGTTTGATTTATACTACACACTCAGTTAATTAATACACATAATTGATTCTCCACTATACTCAAAAGTATACCCTAGAGTTGTGTTTCCCAAACTTTATACAATGGCAACCCATAAATTAAATCTTTAATGGGTACATGACCCCCTGCTAAAAAAAAAATATCAAGTGGGTATGCCATAAATAAATAATATTTTTATTATACCTAATCAATTTTATCATTGGATTTTTATAAAATACAATACTGAATAATAAATACATAATAAATAAATAAAATAAATTATAAATAATACAAAAAAATTTGTATAATATGAAAATTGAGACTTCATGACAAAGTTGAAATAGTCTGAATAGGCATTTTCGTCGAGAAATCCAACGTACTTCTGAGTGAAGTAAAAATGATTTAACATTTTCTTCACAGAGTTTGTAAAACAATCTACTATTTAATGTTCCAGATTTAATAAAATTAATAATTTTAACAGATTCACTAGGAACTTTATCTAATTCAGTTGAAATTTTTTTTTGACACAAGTGCCTCTCTGTGAAGCATACAATGAGTCCATTCGTTATCTGGGGCGACTCGATGTTATACATTCTAAAATACTAGTTGGACTTCACATTATTATTATACAATATAGAGGTATCAATTTACAACTAAAATAACTGTAATCCGAATCGTAACTGCGAGTTGCGACCCATCAAAAAATTTTGCGACCTATGGTTAGGTTTACTTTTAGCTTTGTTAGCTTAAAAATTAGAGTGAATCGACCAAATATGAAACTTAATGGTAAGAACATTATCCATGTACTCATGTTAATTTTTTAAAGGTAATTCAAATTTTTAGCAAGTTGAGCATTTTATACAAGCAACTTGCTTAAAAAACTCATTATTGATAAAAACCTACATACTAATGCAGTTAATGTTCTTACCATAAAGTTTCATAAAAGATCAATTTACTCTTAACAAAGCTAAACCCAAACTGCTAACTGTACATTTTATATATTCCACACTTGTAAAACGAAAACAACAAATACGGGTGTAGCATCCTCCTAATGAATATTTTATACCACCTTTTTGGAGTTTAAGAACTGAAAAATCATGTATAGTTTATTTTATACAGTTATTATCTATATATATAAAAATAAGTGTACATTTTGAATAAATTTTATAACTCAAGATCCACCCAACCGATTTCGATAAAAATTTCAGGACATATTAAGATTGATATGTAGATGGTTTTTGTAGGCTGTGGGATAAGTGGTTCCGGAGTTATGGCCTCTTTAGTGCACACCTGGCAACATGGCCAAAAACAACAACATTGTCTATACTCTATTCGGAATGAGATTGTACCCCGGCGGCCAAGTTGTGCGCATGGGCGTGGCTTTATTCCGTGCCAGCGTCCAATGCGTCACCGTAGTGGGGATGACGTCTGACTATATGTCTGACCACGGTCCAACAAAAACTGGTCGTCGCCGGGCTACGATCTCATTCCGAATAGAGTATATGCAATTATTTTTATCTATATATATAACCCTAGCAACCATTAAAAACAAAAATTTTGATTGTGATCACTTCCCTTTTTAAATTAGCCTACGACACTCACAAAGAATGTGGCTTTGTATTGGTGAAAGAATTTTTGAAATCGGTTCAGTAGGTAGTTTCGGAGTTTATCCTGAACATACAAACAAACGCTATCATTTTATATATTAGTATAGATATAGATAAAATGAATGTTTGAGTGTAGATTAGACCTCTGGGAAGAAGATAGGCTAATTTAAAGTGTTAAATTAGTTTTTTTTTTATTCATCGGATTTTAGTACGGTTGCGTTAGGCTTTTGTATTAATTGATTATATTAATCCTCCGTAGGTGGAATTAAGTAAAAATGACAAACTTGGTACAATTTTGATACTTTAGAGTTAAATCATACACTTACGTACACTGCCTACCTGATAATACACTGCTGCAAATCAGAATTTTTATTCCGGGCAACAAAAAAGTTAAGATAAATTTTGAACACCATACACCGAATATTAAATAACGAATTGAACAAAGTTTGAGTCATATAGAATTGGTACATTTAACGGACAACAAAGTGCCAGCAGGATCAGCTAGTTATAGATAATCATTGGTATATAAGATTTTTAAAAACTAAATGAATGTAAAGAAATATATTAATTATTTAATATTATTTTCTACAACTTACATTCCATTAGTACGTTTTTGTGCTTCAGCAGCATCTTTATCTCTTTTGTACACTACAAAAGCAAAACTTGGTCTGGTTCTTGACATCCATACTTCAAGTAGTGTACCATATCGTTCAAACTCTTTTTCAATATCACGTCTTGTTATGCTGCTTCCTAATTCAGTGAATAAATACATCATCAGTAATTAACTGAAATATACAATAATATATTTCATTATCTAATAAATGGATGATATACAAAGGGTGAACTATAAATCAAAAATATTTGTTTTTACTAAAACTATCTACTTTACAATAACAAAAAATTTAAATAGCCTTAAATAGTCACTAGTCAAATTGAGCTATAGGTGGTCTAAGTACTAACCGATGTCTCTGACATGGAGCCTGTGTTTATCGACCGGCGTCTTGCTCCTGCTGCGACTGCGGCTGCGACTTGATCCCGAACGGCTTCTAGAATAGCTGCGTGATGTCCTACGGCTGCGCGAACGGCTGCGACTTCTGCTCTTAGAGCGACTATGGCTCTTGCTTCTCGACATGGTGCACTACGGTATATAAATCACATTATTAAATGACGGCATAATTTGGTTTAATTGGTTGATGTGGCTAACATTTATCATAATATCATACACTAAACGCTAAAACGAACACTTACGTCTCACTAAACTCAGTTATGCGTCTCCTACCACACATGAACTTAAATTGTATTGATGGGCAACGTTTTGAATGAGTTCATAAAATTAAAAACTCACTAAATGGAACGATACGAAAATTAATAGAAAAATGTAGATGAACAAAAAAAGCCGATCGAAATATTGTGCAATGTGAAAATTCTATCAGGAAGGTACAGTTGTGGCAAATGTGAAAACGTCCAATACCCAATGTAAGCCGCAGAGACCACAGAGTGCAAACGCATCAATTAAATAGGAATTATGGATACATATTGTAATCAAACAATAATGAATTGTCATGGAAAAGCAAAACGATAGCAAACATTCCCCTACCGTGGTAAATGATTCATTTTCGGCCATACTTCATACAATATACCCGATATATGCGATCTTTGGTATTCTGTGGTATGAACCACACAACAATATTACCAAAAGAAAATTCATATTTCATATGGCGGGGCTTCGTATGGTATTATACTATTATCTTAAGGGGGCTGCAGTCGGTTTTGTCAAAAGGCTTTCTCTTTTTATAGAAGCCTTTTGAACAATCTAAACATTAATTTTGATTGTTATAATGTTTTTCAATATATTTAAATTCCGTATCATAAAATAAACCTTAAGGGGACTAGGGGAGGCTCCAGTCAATGAAAAAAATCTGGAAGAATTTGGTTTGACAAATTTTAATTTTGAAAACGGATTATGATTGATCAACAAGTTTACTAGGGAATGATTGAGGCGATTTTGAATATTCCAATTATTGTTAGTGTCATAATGAATAATATACATAGAAAAATATCATATTTTTATTCTTGGATATCACTGCTAAAAAAAAATAATTCAAAATCACCTCGATTATTCCCTACTAAACTTGTTGATCAATCATAATCCGTTTTCAAAATTAAAATCTTTCAAACCAAATTCTTCCAGTTTTGTCTAGCTTATTGGTCTAAAAGTCACTTTTTTTCCATCGACTGCAGCCCCCTTAATATATCATTATAATTGTTGTGAATCGTAATAAATAATAATGTAAATATGTAATAAGAATTTAATTAATTAATTGACAGTTCTGCACTGTCCACGTATTATTATATTATATATTTTCAAATATAGAATGTCAATTTATGCTAAAAATCACAAACATAATTTATTGTCGATTGTTTATACGAAATAGGAATTGTCGTAATGGACGTAATTTAGTATTGATATATTTAGTTTGTTTAATTTGATTTGGAACTTTTTTTTTTTTTGTGGTTTCATCACTACATGGGGAGCTGTACGCTTTTACATTCCTTGGCCCCCTGCAGCATCGTTTATTTAAATAAGTAAGCATATAAATCTGTACAGCAGTTGGTTTCGGCTCGCATGGACCATAACATAGCTTCCGCAGCTGCTATCGCTGGTATATATTCCTATACTACGAGCTCCATGATGCCTTACACGTCTTTACAATATGGCTAGGTCGCTAGGCCGGGCAATCCTCTCACATAGTGAATTTTGCAGTTTTGAAATTTTGCAGCACAACATTGTTCGAAGTCTTCTTGGACTGGCCTAAGTTAGCCACCGTAGACTTCCCGTTCTCAACTTCCTCCTTCTCGAGCCGGCTGTAACCCGCCGCTCTCGCTTCACGTGCTTGATTGGTCACTCGCCTGCAGCTTCAGCCGCCTGACGAGCCCTCTCCTCTTCCTCTTTGAGGTTCAGGACCTCCACCGTCTTGTAGAAGATCCTGAACGTCTCCTCTGCATCGCGAAGGGATATTGCCTTCTCCTAAAGATCAACCGGGAGATCCCCGAAGACCGGTTCGCACAGTATATCCTGTACGTCTACAGCCTCTGGGGGCGTCCCATCCGCTCTCGAAGTTCAGTACGATACCTATCCCAGTTGGGGCAGTGGAATATCGTGTGTTCGGCGGTGTCTGATCCAGAGGGGCAATGCTTGCAGCTGGGGCTGGAAGCTCTTGGCAAAGCGGTGGAGGTAATACTGGAAGCATCTGTGCCCAGTGAGTGCTTGAGTCATATATAGTAAGTCCAAGGAGTTATCGGTGTAATCCTGTTATCCCACCTGACTAGGTCTGGTATGAGACGGCGGGTCCAGGAGGCTTTGTCAGTGGCACTCCACTTCGTTTGCCAGTTGGAAATTGTGGTTTTCCTTCCATCTTTCTTGATTTTGGACTTGGAAAGGGGATGAACGCCAAGTAGGGGTCCTCAGACAGCCTGACCTTGATCCTCCGCCTATCTTCAGCCACAATATCTACGGGGGGCATGTCCGCCAGCAGGAAGGCGGCTTCGTTAGAGACCGTTTCTAGGCCCTCATGGCCTTCAGCACAACTTGACGCTGAGGTCTCCTCAGATTCGTCGTGTACTTTGCTGTGGCGCTGACGGACGTAGACCAGATCAGGGCGGCATAGAGGAGCTACTACCGTACCAAGTAGTCTCCTTTTCCACTGGCATGGACCGCTGACGTTAAGCATGAGCTTAGACAGGGCTATGGCCGAGGCGGACGCTTTGCTGGCCACCGTTTTCACGTGCTTCCTGAAGGAGAGCTGTGTGTCCAGGATGACCCTCAAGTACCTTAGGTGTTTGGTAAAGGTGATGGGCTGGCCCGCGATTCTTAGACGAGAGGCCCGAGAGGGGTTGTAGGCCCTCATCCTCTTTGTCAGCATAACGGCTTCGGTCCTGTGGTGGGCAAGCTGTAGTCCACGACCAGCCATCCAACCATTAATCTTCTCGAGCACTGGGTTGACCAGGATCTCGAGAAGCTCGCCCGTCCTGACTACGCCCACGACCGCACCTTAATCTACATCATATGACACGTACCTAGTAGTGCACATGCCTCATATAACTTCATCGCATAATTGTTTTTGTTATTCAATAATAATTAGTTATAATACAATCTAAGACAATGTTCTATACAATTCCTTGATACCTACATGGCTATATGACTAAACATTTTAAAATTAAAAACGAAATAGTTTGGGTTAATATACTTATTATATTATAAACCGCCCAGAATATGATGTAGTTGGTATTATTTTTAGTGTTAAGGATTTTAAACGAATACAATATGCTTATACTAATTAGTAATTTTCAATAATCAATATTGATTTATATTGATATTTTTTTTATATAATGATATTATATCAATTTATCATTGAATTAAAATTTAACACCATCCATTACAGTGACCCACTTGTAACCTTCTGTACAGCAGAGCTGCCTGCCTTTTTTGTTTTGAACTGTTTTTTTCTGTTTAAAACGATGTTTGAGTTTTTAACAGTTGAAAACAATGTATAAACAATTTAATATGTAATTTAATTATATATGCTAATATGCCGTGTGGCGTGTACTAGTATATGTTTGATGTTTCACTGTTTATTTATTCCTTTTTTTGAAATCTTAAAAGTATGTGAAATGTATTTTAAATATTTTCTGAATAGATGATTTATGTGGACAATGTACATTATATTATGTATACATTAACTATTAAGTAAATATAATTTAAATTGGGTAATTTATTCAATAAAACTTAAAAAAAAACAAAAATTAAAATGTCAAAAACTTCTTATGTCTATAAATAGATCAAAAACATCAAAATATTTAGAAGTTGATAAGTTGATAGTATACATAAATAAATTGGATAAACATTGAACATTTTAAGTATCTACGGTTAATTGTTTTTGAATTACAACGAAATACCAAAAGATTTTTTCAAAAATTGGAGTTAGTGAAGTATTTTTTATTTATAGGTACCTATTTATTTTTAATTTTTCCTGATTATTAAAAAGTACTTACTTTTGAGTTTTGACCCTTAAATATCAACTAGATACAATTAGGTACCGCAAACTATCTTTAGTTGGAGATCAAAACATTCTTAGATGTAACGGAGTAATGAATGAATTAATTTCTTTTGACAAAAATGTTAAATCAAAAACAGTTTTTGATATAGTTAATTTTTTTTATATATATAATTAGAAAATAAATAACCATAAACTAGACATTTTTACAATATATGAATATTATGTTGTACCTTTTACTAGACATGTAAAAATGCCAAAATTTTAAAAATATTTCGTTTTTATTTGTGTTATTTATAAATACTTGAAATTTTGACTTTTTTAGGTTTAAGTATGATAAAAAGTTTGTTTTTAAATAAAAAATAAAAATAAAATACATGAACTCGCATAAGCTGTACTTACTGCATTTAAAATATATCGAAACTATAAAGTTACCGTTTTTCTTTTATAAGGGTTTAAATATTTAAATATTTACAAAATTCATCAAAACCACGAATAGTAGGAAATTATTTTTTAACTTAATTTTAAATTTCAATACTTAGCCATTAGGACTTAAAAATTTGTTAGTCATAAGTTTATTCACTGCAAGTTTATAAAGACAGATTACTGTCCTATTTCAGAAAATACATGTTATATATTTTTCATGATAGTTTTATTTCATTGCTGTTAGTTTCTGAAGGTATCTCTTTTTAAAAGATTTGTTCCATTAAATAATAATATGATAATACAAAGAATTCAAAATTTGTTTTCAATGATTGTTATGTATTTTGTTTAAAAGCCAAACAGAAACTGGTAATTATTTTTTTTTTTGTTAATTTTGGTGTTACAGGTAAAGTAAAAAAAATATATAATAATAATATAAACTTAAAAGAAAACACTTAAGTATACATGTTTTTACAATTTGTGCATAACAATATAAGAGTAGCTTAACAATTTGTTCATTATTAAGCTAGATACTATATTTTTAACTAGCAAAATAAAAATTAACATTTTAAGTTATTGACATAAAAAAAATAGTCATAAAATTATAACTGTGAAAAATATATATCGAGACAGAGTAATAGGCGTAATACTTAAGAAATATTTTTAATACATTGATTACCTATAGTTAATAATAAATACATTTAAAATTAAATGAAGATTAACATACTAAATGTTGTTGTTCTTAAATAAAAATAACAAACGACAGACAACCGCAACAAATAAAAAGGAAACAAGTATTAGCATAATATGTCAAATACACACTTCTATAATGTAATATGTATTAAATATTAATATTATGAGTTAAATTAGTTAATTGATAAGTTATAAGTAGTAAATTTAACAAAATAATAAAAATGATAAAAAAATAAAATAAAATATAATAATAGTAAAACAAAGTTATTCAAATTTAGTAGTAAGTTTATAAAGCTAAGTTAGCAATGTTGAAATTGAAAACATATTGAAATACTTTAATACAATAAAAACACAAAATGATTGTATTAAAATATTGAATACAGTGTAATATTATGTCATTGTTAAATAAAAAAACATTCAACTATATGAAAATCAATGATTTATAAGTTACTTGTACAGTTGCACATTATTATACTTTTATTGAAGTAGAAGATCTGGTATTAAAAAAGTACTTTTAAAGTCAACAAACCTATTGTCACACAGCATCTTAGAAAGATTTCATTATAACAATTATAAAATAAAAATAATTAAAAATATACAATTCAATCAAAATTATATCATTAGATATTTATATTATTCTCTCAAACTAAAGAGTCAATTATACATTTGGCATACATTCAAATTGTATTGAGTATTGACTATAATTTTATCTTTGGCCAAAGTTTGTAATTCATATTTCATTTAATTATTGAGTTTTATTAAAAACTAATATAAGATTTTAAAAAGAAATTATGTTTGTTATAACTTATAAATAATGCTTAGATAGCAACTAACTGTTAAGAAAATTCAAAGAAAACCATTAAATAACAATAGAATTTATATAAGAACATATAGGTTTTCACTAAAAGTGTCATATTTATTCATATTATATTAGAAATATGATATGATTAAAGAAAGCAAACATTATATTATACTCTACAAATTATTTCACAAGGTCTAAAATACAGACCTGATAAAAATCACTATCACAGAATTAGTTTTAATAACAAAACGACATTTTTAAACTTAATTAGGACATAAATATATAATTTATATATTTTATAACAGCTTATAACTAAAATTATGTAATTGTTAGAGATTAATGGTTTACTTTTTATTATTTGTCATGAAATTACAGAACTATAATTTAGTAACTTAATTAATAAAATAATTTTTAATTGAAACTACCAAATTAAATCATTATTTCTAACGATAGGTAATTTTTTTTTTTTTTACTGTTTTTGTTCGAAGAATGCTGCCATATCTTTTATACAAAATTGAGGTGGTCTATCACTAGTACTATGTGCTCTTTGTCGTATCGAACTGTAAAAAAATATATTAAAATGTTAATTACTTTACAATATAATATATACAAATTTATTTTAATTCATGTAAAAATATGTACTTTGAAGTCTGTTTATCTGTTTTTGTTTTCAAAGTATTTTTGTTATTAATTTCATCAGAAGAAGTTGTACATCCAATCAACTGATTTACTCTTGATGCAACTAAACCTTTAGTTTCTTTTTTAGCACATTTTTTACGTTCTAAACTTTGTGTATACCATTCTTTTCGTTCAGGATCTATAGATAAAGTATCACGTTCATCATAAGTGATTATCTTTACTAAATGTTTTGGTTGTTTAATGGATGTGTTTATATTATTTCCAGTGCATTCATCTGGAGATTTCAATGTCTTAGCTCTTAGACGTTTAATTATATCATCATCATATTGAATACTTTCTGATGTTTTAAAACGTTCACGGAGAGCTTGCCTACGTTCTTCTTTATAACGGTCAATACGTTCACGTCTTGTAGCATCCATATCAATAGACATTTCAGATTTTTGACAGCTAATTTCTGAGCTTATAAGATTTGGTGATGTTTTTACACGTTCCAAATTTTGATTATCTGTTGGAAAATTAAAAGCATCTAATGAAACTGTACTAGTTACATGCTGACAATTGTTACGTAGTCTTCTATTTTTTATCCATGTAGAACTGTTTTTAGGAGATTTATTAGAGTCAAATTTATTTAATGACTCGTGAAAATTTTTTGTATTTTCCTTATTTCCTAAAACAAATATTTGTATTAACTACAGAACAGTAATAAATGATAATAAAATACATTAAAATATATGAAATAATTAAATTATGATGAAACTGTGTATTGAAATACAAAAAGGTGGATAAGTGGATGTCGCTCTGCTGTACAGTAGGTTACAAGTGGGTCACTGTAATGGATGGTGTTAAATTTGAATTCAATGATATAATATCATTGTATAAGAAAAACGATTCTGAGCGAAAACGGTCAGTCAGCCTATGATTTTACCAAGTATATTTGATGATATTATTGTGAATAAAGTAATTTATATATAACCTATTTACTCGGAGCCTTGTTTTAAATTTTCAATCTTTAGCCATAAAAGTTAAACATTTTATACATTTTTAACCAGAAAATAATTAATAAATTATAAATTTGATAAATGTTGTCAACATTTGAACTTTAAATGCTTATAAAAAAAAATTGTGCATATGTATTTTCAATATTTTTCAACTGCTATTAGAACGATATATCAGGAGCCTTATATTAAATTTTCACGCTTTTTTACCCAACAAATAAAAATTTATTGATATTTATAGAAAAAAAAACTAAAAAAATTGAAAACTGACAATGTCCGTAGACAGCTCAAAAAGAGTCAAAATATTTTCAACATTTTATGGTGTATAGAAAATGCTAATATAAACATTCAGTGAAATTTTCAAGTATCTACAGTCATTCGTTTTTTAATTACAATAAAATAAGAAAATTGTTACATGAGAAATCGAGTAAATATCAAATGTTGTAAAAATATAAATTTCAGACGCTCATAAAAATTTAAATTAAGTTTCTTCTAGACATTTTTTTTTTGATAAAGGTAGACAAACTTATGAGTAATCTTATATTACATTTTCAAATCTTAGATTTAAAAAGAAAAATTTTTATGAATTCTCATCAAAATAATTTGCTATTTTTCGTGATTTTTCCGTATTTTGTCAAAATTTGAACTTTAAACGTGTATAAAAAAAAACTGTGACTAAGGATTTTTAATTTTTTTCATCTGCCTTTGAAACAATAACCTAGGAGCCTTCTATTAAATTTTCAAGCTCTTTTACCCAACAAATAAAATTTTATTGATATTTATAGAAAAAAAATTTAAAAAAACTGAAAACTGACAATGTCCGTAAACAGTTCAAAAAAAGTCAAATTATTTTCAAAATTGTATTGTGTATAGAAAATGCAAATATAAACAACCAGTGAAAATTTCATGCATCTACGGTCATTTGTTTTAGAGTTACACCAATAACCAAAATCGATTTTGTTAAAAATCGATTTTGCGTAAAAATTCCCGTTTTTCCTTAATTTTTCTTTTGTTTTTCACATCGCTTTTGAAAACTACTGGGAAATTAAAATTTTGACCTCCCCAATGCACCAACGATATTCACTTTCCCATCGAACAAGATACTGAAGTCGAAAATCGAAGCATTATTTCGACTACTTATCGTGTACACAGACACAAAAATAAAAAAAATAAAAAAAAATAAAAAAAAAAAATAAAAAAAAAAAACACACATCATTGTAAAATCAATACATTCATCGTTTCACTCAGAATCTAAAATGATAGTTTTTTGTTTATTAATAATAAAATGTATTAGAGTGGAGAACTTATACGTGATATAATAATTATTATTCTTTAATTAATAAAAATTACTGCAAGTGAAAAATATCAAGTAATAAAGTAATAATATTGTTTAAATTGGGTATTTCTAAATATTTCTTTACAATTTTGTTTTTTGTTATAGTAATAGCATTAAAAATTAATTCATAATTTTTGTGTAGGTACAGTTAGTTTATTCTCAATACTCAATCTAAAAAGTTAATATTGTAGTGCCATAAACAAATTGACAACTTTTCACTAAATATATATTATTATTTATTATAGTGAACCTATGAGATATGAATATTAAATTTATAGTTTTGAATTTATTAAATAATGAACACTAATAATGTAAGTGTTTTTTTTTTTAAATTCTGTAACATCACTTACCAGTAGAACTTGAATTCTCCATCAAATCTTTTCTCATACGTCTTTCGTGTACTATATCTCTTCCAATTTCTGATTCAAATTTGCGTCTATTTGAGTCTAATAATAAATCCACTTTATTCTCGGACACTTCCTCAGTAGAAATCACCAAAATGTTTGCACTATTTGTTATATTATTTATATTGTCAATGTGCTCAACATTTTTAATTGGTAAAATTATTGTTTCAAGTCTATTTTGTATTAACATTTCAGTATCTTCATTTGTAGGTGAAACCAAATAATCATTATTATCTAACATGTTTTGATTGTTTGTGATTTCTTTAATTTTTAAATTTTCATTCTCTAAATTATCCTTAACATAAAAAAAAATGTTCATGTATAAAATATAGAATAATACACTATATAATACACTGTATAATTAGTTAATATAAGTACCTGTGAAGAAATTGATATTTCACGTTGACTAGAATTACAAGATTCAGGACTAGTAACAACCAATATTTCATAATGAATATTTTCAACAGATTTATCTTTCTCAAAATTTAAGTTATCTATTGAATCAATAGAACTCTTACAGGATGATGGCATTACTTCTTCATAACTAGAATCATCTTGATGAAAAATTGAATTTTTGTGACCCAAACGTTCATAATTGTTACCCATAACAATTTCATACATAGATCCAGTTTTTTTGGGAGAACTATGTGATTCAGTTAAAATTGAAATATCTGATTTCACTTTTTCTTCAATTCTATTATTGAAAAAAGATTCACATGGAGCATTATCTCGAACATTTCTTAATTTTATTTCTTGAAAACTACGCCGGTCATTTGATAAACTTTTATTTCTTAAGTCACCCTGGTAACTTAATCGATTTCGAGGTGTGGTTAAAAGGTTTTCGGTCAAAACATCTGGTACACAAAAGTCAATCACAATTGTCTGGTAACCAGGTGTAGTGTTTTTGTCACTATAACTTTCTTCTGATAATGGACAGTATGAAAGTGTAGGTGTGGTAATAGTAGACAAAGAACCTGTACCAGTTTCATTACTTTCAACATCTGTCATTATTTGATCACATTCTGTATGTATGTCTGCAACAACAGTCATCTAACACAAAAATATGTATGGTTTTTTAATCTGAGGAAATAAAATAATATTGAAATAATTACATGTTCTGGAGACTGACTATCAATGAATCGAATATCAGGTGAAGCAAACCGTTCTTCTAAATATGATAGCCTATTATTTTTTGTGTGATCGCTGTCTTTACTTGAATCTGTGGTTTTCTTTTTCTTTGGTGAAGGATCTGCACTTAATGAATCTTCTGCGTGCGCTAATATTGGTAAACGTTTAGCACTACTATTCAACTACAACATAAAGAAATAAAAAAAAAAATCAATCAACTTTTAACATATGAAAGGCAAATAAAAAGCTTTATTTTCAAATATATTATATTTTATTTTTAGAAAACTCAATTTTATAAGACGTTTGTTATTTTTACAGTTTCGTTTTAAGTTTTATCTGGATATATTATTTCCGTAATTAACAGAAGGTCTACAAAAATCAAATGTCAAACATAGTAACTTTATAAAAATTATTTATTTCGAGTTATATACTGACTGTTAGAAAAATACTAACATTATTTCATTTTTGTGTAGTATTTTTTAATTATCTACATTTACAGAAAATGTAATAACTAATAAATATTGTAATGTAATACATTTTTAAGCTATTTATTTAATACTTTTAGCCTATGTAATTTGAAAACTTTAAAAACTTAACCTAAATAAAATCCTTTAACATTTTAATTATTAATTTTAAACTTACATTATTAGTAGTCACATTCTGTAAGTGTTCCATGCTTGAACGGTTACTAAAAATATGATTGGTATCTTCATCAGAAAATACTCTCATATCAGACTCATCCAAATCAAAGTTAACTTGTAAATCACTTAGATCTAAAAAAATAAAGTTAGGATGAACTAATATTATTCAGTAGGTGTTTAGATTTTTAAAAACAAATACATATTATTATTTATTTGTACCTTCTTGACTTGGGTGAAGAATAGGTGATGCCAGATCTTCTTGATCAGCAAGTTGATCAAAATAAGAATCATGTGACACAGAACGATTATGACCAATTGAGTTGGAACCACAGAAGCCAGGAGGAGAACATGGAGGTGTCCCCTTAATTTCTCGTAAAGACATTGTTTCACTAACTGACTTGGAAGTCTTAGGTGTGTCTTGAATATTCATACCTTCAGTTATACTCTGACGTACACATTCTTTTGAATCCTGAATAATTTCATAATTAATTTAATTTATTAATAATGACAATTTTTATTTTAGATACATATTCATAAGAAACCAGCCGGTCCCGTACATTTTATTGCCCGGCAACCAATAATTATTATAGTAGCTTCAAAACCCGTGGCAACCATTTATAAACAAAAATTTCCATAGGAAATCTCAAAATCCCTGTTTGGAGCACCTTCCGGGGTTGGTCCTCTCCCCTTTTAAATTAGCCTATCTTCTGCCTAGAGGTCTTCTAATCTATCTCTGTCCCACACCCATAAATAAACCAATTTTATTTTGTTACCTCTAATATAAGAGTACATTGGCCTATTTTCAAACAAAAGTTCAGAATTTTATCAGTACTTGTATGTTGACTCTTTTACATTATTTTAACTTTTATTTAAGTTGAGTATGTAAAATATTACAATTTTAAAAGATAAATTGAAATATCTTAAAAATACATACATTTTAATCATAGACAAATAGAGATGATTGTAATATATAATCTTTTTTAGATAGATAATCATCTTTATATTTCTATGGTGGTATGGTACAAACCCAGTTAATATCCTTACTTTTAGTCTGATAATAGGTCAACAATTCATTCTAATATATGAACAACACAAGATTGGTTTTACCTTATACTGAACACAAATTTACTATGTTGGCATGTTGTACAGTTCTAATACAGAGACAACACATAACGTGTGCCATCCTCTTACATAGATAACTCGTTTTCATAAACCACTAACATAAAAGTACTTACAAAATAAATGTATTAACTTCAAATTTTTTTAAATATTTCTTAAAAACGTAATACATTTATATAAATCTTACCATGTATTTAGGTATTAAGTTTGGTTCTGACTTTTTACGAAGTGGCAGAACTCCAAGTGAGATACTACTTCCGCCACGAGTAAACAATGATTTCCATCTTGATGGTGAACGTCTTTTGTTAGTATTACTTCTTCTTGACGGTAAATCGATAACAGTATGATACTTTTCAGGTAAACAAGAAGGACCTCCACCTAAAATGTAAAAGATAAATATTATCTATCAATTATATTACATAAATATATTTTAATTTAAACTAATTTTAATTTCCTTACCAACTTCAATATAATTAGGATCATTTCTTTTTGCAAAAGTTAGAACACGATTTTGAGCTTCTTCGAGGGTTAAAAGTTTTGTTTGAGTAGATATTGCTAAAGATTTAGGTCTAGATTTTTTGGGGGTTCCTAAAAAGAATTAATTGGGATAAAATTTGTTTTTTAATTATTAACATGTAACTACCTTTGGTAGGCGGCAATTTTGCTCCAACACTAGGAATAGGGCTAAAAATATAGTCTGTATACCGAATTAAAAATTCAGTAACTACAGCTTGAATACCAACACCATGTAAAGCAGCAACACCACTACCATTTTCTAGTTGTTTACTCCTTAACAAGTTAGGTGCCCAAACAATTGCAACATTCCTTGCTGTCATGCCTGTTTGTTCACCAAGAGCAGCCACGTGAGATAAATGTTTCATCAAGTATTCCAACGTTCTAATACAAGCAACATTTTTTATTGTTAATAAAGGAATAAAGGAATTTCCATATTTATTTTATAAAACCGGTTTTATAAGAACATTTTTGTTGGTCCATAGAAATATCTATTTAAAATAAGTTTTACTTTACTTACCTAAAATGAGGTGGAGGTAACTTTTGAACTGTTTCTCGCATAAGCTGTAACCTGACTTCAGTAGTTTTCTCTGGTATTGATTGTACAGCATTCACAAATGAATCATAAAGTTGATAAGTGCATAATGGATTTGGTAGTTCTCTAAAATATAATTTTAACAATGAGGCCACACTATGTATATCCTGTCTTATTGATTCATCTTCCCACAATGCTGGTACTCTATCTTCATCAAATGTTGACCTAATAAATGAACAAATTATGTTATAATATAATGGATAAGAGTTAGTGTTGTTGTTAGTTACTGTATTAATTTTATGGAAGAGTGAAGAAATACAATACATACTCTACATATTCTAACTTTATGAATGGAATATTTAACTTGTAAAATTTCAAGTATAGCCAAAAATTATTTTTATTTATTTATGAATTGATAGAAAAAAACTAAAATTTAACTAAAAATAGTTTTATAATTTTAGGTTTTTAGCTATAGTAAAAAGACCAAAGAAACGTTGCATACAAAAACATACAGTGTCAGTAATATGTCTGCTTTTAAAAGCTTGAAAGTATTTTAAACAAATAGTTCAATATTGATACAAACCTCAGTCTTTGAATATTGGATGTAACACCAGAAAGTCTATATATTCCATCAACTATTCCAAATTTTTCAATAAACTCAGCACAGCTAGTTAACACATCAGGTACTAAAATCAAATTTCCACAATTAGTATAACCACTTTATTAAGATTAGACAATATTTATGGAAATAATTAAAGTTGTTTGTTATGAAAATAGTAAAGAGGAATCTATGAAAAAAATAGTTTTTCATGTGGATGTTTTGTCTTTACTATATCAGTTACTAAAATGATAAATAATATATTAATTAAATTGTATATAAATTTATTCAAACTGTCAAATAAATAAAAATAAGCTATAATATTTTATTTTTTTAAAATAACTTCAATAACAAGGATTATGTTACAAAGTAAAAATAAATGATAAATAAAATATTGTTTACCACAAATTTAATAATTAACATTTCATAAGTTTTTTTTTCTATCAAAAAGTATGGTCTTCGTATTATTATTTTCAATAAAATAATAAATTTAGAAAAAAAACCCTTTTACATTAACAAATTACATTTAGTGTATAATTAAGAATTATACTAACAATCTCTTCCAGAATTTAGAAGATGTTCACCCAAATCACAACCAAATACTCTTTCTTTTAATATTCCAGATTGTTTTAATGTTCTTCGAGTTGGCCTTGATAATATAAAAGACCGAAAAAATGATATCAGTTTACCATGTTTTCTGAAAATGTTGACAAATATTTTATCAATCACAATGTACATCTTATTAATTGTTTAAGTAATATATTTGTATAAATAAATACCTATTGAATTAAGTAATAATAATTACAAAACGTTTATTATGACATCACAAAAATATAAATAGGGCACGGATTTACCTTAATACTGGTTTTGATGGTTCAGAAAGAGAAAGCATATGAGGGTTTATGTAAAGATTTCTCGGGACTTTGTCTGTTATAACAGCTACACAGCTAGATGGGAAAAACCCAACTAGAAAACCATGTTTGCCTCTCCACCAAACACTTTCTTCAGGCGATGGCATGTCAATAACAGAAATTATATCACCAATCTATTAAAATAAGATAATAGTTAATAATATTTATATAAGAATCATAAATGTATAATAACTACATCAAATGAAATTTCATCAGAAGCATGTGCAGTATATTTTCTGACTGAATAAGCTGCGGCAACTGCAGGGGTATTTATCGCACAATGATCTCCATCAGCAACTAAAAGGTGATGACCACGATTATCTAGTTCTAACCAGCTAAGAATAGGTCCACAGTTAATTAAACTTCCCACAGCTATTTGAGATAATCTTTTGCAATATTTACTAATCAAGTCTTTTAAATATTCCTAAAATGTGAAAATTAATAATGAAAATATTATAATTCAATAAAAAGTCTTTATAATCATATTTCTTACATTAGGATTTTCACAATCACTTGGTACAGGTTGAAGTTCTGGAAGTAGACTGAATTTTCTATCATAAACACATTTATGTAATTGATGATCAAGAGTTCTTGCATTTTCATATGATCGTCTTAAGACCCAGACTGTATTTTGTGATTCTACTTTGATAGTTAACCAACAATCGTTATCATTATCTACATTTCCAAATTTTTGTTCATCTTCTTCAATCAAATCAAACTAAAGAATATATTTATATTTAATAACAATAATTATGAATATGTCATACATGTATGAGAAGTAACATTTATAAGCAATTACTAACTAAAAGCCCAGAAGATCTCAGACTTGTGTGATGAAGTAGTTATTAATTTAAAAGGCTTCTACGCTTAAATTTAAAGATGTAATTTTTACATTAAACGATCTGTTTTTTAGTCAATTATTTTTAGTATATGTTTGATTTGGATACTATTCCATTATTGAATTATAAAATTATTAAAGTTATCTATACTTATACTAGTAATCTCGTTTTTCAGTAATCACACATGACACGTTGAATGCGCAGAAATATCAACAAAAAAAGTTATACTCATGTAAATATTTAACCAAAAATATATTTATATGCTCAAAAACATTATGCACAGCTGTATAATATGTATGTAAATATTTTATAATTAGTAAAAACATGTTTATCAACTTATAAAAGTAATTAGAAAACACACATGCAAAAATATGCAAATTCAATAAGTCCCTGGCCTCATTAAAATTAATATCATATACTATATAAAATAGCTGGGTATTCAAATCTATTTAATGACCAATGACTAATGTTTTAAATCCAAAGTTGTTTACCCTTATCTATTTTTATTATTCAATAGTTTTAAACGACCATTTTGTATTGTAACAATATTTAATAATTTGTATTCATCAGAGAATTCATAAATGGTCAAAAAAACAAAATTTATTTATATTTTCTACTAAATCAAAAAAATAGACAATTGAATTTCATATCAAAAATAGTCACGAAAATAAGAATATTAATTAAGTATAAACTATATCAAGTAAATTAATTTTATCAAATTACTAACTTTTAGTGGTCCAAGTTCAACATGTTCATAGTGAAAATGAGCACACTCTTCTAATTTTGGAAACCTAGACTTTCCATCATCAATTGATGTCACAGGTAAGGTGGCCATGCGCATACTTCCATTACTGACAACACTGCTTCCAGAAGATCTTCCTTCGGAATTTCGACTCAACAAAGTATGATCAGGCATTTTGAGAGATGTCTGAAAATTGACCAATTATTTAAGTTTCTGTAACATCAAAATATAAGAAAAATATATTATGGGTTCTTGTTTTCTTCTCCATAAATAATTAAAATAAGGAAATATAAAAATAAAAATATATTAGAAATGTCATTACTTTTATAATAAAAATGATTCATTACCTACTTATTAGGCTAAAAATGAAGGAAAAGCCATGGAATTATTATGTGTTTTAATCTACTTTTGATAAAAAAAAAAGGAAACAATTCAAATTATGGATTTATTAACTTTTTTTATAAGCGCCAGTAACTATTGGCTAACAATATAAGATATTCATTAAATAATTTAATGTCGTACGTAACTTAGCTCTAAGTAAAACCAATGCATTGACAATTTACATATCAGATGACTTGATGAGTGTAGTTTTACTAATGTATATACATATAGGTTTAGTAAATAGTACGCAATTTTGAGAACCATTGTTTAGACAATGTTTAGTTTATTTAGGCAGCCAATATGTGCAAAGTTAACTGATGATGATTAATACACCTTTAGAATAAAATATCACCCAAGGAGCAATAAAAGTTCATAGAGTGTATTTATCCCTTTTAATTTTATGTATAGTTTTTAATCGTTATAATTATAAATATTTAACACTACCCTCAAAAACTTTTCTTTCAATTTTTAAAATAGTAATTGTGGTCTTGAAATATATATTTGTAGCACAATTTTCTTGAACAACCCCTCTGTAGATATTCATTAAACTAATAACCAATAAACAAATATATTTTTAGCAAAACAATTGTCTATAATTGATTTTTAGTATTTTTATTAATACTGCAATCAATTGTATTGGCGATCAAAAGATTATCAAATTGATAAGCTGAAACGGGCTCGCTGTATATCATTTATATGTTATTTTTCCATCTGGCCCGTTTCAGACCATCCCCCGCTGGCCTGTAAATTGATAAGCTTTTGATCGTCAATATAAATTATTGTGTTTCTAAATATAACAATAGTTAAAGTTCTAAAAAAAGCACACAAGTAATAGGTACATATAAAATATTCAAAAATAAATATTTTTATTATTATTACTTTTATGAAATTCTTACTTTTGAATAAGAAGAATACTGCAACGTTCCCATTTTAGATTATTTATCTTGACAATAAATTACTAGAGTACATACTATAATGATTGATTCTGTAATGTTTTATAGAAAACATCCTGTAGAAATGATTTTTGTTTTGTATTAGTGGTAAAATGAATGCATCCATTTATTCCTTAAGACAAATATAAATTAATAAAATATAAAAGGAAAATATTATAAAAATAAAATACAAAAAAACTAGGTATAGATTAATACTTTACAAAATGTTGATAATTTTGTAAAAAAAATCTGTTTCAATGTTTTCTGCAACATAAGTCTACTATAGGTTATTCTTATAATCTTATTCATTCTACAAAAAACAAGTTATTATTGTCAGTGATATGATTTTTTTTTTCGGTGGGAGAAGTCATTCCAGTGCCATGGAGTATAATTTTAAATAAATATCAACCCTAGTCTACTAGTAACAATAAAAATGATACTCAGAGTTTAAGCTATACATAATTTATTTATAGTTCTGATTAAGATATTTTAAAATACAAATACATTTTTTTGGGGTAAACATTGTTAACAGGTTATCCATTAACAACACTAATGTATTATGTTTATACAACATTAAAAGTGCTTGTTAAATTTATTTTAAAATATACCTAACCGGATACACACAAATAATTTAAAAAGTTAGTTCACTTTCTATAAAATACAATAAGTACCTTTATCATACCTAAAACATTAATTATTTTATAAATGTAATTACATTTTTTAAAAATGGCCTAAATATAAAATTTTAGAAAGTATTAGAGCTACACATAAATATAAATTAAAACATTGATTTATTTTATTCATCATCTTATACATACCCATAAGTATATGTATAAATATAACAAGATATAAATGTTTTTAAACTATAATTAAAAGCCAATAGTTTATTAGTTTAAATGAATATTAAAGTAAAAAATGATTTACAATAAAATAATATCACTTGATTGTGCTTATGAAACATCAAAATTAAAAATGAAGGTATGCACCGGGCTAATATATTAGTGTTTATTTGATGAGTTATAACATAAGTTGAACATCTTCAACTTTTTATATTCAATTAATACACACAAACTATACATCTTGCTGATATTTAATCCAGTAATTTATTAAAACATTCTAAATTCAATAGTTATTATCAGTGTACCAAGTTAGTACTTAGTTGTTAGATTCTTTTTTCCTCAAATTTAAATGATAATTATTTTTTATCATTTAGCCAGTCCACTATATAGCTTAATGTTAAAATATTTAAAAATGTTTAATTATTATTATTAATTTGATAGTAAATGGTAGCAAATGCCAATTTAAATTAAGTAAAATTCTAATCTATACTCCAATTATAGTATTTTAGTGTATACAACTATTATACCTAAATTTTTACAAAGACACTGTTTGTAGATCCAATTGGAATGGACTCAGACGAACCATATGTTTTTATAAACATGCAAATTGTATTAAATGAATACATTTCATAAAAAAGCACCAATAAGTAAAGACTTTACAGTAACATTAAACTAAAAGAACACTAAAATAAAAATTCAAAAAATTAAAACAAAAGTTATCCTGCCCTAATCAGATTAGCCAAACTTTAATTCCAAAGAAGCTTCATCGTTTGTAGAATCTCTTTGGGAAAATGTTAATGAAATATAATAACGGGTTTAACATTTGGATGCACATTGCACATTTCTCAAAAATAAAGTTGATCTTTAAATATAGCTAGCTGTATTGAAAATACAAATTGATTTTTGTAAAATATGATATAGTTATTTAGTAAATAATCATTATTAAGTATTAGTTATTTCTGATAAGTGATAACGTCCTATTATAACCATTTATAACTTAATAAGTTAAAATCATAGAAATAGGTTAAAATAGGACGTTAATGCAATATTATCTTAGTATCTACTATAATTTACGGTGTTATTTTATTATTATTGTTATTAATATTTATTTAAATTTTAAATTTTAAAACTTATCATTTATTTAGTCATGGGTAAACTACAGAGTAACTTTTACAATCGACAGTTGTAGATATACATTCGAACGTGGTTTACTCGAAATCGTCGATCTACCTCGAACTTTTTCCCCGGTCCCTAGAATTTCCCGTAATAATTGTATCACCCTTATATAGGTAACTTGAACATTCTGGCCGGTCCCTTCAACTTCTAATTCAACCCAATTAACTTCGAACCACGATCGACTGTAATATTATTTAATGCATTTCAATCGAAAAATAAATGTCGATAACACATTGACGCGACGGCGTGGATAGGCTACCTAAATACCTAATTAATAGTTACCTTATAGTAATGTCATCAATACATAATATTATAGACTTATAAAAGACTTTAATCTTTATATATGTCTCTATAATTTTACTATACTTTATTATATATTTATAAGTAAATTCTTCAATTATTGTCGTCGGTTAGTCTTTTTAATAAAGCAACTATTACTATGTAAGTATATAAACAATGTGCCCCGTGAAGAAGTGACCTCCAGCTTCATAATATGACAATTGACAGTATACCTTAAGTTATGTAAAATATTAAATAACCCCTTTTAAAGATGGGACTAAATTTTTTATTTTTTTTTTTGAATATTAGCTATTCAACTTTTTTCAAACAAAACCAAACATTTGCTTACGTACCTATCTTCAAAATTTTTAATCGTAATTTTTTTTTATTTTAAAGCTATTTAATTTTGGTATCGAATAACATACACTGTCAAACCAGAAATGTAAATTATTATTAGCTATTTAGTTTAAAAAAGTAAAAAAAAGTTGCCAAACATTAGCAATTTTGAAAAGAAATCGTGTTTAATTCAAAATAATGTTATATTTACTATAGTTTTATTTTTATTTTATTATATTTTTTTTATTACATAGAATACTACATTTTCATAATTTATTTCTGAGTGATACACTGATTACTGATACCACTGCTAAATTTGAAACGAGTACACGACTTTTGTGATTGTAATGTGATCTTAATCTTGGTCTTTTTGCTACTGGAGTGCCACATGCCCACATTGTATATAGGTACGTGATTTAGTGATCCGACTTTTCGTCATGTGTGACCGGCCCATAAGAGCCGCCTCTTAATTATTTCATCCACTATGTTTGGTTTTTGGTACATCTCTTTTATTTTTGATCCCCCATTCTCTTGTATTCGCATCTAACGCCACCCGTGGGGGGGGGGGCACGCCCACCACCGCTTATTTAGATAATACCTAATTTGTACCTATAGCATTTTATTGCATTTATTTGCATTTTATATTGCAGTTTTGGATGGCGATAAGGAGGACTGATAACTGATAAGGTGACAAAAATTTTTTTTACGATGTGATATAAAAAACAGAATTTATGGTAAGTGAGTAGTATACATTTGTATGTTCACTGTACGTTTTATTTTTCACCGCGGTAATTTCATAACGTTCGAGGGAGGATGTCCTGCTTGAACATAATGATCTTAACGTAACAAAAATCATAGGGAGATTTCAAATTCGTTGTCCACTTATTTGCCCCTCACATAAAAATATTTACCGTATATCATTTTACAGGGAGATTTCACATTTTTTGTCCACGAATTCTCCCCTTATATTCCGTCTATAAACCTTTCCGAAGACTCAGAAATACCTTTGTTATGTTTGCAGAATGTAATTCATTTCCGAATATCAACAAAGATAATAATACATTTGCAAGTAGTTGACCATAATAATAATAATAATAATAATAATGATCGTATGTGGTGTTATATTAAACTGCAAGAGGGATGTTATGAAATTAAAGATATTAAGCATTGAGTTGTGAAACAAATAATTATTTATAATAAAAAAATTCAAAACCCGGTTAACATTTGACATTTTGGTTGATCCTAACGATTTCAGACCATACTACAATTTGAAATTGTACATAGGTAGCAATAAAAAAAATCTATTATCTCGTAATTTGTGTTCTGTACTTGAAATAATTATTTCAGTTTTATAATAAGGTTTGTTGGGGGAAAAAAAAAAATTTGGTGTGTACACAGTAAATATTTTTGAGTAAGGGTCAAAACCGATTTTGAGAGTGCAAACTCCCTGTAATTTTAAAATACAGTAAATATTTTGCGTAAGGGGAGAATTCATGGACAACGAGTGTGAAATCTGAATCGTGATTTTTGTTACGGTAAAATCATTGTGTTCAAGCGGGACATCCTCGTTTGAACGTTGTGAAATTACCGCGGTAAAAAAAAAAAACGTACTGTCAACATACCTACAAATGTATACTACTTAAGTGAAGCTATTATTTTTTCGCTGCAGGCGGCCTTGTTCGCATCTATGCATGGTCCAAAGATGGACGTAAGAATTTTTCTTTCAAATATTAGTAGGTTATAACTTATTCTGTTGTGCCTTGTGGAGTGTCCATGTTTCGCATCCATACATCACTACCGGACATATCAGGGTTCTATATAATTGCACTTTTAGGTTCTTAGACAGGATCTTTGCTTTAAACATCTTTAGTTGTAAAATTTCACAATGTCATCTTAAATCTTTAGCTGCCCTCACAGGGCACATTCTTAAATTACTATGTATATCATCAAATGCGAATGGGTTTGCAGGTTTCAGAAAATTTAACAAATCACTTAAGTATTCAACCCATTTTTCTGCTATTGTCAATTGGAAATAATTACTGGACAATGAGCAATGATGAGGCATGCACCTACCATAGTAATTGGCCGAGAGATAATGTGCATAGCGCATTGTGCATAATAGAATAAAATTCATTAAACATTTTTTGTAAAAATATTTATTTATATTTTATAAGCATTTCACAAAACAATAAATTGATAAATATTATAAATATTGTATTATTAGGTCTTCTGTTGTGAAAAACTTAAACTTTGTTTATTGAATTCTAAAGACATAACTCCAAGATTACCACTATATCGATTTTTGGAAACCTGAAAAAAAAATATTATTATTTAAATAAATTATATTATAAACTCTTAACTGAAACAGTAATATTGTTATACCTGTAAATATTTTTTAATTTGTAAAGATTCCATAATTTTATTTTGTATTATAAGAATATTATCAGCTTCTTGAGTGGCTTTAGCAGTACCAAAAATAGAATTGATGGACAACTGTTCGACATCTTTTTCTTTTCTAGGATGCATTACTAATGTCACATGACAGTTTGAATATGTAGCAAATCTCCTAAACTCTGCTATAATTGAATCTTGTTGCCAAAATCGTTCTGAACCCATATCATACTTGGCACCAATGCCCATCATAAACTGTACATTATCAATGATTACATGGCCAATATCATATACATAAACAGCATTGACTACAGCCTAATAATAACAAAGTGTTAGTATAAATGTATAATATTATAGATAAATTGTAATAAACTAGGACATTTTTAAACAAATTTATAATTTTAAAAAGTTTTGAAAAATTCATATATGACAAAAAGTTAAATAAATTATGATACCTACTTAATGTACATAAATTAGTGTTTAAACTAATTATACCATTATATCATGAATTAATTTAAATATTGATATTTTAAATGTACGAATGTGCGTATTTAGTCTTCTAATTTCTTTATCTAAATTACACTTGCATATTTTATCAAAAAGTGGTATATTTATTTGGTATAATATTCAATATTTAAATCAATGAACAGAAAAATAAGTTTTGGTTCTTATAAATTGACTTAATAAATTAAACTTACGTCCATCACCATATTTAGTGGTTGGGGCCCATGAAAAGTCAAAAAGTACAGTGGAAGCTTTTCAAATTGATCTGCTAAGTTGTCAAATAAGTCTAAATTAAGATGCACAGGTTCCTTAGCAAATTGTTGAAGCATGATTTTTGCTAAACGTTGATTACGTATTTCAAAACTTCCCCATAATGTTGGCAACTATACATATACAATACATTAGGAATAACAACATTTATATTATTTTAAAAATATGTTGTATGTGTTTAGGTTAGAAATTGAATTTTATAAAATAGTCAAGAGATACAACAAATTAATAATTATCATCTAAAACGTTTTCTTTTTAAGTAGGTACTTATGGATGAATGGTACTTCCAAGTCATCCAACTGAGTATAGTTTTGTTTACCTTCAAATCATAATAAATTATGTTAAAATTGAATTCATTAGATTTAAACTATATTGTTGCCAATAAATAAATACTTTTTTAAATCATAAACCTTAAATTTAAATTAAAACTCTAAGCAGACCATAAATAATGGTAAATTTAAAGTTGAAAAAATACTTGGAGGAAAATATACAAGAAACTATCGTTTGACAACTTGTGCATAATTTACTTTTGGATATACAAGTGTATATCTAAAAACTATCTAAAGATCTTATCACAATTTTAATATATTATATCATCTACTATAAACAAAAATATATTTTAAAAAAATGTAATTAAATAAAGTTGTTTAGTATCCAATTGAGACTATTTGAATAACTTACACCTTGTTCAGCTAAATCTAACGAATATTCACTTATAAAAGTTGTTTTTCCTGATCCCGTTGGACCCGTTAATAAAGTAAGTTCTCCACGACGATGGCCTCCAATAATTTTATTTAATGCCGGAAATTTTGTCCATTTCATTCCAAGAGTCTAAACAAAGTTCTTTAATTTTCAAACTGTTAATTATTACTATTTATATTTTTATTTATGCTTTACCTTATCATGATTTTGTAACTCTGCATAAACTTCATTACGTATTGTTGAGAATTGAATAATACTAGGATGAACCATTTTATCAGCAGTTTTAAGTATTTTGTCAATATTTAAACCAAGTTTAAATGCTAAATAAGGGGATGGTTGATCATTGGTAGGTCTTATAAAATAACATCTATTTTCTATTAATTTCTTAGCGAAAGTTCTTGCCGAGTTCCATGCAATTTGATCATTTCCAAACCATAAGATTAATCTGTTGAAATACTCCAATGATGGCAGTAATTCTTGTGGTAATTTCAGCACACCTTAAAAATATAAAATTATTAAAACGAGTTAGTTTTAAGAATATTATTGTTTTTTAAAATTTCTCTTCAGTATACAAATATAATTAAAATGTACTTGTAAAAGTATAATCAGAACATATAAAACTGTTAGGTAGTTAAATACAATTGATGAAAATTGAATTTTAGTGATTGTAAATTGATCCATCAACATTTACTTAGACACTGCTTCAAATAGTTTAAATATAACATTTTTAAGGATTGGATTAGAAAAATTATAATTAATTATAAAAATAAACCAATTTATAACATAAATTACAATCAAATAAACATTGTTGAATTATTTTTAAATTAATTCTATTTAAATAAACAATGTTAAAACAACACTGATCTTAGTTCATACGTATATTATACTTGGTAAGACATTCATTAACTAATTGACATAATGTAGAATAATATAAATACCATGAGGTAAGCAAATAATATGATGAGACGATTGATGGCCGACTAACACTAATAAATGTTTAAAGTCATCAACAATAATTGCACTTTGACTATGATTTGAAGTGAATGGAGGAACTTGAGCAATTCCCCAGCAACAATCATCTGGTACAGTCTTTTGATTGAGACTATTTTCCAATTTAATTTCTTTATATCCAACAACTATTTTATTATCAAGCATCATAGTCAGGTACAAGGAACTATTTTCTGAATTAACGTATAAACCTGGAATACGATCAAGGTCTTGAATTTTTAATTCCTGTAAAATAAACACTTTTATTCACTTTTACAATATTTTAAACACAAATAATGATACAAATTACAAAAGAGCTAATTTATTGTAGCTTTAAGCCGTACATGTCTATCTAAATACTTAATGGAAATTAATAATTGAACTTCTAAAATATAAATATAAATTAACCCCATCATGGAGGATATATTGTCACTTGAATATTTTTAATTTAATTTATTTTGATTTAAGGTAACTCACATAATACTTTAACTCCCAACAAATGTTAATATTTAATACATTTATCATTAATCAAAAATTAGAAATAATGAATGAAAAGGACAAAAAAAACTGAGCAATAAAATAAATAGGTAATAATAATGATAATAATAATATAAATAACACTCATAAAAAATTGTGTTATTTTATTAAATGTCAATTTAATCAGGGTAATTTTACTTATTTTGATATTTTTAATCATGCCAATAAAAATTAATCATATATTCATAATTATTATTTAAGTATAATTTTGTGAACTAACATTTAAATTACTATCCATTTATAAATCATTATTGATTGATTAGTTTTGAGTTTCAACATTTTGCTTTTTCTGTAACACACATATCAAAATAGATCAAAGAATTCTTTATAAACTTAAGTAATAACTTATAAATCAACTGTCAATAAATTGAAAGGTAAATTTGATATTAGAAAAAAGACAACAAATTAACAAACTGCAATGGTCTCTTTGACTCTTTCATAGATATATCATGTTATAAATTGAATACTACATATTGTGGATTTCCTACAAAACTTAATCTTATTTAAAAATTAAATATTATCATTTAAAATATTAATTATTAAAGTTTGAATTCATGTTATATATGAATTAGATACTAAAATAGTGTATAACTATTACCTCCATATTAAGAGATTTTAAAATACTCTTTTTACTACTAGTTTTTAATGATTTGAAATGCATTAAATTATCAGATTTGTTCTTAAAATCTTTACCAGCTTCAAAAACCTTAGGAGCGGGTACACAAAGTCTTTCATTATTCTTATTTACGTGTGACTTAAATATTGACCAATCGCCATATCTCAAACAGTGTGTACAAATAAACCAACCTAAAACATTTAAATATTATATTATTCAATAAGTACAAAAATGTTAACATTTAGTTGTTTAAAATTTTTCATAATACTATTTACCAGTAATTTTATTAATATATAAAGATGTGTTATTACAAAAACCACATCTCACCAATAAGCAAGTAAATTGATTTTTGTATGGCACTTTAAAACTGTCTAGTAATTTTGAAACGAAAAAATCTCCTGACGTCGTTCTATCATGGTCGATTGAACTCATTTTAGACATCTGATTTTTGATTTTAAAATTTAAATTTTGTCTGAATAATTTCCCTTGGGAAAAAATTTTTGAATAATTCATAATTGAATGGTATATTTTCATAATTGTAATTATTATTTTTAGATAAAAAAAACATAAAATATGTTATTTAAATGCCAAATGCGAATTTAGTATTTAAATTAATTTATAACATAGTAATTACAAGTTACAACTTTGAACAGTTTGAACTAATAATATAAAGATGGACATTTAAATTTAATATTTAGAATTTAAATTTTAAATAACTATTAACAACAATGATGAATTGATAATAACTACGATTTAAGATAGTAATATCACAGAATATATTCTGTGGTAATCACGGACTAAGATAAAATGGACTGGAAACGAACAGGCGGGCGGGTGACGGGGAGCCGGGCCGCTTATGAAATGGAGTAGGCTTGTGCGGGGGGAATGAGGCAAGTGCGAATGTAGCGCTACCACGGACTAGGATGGAACTATTGGTTATTTCTATTATTTATTTATTTAATATTTTTAATATTTATGTAATACATTTTTGATGTCGTAAAATGGTTTTGAAGGAAAATAGATTCTGGATTTTTAAAACGTAGGGTAATAAGTACACATACATAACAAAAATACGCGATTTATTTATTAACCAAAAATTATAACACTATAGTACTATACCTACTTTAAATTTTAGTTATAAAAATACAGACGAAACGGTAAGCATTTTTTTCACTCCCTTAGTCTCCATTTCAAAATTCTGTTTCTGACTGTATTCTTCAATTTGATTAATATTTTAATCTATGTATTAACAAGTTTTAAATCCTTCTTTTTTTTGAATTATTTTTTTTTTTTGATCATTGTTTAAAACTTTTGTATATTGACACATCCTCATCATTACGTAATATGATATAATAAAAGTCAGTACTTCAATTTTATGTATACTACATGGAAAAGTGTTTATAAGTTTCAATTTTTTGTTAAAAAAATCATCAATTGTCTGTTGAAAAACACCATAATCATTGCAACATTTTTGAAATGATTCCTCTACGTTCGTGTTCGTCAACAAATTGAATAAAAATGTATAATGTGGCATAATTACATCAGATGGAGTTTGTGAATAGTTAGTAATAACGTCATCAGGTGCAAAGTGTTTAGAACAAATATAGTTCAATGGTTTTAATTGATTGTTTACTGTATTATGTATTTATGTACTGCTGATTCCCAAGCTACTTTGTTACTTTCGTATACTTTGAACAGTGTAACATTTATCTGATTTTCACGACTTTCACATTCATTACCTAATTGAACATTTACGTACTTTACGTCTTGGTGACATTTTGCAACTTTTAAAGTAAGATAGAAAAATTAAATTTGATGTAAATAGGTATGTAATAACTAATAAGTAATAAAACCACCGACTAAGATAGTACTATGCATGTGACGGTAATCGGAAAAAAAATCCCTATATTTGTGAAGTTGTTAAATTAATTAAGTTGAATTACACATAATATTTAAAATAAAATATTATTCATAATGTATAATTTTTTTAATAATATAATATAATATAATATTATAGGTATTTGTAATTGAATATTAATAATGTGGTAAATGATTATTATAGATACTAATTAACGTTTAAAAATATTTGTTCATGTTGCATGTGGTTGTGAGTAATATTGTAGTCTAGGGATTTTTTTCCTAGGGTCGGGGATTTTTTTTCCGGGATTCGTATGCAGGCCAGAACTTTTGCTTGGGGGGGCTTAATAATTTTTATTTTCCCTTACACACAAGTAAACAATAAAAACTAATTTTTAAATAACCACTTTTGTTTATTATTATCATATGTTTTATTATTATGCATTTAATATTTATATAATTATATTTATAACTAAATATTATGACAAATTAATTTAAAATTTAAGTTTCCTGGGTCTCTTTTCAGAAAGAATTTTTAATACTTCGGATTCTTTAATTTGTATTTCTCGATGTATGTGGAGATTTGCCAGACCATTTAAACGTGACTGTCCCATTGTGTTCCGTAGGTAGGTTTTAATTCGCCGTAGTGTGGAAAACGACCTCTCAGCCGTACTTGTACTTACTGGTAACGTTGCAAATATTTTCAAAAGTATAAATACTGATTCAAATAGTTTAATATCACACAAATTTAAACCATCAATTGCGTTTAGCGGTAAAGTATAACCACAGTTTTTAAATTTTTCATACCACAATTCGAATTCGGCCTTAGCGACAGAAAAACTAATTTGTTGCATATCTTTTTCGTAAAAGTCAAAAAGATATTTAAATCTTGAAATTTGTTCATCTGTTGGATTACGTCCGATTGGTAAAAGACATTTATAACTTATTAGGAGATTTTAATGTTTTAAAAATCGATCAGAAAGACTATTCTGACTATTAAGAAATGAATCGACCAATGGAATAAAAATTGAACGTCTATAGTATTCTTCAATATTTTCAGATGGTGTATTACATCGCTTAGTTTGGTGTTTTGTTAGTCTAGGTATAGACATAGTCAATTCAAATGAACGTATATACATGAATTTTTCAATGGTTGTTTATATTTGCATTTATTTCTATACATGATAAAATTTTCAAAATATTTTGACTCTTTTTGAGCTGCTTACGGACATTGTCAGTTTTCAATTTTTTTGAAATTTTGAAAATTTTATGGCGTATAGAAAATGCTAATATAAACATTCGGTGAAATTTTCAAGTATCAACAGTCATTCGTTTTTTAATTACAATAAAATAAGAAAATCATTACATGAGAAATCGAGTGAATATCAAATGTTGTAAAAATATAAATTTCAGACGCTCATAAAAATGTAATTTAAGTTTCTTGTAGACATTTTTTGTTGATAAAGGTAGACAAACTTATGAGTAATCTTATATTACATTTTCAAATTTTAGACGAACTTATGAGTAATCTTATATTACATTTTCAAATCTTAGATTTAAAAAGAAAAATTTTTATGAATACTCAACTCAAAATAATTTGCTAATTTTCGTGATTTTTCAGTATTTTGTCAAAATTGTGTCTGTCATCACCTTTTAGGACAGTAAAAGTGCTTGGATTTTCTTCAACAGTAACTTTTCTGATAGGAAAGTGAATCTAGTTGGTACATTGGGGGGTCAAAAGTAAAAATTTCCCAGTAGTTTTCAAAAGCGACGTGAAAAACAAAAGAAAAATTAAGGAAAAACGGGAATTTTTTTTGAGCTGTTTACGGACATTGTCAGTTTTCAATTTTTTTAGTTTTTTTTTCTATAAATATCAATAAAATTTTATTTGTTGGGTAAAAAAGCGTGAATATTTAATATAAGGCTCATGATATATCGTTCTAATAGCAGTTGAAAAATATTAAAAATACATAGGCACAATTTTTTTTTATAAGCATTTAAAGTTCAAATTTTGACAACATTTATCAAGTTTATAATTTATTAATTATTTTGTAGTTAAAAATGTATAAAATGTTTAACTTTTATGGCTAAGGATTGAAAATTTAAAACAAGGCTCCAAGTAAATAGGTTATATATAAATTACTTATTTCACAAAAATATCATAAAATATACTTGGTAATATCATAGGCTGACTGACCGTTTTCGCTCAGAATCGTTTTTCTTATACAATGATATTATATCATTGAATTCAAATTTAACACCATCCATTACAGTGACCCACTTGTAACCTACTGTACAGCAGAGCGACATCCACTTATCCACCTTTTTGTTATTTTATTGTTAATCAAAAACGAATTCTTGTAGATACATGAAAATTTTACTAAATGGTTTATATTAGCATTTTCTATACTTGATAAATTTTTTTAAATATTTTGACTTGATTTGGACTGTTTACGGACATTGTCAGGTTTCAATTTTTATAGTTTTTTTTTCCATAAATATCAATAAAATTGTATTTGTTGGGTAAAAAAGAGTGAAAAATTAATGCAAGGTTCCTAATATATTGTTACAATGGCAGTTGAAAAATATTAAAAATACATAGGTGCAATTTTTTTTGTTATTATTTAAAGTTTGAATTTTGACGAAATTTATCAAATTGACAATTTACAAATTATAAATAGTTAAAAATGTATAAAACGTTCATCTTTTATATCTAAAAACTTAAAACAAAGTTCCATGGAAAAAAATTATACTGTTACCAAAAAATCTAAAAAATACATAGTTATTTTATTTTCATAGTTATTGCATATAATATGGATATATATGCATATATTATACCAATTTTTTTTTGTGTTTGTCATTACCTTTTTGGACAGTTAAAATGCTTAGGTTTTTTTCAACAGTATCTTTTTCTGATAGGAAAGTGAATCTAGTTGATGCTTTGGGGGGGTCAAAAGTAAATATTTCCCAGTAGTAAAAATTAAGGAAAAACGGGAATTTTTACGCAAAATCTGTTTTTGAGAAAATCTATTTTGGTTTTTGGTGCAACTCTAAGACAAATGACCGACAAGTGTCCCACTTGAAACCTTCTCTACAGCAGATCGACATTCACTTACCCACTTTTTTTTTTGTTAAGACTGTACCAGTTTTTATAACTAACAATTTAATAAATACTTGTGAATTTGATTCAAGTAGTTCAGTTGATCAAAAAAATAAATTTATAATAAATTTATCATATTTATGATAATATTTGAAAATATTAAACAATAGGCATAAATTAATTTCATATTAAATAATAATATTATATTATTAAATAGTAAACTTTAAAAAAAAAACGCTTGCCAAGTCAGAGATCGGCATGTAAACTTTCTTGATTTTTAATTTTTAGAAATGTATTAACTGATATCTCACCCAAGCGGTATAACAATTTAATCCTGAACAATTTTTGTGTAAACAGCCCCACAATTATCATTTTCATTTTCATTTAGTGAGATTGATCTCCGAAACCGGAGTGCGGATTTTGTTGTTTAGGGTCTTGTTAGATTCACATTGGCTAGGAGAAGTGCAGTGAAGATTTTCAGAACTTTATCTTTAATTGTTAATTCATTACGAAACCTTAAAAGTATATATAAAACATTTTATTCGGCGTTTTTTAAATGTTTTTATGCTTTACAGCTTTGTAGTGAATTAACGATTGGAGATAAAGTTCTGAAAATCTTCACTGCACTTCTCCTAGCCAATGTGAATCTAACAAGACCTCAAATAACAAAATCCGTTCTCCAGTTTCGGAAATTTACATCGCTAAATAAAAATCTAGCGAAAAATAACTTTTTTTAACTGTGAAAAATTAAATAATTTTGTAACTCCTTGATAATTCCTTTTTATTGAGTTATCAACCAACTTTCTTGTTATCACAGTTTATAATAGGAAATGTTCGCGATTCGCTCGTAGCATGACTAAATAAATTAGTCAAAACTCATGGCTAGTAATTTTCTTCTCCGCATTTTTTTGGTTGACAATATTAATAGAATATTTATCTATGTTAGAAATATAGACTCACAAAGACTTGAATAAGGAGACCAAACGTCCCGAAATGAGTCGCTGCGTACGCTAGGGTTGCTATTTTAACCCTCGTAGTATAAGGGTTATTCATGTTTTTTGGAAAATATATGCATTATTTTGAACCATCTTTAAATTGTATAGCTTGTACGATTACGCATTTATACATGTGTATAAATGTTTATTTCATATATATGTTATTCTTAACATTACAAAATAGATTTTGTCATGATTCTTAAGAAGCAAATTTGAGTATAAGTAGTATAACGATACATATTATATCGGTATAAAACGATCGTTCAAGAAAACACGTATGTGTGGTGTAACGCATAGTATCATAGACCTATAAACTAATGGACAGCGCTTAGAGAGAGATGTCAGGGTACGATATAGAGTAAAAGAGAAAAGAGAACGTGGGGGAAATATAGTATTAGTTTCATACGTCAATGATTACCCCCTTTATGTTCTTTCTCTCTTCGTTCTTTCTTCTTTCTTTCTCTTATATGATTCCCGTGCATTGATGGGCGGAGTGGAATGCGCTGTCCATTAGTTTATAGGTCTATACTCTACGCTAGGACTATGCATAGTATCGACTATCGGGCTCATACTTGCTGTGAACAAAGATATATAGGTATAATTGGGGGACCCAACACCCAACTGCCCGATGATCGTATAAAATAACGATTTTCACGGATTGTATGATTTAATTATTTACACAAAAATAAAAGTATTTATGAAATATACTATATAGTATATTACACACAATAATCTTCCTTACATCGTGGTCAATAATTTTTCGCATATTTAATATGTAAGTAACAAAGTGTTGGTAACACCATAATGTTCAGTTGGTTATGGAAGCACGCCAAAAAGCCACCCGACAAATAACCACCCGACATAAGGCCACGACATAACGACAAAAAACCATTCGACAAAACACCATCACCAAAATCCGACAAAATGCCATCCGACAAAAAACCATCGTACCACACTACCAACTGTAAATTTGCGAATGAAAATCGAACACTATTGAATCGTCAAACAGCCACTCGACAAATAACCACCCGCCATAAAGCCACTTGATAACGACAAAAGGTAATTCGACAAAAAACCATCATACCACACTACCAACCGTATAAATACGGTAACATTGTCATAAAATATCGACAAAATATCACTTAAATTAATTATCAAAATTAATTAAGTTTTTGGCGCTTGATTTGAACCACTAATCAGATAATAGATATTAAAATTTAAATCTTATGGGCCATGGCATAACGTTTTAAAATTTCACATTTTCACGATTCACGGATAAATGACACAAGTCACGTCGTTAATAATTTTCTTCAGTACTTCAAAATTTTCAAGTTACAAGTTGCGAATTATTGTTGATGATTATTAAATAATGTTCGATATATTTCAACATTAACACCAACTAAATTATAAAAAAAAACGATAAATCGAAACGTTTAAAACCAGAAAGTAAGTACTTCTAAATTCTGAAAGGAGCGAAGAATGTAGCAATGATTTTCCGATGTGTTTAATACTATTTTTTTTTGTCTGTAAACACCTTTCAGGGGTGCAGTAATATCTATAAAAACTAATATCGCATCGATTAAAATACATTTTGTACTATATACTTTTCGGGTAGAAAGTGAATCTAGTTAGTATACTTTGGAGGGTAAAAAGTAAGACATTTTCAGTAATTTTCAAAGGGGATCGGGTTAAACAAAAAAAAAAAAATTATGAAAATTTAAATCTTTTAGTAATATATATTTTATTTTTTTGGTGTAACAGAAACTTGTAACAGTATATAAGTACTTTAAATTTCACCAAATGTTTATATGATCTTTATCCATACATCATAAAATTTTCAAAATATTTTGACTCTTAATGAGCTATTTGTAACAATCAGAAATTTACTTTCAATTATTGTTATTTACTATAGGTATATATTAATATATTAATGGTTTATTCAACTTGCCAGTAAATAAAAATATTATTAGTTGATATTATTAGATGATACCGTTATATTATCTGATAAAAATATAGGTCCTTAATACAAAAACCAAGTGTTATTATAAAAAAAGTAAAATACTCGTTTGACAACAACTTATTAGAGTTAAATATTTAAGTCAAAATATATTAGTTTTAATAATAACTCTAATGTTAATAACATTTAATTGATAATATAATAATTGAACAAAACCTTTGTCACAAAATATTTATAAAAAAAAAAAAAAAATTACAATAAAAAATAACATAACATAGGTATTACCTGAGTTAGGGCAATATGTTATACAGTTTTTATATAACTTAATTAGTAATTAATTACAATATTTAATATTTTAATGTAATTAAAATGTATTTTTAAGCTACATTATTTCATTTTATGAAACCTTAATATTCGTCAATTATTTTACATTTCTATATTATAGGTACTTATCAATAGATATAAAATTAATAAATAATCATGAGCTCAGAACTGTCGACTGATAAACAACTTACAACTAGATATAGAACTTCAAACCTTACGGCTTACAACAACTTTGAAGATATCAATAAATTAGTTATGATTGTACATTTGTACCTACAGTATAATTACACAAATAAATTTATATTTTATATATTACTTACACTTTTTGTTCATCAAAATATATTAGCATACTTATTTTTATTTAATACTATATAACATTGAATACATATAATTAATACAGTGTATTAGCTTAAAGAAAATCTTGGTCGCAAAATATTTAACTAAAAAAAAGATTAGAATCAAAAGTAAGAATTAATGTTACCTTAGCTACATTTGAGTTGTTAGGGTAGTGATTTACAGTTTTTATATAACTCAATAAGTAATTATCTACGATATTTAAAATTGTATAGAAACTATATTATACATATTTAATTTCATATCAAACTATCAAAGATTTAAATAATTAGTAATTATAGTTATAATTTATAATAACATATTATAATTATAGCTTATATTTTAATATATAATAAAAATAATGACAAAAAATAAAATTAATGAAAAACAAATCTATTTAATCATCATGGAATTCTCTGAACCTGGAAAAATCAATACCTGCAAAATAACAAAATATATACATATATATATATGTATATTCAATCTTATGAATACATACTAAATAAAAAATAATATTATAACAATCTTTTTTGAATTTAAACATGCAGGTAATATCAATATTATAAATTTGATTTATTTTGAAAAATATGCGTTTGTATTATAGTATTCGTTCAAATAAAAATGTCAGTCCCTAAAATGGAAAGTGAAATATATTATTATTATAAGTGAGTTTTAAGTACCTTTTAAGTTTGCAATAATATATTTTATATTTTACTAATGTTATTGTTATTTACAAACTACTGTGGAAATTAATTTTACTATATAATATATTTGAAATTATGTTTAATGCTTAAGTATTAAGGTAGTACTTATTTTTTAAGTTTCATCATAATATTCAAACAACATAATATGTATGTTTACTATTTTGTTTATTATCGGCATCTACTTTATGTATATTTTCTATTATTAAATTATTAGGTACCATCCATACCTTATTGTTGTTACCTACTTTAAAATATTTGTACGATTAATGTGGTTTCGATGTTACAAATAGGGCAACGGTTGTGGATTAAATTGCCCAAGCAATCTCTACACAAGCATTTGTGTCCACAAGGAATGCATGCGTGGCTGTTGACATTGCTTAAACAAATAACGCAGCAATCGGCGGGTCTTGGTTCAACTCCATTGATATCGAGAGGAACATGAGGGATGTTTTCCCTGTCTTGAGCCCTCCTCTGTTCCTCAATTTCCACCATAGCAATGAACACCGGATCATCATCCTCTGCTAATACAAAATCAGGTTCATCTAGATTATAATAAAATACAGGTACTTAAAAAATAGGTTAGTAAATAAATAACATTTAAATTAATAATTATGGTATGGTTACCGTTAAAAATATTTAATGCATTATCCTGTTCTTCTGCCATCTCCCTTATGCGATTTTGTTGTTGTAAAATCAATTCTCTTAATTCATTTTGTCTATCAAAACCTAATGCAAAATTGAGTTTAATCTATATTTGCTTATAAAACATCTAATTTATAAAAAAAAATCATTAGGTAATGGTAAAAATAAAATTCCACATGAAACTAAATCTCTTTAAACCAAACATTTAATAAAACTAATAACTATACCTACATAATAATAATATAATAATGACTTCAATACATAATATTAGAGAGACTATAAGTATAAAATTAGCAACCGTTTATGAACACTTATGTCTTTATACCTACAGTTTTTATGTTAATAATACTAATTTGGATAGATGCAATTTGTGTGGGTAATTAGGTTACCAGTGAAGTATTTTTTAATTATATTTTTTATTTTATTATTTAAGTAACATCTGCCATCCAAAACATTTAATACAACAAATTAATATACAATGCTCGTAATAGGAATAGGTAGGCATTTGACGTATTTTCACGGGGGGGCCATGTGCATATTTGAGCAATTCTTAGCATATTTGTGAATATTTCGCATTTTTTTTTTAGTGCACTTAGAATGGTCGGAAAAATTTTATTTGAATAACATTCAAAAATATTTATTAAAATAAATTCGGTTTGGGTAGATAGTATAGGCACAAATAGCGCTTGAGATTTGGTGAGGCTGAAGCTTGAAAAGTCCTACTATTATAATATTAAAGAAGCTTAAAAAAAATCTAGAAAATATTTCGGAGGGCTGTTCAAATTGATGGTGGTAGCTTGGCCTCCAAATTCCTTCTTCCTATTTGTGCGTTTAGCAGCAGTAAAACTAATTTGTCACCTAGATTCTAGGTTGTACAATGAAATGAAAATCACAAGATAGGTACCTATGTGGTTGGTTTTATATTTGAACACCAAGTCTTTTTATTCCTATAGTTCACAATTGAACATATATTTGTAAGTACTTAAATGGTATTATTTTGAGTTCAAATATTTTAAATTTGATAAAAATCAAACCTCCAACAACGTTGTCTTCCACATTTAGAGTAGGAATTTGTTCTGAAATGTTATTTAAACAAAATAATAATTAGATAATTGCATATTGTCATTGTGAACATTGCACTGTGAATATTTTAGTTATTTTTTTATTAACCTTCAATAGTTTCCACGATTTGGGGTGGAACAATTCCTACGTTCCCCACTCCACGCCTTCGTTCTAGAAATACAATTTTTTAATGTAAATATTGTATGTTAAGCAAAATGATTTCTTTTATTTACAGTCACTTGAAGATAACTAATTATTTTTTATTTATTTTAAATGTATATTTCATACCTGCATCATAAGCCAAATGCCCAGTGTAGAGGAGAAATTCTTTAACAGAAATCCTGCCCTGGGCCAACCGTTCAGTGGCTTCGCTGATTTTTTTATCGATTTGAACATAAGCTCGACGCCGGGCTCTTAGAGTTGGTCTGCTTTGCATCCTTTCATATCTTGTGCCATATTCTTGTTCAATTTTGACTAATGTTTCTATTGATATTATTCATTGAAGTATTATAATTTATTGCATTAGTTAGAAACTAGAGTGGATGAAGAGTATGTATATGACTTCCAACTGGTTTGGAAAAATATTCAACAATTAAGGAAGAATAAAGTACATTATTCAACATAATCATAATATTTTAAAAAACAGTGTGGTTATTGTCAATTGCATCTACCAGATAAGTTATATAAAAAGTTTAAAGTTACAAAAATTTACCAAGACTTTTTAAAAACTAACGTATTTATAAAAACAAATACATTTTTTAGATTGAAAATATTTTTTTGGAGTAATCAAAATAATGATTATACATATAAAATATTAAAATATAACTTTTATTAATGTAAATATGTTGATTTCATTATTTTAGTGATATTAAATTTAACTTACTGGTAAAATGCCAAATACCAGGACGTGGACTATTCATGATAGTGTTTAAATGGCGGTGAAATATCTCCTGGTCGTTGTTAGTTCTCCTTGGCATGCCATGTACACAAAAGGTTTCCGGTCCAACCCCTAATGTTAATTAATATTATTATGGATAAAGACTACTTAAGGTAGGGTTATAAACTTTGTTTAATTTTTGTAATTTTGTTAAAAAAAAATCTGTAACTGGTTTGACTGAATATGAACACTTAAACTTACAGAAAAAACAAAGTTACGATTTATTTTTATTGAATTACTTATGATTTAACTTTTAAAATTAGATACTTAGTAATCTCAATATATTCATTAATTTATAAGGGTTCATTAAAAGAATAAATTGTGACTAAATAGATATTAAAACTCAATTTTTATCATAATTTATTATTGAAATATGAAAATTGAAATGTTTACTATCTGTAAAATATATGTCTATTATAAAAATTGAATTTTGAAATTCTATTCGTAAGTGTAAAATGTAACTAATTATCTTAATAATCTCATATGTACTACCTATTTAAACAGTTTTAATTATTAAACAAATTTTAAAAATAAAATTATAGGTAAGTAAAACTAATTCTTTTAGAATAACTCACGTTCCATCCACTGATTTCTAAAATATGAAATGTATCTTTCTGCAACCTCAGTATTTGGAGAAAGCCTTGCCTCGTTGACCACCACTTCGAAGCCTTCAATTATCATGTTTGCCGGCAAAAGTGCAAGAGCTTTTGACATACGAAACATAGTATGCAGTGCATTGTCAGTCCTGTATACTTGTCTCCGTATGCCAAAGTCTCTTGCATTCTTTTCGAGTGCCTATTTATATAAAATAAAGTGTTTAAGAAACTTGTTTTAATTTTAATATTATTTAATCATTAAACTGCACAATTCCACAAATCAAAGTATCTAAATTTTATCTTACAGAATTAAAATTGTTACATTTTTTAGGAAATCATACTTGGGCCATATGGAACCAGCATTTCTGTAATCTGACTCCGGAAAAAACGTTGGTCAACGCATTGCTCAACCCTACTTCGTAGTCAGTGACAATGTTACTTGCACTAATCCCCGGAACACAAGTCTTAATATGGTCCAATACACTTGTGTACGCCATTTGAGTTTTTCGGGTCATTAATGCGTATGCAACGGGAAATGCCTGTTAAAATAAATAAAATAGTTAGGTATTTAGTTTATAAAAAATTGGTATAATGTATTAAAATATAGCATTAGGTATATGTATTAACGTTTAAACAAAGTTTACCTGGTCCATGTACATGGCCATAATTATCAACAGTTGTTCTGTTTGTGGAACAAGGGGCCTGCTTTTAAATGTGGCATCTATATGAAGTTCTCGAGCAGAAGTCAATAGGCTAAAAATTGTTTAAATTAAGATACATGTTGAATATACCGAGGAGTAGATTTATATTCTAACATTGTGTTCTTGATAGTTAAAATTAATTACTTTTCCAGGGATGGAGATATGAAAACGACTGCTGATCCAGCGTCAGGAGGACCCATGACGAACCCTCTGAACATTTCTCGTCCATTAGCAGTTTTGAATAAATGAACGTATCGAGCATCTACCAGATTACCTGCGTATTCCATAAGATCTCGTGGTATTTGTGGTTGTGCTGCAGCTCTAGTTCTCTCCATAGTTCTCAAAAGAGAAGTATACCCTAGGTGATGTTCTAACCCTTGTGTTCTAAACAGTTGATGTGTAAGATAAAAAAAAAAACAATAAATATGTGCAACATTTTTTTAAAAGTAAAAGTACTGCTTCTGCCACTTCATAATTGTTAAACGAAAAGACAAAATTACTACCTACCTTGATGTCTCTTCTTCATAAATCACCCGAAGTGGAGTACATTCTTCCACGCACCTTCGTAAAATACTCTGCTTTAAAGTCACTAGGGCTAAATAGTTCATGTCAGGGCCATGTGTAGTGTGAGTACGTTTCTCATACAATAAATTTTCCACGATGAGACCTTTAAGAAATTGGTAATACAGCTATTTGTAAGTCAATGTGCAAGACTTTTCCACAGAAATTATCATATTTATTACATTAGAAACCTATTTTAATAATTACAATTGGTGAGTGTATTTACTATTTAAATTAGGTGCCTGTAGACTCTTTCATTTTTTTCAAATTGAATTTATTAAAACCAACTATTTTAATGTAAATTAAATTATTTAAAAAAAATATTACATTACAATTATCATATATAGGTAGTACTAAATATTCCTAGTGTATTTTTCAACTCCAGAGAGTGAAACAGATACCTAGATATTGGCTATTACACTGCAGTCCTTTTAAAATAACAAAATAATATGCTGAATACTCGTAGGCGTAAATAGTGTTTGAAATTTAGGGGGGGCTGTAGATCAGGTCTCTACTTATAAACTCTTATGATACTTTTGAATTATAGTAGTGAAATCATTAGTTTTTGGGGGCTACAGAAATTTCAAGGGGGGCGAAGCACCTCCAGACCCTCCCCCCCTATTTGCGCCTATGTAAATACTCTAACCTCCTAATTCAAGTTGTGAACTTGATTTCGTCCTAGTTCATTAAAATAATTACCAGTTGCAGGACAGTCTGTTTTAAAAATGTAGAACGGTTCTAGTACATTTAACTTTGTAAAAATATCCATTGCTAACGTGGACAATTTTACTATTTGAAATGAAGCCTTCAGTCGTGACGAATTCCATTATATAAATATTAACATCAATATTTAAATTTTACGTCATTATTTATTTAAAATATCAATTGTATGAAATTGTCAACGGATAGGAAACGAGTAAAAAAACGTGTCCTAAATAAGATTATCACCTCGGTAAAATATTTTTTTGACTTTTTTTCTAGTGTGGGACTTTTTTTACCAGGACTTTTACCGGGACTTTTTTTTTCCGATTACCAAAATATTAACATTATCAGTTTAGTATTCATATTATATAACTTATTTTATCAATATCTTGATTTTATTGTATAGATTTGTACAAAATTACAAAATACGCGGATTTTAAGAAAACTGTCAACCATTTTTAAAAAAGTGACTTAAGGTGACTTAATGAAACAAGGGGACTTTCAGACTTAATAAAAAAATTACTTTTAGTTGAAAAAATGACTTAGTGGCTATAGTTACAATCATTATAAAAAAAAAGGTGGATAAGTGGATGAATAATAATTTATTACCTATCTAATTCACTAAAAAAATGTTTTAAATATAATAAAATTTAGCATAAATACCGGTTGCAGAACAGTCTGTTTGTATACATTGCAATGATTTAGAATTTGTTCTTGTACATTTTATTTTGTAAAAATACCCATTGTTACAATGTACAATTTTACTGTTTGATCTATAGCCTTCAGTCGTGACGAATTCCATTATATAATTATTAAGTAGCTAATTTGAATTTAAATTAATTTAAATTTTTAAATATTATAGTGAATGGAGAGAAAACAAGAATAAAAATGAATAGGTCAATTCGGTTAAAACCTTAGAACACATAAACGTGAAATGACTAGATCTTAATCGCAAAGCTTGGTAAATTATATTTTTATATAATTATATATACAGTGGAACTTCTATAAGTGGAATTTTCGATAATTCCAAAGAATCCCATGCCCCCCGCATTTCAATGTTGGAACATATTACAATATGTGCGATTAATTTTCTAGATAATTAGAATTTCTCGATAAGTCTAAGTCATTTGTGTTGAATTTTGGCTTATAAGTTGAATTGTTTGATATACTGAAATACAATATATTATTATATAGTTCGTATGTAAAATTATGTAGGTACATACTTATTATAATAACGATACCTATTAGTAATCAAAAATCGATTAATTTTATCAATCTTTACGTAATACTTAAGAGACCGGATATACGGGTAGTGATTATAAATTTAACCTAGCCTAAATTTAAGAGGAACCTTGTATTAAATTTTCAAAGTTTTTGACCGATCAAAATCTTTTTTATCGATAATTACAGAAGAAAACAATTGATTAAAAATGTCAATATAGTTTAAAAATTATACTATTATGTAGGCAGTGGCGGCCATCCTAGAGTAGAGGTGTCTAGATGTGCTATTTATTAATTTAAAAAAAAAAATTAAGGAAAACCTGGGATTTTCACGCTAAATCGGTTTTCGACAAAATCGATTTTGGTTTTTGGTGTAACTTTAAAACAAATGACCGTTGATATATGAAATTATTTAAATAAATTAGCATTTTCTATAAACGATAAAATTTTGATTTGTTTCGACCCGTTTACGGACATTTTCAGTTTCAATTTTTTTTAGTTTTTATTTCTATGAATGTCAATAATATTTAATTTGTCGGGTAAAAAATCTTGAAAATTTAATACAAGACTCCTAATATATTGTTACAATGAAATTTGAATAATATTAAAAATCCAGTCACAATTTTTTTTATAAGGATTTAAAGTTCAAATGTTTATATATATGAAAAATATTTTGAGCTAGAAATTGATAAAAAAATTTTCTATTTATATTTAAGATTTGAAAATGTAATACAAGATTCCTCATAAGTTGGTCTACCTATGTAAAATGCTAAAAGAAACATTAGGTACAAGTTATAAATATCTTTACGATTATTTGTTTTTAATTTACAATAAAATACTGGTTTTTGTGAAAACTTTTTTCTCTAGTTTTTTAAAAAGTACTGAACATTTTTAATTACCTATTACTAATTTACTTCTCAAAGTACCTACCAGCTAGATTTAGTTTCCTACCAGAAAAAATATTGAAGTTGATAATCAATGGTATTAGCTATTTACCATTATTATTACAGTGAAACCAGGATTTTTTTTAGGGGGGTGTTTTTTTCTTGTAATAAAATTTGACTTGTGAAGGATTTTACACTTACTATATACAATGTAGCCACAAATTGTTTTTATAAATTTCAATATGCGTTTAACCTCCAAATATTTATTTAAAATAAATTGTTTTACTTTTTTCATAAATAATTATAATGCAAAATGGTAAATGGACATTTCCCTCCCGGACTGTTTTCGGTCTAGTAGAACATTTCCTCCTTATATATTTTTGATGTGGACATTTTCCACCCATTTTTTTTTAAAGTTTATTATTGACTAATAATATTAATTTTAATAATACAATATTATTTATTATTTAATAATATGAAGTATTATTTTTATTTTTTTTAAATAAAATATTATTAGTCAATAATAAACTTTAAAAAAAAATGGGTGGAAAATGTCCACATCAAAAATACCTATATGGGAGGAAATGTCATACTATATCGAAAACAATCGGGGGTAAATGTCCACGATTCAATGCAAATAGTAGGTAAACAATAGTATTCATATCAGTCTAATGCGACGATTCTTTCTAGCCATATTGTCTATAACTTCTCCAACAGATACTTCCAAGTCACGGTGAATGTTCAGTATAATATTATGTTAACCCATTAAGTCGTTTTTCACTTATTATATTCCTCAAATATGTTTTCAACCACCTAAGGGTCGAAAATGATCTTACACTAGTTGCAGTAGTAACTGGTAAAGAAGCTAACATAATTAAAAGTCTTAAAGACTTAATATCTTTAAGACTAAAAGTCTTATATTAAAGAATATAATATGTTTTCATAGCAAGTTAGAACATTTTGTATAGGTTTGGTTGTTATTTGTTCTTTCCATAATGCAAATTTTTTTCCAAAGTAGAATAGTCATCACTCATCAGCTTTAATGTCAACTACGTAGTTTTCAAAAGTGCTTTGAAAAATTCATCACTATTATCTTTATTTTTTATTCGTTGACTCCTAAAACTGCACACTCACGATAAAATACAGACCAAAACCGCACACTTTCAATAGGTTAAAACCACATAAAAATTTAAAATTGTTGTATCCAAAAACCGTATACTTATGATTTTAACTCCAAAAAGGTCTTTACAATACCTACTTTATAATGTATATTATGTACAATATTATACAAACAAGATTTAAACAAGTGCTCCTAAAAATAAATATAATTTAATTAAAAATCTAAAATATTACTATTATGTATTTACTAATTTGTTTTTTTGTTTTAAAACGTGTAAGCATGATTATTGTATAGTATCTTTTTATCTTTTAGCACACAAAATAGTGTGTGATCTTAACCCACTATAACTTATAAGTTTAGTTATACCATGACCGATAAAGTGTGGGGTTTTTGTCTATCGACATTTTTAGTTTTTGTGGTCGAAATCAAAAGTGTGCGGTTTTTGCATGCAACCCTTTTATTTAACAAAGTAAATTACTCAGAATTGATTTGTGTGCTATTTGTCTGCCATTCAATTGTTGATTAAAACTATCCAAAAAAGGAATAAATAAAGGGTCTCTATAGTATGAGTTAGCCTAGTCTGTTATCGCATTTGTTCTATGCTCTTGATTGTTTGCTAACTAGGGACTTTTATATTGATATCAAACTTTTCAGATTTTTTTAATACCTCATTATATAAGTATATTTTTAAATCGTTTTTCTGATAACATTTAGTACATTTTGTTTACTTTTTGTTACAATTGGCCAAGGTGGGGGGTGTTTTAACGAAATTATTTATTTAACCAATTAGTCATTTAATTATGTAAGAATATACATTACGGGATCATAACATTTTCGTTCAAAAAGTTTTTTTAACGAATTGATTTTGTGTCATTTTTCTGAGGCAAATTTAAAAACTATTTTATTGTCACATTTTTATAAAGTGTAGAAACTATTATTTAAATAAGAGCGTGCATTTTTATGGTTGGAATGGCACACAAGTTGTTCAACAGCTGGATATATAAAAGTTATTATTTTTTTTTTAAATATAATTTAGGTACATGCTATTAATATAATTATTTAAATGTATTCTATTTATTAATTATTAACAATTTTAATTTTTTTTATTTGGTATTTTATAGGTATTAAGGATATTGCTAAATGCGTAACACAAAATCCATTATCGAGTACATCTATATTATACTTACTCAATGACGAAGAATTCTATAAACCTATTACCACAAAGATACTTTTTAAACTTTGCTTTGATTACCTTGGTATTTTCATTCTAATAATAGCGTAGTATACTGTTATACTTATTATTTTAAACGTGTCTATACTATACTGTTATACCGAGACAAACCACAAGCGTAGGTATAGCTTATTGTGAATCAGGGTGATCCTACCTTTGTAGTTGGTGGGCCAATTTACACTTTCACTTTTGTTTCACAAAAAACACTGGCGGAAGCCAAAAGAAAAAAATTTTATTATTTTTTATATTTTATTTTATTACTAAGATATTATATAATGCACAAATTATTAAATTACAGATTAATATTATAACATATAGATAATTATGACGATTATGTAACTTATATTTATAAATTTAGATACCTAATTAATGCGATAATCGGCATTGATTTATAGAAACCAATTTTTCTTTGAACATCTTGATACACGATTTTAAAGAAGAGTTGTGAATACGGTTTTTTGATTTAGACTTTATTTAGGGTGTTGGTGCCGGTCATTTATTAAGGAGTAAAATTTAGGCAATTCAATTCACATGTTGTATCGACCTCACGCGGAATATGCATGCATGTGAGAACTATGTAAATCAATATTAGTGTGACTGTGTGAGTGAGCTTTAATTACACGCTCAGATAAAGATATTTACGCACATACATGCACAAGTCAGTGGTATACTTTGATGGCTATAAATTATTGTCGAAGCATTATTTTGATGAACAAAAATGCTTTTACAGGAAAAACTCTCATGCTTCGTTGATACGTCGGATTTTGGTAATTTTTTTTTTTTATCTGAAAGATGAGAAGTTTTTGCTGGTAAAAGCTCGAATATTTATTTTACTTTAAATAATAGAAGAAAAATACGTTTGAAAAATAACAAATATTGCGCATTATTCAAATGCATATTCCAGCTTCTATAATTACAATTGTCAACATCAGGCTTTGATCCGACCTACAAAATGTTCTGTACTTTTAAATAAAAAAAAAAAATTAACGAAATCCGACTATTCTACAAGGCGTGGAGAGTGTTTCCTGTAAGACATGTTTTTGTACCAAAAAACGCACCGGCTCCAACCCCATAAATTCATATGGCAATAAATGCCGATTCTCAAATATACTTCCAAATAATGAAAAAATATCAAGAGAAAGATTCCTAGATACAAATATGGAATTTTATTGGATAATGTCTTAATTTTTTCATGGATCATTATTGTATAGGTATGGTTGTAATTCAAATTTATTCTAAAATGAATCTAAAAAATATAAGTACTGCCGGTACTGGATTATAATTAATGACGCCTCAGACCGTTCTAAATTTAACTCACTATTAATTTGGTAAAAAAAATTACACACTTCATTATATCTGAGATAATAATTTTTTTATAATGAACTTGGTAAAAACGTATATAGTCTTTGTACCAGTATCACTAATTCTAATTTACCAAGTAAGTCAGGTCGATAATGACGATAATGTGTATTTAAATCAAAATATAATATGCTCATGCAAACTTTTGTAAAATTATTTAAAAATTAAATATTTAGGTGTAAACGTGTAATATGTAAAATATCTTAAATTAAAAGGCTATATAAAATTAGTAGCAAATAAAAAATTAAGTAAAATAATTTGTGATTTCAAAAGTTTTACTTGTATCTTACAATTTAAGAAATTTGGACAAGTATACTATCAATTATCAAGCGTTAAAAGTTTTACCTATAATTAATTATGTAGATGCGAAACAACTATAGGTTCGTTAAAATAAAATATTAAAATTTATTCCAAAAAAGCGGGTAAGTAGTTGTTGCTCTGCTGTAGCGCCTGTAGGTACAGTGGGTCACTCGTCACTGTAATGAATAGTATTAAATTTGAATTCAATGATATAATATCATTGTATACAAAAAACGATTCTGAGCGGAGACGGTTTGTTAGTTTAGGATATATTATATTATATATATATATTATTATTACTTATTATTAATAACGTTTACCTATACTAATATAAAATAACTAAAATCATTATTCTTGGTCATTTATTATGTAATTTCGTCCAAATTTGAACTTAAAATATCTATAAAAAATAATTGTATATATTATAATATAATATATATTTTTAGATTATTTAGTTACAGATTTAACTAATTATGTGCAACCTTATTTTAAATATTCAAATCTTAGTTATAAAAGTTGAACATTTCATACATTTTTTACTACAAAATAATTTGTACATTTCAAATTTGATAAATGTTGTCAACATTTGAATTTTAGATGATTATAAAAAAAAAAACGTGCCTATGTATTTTTAATAGTTTTCAACTGCTATTGTAATTTGTAACAATATGTCAGGAGCCTTGTATTACATTTTCAATCTTTTTGACCCAACAAATAACATTTTATCGACATTTATAGAAAAAAAAAACTAAAAAAATAATTTGCAAATTTACCTGATTTTTACGTATTTTGTCGAAACTCAACTTAAATGTATAAAAAAAAAAATGAATGAATTTTTTATATTTTGTAACTGCTATTGGAACAATATATTAGGAGCATTATATTACATTTTCAAGCTTACTTATCGACATCAATTTTAAAAAAACTAATAATATTCGAAAATTTTGTTAGAAATTTAGGATACATATTACAATAATTATTAGAAGTGGTAACTGGTAAGTTGTCATATTGTTGGAGAATCCATGAATCCATCACTATTAGAATAAAGATTATTACATTCTCATTCTGCTCCTCAAACCAAATTATAGTGTTTCCTATTTAGCTATAGACAGCAGTTAAATCTACCTACAGTTTACTGTCACTAGTAAAATCCAAATGTACAAATGCAAATGTCTCCATGCATTAACCAAATCCCCGTCCTATGTCTCAAATTAAAAATAACACTTAATAAACAATACTCTTAATCAATTTTATTCTAACAATTAGGTGTAGGTCAACAGTTCAAAACGTTACCCAAAAATTTGTAAAAAACTTTAAGCTTTTATTAACTTTTTTTTTTTAAAAATAATATTATGGCTTTATTAGAATATTATATGTATATTATCATTGATTATAAATAGTAGTGTGTACAAATAGCAATAGTTGTGGGAGGAAAAGACAAACTAAGTTTAAGGAATGGCGGCATGGTAGGAAGTCAAGACTTCAAGTCTTGTAAGTACCTACTTGCCTACCTTTTTTCATAATTATTTCAAATTTTGCGCCAGACACTTAATTCATTTTGATAATAGATAATTCATTTAGGTGGCTTTTTGTCGATATAAATTTGTCGGTTATCTAACATTATTGTACACAAATATACGGTTGGTAGTGTGGTACGATGTTTTTTTGTCGGGTGGTATTTTGTCGGATTTTGGTGATGGTGTTTTGTCGAATGGTTTTTTGTCGTTATCATGTGGTTTTATGTCGGGTGGTTATTTGTCGGGTGGCTTTTTGACGATTCATTAGTGTACGATTTTCATTCGCAAATTTACGGTTGGTAGTGTGATACGGTGGTTTTTTGTCGGATTTTGGTGATGGTGTTTTGTCGAATGGTTTTTTGTCGTTATCATGTGGTTTTATGTCGGGTGGTTATTTGTCGGGTGGCTTTTCGAGGTGTAACCGTTGGTTATATGTATAATATATTATATTATCTATAGTGCCCAGGTTCAGTCTGTCTTCACACTATCAATGTCCACCAATCAACACGGGGCTAGGACAGTTTTCCCGATTTTGATAACAGCGAGATATCATCAAAATCAAATTTCGGGAGATCGGTTATGCCAACCTTAGAAACATAAATTTCCCGCATAAAAATATTTTTAGTTTTACCTAACCAGCGTTTCCCACATAAAAATACAAAAATCTTAATTTAAAATAGCTAAAAACCTAACTACCACTTATCAATTATAACTACAGGTTATCAATATCCGAATTTAAAAAAAACAAATATTGGAGCTACCCATTACCCACCAAAGTTACACATTAAAACCTTGAATGCTCAAAAACTTAAAATAGTTTGTTCATGACACATCTAGTGAATCTTTGTAACACAGAATTCATAATAATTTTGATTATTCTTGATTAACTTTTGATAAAATATTACATGATTGAGTGACTTACATTTCCAATAACAATACGATGCGACATATGTTGAAGAATATTGGTGTATTGCTATTAATTTTATGTTCCACAACAGTTATTTGTTTTAAATGCAGTTTCAAAAACTTACATATGTCCATACATACATAAGCTCCTCAAACATTTCCTAAATTTTGTTTTAAGCTTATTCAATATTATCAAAGTAAGGCGTTAGCCACCCCAAATGCTATTTGCGCCCATGCATACATATTAGTATCAATTGTAAATTCATCATAATATATAAACAGTATAAGACTTAAAAATTGCATTTACTTGTCTAAATTCTATATATATTTTATGTATAAGGTACATAGTTACATAAGATACAAACATAAGTAATGTGTAAATTATAAAACTAAGATTTTATATATGTACTAAAAAAAATTATATAGCTAAAATTTAAAATATAAATATAATATTCGTCTAAGTTTATCAATAAATAGAAACAAAAAAAAATACATTCAAATATACATTAAATAGACAAATATAACTTAAGAAGTATGAAGTGAAGAATACACTGTTGAGTACTGTAGAGATGTGACAAGTTGTCTTTAATTAACTGATTCGTTTTTTTCAAATAAATGAACTGGTTCAGACAGTACAGTGAATCATTTGATCATAAGAATCATAATTTATTTATTCGTGACCACCACTGACGAGTTTATTTAATTGAATCATTAGTCTAATGCGAGTTTGTTCTTTTCATAATTATACAAAATTAATTAAATGAATACAAAATAATTTATTATAAGAATCTAAATAATAAATAGTATACAAGAAGTCACCATTTCTATTTTTTGGTTTTTATACATCAAATTTGACTTAAATAATATAAAATTAGTTTATTGACACATTAAAAACACAGTAAATAAAAATCATCTACATCTTATATGGAGTTAAGTAAAAAGAAATAATAATTAATATTAGTCCCAATTATCTACACACCAAGTATCTATTTAGTTAAATTTTTTATTTATTTTAAACTAACAAACCATGTTTAGTAATCAAAGGTCAGGTATTTATCAATAGAGTAATATGGTTTGAAACTGGCTGGACAGTGATGTACTGATGTGATATGATATTTAATCTTTTAGTCGGGTAAATATTTAAACATAAATTCAATCAACCAACCAGGGAAATTTTATTTTAGTACATTGAAAATGAAAATTTGTTTCTTAAATTACATTTTAACCGTTTCTTATTCTATTTTATTGTATCTTTTAATAAGAAAAATTTCAATCCCCTAAAGAAGAATTCAATTACAGTAAAAATATTAACTTCAAAAAATACAAAATTGTTTGTTTGTTTTTTCAATATTTTATTTGTAATATCTATTTATTAGATTTTGTAATTTGTAATTTAGTTTTATAATATAGGAATTTTTTGTATATCAAGTGTCAGAAATAGCGTGGATTTTTGTGAACGAGACATCTAGAATCTACATATATTTTATTGTAATGATATGCTCACACACCATTATAATAAACTAAAATTTTACAGATTAATAAACAACAGCCAGACTGTCGCTTGTAGAAATCGGTCGCATCAAATAAAACCATTGACAACGACAACTAATAATTCGACACGCACTCATAACAATATTACGTAGGATGTGTGTGACCTTATTTTATGCTGACGCCAAAGAATAATCTAGTTCCCAGGCCCACAATAAGTTAGTGACAAAGCCACCCTCCACTCTCTGGTCAGCATCCTCGCGTCCGTCCCTTAAACCAGTGCATGAGCACCAACCACCGAAGTAACAACCTCTCAAGTACCAAAGAAACCGATTTCAACGAGCGACAACTGGACTTCTTATGCAAACAATAATCAGTGCGTTCGTTAATTCAATTTGTGTATCTGAAGTAGTACTTTATTTTATCTAAAACCTAAAACTCTTACAATATTGTCTACGAACAACTGCGAATCAGGTAAGACATATGATATAATATTTTATGTTGATTGCAGTCAATACGTTCTATGTGCTTTTTTCCATAAAATCATATTGTACGGTGTATTTGATATAATTCTCGAATATACGATCTCGAGAACCCTCTGAACATCTGGAGGAAGGTAATAGCGTAATTTTTACAATTCTAACTTTTACTATTTTAATATAACTATCGGCAGGAGCCGTATTTATATATTTATTTATATGTTATCTTATTCTACGTTATTACACTATTATAATCTATTTTTCATTTTTTATATATATAATATATAATATTAGGGCCTTGTCCTTGAGTATAGGTAGGTGCAACGTTTTAATGTCATTAATTATTATTAAGGTGTTAATATTAATAAGGCAGAATTTAAATCTCTACTCATGGCACCCAATTTATTTAGTTGTGCCTTAACCACAGTGGCACAGGTCACGGATTACAGAATAACATAATATTATTATATATAAATAAATACACCGGCATATATCCGGAAACGGTATTTCCAACTCTATGTGGTATAGCTTAATGACGTTCTTTCAAGGGTGAACACAGAAGTTGAAGCTAGATGCCTATTTTGGTCATTACTCGTAAACCGCCATGTGGAACTGTTAGTGGAAACAGTTTTTTCAGAAGAAGTTTTTCCAAACAGAATAATCTCCTACATGGCTTGGGTACATGCATACACCAGTTACTGTATCTTGCTTACTAAAATTGGAAAAAAAAACAACTATATTAATTAAATTATTTTGAAAATAGTATTCATTTAATGGCTCAATATCATATAAAAAATCAATGAAGGTAAAATAGTAACCAATCAACATTATTCATAGTCCCAACACATAGTGTATCCCAATATATAATATAGCAAACATCCTTGTGTTATAGTTGTGAACCTATAGTGTATACTTGTATTATTTATTATTATCTATGCCTTATGGAGAAAAATAAAAAATAACAATATAGGTAAACATGTAAACTTTTTAATATTATGAATAATTAGTAACTCCATCATCATTAACCATTACTATAAAATTTAACACTAAGGACCATAGTCAATGCTTAAGAATAAGTATTGCTTAAGTAAATGTTGGTAATTTAAAAACTAAAAAAGTTGTGATATAAAAAAACAGGTTAGGTTAGCAGCTATAGTAACTAAAAGCAATGCTTGATGCAGGTCTCGACGATCCTTAGTTTAAGTAACACTATTTCTTTTCTTAGGCTAAAGTCTCGTATGAATCTCGTTTAAGTCATAAGTAGGTACAGCTTAAGCAATACCTATTTTTAAGCATCAGCTATGATAATGGCCCTAAACATTTACAAAATATCAGATATTAAATCCACATCTGACTGCAACTTTGTAAGATAAATAATTATCATTTTAATGTATCTGTTAAGTTGTTTCAGATGTATCACCACCAATAAGTAATACATTATAGGAATTTTAATACTATACAGAACATACATGATTTGAGTTATGAAGGTTTGAATGTGATTGTTGTAACTTGTAAATGGCATATTAAGTTTAACTTGGATTTGCAATGATTTTAATTCTTTGTAGATACATTTGACCTAGAAATAATACACTGTCGTATAACATAAAATTTAAAGAATAGGCAAGCAGATTAGTAGCCAAAATGTATGTACGACTTACGAAAATTTAAGGTGAACTGTTTAAATTTGTAATTTGTAACAGCACAGTGCACACGATAGTGAATAATAAACATATTGTATAAAAGGTAAAAAATGTAAAAAAATTAAATAATTAATAAATTAAATAAAAATTAACAAAATATTAACGAATAATTATTATTTACATTTGAATTGAACATAACCTCAATTATTGTTTGCTGACATTTGAAGTGGTAACCATCTACAACCTGAACAATGGTTACACATGTTAATAATTCATTATCATAATTTAAAATCTATGATTATTTGATAAAGCAAATTTAGTATGGTTTTTTGGTTTTTTTTATGGTTTTTGTAAGCTCTCTATTTAACAACTGGAAAATTCGTTACACCAACCATTTAAATGGAATCTCCATAATATTCTCCATCGACAAACTTTAGATTTCACCATTTCTCGTTCTCCTATGTGGGATTAATCTCATCCACAAACAGACGACCACAATAGTTCTGAATAGAGTACATACGTAATAGCTAATATTATATTATATATCTGTCATTTACTAATTCTCAATACGTTTATACCTATTGTCCAGCGTTAGTAAATTTCAGGACATGTCATATTAAAGTACATATTATAATTTATGACAAAATACATTTAGTTATAATCATTTTCGAGACGTATAATACGTCATAAACTTTGATGATTGAGTTCATCAATTATATAAACAATTGTTCATGTTTAACACTAAATAGATTTATTATCGATGTGATTATATGAATAGGTAACTACTTCTAGGAAAACTACTGACATAGAAAGTTGTATGTTACCGGCGTAATTACCAAATGCGAACTAACGTATAAATATGTAATAGTTTTTAAAGTTCAATAAATCTATAAGTTGTAGCTGATGACGTTTTCATAAGCTAATATTATACTTTTAAGTTCCCAAACGTTTCGGTTTAGGCCCTTCTAAAACGTAATCCCGGAGTCCCCCCCCCCCTAGTTGTATTTTGGAAAAGATTTAGTTTTTGTACGACGTTTCTGAAACTCGATATTTGTATAGTTTGGAGGTCGGTGATCAAATTCGGTTTCAGGTGTCGAGACCATAGGAGCCGTTTTTCTCCGTCTTTTGGGGCTTCGGAAATTTAAAATTTGCGTTTTTCGGGGTTTCCGGTACGGACACTTAGATTTCGGGAGCGGTGAGCCTTTTTTCGTAGTCGGACGTTATAGAAGACTTTGCGCCGTATCGATGGATACCAAGATCGAGGTTATCCCACTTTTGGTTCGGGAGTTATGATTTTTCAAGTGTTTTTTGTACTTAAAAAATTACGTAGTTACGTGTATTTTGGATTTTAGGTTTTCGTTTGATCAGTACGAAACTCGAGATTCCTGTCTTTTGGTGTACGAGGATTTAAAAAGGCTCTATGGTTGAAGTACGTGCGACCATTATTTCGCCCGTAATCGGAGAAGCAAAAAGTTGAAAAACGCAATATGTGATTATTCGTATAACCAGACGTTTCCTTATGGTATACGTATGTATGACGTTTTAAGTAATAATTGTTTTGAACTTTTTTTCACATTTATTCTAGTAGGCGTGTTGCTTATTATTTATTAATGTAAATCGATAGGCATATAAGAATAAAATATTAAAACCTATAAAATAATAGGTCAATTAACTCTAATATAATATTTGAGGTAACAAGTAACAACACAAAATTGGATGTACATCAAAAAAATTAGCTCCTTTAATATGGGTCGTATCGTTTTGAAATCTTTGAGGTACAATGCAGTGACATCTCTAGATCAAATTTCTGTTCTCGAAAAAGCCAAGTCTCGTATTTAAGTTTGAGAAATTGGTAAAACTAAATTTCCCGCTAATTTTTTTTTTAAAAAATTCAAATTTTGATCACAACATTTACCCCCTTAATAGTAGAGTTAATAAACTTTTAAAAACTGGTAACTGGTCTAGAGACGTTTCTGCTTCGATCCTCGAAAGTTTCAAAAAGATCGTACTTTTTTTGAAGGATTTAGTTTTTTCAAAATCGTAATATATTGAGAAAACCTAAAACCTACAATATTAATCGTATCGTCTTGAAATCTTCGAGGTTCAATGCAGTGACCCCTCTAGATCCAATATCTGTTCTTAAAAAATCACGTATCGACCCTAAGGCTGGATAATTGACAAAAGAAAATTTCCAGCCAATTTTTTTTTTGAACAATTGAAAATGTTGAACCTTAACTTACCCCCTTAATATTTGAGTTAAAAAAACTTTTACCAGATGACAAATGAACTACGCATGCTTCTGCTTCGATCCTCGTAGGTTTCATTAAGATAGGACTTTTATTGAAGGATTTAGGTTTTTAAATAGGTTTTTCAAATTCGTATTTTATTGAAAACCTAAATCATTCAATATAAGTGCTATCGTTATGAAACCTTCAAGGATCGAAGCAGTCAACCCTCGAGATCAAATTTCTATTCTCAAAAAAGTCGCGTACCGACCTTAAGTTTGAAAAATTACAAAAGAAAATTTCCCGCCAATTTCATTTTTGAATAATTCAAATTTTGAACATGTAATTTACCCCCTTAATAATTGAGTTAATAACCTTTTAAAAACTGGAAACTGGTCTAAGGTTGTTTCTGCTTCAAACCTTGAAGGTTTCATAAAGATAGGAATTTTATTGAAGGATTTGGTTTTTTCAAAATCGTAATATATCAAGAAAACCTAAAAACTTCAATATTGTTCGTATCGTCTTGAAATCTCCGAGGTTCAATGCAGTGATACCTCTAGATCAAATTTCTGTTCTAAAAAAAGCTGCGTCTCGTATTTAAGTTTGAGAAATTGGCAAAACAAAATTTCCCGCCATTTTTTTTGGTTTTGAAAATTCAAATTTCGATCACAACATTTACCCCATTAACAATTGAGTTAATACACTTTTAAAAACTGGGAACTAGTCTAGGCACGCTTCTGCTTCGAACCTTGAAGGTTTCATAAAGATAGGACTTTTATTGAAGGATTTAAATTTTTTAATATGTTTTTCAAATTCTTATTATATATATATTCAATATAAGTCCTTTCTTTAATAATAGCAGTATTTCCTATTTAACAAGTTTTTGAGACCAAAAGATTTACAACATCTAGGCATATTTTAAATGATACTTATATTTACATTTTTATAAATCTTGTATTAACAATATTTTTATGTTTTGATACAAGTAATAATAAACATTATTTAAATAGCTTTTCAAAATTATACACATAATATCAGAATACTAGCACAGTTTAGTAACTTTAATAGAAATTAAATTAATTAATTTATAGTTACTTTTAGTTATGTAAGTGAACATCATAAGCAAACCCCTAACTCTCAAAACCATAAGTAATAATTCATTGAACCAGTGAAATATAAATTATTCTCAATTGTATTTTATCAAGTATAGTACTAAGATTACGAAAAATGTAGTAAATGTTTTTAGTTACCACCTAGGTAACAGTAAAAGTGTTTTTAAAAAATATTTATAAACAAAATATGATGTAATATAAAATAATGAAAAAAACATAATAGGTACTTAATTTTTAAAACCACCCTAGGTAACAGTACAAGGAAAATAAAATACACGTCACTAGATAACAATTAGAAAAGTAATTTCAATTTTCAAGTTTCAAAGTACCTACTAAGGCACAGTGCATTTATAAAAACTGAATCTTCGATTGAATAATTTGAGGTAGTTTGAAAAGTTTGGGAACCGCTGAGTTAAGCTCTAGGTAGCACAATTATTTTTGGAGTTGCAACTAAATAGTAAATAATTAAAATCAATTTCAAACAAGTTTTGGAAAAACTATTGAGAATTTCGGAAAATGACCTCTAGGCCTTAACTTACATTTTAACAATTATTAATTCATCATTGCTTTCAAATTTAAATTCATCTATACTTTAAACCATACGCCTATAAACTAACTATGCATAGAACAGGTACATCAAGGATGATGCAAAAGGAGAATGCAGACATGCATTTAGTTACAGGTATAACATTGAAGGGTAACAAAAGTCAATAATATTTTTTAATATAAAAAAGTAATATAATATTAAGTTTGATAAATAATAAATATATCATAGTATTATTGTAATTTGTCAAAATATCATAATTATATAAATATATATTTATTCATCATGGTGTTGAAATGAAGTTAACAGTAAAAAATGAATTAACAGGGGTCAGTCATTGTCCATATTTCTTACAAACACAAATATTACTGAAAAAGTGACAGTAAATTTATGTTTGCTCATAAAATATAGGTACTTATATACATTGTCCCTTAATATGGACTATATTGTATATGTGTTATACAGCATTATCTTTATAAGGAGAAAAGAATACCCATTTTGTTATGTACTAGAAAATCCCTATGTAGTACCTTCTATTAATTGTGTATTTATTTGAGTGAATAAAGTAGTCTGTTTGGTCTGTTGATAGTCACCAAACGTGGAAGTGTGTTTAAATAGTATAGTCTGGAGTACATGTTTAAATCCAATAAAGGTATCGAAATTATGGGGTTAAATATTTTATACACTTATCTTTCTTTATGTTATAACACTTAATTATTGCAAATTGCATTACACTTAAATTTATTTTTTCTAAATATACCAATAAATTATAAATACTGAATAGATTGATACAGTTAATACATTTTAAAAACAAGAAATTGTCACACAACAAAATTAAACCTTAAACAACTAAAAACTATGAATAATTTGAAAGGTTAGGAATTAAAATAAATTTAAAGTACTTATTTTATTTTTTTAGTAAAAAAAAAAACCAAAATTAAAAACATTCATTGCCATTTAAATCATTTTAATAATGTAAAGAAAAATATCTTGTTGAAATAATACTGTCGATTTTGTACTACAATCCAGGCTGAAACAGAAATAAAATTGAATGATTCAGTGGCTTAATATGTTTAATCATATATTTAATACAGTAAGAATATGTACATAAATATAATTAGAATGAAGATTTAATAAAACTGTGAAGAAACTGCCTATTGCATGTAGCGATCTGCCATTTAGTTACATAATACCTATAACAAGTTTAGTTTATCTTTAATAAAAACAGAATTGTTAGTAATAATCATTGAATATACCTATTACCTACTGAAATACTTGTCCCAAAAAATAATTATGTTTACAAAGTATTTAAAAAACTATAAACATATCGATATAAGTAATAACTAATAAGTAACAACAAATATGAATTTTTATTTTTGTTTCTAAATATTATATAAATAAATAGTTTAGTTTCTTGCGTCAATATGAATTGTGGAATTGTAAAGTTAAAAATAATCAAATTAAATTTATTTTATGAATATCTACTAAAAATTTACTACAATAATATCCAAAGTAGTATTTAAATCTGAGAATAATTATAGGCATCATACATTCATACCTTTTCAATAAATGTAGTTATGTTTGTTTGGCACATTTAACATATTATTATATATTAAATTTATTTCTTATAGCACAGTAAGTATACTTTCATTAATATTAAAGCTGCATTTAACTCCAAAAATTTAAATAATAATACTAGTAATCGTGAGTATGTACCTACTGTGAAAGTGTGAAGTATAAAGCATAGAATAGAGGTTAAAGTTAAAGTATTGGTATAAAGTATAAAGTTAAAAGTATTAAAATTTAAATTTAAAATATGAATATTATATATTATGATTAATGATTATTGATCAATAAATGATAAAAACCTAACTTCACCGATTAAAAGCTAACTAAACAGGGTTTTATTTTATAGAAGGCAAAATTTCTCGCTATACATTTTTTCAATCATATGAAAAAGATTTTTATATTTTTGATTTATTCGCTGGTCAACGCCGCGGGAATTGGGATTTTTTCTAACTTTTGTAGGTTGGCATAAGCATTATTTTTTTTTTCTTATCAAGTTCGCTGTTATCAATTGTTATCAAAATCGGGAAAACTGTACCCGTCCCCAATCAACACAACGGATACAAACTCTGCAGTATAGATAATACATATGTATATTTATTGTAAATTATAATATAATAATTTAATATTTATTATCTATGTTCTGCAGCACTGTTGGCCGTACGTTGCCTGTAATCAGTAAGTTGTATTCCGAATTTACGTAGGTGCATTAAATTATCTGAGTTGTTGTCTATTGAACATTTGAACGATTCATTTTACATAAAAAACCAAATTGTATTTTATAGTTTATATTATTTACCGTAGTTGAGTGTTGAGTTTAACTGTTCGAGTACTGTGTAGGGTTCGAATGTTGTGTTAAACTAGATCATTCAATATTTTACGCTACACTATTTTTAATTCGATTATATTTTGCATTACTTGCTGTAATGACCATTAATGAAGATTTATTAAAATCTAAATTAACAGTTGCACTTGACGCATCATATGTAGTAAGTTCAATACAATACACTATTTAGTATTAAGGCTGTTTATTTTATTTATTCCCGTGTACAGTTTTACTCGGCAATTAATCATTTTTAAACAATATTTTTAATCCATCTTATAATTTGTACACTTGACTATAATAATTTTTCCTTAGTTATTTCATAATTAAAATTGTTTAAAAATTATTAAAGCTAAAAATGCTTAGATAAATAATAACTTATTTGAATAAAAATAAATACTGGTTTTAGAATATATTTTATTTATAGTTTATCAGTTTCTCTGATATTATTTTAAATATTATTAACAAAAGGTTAAAAGGACATTTATCGACACCCTTTTTTGCAATTTTTTTGTATAAACGTATACGTTAAGCATTGCAGAAAACGATAGTTAATTCAGAATTGACTGTCAGATCTGACTTAATTTTGTAGTTACAGCTATTTGAAGACCGAGATCCACATGTGGTTTTACATAACAAGTCGAGAGATGTTTTCGGTTTTGAATGTCTGAGAGAGTGAGTGACTACGCCGGGTGTATATGAAAATACTATACATCTAAAAAAGCTATTACTTAAAAAGTAAGTCCAACCGCTAAATTCTGACTTTACAATCGTTTTCAGCATGCTTAAAGTAAATATTATGTTAAAACAAAAAAAAAATTGAAAAAAATGGGTGTCTGGTAAAACAGAAAAGTTCCTTTTTTATTTTAGGTATCATTAAGTTTTGTATCAAATTCTAGATAACGTTTAAAGTTAATGTAACTCGTGCTTAATAAAAACAATAAAATATTAAATAAATACATTTTGTAAATAATACTATGTATTTATGTATAATCAGGCACTTAAAGAAAAAAAATGTGTGGAGGGTTCATAGTAGTTTTCAGGGGGTAGGTTGAACCATCAAAAACCCCCCTCCCCTGTGTACGTGCCTGGATAATATTCATATTATAAATGTTTTACTCTTAGAACATAATATTGTATTTGATATAACTAATTAGGGAAATAAAATAATACTTGAATAAGATATATTCTTAATTGTTTATGGTCATAAAACTGATCTTCAGATAATTGTCACATTTGGGTTCCCAATTCTATTTGCTAACCTATAATTCTTTAAATTGGTTGCATCCTGTTTATAGTATGAAAACAATTTTTTACTTATAGTTTACAGCTTAATTCAAGTGAACAATCACTACATTTATATAATTTATCTGAAGACTTAACAAATACAAATATCAGAATTCTAATACATCTGATTTGAGGAAGTAGCGGTATATCAAACATTTTTAAAGGAATTTGTTTCATTATACAATTTTGGACTTTTTATAAAACAATCCATATTTATTTTAAATTGGAGCTGTAATATTTTTGTGAAGTATCAAGCAACTACAGGGTGGGGCAGTAAAATGGTTAATGTTAACTTGTTGGGATTATCTACCAATTTGGTGTGGAAGCATTTGTAATAGAGAGCAGCAGTTTTGTTGATTGAGATTAATTTAAGGAGTCATTTGAAACAAACCAGGGTCCCCCATTGATTTAGTGCAGACAAATGTTCTGAAAAGATTGTATAGTTATTTTATTTAAAGTATTAGCAGAGCTCCAGATTACAATTCCATACTCCATATAAATACGACTAGTGGTTGAAGAGTTTTATAATGAATGATTTTTATTGGTGGTTAGTTTAGAGTGAAGGAGTGACCTTAGCAAATAAAGTCTGGAACTCAGTTACTTTGTTTGTCTTTGAGATGAAGAGACCAGGTTAAGTGCCTTTCAAGTTAGTTTTAAAACTTATAAGTTATAATTGCAGGGGTGCCTCCGCTAATGGGTGTCTTTACCTCCTATCCTATTTATTTTTGTTTTCATTTTATCTAATTTGCTTATTGTATTACTATAAATACAAATTGTAAATTAACCTTTTTTTTTGTAATAATTTAATATTGATAGCTAATTTATTTATGGTAAAACAATTTACAAAAATACTCAGCTTTTATCCAAAAATCATTTTGTTATCACAAATGTTGTAAAAAAAAGATAATTTCAAAACATTAGTACTTTTTGAGTATCGAGTTATGTCTGCTTTCTCTTGTGTCTTGTATTTTCAATAAATAGTAATCACTATATACTATGTATAAATCTTTGGATATGTAAATATATTCAATTTTTTTAATTTTTGTAACTTCTGAATTCTGATTAGCCCGTCATTCGTTAAATTTATTTATATTAAGATAATTAGATATCTAATTATATCTTAATTCGTGATGTAAATACATAAATTATATAATTTTGTTTATAATATCATATTCTGTAAATATACAGTGTAATATTATATACTATATTGCCATATTGGGCATCCATGATTACCATGAAAATAAATTCGATATTTTGATATTCGAATTATTATCATTTATCAGCGGAATACCGGATTAGTGGTAACCATGGATATCTTAGTTCATGGTTTACACCGACGTGGTATAATATTATGTCAGAATTAACTACCATGGTTCTGGTTTTACTCCGCTTGTTAATATATTCCTAAGATATTGTAACTTTTATCATTTTTTTTATAGAGCCTTGGCACTTTTAGTTATTACTTAATACTTATTGTTATTACTCTAGTTTCTAATTGGCTGCGGTAGTAAGTTGTTCGGCAACAGATAAAGCATCGGCATTTAGATAATTTTATTAAAATGTTGGTATATTTTAGTATTTAATATTTGTTATTTTACTATTTGATTATTGTTGACCACGAATACTAAAAGTTAAAACTAAACAAATAATAATTAAATATAATATTTATTAATTCACTGTTTTGAATTACGATTTTCCGCTCGAATAATTTACTGTGGGTTTAGTTTTGTATGTTATTTGTAATTGATAAGTATTGTTTTAGTATAATTGCCTATAATTCAAAATATTGTATATATTTTATATGTGATTTAACTAGTGAATTATTACATTTTGAATCTTGATCAATATTGAATGCAAGCAGAATGCAATCAGAAACGCCAAAGAAAATATTTTCCAGTCTTCTGGTAATAATCCTTGATGTTAACCCAGCTCAAGATACTTTACTTAGTGGAGAAATAAAGCTATCATCCATACTTAGTTCTGTAGTTGCTTTTGCTAATTCTCACTTAATGCTTCGAACCCATAATAAAGTTGCTGTACTTGCATCTGACCCAAATAGTTGTGATTTTATATATTCCGATCAAGATGAACTTGATTTTAAAAAGAAAACAGTCAGTAGTTGTAAAATGGGTGGAAGCCAATATGAATTGTTCAGTCACATAGATCGTTCTATCAAATTTAACATTGTGAAATTTCTCAAGGATGCGGCAGAAGAACCACATATGTCTAGAGATACCGTCTTTGGAGCATCTTGTGCTAAGGCTTTATGCTATATAAACAGATTACAAAGTAATCTATTTCCGGGCGAAACAATGAATTCAAGAATATTAATTATATCTGGTTGTGATAATGAAGGAGACAAATACATACGTTGTATGAATACATTTTTCACAGCTCAAAAACAAAATGTAGCCATTGATGTATGTAGTCTTACACATGATGTCACTCTTTTAAAACAAGCATGCTACATCACAGAAGGTTCATATTTTCGTATGCCTAAATTAGAGGGATTATTACTGTATTTACAGTGGATATTTTTGACGGAACCTTCTTCTAGGAAAAAATTAGTTATACCATTAGCTCCACAGTTAGACTTCCGACCTTTTTGTTTTTGTCATGGAACCCTAACAGCAATTGGTTTTGTGTGTTCATTATGTTTAACTATTTATTGCAAAATAAGTCCTATTTGCACAACTTGTGAAGCAGTTTTCAAAGTACGATCAGCCATTGCAGTCAAACCTAAAAAGAAGAAAATTAAAACAACAAGTGTAAATAATTAAGTTTATTTTCAACTTGATTACCATAATTTTTATAATCATTTTTAGAAATATAATAAAAATATGTTGAATATTATTAATGTTGTAAAATGTATTATTTACTTAAACTTGTATTTTATAAATTTTACTAATTATAATAAGTGGTTTTTTAAATTGTACAACACAAAAAGAAAATCTTATAAATTTAAAATTTTCTGAAGACTGCTCTCATTCAATATATTTTCTAATAAAATAATGTGTTAAAACATGTGCCCTGTATTATTTTTTAGTAGCAATTGACTTATTGATTTATCACTATACATACTATGATTTAAAGTATATAGGTTGGTAGTATATTACATTCAACTTTTCATAAAGATTTTGCTTTTTTGAGAAAAAAAAGACCAAGAAACTAGTTACAATAAAAAAATAAAAACTAAATTACCTATATAATTTTATATTAAATATGAAAATTTAAGAAAATAATTCAAATTGCTTTTGTTTAAAAGCAAATTTAAGTTTATTTAAATATATATTATAAATATTTTTTTACATATCCTAATTTAGATTAATTAAAAGGCCGTATTATTTACAATTTCCATTTTTATTTTTCCAGAACAATCATCATTTCTCGTGAAAGCAGGTGTCTCATTTTGATTTATGAGTTTATATTGTGATACAATGATTTACAAAAACCTAATACCTATATACTTGAAAAAAGTACTTGATGAAAAACTTATCTTAATGATTGCTGTATTATTTCGTTGGTTTGTCAGCTTGCATGATTATTCTGGAAAATCAAAAACTCCGATGTATGGTGATTATGAAGCCCAACGGCATTGGATGGAAGTTACAGTTTCTATACCAACCACTCAATGGTATTTTAATTCATCCGACAATGATTTATTATATTGGGGTCTCGACTATCCACCATTGACAGCCTACCATAGTTATTTAAATGGTTTAGTGCTTAAAAGAATCCTTCCAGAGTCCATCCAGCTCAATACATCTAGAGGTTTTGAGTCAAAGTTTCATAAACTACTCATGAGGTATTCTGTGCTTATAGTTGACTTATTGATATTCATACCAGCCGTTTGTTGGTTTTTCAGACAGTTTTTCAAAATTAAAAATAATAACCAAATTAGTCAAACAATGGCCATTGCAATGACATTGTTGTACCCTGGATTAATATTAATAGATCATGGACATTTCCAGTATAACTGTGTGTCTCTTGGTTTATTTGTGGCAAGTGTTGCTAGTATGTTTACCAATAAAACTATCTTCACTTGCGCTTTGTTCTGTATGGCCTTAAACTACAAGCAAATGGAGTTATACCACGCTTTGCCATTTTTCTTTTATTATATTGGATTTATTTATGAAACTTATAAAAAATATTCATTCATTACAGCTCTAAAGACATTGTCTATTCTTGTATTGAGTGTGATGATAACATTTCTATTATTATGGGTTCCTTTTATTAGTGATCCTAAACAAATGTTTCAAGTCATACACAGAATTTTCCCGTTAGAACGAGGTGTTTTTGAAGACAAAGTTTCCAATTTATGGTGTCTTATTAATGTTCTTTATAAGTTGAGGAATATGAATAATCATACCATGGCTACTATATGCCTAATGACGACATTCATCTCAGTGATGCCCACGTGCCTGGATCTTTTAAAAAATCCTTCTAAAATAAAATTTTTACTTTCATTGATTAATTGTTCATTGTCATTTTTCCTATTTTCATTTCAAGTTCACGAAAAAAGCGTACTTTTGGTTGCCATACCAGTTTTGATGTACTCTCCTCAAAATGTATTTATGTGTACTTGGTTTGTTACCCTGACAACATTTAGCATGCTTCCACTATTGATTAGAGATAATTTGTTGGTCCCTTTTATTTCTTTATCGTTAATTTATTTTATTGTGCACTTTAATATTGAAAAACTAATTTCACAACAAAAAAAAACATCAAAATTACATTTATTACGTAATTTATCATTACTTGGATGTGTTATATTAACTTTCTGTGCCATAGCATTAAAACCGCCCCCAAAATATCCAGATTTATGGCCTTTGGTTATATCTGTTTATAGTTGTATGCATTTTGTTTTGTTTTTGATCTATTTTAATTTTAGTCAATTAATGTTGCAAATCCCCAAAAAAAAATTGTATTAAGTTATTTAAAATAAATTGGTCCTGTTATTGGGATTTATTAATTTAATTTTCATGAAATTAAAATTGATAAGTATGATTTTATATGTTTTTAAAGTGAATATCATAATAATTTATTATAAAAGCTTAAACTTAATTGTTTATTTAAAATTTAAAATGTTAAAAATGTATACTACATGTACTTGTAAATAAATTTACAAATAATGTTGTCTTTAATTTAAAAATACAAATTTTGTGTCAACTGCCCATAGTTTAATTTGTTTTGTACACAGATAATACATTTATAATTTTTATTTTCAAGTAGTTTTTAAGTAAACCATGCCATAATTTGGAATAAAACCTAGAAATATGACATTATTATTTATATTTAAGTGATTATATTATTAGTTATTGTACAATTATTAAATATAAAGTAATGATAATTATATCAATGTGAAAATTTTAGTTTTATTCTTTTCATTTTACACCTCTGGCCTGTATACGTTATCGAAATTAATATATTCAACGCAAGGATAATGACTACTTGCAAATGCTTAATTAGTCAGAATGACACTGTTGATATTACACATTTGCACTTAAGAAACTGCTACAACTAAGGATACACATGTGACACTTGTAGCGTCGGCTTGCCAGTTTGACAACTCTCGCATTACTAAGTACTAACTACTTGTCAGTCTGAGTACAGTGGAGGGGGAATGTATTGATAACCCTTGTGGTTCACAATATAATACATAAATGACATAATATATTAGAACAAAACTACAAAATATTTAGAACTGTTATTGTCTGATATCTATTCAGTATGATAATATATAACAAAATAAAAGAAAAAATAACATTTTGTCAATGGTTATAACTAAGGCACCATAGGCGCAACTAGTGTTAAAATTCTTGGGGGCTATTTATTTAAAATAACCCATAGGGGGCTTATATCTAAATCAATTAAGGGTATTTTTGGGAGGGGCTAAATCTTAGTCAGTGGTGGGGTTTTTTTTTCAAGTCAAATTTTGGGCTTTTATTTTATAAATGTTTAATAAGTTATTTAAAATGATTGTACATTTTAAATTAGGTAGGTGAATATAATAAAACATTCCATTAAAAAAATAATTTTATACGTCAATTTTTAAGGGCATTATTGCGATAAACTAAATGTTTTATGAACATTTTTAGTCATTTTTCAAGTTAACATTTATATAATATTATATTATAGATTATAAATACAGAATTTTCTTATAAACCCAATTTGAATTCCTAATTCAATATTCTCAGAATTCTATTGCATTAAGATAATTTTTTCTGTGCAGGTAAATACAGAATGACCTACTAATTACTTCACTTTATTTTGTTCCCATAAATTTAAAATAGAAAAACGGGAAAACAATAATTTAGTACTTTAGTGCATAGATTATTGTCAATGTCATGTTATACGCTTGAACTTTTAATATTTATTATATAAATACTAAGTATTATACTTAAAATATTATTACCCTAACAGTCAGTATAGTAAGTTGATTAAAAAATAGTTTAACAAATGTCATGAAAAATAAAATTGTAATAATTAATAATTTATAAAATTTACTATATTATCTACTTATCAATATCCATTATATATTTATCAATTTTTATTAAAACAAAACAACATAAATTATTCCTATTTTATCAGGTTTTTATGTAATTATTATGACTCAATGTTTATAAAATAAACTTACTAACAATTTTTCAATGGTATATAAATATTAATTTATTTTATACATTTTTCATTTTAGTCTGTCAATGATGATTCAGATGGATGTGGTGCTAAATTTAGCGTAGTTGTGGTATCTGATAAATTTAATGGTAAAACATTATTACAACGTCATCGGTGAGTAGTTTCTTAGTAACTATTGCCTATTATATTTATTTTTAAATCATCAGTACAAATAATTATTTCATAGGAAGTTAATTATAATTTATAATGTATTTGTACACTAATTAGTATTATAATTGAATAGCATAATATTATGTGAATTATTGTTAGCAAATATATTACAGATGTTATTAGGTATTAAACTAAATTTTTAATAGAAATGTCATAATTTGTATAATATGTAACTAGGAGTCACAGTTTATTAGTGTAAATTAATCAAAAAAAATAATTAAATTTATTATTTGTTATTTAATAACATATTGCTGAGTCATACAACCTAGATTCATTATTTTCCAAAGTGTTTTTTAACCAAGGATATATATTTTTATAATCTGTAAAGGTACTTCATGAAAATAGTTCTTATAGCTATTGATATTGATTATTGTAAATATTAAACATTAACATAAGTAGGTACTAGAAAATAATTAATTTAATTATTTTAAAATATCACTAATAGTTATATAAATTATCATAATTATTTATTTTATACATAGATTTTTTGTGTTCTCTTTCTATTTTATTCATGCTACCTGGTGTATTATATAATAAACCATGCAATCTACAGAAAAATTTCCATTGACGTGTATGTTTTTTTCAATTAACATTTTTAAGGATATTGTATGTGTAATATGATCTAGCTATCAATTGATTGTCACTATTTATATATTAAAAATACAATTATTATTTCATGAGGCACTAGTTATCATTTATTTGCTTGTTTTCAAAAATAAGAAATGAGAAGAGCAGTTTTACTAATATATATCAAATAGAAAGGGACATATATTCTGACATATTTTAAAGTATTTTAAGTTCTCAAAGGTCAATTTTTTTATGAGTGAGCCTATTTGAACTATATTTGCTGATTAAAACTTCCAATTTTTATCAATATCCAAATAATTAATTGAGTCGTTTTTCTTTAAATTGTATTTTGTATTACTTTTTTAGTAAGGTTAAATATAGTTAAATAGTTAAAGATAATAAAAAGAAAGTTGATTAAGAATCTAGTTATAAATTATTTATAAATCACTACCTAATGAGTAATTATATTATTACATAATTATAAATTTACTATTAATACAGACATTGATTAAGTACAACTAGGTTGAATTATAATACAATGTGTCTAGAAACTAGAGAAACATTCTTATGTACGAACTGCATAAAACGTTTCCAAGCACTTTAGGCATCCAGTATACATAAATGTATAATTTATTAATTTATGTTTTTTTTTTCAGAATGGTAAATGAAGTGCTAACTGAAGAATTAAAAGAAATACACGCGTTCTCACAGAAAACATTGACAACAGAACAATGGAATAATTTAAATAAAGTTTAATTGCTTTATAAATTATAGATCAAGACCTAGTATTACATTTTGTCAAGACTTAATATTTTAACATAATTCGTATTATATAAAAATGAGTTCTAATATACAGTTTGAAGTAACAGCGCCTGGAAAAATAATCCTTTTTGGTGAACATAGTGTTGTATATGGGAAACCAGCAATCGCGTGTGCTATTGATCAACATACTACTTTAACATTTACTGAAAGTTATTGTAATAACCAAGATCTGAATACTATACCATGTCGCATTATTTTACCACTCATAAATTATTCAGGAATGTTGACAATTCATCTGGATGCAAAACCGACATTTTCGCCTACCACATATTTTCAAGAAACCTTAAACAAATTGAACAAAAATGAACCTTTTCTCAATGAATTAGATACATTATCTGGTAATGAAAAAAAAACACTTACTGTTTTACATTTTATTTTTGGAGGAATTTTGTCATGCTATATGAAACAATTGAAAAATGTTTCATTCACTATTGGAATCACATCTGTATTGAAGTTGGGAGCTGGAACTGGCAGTTCTGCATCTTATTGTGTTTCTCTAGTAGCAGCTTGTTTGGCCTACGTAAAGTTTAAAATCAATTCTAATGTAGAAATACAATTTGATCCATTGTTGGACGATTTCCATTCACAGAGTGGTGACAATCTGCTAATTATCGAGGCATTTACTGACAATATATCATTCAGTGACGGGGTAATATATTTTTGAAAATATTATCTTTTATTATTTACAGTTTTACCTAATAAAAATACTTATATATATTTCAAAGGTTTTCATATATTAAATTAAATTAATAAAGGTTTCATGTTTATTTTCCAGGAAAAATGTTTAATAAATCGATGGGCTTTGTTAGCAGAAAATTTTATACATACTAAAGCTTCAGGATTAGATAATACTATTTGCACATATGGAACAATGGTTCAGTACACAAAACTTAACAGCCATAAATTATTGGAAGCTCCTGAATTAAAAATTCTTTTGATATATTCAGGTTTGTTTTAAAAATTTTTTGAACTAATAAATTATTATTAATAAGTAATAATAGTGGCTTGGTGTAAAGCGGTCATTAGATGCTATTGTGTCAATTGTGTTAATGCTCTGAGTGTACATATTGGCCGGTGTTGCTAGCTCCTGGATGGGTGACCACCCGGGATTTATAGCTATAATCCTTGCCACACATACAAACGTGTTTCAACCAACCGTTCCCTCCACTCAACAAACAAAAAAAACAGCTAGTGGCCTTAGTTTCTGCACTTAAGCTCAATAAAAAAAATAATAAGTAATAACCTAGATACAATTTAAATAGACTGAACAGTAAGCTGCTTATTTTTAAATATTTTTCTATGTATTATTATTTTTTAGTAAATTTAATAATTAAAAATTTTAAAATAATAAATAATCTCTTTCAAGCTTAACTCATCAATTATTTTCACTTTTATTGAATTACAGGTTGCCAAGAGTAGACTGTACAATGTATTAAAACAATTATTAAAAAATTTCTATGAACAATTTTTAGAATGTATTAATGTATTTAATTACTCTTAACTTACTATAACACCCTTGACACTCATCCTAAATAGTATCTTACATCTTACATTTTTACCTAAATATAATTTCACTATAAAATATATTAATTTTAAAATTTGTAGTTAATAAGATCAATGATTTATTTTAAGGTATTGAAAGATCTACTGGAAATGTGGTGCAGAGTGTACGCACAAAATACAATGATGACACTTATCAACCAATTCTCGATGCCATTTTTAATTCTATAGGACAAATTGTAAATTCAGCAGTCAATGCAATTGATCAAATGGCTCAAAATCCACTACAAGAGCTTCAACAAATTAGTGTTTTGCAAGTGAGTAATAACTTTTTAATATTAAATTCTTATGTATAACACAACCATTTTTTCCAATTAGACTCTCATGGATATGAATCAAGGTTTGCTGATGTCATTAGGTGTATCACATGAAACATTAGATGCTATTGTGGCAATATTAAAAAAGTTCGACCTCCATGCGAAGTTAACTGGTGCTGGAATGGGAGGATATGCTATATGTCTTGTTCCTCCAAATATTCATAAATCTAAAATACAAACATGTATGCAAGAATTAAAAATTTATGGTTTTGAATCTAATATTTGTACAATTGGTTGTCCCGGAGTTAGAATACAAACTAAATAAAAAGAAAAATTGTCTTAATTATATACAGTATATACTATATTATGAAATTTAGTCTATAAACAATTTATAATGTTCTAGTTAAAATTTAATAATATATTTAAAAAAAAAAATTATACAATGTAAAATATTCAAAAAAAAGTAGTGTATTGTAGTATAGCTGATAGCATTAAACCTAAAGGTACAATAAATAAGTTCAATAATTTATAATTTGTTTTTTCAAAGTCCTTTGTTTTTTGCTTTGTTATTACAAAACATAATTGTTAATAGCCTTTCACACTGAATTGTGTTGTCTTCTTATGTATAGTATAATATTATATACAGTCACAGTAAACTCCATACGATGTCTGGCTTATTAACGCTCGTATAGATAAGATATTATACATCCATATTTTGTTTTGATGCCCATCTAAATTACAGGGAAAAGGTTTTTAATAAGGTAGGTACATAATACTCATGAATAAGTTTTGCATGAGGCCCTCTAGTATTTGTGACTACCATCATTTCAATCTTAAATATGTTACTCAGTACTCACAATGTCTCAATAAGTTTCAGCGTTTCAGTTTGTACACATTACCTACCATTGGCGCAACTATAGGGGGATGCACAGGGGACTTGTGCACCCCCAAAATATAAAAGACTTAATCTATTATATATTGATTATTTTGAAGTAAAAATTATCAATAAATACAAAAATGTTGTACCATACTGTATACTGAGGAATATAATGAGTGGATACTTCACTATTATGTCCTGACATTCCCAGTTATAACAGTATAACCTAATATTATGAAAGGTAATACATAGGTATTTGATGTTGTATAGAACAGGTCACAATTACGTAGTTATTACTTATTTGTGTAAAAATGATTATAGTACCTAATAATATTTTCTTATAAATTAACAAAATAAATTAGAAAACAGGATAACAATGTTTCTCTTTATCTTTGGCAAAATAAAAGACTACCCATGATTCATGAATGTGAGCGCGTTTATATTGTTTACTTGTTTATAATTTGTTATAATTTATAAAACAAGCGGGAGCGCGTTATATAGCCAACAATATTTCAGTTAAATTGTGTTGTTCAAAAAACTGTTATGGTGTTATTTTATGAAAATTAAATATATCAATGTTTATTCAATTATTTATAATATACAAATAATAAGACCTATAGAACCTATATTATTTAAAAGAAAAAGAAAATACAAGAAATTGACAATCTAGATTTTAAAGCTTTAAATATAACTTTTATTCAAATCAATATTTAAAATTTTTTTTATATATAAAATTAATATTTTTATTTTTTTATATTGAAAATATAAATTTCAAATTTAATTTAAATTTTTTGGAAAAATTCAAAATAGCCAATTCGTAAATCTGATTACAAGAATAATTTTAATGGTTAAAACATGTATCTAAGTCAAGTAGTTAATTTTTTAGAATATTTTAAAATATCAATATTTTTTTGGGTAAATTAATTTAGAATGTAATAACTTTTTTTCAAAATGTTTTTTCACAATTTTTCTCATACATTTTTTTTGTCAGATCTTTCTATTATACCCTGTATATAGAGTGTGGGTCTGGGGATTCTTTATAATTGTGCACCCTCAAAAATATAGGGCTAGTTGCGCCTATGTTACCTACAATAGTTGATTTTATCTCCATTCAAAATCACTCAAACCACACTACACATACTGACATACTGCAGTGTAATCAGGCATGTATACAAGAGGGGGTGGGGGGGGGTTAAAAGTTGTGTAATTTATTTATATATATAGATTATTAACCCCCCCCCCATATTTTTTTTGTGTACGTGCCAGAGTGTAATGCCCCCTTAATTAATAATTATTAAAGGTATCTACAGTAAAATGTAAATATAGTAAATACTGCACTGACTGTGGATAATTCTTATTCAGTCTTGGTGTGTTACAAAAATGCAAAATACTGTCAAGTACCTACTCAAGTTTCAACGCATTAACACATCACGACAATCATGATCAGGGCTCGTAAGTTCATGCATTTGCATATAAATCTTGCTAAGTTGTATTTAATGCTAGATGACATATAAATCCATTTCAAGGTACCACAGTTAAATTTGTGAAGTCTTATTTTGCACGTTTTTGCATATTTATGCATATTTCTATTTTATCGGGCATAATTTTCATGATTTTGATATTCCTATTTATATTATTATATCAATATGCATTTTTTTATGGAAATACCTAATATCAAAATATCAAAATTTGACGAGAAAAAAAAAGAGATTTATAATATATTTAAAATCTATTTTTTTAGGTTGACATAAAAAATTAAAAAAAATGAATAATTCATGTTATTTCGAAAATTGTTTATAATTTTTTTAAATAAGCATTTCTTTAAGACTTGAAGTGCATAATTTTAGTTATTTATTGCATATAACTGCATATTTTTTTAACTTTTTAAGGCATATTTTGCCAATTTTGAGTGTTTAAATGCATGCTTATTTAGGCATTTTTTAGGACATGAACTTACAAGTCCTGATCATGCTTCATGAATTTTGATTTTGATTTTTTTTATGATAATAATTGAATGAGCGAATACATAGGCGGAAGTCCATTAAAATTTAAAATTTCAGGGGGGCTAACGTTATAAACATAAATGTGAGCGGGGGGGGGGCGTCAATCCTACAAAATTAAAAAAGGAGGGGGGTTTGACGGACTTTGGGGGTTAAGCCCCCTAAATCCCCCCTGATTTCTGCCAATGAGCAAGCTGCCAAGTGGATTGAAAATTTGAATGATGTTCTGTCAACTGTCATAGAATCTGTGGTTCTGTCTTAGTAAGTAATCTGTAACAAACTCAACATGGGAATTTATAATTTTTAATAGGTATAATGATGGATTGTGTTGCTACACAATTTTTGTTTTTACTTTGACATGATATTTTAAGTTTTAGATGTCTAATTCCGTGGCAATACCAGACAGCAGACTGCTTAAAAATGTCAACTTAAAAGTTACAACCCAATAAGTACTATAAATTACGTTTATAGTTTTCAGTATTTGTTACAACGATATCCACATATTACCTACCACAGCCCACAGATATGTAAATACCTTCTAGCCTCTAGGTACCTACATGTAGTTGCCAGTTGGACAGTAGGTATATAAATGTATATAAATATTCTATTCTAGGTATATGTGATATGCCTTTATGTAATGTATACACGGTGGAAATAGCAGAGGGTGATTTAAAATCAACTAAAAATAAATATTACCTAATAGTTGTCCTACCTATATTAGTCAAATAAAATACCTATTTGATAATATTATGGAACGAATGCAGTTTAGCTCCCAATCGATTTTTTGGAATTTTTTTTTTTCAGAATGTGTTTTTGCATGGTTAATTTGATGGTGCTTTCAAAAAAAGCCGCTGGAACTTATTTTGGAAGTTATGGTCAAAAAACTTTAAAATGCTCAATTTTTCAAAAATCGTGTTTTTGAATTTAAAATACAAAAAATTTAAGTTACTACCCCTTAACCCCGTCCATATTTTAGTTTATAGGCCTATGGTAATGGTATAGTAACCCATCAAAATATAATTATCTACAATACACTTTCAACTTTCAACCATAGACGATCGACCTATAACTATTATAGTTAATAGCACGAATTTTAAAATAAATATCTTATATATTATACGGTAATACAACGTATCTCGATTTTGGTCATTCGTCATTTGGTCATTATTGGTCTAACTCTAACCTACTCTAACTAAACGTACTCTACTCCATGACAAATTAAATAGGTATGTCAGCAACACTCGTGATACGCTTGTCTGTGACGTAAGCATTTCTCCAATGGGCTGAGTAGTGGAGTAGTGGTGGAGTCTTCGGCGGCGGTGGCAATTTTCGGCAGGTGCGGCGGTAGACCAATGAGAACCGGAGAAATGCCTACGTCACAGTTAGTACATTGCTGGGCGGAGGGTGGGTGCGCGATTTGTTTCAAAACCGGTAATATTGCTGACATACCTATTTAAATTGTCATGCACTACTCTAACTATTCATATTCGAACGCACCACAGGGTCATGACAAATTCTAAATTTAATTTATTAGGTCTATGCTTTTAACAAAATATTTACCAACTATTTATTCCATCAGTTTGCAACATCTTTGATTTTATTGATCATATGTTTTCCGAGACATCCCATCACCGCGACACCGATAACCTATTACCTATTGTGGTTATTCAACTTGGTTAAATAATAAATTCTACAAAAACAAATCGTTGCCTACTTGCCTACTTGCCGTATTAATATTAACTATTATTTCACAATTTTATATTTGCTGTCACTACCCCATTTCTCATCAAATTAATTTTAAAGGATTATAAACGATTGATATTTTATATTAATCATCATAGAGGTGTGAACTGCGTTGTGGTATTAAAACTTAATTTCAAACCATCTGAATAAAAAATTATCATCATGAGCGACTGGAATACAGTGACAATATTGAGAAAAAGGCCACCAAAGCCTTCAACCATGAAATCTGAACAGGTTCATTATTTAATTTTTGTCAATGTGTATGTTGTAAATGTATAATTTGTTTTGGAAACTGTTCTAGGCCATCAACAAAGCTAGACGCGAGGGTGCAGTAATTGATACTCAAGTCAAATGTAAGTGTATATTAAAATTTGGAGTACCTAGGTAACTATCATAAACCTTATTTTGTTAAGTTGCTCATATTACCTATATCATAACAAGTTAATTATTATTTCTTGAACTCGTAAATACACATAATCTGTTAGTTGCTTAATAAACTTGGATATCTGAAATGTATAAATTTAATGATTAAATAAATATGGATTCAGGTACTTTATTATTTCATATTTTTTAGTTATTTGATGACAATATAGGAATTGGCTAGAAACAGTAGAAATTATTGTTTATGTTTAATACTGAATGTAATACACTAACATTGATTATTATTATTATGGTTCAATTAGATCTGTTTTGAATGGTTCACTGTTCCAACCGTATCTATCACATTATATACATGTTTACCATTTTCCAGTGTTGGTTAAATGAAATATTGGGAAAACATTGTGTACTACCTTGTATTTTTATTTAAAATAAAATGATAATATTACTGAATTAAATAGAACTTTTTTGAATACCTATCCAATTTCCATGTTAGTAGTATTTTTAACTTATGTTGAAAATCAAATATAGTAGAAACCATTTTATGACTTCTAGGCACCAGGAAAAATTAAATAATTTATCATAATAACTTATATTACACGCACATTTCATTGCATGAAAAAAGCCGTGTATCATCTGTATTATAATAGCCTTTTCGTAATTTTAACCATACATTTTCAAGCCAATTTTGTATTATTTCAGTATTGATTGATTTTTATATTAATTATGTCTTGATCCTAAGCAATTGAATCCAACCGGACGAACTATTAAAATTCTGCTTATCAATAAAGGCCCTCAAATAATTCATTGGCTTTTTGCTGGAGAATCGGTCCATTTATTGGGATATTTAATCATGCAGTTGAATTTTATTTTCTGGTCATTATAAATAAAATATTTTTCTAAAAATACTAAAACAATGACACCTGAACAGTTATTAAAAATTGTCATTATAACCGATATAAAGTTATATTTATAACAAGAATTTGGCCAGGACCTTCAATTTTTAGATCATTAAACTAGGTTTGTCACTACAATTGATGTCATAAACTATTTTCACTGTACTTAATACAAATATCTAATTATTAAACCCGCATTTTTAAAGAGATTCGTTCACCGCATTACTTACATTAACATGAGTTACTATATAATATATACTAAGCAACTTAATTTTATTATTATTATTACAATACGAATTTAAAATTAATGATTCATATAAATGTTTTTTCTTTTTCAATAGTTGTTGACAACTCATCAATTTGCATACAGTTACATAATTAGTTTATCTTTATTTGTTATTTATTAGGGGGTGCAGCTACTAATAAACATCAAGTTACAACAAAAAATACTGCAAAATTGGATCGGGAAACTGAGGAATTGAAACATGAAAAAGTGCCAATTGATTTAGGCCGTCTTATACAACAAGGGCGACAAGCTAAAGGTTATAATCAAAAAGAACTGGCCACTGTAAGTTACTTATAATATATTTAAATTTATTGTTTGATACTCAAATTGTTTTAATATTTTAAGAAAGTTAATGAGAAACCACAAGTAATTCAAGATTATGAAGCTGGACGTGGAATACCTAATCAATTAGTTATTGGAAAAATTGAAAAAGTGCTTTGTAAGTATTTTAAATGCATAGCATAAATAATTTAGCAATAACTAATAACATATTTATATTTGGTTTATACTAAATGCAACACTTTTATTGATTATAAATATAAAATAACTTGTCCTAACAGTCTTATTCATTACCACATAGCCGGAACCGCCCTATCTATGAGTATGAAATTTGGTCAGTAGTTTTGTTACATGATGTTAAAATCAACTAAGAAAGGATTTTCAGAAATTAGAATTTTAAAGAGGTCCTCAAACAAGGATTTTGAGATTCACAGTGAAAATTGAAACTTTTTTGATTTATAAATGGTTGCCATTGGTTACTTTATCATGCATCAAATCATGGCGTTTACGTAATTACATGGCCTCTATTAAAGAAAATAATATATTTTAACAGTTAAAACCAAATGTATGTTTGTAGCTTATACACGTCTTAAAAACTATTCAATTGATTTTGATCAAAATCTCAGAGATGGTCTTAACACGTTGAACGCCGGTGTCAACTACGGGTTGACATAGAATAACCTATTTTGTATTGGGTCTTTTTTGGTGGCTATAGCTGAACACATTTGAAATTTCTATCGGACATTCATTACCATATTGACAATTCCATAAAATCTACTAATTTTACAATTGGCAACGGTCGCCCGCAGGTCAAATCACGTCAGCTACTGGTGAGCATGCCAAATCGACGTTGGCGTTGAAGGTATTAATAGATATTCAGAGAAGTTTAGAGAGTAAGAGTTTAAACCAAGTGCAAAAATATACCAAGTGCTAAATCCAATCTATGAATTGCGATTATTATTATAAATACTAGGTATACTGAGGACCGATTAGTCCATGAACTGAGGTACACTCAAACTGATCAACAACTATATAGCATATATACTAAACAGGATTTTTCGCAAAAAAAAAATATACTCGGAAGAACCCTGGATATTCAATTAGTCTATAATAAATAAAATATAAAATTTATAATTTTTTTTTTTTAATTCTATTATGTGTTTTAAGAAAGGTTAAACAAGAATTAGTAGAATGTAAGAAAATATAATCATGACTGTTTAAGGAATTATTATCACAATATGCTGAGAGTAAATTTATGAATGTGATTGATAAATTAATGAAATGGTTATAAAATTTAAAATACGAGATTTCTCCACAATTAAAGAAATATTAATTGAATACCAAAATATAACTAGTGGCAAATTATATGTGTACTAACATTATTTTTTATTAATAATTATAATTTGAGTTTTCTTAAAACTTTTTCTGTTTAACACTTATGACTATATAGTATATACTATATTATCCTGGTAATATACAGAGTATGTTCATAATCACTATTAATGAGCTCCTCAGAGTGTTTGAACACTTTATAAAGTGTAGTTTAAATTTGAACTAATCTACAAATTAGTAGAACTCTAAATTATATGCATGTCTATTGCCTATATGTTGTATAATAATGAATCAGAAAAAGTACTATAAGATAAAGCAAAAGTAGATAACAATTTCAAGTATATGTTAAAGGTTTAACCATTGAAAATTAGGATTTTAGTTTTTACCTTATTTAATATTAAAAAATATTTTTAAAAAAAAACAAAGAATAATCATGAAGCATGTATTAATATATTATTTATCAAAATATTTGAATTAAGTTTCATGTTGTATAGTTCTAGAATACATTATTTTATGCATTCAATTTTAATAAATTACAATGTATTATTTCAGGTATAAAATTAAGAGGAAAAGATCGTGGCCAAGCGCTTCTGCCCCCTAGCACCAAGAAGTGACTGGCTTGGGGGAGTATTAACTCAAGTGTCACTAATTTCACATTAAATACTATTAATTATGCTTTAAATAAAAAAAATTGTTGTGACAAAAAAATTACCTTCTATTTTAATTTATTTTACCTTTTTATTAAATTTAAGCTGGTAATACAAATGGTGTAATATTTAATTACATATTAATTTTTTTTTGTATTAAACATTTTTCATATTATAGCATATATTTTAGTTTTGTGTGTATCTTGTACTTTGATATTCTGTTTTAAAAGCACGATTTTAAAATAAAAAGAGTTAAACTATATAAGTATTACTGTATTAGTACAATATTTTTAACTTGTGTATATCCAATACAAATTACACAAAGTATAAAATATTGTCTCGTCAATAGTGCTGACTACCTAAAAAAAAATATAAATTTATTAGATAATACTCTATTTGATATAAGAAGTTACCTAGGCATCCATTAGCATAATTTGAGGGGGGCAACTGGGGCATTTGCCCCAGTCTGGTATTTACATCAAACTTAAGTCGACACATTTACCAACCCTCCCCACCTTAACCACTATGGCACTATGCTATGAGAATCTGAGTGAAAAAAATGTTGAGTCGGAAAAGCAGTGAAAAGTTGCCCTAGTCTAATAAAAACTGAAATGACGCCACTGTTACAATAGGCAACCGACTACTAGTATAATGACATGTATATGTCATGGCTTACTATGTGGGGATGGTTAATACTGGTTGCCACCTGAGTACTTCTTATTTTAAGGAGTATATTAAACATAATCTGTTCACCGTAATGAGGTATTTCATTTCTTTCTATTAATTGACATAACTTTGATGATATACCATACAAATATAATGTCGATTCCCAGGACATATTGCTCATCATGGTTTGGTACATGTACTTATTGTTGGATTAAAAAGCTCAGTATAGTTAGCCGGTTGGACCTTATTAACAGTTATTAGTTAATCAGTACATGTGTACAGTACTAAGGACTCTGTTAACGTTAACCTTAGGAATGAAAGATAGTTTGTTTGATAATTGGTATATAATATACATATTATATCCAGTATATAAGTACACCACAGAAAAATAACTTCCTTTTTTGATTTTGAACTGTTTGTACTTTGTAGGACTGACAATTTTATAAAAAGTAGGATCTAGGAAATATTAAGCAATGGTATAAACAATTAAAGAAACATAATGAAATTGTAATTATTCTAACTTTTAGTTTTACATAGTTAGAGTTTTACAAGCAATTCTAGTAACAATGGAATCAAGTAGACTGGAGTTTCCGCTTTCTATTTGACTTATTTTATAATAAGATTTTATAAAATTTTCATCAATATTTTCTGCAATTTTTGATATATTTGTTTCACATCCCGTAATACATTTTTCTTGAAATATTTTCATTTCAGGAACATTGGAGTACTTTGATATAATTACAACTATCATGTCATCATCCTGGTCATTAGCGCTTGTATCTTTCAACGACTGTGTGATATTTTTTGAACTTGATAAATTGAACAAAATTTCATTAGCAAGGGACTTAGTTTTCATACAGGAGTTATCACTGGTCAAGTAAGCATTATTCACAGCAACTACAATCTGAAATGGATCGACAATCAATCTGCGGCTAATTAACACTGGCGATTTATCTTTGAAAATTGAACTCATGTTGTCTTTTAGCCATTTTATATTTTTGATATTTGTAAAATAGGATACACCCAAATATTTCCCGTTTTGCAGACAGTAAGATTTCATTGTTTTGAATGATTTTTTTTACCTTTACAAAAATGTAGTGTCAGTAGTCAGTATTGCCTGGAGTTATAAGTAAAACTTGTTTGGTCGCTACAGGCTACAGCCAACTTCAAAGTTTACATTTAAATTTCACACTCGACTACTCGAGTACTCGTCACTCGACTGTCAAATCACTTATCAGTCAAATTTCGAGGCTCGAATACTCTTTATTCCATGGCAAAATAAATTACGTCAACCACGGTCTAGTTGTAAACCAACCGTGGCTTGTAGCATATTATCACTATTGTAATAAGACCCTAAACAATGCAGGCTAACCGCTATCAAATATTAATTTTTGGCAATTCAGCATTGGGAATTTGGGCACATATTTTATATTTTTATCCATGATTCAGATTTCTGAGTTTCAATCATTCGTTTGCGAAGACAGTAGAAAATTCAAAATAGACATGAATGCGAATGTTGACGTAGGACGTGATCCGTGATTCCGAAAATCAGGACTACAATGCCGACAAGCTGTTTTTGATTTATTACAGTGACGCCGACATGCTGCACACGCGACACGCCGTAATATATTGGTAATTGACCGACCATGTTCGTTTTTGGGTCATAACCAATAATATTGAAGTGACTCCTCGTCGATAAGGTTAATTGATATATAATAATTAATAATAAATATTTTAGTCATTCACAGTTTACGCTACAATGAATGTTCATTTCTGTAATGGTGTTTTAATTTCAGCCGAACGTTGAGACAACAACTCACAACCACAACAGCCGGTTTACGGTTTACGGTTTGAATTGATTTCGGACCTTCTGTATAATCAGACTACAGAATAGATTATTCTGTGATCAGACATCGGTTTCGAACACAACGCCACAACCTGCCCTGTGGATGGCCGTAACCGCACTAACATTCACTACGGAAATGTCCAAAACTTCGGTCCACTAATCACTTCACTGTCTTGAATCCAGGCTTCAGTTTCCTTGAAATCGTATTTATTCAACTCAGATTGCCCCAAAGGTTTTGATGTTTCTGCATGTGAAACCGACACATGGATGTGTGTGATCCATTGAGTTTCTGGTGCGCGGCTAGATAACCCATTACGGGTTTGCTCTGCACGTGATCGCGATCAACTTATCACCCACTACCGTGTAAAGAAAATAGTAAGTTGACCTTACTATCATAAGTCATAACTAGGGCCCAGAATTATATGCACTATAAACGTATGAAATATGAATGCATTTATTCACTGATTAATCATTCAAATATGCACAAAAAAATGCATTTTAGTTAATAATTAAATTAAGAGTAGCGGAAGTACATGTACCTTGTTGTAATAGTTGTATTATATTGCAAAATTTTTATCCATATTTTTTGATTTGAAACAAAATTTATTGTTTGTATATATTAATAGTAATAGTAGGTAATAGTTTTTCCTTAATGTTGACTCGTCCGTAAAAACCAATGAACAATAGTAAAATACAGAAATATGCACTACGCATCAAAATATGTAAAATAAAACTTTGTATTCTGCATCTATTGACTATAATTCAAACTTGTAGCTTATTTAGCTACTTTTTGGACTGCTAAAAAAAACATGCTAATGCATATGAATCCGGGCCCTAGTACTTGGTTATATTATTAATTTTTTTTCTTCTTTGAACTTATTTAGTTTTATTATTCTATAATAGAAAGAATCTAAAACATTTGGTCCATTTAAAAATTATCCGATACCATTATGATTATAATATTATTAATATTGTTATTATACAGGGTGTATCTTATGTCATTGTATGCTATCAATACCATAATTGAGTTCATCTAAGTTTAAATATAAAATAACATAACTAAAACTTAAGTGTGCACAGATATGAATATCAAGGGGTACCTTCAGTATTTAGGTGCCCTCTCCTTAAAAGATAAGCTGGTAGACAGAGACAGTATCTTTTTGTAACTCTACAATTACTTCCCAAAAAACAAATATAGCTTTATCACTTTTTGTAAATTGTAGCACACTACTTCCTAAGCTATTGTTTAAATGCAGCATGTAACATTTCAACTATTTTTTTTGATTTTTGATTTTAAATTTTAATCAATTAGTAATAATAAAATATTATATTGTCTTATCATTGGTTATTTTGGGATCAGACATCCAGTTATTACCTATACTCAAAGAATACACTCCTCATTATCAAAATATCATATTTTGTATAATGTATTATGTTGCATTGCATACACAGTGTGCGTTCCAGTAAAATAATTTTAAAATATAGAAGTATATTTAATCAGATGAATTTCAACTATTATCAAGTAAGTTGTAATAATTTTCGGTGCACTAAGTATTAATTTTTAGCGCTCTACTCCAAACCACTTGATATTATTTTTTTTTATTTCTTTTATGTATCAGGGTTGTTAGATCAATTTAAATAGCGTATATGATATATGTAAATAAAACATGTTATCGCACAATCCATAAGTCAATTAATAATAAATAATTAAGGTAATGTATAGCCAGTATTTTTTTTTTTTAAATATTGTGGCTTTAGTACTTTGCTATCTTTAAAAATGACTTAATTTTTCATTCCCAGATTTTAAGTCTTCTGTCTTGCATATCTAGTTGGAAAATGTACCATTGTCTAGACTTCTCTACATTCACAATAATTTGTGTCCTCGTCAATTATTTCCCAGTCTTTCCGATTCTCCCTCGTTTGGTTAGTCGACCTTAACACGTTAAACGCCAACCCGTAATTGACAAGACTTAACGGGCGCCCGTGGCCGGTGTCAACCCGTGGTTGACATAGAGTAACCTATTTTGTATTGAGTCTTTTTTGGTGGCTATAGCTGAACACATTTAAAAATTCTATAGAACATTCATAACCATATTGACAATTCCATAAAATCTACTAATTTTACAATTGGCGACGGTCGCCCGCAGGTCAAATGATGTCGGCCACTGGCGTGCGCATGCCAAATAGACGTTGGCGTTCAACGTGTTAAATCAAACATTCTATAGGATAGGATTCAGTTTTAATTGTTAGCAAATATTATCATAAATTGGTCCAAATGTATATTATATAAAAAAAAAACTATCAAATAGATATAATTAATAAATTATGAGTTCAAATAAGATTTAGGTAATTAGATTTAATATGTACTTTGAATTAAAAAATATTTTGATCTTTAGAATATTCTTAAATGACTTCAATGAATGACTACATAAAAGTTGAAATCACTGGTGATGCTGATGCTGTTTCCAGGTATTTACATATAATCTTCATATTATTTTCTTATGTTTTTAGTTTTTTTAAATATTGTTAATTAATTATATTTTTAATTTTTTAGTGAATTATATGTTGAAAACACTATAGAAAATCCTACATGGTATACAGTTGAAGATAATCATGTTTCTTTGATATCTGAAAATGTTGAGAAAGTTATTAAGGTTGAAACTGATATGTTGGACGATTGTATGTGGGAAAGTAGAATTGAAATTACCAAAGATGTTGCCAACCAAAGTAAAATGGATTTACCCTTGGAATGTCAGGTAATATCCTTTTTAAATTTGTTATTCTTGTCGTACGTATGCGATTTATCACTTGTTTTCACGTGACATATTCTTTCTACCACATTTTAATAGGAATATCATACATGAATTATATAATATATTGATATATTTTAACTAATTTAAATTTTATAAATAAGTCATTAAAAACATTTTATTGTATTATTAATTTGAATACATTTTAACAATCCGTAGTGTTTTTGTAAAAATACTATGTAGTATTTGGTATACTCTCATTTATGAACTTAATGCAGTGATACACATATGCAATGAATATTGTGATTTTATAAGTTCAAAACAATTCAAATTCAACCTTTCAAAAAGCCGCTTGTGAAGAACTATTTTCTAAGGCTCTTACAAAATACATTTACAAATTCCCAAACTTTAACAAAAACACATTTTTTGTTGTTACTTAGTTTTGTACCTATGTTTTTATTTTTCACTAGTTAGAATTAATATTTTATAACATTTAACTTGATAATTCTATCAGAAATTCTTATTAATCTGTGGCAGGAACTCAAATATTTTATTTAAAAAAAATTCATTAATAACGGGCAAGAACGGCAATTAATACGGCCACGTGTTATGTACTTAAATGTGGTATTAATCAATCCTAATTATTTATTAGACGGTTCTAACTTATAGATAATTAATACAATTTATTATAATTTATACATTTAATGTCATAACGATTAATCATAATACAGAATACAGATTGCTTAATTTGTTTAAATTTTAAAGTATAATAATATGTACTATTTTCACAGGGTATACCCTAATTCACCAAATAGTAAATGCCTGGTATACTAGGGTGGTCCTTATTTTTCATTTATGGTTTTCAGATTACCCCCCCTAGAATGGTTCAACTACAAAAAATAATCATACAAAAAAAGTTTCATGCAAATTCTTTAATTTTAACTCGTCCTGCAAAAGCTCTAAAGTTATAAAAATAGAAAATTTTCAATATTATAAATTTTTTTTTATATTTTTAAACTTAACTTAAAAATTTTTTACGAGAAATTCGTTCAGATACAAATTATAGAAAACTAAATTTACTACAATTTGTTTTATATATAATAGTTTGCAAATATTTTATTCCTTCAAATATTTTAGTTAAAAGGTGAAAAAAATAAAATCTTAAAAATTCAGATATATCCGGCAACTTAACATATACAAATAATTAATTATAAAAACAATTTACAATAAATTATACAATATTACAATACAAAAAAAACAACATGTCTTAATACTCATTACTTACATCTTTAACATATTTTAAACATAAATGATACAACTAAATGTATGACTGTGTAAGTGTTTTTTTTTTTTTGTGGTCTGGTTATTTTTTACAATAATCACTAACAACTTGTAGTGGGTATTGTTTTGAGATTCATCTTTGGTTATTTTATTGTTATAATCCTCTATAAGTTTTGCTCCTCTTTCCGCAACATCATTTATAACTGGAATATTTTTTAAAATGAACAGAGCTTTATTATAATCTTCATAATTTTCCTAATATAAAGGGTCTTCATTCAAAAAAGTGGTATTGTTTGCAAATCGTTTAAATAGTTTTTTGGTATTGACACATAAAATCATTGATTTCCTTTTCTAATAACTCGTTAGCATTTTTTGGAGATATAATTAAACGTGCATTTGAACTTAATTCTGATGTACAATCGTCTTTGTTTAGAGCATGAATCATTTTTCTTTTAGTCTCCAGTGACACAGCCTCATCGAAAAAAGCAAATGCACGTAATTCTGAAGATAAATACCATAAGCACGATTTAAGATATACAGGTTAATCATCAGCCTATAATGAATAGTGCTTTACGATGACTGGTGAATCAACTATCTGAAACAGCTGAGGGAATCACTAGCGCTCGTCGTGGTTTAAATATGTTAAATCTAATATATAAAATTATCGTGTCACAGTTTTCGTTGCCATACTCCTCCGAAATGGCTTGACAGATTTTGATGAAATTTTTTGTGCATATTCAGTAGGTATGAGAATCGGCTAACATCTATTTTTCATACACCTAAGTGATAAGGGTTGTCCATAAAAAAATAAAAGAAGTGCTCAAACAAGGATTTTGATAATTTACGGTAGAAATAATTGTTTATAAATGGTTGCTAAGGTATTGGTTATAAATATATAAAAAAAAAAAATAATAGATACAACATACAAAAATACATACAATCCTCAATTTTCACCCTTCTACGATCAACCCTTATTATTTACAAAGGGTTAAATTTGTTTTTTTTTAAATATCGGATTTTAGTACGGTTAGGATAGGATTTTGTATAAACTGATTATATTAATCCATCGTATGCGGAATTAAGTAAAAACGACAAACTTGGTATAACTTTGATACTTTAAAGTTAAATCATACACTTACGTACAGCATGGCGAGGTCCCCGATCTACCGCAGGTAGATTGCCTACCTGATAATATACTGTTGCGAATCAGAATTTTTATTCCGGGCAACAGAAAAATTAAGATAAATTTTCAACACCATACATCGAATATTAAATAACAAATTGAACAAAGTTTGAGTCATATAGAGTTAATACATTTAACGGGCAACGAAGTGCACGGGATCATCTAGTATATATATAATATCGTAACGATATAAACCACTTACCACGGTTATCTGCTTTTGATACCAATAATACCTATAGTATATAGTATTATTGAATCTTTAAATTTGTCCTCAGGGTGTGCTAGTAGTACTGGGAACAGCTGTTTCAGATAGTTAGTTCACCAGTCAAATTATGGGAGTTCGATACGCAACCTGTATATCTTAAATCGTGACCATAAGTGTCCACAAAACTTTTTAACTGCTATCTGTGATAGATCTTTATCTATAGAGGTATAATGTAATAGATTTTTTATAAAACTCAAGTCTTGTAAAGGTGCTTTGATTGAAGATGGTGAATTAAACCATACTTTTATGTATAATCATACAATAAAAATGCAAATACTTCTTAAAGCACTTTCTTCTTTGGGTGTTAATCGAAACTGTTTACGAAATAAATAAATTGTTAAGCTATAAAAATAAATAGCTCTGGCCATCCACCGAGCGTGAACAAAAAAATTAATGTTAATTCTAGTAACTCTCGGTAATCATCTCGTGGATGCTTTTCTAAAAGTCAATATTTAGAAATTTTAATAATATGATCACATACGTAATTTACAGAATCTATAACAATTTTTTGTATGCCAGGATTAAAATTGTTAGGGTTAATTGTTCCCCAGGCTTGTGGGAACCTCTTAAAAATTGACACGTCTGGGCCCGATGCTGCCCCAAATTTTAAATCAAACACACTTTTTAATATAATTTCATATATATGGTGGCGGCATGGTAAATATATGATTTCACGTTCTAACAGTTGCTCGAGCAAAACACAAGCACCGTTTAAGCGACCTGTGTTTGATGCTGTAGTATCGGAACACAATGCTTGTACATTTTCATCTCACCAATCTAAAAGCGTTTGGTATACTGCGTTGGCTTGTTCGCGTCCAGTGTATGTTACAATGTGTTGTCGAAATAATCTTCACGTAATAATCGAAAAATACGAGTTTAGGTATACTATACCCAGTACCCACCTAACGATTCTATACTTTGTATCATAGATTACAACGTGTAGTATTACTTACAAACAATACAAAATATATTATTCACTACCTACATAAGTTTGTGTTCATTTGAATCGCATTATATGATATAGAAAACATTTTATTTATTGCCGCGCTAATACATAATTAATATTTATTTAAAAATTAAAATAAATAAAAAAACACCATTGTAAAACTACTAGCTTCCTCGCTCCGCTTAGAATCTATAGGCAATACAAACATCCAGGCAGGTACACAAAAAATAATTTGTTGGGGGTTCAAGTAGTTTCGGGGGAGGGTTGGGGGGTCATAGATGATAGATATAAATAAAATACACAACTATTAATTTTCAAGGGATTGGACCCCCAAAACTCCATTGTATATGAGATTGCAAACATCAATCACTCTACAAAAATGACCACACCAATATTCTCAGTCGTAAAACACCACCAATAACAATTTTAAAAAAATAGTCAAAACTATCTTTGCTAGCATTTTTTAGATAGTCGGACACCAACCAACGAGATACGCACATATGGGAACCTAACTTTTTGGAATAAGTATATTTAGTTAGTATAGATAACACATTTGGTGGTAGATCGCATACAGCAGGAATACTTTAAATATGTGAACATCAATTAATTATTTTATTGATAAATCATTTTTTTTCTCACAGGATGTTGCAGATAATAATATTTTCGTAAATCATGAAAATATAAGTGATAAAATATTTCATTGTAATATTTGTGGAAAAAGCTTTGTTTTAAATTATCTTTTAAAAAATCACTTGGCCGAACACAAAAAACAAGTAAACTATAAAATTAATAAATGTAAATTTTGTAAAAAACAGTTTAAGTTAAAATTTGGTTTGAATAGACACATTCAAAAACATCACAATTCCATGCATAAATATTCCAAGTATATTGAACACAAAAAATACCACGAAAGAAGTGATCAAACTAAGTTTGATACCATTCCTAATATAAAATTGTGCAAATCAAACGGTGTTTGGAAAAGTAAAACAAATGAATTTAAATGTAACATTTGTTTCCAAAAATGCTATAATGAAAAGAATTTGGCCGAACATATGGAAACTCATGACAACTGTCAAATACAGTGTAATGATTGCTTAGATTATGTTTCAGTTTCTGAATTGAATAATCATATGGAAAATATACATAACAAACATTTATTTAAATGTCAGAAGTGTAACCAACAATTTCCAAAACAACGACATTTAAATTGTCATTTAATTCATTGCTTAAGAAGTTCAAATAAAATTTGTGATCAAATTGAGGCTATTGAAAAAACTTGTTCTGCTTGTGGAATGGTTTTTAATAATTCTTTATCATTGACAAATCATACAACTATTGGTTGTAAGCATTACACTTGTAAATATTGTGGACAATTTTTTAATACAAGGAATTTTTGGCTAAAACATACAGATGTTCACAAAAAAGTTGAACAATGTGCAATGTTGAAAGAAAGTACTGGTAAAACATCTACAGTAAGAGAATATAATCAAACTGAGGTTGTAAATGATCCTTCTTTTAATACGAACGGAAGACAATCCTTATCCAGATGTGTTACAGGAATATATAGTCCTGATCATACCAGATTAGTGAACAGCAGTTCAACAATTGTTTCGACTACTCCAAATAACTCGATGCCAAACAATTATATTATTCCAAATCCTAGGAAAACTAATATCTTGGAAAAAAATAGTTCAGAACAAGCATGTTTAGTTAACAGCGCAACAATTGTTTCAACTGCTCCACACACCTATATCCCGAACAATAACATTATTTCAAAACCAGGGCAAACTGAAATCTTATTGAATACCTTGGACAGAAATAGTTCAGATCAAATAGGTGTAGGAAGCGGCAATTCAACAATTGTATCAACTACTCCTATGGCTTCACAGCCCTCAATGCAGCCGTACAGTGAGAATCTTCCATCCTTATCGAATACCTTGGAAAGAAATAGTTCAACCCAAATAGAATACCAGCTAGGGAGAAGAAATGTATTTCCAGAGCCGATGGTTCATACTAGTCCAGTAGACTTATTAGCCAACAGAATTAAGATTATAAAACAGGAAGAATTCTTTCATAATACTGTCAGAGAACATATTCAACGTCAAAAAATAATTCAGCAATCAAATGAATTGAGACAGCAATCAAGTATGTCGATTTCCCCACATAATTCAATAGCAAACAACAATAGCCCTGTTGTAAGTATTAAGCAGGAAACAGATAGTTTAGAACAAAATTTAGCAAATAGCAATGAATCAATTGTATCAACTGCTTCACAAAACTCAATGAGAAACAATTTCAATTTCCTAAATATAAAGCAAGAGAAAACCTTGTGTACAAATGTCAGAGAAAGTAACAGTTCAGATCAAGAAGATTCAGTAAATAGCAATGAATCAACTTCGGCAAACGTACCTCGTGATTTAATGATAGAACCAAACCCTATTAATATAGGTAATAACAATATTGTATCTACAGTTAGAGAAACACCTTATTTCTGTATTAGAAAATTGCCCAATATTAAAAATAGATTTTGCCACAATGATCAGACATCACAAGATAATGTTATATTTATATGTAGAATTTGTAAAAATTCTCCATCTATAGATATACATTCATTTGCTTTACACATGAGTGATCATAGTGAGTGTAATATGCATGAATGTATTGTGTGTGATAAAACATTTAACTCTGTAATTCTTTGGAAAGATCATATGACCTATCATCAACAGCAAATAGATTTAAATGTGTCAACAATTCAGTTTAATCATATAGAAACTGAATCTAATGCATTAGACCTTATTAAATCTAGAAACACGGAACCTCAAGTTTTCAAAAACCTAAGAAATAGAAAATCTGAGATATCTTTATCGGATGATTCACACTCAGATACAACAAGGTTAAATAGTGCCAACAAAATTAAATACCAATATGACTGTAGTACACTTAAAAAAGTACTTCCTTCCACTAGCGCATTAAAAGATCATCAAACTCTTCATAGTAAATCACAACCATTTTCCTGTAGGTATTGTGATAAAAAATTTTCTGGAAAGGGTCCATGTACAAATCATGAAAAATCTCATATCAACTCCCACAATTTTTTATTACAAAATAATGAGAATATTAAACTTGAACCAATTGTAATCCAAAACAGCATAAGTATAGAAGACAACAACTCTGATTCTGAGCCAATGGCAAGAAAACAATATAAAAAAAACAAATCAATTAATCAATCATCAATTAAAAAAACGAATTTCTGTAATTTATGTAATAGAAAATTTACAAAGCGCTGTTATTTTACAAATCATATGTTGATGAAGCATAAAATAAATCCAAACATACCAAAACAACTTACATCGATTGATTATGATGAATCGATCATTTTGTCTGAAAACATAGAGTTGACAAATGAATATGAAAACAAATTATCAGTTCCAGAAAATTATAAAAATAACAATCTGAACAACCATGTTAATAAAAGCAATGAAAAGAAATCAACATTTTGCATGTTTTGCAACACACATTTTGCACATCCTGGTGCTTTAACCAATCACATGCGTATTCATGGTTGTAAAACATACAATTGTCAATATTGCCACATGCAATTTAGTAGGAAAGGCCTTTATATTATGCATGAGAAAACACATGTGCTAAAGAATGTAGTTAAAAGTGCTCCCATTCAAAACAAAAACAATATAGTTGTTGAAGTTAATGATGAACTACAAATTGAGCATTATAATAATTCTGAGATAATTCATAGTCCAGTTGATAGTAATTCAAGTGGTACAAATTTGATGGACATAGAACATTTATGGTTTCCCTGTGATGTGTGTGAGAAAAAATTTTCTACTCCGTTCCAATTAAATGTTCACCGAAAGTCACATTCTGAAATTGTACCATATGTATGTAAGATTTGTAATAGAACTTATCAGTTGAAATTTCGATGGAATTGGCATTTAAAAGGCCACTACCAAAAACACTATGCAAATTTAAAAAGTAAGCAGCATACTAATAAACTAAAGATTGAATCTATAAGTCATAAAGATAAAATTAAATGTCGATATTGCAAAAAAGAATATAACTCGATATCTCAGTGGAAAAAACATATGACAATGAGCAAGGAATGTCGTCGTCATTGTAAAAGTAACCTTCCAGAGTTTACATCAAATAAAGCTACAAAGAATTCTACCAAATCTGGTCGATTTAGATGTAACATATGTATGAAAACATATAGTACCTCATACAATCGGACAGTACATAAAAAAAATGTTCATAAAGTGTTAGATTCAACGTATTTGAATACCTATGATGACACTGGTTTACAAAAAGAAAAATTAATAGACAAAATTCAACAAAAACCAGTGATTAAGAAACGAAATAGACGTAATCACATTAATGGCACTAAATGTGAGTTATGTGGTAAAACATACAGCAATGGAGCTAATTTAAGTCGCCACATATCCATAATTCACACACAAACTTTTGAACCTATGACTTGTAATGTTTGTGGAAGTACATTTAAGCACAAATATTCTTACAGAGAACATTTAAAAATTAAACACAAACAATTATTTAAACATTATGAAGAAACAAACTCTACATATAAAAAAACCAGACGGCAAATCATATCAGTAAACAAAACAAATATTATGAAATACTTTTGCAAAATATGCAAAATGAAGTTTGCTGACAATATTACATTACAAGAACATTCAAAGATACATACTTTAAATACGTATAAGTGTAACGACTGTGGTCAGCAGTTTGAGACAAATCTTACCCTAGGTACTCATATTTTGGAAAACCACAGTGCCGGTATTTCTACATCTAATAAAAATGAACATGTTGAGAATTATGAGAGACAAAATACTTCTCTAGAAATAATGAGTAATAATTTTGTTCAGTGTGAAATTTGTTTGAAAATCTTAAAAACCCCAAAATATTTAAGATTACACATGAGATTACACACTGGTGTAAAACCATTCAAATGTGATAAGTGCAACAAGGCTTTCAGATTTAAATCAAACTTAAAAGTGCATCAGAAGAAAGATTTGGCATGTTATACCTCATAATTATATTTTACGTATTCATAAGTATAATTTTAAGCCATTCAAAATGACAATTTATTTTGACTTCTGATGTTATTTTAATATTAGTATAATAATGTGGAAAAAGAAAATTAAAATACTTGTGAATTATTTGAATCTCACATTCATGCTTTTCTACGTGGTTTTATCCTAAATATGTCTTATACATTTAACTATTTTTATTATTTAAACTACTTATACAATGAAGTTAAGTTTTTACTATACATTCATTGAATGTATTTAAATACATATATCATAATATATTAGAAACAATATTTAATGTATATTTTTTTATTAATTAAATTTAAGTTTTAAGATTTTTTTTTATTAAATATAACTTGTGTTGTATATTAATATATTGTCAACCAAGTAATTTATTCAAATTCTTATTACATTGTGTATTTAACTGATTAAGTTTAATTTAATAATAAAGTAATTTTCATTTGTTTATTTTATAATTTAAAATAAAAATTAACTACCATCAAAATATTGTATAACAAGCATTTATAATTTGATTATATAAGTTTTAATTAAATATATGAATGTTTTAACGTTCTTTGAGTTAACTATCAATTTTTAGTTACACATTATTAGTGATAATTATGTTACTCCCAAGAATCTAATACATGTTAAGTTGTAGCTATTTTAGCTCTTCTTAAAAATGTGTATGCATTGATTAATGTTGTCATCAAAATTTAATCTAAATATTAGTTTAAATTGTGTATTTGTGCCTCTGAGGTTTTAAATTATTTTTTTTTATTTAAATAGTATTACAAACAGTCTTAGTGATCAATTAGTATATTAATAAGTTAATAGGTTTTATACATTTTGAATATTATATTTCCTCCACATTATGTATACTCCAATATCAGTTGGACAACTAAGTTTGTATTTAACTCTTAAATAATGCTCCACAAGAAAAAAATCAGCCCATGGCGCATGCTTGATTTACAACTTAGAACATTGATTCTTATTTTTATATTTATAAATTAATACAACAATGTATCACTTATAAGCATAATAAATAGGGTACAATAAAAATTTAAAAGTTGCTGTGCTGTATGGTAGGCGTATGTGTTGATTGTACCTCGGCATGTGGATTATAACTTAGTCAATAACTAGCTAAAGCAGGTAACCAGAGCACTTTATAGTGTATAGGAGTCGAAACAATAGAGTGCAAGCATCAAGAATCATACAGTTTTTTACTTGTGTGGGATCAAAGCCTGCCCCCCTCCTACACACAATTTTAGCCCCTTCAGAAATTTGAATGGATTTGCGACTATGGTAATGGATGTGCTATTTGTGTTGGATGATATTATTTGAATCCAATGACAAATCATTACAAACGAATAATGATTCTGAGCAAAGATGGTTAAAAATATCTATCTATACGGACACGACATTTTTATAAGCGTTTTTTTAGAATCACGAACATTTGCAAATTATTTTGTAGTTTAAAAATTGATAAAAAGTTCAATTTTTTTATAGCTTGGACTTGAAAATGCGTAATACAAGGTTTTTCATTGTAGTTCTTAGTGACACCTTAAAATCTAAAAAAAAACTAATGCTTAATATTTTTTAATACGCGTGAAGTTCAAATTTGGACGAATTTTTTTAAATTCTGAGTGAAACGATAAATGTATTGATTTTACAATGATGTGTTTTGTTTTTGTTTTTTTATTTATTTTTTGTGTCATCACGGTTTGGGGCAGTAAACTGCTTCAATTTTCTTCAACAGTATCTTGTTTGATGGAAAAATGAATCTAGTTGATGCATTGGGGAGGTAAAAATTCCCAATTGTTTTTAAAGCGCCGGGAAAACAACATACAAATTAAGGAAAAACGGGAATATTTACTCAAAAACGGTTTTTGGCAAAATCGATATTGGCTTTTGGTGCAACTTTAAAACAAATGTACGTATATACATAACATTTTCACTGGTTGTTTATATTCCCATTTTCTACACACGATAAAATTTTAAAAATATTTGTTTTGAACGGTTTAGGGACATTTTCATTTTCCAATTTTATAAGTTTTTATTTCTATGAATGTCAATAAAACTTTATTTGTAGAGTAAAAATGCTTGAACATTTTATACAATGCTCCTCCTATATTGTTACAGTGACATTTAAAAAATTTAAAAAATCCTTAGTCACAGTTTTTACTTTCTTGATTTTTAATCAAGTAAATATGGTAATTGAAATGAAAAATGTCTGAATTTGAAAACTTCAAGAATTTGTGTTAAACAGAAAAATTATAAAAATGTAACTCAGTAATAATGAGTAGGTGGGTAATTTAGTTAGCTTTAATATAAAATATTAATGAGAGAGACTTGATATCACACCTAAGCGGTATAACCACTTGAATCCATAAAAACGGCGTGAACAGTCCCAAAATTTCTATTTTAAAACTTTTCTTCTAAACTATGATAGCTAGAAAGTTGGTTGATAACTCATTAAAAAGGAGTTATCAAGTAGATACTAAATGTGGAATTCAAATTTGTTTAAAAAAATTATTTAATTTTTCACAGATAAAAAAAGTTATTTTTCGATAGATTTTCATTTAGCGAGGTAGATTTCTGAAACTGGAGAACGGATTTTGTTGTTTGGGGTCTTGTTAGATTCACATTGGCTAGGAGAAGTGCAGTGAATATTTTCAGAACTTTATCTCCAATCGTTAATTAACTACAAAGCTGTAAAGGTGAAAAACATCAAAAAAACGCCCAATAAAATTTGTTTTAACTTTTTTTTTTATGTTCTGTAATGAATTAACTATTAAAGATAAAGTTCTAAAAATCTTCACTGCAGTTCTCCTTACTAATGCGAATCTAACAAGACCCCAAACAAATAAATCCGCTCTCCGGTTTCGAAGATCTATCTCACTAAATGAAAATGAAAAATGATTTTTTGAACCGACATTTTTCTGGATTTAAATTGTTATACCACTTGGGTGTGATATCAGTTAATACATTTCTAAAAATTAAAATCAAGAAAGTTAACATGCCGATCCCTGACTTTTGGCAAGCGTTTTTTTATAAGCATTTAAAGTTCAAATCTTGACAAAATATGGAAAAATCACGACAATTAACATATTATTTTGAGTTGAGAATTCATAAAAATGTTTCTTTTTAAATTTAAGATTTGAAAATTTAATACAAGATTATTTATAGGTTAGTCTACTTTTATTAAAAAAGAAACACAAGCAAATCAAATTAAATTTTTATGAGCGTTTGGAGTTCATATTTTTACAACATTGGATATTCACTCGATTTCTCATGTAGCGGTTTTGCTATTTTATTGTTATTCAAAAACGAATAACTGTAGATACATGAACATTTTACTGAATGTTTATATTTTTATTTTCTATACATGGTAAAGTTTTGAAAATAATTTGACTTTTTGAGCTGTTTACGGGCATTGTTAGTTTTCAATTTTTTCATTTTTTTTTTTTTCTATGAATATAATTAAAATTTTGTTTTATTGGGTAAAAAGCGTGAAAACTTAATGCAAGGCTCCTGATATAATGTTACAATAGTAGTTGAAAAATATTAAAAATACATAGGCACTATTTTTTTTATAGCATTTAAAATTCAAATTTTGACAAAATTTATCAAATTTAAAATTAAATAATTATTTTGTAGTTAAAAATGTATAAATTATTCAACTTTTATAGCTAAGGATTTAAAATTTAAAACGAGGTTCCACGTAAATAGGTAAATATATAAATTAAAGTAAATATAGAACATTCTTAAAGATAAATTCGCGCTGAATACGATGGTGTAATTATAATTTAAATATAATTTTATTTTTATTTTTTTAATTATAATTTTTTAAAGATAATAAAGTTGAGTATGTCCCTATCTATTACGGGTTAATTATACTCCGAGCCAGCCTCAGATTTGACCGCGACGCAGACTGGTGGAAAAATTAGTGTGCTATGTTATGGCCTTCTTATCTCTAGTCTTCATTAATCTTTCACGATGCACGTAAATTCGTTCTAAATCGTATTCTTTTTTGGTTTTTTTTTTGAGGTTAGCGGTAAGTTCTTTATTATTTTTAGGTATTCTCAATCGTTTGGCAAAAAAGGTATAACGTTCTCAATCGTTTGATAGCCTTTTCTACGACCGCGCTAACCGAGAAACTACTGAACAGATTTGGCTGAAATTTTTTACTGTTATACCTGAAAGTCTGCTGATCGCTGAAGATTTTAGTACCACTTTTGTTAATTGTTAATAAAAATAAGTATAAAGTTCTTGAAAAAAAAAAACAAAACTATTTTTCTTATATATATGTTCCCATTTTGTGACGACACTATTTAACATTTTTCCAATTTTTTTTCACAAGGTTATACATAATACTCTTACAAGTGATCTATTATCCACAATATTATTTCATTCGTCATCATATAAAAATGGTGTCAAAAATGTATTTTAATTCATCAATTGAGAACGGCTGGGCCGATTTGGCTGATTCTTTTTTTGTTATGTTTGTAATTGTCAGGACACGATTCTTATGAAAGAAAATTTTAGGAATATCAACCAGAAAAAATAAACAAAATAATAAAAAAATTAGTTTATTGTTGCAGATTAAAATAATAATAGTGTTTACAATATATTGGTTGCTATAGGTTAATCGGGCATGTTTGTTGATTTGTATTATTATTTTTTATCAATATATTATATATATACTAGCTAATGCCGCGCAATTCGTTGCCCGTTAAATGTATCAACTCTATATGACTCAAACTTTGTTCAATTCGTTATTTAATATTCGGTGTATGGTGTTCAAAATTTATCTTAACTTTTCCGTTGCCCGAAATAAAAATTATGATTCGTAGCAGTATATTATCAGGTAGGCAATCTACCTGTGGTAGATCGCGGACCCCGTGCTGTTTGTATGTAAGCGTATGATTTAACTCTTAAGTATCAAAGTTATACCTAGTTTGATATAATACGGTAGGTTAATATAATCAATTAATACATAATCCTAACCTAACCTAACCCGTAACCGTACTAAAATCCGATGAATAAAAAAAACCAAATATAACTCATTTTAAATTAGCCTATCTTCTTACATTTAACGGGCAATGAAGTGCACGGGATCAGCTAGTATATATTATATAATAATATTCACATAGAGATCCTTAAAAATGTTTTGATATAATATTGATTTTATAGTGATGTTCAAAATAAGAGTAGAACGTCGTACCTAGGTGATAAAAATAGTAAATACAAACACTATAAACTTCATGCTTATGCCTCCGTAAATCATGAAAAATAAAGTTTCGCCTTGTCAGTTGTCACTGTGAATTAGTTATTAATACAACTATGAACTAAATGCATTATAAATGGGATTAAATAGACTGTTAATTACTTATTAGTTATTATAGAACGCACTCCTAAGCCGAAGCCCCTTTTCATGATCATGGCATAACCATCCTTTGGAACAGTTATGGTTTAATTGGTTACGGATTACCTAATAATTAGGTCCACTGTGAGTGGATTAAACAATTATTGTTTAATCCACTCACAATTAAATATAGAACTTAAGTTTAATTAAACCATATTTAATTATTCAAACGATTTTAATAACTAATAACTATGTATAGTAGTATTAGCAGTATTAGCTAAGTATAAGCTGAATAGCAAATATGTCATATTATATGAGTATAATAATAATATTATTATCATGTTATGGTTTTATTAACAAAGTATTTTTTTGATTCTATAAGAACGAAATACACACACAAGATGTATGATATTATATTATTCATAATATAATATGACATATTCAAATATACCTTCTCAATGATGGACGAGCATTTAATCCTTGACATATTTTATAACATTAAACATTAGCCGTGTTCTATGAAAAAAATAAACCCAAACTTAGGTATATGTGACATGTGTATACAAAAATATGAGGAAATATTAATATAATAACGGGCACTAAAATAATAGAACGAGACGACGATGAATTGTTTATAATGATACACAATTTAATATTTATATTACACATAATATAGTTATACGTTTAGGTATATCATATTATCATCTAGTGATATTAGCCAAAGTTTTGGCCAAAATATAATATACTAGAGATGTTCCAGGTACCAATTACTCAAAGGCCCGGGTACTCGATATTTAAGACTCGGCTCTTACTCGGTACCCGGCGTAATACCTACATTTTTACCCGGCCATTACTCGGTACCCGGCGAAATACTACATTTTTACTCGACTCATATCCAAAGGCAAACGCTGATAATCTATTTGTAAATATATGCATACCTATAATTAATATAACGCGAAAAATTTAAAATTCTAGGGTAATGAATTATAATTTATTTTGGTATATATTGGAGTAACTGAACCGATTTACACTAGCCAGTTGATTATAAACAAATCATGTTTTTCTTCTATGAATTACAAAAATAAATCTCGTGTTTACTGTTTAATGTTTATACATAAATTATCTGATAACAATTTGCAATCAAAACCCGTAATTAAATATAAATTATTACTATGTATACTACACAATTAATATTCTCAGTTATAAGTAATCACTAATCAATAATCACTATTTACAGTCTACACTCCACAGCTCTGCACTCGTTTGATCTGTAATCTGTATTTTTCCGATTTTTAAATTTTTACTCGGCCAATACTCGATACCCGGCTAAGTACCAGATTTTCTACTCGGAACATCTCTATAATATACTATATACATTATTACACTGTAACAATATTTCTGTTGACGATATATCATAATTCTGTTCCAACCTATTTTCGAGATGTAAAATAAAATTATCTGAACACTAATAATACAGATATTTTATAATACTCTTCTGATGAATTACAAGAATAATTATCATTTATCCTTGTAATTTTGTTTATTCGTAGTCGAGTAATTTTAATTTTAGTATCAAAATACATTTTAGATAATTTATATTAGCCTCTTGAAAGATTGGTGTAAACGATTCATTTGCATTTTGTCTTATATGTTTCAGCCTTTTTATAATATCTTTAGCATAATCAACAGTAGATAAAAGATCAAGCTTGGCAACTTGAGGCTTTGCAAATAATGTGACTACTGTAGAGTGAAACTCAAGACTTTCACAGACAAGTAATGAAATTACAAAAATATTTTTTTCCACACCTGCCATTTGCCAAACGTTAAGAAACCTTTACTGAAATTTCACGATATGTTTGCAGACTAACTATAATTGGTTCAAAAATCTCTACAAAAACATTTACTGCTTCATGTCGTTCAATAAAACGTGTTTCACAAAAGCCGAATAAACGTGTTTTTTTGGTATCTAGAATAAGTTCTAAAGTGGCATTTTTAAGGTTTTTCCGACCAAAGCATTATTCTTAAATATATTAATAATATCATTCATCGCACCAAGACAATTTCTAAAATTTTTTTAGAAAAAGTAAGATTTAATCGATGCAATGCACAATGGACAAAAACTGCTTTTGGATATATTTGTTGTATTCTTGACTGTACACCATTAAACTGTCCACTCGTGTTCCCTGCAACATCATACCCTTGGCCGATAAGTTTTTAAATCCAAACCCAATTTTTCGCATTTTTCTAAAATTATTCGAGTTAAATCCCCAGTGAGATCTTACCTATACGGCTATACTGGTAAAAAACATTAAAAGTCTTCAAGGAGTTGATTATTTTGATCTACATAACGGGCACACATAGATAGTTGCTCAGTACCAGATACATCAACATTTTCGTCACAAGGAATTGAAAAGCAATCGGCTTTATTTATCTTAGTTACAATATTTTTCTAAAAAGTTGGCCACAATTAATGGCTTATATAAGTAGAGTTTTTTGTCACTAAAATTTGCACAATAACGAAGTAAATCACGTTTTACCAAATTTAATGAGCCACTGTCATCGTTATTTTTTGGAGCAAAAACACCACCAAAATAACCACAAAAATAATTATTTTAGATTTTGAGCGAAGCGATGAATGTATTGATTTTACAATGTGTTTTTTTTTTTTTTTGGGAAAGTTTTTTTCAAAAGTAAAAATATCCCAGTAATTTTCAAAAGCCACATGAAAAACATAAGAAAAATTAAGGAAAAACGAGAATTTTTACGCAAAATCTGTTTTCGAGAAAATCGATTTTGGTTTTTGGTGCAAATCTAAAACAAATGACCGTAGGTACATGACATTTTGACTGAATGTTTATATTAGCATTTTCTATACACCATAATATTTTGACTTATTTTGAGCTGTTTACGAACATTTTCAGTTTCCATTTTTTTTAGTTTTTTTTTCTATAAATGTCAATAAAATTTTATTTGTTGGGTAAAAAAGCTTGAAAATTTAATACAAGGCTCCTACTATATTGTTACAATTACATTTGAAAAATATTAAAAAGCCTTATTTACAGTTTTTATTTAAAAGCATTTAAAGTTCAAATATTGAAAAAATACGAAAAAATCACGAAAATTAGCAAATTATATTGAGTTGAGAATTAATAAAAATTTTTTAATCTAAGATTTGAAAATGTAATACAAGATTATTCATAAGTTTATCTACCTTTATCAAAAAAAAATGTCTACAAGAAAGTCAAATTAAATTTTTATGAGCGTTTGAAATTCATATTTTTACAACATTTGATATTCGTTCGATTAGTTGTGTAACGATTTTCTTATTTTGTTGTAATAAAAAAACGTATGACTGTAGATACTTGAAAATTTCAATGAATGTTTATATTAGCATTTTCTATACAGGGTAAAATTTTAAAAATAGTTTGATTCTTTTTGAGCTGTTTACGGACATTTTCAGTTACCATTGTTTTTAGTTTTTTTTTCTATAAATATCAATAAAACTTTATTTGTTGGGTAAATAAGCGTGAAAATTTAATATAAGGCTCCTGATACATCGTTCTAATAGCAGTTGAAAAATATTGAAAATACATAGGCGCAATTTTTTTTTATAAGCATTTATAGTTTGAATTTTGACAACATTTATCAAATTTAAAATTTAATAATTATTTTGGTTGTAAAAATGTATAAAATGTTCAACTTTTATAGCTAAGGATTGAAAATTAGTATACGGCTATACTGGTAAAAAACATTAAGTCTTCAAGGAGTGATTATTTTGATCTACATAACGGGCACACATGGATAGTTGCTCAGTATCAGATACATCTAAAGTTTCGTCACAAGGAATTGAAAAACAAACGGCTTTATTTATTTTGGTTACAATATTTTTCTAATAAGTTGGCCACAATTAATGGCTCAATAACGAAGTAAATCACATTTTATCAAATTTAATGGGCCACTATCATCGTTATATTTTGGAGCAAAAACACCACCAAAATAACCACAAAAAATAATTGTTTTATATTCTGAGCGAAGCGATGAATTTTTTGATTTTACAATGATGTGTGTTTTTTTTTTGTGTCTGTCATCACCTTTTAGGACAGTAAAAGTGCTTGGATTTTTTTCAACAGTAATTTATCTGATAGGAAAGTGAATGTGGTTGGTATACTTTAGGGGGTAAAAAGTAAAAATATCCCAGTAGTTTTCAAAAGCGACGTGAAAAACAAAAGAAAAATTAAGGAAAAACGGTTTCGAGAAAATCGATTTTGGTTTTTGGTGCAACTCTAAAACAAATCACCGTAGGTCCATGAAATTTTGACTGAATGTTTTTATTAGCATTTTCTATACACCATAACATTTTCCAAATATTTTGACTTATTTTGAACTGTTTACGGACATTTTCAGTTACCATTGTTTTTAGTTTTTTTTTCTATAAATATCAATAACATTTCTTTTTGTTGGGTAAAAAAGCTTGAAAATTTAATACAAGGCATCTACTATATTGTTACAATTACATTTGAAAAATATTAGTCCTCAGTCACGGATTTTATTTTTAAGCATTTAAAGTTCAAATATTGACAAAATACGAAAAAATCAAGAAAACTAGCAAATTATTGTGAGTTGAGAATTCATAAAAATTTTTCTTTTTCAATCTAAGATTTGAAAATGTAATACAAGATTATCCATAAGTTTGACTACCTTTATCAAAAAAAAAAATGTCTACAAGAAAATCAAATTAAATTTTTATGAGGGTTCGAAATTCATATTTTTACAACATTTGATATTTACTCGATATCTCATGTAACGATTTTCTTATTTTGTAGTAATAAAAAAACGTATGACTGTAGATACTTGAACATTTCAATGAATGTTTATATTAGCATTTTCTATACAGGGTAAAATTTTAAAAATAGTTTGATTCTTTTTGAGCTGTTTACGGACATTTTCAGTTACCATTGTTTTTAGTTTTTTTTTCTATAAATATCAATAAAACTTTATTTGTTGGGTAAATAAGCGTGAAAATTTAATATAAGGCTCCTGATACATCGTTCTAATAGCAGTTGAAAAATATTAAAAATACATAGGCGCAATTTTTTTTTATAAGCATTTATAGTTTGAATTTTGACAACATTTATCAAATTTAAAATTTAATAATTATTTTGTAGGTAAAAATGTATAAAATGTTCAACTTTTATAGCTAAGGATTGAAAATTTAAAACAAGGTTCTACTTAAATAGGCAAATATATAAATTACTTTATTCACAATATTATCATCAAATATACTTAGTAATATCATAGGCTGACTGACCGTTTTCGCTCAGAATCGTTTTTCTTATACAATTATATTATATCATTGAATTCAAATTTAACACCATCCATAACAGTGACCCACTTGTAACCTATTGTACAGAAGAGCGACATCCACTTACCCACCTTTTTTATAAATATGTCCAGAATTTATTATGAAGTGGCAAATCATAAAAGTAATCATTGTAATTTGTGTGTTCACAAGTATTTGTTTTTTTTTTTAAATAGACTTATAAACGTTTTAGTTTTTCTTTAGTACTTGGTAATATACAGTGAACAAACTGATACATCATGATATAGGCCACATAGCTGACCTTGAAGCCAATGTAGGCATAAAACGTCCGTGTCTTATCTCCGTTGTACCAAATGATGTTATTTGAAAAGCTTAATTATTATGTTCCCGTATATTATCGAGGCAAACTTTAAAATGATGATGAGTACCATGAAGAGACATTATTCAATGGATCTGGCGGCTCAGCATTTTCGTCCAATATAACTTTCTCTAGCACAACAAAGGCAGGTGCTTCATTGGGAAATAACTGACAAATATTACTCATATGACTCATATTATAGAGATTAAGAGAGGATGGTAAATTGAGAATTTGTCGTTGACCGTTGTAGAATATTAATTTGACAGAGAAAAATTATTTTTTTTTGTTAGCTGTAATATAGGATGCGTTCGACGTTCTTGTTAGCGAATTCGTTCGCCAGCATTACGGATTTCTATATTGGCACTCGTTAAAATGTCTATATGATATTATGATAACGAAATATTTATTCCTCTCGTGTATACCAGCTAATAGTGGATATTCGCTTGTTAAAAATACTTGAACATTTAATTCCTTATTGATGTTATTATTGTAATTTAAAAAAGTTGAACAAAAATCCGCAATAGTTTTTAATGAGCGTTTGAAGTTATGATTTTGACAAAATTCATTAAAATCATGAACATTTACCAATTACTTTGTAGTTTGAAATTCATTAAAATGTTTCTTTTATATCTAATAAGATTCAAAATTTAATATAAGATTATTCATACATTTATACACCTATAATAAAAAAAAAAGTTTGCCGAAAGTCTTAATGATCGTTTGAAGTTAAAATATTTAAGAATTGGATATTTGAAAACGTAATCATTAACATAAAATAACGTCTATTATTTAAAGAAAATATTTATACAACATCATTGTATACATTGCAATCATTGCGTTCTGTTATTATCTCGCTTCACATTTTATTACATTTTATTATATTTTTTTAATATATTCTAATCTAAAATAATGATGTGCAATGAATTTTCCACGAATGCTTAAAGTCAATCGAGATTCGTGTAACTCTTTTTGTTATTACCTCCTAGTTTTTACTACCCCTGATGAGTAATGACTGAAATATAATGTATATAATATAATATATTATTAACACCTATAATAAGGTATCAAAACAATATGGGTAAATAACTTTTTAAGACATTGGTATTTCAATGCACTTGACATTTAATATCTTATAAAAGTTTTTATACTATCAACGTACACATAAATAAGTATTTAATGGAAAATAAGCTCATATATTATTATAATATAATGTAGGTATACAATTTCAGTTAATTAACCCAATATCCTCTTTTGTGCTTGGATATTATTTGATTACAAATCGGATTGAAAAGATAAATTTTTAAAAATAATCACTTAATGTAGAATTTTAATTTCATACCCTTTTATTTGATGACTTAACATTTGATTATTTGACATTAAGTATCATTCAATATTCTATAATATTTTAAAATAAACTTTTTTCCTTCTAATTATTACAGTAAATCATTGTGTATGTGTCTCTGTGTCATTAAATCATGTACATCTGACATATGGTTAATCAGATTATGCTATACATGAACGATGAACCACTTCCACATCCACGCTATATAGTATATAACAGGGGTTTCCAATCTTTTTTATTTGAGGGCTATATATAAAAACAAAAAATTGTGGTCCAAAAATATATAATCAGTTATTGCATTTTTTCAATTTTTAGTTATATAGAAAATATAGAAATGCAATGAACGTATTAACAAAGAAGTGCACATTTTTAATAATTTTTATTTTAAAATCTGGAACATTACAATCTATAATCAAAACGTCGATTCAACTACGTCACTATGCTATTATCTGTCACAGTTAGTAAATATTACATTGTTGGTTTGTTGAATGCTTTATAATATTAAATTTAAAATGTCGTCATTTAAAAAACGATGAAATTTTATGTGGAACCAGCACAGTATTGATGAAGCAAGAACATAATACCATCTTGAGGGTCGAAGGATTCAGGAATGACATATTGACATGTTTTCAATAGAAATCATTAGAAATCACTTGTATACAATAGGGTCAAGCGCAGTTTGAACCATATCATTATTGATGAACAGCATGGGTTCAGGCCAGACAAGTCCATTATAACTAGTACTTTGTGTTGAATTTGCGTAGTACATCACTGAATGCCTTGAGCAAAAAAATCAAGCTGATGTCATTTTCACAGATTTTAGAAAAGCATTCGACACGGACTTATTATTAATTTACTACAGGTACTTGGCATCGGGAATCCACTCCTATCTTGGTTTAAGTCTTATCTAACCAAAAGGGAGCAATTTTTGAAGGTTCATGACTCATTTTCTGTATGAACAGATGTACCTTCGGGGGTATCCCAAGGAGGTCACCTAAGCCCTTTACTATTCATCCTATTTATTAACTCTATTAATAAGTGGATTACTAAAGCCAAGTTCCTCCTATTTGCTGATGACATAAAAATCTACCTGAAAATTGATTCTCCTGAAAGTTGTCTCATTCTCCAATCTGAACTTCCTTCTTCACCTGGGTCCAACGTCTTGGTTTGTCACTCGACCTTGGAAAGTGTCATATAATGTCATTTACTAGAAGTCGTTCTTCCATTTTCCATACTTATCGCCTCGGTGACGTCCTTATTGAACGGGTGCTTGTTTTTAAGGACCTCAGCATTTTCTATTCCCCCTCTTTAAGTTTCGAGCACCATATCAATGTTATTGTCCCTAAAGCTCTTAAAATCCTAGGATTTATTAAACGAGTCTCAAAAACGGTCTCCTCAGCTATTTGTCTCCGCTCACTTTATTTTTATCTGGTACGCTCTAAGTTAGAATATAGTATTGAAGTTTGGCACCCCTACCTAGCTAAATACCAACTAAACTAAGATTGAAAAGGGTCCAAAATAAGTTCCTTTCCTATGCAGCTTTCCTATTGAAAATTGACCACCGCGCACACGACTATTCGCTTGTTCGCCAAGCATTAGATATCCAAACACTGTCTACCCGTTGATTAACTGCTGGCGTTAGATACATACCCTTGATACATCGTTCTAATAGCAGTTGAAAAATATTAAAAATACATAGGCACAATTTTTTTTTATAAGTATTCAAAGTTCAAATTTTGACAAAATTTATCAAATTAAAAATTTAATAATTATTTTGTAGTTAAAAATTTATAAAATGTTCAACTTTTATAGCTATCAAAATTGAAAACAAGGCTCCACATAAATAGGTTATATATAAATTACTTTATTCACAATAATATCATCAAATATACTTGGTAATATCATAGGCTGACTGACCGTTTTCGCTCAGAATCACCATCCATTACAGTGTAACCTACTGTACAGCAGAGCGACATCCACTAGAAACGGTTTTGGATGCGGCTTGAAACTTGAAGCCCCTTATTTGTGTTTTTGGTATTACCACAACAATTGATTTAGTATTATATTACTTATAATAGTGAAATTGACATTTCACTGTTGAAAACAAAAACATGGCAGAAGAGTGAAGACTAAAACAGTGTAAGTAACCAATTTCTACACATTCTGCAGTGTCCACGCCTCATATCCTAAATAATTTGTTTTAGTTAAGCACTTACAGTATTTTAATTTTCCAATAGATAATAATAATAAATAATACAAATTTTATTTTATTTATTTCTCTTTTGAATATAATATATGTATACACTGCAATTTAAATTCAATATTTCCATTGATTGTTTTAATATTTGTTGATTAGAATTTGAATATCACAATATATTGAATCCTGGTTAACTAAGGTCAATTGTTTACTTTTTCGTTACAATATTTCAGAATAATCGTAGGTGCCATATAATATTAGTTATCAAGGTTATTTAATTTTTTTTATTATTTTAAATTTTAATACCGCTATATCTAGTCGGCTTCTCATTATTCATAAAAAAATTATATTCAACGTGGCATTCTATATCCAGCCAATTTTAAAAGAAAACAAATTTAAAATATAATTATTTTTATTATAATATAATTATTAGCTAGTAACATAGAATAACGTTATATACCTAGGTATAGCCGGTTGAATTCGAGTTTATTAATGACACCTATAGAGGTACCTATATGATACTATTATAATTTTTAAATCATAAATCATAAAGCATTAATTAAGTTAAAAAAAAAAATAATAATAATAAGTAATTTTAACCATTTTTATAATATTTAAGCAAAAATCAAATTTGTAATGAAGTACAGAATATGCTATAATTATATGTATATTGTATATACAAGGTTAAACAGGGAGACCAAAAAAAAAAAGAAGCTACTACATAAAACGTATGACAAAAATTGTTAAAATTATATGATAAGTAAATCTTTTAAGAAATATACTAATGTCATCAAATTTCCAAAAATAATATTTTGAAAAAGTTATAACATTCAAAATTAATTTAAATAGATATCAAAAAAATATTAATATTTTAAAAAATTCTAAAAAAAAAACTACTTGACTTAGATAAATGTTTTTACCATAAAAATATTTATTATGATCAGATTCACAAATTGGCTATTTTAAATTTAACCCCAAAAAATTAAGCCAAATATAAAATTTTTTCTTGTTTCTTTTCTACCCAACACCTTTTGGTGAAACAGAAAATTCCCAGTGAACAGATAAAAGAGTCAGCCCTGTTAAATGGTAATTTCCAATTTTATTTCAAAGCTGTATTTTTACTCTTTTTCAAGTTGAAAGTGATCGTTCAACTTCAGTTGTAAATACTCGGAGGGTTGTCAAAACTCGTAACTAATGGTTTATACTTGGATAAAAAGTCGAATCACACGAGTCTAAAATAACCATAATATCTGTAAGAGTTTCTTCGAGAATTTAATAAAAAGAAACTAAAAATTTAATACAATTGGTTGGAAAAATGGGAATGCTTGGCGTATTCTAAAGAAATGGATGGGCCTTTTGTAAATAGGTAGGTACCTACTGTGTTTTGTTTGGTAATGATCATGTTAAGTAGATACTGATATACTGGAGAAATGTGCGATGTTGCTACACAGTTGAATTAACATTGACAGCAACAATGTGTAGACAATAGAGCAGCATTAATTCCAATAATAGAAAGGTGGGTAAGTGGATGTCGCTCTGCTGTACAGTAGGTTACAAGTGGGTCACTGTAGGAACGAACCGAAAGTCGGTCATGGGGGGGGGGGGGTGACCCCCCACTCAGCAATATTTGATTTTCAGTCGACCAAATGAAATTTATTTTTACCTGAATTAAACCAATTTTTTTAAGACGAGGAAAGGAAAATTAAATAATTTGTTTAAATGTTAATATTGTTTTAACTCAATATTTTCGTAATGGGTTATAGAGCGGATTCGCAAAAGTACATAGAGAATTCGAGACTGCGAGAATCGGCAGTCGGCATAAGATAAATTTTTCATTTAAAACCTACCCTGTTTATTTCAAGACTTAAAATACCTTATATCTACATAATATGGTTCATCACATTTATAATATACAAAATATAGATTATAATTATATAGATTAAATAATATAGATATAAAAAATATAGATTTTAAAAATATTATACATATCTCGTTTCACTCAGAATCTAATATTTTTTATTAAATTGAATAAAATGTTTTAATAATTAGATTAAAACCATTGGTAAATAATTAGGTACCTACCTACATTTTATACAAATACAATTATTGAGATTATTTTATATTTATATAGGTTATGATAGAACAGGACGATTCTATAATGTAGATAATTATTTGGCAACAATAATGATAAGTGACGAATTATAATTATAACCTATTTCATATTATGTTTGTTGATGTTATTTCATTCTGATATAAATTAAAAATAATAAGTTAGGTATTTCTAAGTTTCAACTTTAAATTTAATTTAAACATACATTGAAACATAAGGTACTAAAGAAATTATAAATGTATAGAATATTGTAACAAAAAATAACATAATAGTTAACAATAATTTTGAAATTCAAATTCTAGACGGCAATTTTGAAGAATACACCCCCTTCTGATTTTATTTTTGAGATCGTCCCTGAGTCACTGTAATGGATGGTGTTAAATTTGAATTCAATGATATAATATCATTATACTAGAAAATCGATTCTAAGTGAAAACGGTCAGTCAACCTATGATATTACCAAGTATATTTGATGATATTATTGTGAATAAAGTAATTTATATATAACCTATTTACGAGGAGCCTTGTTTTAAATTTTTAATCCTTAGCTATATAAGTTGAACATTTTATAAATTTCTAACTACAAAATAATTATTAAATTATAAATTTGATAAATGTTGTCAAAAATGCTCATAAAAAAAATCGTGTCATTGTATTTTTAATATTTTTCAACTGCTATTAGAACGATGTATCAGGAGCCTTATATTAAATTTTCACGCTTTTTTACCCAACAAATATAGTTTTATTGATATTTAAAGGAAAAAAAACTAAAAAAATGGAAACTGAAAATGTCCGTAAACAGCTCAAAATAAGTCAAAATATTTGGAAAATGTTATGGTGTATAGAAAATGCTAATAAAAACATTCAGTCAAAATTTCATGGACCTACGGTGATTTGTTTTAGAGTTGCACCAAAAACCAAAATCGATTTTCTCGAAACCGTTTTTCCTTAATTTTTCTTTTGTTTTTCACGTCGCTTTTGAAAAATACTGGGATATTTTTACTTTAGACACCCTAAAGTATACCAACCAGATTCACTTTCCTATCAGAAAAATTACTGTTGAAGAAAATCCAAGCACTTTTACTGTCCTAAAAGGTGATAACAGACACAAAAAAAAACACACATCATTGTAAAATCAATACATTCATCGCTTCGCTCAGAATCTAAAACAATTATTTTTTGTGGTTATTTTGGTGGTGTTTTTGCTCCAAAAAATAACGATGACAGTGGCTCATTAAATTTGGTAAAACGTGATTTACTTCGTTATTGAGCAAATTTTAGTGACAAAAAACTCTACCTATATAAGCCATTAATTGTGGCCAACTTTTTAGAAAAATATTGTAACCAAAATAAATAAAGCCGATTGCTTTTCAATTCCTTGTGACGAAACTTTAGATGTATCTGGTACTGAGCAACTATCTATGTGTGCCCGTTATGTAGATCAAAATAATCAACTCCTTGAAGACTTTTAATGTTTTTTACCAGTATAGCCGTATAGGTAAGATCTCACTGGGGATTTAACTCGAATAATTTAAAAAAAATGCGAAAAATTGGGTTTGGATTTAAAAACTTATCAGCCAAGGGAACAGATGTTGCAGGGAACACGAGTGGATAGTTTAATGGTGTACAGTCAAGAATACAACAAATATATCCAAAAGCAGTTTTTGTCCATTGTGCATTGCACCGATTGCATCGATTAAATCTTACTTTTTCTAAAAAAATTTTAGAAATTGTCTTTGTGCGATGAATGATATTATTAATTTATTTAAGAATAATGCTTTAGCCGGAAAAAACCTTAAAAATGCCACTTTAGAACTAAAATCCAAGCACTTTTACTGTCCTAAAAGGTGATGACAGACACAAAAAAAAAAATAAAAAGTAAAAAAATTAAAATACAAAAAAAAAAAACACATTATTGTAAAATCCATACATTCATCGCTTCGCTCAGTATCTAAAAATGTGGGTAAGTGAATGCCGCTCTGCTATACAGTGGGTTACAAGTGAGTCACATAAGGATTGACAATTTTAAACTAGGTGTAATAAGTAGGTTATAGTGTAACCAAAAAATCTAAAAACTACAGTTTTTTCTTATAGTTATTTTATTTATTCAAATTTTCAAATTTGTACAAAATTAGATAAACGGAGAAGAACGATTTCAATTTTGTGTTTTATTTTAAAAATATTATTCTTGGAAACATGCAACTTCTAAAGTATATAATTATATACAAATAATATTAATTCAACTAAACGGTTACCGTATTAGTAATAAATAATAAAATAATATATATTATATATAATACAAAAATATCTTTGTCAGACAATTCGTCTCCTCTCAGAATCGTATATAATGATTTGATATAATATATGATATTATATCACTGAATTCAAATTTAACACCATCCATTACATTCATTACAGTGACCCACTTGTAATCTACAGAGTGACATCCACTTACCCGCTTTTTTAGTTTTTACTATGACATTTAACCGAAGATATTTTTATTGGAGATATTTTGACGCGTCATCCTAGATTTACAGCGGTATTATATTATCATAGTTACTATTGTCGTCAAAGGTTTAATTTAAATAATTGGGTGGGTGTCTACAGTGTGCTAATTCGGCGGTACCAAACACGAAGACGCTTTCAATCGGCCGATGGTTATATAATATATAATTATATGCTATAATAATAATTAGTATCATTCATTCTCTTTGGCGGCATCGGGTCTACGAGTTGTTTCAATTATAATTTATAAATTATAATACAATTATAGAAGTATGTATTCATAAAGTTTTCTTAATTATAATTTATCAAATAATATCTATCTACTATAATCTTATCAATATTTTAAATGATTATATAACAAAGTATCATTAAGGGGCCTCGCTACTGCCGTCAATTTTAGCTAAAAACACCTAAAGTATTGACAAAATTAAAGTTAGTTAATGTTGTCAAATTTTGATTCTGAAAGGGTAACTCCGCATGAGATGCATTCCGTTGGTGGTTTGTTTTTCAAGAGGTGTCCATATGTGAGGTGGGTGTGGCCGATTCTAAATCGGTTTATTATTATTTCTGTTTTTAGATTATTATTATTTATCGTAATTTATTGTTTTTGTTTAACCAGTGATTTTGTCAAATATTCTGTGTTATTAATTGTATGGTTATTGGTGTCTAATATTTTAATGTATTTTTGTTTGGGTGCTTTGGGTTCGGTTAGTAGTTATACTGTTGTAGTTTTGCGTGTTGGTCGTCTAAATCGTTTCCGTATATTATATTGCAAAGTCCTGGTGTCCAAATGTATTGGACATTCTTGTTTTGATTTTTAAATTTTAAGTTTTTTTTAAGATTTATTGATTTATGATGTTTGTGGCAATGTCATTAGCTTGGAATATATTTTAGATGTGAATATATTGTAGTTTTGGTGTGGATAATTTTCAATATGTTTAAAAGCTGATATTATAGCAATGGCTTCGGCGGTATGGATTTCTTTTGAATTTTATATGTTATTATTTCTTTGTCAATTATAATTGCTATTCCTACTCCTTGTTCACTTTTGGAAGCGTCAGTATAAATGTCTTGTCCTAAGAAATTATTTTTGAGTTTATAGAATAGATTTTTGAAAATGTATATAGCAGTTTCCTTTTTTTGTTTGCTGCAAGTTCTGTGCTTATCTATTTGGTAGACCATAATTGGGGGGGGGGGAGGTCACATAGTTTTGTTTTTTATTATATTTGAAAAATATAATCTATCTGTTTGACGTGGTCTGGTGTTAATTTGTTTGTGTTGTTCCTAGTTAGTCTTGCGGCGAAGTATAGTGCAATTTGTTTCTTCGGAGCCAGAAGGAGGTTCACTAGCTATCAGTGGCGTATATAGGGAGGAGGTTTCTGTGGGGCCAGGGCCCATAGTAAAGTTACATGTTCAATTCAAACATTGTATGCGTATTGCTAATGTACCTATACGGCTATACCTATATATTATATTATATATATTACATAACCATACCCCGTGGCCAATACGTACTTTTGAATTTTGATGTCATACCACTCATACCTAAGGTTTTTGATATTGATATTTGATAGTCTATATGAATTATGAAAATTGGAATTTAACTTACTGATTATACTTGTTGATAAGTGATAACCATGAATGCGCTTAGGAGTTATATGTTTACATACGTCAATGGTGCATTATATTTTTTAGAAATTGATTTCCATTCACTGTTGTATTTACACTGTTTACAGGAATCTTTCAACACTTGAACACTAGGTTGATTTAAACGTTTTTGAGGAAACAACAATGAAATGTTAGATTATCAGGACTTGCTTTTTGGTGATTCGTCGTAATATAACATTAACTATAGATGAAATTGCCAAACCTAACCTAACCTAACCACTTGGCTCCCTAAAAAAATTCTAGTTAAGGCTATATTAGTTAGTGCTATGCTTTACCTGTAGTGGTAAATTTGCCTATAGTGAAAATAATTCCTATATCTGCCACTGATAGCTATATTGTAGATGCTTTCGACCGAAAAACTATTTGTTTTGTTATTGTCATAATGTTTTACTATTTAAAATAACGTACTGTCGAGCTGTCATAGTCACTGACTAAAAGCTTTTCCAATAATAAAAAAAAGTTAAAATGTTTATAAAAATAGTATGCTTTTGACAGTGTTTCAAAGTATACATGCTGCCATTAAAAAATTCGATTTCTTCAGAAATGTAGATTTAAAAAGATAAAAACGTTTTTAAAAAAAATCAACGAGATAATGAATATAGGTTAGGTACACGGTGTCACGGTAAGAATAATCATTCTGTATAATATGCATTAATTAAATGTAAAGTTTTTTATACATTTGTTATGTCACATGAATTGTTGAATAATAATAATAATATTATTGAATATTAAATACAATACTGATATTGTATTATTGTAAATTTGTATAAATAGGTAAACAATATGATTTTTAATTTTGCTTTAAATAGTGGTAGAAAAATACGTTAAGGGGCCTCGCTACTGCCGTCAATTTTAGCTAAAAAGATCTAAAGTATTGACAAAATTAAAGTTAGTTAGCGTTGTCTAATTTTGATTTTGAAAAAACTTATTGTAAACTGTAATTAAAAACTTGAAAATATGAACTTTTTCGAATCATAATTAAAATTAATATTAAAAACGGAAAATGTTTCGTGCGATTTACAGACATTTTTTTCCTGAATTCAAATATTTTTTTCAGAATCAAAAGCAAACAACGTTAATCAACTTTAATTTTGTCAAAACAAATTTTTGTTTTTGTAAAATTCATGTAGTGAAATTTATATGGTTATCGAGTTATTGACATGTGCATGCGTGTACGAGAGATGTTTCTATTGATACCCACATTTAATTTCACTCATACTAATAATCATTTACAACTAACACAGATTCCGGGTGGCTATGAAAAGATTAGAAATTGCCTAAATGTTGCCCCTTAAATAATGCCCGTAGCGAGGCCCCTTAAACGGGTAAACGCTGCACATAAAAATAATCTATAATCTACCTATAAGCGTGTTGCGTGTATCATTCATTTTTCTAGTTATTAAATTAATTTTATTTTAAAGTGATTTAATTTTACTAGAACTTAGTTTAATCAAAAACTAAAATTCTATAATTCTGTTTTTTTGATTCGCCACATTTTTTGAAGGGCCTTCCCTCCCTCTGGGCCCGTGGCACTTGCCGGTCGTGCCACCCTATCGATACGCCACTGCCAGTCTACGTCGACTGTATATAATATATAATCCGTAAAATCTTCATTATAACTTATACATTATAAGTCAGTAATTTTTTAAAACATTTTTAAAACATTTTTTTTTACTTTCAATATATTTGTGTTAGGTCACTCGTGATTGTTTGTAATCATATTGTATGTACCTATTGAATACTGATTTTATTTTGTATTATTATCGTTTTTATAAAATAAAAAATAAATTATCGGAAAAAAAATTACACATCTAAACAAATAAATAATGAACTAATATTGGAATTGATTTTCTAACTGACCGACTAACTCTATATTTTTTTTTTTTTCAAGGCACTAATAATTGCTCTATTTGTTTCCCTTCTTCTTTCACTCGGCTCTGTAGTTATCCCAGTGTATATGTTTTCTCTAGTGTGTTGTATGTACTATGTACCTACGGCATACCTGAAAAATGTTTATTGCTCAAGATATTACTTTATTGTCGCAAAAGTCTTTTGTTGTTACGAAACTAGACTATAACATGAATAACATAATAGAACATTCAAATACAATATAAAGTATGTTATTCCAATTTGTCTATATCAAGTGTATGATTATGAGATGGATTAGGGGTTGTTATTCATTTTTCATACAATACCTGAATAGAATTTTTGTATAATATTGTAACACATTATAATGTATATTGTACATTATATATTGTAATATGGCCACATTAATTGACAATGCCACAATATTATAAAGGCACGCAAAGTAGAGGGGCTATTGAATTTTGACGCCAGTGCGAACCTTTGTCATTATTAATTTTTTTCATGAATAAAAAGAAATATTTGTAATAAATAGTGATATTATACAGTATAAACATACAGCTGTATAAGATACATACAATACAATAATACACTTCTGGAAGAACTGACAATTAGGTGCTACGCACTTATAATATAAATTATAATTATTTTACTACCTATTAATGTCTGAAAGTCCTGACTTTAAGACAACTATTTTATAGTTTTTTTTTAAATTCCGTACGTGTTAATGTTTAATACTAAAATATATGAATCGATTAACGGACCGGGAATCTGACAAAATATATATAATTGGAATATTGCTGTAATACTCACATGTATAAATAAGGCAGGCTAAGTCTCTCTGGATTAATCACCCTTTTTATCATTAAAAATGTCTTAAACCATGAAAATTATATTTTAATAATATCAGGTACCTATGTTAGAAAAGCATTTATCGATTTCAACAGATCAGTAAAATATTTAATAAGATCGCCTATGCGGCTTGCAAAATATGCACACTACCCTTGCTTTTGCCGCAAATTACGCCTCTGGTTTCCACGACGCGCGTGACGCATATCGCGGGCTGAAATAATATTCTGTTTACTATAATATGCTAATTTGTGTACCGATACGGTTAACGCGGAGTATAATATTATCCTTCGGCGGAGAACACGTTTTCAAAACGTTCGCTTTACTATAATATTTTAATATCTCCTCGTCACATACACATGACTGGGCATGGGTTTACAGTGACGGGCAGACGACCGTTTATCAGTTTATCATTATTAATGAATATTGTAATAATTTAATAGTGCATAAAATATGTATAATACTAATAAACACACTTCGTATTTTCCGATCCACCGATTTCAAAGTTTGCGCTCGTCAGTGTGAAATCGGCTAAGTAGCGGTATCCTAGAAGGTAATATTATTATTATGATTCATATTATTACAATATATTATAGAGCCTGCCGATGGTAGTCCGGGCTTTATTATCAATGTGGAATCGACGTATTATCGTGTCGTAAAACCGGACGACGACGAGGGGACGAGGACAATCGCGGAGCCGCGGCGGACAATCGTTATGGTGTAGTTATGCCCGTGTCGACGGCCCGGCCAGCGGAAACGGCTATAACGCGGCTATCGATTTGGCAAACAACGTTTCCGAAATATTATTATAGTTGGCGCGCGCGGTATCCGCACACGACGACTACGACGCCGATCCGGTATTCCGGTGTCCGGACGTCCAGCAGCGCGTCGAATAATGACACAACAAACAGTTATGGGTTATATACGGAGCGTTGGCCGTGGATAATCACGCTCCATTCCAATGACCCTGTATATATACTGCTGCTGCTTGTGTATATTATTATTTTTCGGGTGTTGTTGTTTCCCGTAAAAGCCGGCCGGTCGTCCCGCCGAGCCGCGGCTGCCGAGCGCGACCGACCTTGACCCCGCAGCCGTCTTACGCATGCGCTGCGACCGGACAAAAACATTCTCCCTCTTTCGGCGGCGGCAGCGGCGACTGATCGCATCCGAGGCGACGGTGGCGGCGGCTCAGCTCCTCAAGGCGCGCGCAAACGTCGACTGCTGCTGCGGAATTCACCGACGCTAAACACGCGCACACACACGCATACACGTACCACGCACGAATCATACGAGTCTACTCGCGCGCGCGTTTCTAGGTTATGTTATTGTTCGTTCGTAGTGCCTGTGTGTGCGAGTTATTATTATCATTATTATTATTTAACATTATTATTATTATTATTATTATTATTATTAATATTAATAATTTTTCATCGCTTCGCCGCCGGAGGGGGAGGAGTGAGAGCGTTTCGAAAACTACTGACTAGAGAACACGTTTTTTTTATTGACTGCGCAGATTTTCTACACGGTTGAACGCCAAACCGTTTTTAACGTCATCGTCGTTTTATTCTCTTATCGCGCGTTTCACTCTTTCGCTGCTCTCGTCGGACGGACGTAATAGTAAAATATAATATTTCACCTTTGATAATATCATTATTATTATTATAGTCGTGTGCGTGTGCGCTGTGTGTAGGTAACAGTTTCGTGCCGAGTTTCCAACCGACGGGACTTTGGGCGATAACGTGGCCTCCGCGTGTGCACCCTTCTTACGTGGACAAGACGTTTTATCGTCGAGCCTCCTGAAAAACACGTACGTGACGCGCATCTCATCGGCTCGGCGGTCGGCAGACGGGCCAGACAGTGGTACGGTGCGCGCCACCTGGGACACAAGCCACAAGGTAAATAGAGCTAGAGCAGGTGTTGAGTATAATATCTCGCGTCGCACGCCCTCGCGGTTATCATCATCGTCGTGGGGGCAAACGTAACGTGTTCTGCAGGCTGTCCGCCCGGCCGCGACGGCACCGCATGACAATAATTATAATAACAATAACAAAGTCAACGTGTGGCCGCAAATAGAGTCCCGTAGCGCTTGAAACCGCCGTCGCCGCAACCTACGACTAAAGTGCCCACCGCCGAGTAATTAATGCGCTCTCGACAGTTCTCGATAATTGCGTTTACACGACTGAGTGTACTACAACTAACAACTACAACAATATTAAAATATCAGTAGCTCTGTCGTCACTCACTAGTGTGTGTGTGTGTCTACTGTCTGTCGGTGGGCTGTCTAGTTTGGTGTACGGTCTGAACTACTGTTTTTTTTTCGTGTCGATTACGTAATTATTGATAGTTCACACTTTCGCAGTCGTAGTCGATTGATCGACAAAAATATTATACTAATTACTAATTAATAATATCGAATAGTTAAATATTATACAACCTACACGCGTTGTTGAGCGCATGCGTGTCAGAGTGACGTTCTCAAGAATATACTCATCGACAACTGTTACTGGTGGGGGAAATTAATTTATTAAACTGTTTATACGGGTATTATAACGGAGGATTAGAGAAGAAAAATTTGTGATTTTACCCGCCAAATTATGTTATAATACAATGACAACCTGTTATTTAAATTAGGATCATAAAAATAAGGCCAGGTGAGTTGATATATAATAATACAAGTTACGGCTAATAGCTGTACCCCCCCTCCCCTCCCATAACCCCACCAACCCCTCCCATAACCTCACCATCTTAATGCCACTACGATGTTTGATGGAAGTGGTAGGTCCTCGTGTTTTCTGTCCGTATAATTCACGTAATATTTCCACAGTCTGTTTATCGCTGATGATTGGCTCACGACGTTGAATAACACACGTTCGTCGTCGTTCCAGACATGATAATATTTTTCAAATGTGGCTGTCGGGTATAATAAATAATAATAATATACCATATACCTACCTATCCGTGATAAAAATTGAATGAGACGACGTTGTTGATAATAATAATTATAATATCTCCACGGTCGCATATATTATCAAAAAACGTGGTTTGCTTTCGTTTTTACAACGGGTTTATATTTTTTCGTTTGAAATCAAATATGGTGGATGGTTTTTTTTTTCAAACTGCGATCACGAACGTGACTGCTTGAGGTTTGTATTATTTGTAATGCAGTATAGGTACGCTGGATAAACAATAGGACGATAAATGTCGGCGGAGCGCCCTCCTATATATGAACGGCGACGAAAAGGTGTTATTGCAGTCACGCAATACCTATAAACGATTCAACGTTTTATTTTTCGTTTACCATTTTTCATTTTCGCCGCAACTAATAGTATTACAAAATCGGACTCCGGTAACCGGAGTAGATTAAAATATCATAATATAATATAAGATCTAATTACGTTAGAGGTAGATTAGAATTATCTCTGATCGTGGTTTACGTTATTTTTTTTACTTTTACTATGAATCGTACTACGGTAAATCAACCCTAACCATTCGACCATGTGCGGTATTACAGCACGTAATCCATTTAAATTGCCGTACGGATAAATAAATATCTATTCCTGAATTTACTCCACAGGTCTAGCGGCTTTGAACAGGGTTTATTGTAAAGTAATAAAATGCCAGTTTTTTATTTGGTTTTCACGTTTAAAATTCGTAAATCGTATCGTCACTCAATGCGCGTGATTTGTAACAGGGACAGTACTACCACGTTGATTTGACTTACCGATGAATGCCGATGTATTCTGTATACACTAGACATAATATAGTTTAGGATACGAGACTTGTATGCCGAAAATAATATGAATCAATCTCAATAATAGACAACTAGGAAGGTTAATTATTTTGATTGGATTTTTGATTATTTTATATTGACCCTCTTTATATAACTTAATGGCTAACATATATGTGGCTGGATTCATCATACGAATTAGCAGCATATAAAATAAATTAGATATAATTCATAAGTACATTTTTTCCGTATTTAAATTATTATTCTTTTAATTAATGTAATGGATTTTATAAACGATTTAGTCGAGTTTGGTGTACCAAACAAATAATTAATGATTCAGTTAAAACCGGGTGCTCTGAATCTTAAACTAATCGTCGATTTTTGTGTATAACTTTTAGTTATTTAAAAAATTAAAAATGTAACACGTGTATCACGGGGGACAGATTAAATTTGTAATTAATTCTATTAGGTACAATTAAATAAATACAAATGTGGCAAATAATTAGATTAATTATAGTCAATCTGTCAACCTTGATGAGACGAATTGAAGACGTATATGTCGAGAGGGTCGGTGTATAAATTAATTCATAAGTTAAAACAGTACAAAATCGAAATTTTTACACGTTGGTGTTGGATGAGTGATACGTCGTCGGTCGGTGTCATGATGAATGATGATCGTTGATCATTAATAAATAATAATAATACCAAATAACCAACATGTTAAGTACATAATCGCTGGTTATCGTTTGCGCACCGTCTGTTAACCTGTGCCAAAATATCACAGGTACCTGCATTGTTTGCACAACAACATATCGAATAATAGAAGAATATAAAAAATGTTGATAAGTACATAATAATATGTACAGTTGTACACTTGTACATAATAACATAAATACATAATACGAAAAGATTTTTTACTACCTAATTTTAGTTGAACTTGAAACTTCATAATCATTGTTATAATAACTCACATGATACCTAGCTATATATAATATGAATAAACAAATAAATTGGCTTATTCAATACAATTTTAAGTAAAATTGTCATAATTATACTAGATAATATTATATCATACAGCACCGGCGGAAGGTATGCCAGACCCATTTTTTTGCGGGATTTAAGAATATATGAATTTTAGAACTTTTTTTTATTAATTTATTGTTTACCTACCAACGTTATTTTACGCAATAAATCATATTGTTATTGTATAAGTAGGTACTAATATTACGATGCATTATTGATGCATCATTTGTTTATTTGTTGTACAAATTGAACAAATCATTTATCAATCAATTTTAATATTTGATTTCCAAATAAAAAAACATGCATGTTACAAATATTATAACGTAATTAAATATGTAGATAAACAAAAATTTCAATTTCAAAATTATAAGCATATATTAAAATGGTTGATATTTTTCTGGATTTGGTTACAGCAAAGACATCAATTAACTCATCGAAATCTAAAATGAATTCAAAATTTCTTGTTCGATAGATAGAGTAGGTAGGCAGATTGGTAAGTTTAAATTGAGATAAATTACTTCTATTAATTTTAAGTCCCTGTAGCGCAGGGCCTTATACAAATTCCTACACAATATTTGAAAATAGAATATTACCAGCGTCACATTTTAAGCTGAAACTTAGTAAACGACTTGAGATTTTGTGTAATCCCACGGATATATAATTCAACTAGATAGCTGACTTGGCTTTAACGTAGAAGTTGGTAAAATGGCTGACTGTTCAAATCAAAGAGGTCCATGTTTACAATTCGTTCATTGAAATTTGAGATGTGATATGTCAGACTTGTCAGAGTGACCGGAGCGTATGAAAATAATGACCAAAATAAATAAATAAATTGGATTTTATATATTGCTAGTGGATTCTTAATTTTTATCAATGACAAAAATGTAATCATGAACCTCTTTCTTTCATAAGAAAAGTCGCCCATTTTCCTGGCTTCAAAACATTAAATTTTGGGTATGTAGAAAAGTCGGCTTTCTATATAGTTGTATTATATATCTGTAGACTGTAGGTACTCCTTATATCTTCCAGTTCTATTGTGAACTATTGTAATGCGCAAATGATGCACAAAATAATGAATGGTATTATAATTTGACGTAACTAGGTGAAAGGGCGATGCGCAAACGATGCATAACTCAAAAATCGAACGATGTTCAACTTTCTTACAAAAAAGGTTGTAATGAACAATAATGACAAGCTAACGATGTACGGCCAACATAATACATCTAAACCACTAATACTAGGTACCACGTAATATTATATAAAGTATAATTAAAATAATTAAAGATTTATGATTTATTTTTTTATTATGTTTATCAACAGACAACAGCTATATTATAGGATAAATAAAAAGAATCTTGCGTTATTATTGACAATAGTACCTATAATAATTTTCTTTGTTATTTTTATGATAACCTTTATATTGAAAACAATAATCTTTTTAATTTGTTTTTGATAATTTTGTTTTTTAGTATTAAATTAATTTGTTCACAGTATACAATTATAGACTCTAAAGAAGTAATTACCGTTGCATTATACCTAGGTATAACAGTATTGACATCTTACACTCAATTTAATTTGTTCTGACTTTCAAATTAAGATTTAAAATGGGGACAAGCTGATAAACGCTTCCCCGACGTTCATGTGTTTTAAATTAATTATTTTCTATAAATAAGCATACCATATTATGATGGACTAGACATTTTTTTTAAAAAAACTAAACTTAAATCGCGTGAATAATGTTAATGATATATTGATATGAGTGATATAACTTTATGTCTATATAATATGAGTATTAATTAGGTATGTTTATTGTTTACTATATAGAGTATCATCAGTCATCACCATAATATTATACAGTCTTTTTCTATACAATTGCAGTGCTCGTAATTGAATACGTCCGGAATGGCGGAATATCATAGAACAAACGTAATAATATTAGTAAAGTATTAATTACAATGCATAATATTATGTTAGTGACCAGTGACATAATCATTTAGCGTGTGCAAACTACTAAGTGGCAACACTCCTGGTAACACGCAGCAATTACGGTAAAATTGCCTTGATCAAATCTTATATAATATTTTAAAAGGTTCTAATTAAGAAGTCTGCTATGTTTAATTTGATTAAGTGGCTTTGGAGTTTTTGTTTACTGTCGTAATCATTATTTTTACCGTGTTAATTTTTTGTACAACATTTCCACGATACGTACATCGTGATAGGTACCAAAAATTTGATAACCCATTTTGGGCCTCCAATGGTTATGCGTATTTTTGTCTATAACAATATGGCTGTACCGTTATAATTTTAAGAAAATATTGTATTGATACACAATAGCCACGTCGTTCGATTTATATGTCAATATTCGTAAGCTAGTTACAGGTATTTAAAGAATCCGGTAGTTCTGAGATTTAGTAGACGTTCTTTTATTTTTATGAATGTCAAGAAGAAAATCAAGAGAAACTTGATATGATATGTTTTATTTTTTAATTAATGTTAAAAATGGTGGACAAGTGGGTACCGCTCTGCTGTACAGTGGGTATCGAGTGGGTCACTGTAATGGATGTGTTAAATTTGATGTGTAATTTTCAAGTATCTACGGATATTCGTTTTTGAATTACAACAAAATAAGAATTCTCAATTCCATGAGAAATCGTTATAGTTTACGTGTGAATAACTAATGTCAAAAAAATGTTAACTCCTAAAGCTCATAAAAAATACATTTGACTTTCCGATGAACTTTTTTTTTTTGTTAAAATAGAATTTTGTTAAGTTAGAAAAATTTATGAGGAATATTAAATTTCGAAGTTTTTTGACTAAACAAAAAAGTTTTATCGACAAAAATAAAAAAACTAAAAATGTCATGTCTATAAATAGCTAAAAAAAAATAAATTTACATACAAGTGTAGTCAGTTGTCAGTAGTGTATTCTTAAATACTTGATATTTACACAATTTATTTTTTCTGGATAGTATATGACTTATTTTATTGTGTGTAATTTGTAATTTGCGTAGGTAGGTATTTATACCTTCGTCCTTCACCTAATCACCTATAATAAGAGATGAGTCAGGATATTTTATTATTGAAAAACAATTAATGTAAAATAACTGTAATTTCAATACATCGGTGTACAATTTATTTTATTTGACTTATTTAAACTATCCCTATACATCTATTACGTCATTGAACGATCTTTTAAAGTGGCAATTTAAATCGCACGTATCATAATTTTTTATTCAGTTTAAAGGGTTAGAAGTTATAATAATAACATTTCATCAATAATTTTAGTAATGGGACGTTTTTGAATAATAAAGTTGAATAGGAAAATAACATGACCCTTGAATTCAATACGATGAATACAATAATCATTCATTGGTCATCATATTTACAGTCTATAGATAATAGGACAATTTTATTATAGGTAACAGTCATATTAAACTTTATACAGTTTATATTAAATATATTATTTTCAATTTATTATTTTTCTATTCGTTATTTTAGCTCGACAAGTTTAAATATGCTAAGTATAAATGATTAGGTCTTATAGAGAGACCTAGAACAATGAACCCGATATTTGATCTTTTCACTACCTATATGATGTTAGATGTTAGATAAATCACATAACAATACCTCCGTTCAAAATATTTAAATATTTGGTTTTGACTGATGATTTTTCCCCGAGTATTTTTTTTTAAACATCAATCTTATCACACAACTTTTACATTTCGATGGACCACATCCACTCTATAATGTTGTAATTTATACTAAATGTTACAAAAAACAGGCGGCCTGCGTTAAGCGAGATTTACATTTTGATTTACATCTTCTATATACATTTTTAGGTATAATGTCGTCGTTTATATCACTGAACAGAGTGCGTTCTTATATGAAAACCGTGTTATTGGTTTTTCTCAAATCTACCACATACATTTACACCAATATCCTAAAAAATAATAGAGGTGTATGTTGTATGTGTATTGTATACCCTGCGATAGGTACTTGATATTTACACACGTATTGTTTGTTAACATGTGATGATTAGGTGAGATTAAATTAAAATCAACGTGCCTTGCTAAAAACAATGTGACGTATTTTATTGTATCTAGTAGAATAGGTATATTGGTATATAGGTACTTACAAATATGACGTATATAGTTATACACCAAAATATAATAATCATTAAAGTACAATTTTTTCTTTGAATGTTGTGTATGATTATATTGGAAGTTGGTTTCATTTATTTTAATTAATTTTGAACAGAACCCCACTAAGTTTATTCCTAATTTGTAGAATAAACTGCAAATACATATGAAAATACCATTATTTGTAATATTATTAGCATAAACCGGGAGTATAATATATTGGTACGTACATAAAAGCTCGAAGAACATAATATTTTTAGGGTATAAATCAAAAACGTAGAGAACCAAAAAACCATTTTTAATTTAAATAAAACCCAAAACAATGGTTGAAACCTTATATTATTTAAATAATTTTTTTTCTTATTATTTTCTTAGATACTTAACCACTACATTCAATAGATATATAGGTATCTAAGATATTATATTACTTTACTGCTTACACTTTTGAATAATCTAGGATTTGGATAAAGTCGAGGATAATGTATAACTTGGAATTATAAATAATTATTTTAGTTTTCATACAAACAAAAAAAAACAAATTGAGTGTATTATTATTTATATATTGTATTAACCATTATTGATCAGACTGAAATGTTATATTATACATTATAACATTATAATACATTTAGTTTCATAAATAATGCAGTATTGCTTAAGTTTAGGATGAAATTGTTGAGTTGAGTTGAGTTTATGTTTATTTTAAACATTTATCTTTTTAATTAATTATATTTATTCAAGACACGATTATCTATTTATAGTTCTACAGTTGTCAGTTTCCATGAGATAAATTTATATCAATATAAGCATTTGGTAGACATTTACGATTTGTTGAAATATGTATATATTTATGAATTTAAAACAAAAATAATTATAGAAAAGTTTTTTAAACGAATGATGTGAGATTAAAAAAATTTAAATGCATAAAGACTATGGAGTTGTTTACTTAAAAATAATATTATTTAGATTTATGTTTCTATAATTCACCACAGTTATTGATTTGTATGTATAGTAAAATGTATTATAAAAAAAGGTGGGCAAGTGGGTGTCGCTCTGCAGTACAGTAGGTTACAAGTGGGTCACTGTAATAGATGGTGTTAAATTTGAATTCAATGATATAATATCATTGTATAAGAAAAACGATTCTGAGCGTAAACGGTCAGTCAGCCAATGATATTACCAAGTATATATTAATTTATGATATTATTGTGAATAAAGTAATTTATATATAACCTATTTACGTGGAGCCTTGTTTTAAATTTTCAATCCTTAGCTATAAAAGTTGAACATTTTATAAATTTTTACCTACAAAATAATTATTAAATTATAAATTTGATAAATTTTGTCAAAATTTGAACATTAAATGCTTATAAAAAAAAATTGTGCCTATGTATTTTTAATATTTTTCAACTGCTGTTGTAAAAATATATCAGGAGCCTTGCATTAAATTTTCACGCTTTTTTACCCAACAAATAAAGTTTTATTGATATTTATAGAAAAAAAACTAAAAAATTTGAAAACTGACAATGTTTGTAAACAGCTCAAAAAGAGTCAAATTATTTTCAAAATTTTATCATGTATAGAAAATGCTAATATAAACATTCAGTAAAAATTTCATGTACTTACGATCATTTGTTTTAGAGTTGCACCAAAAACCAAAATCGAATTTCTCGAAAACAGATTTTGCGTAAAACTTCCCGTTTTTCCTTAATTTTTTTTTGTTTTACACGGCGCTTTTGAAAACTATTGGGACATTTTTACTTTTGACCCCTCAAAGTACCAACTAGATTCCTGATTTTGCGTAAAACTTCCCGTTTTTCCTTAATTTTTTTTTGTTTTGCACGGCGCTTTTGAAAACTATTGGGACATTTTTACTTTTGACCCCTCAAAGTACCAACTAGATTCCTTTTCCTATCAGAAAAGATACTGTTGAAGAAAAACCTAAGTATTTTTACTGTCCTAAAAGGTGATGACAGATACAAATAAAAAACACATCATTATAAAATCATTACATTCATCGCTCCGCTCAGAATATTTTTTTTTTTTGTGTGTTTTAATTAGTTTTATTACACAATCTGTAAATATATTATTTTTACAATAAGCGTAAGTGTTTTAATAGATTAATAAAAAGTGACTGAAGACTTGAGCGAAGAATCCATCCAGTGATGGGACTTCTTGGAGTTGTGGATGGGTTTTATTCAGTCAGGAGGTCCCGACACCATTTTCGTTTTAAACGTCTTCCAGGGTCACCTGGAATGCTGAGGGTAGATAGGTTTGAGATTAGAGGATTTCGGTAGTTGGAGAGATTTGAGTGGAATCGTTTATATAGAGTTTTGGCTACGAGTTGGACTGTTGGAATAGACCGCTCAGAATATAAAATTAAAACTTACTAAATTAAATTGAATATTATTATTATTATTTCATTTTGTAATTATTTTTATATAATATTATGTATCCAAAAATTATTATTTATTAATATTTAATTAAATAATTGTATTTGTTTAAAACAACTACTGTAGCTTAGTCTATACAATTACGACACCTATACGAGGTCCTATTATATTACATGAGGTAGGTATACAAAATATTTATAATAAGAAGTAAAAATACAATGTACATACATTGTTTTTAAAATTGTATAATATAGGACTAAGGAATTAAAAATACTTGGTTGCTTCATATGGTTATTTTTAAATCATTAAATCTTGAAATTGTTAAAAATGAATAAAAAAATTTAGAAATAGTTTGAGATTGATAATTGAAAATAATTTAACACTTGCTAATTTTTAACAATATTTAATTCGTCTAGTATAAAACAATAATTGTTATATAACTATACCTAATACTCGACACGCAAAAGTTCATTTTAAATTTAACAAGTTGGATTTATTTTTGGATAGTATAATGGTGTCAATGTGCTGCCAAAACTTAATAGAAACGTTAATTCCATATGAACACTTAACCTTGTGTTTTTAATAGTGGAATAATGGCAAAATGTTGCTTTTAAAATAGGTACCACTTGTATATTTTGTATAATATCAGTGCTAAAATAATTGTATTATTGAAATAGACTTAGGTAATATATTATATTATAATATTATGCGTTTGAAGTAGGTAGTTACATTAATTTATTATTAAATCTTTTTACTTTTTACTCAGTTTCAAGTAAGCACCCGCAGAAAAATATAAAAATTAATTTAGATCTTAGGTATTACCTATATGAGTATATTATTATATTACACTATATTAGATACTACCTACATTTTTGTTTAGGTAATAATATTATACATTTTCAGAATAGAAATAGAATGAACACGATATGTGTTGATGTATAATGTTTATTAAAAAGTCATAATATGTTTGTACTTTTTAGTGAACGTTTACATTACTGCCAAAATTATTCTTATGCGCATTATTACTTGACCTATCAGCTTCGTAGTTTTTTTATTCAAAGTTTTGTAAATTAAACAAGTAAATAATAAAATTGCAATTTGGATACTTTACGGGCTATTTAATAATGTACAGATAAATATCTTATACTATGTGATGAATAATGAAATTAATTTAATGCTATTGAAAATGTAATAACGTTTTTATAAACATATTTACATATCTTAGAAATTAATATAATGAAACTATGCGATAAGTGATTCAACTGAATCATATAATTATTTCAAGAATTTCTGTGAATGAAATACATAGTTTATACTTGATAATCATTTTGCGCGTGATTAGAATAAGCGTAATATAATAATATTATGTAAAGTTTAATTGATATAGTTTTCAGTGGCGCCAAAAGTATATTATAATATATTTACCTATGACTGCAAAGATCTTAGGTGAAAAAAATGTTGTTAATACAATTTGTATTACATGTGTCGTGGGTGTTAACATTTTATGTAGATGTGTGATGTGTCTTAGTTAAACTTTTGGACTTCGGTGCCCCACTGATAGTTTTTACTAAATGTTTGAGAGGATAAAGATCTAGAGTTCTGTCCACGGTTATGTCAATGTCATCCATCCTCGTGAGTCATGAGTTACGAAGTATGTCTAATATTTTGTTAATACTATATATTGTTTTATTGTAAAAATTGTTTTGTGCAAATCATTTAAAAAACAACATAAAAAAAAATATATTGCAGTGTGTTGAAATCTGATCTCTAATAGTATATTCATTTTACCGAGTGCTTTGATGGTGTTGTGGGGTCTATAATTTGCTGCGTATAGAATATTGATTAAGTTAGAAACTATACTAACTTAAGTGTTTAGTTTACTTACTTAGTACTTATGTAATCCTGTGTATCCTTGAAATAACCAAATTGTTACTTTTTTGTCAACGTTTCAAAACTCACAGAAATCTGTAACTTGTAATTTAACGGTGTTAACAAACCAATGTGACTGACAAATAAAAGGAATTTGATTTTAGTTTTGAACATTTCTTAATATTCTCCATATTATATTAACATTGCCGGTTTTGGAACAAATATTAAACGCTGAGTGGTGTTTTTGACTGTTGATTATTGTGTTATTTGTGTAGACTGTAGATAACCAAAGACCCAATACCTTATAACTGTGAACAATTTAATATCGCTTCATATTTACAAATAACTGAAATAACTAAGGTATTTAACTTGCTTGTTGAAAACAACGATGTTTAATAATAACTTATAAATATGAATTTTAATATATTTACGTGTATACGTATAATAATATGTGTATAGGTGTACACCGTGAATAACTTGGAACTTTAAATTCAGGAAAATCCTCTGTAAATATAGCTTAAAGGTTGAATATTTAATTAAGAACTGAACCCTGGCGTTGTTTGTACTTGTATTTTTGATTAAAAATATAATGAGTTGAACGGGTATTATTATTATTAATAATATATAAATATTAAATACATTAAATTCGCATTTTTTATTTATAGTTATTCATAATACCTATATACTTTTATCCAAACCAAAACGTAATTTTGTATTGCTAATTTATTCCAATAGATTTTGAAGTAGTATATAAAACTATTAACATTACAGCAGTACACACTCCACTCCTCATCGATCCTTTATAAATATTAATTCTCAGTAGGTAGTGTTATGTGTATATTTTTTCTCTAGTCTAAGTCACGCTCAGAGTCGTACTCTCGTGCGTGTACTAGAAGCAGGTTTTAGCAATCCTATTTACGAGAGAGAACGACCGAATTATAGGATAAAAAATAGCAAACTATTCGCATATACCATAATACATACACGTTCAAACACGACAGCCGTTTATACATTTCGAGAAGTTTTAATTATTCGAAACATAATCGTATATTTCCGAATAAATTTGCTGGGCGAAAGAGAGTTCGTGGCATGTAGTTTAAAGTAATATAAACAGCTGATTCTTAACGTTATCGAAACCTGCTGGTCGGTGCGGACGTTTTGTTGCGACGCATTGCAGACAAAAAAAATAATAAATATGTTCAACAGACGCGTGGTGGTACACTATAGCTGGTACTGTGTGCATCAGGAATGTTGGCGGAGACTCCGGACTGCAAATGTGAACCGAGTGGCATTACTCGAAGTTCCAACGGCGGAGCATAGTAGGTGTCTACTATATTCGTGCTGACGATAATCAATTTTAAATATTCTCGATTTAAATTGTATCGAATGTATCGTGTACCATATACGTCGATTATTCAATGTTGAATAATAATATAAATTAGTGTCTTGTACGGTGTAGCCATGAAATATGACTAAATTATCAGTTAGGAAATAATAAATCATATTTTGTTAGTTTAAACTGTTAATGTGTTCTCTTCGAACTAATGCTCTACAGTCTACATGATCTAATAAATGTCTACAGCGTGTTTCAGTAAATGATAATAAGACAACTGTTTCACGGATTGTATTTAGACACGATACTCAAAAGCTAGTAGTGGGAGGAGTTGTCTGTCCTGTGCTGGGAGGGGGTGCGTCTTGTCCGCCCTTGGACGCACTCTCCGAAGGACGGTTATTTTTTCACTGTGTTTTACGAAGGCTATTTTTAAAGGTTATATTATTATAATTGTATAGGCACAGAACATTTAAACGGCGATGGTGTCACAATATGAATGGAAAGTACTTTTCTTTTTATTTTTCTATTCTCAGTATTGGTACATTTTCAAAGTGCTTTTTTACGATAGTACTATATTATATAATATTATATGTAGCAATAATTATTTATTTTCATTATACGCATATTATCTGGTGGCATTTTTACAGACCTTTTAAGTTAAGATTTAAAATATATGTGAAGTAAATGAGTACACAACATACCAAGTAATGATGACAAACAGTGTACTAAGGTGATCAAGTGTATAAGTGGTCTAAGGCTAAGATTTTCTAATTATATACACTCAATACATTGTTCATTGCTGGCCAGAGATCCCTCCACCGAACGTCACAGCTGCTGGTAATACGATATAATATTATATAGTTTTGCACCGTTTGCACTTTATAGAGCAGTGGCAGAAGATTTTTTTTTCCGTTACTTTTTGCTCGACTCAAGGGGGTCGGGGTATCGCGTGAATCGCACGTAGGAATGCGATTCGAAATACATAACACGTGAATTACATACCACCGTGTCTCGATCGGGTCAGTCACAATAATAATAACAAAGAAAAATAATAACACCGTTGATAAAAAAAATAATAATAACAACAACAAACAACAAGTGGAAAACCACACCGGTGCGTGTGCTTGTGCGTACAAAATACTATTATATGCTATATCAATCGCGTTTTTAAGGCACACACACAATGCCTGTCTGCACTGTACGCGTCCGTTTCGCTTATATTTATTATTATATTATTGTAATAATTATTTTTCGTACACGCACGGCGGCTGCAGACGATGTCGGCTAAAAGCGACCACCACGCCACCGTGGCGCGTTCGCTTTTCGTCGTTGCTACGGCCACCGGAGCGCCGCCGCTGCCGTCACGGCCGCCGTCGCTGCATGGCCATTCCGTTTCGATTATCGGCGCGCGTTTAGGACTCCGTCGGCGAGCGTCGTGGTCGTAGTGGCCGCCGTTGCGGTTGTTGTTGCGCGTCGGCTATTATTATTATTAAGAATATTATTCTTTGCGTACCTCGTGTGCGTTGCGTCCGTCGCACTGTTTCTCGACTCTCGTCTCTCAGTAGTACAGTACTATTCATTGCTATCGGTCGGTCGGTCGCCGCTATCGTGTCCGGGAAACAGGTGGTGTGCCGAGTGCGCTCGACTATTATAATAGTACTATTATTATTATGTTGTTATTTTAATTATTAGTACCTATAATAATAATTTTCATTATTATTATATTTTTATTATTGTTGTGTGTGTGTTTTCCTTATCGGGCCGTCGTTGCGCGCCAGTCGTCAGTACACGTGCAGTGTTCGCACAGAATTATGTTCGCTTGCCCGTAGAGTACCGAGTTATTTCGCTGTCGTACGTCCACTCCGACTGTAGTGTCGTGTAATCACACCACGTTCGTGTGTCGCAGCGTTCGGACCTCGTTTAGCGTTTTCCTCGTCGCTGTCAACGACGATTTCCACGTTTCCGTTTCATTAGTATTCAATTTGCATACCGGCTTATTACTGTTTTGTAACGCAACATCAAATTTTCCGACCACTTCTCTTCAGAGGAAACCTGTCGTCGTTTCTCGCACGGGGCACGCCTATACACATAACATTATTGAATCGGTGAGTAACCCTGCCCGCGACACGCACGCGCAGCTTTTATATTATTACCATTTTTGTTGTTTTTGTTGTGGTTGTTGTTTTTATTGTTATTGTTTTTACGACATTTGCATTATGTATGCCGAATTCGGTGCTTAAGTTTGAATAAATAGAAAGGGGCTTAAAAAGTGTAAAAAAAATGTACATACTTGAATAATATTTAAATGTCTTATTGATGATTAGGATACTATGTAAGAAGGGTATGGGTAAATATTTAAAAAAAAAAGAGGGACTAGGTCCCCCCCCCCCCTTCAGTACAAGCAGCATTGTAAGTGTATAATGATAACAGCCAGTGAGACGAGGTGGCGGACTCCTGTAAATATATTATAATATACTCGACTTACTCCAACGCCATTATAATGCCATTTTAATTTGTAACGAGTCGTATTCGAATCAATGTATCAATAGAACAATCCTAGGACGGAAAGTTGTAGCCGTGTCAATAGTTTGTCAAACCAATGGGGATGCTTAAAATAATATAGTAATAATTTATTAATATACAATATTGAATATTGGCCTCACGTCCGTAATTATTTTTAATAAATACATACATATTAATATAATACAATATTGAATAATAATAATAATAATAACATAGTCCGCAATGGTGAAACCCTATTATTTTGGATTTTTTTTTCGTATTATATTTTCGGAGCCTTTAAAACACAGACATTGTTGTATTCCAGGCTCCAGCGTATAACATTATTGTACACCACGTGTGGTAAAATACACACACGTATAAGTATCGATCGACGACGTTTTCGGGAGTTTGTATGACGTGTACCGTGTACGCGTGTAGTCAATCGCGGAGGCGATTGTTTTCTTTCGTATTTTAACGGGTCTCCCGGGGAAATCGATCGCAATTTAAATGGTTTTAAACGCTTCAATCTCCTTTAAGCTTTTCTCATATTTTTTCTCAGCATGTTTTGCGTTTTTTTTCCCCAATGGTGGAAATTTATTTCGTTTTCCCATTCGGCCACCAATTATAATAATGAATTCGGAAAATGTTGTTTTACATTAATTCTTTTTTGGTATATATGTCTGTAATAGTTATCGAGAGAATCGTTAAAAATACTAATTACTAATAATTATGAAATTCAATTAGGCAAACGTTTTTAATAAATTAAAAATAATAATCGTTTCCGGTGGTTAGGTACCTCCACCAAATTTTCTTTAATTTACAATAAGTTATAGTTTCTTAATCAATCATGATTTAGTTTTCCAGTTTTTGAATTAAACATTCGCCCGACGTCAAGTTAGGTTTATCAGTTAATAGTCGGGTAAGTATAACAATATATACTAATATTACTTAAATAAGCAATAGGTATCAGTTATTGTTTTTACTATAGTAGATATTTTACAAATTTCGTCTACAATACCGTTATAGATAGAGAATATTTGTATTTTTGAACTTAGATATAATATTATGATTTATGTTCAATATATTTATATTGCAGGTTAATAGCTTAGTACCTTGTGTTCTATTATACAACAAACACGCTTATATAAATTTTACACGTGAAGTTTGTTTAAGATGTAGAAACTTTTACTGATTAAGAAGTACCTATACAGAGTGATAATTTTAACGTAAATGGGTTAATCTCTACAAGTTTAAGTAATAAGTAATATCATACATCTAAAAACATTTTTTTTTTATTCTGCAGTAGCTACCTTCGCTAAAAATAACTTTTAATTTAAAAATACCTCAATCATTACTTTGAACTTTAGTCTATTTGGTGTACATTATTTTTATGAATTCTCAATATTTTCCTTAATTAGGTTGGTATATAAATTATATCGACAATTGAGTACATTGACTACTGAATAGTGAATACTGATAAACAACAAAAGTATCGCCTTATATACCAATTATATAAATACATATAATTATATGATGGACGTGTTTTGTTGAGCTCAATAGTGTTTTCTTATCATCGAGTATTAAAATGTCAGTAAATACTTGAGCTTTGGCGATATTTATTTTTTGTTTTAAAAATATAAAACGATATGGTATAACTTATAAAGGAAATTGTTTTCCTTTAAAAATTATCGAATAAGATAACACCTAGATTCGTGTTGAATGTTGATAACGAATTAAAAAGTGTACCTGTTGAATTTAAAACGTGTCAATATTCTCAATATTACTTATTATGCGATAACCCGAACATAAATTAAGCGTGGGTTCGCTTATCCATTAGCATTTTCTAAATGTAATCAATAATACCGTTACATGTGTTCTTACTTAAAATAAATAATTTAAAACAATTGAACCTTGTGCAGGATTAGTTTTATTAATCGTGTGTCAATACCTACTCAATTTAATTCTATTGATTTAATTGCACCATATATGCATATTTATTGTGTGTTTAATTGATATTTAGTATTTACTGAAGTATTATTATGTTTTATGCGTTTTGTAAATTGTTTAATACAGTTAATATAATAATAATAATTATATTTTTCAATATGAATGTTAATACCTAACAGTATAAAATACAGGTGAATATTGCGTTCCTTATAAAACACTTTGTTTAGTTCTCTCATTTAATGGAAATAATATCCTATCTCAGATCAATATTTAAAATTTTGAATTTTACGTGATAATAATATATTGCGTGATTTTTGATAATCTATGAATCCATCGATTTTTAACGAAGGTTTTTAGTAAATTTGATCTTGGTTGGGATTTTGTTTTTTTTTCAGTAATTATTATAGAATCATTTAATACTTTAATGATCTAATTTATAATATTTAAAAAAATTTACTCTTAATCCGTAAACCACACATTACAATACTGTGATTATACATTATAGAAAAGAAACAAATAACTACTTATCAAACATTTTATTAATGCTGAAAGTTATGAGTATTTTTAAATTATATAATATTTGATATACCCGCATTACTAGTTTAAAAATTAAAATATCGTAAAAAACCAATGTATAAATACAGATAATGTTAACCTTTAAATGTTATAAACGCGTCAATTTACTCAAATAATAAACCATAGTATATAAAACATTTAAACTATTAAAGTTAACAACACAATTTAACTCAATTTCAAAATGAAAAAATAAATCAACTTTTTAATTTACTAGTTAAAATATAAGTATCTATGTACCGAAAAACTCTTACCATTTTAATATAGTATTACTACAGTAGCTATTGGTTGATTAACTTTTTTGAGGTGCATCTCGATTACAATCTAATTAATTATTATTAATAGGTCCAATTAAAATGTTTAAAATTTCTAAATTAATCACTTAAGCATTACTTATTTCTCCTATTTGTTTATTTTTGTTTAACATTTCCATATTTTATAGTTATTAACTCCAGAATTATCTCCATTACTAAATTATAATATTGTTATAAATTATAATAAATGTTTAGCTATCGAAGTTTTTACTATATAGAAGCCACGATTATAAAGAAATAATATTATCATTAATCGTGCTAGTAGCCAATAATAATAATAATAAAACACTTATAATTTATAAACAGTAGATCATATTATATTTTAATAGGGAATTATTAACGTTTGTTTCATACACCATCGATTCCGCTAATCCAAAATATCCCGAGGGGCAAGGACCATATTATATTATTCATAACCCTCCGGGTAGATAAATTGAAAAATTGATTTTTTAGTGATGTGACCAAACTAATGAATGTAAGTACTAAGTTAATACTGACTACTGAGTACTGTAGATTATAAGATCTAATTTTTATTAAATTGTATACACAGCATCAATATGAGCACAATTATACTCGATCATAAAATTGCAGTGGTCTGGAAAACGACTCATTATTCTGGAAATAGATATTTCAACATGGCACTCAAAATATTGTGAAGAATCGTTACCTCATCGCCTTCTGTAATGACAAAACTTTTTATCATTTCAAATAACTAATTTACCTGATATTGTATTTGTACTATAAATGTCACATTAAATACTTAAATTACAGGGGAAGCGGGATGAGGTATAGAAGGAGTTCTCCCCCTCGGGGTGCACCGTTATTTTAAGTAAAAAATCAAATGACTAAATTAATTTGTTCAGTTAATTTATATTTTTCATTACGATACGTGGGATTAGTGGGCAATTGGAAGATTGTGTTTACCTACTATAGCTGTCATATAGTTCGTACGTGCATATTATATTTCTGTTTGAACTATAGCTATTCAACGTGATGCCGTCAAATCCACCAAAACAAACATCATATTTTTCTCTCGTATAATTTAATTTTGTGGCTTTTTTTGAACCAGAAACGAAAACAAAAATGCAATTAGGTTTTCAAATATTGTTTTTATTTTAAATCAAATTAATTAATCCATAATAGTTTAAAACTAGCAGCTGACAATTGCTTCAGACCAAATATATCCCATAACCGATAACCCGCTGTGAAAAAAACATGGCGAGTAGGTATTTTTAACGGTATTTTTAACCATGTACTGCATGTACATTCTAAACAATGTACAAATGTTGGTCCAAACAGGATTTGGTTTATTTTGAACAGGATTTTGTGTTATGCTCAATATTATATTATGCTCATTAGATTTTTTCGATACTCGTTATATAACATTGCCAAATATTTAATATTAATATTAATATTTTATTCTATACAATTAACAAATAATAATAATTGATATTATGATTAAAACAGTTTTCTTTTTTTTTTTTTAAAGCGGGGGCACTATTTTTAATTTTATAATATACCATGTCAATTGACCAATAATGGAAAAGTACTTTATAAACCAGTAATTAACATAAAAAAAAGAATTTAACTATTTTCATATGATGATGTATTTATGAATAACACTAAATAATAATGTAGTATCAGGGAATGGTTATTAGTGCATAAAAATCTTACCTAGACATTATGAAATTCTTCCAAGTCAACGTTTATAGATTGTAGTGTGTGAATGTTCTTGACCATGATATATTGTGAGTATTGTGACCTAGGCGCAAAAAAAACCTAGGAATCGAAAATGTTTTGCGAACACAGCTTTTTTTGGTGCTGAGTACAAGACAATTTCGGGTTATTTGTTTTTGACGTTCTTGGCAATAAGAATCATGGCCACTATAGTCTCTTGCACGCACCATTAACGTGTCGGTATAATGAGGCTAAAAGATGTTTAGACTTTTTCTTGTTATGTGTATCCCCCTATATAGAGACTTTGGGGGCGGAGTTGAGTGCAAACAACAATTAATTAGATATTTACAGTAAAAACATATTTTAATGTGATTTACCTGAAAACACAAACGATTATTTTTAAAGTATAAAGATTGTTCAAAATTGCAATGTACTTTTGATTTTAAAATAATATCTCTGGTGGATTTTACGTATATTTTTGATACTGCAGCAGATAAACGCCGGCGTGACGTTCCCTCTTAACGACATAACGATTTTTCAATTATTGTTGGTTGTATTTGGTTTTTCGTATAAATATAATATGTTCTAAATTGTTACTCGAAAATTATTAGTGTGATGTATAGACATTTTCAACATAGTGTTATTTAATTAAAATATATTAATATAATATAATATAAAATGATATTAATTGCTTATATTGCATTGCCCATAGTTTTACTGTGCATACAATTATTGAAAGTTAACATTATTCTTAGAATTGTAGATTTTGTTTTTTGTATTACAATATTGTACAATTTAAGAGAAAACTTATTATAACCTATCATAATTTGTTTGCAATCGTGTATCAACTGAAAATAGCTGAGCAAGATTTGTAAAACCAAAACATGGGTAGGTATAGGTTACATAGCATATTTTCGATTATTACGACGTACGTTGAAAATACAAAAATGTAGGAATTTGCACAAATACACACCAATAACACGCCTAAAACGTTATCTCGATGGCAAGCACGTGTATTAATTATTATTTTTTATTCACATAATACTATTATATATCTACGAGCTGTTTACGTTGTTTATAGATTTTAATTTAGTGATTTCCCAAGTATACGATAAACTTATTTAACTATTAACGTGTGCACACACATACATACATACTTATACTTGTATGTTATGTTATATAACATTGTATCAACTGCGAGTTCAAATTATTTCATTTAAAGTACACATTTCAATAATGTTTAATACCTATTTACATTCGTTGGCATTGATCCAAATTTTTCCATTTTATTATTTTTTTCTTATATAAAAGAAAAAAAAATAACAGCCAATGTCTATATTAAATATAATAATATATTTTTTCAGAATAGTACCTATGCTTCAGAGTTAAGACGCTTCAGTAGTAAAATATCACGGCTAATGTTCGTTAGGAATTGTGTAGCTATGATCATTTTTCATAATTCGATGTTTTCTCTTTTCAGCACGATGCTCATTATTTCACCGCAATAATATTGTGAACAACCATACTCGACTCATTGTTGTAATTGGTGCCTTTATTTCAAATTAAAATTAAACACCTGTATCTCACCTGCAGTTATGGTTGGTTCCATTCACTACGTTTATGTAATGTGGGTCTGTTTAAAATAGTTATTGTACACTTTAGACGTTTTTGGATAAATTACGTTTTTGCATTTTTGTATAATATGCATATGTAATATTATGTATATTGCATAATATTATAATATAAGGGTAGAACTATTTTATAATTTAAAAACAATCAGGCTTACATTTTATATTGTATACAATATGTATGTGACACGAGTATATATTGTTATTGATAAATAACAATATACATAAACTTAAAAAGTGAATTATTCAATTAAAAATATTATATTTTTTAAATCGTAAATTTAAAACATCGACAATTTGTCGAGCTTCAATATAATTCTAAATATTATGTTTTTACATGCAGAAGGTAGGTGATAATGAAAATAACTATCAAATTGTGATATTTTCCATCTCATCTTCAATTGCTCTAAATTATTACCACAACGCGCTCCTCTATTGTATCATTTAAATCTTTCAATATCTCCTTCAATATTCAAAATATATTTTCCGCCCAACAAAAATATCGGTGTAACCCAAACGGGTCCCGTCGAAAAAGGTTTCACGAATACCTACGCAAACTCCCAAACGGCTCCAGTATCGAAAATAAAATACAGACCTTAAAGCTTAAGTATGTATGGGAAGGAATTAGTGTTGTCAAAAACGAGAGCTGTGATGTATTTATAATGTATTTATAAAATAGAGACATATGCAAATTTGCCTTTTTGTAAAACAAAAGCCCTTTGGGAAAAATGGGAGCCAAATAGGCTATGCCCTCAAATATATTTTATTCCTATCTGATCATTCTTTGATCAAACATGCTATATTATTGATATGTATTTGTATATTATTATTTATATTTTCCAAATGTTATAACTTAAATAAACCTTGTAAATTTAAATTTATTATTTGCATTATCGAGACTACTATTGTCATAATAATAAAACAAAAAAATTAAAAATATGTCACAAGCATCGTAACAAGTAAAATATTGTTCTTATAAAAAAAATGCATCAAATAATATAAGTACTTTGTTTTGTCAAAGGAATTTATGATATAACAGCAAAGTTATAATTATGTTCAGACAATTATGCAATGTTGGTCCCTACTCCCTAGCTATACTAATTAAATATTTTCATTAAAGTTAGTTTTTATTACAAATATATACATTTTTTTTATTCGTTATGTGCCGAATGACTACTATCATTCTCAATGCATTCGACAAAATAATATGTTTTTGTGTTCAAAAAACGAACACATTTTTTTTTTATCTTTTAAGACAATTTCGCACAAAATTAAGTAGTCTAATAATTAATGTAGTCAGTCATGTTCATTCGTTTTATATATTATAATTGTTTATTCAGCTATCAGTAAACGTAGTAGTTTAATGATTATTTTACAACTATATACAGATATTCGACAAATAAGTATAGTTATATTAGGTATGTAAATACATATGTGATAAAAATCATTATTTTTTTATAGTAGTAGAATATATGATTATAAATACAAGTATTTATGGTAGTAGTTATTTTAAATGAGAATATAGGTATAAAGTATATATTAAAAGGGTATTTTTGTTAATTTAGTATTACAAACTATAAAAAAAAAACGTAGGCAGTACCTATAAGTAGGTAATAGGAGTTTTAAAGTATTTAAAATTATAGGTACGTGTATTAATACGTTAATTCTTATCCATATCAACTTATCTTGTACTATCTCTACTACTTATTTGATTTATACTGTACAATGTAAATATACAATTTTTGCTAAAAATAAACTTAATATAGTATATTATTATACTATATTACTATATTGTATTTATTATATTAATATATTATATAATGTAAGCAAATATTTTTTGTTAAAAATTAAAACTGATAACTAAATTCGGAGGGTTGTAGAGTTGATCCAGTGGCGTTGGGTTTTCACCCTTATTCAAGTTAGTGTCTTATAGGGGTTCAAAGTTTCCCGCTGTGTAAAAATGATGCCAGAGATATGGTATAGTGTTGACTTGTTATATTGAACCGCCCTTCGTAACTTGACTTTGTGGCGTCGTTTGTACGTGCATTTGGTCCCTTTAACTTAATAATCGATTAATTTGTTTAGGGTGAGGTGTTGAATTAAAACACAAGTAGGTAATTTGATGAAAAATTATTGTAAACGCAAATTTTAATATTGTAAATCAACATGGATAAACTGAGAAGGTAGATAGTTGTGTGAGCTAAGTGGGTACTTAAACGTGACCGTAATGCATGTTGTATAGTAATTATATTATCATATGTTGTAACTTGTAGAAGTACCTATCAAAGTTTGTTGATTGATGACGTATATATGTCGTTACCATTTAATGAATATTAATTATTTTACTATAATTTTTGGCGTAGACCAGAGCCAAGTGAAAGTTAAGTTTCAATACCCAACAGACATATTGTGATCATTATAAATTATTATTCTTGGGATATCATTGTTTGTGATTTTTAGGAATTTTATGAAAATGTGAACTTCAAACACCTATAATAAAATTTCCATAGTAGTAAGAACTACTTGTGACTTGTGAGGAACATCGCGCCATCATCGTACCTATCATAACTTTTAAGTTTTTCAACATTTATAAAAGAAACTAAAAAAAGGTGGGTAAGTGGATATCGCTCTGCTGTACAGTAGGTTACAATTTGATTCACTTTGACGGATGGTGTTAAATTCAAATTCAATGATTTAATATCATTGTATTAGAAAAACGATTCTAAGCGAAAATGGTCAGTCAGCCTATGATATTACCAAGTATATTTGATGATATTATTGTGAATAAAGTAATTTATATATAACCTATTTACTGGAGCTTTGTTTTAAATTTTCAATCCTTATCTATAAAAGTTGAATATTTTATAAATTTTTAACTACAAAATAATTAAGTATCTACAGTCATACGTTTTTAATTACTACAAAATAAGAAAGTCGAAAACAAGTGAATATCAAATGTTGTAAAAATATGAATTTCAAACGCTTATAAAAATTTAATTTGACTTTCTTGTGGACATTTTATTTTGATAAAGGTAGACAAACTTATGGATAATCTTGTATTACATTTTCAAATCTTAGATTTAAAAATAAAAATTTTTATGAATTCTCAACTCAAAATAATTTGCTAATTTTAGTGATTTTTCCGTATTTTGTCAATATTTGAACTTTAAATGCTTATAAATAAAAACTATGACTAAAGATTTTTAATATTTTTCAAATATCTTAGTAACAATATAGTAGGAGCCTTGTATTATCTTTCAAGCTTTTTTACCCAACAAATAAAGTTTTATTGACATCCATAGAAAAAAATACTAATAAAATTTGAAACTGAAAATGTTCCTAAACAGTTCAAAACAAATCAAAATATTTTTAAAATTGTATCGTGTATAAAAAATGCAAATATAAACAACCAGTGAAAATTGCATGTATATACGTTTATTTGTTTTAGAGTTACACTAAAAACCAAAATCGATTTTCTCAAAAACAGATTTTGCGTAGAATTTCCCGTTTTTCCTTAATTTTTATTTTATTTTTCACGTCGCTCTTGAAAACTACTGGGAAATTTTTACTTTCGACCCCCACAGTACCAACTAGATTCACTTTCCTATCAAAAAAGTTACTGTTGAAGAAAATCCAACCATTTTTACTGTCCTAAAAGATGATGACAGACACAAAAAAAAAAAAACAAAAAAAAACACATCATTATAAAATCAATACATTCATCACTTTTCTCAGAATCTAAAATATGTTATAATATATTTATAATATGTATATGGTGTATAAAAATAATAATTTTAGTAGGTAACTATTAGAGAAATGTTTAAATCAAAGTAAAGTATCAACTATTTTAGATTCTGAGCGGAGCGATTGATTTTACAATAATGTGAATTTTTTTTTTTTTTTATCAAAATCGATTTTGGTTTTTGGTTTATCTCTAAAACAAATGACCGTAGATACATGCGATTTTCACTGAATATTTAGATTAGCATTTTCTATACATTATTATTTTTTCAAACATTATCAAAATATTTTAACTTGCTTTGAGTTGTTTAAGGACATTTTCAGTTCTCTTTTTGTTTTAGGTTTATTGCTATATATGTCAATAAAATTTTATTCGTCGGGTCAAAAAGCTTGAAAAATTAATACAAGACTCCTGATATATTGTTACATCAGTAGATGAAAAATATTAAAAATACAATGGCACAATTTTTTTATTATAAACATTTAAAGTTCGATTGTTGACATCATTTATGAAATTTAAAATTCAAATAATGATTTTGTAGTTAAACATTTATGAAATGTTCAACTTTTATAGCTAAGGATTCAAAATTTTTTTCAGTTCCTTAAGGGGATGACATTTTACATTAAAAAACCCACACTACTACTACTTTTTTCGCTATTATTAATGGTTATGTCAGTGCGTCGTCTTAGCTCGTAACCCAACCTAACCTTCAAGCGATCTAGACTCATCTGGAGCAAATGTCTTGTTCGAGTCTCAATGTACTCCCTAGTGTAAGTCCATGGTGTTTCCAAAGGGCAATCATCTATTAATTATCACTATTCCATAGGTGACGTGGTTCTCACTTCCGTTAATAGTGTCAGAGGTTTTGCGTTCATTTTTGTCACTTCTCTTTCTAAAACCCATATCAGCACTTTATTTCCTGTAAATCGTTCAATATTATGCAAGGCTTTCTAAAAAGGGTTGCTGTTGAATTTAAGATTGCTGCCTCATTAAATTCCTTGAACTTATTGCTTTTATTAGGCCAATTATAGAATACGGGTCGATTGTCTAGAATCCGTACACACTCAACAAATCGAACGCATCTAGCTTAAGCTCTCGCTTGTGAGGGTTTTAATTATACCTAACCTTCCCCATGACTAATTCCCCGATGTTTCTGGCACTCAATCACCCTACTCCACCCGATCTTCATCTCCTTAGTGACCCATTCATTCTCTATAATTTTCCTTGGTGGCAGAATTGACTGCCTATCTCTCATCTTGTGGATGTTATTTTCAGAGTTCCCGGGCACCGTATTCGTATAATTTTGCTCCTTTTGTTGATCTCTCTTGCTCAAACCACCCTGATACCTACATGCCTCTTTTTCTGTTTTTAGCGGATTTGTTGACATAGGTACTGTTTGTTTTTTGTTTGAGTTTCTATCTACATTTTAAGTTATAGTTGTATTGGTATATTGCACTATATTATGCTACCTTTGGGCACAACCCTATTTTATATTTTAAATAGGTAAGTACAATAAAATAAAACATTCATAATACATTTATCGCTCCGCTCAGAATTAAAAATATTATGAAACGCCGAGTGTGTAATATACAATAATAATATTAAGATCATATTACTATAATATAGATAGGCAATAATTATAATAATAAAAATAATAATAGTAATGAATTGCGTTATCTGTAATTTGAATGTTGACTCACTTTCAGTTGTATGCTGTAACAAAGTATAGACTATAGAGACGTCACGTATTACATTTAAAATAGAGTAAACAATTTTTGTTTGTTCAAGTCGGTGCTATCAACAATAAAAAAAAAAAAATATTTGCTCTATAAAAATACAGGGTGAAGCTTATAAGTAAGTGTAGCCAAATGTAAACTAAAGTTACAACATGTCGTTGGACGGGAATCGTCCTTATTGTTTCGTTTATAATTTATTATATTTAATAAAAATAAAATATATATTTATAATGTTCTATAATAGAGGTACCTTTAGAGGTACGCTAATAAGGAATATACGTGTTCATTATTCTACACACGGGGGAGATGGATCATGGAATGATATCCGTTTTTACATATATAGGTACCATTTAAAAAATTTTGAACTTATTTTATTATGATAATTAATGTCGTGAAATGTGAATTATATAAATACACCGGTGCACCGCGGTGGCGTGAATAGTAACGCGGTAAAACTGCAGTGCACCACGAATCGGATAAGCTTTGAAAATTTAACATGGGGCTTAGAATCAATCCAATATTCTATTTACGAGGTAGCCAGACGTGTAGAACGCTATATTTATGATGTGCCGACAAATTTCCAATAATATGTTCCAGTTGGTCGGTGGTGGGGGGAGGGGGTTATTGTATGTTTATTGAACATGTGTGTTTCGTCTAAGTGTTTGCATCGCCACGGTAGGATAAACTACGGCCGGCTGTATTTAAAATTTTCAAACCGGTATCCGGTATTTATTTACTATCGGTATCTACGGTATTACCGATTGTATACTTACCTCGGTAATTACCGAAAATATCGTACGATTCGTACCTCAGTAATCAGTGGCGGCGCCAGGATTTTATACCAGGTAGGGCCAACTTGATGCACGTCATTTTACTGAAGGGCCAATGTATAATATATTTAATATATATAATACCTATAATAATGTGTGAAATCTTTACTCCACATTTCCTGGCTTCTGCCGGCTGTCTAGTATACTTTTAACTATCTACATAATAAAATAAAACCATAGGTATTGGAATAATTACAAATTCATGATTTAATGCAGCTATTATTTATGATTTATTATAAACAAGATAAACATGACAGTTTGATTAATTGATTAATTAATATTGTATGATGAAATATCATTATTTAAATAATATGTCACCTTAATAAAACAAATTTGTATGTAATAACTAAAAATAAACTTAAATAGTTAAATATTTATTTAATTATAACTATAACTTAAAAAAATGTGTAATAAATATTTAAAACAATTTAAAAAAATATAAGAAAATATTAATAAAGTAGGTAGGTGTATAAAATATATTTAACTAACCTGTTGGTAACAAGTTTTTTTTCGTTCGCTACGGCGGTCATACAAAAAATCATTTAAAGTCCTTTTAGAAGTCATATAAAATATTGATCAATTAATAATTAAGTTTTATACATTTACAAAAAAATAATTTGCACTGAAGAGTAAAGACTAAAAATGAATGATTAAGCACTTTGGTACAAACAATAATCACTTGATTTTGATTAAGATGGCATATCAATAATGTAATATTTTTCTATAAGATACACAGTTTGCATCTAAAAATAGATTATACCAATAATAATGTAATATTCTTGTCGGACGTTATTGTAATCAATTATCAAATGACCCGATAACAGTGTTATAAGTCATAACCACGATTTAAGATATATCTTATTATCTTAAGTATATCTTAAATCGTGGTCATAACACTCATAATAATTGATAACGTATATTCAGTGGGATTGGGGTACTTGGCCCGATGTACCATTATAGGTTCAACCAAACCTAACACGTCTTATGTGACACATAAATTGACTATGCATCCGGGCTTAAGATATATATTATATTATAGCCTTACCGTGTTTCCAATGTTTCCATATTACCTATGCATTTATATTTTAGCCTCGTACACATGCTAATAAAAGACAATGAAAAATATTTTATACACATAAGTTTTGATGAAAATTTTAATATTTAAAATTTAAAACTTTCATAAAATTTCAGGGTGGGCCAGTGGACGGGCCAGGGACTTTTTAGGGAGGGCAATGGCCCGCCTGTGCCTGCCCTTGGCGCTGCCACTGTCAGTAACTATCAAAAATATTATAACTTCGATAAATTAATTATAGTACATAATTTAATAAAGTGTTTACAAGTTTCCGCCCTAGGATAGGGCTATTATATATTATTACGTCATTATGATTATATAAAAATAATAAATAATACATGTAGGTATACGGTATTTTTGGTAACACCGGTAATTACCGATTCACGGTATACCGATATTTTAATACATCGAAAATACCGAATATCGGTATTTTTTAAAAACCGGTAATTACCGGTTCATCAAAATTACTGCCAGCCCCAGGATAAACGTTTGTAAACGATGATGAGACAGAAATGAACATTCTAGATATGATTTTTTAATTTAATTTTTACAATACTATAAGCTGTTGAGATTATAAATAATATGGATGTATTCGAGATTTAAGTCTGGTTAAGACTCGTGTCCGTATCAGAGCTGTGTCGCAGTGTATCATTTTATTGTTTTAATGTCAACTTGTGTACGATCCGATATCGTTATTACTTATTAGTGTACTAAGTAGCGTTAACTGTGACGTGAAGGTCTGCAGTGTTGTATCTACTATAATATCTCGACGTACCGACAACAGTGCCACCTGCACTACTGCCGTTGTGAGTTTATGGCTATAATAAACCAACTTCATTCCTATATTTGATACTGTTATGTTTTTGTATGAGTACATTTTGACCGTTTGTTTGGTCCAATTATTCCTATGAAATAAACGATAAACTTCAAAGCCTAAATAAAAAAAAACCCGTATTAGTTTTAAGTTTTAGAATATTAATAAGGTTGTAAACTTGTAACTGTTTCGGGAATATCAATGAATTATTGTTTCAATTTTCGGTTGGTTAAAATTTAACCGTTAAATAAAGGTGTTATGGATACATAATAATGGATTTCTATTAATTTAATCAACGTTAGTTGCTGGCTGTAGGCATAGCTAAAAATAAAATTAAAAAATCCATTTATTTAATTTTCGTTGCTTAATTGAATTGCTAAATTTTAAAAATATAGTCCATTTTGTATTTTGATCATTTGTTAATATTTCTAGTTCTTCGTCCATTTTTAAATATAATATTTATAAAATATAAGCAAAGTTCAATAAAAAATTACTTTTTTTTGTTATTTAGGGTGGTGTGGTGGTACAGACAATATAGACGTGTTTTAAAAAAAAATAATAAAAATCACCGACTATAGTCAACACCATATGTAGTTTGGTTTTTTATTGTTATACGTTTTTAATAGGTGTTTATTATAAAAGGAAACCAAATTTAAGTTTTTATACATTCTATTAGCAGATGGCAAATTTTAATTATAGTTGCTTATTATAGCTTGTGGAGTATTTTGTAACAGACTATACAATTTTAGTGTTTTTTATTTTTCACTAATATTATATGAAATGTCCAATTCGAGATTTGTAGCATTTATTTTTGATATTTGTTTTTGTAAATAAAAATATATATAATTTGGATTTCATCTCATATGCCAAGATGTAAATGTAAAATTAAAAATGTAACCATTTTCTGTGTAGTTTTACGATTGTAAAACGAGCCCTTAGACATCTAGACCAGTGGACTTGTACCTAATTATAATTCGATTTACACGTCGCTCAAAGCACAACGCGTGTTTGGTGCCATTTCTTCGTACCACACGAGATTAAAATATTATTCAATTCACATAATCTGCAGATGTTTTTTAAACTTTTTTTGGGCTGAAAGTTAAAATATTTTATTACGATTCAATACAAGCTTCTAACGGCATTTTTTATTCAGGGCACAGTCAATCCGTCATTATCTATATTATATATTTTTATTATATAAATGTGAAATATTCAACGTCGGCAAAAAGAGGCGTGTGGACCTTTGCAGCCTGAGGCCTCGTGATTGTTGATAAAGGCTTCGTGTTTGGAAAGCGAAATCACATAATATCTTTTTTATCGTATATATATAATATATATAAGTATATTATACTGACATATAAACAATATAGAAATATTACCTATAAATCACCTATTCGACTCTGTTAAATATATAATAACTCGTAAGATATAATATTATTATTACCTGTATAACGCCGGAACGAAGTTATGTCTATCATATGTATAATTCTTGATGTATGTAGTATGTACATATTTCCGATTTTTGTGGGCTATGTACGTATACTCTGTATGGCGAGTCGTATAATATATAGTAGTTGTACTGATATGAAATTAATTTTCCTCGATTTTCCAAATACCTACGGCGTGGGGGCTGTTTTTATTAAATGGCTGAACGGTCTTTTATTTTAATATTTTTCAAGGGAGATTTACAACTGACGGGCTGTGATCTAGACGCACTGCTTGGTCGAAGCAATGTAAAAGCAGTTCCGATTCTCCGTCTCCGGCTCACTGTTCAAACAGGGGGGGAAAATATCTAGACGCACTAAGCTCTCGGGGTTATGGACGACCGTCCAAGGTAGTTTAAAAAGTTTGGATTAACGCGTACTACACATTACTCTTTAAAAACGTGCGTTTGCGAAACTACCATGAGAAAATCTCACGTTGATGGAAATCACTGGAAATCGCGTGCGGTGGCGCTGTGGCCATATAGTTGGTTTTCTGTGTGGATAATAATAATAATAATACCCGCGACTTGGGTTTTTGGTGTGCCAGAAAGATATATTTGATTCGAAGTATATAGTTTAATGTCATCATTGCATTACGTACATCGTCGTTACTTGTCGGATTATTGTTATTGTTGTTGTTGTTGTTGTTGCTGTTGTTGTTGTTCATGGTCGACGCGAAAGAGTTCCGGAAAAACGTTAAAAACACAAACTATTGTTATTATATAAAAGGGTGCAAATGACGCAACGCAACAGTAAAACGTTTTCCTTATTTTATACGCATTTACAATTGTCAAATTATATTGTACACGCTGTCAAAAACTTAATGAAAATGGCGGTTGTTTGGCGAGGTGGTTGAAATTAAGTTACCCGCGTTATATGCAGACTAGCGATTATAAAAATGATTATTAATGACGACGTTATAATCATTGTTGCCTGTTGGTGTACAGCATGGGAGGTTTTTATTTATTAATGCAAACAACAGTACTTATTCAAGAAAACTACTAATTATTTATTTTTTTAACATTTAATAACTCGAAAATCTGAATATTAAGTTCTGATGAAATAACGTAGTTTTTAAGTTTTTATAATGCCTCTAAAAACCTCGTAATTTCCATCATGATCCGTAAACATAATTTTGGAAGCTTGGCTTCTTTTTTTTTTTAACATTTCAAGATGCTAAGCTAACCTATTGCACCTATTATTTAAAAACGGTTTTGTATATGTATTATAGAAAATATGTTCAATTGATAACGACTGTATAACACTATTTGCATTTTATTATTATTCAACGCAATTTATTTGCGAATTTAGAACTACTATTTTATTAATAAGTGAAAAATCGAAAAAAAAATTTAAACCGTGAATTCCCTTTCCATTCTTTTGGCTTCATCGTCATTATTCATTGGTTTCTTGGAAAAAAATTTTCTCTGCAGTAGTACGTAGGTATTACGCACAAATAATTCTGTAGAGGTGACAAAATTACTTTATGGCTTTATTCTCATTTATAAAATACATTCGTCATTTAACAATTTATAAATGTATCGACCCTTTTAAAAAGAAAGCAAGTTTGAATGACTGAGAAGTTTTAATATGAATTCGTTATACTTTTCAGTATAAGCCAAAGAATGTACCTATACCTAACTATCATAATATCTATAATATCTGTATTTAAAATATTATAATTTATATTAGAAAAGCTAATATTGCGTATTTTTTATAAAATTAATTCGGTCTAAGGCACACTGGTGTTTTCAGTTAAGGACAATAAGTGGTCTAGACAATAATAAACAACATAATATCATGTGATTTTGCGTCGACGACTTTAATTAATTTGTAAGTAATTAGAACTCGTAGAATATGTATTTTTTTTAAAAGTAAATACGGGCATTTTAATATTTGTCATTATAAATGAACGAATTATGAATAATTGTATATGTCTTGGAAACCGTCGATTCTTTGAATGAAACTATAGACACTACACTCGACTGCAGGAGTGGAATTGTAGACACTACACTCAACAGTTCGAAAGCATCAATATAAACATAGCTGGTATGTTTACGTAGATATACCGGGTGATCCATTTAACGTAAGACTCTTAATATTTCAAAAAATATTATCATTTAGGTTTTAGAAAAATATTTTTACATAGCTATATGTCTCACATTTTTACTATTTTTTACCGTTACATTTTTTTTTTATTTTTACCTTATTTCAATGACATGCATTTTGAATATCTGATTCAAAAGCAGAATATTTTTTGAAGTACTTCGATGTATAAAAATCGAGTTTTGGACGAGTAGTCTATGAGTTATAAGAATCATTCAAAGTTTATGTAGAGTGGAATGGTATGCAGGGGACAACGGTGCCCCACAAAATGCTGGTTCTCTATACTCCACTCATATAAAATTATAATTAACTACATGTGTAACTGTCTGAAATTTGATATTATTGGTCGAAATACTCCGAATAATATTCTGCTTAGGAATATAAAATTAAAAATGTATATTGTAATTTAAAAGAGGAGACAACTTAAAAAATGATAGCGATAATAACAAAATATATAATTTTTTTCCTTAAAAAGTATTGTTTTAGTAACGACTTGTAATCATATTCTAAAAAACGTTAGTGTTTTCTGACGTGAATGAGAGTGCGTCTTATGTTAAACGGATCACCCCGTACATATTATAATAATATTTGGATTTTTGAATATGTTTGCATTAAAATATATTATGTTTAGTCGCTATATTATATACTTGAGACGGTTTAATATTATAGTATCATTTATTCGCGTTGTAGACGAACCGGACGTACAATATTATAATATTATTGTTGCCAAATCTAGTTGGTGTGACGGCGTTTTTCAAATCTTAGTGGGCATTGCAATGTTCCCATGATTATTGTAAATTATAGTATATAATAATTAATTGTATATTATTATTATGCTGATATAGCGGCTGCGGTGCTCGTATATACCACAACCACATATACGATACCGCGCAGCACAACTATACGACTGTCATGGCCGATTGTGTTTTGTGAATGGATCAGCAATTTGCAGTGGTCTCGTGTATTGAGGCGGCGGCGGCGATGACATTGTCATAACACTCATAATAACACTGTACACACGTCTGTCTTTACCTGTCAGCCGCTACAAAATAAATAATCTCTATGTTATAATATTATTATGTATTTGTATCTACTATTAGGTAGGTAGTAAAACTATCCTTTTAACCAGTTATAAGGATAGTAAAATATAGTCTACACTTACGGAGAACGATCCATTCAATTATGCACTAATTTTTTTAATCGATCGTCTATCGTTTTTTCTTTTTACCGTAGGTACCTAGTGGTTTTTTTTTTTTATAGATTTGTAAGTGTTTCGAAGGAGCATGTTATAATATATTATAGTGGTGGTGGATCAACTATTTTGAGGGGCATTCCTTGCAGTTCTCATTAGATTAAAATACAACGACATTTTTGGAAAAATACGTACCTGTGCATAGGAACAGGGGTGCATGCATAAATTCCACCTAAGTACAGGTAGTCGATTATATATAGTATAGATTTTATTACGTGCAAATTTCACTGGTATGTTTTTCAATTCGAAAAAATAAATGTAAACTCCCCAGTAATTAATGTCAAATACACCGATATAATAAAAAAATCATAACTAAATTTTTATGCATAACTCAGCACAAGCACAATAATAATGTACTAAAATATATATATTTAATGTTATGTACTTAAAATACAAAATTATTTAACTGTAAAATGTAGTAATACGAACAGAATGTCAACTTTATAAAATACGTATTACTCGTACTATCATTTATAGTAATTTTATACACATTAACAATCAAATTTATCAAACATTTAAGTAGATAATAAAAGCGATAGTCTCTTACAATGAACGCGGTTTGTAATTAATTTTAGCCTTAAAATGTGAAAAAAAAAACGTGTGTTGTTGTAGTTAAGTTAAGTTTTTAACTTAAAAATAAAATTATTAGTGGAGTTAACGTTTATTATACAGGTCAAAAGTTTAGTACCATTGGAATCACATGTTTTTCACGGGTATAATAAAGTATAATATAGTCATAACGGTTACATTTACAGACACAAAAGATACATTCACAATGGAATTTACAATCGCCCACATAGTAGGTACCTATATTAATAATTGGTACAATGGTGTAATAAGTGCATACTATTATAGGTATAGGTGTTTTCAAAAATCGCAAAATTTGCCTTGGACAATAAATTATTGTAAATACACAAATACACGACCGCGAGGAGGAACTGATAGTTGACCGGGTATTAGGTAACAGCTACGTATTCAATGTAGGTACCTACTGATATAAAAATATGATATCATTAATTACGGCTCGTGCTATTTTCCTGTTACCCCCCTTCCGCGTAATTTCGTCGCAGCGGTACTCATGTTTATGAACTGCAATACTGCACAATAACGTCATATTTTGTGTGGATTGCATTTTACGAGTCCTGCGAACAAACACGGTGTCAATCGATTAATTATTGCGCAGTTTGTGTTAATTAAATATAATATATTATTACTATTGCTTTCTCGAGACGTTATTCTGTCAGACGCTGCGTCGTCGTTATCGCCACTTGGTGACGTTTCAAAAATATACAATTCTGTTGTCAGACGTATTTACTGTCTTTCGCACTCACGCACGCGCTCTCGTACTATATTATAATATTATATACGAATTATTGTAGTGTATGATATTATATCCCATACGTTTTCGATCGTTTCTAATCATTTTTATTGGAAAATTATGTAAATCTGTGACGTCCCGGAAGCCACCAAAAGACCAAAACGGCGTGTATGTGTCGTGTGTGTGTCGTACGTGATGTCGTCGTATACGTCAATTATTGTTCCCATAGGGCGTAGAGCGACTAATATAATAATACAAACTACGATGTTCGAACATACTGGCGATTTATTTTCTCTAGTATTTGTTTATACAATTTTGTTCGAAATACTTGAAAATAACCATACAATTTAAACCATAATATTAAATTTTAGGTTTTCGGTGTTATTTATAGTGATAAAACAACCGATATTTTAGATTCTGAGCGGAGGGAGCGATGCATGTGTATTGATTTTACAATGATGTGTGAGTGTATGTCAGTATATTTTGGAACTATCAAAATATTTAGATTTTCAACTTCAATATCTTTACTGATAGGAAAATGAATGTAGATAGTTGTCAGTTGGTATTTGGTATTTGAGGGTCAAATGTAAAAATCTCCAGTACTTAAATTAACGATTGGGAAAAACGGGAATTTTCGCGAAACCCCGTTTTTTAACAAAATCTATTTTTTATTAAGTTGTAACTCAAGACCGAATAATCGTACTTAATTGATATTTTCATTTTACGCCAAATGTTAACATAAATATTTTTTTGTTTCTGACTGATTTTGCGTAAGGTTTTCGTTGTCATGGTTAGGTACTTATTAACAAAAACATATTTTTGATTCATAGCTTTTCTTTGTAGAAGAAAAATATTGAATAGCGTGTTATGGTTTTTTTCTATAAATGTTAATAAACATACTATTTGGCTTGGTCAAAGAGTTTGATAATTTACTACAAGGTTCATAAGTTAGTCATCATACGTTGTTATTAAAGCTATTTTAAAAATATCAAAGATACAAAAGCATGATTTTTTTATAAGCATTTGAAGTTAAAACATCGTCAAAAAAATTACTCAAAATCACGATGATTTGCAAATTAATTTGTAGTCAACAAATTATAAAATATTCAGTTTTTATATAGCGTTTGAAAATGAAATACAAAGTTCTTCAAAGTTTATTCTGAAACCAAAAAACGTTCTCTTTCTAATCAACGTTTTTATTATAGGCACGTTTGAAGTTCAAATTTGACGAAATTAGGTGCTTAAACAAAGAATAATGATTTTAGTTATTTTGTTGTAATATAAAAATATTATTTGTGGGTCCTATACTTTTAACATATAATGTATAGGTAATAGGTATAGAACATTATTACATTTTAAAATTATATACACAACGACATTTTCAAAAACCATGTTCTCGGTAAAAATTAATTTGTAATAAATAATAAATTACTATATCAAAAAACATATCATGAAAAATACTTAGTGATATAGGTTTCCGCTCAAAATCATTTTGTGTCCACAATGATAATCATTGAATTCAAATTTAACACTTATATTATAGTGAGTAACCTAACCTACACTTGACACTTACTGCACAGCGTAGCAGTTATCTACTTTTCCCTTTTTTTTAACTTCATATTTCGAAACAAAAAGGTTTTGGTAATTGATGTATAAATACCTACGGAACTGCTCGTATAAAATATTATGTGGGCTAGCACTGTAGCAAACGCCAAATAATATGTTACTTTTAAGAATTATGAGGGCTCTGCTGTTGTCTGTTTAATTTTTTTTAGAGGCTTCAGTCAACTCTTAGTCTCCACTACAATAAAAAAGTTTATTGAATTTTGTTTCTTTTGTTTTGTACAGTTTTTATTGAACATGGATAATAGAGCTTATCCATTACGACAAATAATTGTCACGCACGTAGCCTGTCGGACGTTTTCGAGGGGGGTGTTTTAATTTAATATTTAAATACAGATTGGTGGGGGTGGTGTTTAAGCATTTAATATATTTTTGGATTTTACGGCCGTGGGGGGTGGGGTGGTTTTAATAATAATAAAAGGTTTTTACACCCAAAGCACCGCCCCTTCTTACTAGCTATGCGCATGAATATCGGCACAAAATATGATAGTAACCACCAGTATAATAAGCGGTATATTGTACCGCAACTGAAATATAAATTACGCGTAAAATCGAAAACACAATATTATCTGTAAACCTATAAATTAATAAATTACGTAGTTTCGAGTTAACTAAAATAATATAGCTGCATTTTCGTTATATAGACACCATACATGAGATAAAAGTCTCGACGAATTTTCGAGTGGTGTTCTTGGGGATTTGCAGGAAATCAACCCCTCCCATATCAATACGTATAATAACCCTACCCCCTGCGCGTGCGCATACACGCACCCCTCGAGTCCTCGCACATGTGTCTGCCTCTGTTTCACGTACATCATCGTTACGTATTATTGTTAAGTTAACTAATATTACTGCGGTTCATCAACCCAGCAGTATATTACTATTATATCCAGTGCATATTTTGCCGCTAATACCCCGGGAAATGACATAAAAACGTCTTTGTTTTTCATATAATAACAATAATGATTAATAAAGTATAATATTATTATAAACTAATGTAGTTAATTTATTAATTGTCCACAGGACGAGAGAAATGCCGCCGTCGACACCGCCGTAACCGCCGCCGCCGTTGGACGACGACGCTGTACTACGATCAATTAGGTCCAAGCACTCTGTAGCAGACGCAGCAGTCTGCCCAAATAGATAACAGCCCCCGGGACGCTGACGTACAATATAATATTGTATTTTAAATAATATTATCACAAGAGTTGAATATTATTTCATTTAATTTTTCGAAACACACGGTTTCCGACGACCCTGTCTCCCTCCACAAAACGTAACCCAACCGTCCCACCCCACCCCGTCGTCGATCGTTTCGGCGTTTGATTTTCGGGTGCGCCGCCCACCGGCGCTGGAGAGTCGCGTGCGGACGCTACGATTCCCCCGTGACGCGTCGCGCAACAAGATGTACGCCGCCGCCTACGTCGTTGCAGTCAAAACGGCCGCCGCCACTGTCGTCACAACAAACGTCGTCATCGCCACTGTCGGCACCGCTGCCACAGCAGTCGCAATCGCCGCAGTCGTGTGTCGTCGGAGAAGTGCAGCGCCACGCGTTCTGCTCGGTTCGCGATGATCGGCGACGCAACCGCTGCGTGCGTGCCATGTGACGCGTGATTCGGCCGCGCGGTAGTTCGCCAGAATAAAATATTTAATAATAATACTGTGGTATTATTTTGTGTACACGCGGTCCGGTTCAATCGGTTTGTTTTTGTTGCGTTTTAATAAGAGAAACACGACCAGTGGGAGGTACTTGTAGGAAAATATTATACTTAGGTAGGCATATTTTATATTACTCCCCGCGTGCTTGACCGAAAATTAAGGGTCTGTAAGTGTTTCGAACCGCCGCAGCGGTGTAGCTCAACGCTCTTTATAATATTATATTACATTATTGTCGATGGACAGATGAAGTACAAACGACCTTTGCTCAAAAAATGCCGTCCATGAACGGGTGGTGGATCGTGTTCGTCTGGCTGTGGTCGCTATCCGTCGCGACCACGGCCGTCGAGGAGAAGGTGTGCGGCAGCATCGACGTGCGCAACAGTGGCGAACGCTTTTCTGCGTTGCACAACTGCACCATCGTCAATGGTTATGTGCAGATCGTGCTGCTTGACGCCACCAAACCGTCCGACTTCGACATCAGCTTCCCGCTGTTGCGCGAGATCACTCAGTACCTGGTCGTTTACCGCGTGGCCGGCCTGTACAACCTGGGAAAGCTGTTCCCGAACTTGATGCTGATCCGTGGATCGCACAGCCCGCATTTCCCGGGACTGGCGCTAATGATCCACGACAATCTTGACCTTAGGGAGATCGGACTGTACAGCTTGACCAACATCACACGGGGTTCCGTGATCATTTCAAAAAATCCCAGTGAGTCGTGCCTATTTTATAAAATATAAATCACGATAAACTGCATGATTGTAGGTATCCACATAATATATAATATATTAAATGGTTGACGGTACCGGTTACCGGTTATTGCTCAGATATCGCTTGAACGGTAACCGTAATACCGAAGTACTGATGTAGGTACCGTTCATTACCTAAGTAATACACTAATACCATATTATATCCTATATTTTATGAGCTAATGCCGTTGACGATTATTTTTGGTATTCCAGTTTTAATACCGCAATTGTACAGGTATAAGATTTCAGTACCGTCAGCCCTTTAAAGCTTTTTGGTATTCCAGTATTCCAGTATTCCAGTATGTTCTGGTATTAGGGTATACAATGTTCTATACCAGTACCAATTCTAATAACGCCAAATCGGTATCCGATTTCAATACCGTCAGCCATAATAATATATATATTTCATCCAAGATAAAGATCAAACTAAAAAAATTAGCCATTGAAAATACCTACATAATAATACTTAATATTGTAACATGTAAATATCATTATATCACTATATCACAAATCACATTATAATTTGTAATTAGATTAAGACTTTAATATTATGCACTATGCTGAAAAATTTAATTTCGATTAAATAATATATATATATATTATACTGTGGCCACGTTTGGTACATGGGAACTAATACGATCAGTATATGTGTCAGTATTCAAAATCTAATCACATTTTTTATTTTTTTTTATAATTTATAGAGAACTTGCCATTTGACTAGCGTTTATATTATCTAGTGATTACTGATTATAGTAACATAACTGCCAATAGGGAACATAAAGTCTCTTTTCTAAGACTCGAAAAGGATGACTACTGTCTACTTGCAGAACTCTCCTTAGCACGCACCTCCCCATTATGCGTCTATTATTTAATAGCATTATAAGAGCACTGGAGCGGAACTAAAGTAGGTCGCAACTGATTCCCTACTCGTATCCACTTCGAGTTAGGGTTAGACCGAGACCCCTCGTGACTGAATAAATACCGGTGGTTTTATCCCGACTTACTGGTTAGAAAAATTGAGACTGGGTTGTCCCTCGACATTAATCCAATTTTATAACGAATTCTCAATGATCATTAATGATGTTTAAGTAAAATTGTAGTACGAATAAATATAAAAATCATTATAGTCGTTGATGAAACAATGCTCTTGGAGTACGCAGGTATGCGATTAAGTATTATAATCGATAAACTGTTTATTAAAAAGTTGGAAATAATAAAAGTATTCAAAAACAAATTAGTTTTTAAAAATGGACTGTGAACTTCGAAAAAAAAATAACACAAAATATGGCAGCCGCGCGTTAATCATCAATATAAAACATCTGCACATTTTATAATGACATTTATTCTTATGAATGAAGTAATAAATCGTCTTACATTACATTTCACGTATCATATCTCAGCCTCTCCAAATGGGCAATTTAGAAAAAACCTCTCAGTATTTCCATCGTTGTGGATTTTAAGTTAAAATTAAAGTAAAATGTTACTGGATATAACATTGAAAGACGACTTTTTTATTTATGACCCACATTTATTTATGTACATACAACCTACATACCAACATACTATTTTGTGTACCTATCTATACTTTTAATTTGTTTAATATCATACAATTTCAAATAAGTATAGGTACCGACTAAATCCTACTTACAGTCATAGATAACGTTCTCAATGAGATTACAAGTAATTTTACCTTATTTTTAGCCTAAACCCTCATGTGGTTCGAACTTAGAATATGTACGAGGTTTTTCTTGTAGTTTCGATATGCCGTTGTTTTTTCATCACTCATAAGTCATTGACGTAAGGCCTAACTATAAGATTATAGTGGCTCCTAAAAATTTAACAAAAAACAGAAGATTCACTATCTTAAGCTATAAATTAAATATTTAATTTAAATGTAAGATCAATTTATTGGACATTATTGGTACAAAACTTAAGTATAATAACGCGTCAATGGTAAATTAAATATTTGTAAAAAAGTAGAATAAAAATAATTAGGCATTAATAGTAATTTTTATATTATTAAATCTGTGCAAACTTCGAAATAAAATTTGAACTAAAAAATAATTTAGGAGAAACATATATAACATTGCTTTAGTTAATGGTAAAAATAGTAGATTCTAATTCTAATATTGTACCTACTGTCATACTTAATGAGTGCAATTGCGAATTTTTAAGTACTAAGTACTAATGTACATGGTCAAAATCTTAAAATCAGGTAATATGGATAAACTCTAAAATACCTACAAAATATGTGTATCACATAAGACAAGATATTAAATTAATGTTTATTCAATAAAATATAAACTTGGGAAATTATTTTAAAAATTTGCAATTATAAATGTGTACAAAAATATCATTATCATAAATATTTAAAACTTGTTAATTAAAATTTTGATTTTGGGGGTCCTGGGGCATGACGCCACGGTCAAAAGTAATTGGTAGACAAGTAATATTATACCTGTCTCAGAATATTTTATTTTACATTATTTTGTACCATACTATCTAATTTTATTATTCAAGCATTTTGTATATTTATTTATTCTATTTGAATAAATAATATATTTTCATAGTTTTTATAATAACAATGTTGATATAGTATTAATTTTTTTTTTGAATTTTATATTATATAGGTATAATATTAGTATAATATATTACAATATATATGAATATACGATTTATACGTTTCTGTATCTTACGGGTTGAATTGTATATTATTATTTAAATTCCAAAATGTAGTCACTCACAATTTTATTTTACTGTACATTTTAATATATTTATTCATTTTTATTGAAATACACAAACAGGACGTGTGGTAGTGGTTTTGATTACCTAACGAACATGTCTTAATCAACCAACCGCCAATTTATACATAAACATATATTTTTATTTTTGAATTGCGTAGGTACCTAAGTATACCTAATAGGTACTTCTACATAATTGAAAATACTCAACAATATATAATATATTATAATAGTTATAATTAGCCATTATCGTTTGTTTAAACATTTTAACAGATCCACGTGGTTACGTCCAACCTTTATTGGCCCGGAGGGGGGGAGGAGTAGGAGCTGTTCTAACAAATATTATAATATATTAAGTGCCAGTTATCACACAAAACTAAAAACTTTAACGAATATATTTATATCGCGTGTGTAATTGATATTATTGCTCACGTAGGCAATATTATATTATTTGTTAATGTTCCTATGATGATACATTTTTGTGTGTTACGTCCATATTGTTAATATGTATACGCTCGATGTAATCAGTTGTCGTCCGGGTCGCTGGACGTTGTCACCGCTTCTATTATGAAATTATCATTTATCGCAAACATATTATTATCATTATATTTTCGACAATACATTAATAACGTTGTAATTATTACTACAACGATTGTGTGACTGTCGGGCCTATATGAGCGCGTGCGTATAGTGTCCTGCAGGCTGCATATTCTGTATTTAGGTAGCGTATAATATAGAGACATAGCGTCCAACAGTTACTGAAAACGTTTACTTCGTCGAGATAACGAACAACGACGCGTAAATTGCTAGGAAATAACTCGATTATCAAGTTTCGTCCTGCAATATAGTTTTAACGATTCAGTTCGTGTTTCCGTATCAGCTGTCGTCACCTATATTGCGGGGTAAAGGGGACCACGAAATACGTCTTGCAACATCTATTATTAATTTAAAGTTATATTCGAAGAAATATATTCTTCAAACCCGGGTTCTTTGTTGGGATTTGTGTGGACTGTCGATCAAAGTCGGTCTGGGGTTGTGCGTAAATAATCAAATATGTAAATGCGAAATTTTGAGGGTATTGTATACAATTTGAGGCGTCATAAAAGGTTCCATTTTTATAATAATGAATGTCAAATGTAATATTAATGTTACTGAGTAATGTAATTTCTATATTAGTATCAAATATTTACTTTTTAGTGTCAGTCAAATAATAATCGATCAATAAAATATAATAATGTATGATAAGTTATTTTAATTTATACGGATTAATGTATTTCATCATAATCATATCATTTCATTTGACGTAATGTTTTACGTTAGTCTGTTTTTAAAACCAGTCACTTATGATGATGGAAGTCAACAATTTAGTATTAGCCAGCTTATAGCCATTACCCGTAACTTGTAAGACGTAGGCACCTACGTTTCAGTAAGTTGTCTATGTACCTCTAGGTACATTCTAAATCCATAAATTGTTTTATGCCTACCAATAAAACGAATAAAAACATTTGGCTTTAATATTGCATAATGCATATTGATTGATATTATTATAGGCAGTGATGTATTGTTAATAATATTAATGGGTATACGACTTTTTCAGCTAGGAAGGTGCCAATGTAATAAACCTTATATTTAAGTAAAAAAAAAATTGTAAAAGCTGTGCAAAACCCAATGAAAAATGATAAAGGATAGGAGCCACACATTGATGACACTTTCTATTTTTGGAAACTTAAATTCAGAAAAAATACAGACATAAAGTAAAGTAGGTACCCAGTAATGACGTAATGTATAAATGTTACCATAAACGTATATTTTGGTACTTAAAAGGTTCTTAAAATATTTTTTAAAAATCACCTAATATCTATTATTATAGAATATTTTTTTTTCGCCACTGAAAATTATAATAGCTTAACCGTATAGTCAAGCGTAGAATTGTACATTTAGAGAGCCCCCCCCCCCAAACTTAGTACATAGCTAGTATTCGAATATGTGTTTTTTAAATAATATATCGTGTTAATTTTTGTACAGAGTTGTGTCATGCGACGACAATCGATTGGGGCCAAATCGCCAACGGAGTGAGCAACGATATCAACGTAATCAGCAATGACGAACCAGCGAAGTGCAACGGGTGCTCTAATATTGGCTGCCCGGAAGACTTGTGCTGGTCCCACGAAGCCGGTCGATGTCAGTACGGCAAGTTGAACGGTTGCCATCCACTCTGCGCTGGCGGTTGTGACGAACCGCACTCTGCCAGGCATTGTTTTGCGTGCACTGCGTACATGCACAAGGGCGAATGCATCCGGGAATGTCCATACGGCCTGTAAGTATAATAACAATATGGTGTCGGGAAAATCGGTTTTTCATTTTGCCATATCCGCGCGTGTATAGGTACTGATAGAGTTTGTTTTTCTGTTATATAGGTACGGCCACATCAGGTCGTGCTTGACCGCAGACGAGTGCCACAGTTTGCCGGTGACCAGAGAGGAATCGACACCGGACGATCTGAACACCCATTACATCCCGTTCGAACGCGTTTGTCGCGACGAGTGTCCGTACGGGTTCCAAGTGACGGCCGACAAAAAAAAACTGTACGGTGTGCACGAAAACGAGATCCGGACACTGTCAGCGGAACTGTAACAGTTTCAAGATCAGTGACGACATGTTGAGGAAGAATTACGAATACCGTTTGCACACCAACTGTACAACGATCAAATCTCTGGAGATTGAAGTCAAATACGGTACCAGCGAGGACGTAGAACGTCGACTAGAAGAATACATCGGAAAAGTAGAAGTTATTTTGGATCAGTTAAAAATCATACGATCGTATTCGCTGAGTTCTTTGAATTTCTTGCGGAGCCTGTACGAAATACGTGGTGAAAATACAGTTAATAAAATGGCTTTGGTGATACGCGGCAATAAAAATTTACAAAAACTTTGGACTACCAGTGAAAACGAAACTCGCCCAGTTAAGATATTGAACGGCACGGTTTCTTTTCACTACAATCCAAAGTTATGTATGTCAGAAATATATAAATTTGGAAATCTGTCTACACTGCCTACATTCTCTGATATAGAAGTGTCAGTTATATCTAACGGTGATCAGTTCGCATGCACTGTTTATAATTTACAAGTAGAAACCGTTAAAATTGATTCACAGTCAATTGTGTTACAAATGCACAAACCTGTGGAAGCAGATAATTTGGAAAGGTTTCTTGTATATTTTATCGAAGCATCTAAATGGAATGATACTAGAGAATCAACCGATTGCGAAGATTCTAGTTGGAAAATTGATGATATAAGTTCAAAAAAAGCTTTAAATGAAACTGAAATCTTCCATGTTATTACAAATTTAGAACCAAACACAGAGTACATTTATTATGTAAAGACTTACACAATTTCTTCCAAGACAAGTATGAGTAGTATATTTCGTAATAAGACTCTTCCATCAAAGCCGTCCTCTCCCCAATACTTTAATGCTCAACCAGTGTCTAGTTCTGAAGTAGAACTGACATGGAAACCTCCTTCACATCCTCATGGAAAATTGGTCAAATACATTATCAAGGGAATTCATTTAACCGACGACCAAGCCATGTTGGATGAACGTAGTTATTGTAGAAACAAAACATTCAATGGGAACGGCATAACACACAAATCCTCCTCATCAATTATTAAACCATCAACTGATGACACATGTGAAAAACAGTGCGAACCACAAAAGAATATCGTTAATAATATATGCAACGATTTTGAACACGGTATAGACATAGATTTAAATTCATTGAACAATCACAGGTATACATTTGAATCGTGCAGCAGTAACATTCTTAATATCTTTATTAATTCAAAATGTTTGGCAATGCAAAACAGCGATGACTCTGTTTTTCCAAGTATTGTAAATACTTTTATAAATGAAAACTGTACAGAAATGTGGTCAGTCAGTAATATGTTGAACAATGTTACCCATAGAGATGGTAGCTCATCTTATTTCCAGATTCAGTTAAATGAAAATGTTACATCGTTTAATCTAAGTAACCTTAGGCATTATAGTCAATATTTACTGTCTATATTGGTTTGTAGAGAGGTTGTCAAACAAGAATTAAACCAAAGCAATATAAATTCTTGTAGTCAAGAGACGTTAATATCCTTCCGCACTTTGGAAAATAAGCAAGCAGATATTATTGATAGCGAAACTGTACGAGATGAAATTGTGAATAATCACACAGTTAATATATTTTGGGAGTCACCAAAGCTTATAAATAGCATAATACATAGTTTTCAGTTACACTATAAGCGCTTGGAAGCGCCTAATTTTGTTTCTGTGTGTGTTACTATGAAGGAATACGAAAATGCTGGCCGATCATATGTCTTCAAGAATATACTGCCTGGTGTTTATCAATACAGAATCCAAGCTGTTTCATTATACGGACCTGGGCCATATACTACTGTGAAAAAATTTGATCTTCCCTATCCAGACGCATTTAATAGTTGGCACCTTATTCTCTTAATTGTTATTTGTGGCTGTATATTAATTGTATTAACAGGTGTTATTATTCGTACACACTTTAGTCGTAAGATTTTAGAACGCAATAACATGTTTAATCTAGCCAATAATCCTGGCTACGTTGGCATATATGTCGAGGACGATTGGGAGACACCCCGAGAAGATGTGGTTATACTGAAAATACTTGGTAGAGGGACATTTGGCACAGTTCACGAAGGTCTGCTAATGCCTCATTCTATACCATGTGCTGTAAAATCTGTAAGCAAGTCAAATTTTTTGAGATATCATACAGAGTTTTTGAATGAAGCTGCCATAATGAAGAAGTTCAGTGAAGCATACCATATAGTGAAATTGCTCGGTGTAGTAACCAAGACCCACCCACCACTACTCATAATGGAACTCATGGGCCGTGGCGATTTAAAAAGTGTATTGGTGAAGTGCAAGAATTCTGATGATCCACCTCCACCCACTAGGTAAGACTTGAATGTTATTTTTTTTTTTTTTGTAAACATTCATTAACACATTTTATGAGTATTTGTTTATATTTCAGATACATCATAATTCGTATGGCTGCACAAATAGCTGATGGTATGGCGTTCCTAGAATATAATAAATTTATTCATCGTGATTTAGCAGCCCGAAACTGTATGGTGGCTAATGATATGACAGTGAAAATTGGCGATTTTGGTATGAGTCGACAAATATATAATGGTGATTATTATCGCAAAGGAAATAAGGGTGAAATGCCTATACGGTGGATGGCTCCTGAGAGCCTCAGTGAAGGTATATTTACCAGTCAGTCAGATGTCTGGAGTTATGGGGTCGTGATCTGGGAAATGATGACGCTGGGTGCACAACCCTACCTGGAAAAGAGCAACAATGAGGTCATGGCTCATGTGCTTGACGGCAACTTACTAAACTTGCCAATCTTCTGTCCTGATGTGTTAGCTGGTATCGTTAGACTGTGTTGGAATTGGACTGCTTCCCAACGACCAAGGTTCCTAAAAATAGTCGAAAAACTTGACCCTTATCTGGAGGATGATTTCAGGTTAATTTATTAATAATTATTCACTAATTAACAATATTTATATATCTTGTAACTTGCTACAATACTCACTTCCTGTTTATAGATCAGTTTCGTTTTATCACACTCGCGGTTTACGCAATGAGTCGCCTGCTGATGAATCGTTGATGTCACCGTGTACTACGTACGAAGAAGATGTAGATAACGATAGCAATAGTTTCCAAGCCGGTGTCCCTGTTGCTGTAAATAATGCGTTCCATGCAGACAAAAACAAAATGAGTAATGGACATTTATCTCCAATGTAATTTTTAGGGTCAAAAATATTTAAGTGAAAATAACGTTACCAGTAAAGTCTATTTAAAAAAATAAGTGTTTTTTGTTTGTTTTCTTTATAAATATTGTATAGACGGTCCAAACTTGTCATCTGGGTAACCGTTTTTGTAGACTTTTAATATTTCGTTGTTAACTTTTTTTTATATATAATTTAATATTTTTATGTTCTAATTTTATTAAGAATTAAAATTACATAATTTTTTTTTCGTACCACCTTACATGTATAAACATATTGTTCTAGTTTCTAGTCAGCGCGTGGAAATCTTGTCTCTCCACCGTCTGTTTTTTCATTTTATTATTATTTTATTTTGTAATAGATTTTTAAATGTCATTACAAAATCACTAAAATAAAATATATATTGCCATATAAATACTTTTTTGGAACTATCTGATTGCTGTTTAAAATATTTTTTTAATATGGTTCAAACTAATATTCCAAAAAGGTATTTAAATTTTACATGAGCATATATTTTTAAAAATATTTTTTAAGCATTAAAGTCTCAATTAAAAAAAATGCAAACATAAGACTAATATTGTCCCACAATTTTTAGAAAAATTCAGTTATATTAATTGTGTAATAGTAATATTGTTTATGATAAACATTTTTTAAAATTGTATTGTGGACACATTCTTTTAACAGTTTGATATATGTTCTTTAGTAAAATTATCCTTTTCCATATTTTTACTAAGATGTTCTTTAAACTAAAAAAAACTTAGCAGAATTGGATAAATCGTTGCCAAAAATGATTACTTATTATTATAATATTTTTTTCCCTTCAAACAATTAAATTAGGTAATTCAAATTATTTGAAATTAATGCACATTGCGTATATTACCTAATATTTTAGTAAGATTACATTTTGACCAATAAATTGGAGTTACATTTTTACTGATCACTATTTAAACCGTTTTAATTTACAGAGATGATGAATATAATATTATACTATACAACTTTAAATTTTAATCTAAATTAATCTGAAAAAAGGATATTTTTTTTTTAGCCAAATGTATTATTTTATATGGTAATCAGGTAATGTACCTATAAATAAAGTATGTATAATGTAAACAATTGAAAATTGAAAAAATATATTTTTTTTTAATATGAATTTATATTGTGGTATTTCATAAATATTTCAATGTTGTAATTTTTATTTACATAATTTCAGAGCTAATAAAATATACATGACCACGAGAATGATGGTTTTTTATCATAGTCATAATATAGTTGTTTTATATCTGGGTTCATGTGTACCGTCTACCCCTATAAATACGGAAATATTATTTTTCGTCTCATCTTTTAACTTTTAATAAGTAATATACATGGTACACAATGCTGTAGCCAGAGGGTGGGCATAAGGGGCACGTGCCCCACCCCCAAAATTTTTTTTGGCTTGTTTTATATTATATTATACATTTGATAAAATTTAAAAGTTAAGGCTGTCAAAAGCGAACCATTTTGTAGGGATCGGATTTAGGAAATACTGTACATCCATCGTTAGTGATCTGTGACTGATCATTAGTGTGTGTGTTGTGTGAGTTCCCCGAATACTTAATGTAATTAAAGATAAATGACGGCTAAGAGTCACGTCACTATATTTTGTGATAAAAAAAAGTTCAACTCCCAAAAAAAGGAAGAAAAATTCACCTAGTACCAAAAGCCCTATATTTTAATTTTGAAAACATATTTGAATTCCTTAATCTATTTTCTATGTTATTTAGAAAATGGATGTTTGATTTATAATATTATTTAATTAGTGTAGTACCAATTTAATTTTTTTTTTTCAAAATTCACATACTGTATTATTTACTAAAAAAAAAAATTTGCTTTTTACAAAACAGACAAAAAGTGGAGAAATTCTTATATTTTTTTGAAATTTAAATTGGACTTCTGGAAGTTTATTTTTTTCCGCTTATTGGTCTAAATGCTCAAAAAACTACCAGCTTACAACAGCCTTAATATAGTCTTGTATTTTTGTTAGTAAATTTTAATAATATTCGAACAAAAAATGGAATGTTTTGTTTACAACACATTTTGATATAATGATAATATATTAATATACTTATATTAATGAATACATTAACCTATGGTTTACAATAATAGGCAATATTAATACATTGTTATATTAAAATATGTAGGTACCATAGTTGTTAACATAAATATAAAGTCATAAAAAGAGTAGATACACTTAATGAACAAAGGGGTCATAATTAGGTATTCTAACATTTCAAAGGCTAAAGAAAAAAATTAAGTGCCCCCCCCCCCCCACTCCCCCCAAAAAAAAAATATTTTTCTGATTACAGCACTGATGGTACAAAAGTGTAAAATATTTAAAAAAAAAAATTCCAACTTCATAGAAATATTTTTTTTAAGGGATTCTACACTACCACTTAGAAAAAAGACCTATAATACGCATTCCAACAATCCAACGTACTGAATTAAGTTTTACTCCGATAATAATTTTGAAAACACATTTGGATTTATTATGTAATTTATATTGAATCCTACAAGTGATAAATATAAAAAGCAAATTAAAAACTTTTCCATAGACATTTCTGAAAATTCGATTTTTTTCTAAGTTTCAAGTGAGATTTTTTATTTTTAAGAATAATAAATTAAAAACAGATCAGAGGATCCAAAGTTGACGATAAATTAAAATATTTTTTTAAATTATTATCTTTGTAAAAATCAATATTGTATAATATGACATAATATGTTGGAAATCGTTTTGGTTTGAATTACATTTGTCATTTTGCCATTTAATAATTTCGATGTTGGGCGTTTATGATACGAGTAACGAGTGTGTAACAACGCTTACCTCGTTCGCTGTCGAATGAGTTAAAATAGACTTCATAATAAACTCAAATATGTTTTCAAAATCATTATTGGAGTAAAACTCAAGTTAGTATGGAATGCGTATAGGTGTATTTGTCTCCAAAAAAACAGTGTGGAATCCAAAAATTGTACGTTAAAAGAATCCATTTTACTCTGTTAATTGTGATATTTTCTAACAATGTAGAGAATTTCTGTCGGTTGTCTGTACGTCGCCGATTGGTCATTATATGCCCATGGTGGGTTAATTCAGTAACCATCCAAATACAAAGGCTGGGCATTAACGAGTTAAAAGTTAAAATTAAGTTAAAACGTTAAGTTAATTAACTCGTTACTTTTTTTGAAAATTAACTTTTAACTTAATAAGTTACTTTTTTTTCAAGATTAATGTGTTAACTTCAAGTTAATTTTATTTCTAAAGTATCTAAATTAAATTAATTTTCGTCTGAAGAATAATGCACATTTTTTAATGGGTTTTTACTTTGATGTATCATTTTAAATTTCCCTAGTAATTTTCTTGAGTGTAAAGAAAAACTATCTAATAAACCATATTATATGTGTCTAGAATTTTTTATTTTTGCAAATTACCAAAATTTAACTTTACACTAAGTTAAGCTACTTTTTTCCAAAGTTAACTCTTAACTTAACGAGTTAACGAAAAAAAAATACGAGTAACTTTTAACTTAACTTAACTTAATTATTTTAAAATAACTTAACTTAACGCGTTAAAAAAAATGCCCAGCCTTGCCAAATACTGTATCAAAATTAATATGAGACGATGTCAAATTTGTCTCATTCTGCCAGTCACTGTGGCGGGGGTAATTGGAAAACGGGTGGAGGTAATCGTTGCGCTAAGAGACATGACGTCTCGCCGTTCATATTTTTGTTTCATTGTATTTTTTAGTAATTATTGTCATCAACTCAGTTATCGACCGCGACGTCGCGCTTTGTGTCATCGACCGCCATAAACTCGTTATCGTGGTTGGTTTTTAATTTACGGTGTGTTTATTTCTGGTGTGATATTGTTTAGGTACGAGTATCAATAATATTGTCATTATGCTAGATTTATTTATTTTTTCAAAGTTTCCCCGACCCCAAAGACCCCCGCCATGGCACTGTACATGTTAAACTTAAATTACACTTAACGCGTATTGTTAACGACAAAATAATCGTTTAATGTGCATTTAAATACACTTTAATTATTCAGAAAATTAATTAAAAAAGTACTTTCTATTACATTATAATATAACGACACAATGTTAAGTGTTTTTTAAAATTAATTTTATTTATACTGTCCCTCATCGTTTTGATCTTGTGGAGACTAGAATATTTGCTTCTCCTCTAAAATATATCCGTATAATTTCGAAGGAAGAGGTGGCGTGTAATTGGACACTGAGTTGTTAAGTCCTCCTTGATGTTCACTAAACTTCATGTCCCATGCGCCTACTACACTTCTCGATTCTAACTTTGTTATCACCAACTTGGTCGTCGTTTTTTTAAATGCTCATTATCAATATAATATCTTTATCGTTATTGTGAATAATTACAATAATTAATAATTATAAAGTCATGTGTGTGTCAACTGTCAAGTAATGCTGCATACGTATTAACTTATATTATATTATTTCATGTAGGTAGTAATATTCCTCAAATCATTAAATTATGAAAACTTAATTCTGTTAAAATGTATAAAGATTATTTTTGAATTTAAATTAATTTTTATTTTCCTATTATTATATAAGTTTACGACAGTGACTCATCAAAAATATTTTGTGACCCAATTTTAGTTCGAAACCTATAGGTTGGGAAACACTGCAGTATAGCCTATAGTTTTATTTAGATAGACTGGTTTTATGTAGTTGGGTTTAATCGTACTTTTATTTTCGTAATTTTAAAACATTAACGTGTTAGTAACTAAATTAATGATGGAATGAAATAGACACGTATTAGGTTGGTACCTACCTTGGTTATGTGACAACGGTTAAATATGTGTCAACCGTTGACAAAAGATACTCTAAGTAAAACTCACCTAAATATATAACCGAATAGGTACCTATACTTACATTGAACAGATCGCTAAACACACAATGGAGTAATATTTATTATTTATTATATAGTGAAAGTGTGTATATACTTCCGCACCACCATAGATATTATATAAAAATAAAAATAATAACAATGTGCAGTAGCTACACTACCGGCTATATGCTGTGTATAAAAAGGTAGGTAGTACATATTATTATTATAACTGTGGGTTTTTTTTTTATAATGGTAGGTATATCCCCACGTAAGCCTAATCCACTTTTATTTAGTATAAACAAACACAAACATACAAAACTATAACTATAAAAATAAATAAATAAATTTAATAATGTGACTATCGTCTATCACTAAGGTTTAATATATAGTGCCTTTTATTTTTTATTTTTCACGGGTATGAACGATGGACAATAATTTTTCTATATTGTTGTATACATGGGTATAAAAAAAACATATACCTACAACACAACCCCTACTGTTGTTTGTTGCATATATCATACTATTATAATACTAATATAGCTTAAATTATTTATGTATAATTAGAGATGTGAGTTTGTATTATACAGTATTACAGTGGTAAAATATTGTATTATACGCAAAGCTGGGCAAGTTAAGGGGCCTCGGCGCCTCGCTACTGCCGTCAATTTTAGCTAAAAAGACCTAAAGTGTTGACAAAATTAAAGTTAGTTAGCGTTGTCTAATTTTGATTCTGAAAAAAAATTTGAACTCTGACAACTTGAAAAGTTGTCTATAGATTCTACGAAGCACTTCATAAAAACTAAATTTTATATTATTGTAAACTGTAATTGAAAACTTTAAAATATGAACTTTTTCGAATCATAATTAAAATTAAAATTAATATTAAAAACGGAAAATGTTTCGTGCGATTTACAGACATTTTTCTGCTGAATTCAAATATTTTTTTCAGAATCAAAAGCAAACAACGTTAACCAACTTTAATTTTGTCAAAATAAATTTATGTTTTTGTAAAATTCATGTTGTGAAATTTATATGGTTATCGAGTTATTGACATGGCATGCCCTTACTAGATAGGTTTCCATGGATACCCGCATTTAATTTCACTCACACTAATAATCATTTACAACTAACACGCATATTATTATAGATCCCGGGTGGCTATGACAAGATTAGAAATTGCCTAAATGTTGCCCCTTAAATAATGCCCGTAAAGGCCACTTAAGAGAACGCTACACCCGCTATGTGTTGTCTCGCATCTTGCAAAATATGTATAAGTACAACATAGCAAAAACGGTTTTGCGTGAGGAAGAACCGAAAAGGCTATAGTTATAACCAAGAAACGAGATTTTGACCACATAGAAAGAAGAACTTTGGCTGTGCAATGTTGTTTTAAATTTATTTTAATATCACTTATACGAAAAAAGTTCTTATTGTTTCAAAAACCATAATTGATTGTGTATTTAAAAGTTGAATAACTTTTTTTGTAGTTCTGACATCGAAAAAATAAAAACGTAATTGCACAGCCAAAATTCTCCTTTTTATGTGGTGAAAATCTCGTTTCTTAGTTATGAATGTAGCCTTCTTGGTTCTTTCCTGCTTAAAATAGTTTTTGCTATGCGGGTTAGGGTGGTCCAACCTTATAGAGGTAAAAAAATAATTTTCGAAATCAACTCGCAGCATATTCTTATTTTGTTAAGAGTTACATAATGATGATTCTATAAAAACTTGGACTTGATATGTTAACCCCTTCACATGCCGCAAAAGGGTTGAAAAATGAACAAATTGAGTTAATTTACATTTTTTAATTTTTTTCTATTGAATTTATAAAATTACAAAAAGATTAATACAAACACATTTATACTCGTAGTTATGTTCATTTTAAAGTTTTCTAATTTTATTTGGTTAGCCTATACTGTCTATCACAAAAAATATAAACCTAAAAATATTTTGTAATTCGGTAATATTTAATTTTTCGTTATTTTTGACATTAAATAAAATAATTTACTATTTTCTCAATAAACTATAATATTATTATTCGGAATGTACAGATAAACCCGAAAACATCTTAATCTTAAATCTTATCTCATTATTTACGAATATGTCTCGATTGTAATAAGTAATAACGATATTACTTCAGTAATCAGTACCTAATCGTAATGATTGACGACAGACGACAGTTCACCATCACGGTTGTAATTGATTTAACGTCTTCTCTGCTTTCCGTAATTTTTCAATAATATGCCGAATCGAAATATTTATTTAATTAATTCAGTAAAAAATCAAATAACGGGTAGTAAATTACCATCTAAAAAGGATTGTCTAAGTGTTTTATTTTACAATATGCGGTTTGTTAAATTAAATTTAAACGATAGTGCAAATCTTGTGATTGATGAGTGTTTAATATATTGGAAGAAAGCTCGACTTTCTACACACGATCCTTCATACTGTTCAAAAAAATTGAAAAAGTCATATGAATTCTGGAGAACACTTGAAAAAAACAAAAGTAGAAATAGTGAGTTAAACAAACAGAGAAAACAAGAATTTTGCGGGTGTAGTGTCCTTTTAACTATATTTTTTAACTTGTTAGTTAATAGAGTAAAATGTAAGCTTAAATTTTAAAATTTTAATTTAAAACTTATTTCAGTTTTTTTTAACTTGAAAAAGTTAACTAGGAAATAAATGTAATTTACTTAAAAATTACACCTATATTATAAAGCTAATAAATAACATATATTATAGTGATTAAATAAGAGGTCTAACAGTTTAAATAAATGTATGAGTTACAATTAATTGCTGTAAGTACCAAGCACCTATTTACATGCTTTAATAGTTTAATCAATGACGAAATCCAACAAAATAATTACTTTTATGTACCTATTTGTTTATCTATTGTCCACAAGTCAAAACTATACTAAATTATAATTACCAAGATTATTATAATATAATTAACTACCTATACATATAATATCAGATATTATTCAATTCTGTTGTAATTTTATGAATGAAGTGTTAACTTTTAACTTAATTCAAGGCAATTCAATTAAATTATCTTAACTTGCCAAAATTAATTATTTTCATTAACTTACCCACCTTTGGTAATAACTAGTAATTAATTAAGATAATATATACTAACGTATCCTAATACACTGTGTAAATGGTTATATATTTTTTTTCTAAATAACGCAGTTAGGTACCCAATAACTTTTCTGTAATACATTACAATATAATATATTTTGTAAATATACAATGTTATAATATTTTTATTATATTTTGACCTGTTTGGAGCTGTTTAGTGTCCAATTTTAGATTCTGAGCGAAGCGATGAATGTATTGATTTTACAATGATGTGTGTTTTTTTTTATTTTTTTTTTTATTTTTGTGTCTGTCATCACCTTTTAGGATAGTAAAAGTGCTTGGATTTTCTTCAATAGTAACTTTTCTAATAGGAAAGTGAATCTAGTTGGTACTTTGGGGGGTCAAAAGTAAACATTTCCCAGTAGTTTTCACAAGCGACGTGAAAAACAAAAGAAAAATTAAGGAAAAACAGGAATTTTTTTTGGTTTTTGGTGTAACTCTAAAACAAATGACCGTAGGGACATGAAATTTTGACTGAATGTTTATATTAGCATTTTCTATACACCATAAAATTTACAAAATATTTTGACTTTTTTTGAGCTGTTTACGGCCATTGTCAGTTTTCAATTTTTTTAGTTTTTTTTTCTATAAATATCAATAAAATTTTATCTGTTGATTAAAAAAGCTTGAAAATTTAATAGAAGGCTCCTAGGTTAAGTTATTGTTTCATAGGCAGATGAAAATAATAAAAATCCTTAGTCACAGTTTTTATTTATAAGCATTTAAAGTTCAAATTTTGACAAAATACGGAAAAATCACGAAAATTAGCAAATTATTTTGAGTTGAGAATTCATAAAAATTTTTCTTTTTAAATCTAAGATTTGAAAATGTAATATAAGATTACTCATAAGTTTGTCTACCTTTATCAAAAAAAAAAATGTCTACAAGAAACTTAAATTAAATTTTTATGAGCGTCTGAAATTTATATTTTTACAACATTTGATATTTACTCGATTTCTCATGTAACAATTTTCTTATTTTATTATAATTAAAAAACGAATGACTGTAGATACTTGAAAATTTCACTGAATGTTTATATTAGCATTTTCTATATACACCATAAAATGTTGAAAATATTTTGACTCTTTTTGAGCTGTTTACGGACGTTGTCAGTTTTCAATTTTTTTAGTTTTTTTTTCTATAAATATCAATAAATTTTTATTTGTTGAGTAAAAAAGCGTGAAATTTTAATATAAGGCTCTTAATATATCATTCTAATAGAAGTTAAAAAATATTAAAAATACATAGGCACAATTTTTTTTTATAAGCATTTAAAGTTCAAATTTTGACAACATTTATCAAATTTATAATTTATTAATTATTTTGTGGTTACAAATATATAAAATGTTTAACTTTTATGGCTAAGGATTGAAAATTTAAAACAAGGCTCCACGTAAATAGGTTATATATAAATTACTTTATTCACAATAATATCATCAAATATACTTGGTAATATCATAGGCTGACTGGCCGTTTTCGCTCAGAATCGTTTTTCTTATACAATGATATTATATCATTGAATTCAAATTTAACACCATCCATTACAGTGACCCACTTGTAACCTACTGTACAGCAGAGCAACATCCACTTATCCACCTTTTTTTTAGTTATTTTTTCTATAAATATCAATAAAATGTTATTTGTTTGGTTTAAAATTTTAACAATTTAATAAAAAGTTCCTAATATATTGTTACAATGACAGTTAAAAAATAATAAAAATACATTGTCACAATTTTTTTTTATAAGCATTTAAAGTTCAAATTTTGACAAAAGGCGTAAAAATCACGATAATGTGTAAATTATTTTGAGTTAGATAAACCTAAACATTTTTCTTTTTAAATCAAAGATTTTGAAAAGTAATACAAGATTCTTTATAAGTTTTCCTACCTTTATAAAAAAAAAATGTCTGAGAAAGTCAAATTAAATTTTTATGAGCGTTTAAAGTTCAACTCTTTACTACATTGGATATTCACTCGATTTCTCAAGTAGTGATTTTCTCATTTTGTTGTTATTCAAAAACAAAAAACTTTAGATACTTTAAATTTATATCGTAAGTTTATTTTATCAATTCCTATACCTGATAACATTTTCAAAATATGTTGACTGTTTTTGAGCTGTTTACGGAAATTTTAATTTTAATTTTTTTTGGTTTTTTTCTAATTCTCATTCTATAAATGTCATTAAAATGTTATTTGTTGGATCAAAAAGCGTGAACAATTGTACAATGCTCCTGATATATTGTTATTATATATTGTAATTGAAAAATATTAAAAATACAAATGCACAATTTTTTACTGCCCCAAACGGTGACGACAGACAAAAAATTAAAAAAACACACATTATGGTAAAATCAATACGCTCATCTGTTCCGCTCAGAATTTAAAATATCGTATTGTCACATCTCAAGAAAATTCTAGTCGTATACAAAAATTTACAAAAAATATAAAATAATTAATAAACTAATATAAGTAAACAAATATATATATAGGTAAACAGCAAATTTAAAAAATGTGAAAAAATACAGAAAAACCCCAGAAAATCGAAAATACATATAAATGTGTCTAAAAAATGTGAAACATAAAATTACAGATTTGAATTTGTCGTAATATAAAATTTACATCTAGTTGGCCATTTTTATGATTGTGCGAAAGAAATATACTAGAAGTCCTCTGCCCTAGTGATAAGGAAAAAGGTATCGACAATAAGGACAGTTCTCAATTGTTTATTTGTGTTCCTACCTTCTGTATACACCTACAATTTTTTCCACATGGCACATACAATACATTAAACAAATAATTATTTCTAAGAATAGAGAATATTTAACAATAAATCTAAAAAAAAAATTAAGTATTTGAAATATTTTTTGGATTTATTTGTATTTAAATATTTATTAACAAGTGTATTTAAATAGATATTATAATAATTTGTAATATAAGTATTTAAATACCTATTTAAAATAATTAAAAAAAGTATTTTTAACAAGTACCTATGCTGATAACTGATAAGTAACTATGTTAGTGATAGCTATAGCAACTACCTTTCGCAGCTAGTGTGGTTCTATTACTGTAATTGAGTACAATTATGTCAATGGAATATATATTTAAAACTTAAAAAAAAGTGTTATTTTTGATAATAGTAACCATAAGACTATACAGTATACATTTAAAAAATAAGAACACTGTAGTAAATGTTTTCAAACTATTGTTTTATAGTTTTCTGTAAATCATAATTAAAATTTAAAAAAAGGAATATAATGCATTATAATAAAGCACCCTAAATTAAAAAAAAAACAACTAAGTATAGGTATTATTTGGTATATTATTATTTATTCACAATCAGCAATTATTAGATTGATACTTTATACAATAAAAAATCAAATTTATAATGATAAAAGAAATAGAGAATTAGTTTTTGTTCACATTGGTATTATTTTATATCATGATATGACACTTCTACACATTTATACAAAATATTCAATTCTAGTATTCTAAAAATCACAATGAAAATGAAAAAAAATGAACAGAATGCATTATAATATAGCATACTAAATTTAAAATAAAACTATGAATAGGTAACTAATAATGTATTAGTATTATATAATCAGTGATCATAATTAACGATTATTAGACTATGAATTAGTCATTCATTTTATTGAATGACAATAATAATTTTTTTTAAAGATATAAAAAAAAACAAGAATTAATAATATGTTATTTTAATGTAATCATTTCTATGCATTTTAAATTTTTAAGAAAATATTGTTTAAATTAGAATACATTATGATGTAGTGCAATTATAAGCTGGGTCCACTGGTGACACTACAATTTGGCTATATTTCTTTATAATGTTGTTAATTAAGAATGGGATAATCAAATTGTAATGTCAAACCCAGCGTATAATTATGTAAGTACAAAACAAAACAAAATATTTTTATTAAAAAAATGGACATAATCCCTTTTGCCCAGGCACCGTTAAATTATAAAAGCAGCAAAAGTTAGGTAGGTATAATATTGTTATTTAATCACCATTAAGAGGACGTGATACCTGATGTGCTGTCTTCGTCTTACAAGTGCATAACATAGAAAATTTTACGTTCATCAAAACACGTGTAGTTCCGTTAATTTAAAAACTAGAGTAAATTGACCTCTTATAAAATCTAAAGGTAAGATTATTAGCCTCGAATAGTCGAATGATGAGCAAAAGTCCGATATGGTACAAAATTCTACAGTGGAGGTGATCGCCACTCTTGCCGCGACGAAACCGGTTTTTTACGATACCGTAAAGTAAACGCTAGATTCAAATACTGATGTTGATACCACTTCGCACCTCATCCCACCACCGCTCACTAATGATCAGTGACTTGGTGGGGCGAGAGCTACCGGGTCCAGCTCCGATCAAAGGCGTGGCGTAGCTGTTCCTTCGTTTATCACCAAAGTTCTCGATGAGAAAAAGAACCCCGCTTGCTACAGCAAACGTACCTGCATCCTGCAATCACTTGACGAAATCCTTGGAAGTCGTTACATCTGTCATCCAAGCTCCTATCAACGCCGCTCAATGTACTTCCTCTAACGATGTCTACCTCGTTGTCCATCGTTGTCAATCGGCGAGACGCAATGTAAATAATCGAGGCCGGCAGATAGTTCGGTAAAAACCACCAACATTCACTGTAAAACGTCGGGAAAAAATTAGTTTTTCTCTTCATTTTATATTATATCATACAATTGTGACCACCGTACTCAGCACACGTAATTAAAAAAATAGATAATCCACTTACGTTAACAGTTATCACCATTCACCGAACCAGCTTCCAAGCTCAGATTGATGTGATAACCGCAGTAAAACGAACATGATAAGGACTGTTGCACCTGATTCACTGTTCCTGCCAGCACTATCGTCCTTGTATTTTCAATTTCCGTCAATTATTGAGAAGCAATGGAAATAATTCTGGTCCGGCAGATATTTCGGGAAAAACCACCCACCTTCACTGCAAAACGTTGCTCTATTTCTAATTTTTGCTCACCATACTCGATACCAGAGAAGTTTTTATCCTAAAAAGTTCTCAAGTCTCGAATAGTCGAATGGTGAGCAACAATTCGATATGGTACAAAATTCTACAGTGGAGGTGACAACCGCACTTGCCTCGATGCAACCGGTATTTTACGTGACCGTAGACTAGACACTAACCGCAAATTTCGATGTGGGCAGTAAACTCTCGTCGCACCTCACCCGGCCTCTGGTTCCTAATAATCAATGACTTGGTGGGGCGATAGCTACTGGGACCAGCTCTGATCAGCGGAGTGGCCTAGATGTTCCTTCGTTTATCACCAATGTTCTCGATGAGAAAAAGAACCCCGCTTGCTGCAGCAAACGTACCTGCATACGTCAGATAGTCCTTCGGTTGTTTGAAAGTATTGCCATGTGCTCAGCAATCACTTGACGAAATCCTTGGAAGCCGATGCATTTGTCATCCAAGCTCCTACCAACGCCACTCAATGTACTTCCTCTAACGATGTCGTCCTCGCTGTCTATCGTTGTCAATCGTTGTCCATCGTCGAGGTGCAATGTAAATAATCAGGGCTGGCAGATATTTCGGTAAAAACCACCCACCTTCACTGTAAAACGCTGCATTATTTCTGATTTTAGCTCATCAAACACAAAACCCGATAAGTTTTTATCCTAAAAAGTTATTAAGTCTCGTTAAGTTGAGTGATGAGCAAAAATCCGATATGATGCAAAATTCTACAGTGGAGGTGAACGCCGCTCTTGCCGCGACGCCACCGGTATTTTACGGTACCGTACAGTAGACGCTAACCTCAAAATCTGATGTACGCAGTACAGTCTCGCCGCACCTCACCCCGCCTGCCACCACCCGTTTTTGATCGGTGATGTGGCGGGGCGAGGGGTACCAGGACCAGCTCCGATCAGCGGCGTGGCTGTTCCATCGTTTATCCCCGAAGCTTTCGATGAGAAAAAGAACCCCGCTTGCTGCAGCAAACGTACCTGCATACGTGAGATAGTCCTTCGGTTGTTTGAAAGTATTGCCATGTGCTCAGCAATCACTTGACGAAATCCTTGGAAGCCGATGCATTTGTCATCCAAGCTCCTACCAACGCCGCTCAATGTACTTCCTCTAACGATGTCGTCCTCGCTGTCCATCGTCGAGATGCAATGTAAATAATCAGGGCTGGCAGATATTTCGGTAAAAACCACCCACCTTCACTGTAAAACGCTGCATTATTTCTGATTTTAGCTCATCAAACACAAAACCCGATAAGTTTTTATCCTAAAAAGTTATTAAGTCTCGTTAAGTTGAGTGATGAGCAAAAATCCGATATGATGCAAAATTCTACAGTGGAGGTGAACGCCGCTCTTGCCGCGACGCCACCGGTATTTTACGGTACCGTACAGTAGACGCTAAACTCAAAATCTGATGTACGCAGTACAGTCTCGCCGCACCTCACCCCGCCCGCCACCACCCGTTTTTGATCGGTGATGTGGCGGGGCGAGGGGTACCAGGACCAGCTCCGATCAGCGGCGTGGCTGTTCCATCGTTTATCCCCGAAGCTTTCGTTGAGAAAAAGAACCCCACTTGCTGCAGCAAACGTACCTGCACACGTTAGATAGTCCTTTGGTTGTTTGAAAGTATTGCCATGTCCTCAGCAATCACTTGACGAAATCCTTGGAAGCCGATGCATTTGTCATCCAAGCTCCTACCAACGCCGCTCAATGTACTTCCTCTAACGATGTCGTCCTCGCTGTCCATCGTCGAGATGCAATGTAAATAATCAGGGCTGGCAGATATTTCGGTAAAAACCACCCACCTTCACTGTAAAACGCTGCATTATTTCTGATTTTAGCTCATCAAACACAAAACCCGATAAGTTTTTATCCTAAAAAGTTATTAAGTCTCGTTAAGTTGAGTGATGAGCAAAAATCCGATATGATGCAAAATTCTACAGTGGAGGTGAACGCCGCTCTTGCCGCGACGCCACCGGTATTTTACGGTACCGTACAGTAGACGCTAACCTCAAAATCTGATGTACGCAGTACAGTCTCGCCGCACCTCACCCCGCCTGCCACCACCCGTTTTTGATCGGTGATGTGGCGGGGCGAGGGGTACCAGGACCAGCTCCGATCAGCGGCGTGGCTGTTCCATCGTTTATCCCCGAAGCTTTCGATGAGAAAAAGAACCCCGCTTGCTGCAGCAAACGTACCTGCATACGTGAGATAGTCCTTCGGTTGTTTGAAAGTATTGCCATGTGCTCAGCAATCACTTGACGAAATCCTTGGAAGCCGATGCATTTGTCATCCAAGCTCCTACCAACGCCGCTCAATGTACTTCCTCTAACGATGTCGTCCTCGCTGTCCATCGTCGAGATGCAATGTAAATAATCAGGGCTGGCAGATATTTCGGTAAAAACCACCCACCTTCACTGTAAAACGCTGCATTATTTCTGATTTTAGCTCATCAAACACAAAACCCGATAAGTTTTTATCCTAAAAAGTTATTAAGTCTCGTTAAGTTGAGTGATGAGCAAAAATCCGATATGATGCAAAATTCTACAGTGGAGGTGAACGCCGCTCTTGCCGCGACGCCACCGGTATTTTACGGTACCGTACAGTAGACGCTAACCTCAAAATCTGATGTACGCAGTACAGTCTCGCCGCACCTCACCCCGCCTGCCACCACCCGTTTTTGATCGGTGATGTGGCGGGGCGAGGGGTACCAGGACCAGCTCCGATCAGCGGCGTGGCTGTTCCATCGTTTATCCCCGAAGCTTTCGATGAGAAAAAGAACCCCGCTTGCTGCAGCAAACGTACCTGCATACGTGAGATAGTCCTTCGGTTGTTTGAAAGTATTGCCATGTGCTCAGCAATCACTTGACGAAATCCTTGGAAGCCGATGCATTTGTCATCCAAGCTCCTACCAACGCCGCTCAATGTACTTCCTCTAACGATGTCGTCCTCGCTGTCTATCGTTGTCAATCGTTGTCCATCGTCGAGGTGCAATGTAAATAATCAGGGCTGGCAGATATTTCGGTAAAAACCACCCACCTTCACTGTAAAACGCTGCATTATTTCTGATTTTAGCTCATCAAACACAAAACCCGATAAGTTTTTATCCTAAAAAGTTATTAAGTCTCGTTAAGTTGAGTGATGAGCAAAAATCCGATATGATGCAAAATTCTACAGTGGAGGTGAACGCCGCTCTTGCCGCGACGCCACCGGTATTTTACGGTACCGTACAGTAAACGCTAACCTCAAAATCTGATGTACGCAGTACACTCTCGCCGCACCTCACCCCGCCCGCCACCAACCGTTTTTGATCGGTGATGTGGCGGGGCGAGGGGTACCAGGACCAGCCCTGATCACCGGCGTGGCTGTTCCATCGTTTATCCCCGAAGCTTTCGTTGAGAAAAAGAACCCAGCTTGCTGCAGCAAACGTACCTGAATCCGTTAGATAGTCCTTCGATTGTTTGAAAATATTGCCATGTGCTCAGCAATCACTTGACGAAATCCTTGGAAGCCGATGCATTTGTCATCCAAGCTCCTACCGACGCCGCTCAATGGTGTACTACCTCTAACGATGTCGTCCTCGCTGTCCATCGTTGTCAATCGTTGTCAATCGTCGAGATACATTGGAAATAATTCGGGTACGGCAGATAGTTCGGTAAAAGCCACCCACCTTCACTGTAAAACGTTGCATTATTTCTGATTTTAGCTCATCAAACACAAAACCCGATAAGTTTTTATCCTAAAAAGTTATTAAGTCTCGTAAAGTCGAGTGATGAGCAAAAATCCGATATGATGCAAAATTCTACAGTGGAGGTGACCGCCGCTCTTGCCGCGACGCCACCAAAATTACGCGTGACAGGCGTACTGTACAATAGACACTAGTACACTATACGTAATTCGAATGCCGCAATACACTCTCGCCTCGTCTCACCCCCTCCCCGCCCCCTCGCATTTATGTCGTGACGTGGCGTTACGAGAGTTCCCGCGACCCGCTCCGATCAGCGACGTGGCAACAGTTAATCTCTTTTCCATGTTGGCAACAGTGTACAACTCCCGGTATAATAACACGTATTATAACCATGGAAGAAACCGGAAAGTTATGAAATGTCACACGTCTGAATTCTTGAATCTTGTAAGAAAAATCACTCAAGACATTAAATATTTTTTGTACGGTTAATATGTCGTAGGCATAATATGCGGTTAATATGCCTATTTTTGAACTATTTACTATATTTGATTTTGGAATGAAATTATTCACACACGAAATATTTTTGATATGTACCAAGTTGGTTACTAACGCTACCATGATAAGTATTGTGATAAAACCACCACTGTCACTGGTTTCTTGTTTATTATCAACGTTTCACATAGTAGTTTCACACATAGTTTTATAATTCATAATATTATAACATGTTGTAATACTGTTTTATTCCTACTTTTATACTGAGTAACAACTAACAAGAAGCAACTTACATAATATAAACGTAGGTATTTGTTAGGTAATTTGTTTTTTAGAAGTTGAAAAACTTAAATATTTAACGGAAAACTCAAAAAAAGTATATTGTTGGAAAATCCAAAAAGAAATGTTTATCCAACTGTTAAAAAAACATCCACAATTAATTTCTGGGAAGTTAACGAAAAAATTTCATATTCAAAAATACTCGAAATTGATGGACAGCGATTGCCGAAACTTTGTATTCACTTCTTGGAGTCAATGGAAAAGAGTAAAAAATAATTATTAGTTACTACTACACAAATCTAATTGTATGAAATAATACTATACCTACCTTATTCTTATTGTATTTTATGTTAATACTTGGCAAGATTCCTGTATTAAAGTTAGAAGTACAAAAGCAATGGTAAACAGAAATTTAAGCGGTACTGGTGGTGGACCATAAGTATCGCCAACACTTACTTCAGTACCAAATTCTTGATCTTGTAAACCCTATCACAATAACTGATGAATATGAGAGCATCTTAATGCCGGTTACAAATTTTGAGTTTGAAGACATCAGCACTTTGTATTTTTAAATTTAAATTAGTCAATTTATTTTTGGATTTACTAATAGAATTTTAATATGTTTGTCCAGATGATAAAATTAATGTAAATACTATACCTATCATACAGTCTGTTGTAGACACTAACCGTTCTATAACTATTGTTAGATAATAAAAAAATGTGTGTTATTATTAAATCAGACTGCTTAGTAGGTACACACTTGTTATAAGTCACAAAATTGAAATTTTGCAGGAGAACTATTTTAAATTTTAACTTTTTTTAAAACCCGCTTAACTTAAGTAATATTTAATCAATTTGTTTTTTCTAAATTTTAATTAACTTGAATATACATGTAGTTTCCTTTTAATACAAATGGCATTTATTAAAAAAAATTGTGGACTTATAATTATGTGTCAAAATAAATTTGGATAGACATGGACTAATAACAATTACTTTTAGTAAACAAATTACTATAGTATTTTCTTTTCATAAAACCATAAAACACAAAAACCTGAAAACAATTGATAAAAGCTCTCCAATGTACCTATTCAAATAAAATAAAAATAACATTTTTCTATACTCAAAAGATGAATTTACTCGTATTGTAATTATATTATAATTTTATATAATTTAATCATTGAAAATAATCGAATGCATTTATTCCAAACTTTGGGTATTAAAAATGACTTACTTGAATTTTAGACCATATCCAACATTTTGTTTGCTCTTATTGTTTTAATTAATAGGTACTTGAAGTAGTGTACTATTTTAATTAAAATGAAAATTGGATTTTCAGTTTATTTTTGTTTGTTATACACCACTTAGGGCCTAAACAATAATTTGTTTTGTTTTCAAATACCAAGAGATATAGTAAAATTAAAGCTTTTACCAAATAGGTATGCATTTACGTTTTATATAAAAAAGATGCTTACGTAATTGGTGATTTGCCCAGCCACCGACTAGAGGTCTGCATGGGCTGATAATTTGCAGCCTGTTCCGACCTGGGCCGAGAATAGATTTATTAATACAATTTAAATAATATTAAACTAAAAAAAAAACTACATAATAATTTTTTCTATTTATTATTATATTGATGAACTAATTTTTGTTCTAGGTATAAAACAGTGATGAGGCGTAACGCGTAAAAAATAAGGGCAAAAGAACTACAACAGAAAGGGTTCATCAAAATTAAATATTGAGTTTGAAAAAGAGAAATCTGATTGACAACTATTGAACCAGAAGTTTTATGTAATCAACAAATTATGCAAATTGAAGAAAGTTCAAATAACAATGAAAAAAAGAAATTCGCAAATCAAAATCATTAGTAACTACTTAGTGGGAAATCTATCAAGCAAAGGGAAAGCATACAAAAAGCGATAAAAGAAAAACTGATTTTCTAAAATTGCTTTTCGATCAACATATTACTTATTAAGTAAAATATCTTGGTTAATATACTTTTATTAACCATACATATCTCATTAGTAATAAGTGTTAAAATTTATAAAAATAACATAGAAAGTTAAAATTAATTATCAGTTATAAAATGTTGTTTAAAAATTGTTTTGTTTATTTTTCTATGAAGTTTATATCAAGTTACTAAGTTAGTATTTAAATTTAATTCGTTATTATTATTTAAGGGGCAATATTTATTTGTGAATAAAAATTCAAAGTTTGTGTATTTTACATATTCATTTTTTATCAATGTATCAAAATATTTTTAATGGTAAGTCTCTTTTTTCTCCCTTTCTTCTAAGGGTTAAATCATTATCTTTTGATGGAATAACTGTAATATTTTGGTTGAAATTCATAATAGCTTCCTCTTCTAAAAAATCATTGTTTTCAATACATAAATTGTGACTAACACAGTAACTTACAATAAAACGAGGAACTTTTGTAACTTTTTGCATATCTACTAGACATGTTGCCGAAAACGACCTTTTAGTAGTCCTAATGTATTTTCAATTAATACGCTTGTTGCGCAGAATTGTTTATTTAAATTTTTTTCTGAGTTATCAAGTGAACCATAATCTCTAAAGGGAGTCAACAACAATTCCCATATTGGATATGCTGAATCTCCCAATATATGATATTGAGATCCACAAATGTGAGGCAAATCATTAGTAACTGACAGAATGATTTGAGACAAGGATAAACATTTTACGACTATTACAAATCCCTGGTAATGTTAAAGCTGGTATTTCATAACGATTGACATATGTTGATTTATTTTTGTGTGCTGGAGTTCAAATTAGTCTTGAGGTGAGGTGTCATCAATGCATTCCAAAACATTTGGAAACCCAGGTATCTGAAACATAGATTGTAGTTAAGTTTGCTATTTCCATAAAAATTGCTATGGAATAGCACGTTCAGATGGATTTAACGTCAGGCAAAGCAAGTTGTTACTATTAAGTATTAAACAATAGAATTGTATTGTTTAATGACAGTCTATATGCAATTTATATTAGTAGGTCTGTAAATCTATATCTGGAGTCTGGACTCAATCTAAGCTAAATCAGCTCTATTTTAATGCAACTGATGATCCCAAATATCACAAGTAAAATTAGGTTTTTATATTTAGGTACTACATGGGGTATATGAATATTGAATATATTATTATGAATCAAATAAAAATACCCAACTGGCAACTGTAATAAAACTATATTATAAACTAATGCAAATTATTATTATATTTTTTTAATATACATAATTGTTTATAAATAATTTTAATAAATACAATTATTGTTTAGAATCTTAACAGTTAAATTGTTGATAAAGTTTGGTACCAATTTTTGTAATATTAATTATTAAAAATATTATGTATTATTTTATTATAATGTTTATAATAATTTTATTACATTCGACCCTAAAAGACACATTCAAAAACTCTGCTTCATCAGCTCTATCATGTTTTACATATTTAGGTACCTACTATATGGATTATATTAACATATTATTATGAACAATATAAAAATACCTAATGGTAATAAAACTGTTTTATGAACTATGAAAATTAATATTATATTTTTTAAATATATATAATTGTTTATAAATAATTTTAATAAAAACAATTAATGTTTAGAATCTTAACAGTTATATTATTGATAAAGTTTAGTACTGATTTTTATTTTATTAATTATTAAAAATGTTATGTATAATTTTATAAATTTTTAATGTATAAAGCATAATCTAACTATATAAATGTGAAATGAAAATCTCTCTACAGGCTAAACTCTGGAACTACTTATCAAATCTTCTTGTTTTTTTTTTCAAGTATCTACAGTCGTTTGTTTTTCAATTACAGTAAAATAAGAAAATTGTTACATGAGAAATCAAGTGAATCTCAAATGTTGTAAAAATATAAATTTTAGACGCTCATAAAAATTTAATTTAAGTTTCTTGTAGACATTTTTTTTTTGATAAAGGTAGACAAACTTATGAGTAATCTTTTATTACATTTTCAAATCTTAGATTTAAAAAGAAAAATTTTTATGAATTCTCAACTCAAAATAATTTGCTAATTTTCGTGATTTTTCCGTATTTTGTCAAAATTTGAACTTTAAATGCTTATAAATAAAAACTGTGACTAAGGATTTTTATTTTTTTCATCTGCCTATGAAACAATAACCTACGAGCCTTCTATTAAATTTTCAAGCTTTTTTACTCAACAGATAACATTTTATTGATATTTATAGAAAAAAAAAACTAAAAAAATTGAAAACTGACAATGTCCGTAAACAGCTCAAAAAGAGTCAAAATATTTTCAAAATTTTATGGTGTATAGAAAATGCTAATATAAACATTCAGTCAAAATTTCATGTCCCTACGGTCATTTGTTTTAGAGTTACACCAAAAACCAAAATCGATTTTCTCGAAAACAGATTTTGCGTAAAAATTACCGTTTTTCCTTAATTTTTCTTTTGTTTTTCACATCGTTTTTGAAAACTACTGGGAAATTTGTACTGTTGAAGAAAATCCAAGCACTTTTATTGTCCTAAAATGTGATGATAGACACAAAAATAAAAAATTTAAAATTTAAAAAAAATTTAAAAAAAACACACATCATTGTAAAATCAATACATTCATCGCTTCGCTCAGAATCTAAAATTCATTCAAATCGGTCCAACCGTTTAGGAGGAGTTCAATCACAACACACGTACAGTAGAATAATATAGGTACATAAAGATAAATGAATGTTTGTGTGAGATTAGACCTCTAGGAAGAAGATAGGCTAATTTAAAAAGGGTTAAATTTGGTTTGTTTTTATTCATCGGATTTTAGTATGGTTAGGTTAGGATTTTGTATTATTGATTAATAATTTATAAATTGATGTTATTAGTGGATTGTATATTAATCCACTGTAGGTGGAATTAAGTAAAAACGACAAACATGGTATAACTTTGATACTTCAGAGTTAAATCATACAGTAACGCACAAACAGCACGGGGTCCGCGATCTACCGCAGGTAAATTGCCTACCTGATAATATACTGCTGCGAATCGGAATTTTTATTCCAGGCAACAGAAAAGTTAAGATAAATTTTGAACACTATACACCGAAATACAACCTAACCGAATATTAAATAACGAATTGAACAAAGTTTAAGTCATATTATAGAATTGGTATATTTAACGGGAAACAAAGTGCACGGGATCAGCTAGTATATTATATAGGTAGGTAGGTAGGTAGGTAGGGAGGTACCAATATTTATTATATTATCTAAATTTTAAAAGTTTTAATAATTTATTATTCACAAGTGTGCATTTGTCTCCATTGCCCCTCTCTAAATGCTACCCTGCTGCCATTAATTACCTATTCAAACTCGGACTACCTGCTTCGATTGCGTCCCAGACACAGGTAAACGATTTTTCCTACCTTTTCTTTGTTCCGATTGCGTCCTATACTCTTATTGTATTGTAAGTAATTGTTAAATACACCTAAAATATATTAGGCGTATAGATCTATTTAAACATGAATTGGTATTTACTTGATGAATGATGAGCTAACGATCATTTTATCTCATGACCGATACTCTTATCGATGGGTAAAGTCGAATTACACTTATTTTAGTCGAATTGCACTCGGGTTAAAAACAGGTAATGGTCGTCTTTTTAATTAATTCCAAATATTTACCTCATTCAAGCTCCACTTCATTTTATAGAATTGTGGACAATTTGAAAAACTGGCACCAGGACCCTAATTTAATTTGTAGAAACATTCACTTTTTTACTATGCCCATATTTTCTAATAAACTTAATTCATATTTTGATTGATCTAATACTGGAATAGAAAATGTTCTTACTAGCTTGTCAGTTGTCATCACTTTTTAGTTCTAAATTATAGTTTTGTTTGTAATAACCTATACCTTGAAAATTTTTTTTTTTAAACTAAATTGAATAGAATTTATTTTACTGTCTTTTAATGTCTACTATATTAATTAACTTAAGTTAAATTAACTTAATCATCATTATTTTATAACAAAAACTAAATATCGTTCCTCATTTGATTTAATTTTACATAGTAAATTAATTTTACCTAAAGCATTAATATCTGTAACTGAAAAATTTGTGAGTTTTTCTCTACATTTCTTCACTGTGGTTGTCATTAATCCCACTTCCTTAAATACTGAAAATGGAATGACGTTGGCTTCTGCTCCAGTATCCAGTTTGAACTTTATAATTTAGCCTTAAACTTGCTGCTCCTCATACCACTGATCCGTCTTATTGGATGCTTTGGGGCTTTCTCAATTGTTGATATTATTACAAAATACTGCTCCTAGACATTGGTCTATTGAGGTATCCGATTTAGAAATGGTAATTACCTTGATGGCGTCAATTTTTTTGATTTCTTCAAATCATTCTTGATACTGCCACTTGAACTAATATTAGACTTTTTATAGCAAAATGGTTAGGTTTATGACATGTCATACAATCCTGTGGATAAGCAGTATATATTTTATGATTTATTAAAACCATGTGTTCTACGGGCCCAGGGCTTAAATCAAAAAAAAAATAATACCATTTACCGTTACATGACTGTTTAACGTTTTAAATAATTTAAACGTTATTCAATTTATGTGTTTAAACGTTATTCAATTTATGCGTTTAGCGTTATTTACAATTAAAACGTTTAAAAATTTAGCGTTTTACGTTTAAACGTTATTAAAAATTAGTGTAACATTACTCTACTAGCCATTACCTAGATTAGGTACAACTAGGCACGGATCTAGAAATTAAGAAAGGGAGTGCCCTATGTATTTTTAATATTTTTCAACTGCTGTAATTGTAAAAATAAAAACATTTTATTAAATTTTCACGCTTTTTTACCCAACAAATAAAATTTTATTGACATTTATAGAAATTTGAAACTGTCCGTAAACAGCTCAAAATATTTTATGGTGTATAGAAAATGAAAATATAAACATATGATCTATGGTTATTCGTTTTTGAATTACAACAAAATAAGAAAATCACTACATGAGAAATCCAATGATTATCCAATGTTGTAAAAATTTGAACTTCAAACGCTTATATAAAAATGTAATTTGACTTTCCAATAGACATTTTTTCTTGATAAAGATAGACAACTTATGTGGAACTCTTGTATTACATTTTAAAATATTAGATTTAAAAAGAAAAATTTTTATGAATTTCTAACTCAAAATAATGCACACTATTTCGTGATTTTTACGTATTCTGTCAAAATTTGAACTTTAAATGCTAATGAAAAAAAATTGTGACAATAGATTTTTAATATATTTCAAATATCATTCTAATAATATATAAGGATCATTGTATTACATTTTCAAGCTTTTTTACGCAACAAATACAATTTTATTGACATTCATAGAAAAAAAACTAAAAAAATTGAAAACTGAAAATGTCCGTTAACAGTTCAAAACATATCAAAATATTTTAAAAATTCTATCGTGTAAAAAAAATGCTAGTATAAACAACCAGTGAAAATTTCATAAATATATGGTCATTTGTTTTAGAGTTAAACCAAAAACCAAAATCAATTTTGCGTAATAATTCCGGTTTTTCCTTAATTTTTCTTTTGTTTTTCACGGTACGTTTGAAAACTACTGGGAAATATTTACTTTTGATCACCCAAAGTACTAACTAGATTCACTTTCCTATCAAAAAAGATTCTGTTGAAGAAAATCTAAGCGTTTTTCAAAATCTGCTTTACCTACTAGTTATTTCTTATTCAATTGTCAATAATGCCAACAAAAAACCCAATTCTGGGCATTAACAAGTTAAACATTTTTTTCTAATTATTATTATTTTTTTCCGAATAATTGATGACAACTTTTCTGAGCTGTAATAATTTCTTTTAATAGAAAATTATTTAAATAAATAAATATATTATAATATAAATCGATACAATTAATACCCAATAGTAATAAGTCATTAGTCAATATATATTTTCCTCCCCGGGCACAGGGTACACTTGTCTCCATCCTAAATGCTTGCCTGAAAATTTATAAAACTCAAAAACTACTCTCTCAAATTTTGATTTAGATATAAAAGGTTTTTCCCTAGGTAATGAATTGGCTTTATAAAAATACCAAAAATAATAAAAATGTAAATAATAATCTATATTTATTTATATAAATAAAAATCAAATGCTTTTCGATGATAATCGCAACAGTTGGCCTGAGTTGGCTTATTTTTAAAATAAAATGTTTTTATTAGTCCAAATAAGGGTTTTATGGTAGGAAAAATCAGGAAAAACTGAAAGTTCTTTTTTGACTGACTGATCAACTTAGAGTTTAAACTATGATAGCTGGAGACTTGAAATTTTCACTATACCTTCATGCCACCACGTAGGGGTGTACTAAGAGAGGATTTTTCAAAAATTAGCATTTTAAAGATGTGCTTACATAAATATTTTAAGAATTTATTATGATGGAAATCGACAATTTTTTGTTCTTTATAAATGGTTGCCATTGGTAGATGGGGTGTACCAAATAAATAAATTATACCTTAAAATAAATATGAGAGTTGAATTTATATTTGATTATGTAGGTACTAGAAACCACTTGACCGATTTTGTAAAAATGATAAAATTGTTCTGTGAGATATCAGAAAACTTTAGAGAGTACTTAGTTTGAACCACATTCGATTTATACCAAGTGCCTATATCATACAATCCGACATTGGTGAATTAATTTACAGTGAGGAACACTGACGCCGATTAACCTGTGAACTGAGGTACACTAAAACCAAGATACTGTGGTATCACCCGTATTAGACAATACGCGGTAAACCAACTATACGCCTTACCCTCATATTCTCTAGTTAATGACACTCTCTTAAGTTAATTAGAATGGCACTGTTAACTCACTGAGGTACGATGGTATGCGCTTTTCAATTCTTAGTTCGTTCCTATCTAGTTGAAATGACTCAAAGATTACATATACCTTGGCACTATTCAGTTTAATAAAACTTCATTGACACATAGTACGTATATCCCGGCGCTGTTCCTATAAAAGGTAAGAACGTAAGAATGACTAAAATAATGTTTAACTCGGGTTTTCAGGTCGGAAACACTTTTATTGTATTAAAACAAACATAAATAAAACACTTAGCAAATTCAGATCGCCTAGCCCGATCGGCGTTTCACACGCACGTCATACCTACGTCCTCGCCGAATCACTCAGCGACAACCGGGCCCCCATGCCTGCGCGTACGGCGGTGTTATATAGAAATTACTAAATTATTGTCGCCTCAGCACATATTGATTCACTGGCCTGACCTATGTCAATAATTTACAATTTAAAATATTCCCACCTATATTACATATATATTAGATAATATTATTTTGACGACTGTCTGCAATATACGACAATACCTACACTTAGTATACTTGTATTATATAGTATGTAACGCTTCATTTATTTTGATATTTTTTTCATTTTTTCACGGGCAAAGTTAGGTTTTACAGCTGTCCCACATGGATGCCTCTAGACTAAACTTCATTTTTTAATAACCTTAGTAGCGTTTTAACTTTCAAAGTAATAAGTGTACAGATTATACAAAATAGCATAAAAGTCAAAAGATAAAAACCTTAAAATATGAACAACTACAAATTACTATACTAATTTAAGATTATTATTTTTTGAGGATTGATCCATTGCTTTATCTATATCTTTAGAAATGTTCCGATGGATATACATGAGAGAAAGACCAAAACGAGTCGTACAAATGATAAGTCTCCAGTATCCATATTAAAAAATGTCCACTTTGCTAGACAAAAACTTTAAAACCTATATGGCTGTAATCTGTATATAATCCTGTATAATCACTAATCAGTGTAGAAACTATTAATAACATTTATAAAATTTATCTATGAACAAAAACAGAACATTTGGGGGGGGGGGGGCGAACGCTGGACGTGAAATTCACAAGGGACGTGAAATCATGATTAGCGATTGAAATTACAAGCTACAGTGATACACATTTATCAAAATGGAAAATATATACTTAGATACATTACATATGTCATGGAAAGATCAAAGAATATATTATTATATAGGTACTTAAACAGTTAAATTTAATATTATGATTTATGAGTTTATGATACTTCGCCGAGATTGATATTTTGTGTAGGTGCGGTACCAACCTAAAATATACATTATAGAATTCTATTATATCTATAGTACCTATAATACCTATATTCAATGCTGGGTAAGTTAACGATTTTTTTTAACTCGTTAAGTTAAGTTATTTTAAAATAATAAAGTTAGGCTAAGTTAAAAGTTACTCGTATTTTTTTCGTTAACTCGTTAAGTTAAGAGTTAACTTTGGAAAAAAAGTAGCTTAACTTAGTGTAAAGTAATAGTAAACATAATAGGTTTATTAGATAGTTTTTCTTTATGCTCAAGAAAATTACTGAGGAAGTTTAAAATTATACATCAAAGTAAAAATCCATTCAAACAATTGCATTATTCTCCGGACGAAAATTAACTTAATTTAGATACTTTTGAAATAAAATTAACTTGAAGTTAACATGATAATCTTGAAAAAAGTAACTTATTAAGTTAAAAGTTAATTTTCAAAAAAAGTAACGAGTTAATTAACTTAACGTTTTAACTTAATTTTAACTTTTAACTCGTTATTGACCAGACTCGCCTATATTAATGTAACGTCTCATTTATTGAATATTTATTTTATGTATAAAGGGATTATGCACATTTAAGTGTTGAAATCATATAAATATAAAATACAACCATTCAGATCGACCGAATCCGATGATCCGAATTATTATATATATATATCTATCTATAATATTAAAATTTTGATTTACTTAATAAATTTAATATATAAAATAATTATATTATATTATATTATATAATTATATTGGAACATTACAATATGGAAGTATGTTTTAATTTATGAAGTTTGCATGCTTGTCATATTTTTTTTAAAATTTTTTCATTGGAGGTTATTTTGATAAATTAATTTGCGTCTCTGCGGGTCATTTGAACCGTCTTAATATCTTATTGTATTGTTGATATTGTTGTGAATTGTGATAATAATATAATGTATTTTATATTTTGTCGTTTTGTGACGTCGTTTTTTAACAAAAAAAATTTTAAGCTATTAATTATTAATTATATATGAATGATTATGTACCATCAAATCCAAAGGTTTTTGTAAAAAATGTATTTAATTAACTTTAAAATAAAGAAGATGGTAGGTATGTTGTAAGTTGTAACTTGTAGGTACTTATTATTGTAAGATGGTTGGTAATTTGAAGTAAACAATAGATGTTCAGTAATCCTGCTTGTAATTTTATGATAGTTGGTTTAATAAATGCAATACCTATTGATAATAATAATTGTTTTAAATGGCCAAGTCACTTGAAACATATGAAGTAAAGCCGTAAAGGAGTAGGTGGACTCTTCAGTCTTCACATCCAGAAATTGTTATGGAACAAACTTGAATAAAAATAAGGGCATTATTATAACTTGAGGTTTCTACCCCTGTTCGATACGGTCACCAACCCCCTAGATGATACCAATTCCTTCAGATGTTTTATCTAAATTGCTTTTTATATTAAAATACTCAAAAGCCAAACCTGTACTAATAGATTCTGAGTGGAGCTATAAAATAATGTACCTAGGTATTGGTTTTACAATGATGTGTGTTTTTTGTGTCTGACATCTCTGCTTTAACTTTTAGGAGCTTACAAAGAACCTTCAATTTTCAACTTTGAAGGTGGTTTTGTAGTAAGAAATTGTATTTAGTTGGTACAATAGAAAGTCCAAGGAAACATTTTTAGTATTTTCAAAATAATCGGGAAAAACTAAAAAAAAAAACAGGCAAATTTACAGAATCTAACCATAAATTGAACTTAACCTAACCTAACCTAACCATTTTAGTTTGCGATTTTTTTTTTCTTGCAATTCGTAAACTGAATAACTTAAGTAGGGACTTAACATAATATTCACCAATTATTTATGTTTCGGTTCTTTTTATGCTATTTAAAGATATTTGAAATGTTCAAGTTTTTAAAAAAAAAAAATAATAATAACATTATAATATGTCATATAAGTAATATAATTACTTTTAATGGGTAAGTAAAGAAAGCTATTTTATAGAAGATTTCTTATATGTTGTTAAATATTATTAATATTATTGTTTCTTTTATAACCACATAGAGAAATATTTATTTATTACTTAAATCGTTTACATTTAAATGTATGATTTATTTATATTTAATTTATTATTCAACTATTATTGATCTATGAGAGATTAAGATCATATATTATGGAATATAAGTAGTGTTAAATATTATCGATTTAAAAGCTGCGCTTCAAGTGGAAAATTATTTGACACATACGACATACCTACCCATAAAGTAAGGTTAAATTACATAAAATTAGAATACATAATTTAGTAATTAGCTATGCTTAAACGACCAACAAGCATGCTCATAGGTTAGGTATACCTATTATAAAATTTATAGGTACTATATTAATAATAGACAAATGTTGTTTTAACTTTTATGACGTTATTATTACATTCATTACATCAATAATCGATATGAAAGAAATATTCTATCCAATCTCCAATGTTTAACTTTATTAAAAATTAACAACATTTAAAATCTAATAATAGTAATAACTAATAATATATTTATTTTTTTAATTTTGTAATGAGAAATTATTTACCATATCTATCACGACCGTACTGTCACTTTTTATTTAGTATTTTGGTTTTTTTAAATTGTTCAATATTATCATCTTATTGTATCTTGTAGTTTATATAATAGCTATTAAATTATTTCAGTGGTAATTAATACGATTATGTGCAAACCTACCTATGTTTAAATTTTAAATCTTTAATCTATGATAAACATTAAGCGTACCTATTACCATTATTGATTCAAGTACCCATAAATATCAAATTTATGATAAATAGATAACATAATGTTGTTCTCTTTATTATAATAATTATGAGTTTCATATCTATAATCTAATCGAATTTGAATATCTTATTCAATACTACCTATTTTCCAAAAAACAAAATAATATAACAAAATAAGTATTTTTAAAAATACTATTTATTTTTCCTATGAAAATAGTTAGTGGGGTGTTCTTTATACAGGGTGTCCCGTGCAAAGGCGGTACTTGAGAAGCCACATGGGTGGGGGAGGGGGGAAAATTTTTTTGCATATACATTATACTTACAATTTTGCATACATATTCCATTTATTTTTTCCTATTGCTTGGTACATGAGATGTAATTATAAGTTCTATGAACTTTATACCACAACGGCATAACATAAAGATATAGGTATCAATAAAAAATTAAAACAGTTTTTTTTTTAAACTTAATTAGTTAATTAAAATTCAAACTACTAAAACGATTTTTAGTAAACTGTTTGCTCATTTATATTTTAGATTCTGAGCGAAGCGATGAATGTATTGATTTTATAATGATGTGTGTTTTTTTAAATTTTTTTTTTATTTTTGTGTCTGTCATCGCCTTTTAGGACAGTAAAAGTGCTTGGATTTTTTTCAATAGTAACTTTTCTGATAGGAAAGTGAATCTAGTTGGTACTTTGGGGGGTCAAAAGTAAAAATTTCCCAGTAATTTTCTAAAAAGCGCCGTGAAAAACAAAATAAAAATTAAGGAAAAACGGGAATTTTGACGCAAAATCTGTTTTCGAGAATATCCATTTTGGTTTTTGGTGTAACTCTAAAACAAATGAACGTACATGACATTTTCACTGGTTGTTTATATTTGCATTTTCTATACACGATAAAATTTTAAAAATATTTTGATTTGTTTTGAATTGTTTAGGAAAATTTTCAGTTTCCAATTTTATTAGTATTTTTTTCTATGGATGTCAATAAAACATTATTTGTTTGGTAAAAAAGCTTGAACATTTAATACAAGGCTTCTACTATATTGTTACTATGATATTTGAAAAATATTAAAAATCCTTAGTCACAGTTTTTATTTATAAGCATTTAAAGTTTAAATCTTGACAAAATACGGAAAAATCACGAAAATTAGCAAATTATTTTGAGTTGAGAATTCATAAAAAATTTTCTTCTTAAATCTAAGATTTGAAAATGTAATACAAGATTATCCATAAGTTTGTCTACCTTTATAAAAAAAAAAATGTCTACAAGAAAGTCAAATTAAATTTTTATGAGCGTTTGAAATTCATATTTTTACAACATTTGATATTCACTTGATTTCTCATGTAACGATTTTCTTATTTTGTTGTAATTAAAAAATATATGACTGTAGATACTTGAAATTTTCACTGAATGTTTATATTAGCATTTTCTATACACGATAAAATTTGTAAAATAATTTGACTCTTTTTAAGCTGTTTACGGACATTGTCAGTTTTCAATTTGTTTAGTTTTTTTTTTCTATAAATATCAATAAAACTTTATTTGTTGGGTAAAAAAGCGTGAAAATTTAATATAAGGCTCCTGATACATCGTTCTAATAGCAGTTGAAAAATATTGAAAATACATAGGCACAATTTTTTGACAAAATTTATCAAATTTATAATTTAATAATTATTTTGTAGTTAAAAATTTATAAAATGTTCAACTTTTATAGCTAAGGATTGAAAATTTAAAACAAGGCTCCACGTATATAGGTTATATATAAATTACTTTATTCACAATAATATCATCAAATATACTTAGTGATATCATAGGCTGACTGACCGTTTTCACTCAGAATCGTTTTTCTAATACAATGATATTATATCATTGAATTCAAATTTATTACCATCCATTATAGTAACCCACTTGTAACCTACTGTACAGCAGAGAGACATCCACTTACCCACCTTTTTAGTTTTTACTCGGCCCAAGGGACCACCCACCTATCGCCCCCCGTAAAACCATTACTGGTCACGTGAAGATATACCATTAACTGTAGAGGAGGCCACGCCGCCCAGATAAAAACCGGTTTTAATTTTTTTAAATTATTTCAAAAATACAAAATAAAAAATTTCTTAACTCTTTACTAAAAAATTTAATTAAACAATGAAATATAATATGTAGTCCTTATCTCAGTGAGTCTAAAGAAAAAAAAGATACGATATATATTTATTACCCCAGGAGATATTGTCATGGGTAAATTCATGCGGGACACTCTGTATATCAAAAAATAGTTTAGGAGCTCCACTCGTTCTATGAGCACACTCCTTTCTTAAAGAATTTAGCATTGTATGAGAGGTAGGTGTAGATAAAGATATAGGTTCAATGATTTTTGAAGAGCTCGTCCACTAGAGATTCTGATAAATCTGTTTGTTACAATGATATCGATGATAGTATTATAGTGTATTGTTTAAAAGTACCTAAAGTACCTAATTAGTAATTATATAATAAGTGTGATGCCCACTGCGCAAGGGTATAAGGTAGTAACATAATTTTACTCTACTCTGGCGTATTCAGCATTTTCGTAAGACTATATGTATATTATATTACTTATATATACTATACAGGGTGTATCTTATGTCATTGTATGCGGGGTTTTTTAACGATTATGGATCGATGACATGGAATTTCGTTAAAACGAAAAAAAACGTGTTTCTTTATTTTTAACAGGCAATTTTTATATAACAATTTCAAAATGTTTAAACACGCAGGTGTACCAATAGCAAAATCAACTTTATTTTTTCAAATGGCAACTACTAGGTATATTTTTGAATGGATTCTGGTAAAACTTTTTTTTCTGAAAATTATGATAGTCAAATCATCAGTTTTGGTTCGCATTTTTTCGTAAAATCTGCATTAATACTTTTAATTGAAATAATATTTTTTAAATAAGAGGGGTTATGAATTTTAACTCCTAAATTCATACTTTGCATGCGATACCTACTAATATAGTCCTACCAATAAGTATAACCTATATATGGTTCAAATTTCAAGTTTATCCCACTACGAGAAGAGCACTACAAAACATTGCACTTTTTTCATTACACAATTTTTTTTAACCCCCATACATACCTAAGACATTCGAATACCATTTACCAATTTACCATTATTACTTTAGCCACCTAATAAAGAATCCAAATTTATGATATTGTAAGAAAAGTAACCGTGAAGTAATTAATTACGATTACCTATAGGTAATAATAAATTAAAATAATAATATTGATTTTGATGATTGTATGTTAGAATAAAAATAATAAACTATGTTTGCCAACAATTTTGCTTATGTTTTTTTTTCTAGTGTCATTAGATTACCGATTAATTTACTTAAGTGTATAAAAAAGGTAGTTATAAGAAAAAAAAAAAAAGATCTTGTAAATTAAACCTATACCAATTAATGCAGATTTTACTAAACTTTAGAGGACTATAGTCAATAAACTAGCGAATCAAAATTGATAATTTGACTATCAAAATGTTCAGAAAAAAAAGCTTTACCATAATCCATTATAGTAGTTGCCATTTGAAAAATAAAGTTGATTTTGCTATTGGTACACCTGCGTGTTTAAAAATTTTGAAATTGTTATAAAAATATTGCCTGTTAAAAATAAAGAAACACGTCTTTTTTCGTCATCGATTCATAATTGTTAAAAAACCCCACGTACAATGACATATGATACACCCTGTATAAGTATGCATAACGCATATAACAACATAATATTACCATCTAGTTCAGAGATTTCCAGCCAGGATACCGCATGGATTGAGGGTGCTATATGAAGTTATTTAAAATATAATAAGGCAACCATAAATATTTTTCACTACCTACCTATGGAGGCATCTTAGCGCCTCCACATTCTTATTATATACTCTTAGAGTTGTGATTCGACATAAAAGGTTGTATACCTATTTAATGGTCTGATTTAATGATTTAAGGAATAAAAATCCTTGGGAAAAATGTGTGTACCACTAGTTTCTATGTTGGTTAAAAGTATAGTGATTAGTGAATAAAGAACCCTACTTATACGTTTTTAATTTTTAAATCAGTTTTCTTCTTTTATCACCACACAATTTTTATCACCATTTTATTTCGCTACCACAATATAACGTATACGGACTTCGAGCCTTTCTTTCAGCCGAATCGTTTACATGGTATAAGAACGCCTACCACCCCATTAATTTTATTTATAAATGTTTATTATTATTATTCACGGCCATCTATGGTATTTAATAAATTACACAGAGTATGCAATTGAAAAGATTATATTATATATAACGAAACACGCGCACGTATAATTAAAAAAATTGTCGACAGGGGACGATTATATACCTATATATGTATAATGATAATTCATATTCTTTAGAAATTCCGCTGGGCGAGTGAAACATGGATTTTATTTTATTATATATTTTATAAGTTATAGTGTCATTTTACTTATGCAGGTTACGGGGAATCTTAGAAACCAATTGTCTTAACAATTTTTCCATTTCTCAAGAAATATTTGTTATTTTATTACGAATGCTAATATCTAAATACCTACGCATAACCTGTATTTTGGTTAAATGTTCAACTTGTATGTAACATTGTAACGTGTTCTTGATATTTTATTTCCAGATTATTAAATATAGGTATTAGGTGAAACCACTAAAAAATGCGCGTTATGAATTACCCTCGTGAATCAGAAACATCTACATCACGTGATACACCTATAACTATTACAAGAAAACAATATATTAAAAAATTAAATTAAATTACATAGCAAGTTTCGACAACTATGCTATTGAAATCCTCTCATAAGTCTCAACAAAAGTTGCTGGTGTGACTTATTAAATTGAGTTAATATTTGGACGGTTCTTAAGAGAAAGGGCTTAAGTCATTTTTGGACATTTTCAGTTTATACATTAATTCTGTATAAAATTTCATGCCGCTCTGATTGGTACCACTGTAGATGTCATGTGGGATTTGGTTTACGAGATAAAATAGAATGCGTATGGTAATAAGTCATCATACAGAATTTTTTTTTTATGAGAAAATAAGGCCTAAGTCACTAATATTATAACTTATTTTAATGACAAAGGGCATAAAATTACACGCAATAGGTCTAAGTCATGATGCGAAAGGGCTCAAGTCAAACAATTTTTGACTAAAGCCCTTTCTCTTAAAAACCGTCCATTTTATCACAGATAAATCATAAATGTGTCGGCGTAATCTGTGGTAAATTATTTGGAGGGGGGCAGTCTGTAGTAAAACTTAAAATCTATAAATTAAAAGATACTATTTCCTCCTCAGTTAAATAACTGAGAGGGCAGTTGTCCCCTTTGCCACGGCCACCTTCCAAATTACGCCCATGTGTGTCGCTGATAATAGTGACTTCTTCTATTCCCACGATGAACAGTTTTAGGACAGTAAAAATGCTTAGATTTTCTTCAACAGTATCTTTTCTGATAGAAAAGTGAATCTAGTTGATACTTTGGGGAGGTCAAAAGTAAATATTTCCAAGTAATTTTCAAAAGCATCGTGAAAAACTAAACTTAAGGAAAAACGGTAATTTTTATGCACAACTTGTTTTTGAGAAAATCGATGGTTTTTGGTGCAACTCTAAAACAAATTACTGTTGGTTCATGAAATTTTGATTGAATGTTTATATTAGCATTTTCTATACACCATAAAATTTTCCAAATATTTTGATTTATTTGAGCTGTTTACGGACATTTTCAGTTTCCATTTTTTTTAGTTTTTTTTCTATAAATATTAATACAATTTTATTAGTTCGTTAAAAAAATTAAAACTCATGGCCACATTTTTTTATAAGCATTTAAAGTTCAAATATTGACAAAATACGTAAAAATGACGAACATTTGTAAATTATTTTGAGTAATTTTCTTTTTAAATCTAAGATTTGAAAATGTAATATAAGATTCCTCTTAAGTTTGTCTACCTTTATCAAAAAAAAAAAAAATGTTTACAAGAAAGTCAAATTAAATTTTTATGAGCGTTTGAAATTCATATTTTTACAACATTTGATATTCATCGATTTCTTATGTAACGATTTTCTTATTTTGTTGTAATTCAAAAACGAATGACTGTAGATACTTGAAAATTTCACTGAATGTTTACATAAGCATTTTATATACACCGTACAATTTTGAAAATTATTTAACTCAAATTTTAATTTTTTTAGTTTTTTTTTCTATAAATACCGATAAAATTTTATTTGTTGGGCCAAAAAGCGTGAAAAAGTAATACAAGGCTCCAGATATATCGTTACAATAGCAATTGAAAAATATTTAAAATACATAAGCACAAATTTTTTTTATAAGCATTTAAAGTTTGAATTTTGACAAATTTTATGAAATTTAAAATTTAATAAATATTTTGTAGTTAAAAATGTAAAAAATCTTCAAATTTTATAGCTAAGGATTGAAAATTTAAAACAAGGTTCCACGTAAATACGTATATATAAATTATTTGATTCGTAATAATATCATCAAATATACTTAGGAATATCGATATACCATAGCTAGGCTGACCGACCGTTTTCGCTCAGAATCGTTTTTCTTATACAATGATATTATATCATTGAATTAAAATTTAACACTATCCATTACAGTGACTCAGTTGTAACCTCCTGTACAGCAGAGCGACACCCACTTTCCCACTTTTTTATTTTGTGTTTTTTGGTATGCTTCATAAAATTATCATAAGATGGACAGACTAATTTCATACCTGATTACTAATAATCAATATTTAATTTTCGATCACGACGTACAGAAGATAGATAATTATTATATAATGTACGATGTAAGTAATATTTCTGTAACATTTTCATAGGAGCAAATCCTTTAAAATTTTTTGGGGGGGGGCTAACATTTTTGACATCAATCAATGTGAGAAAACATTTTTGGGGGGCTAATGGGATATTTGGGGTTTTCCGACTTCATCTATGAACATTTTTCCTCTTAACATTTACCTAAGTAGAAGTGTTTATATTGCACTTTCTTCTATAGTTTTAAATTTAAATTTGTTTTTTATTTTTATTTTTCATTAAAATGAAATATTTTGTGAAAAATAATATTAAATAGGTATGTAATTAAATATTTTTCATCAATAATTACATTTTTAATAGAATTAAGGACTAGACAATTTGTTTTTTTTTTCGGGATATGGGCTATCTCCTATGGTATTTTTAGAACGTGTCGTCAGGGACACGGGTCAAAATTTAATTAAAAACAAACGAAAAAAATTGCATTTCCGTCTTTTTGACAATAATAATAATAATAATAATAATGCGTGTGCGTTCTGCGTAGGTACCTATATCCTATATATATATACATGGGCACCGTACGGTAAACATTGGGATTTATGTTTTCCGACGTGACGCCGTGGGCGGAGGGATGAGGCCGAAGGGATGGTTCGGTCGGTGGCTCGCTCTGCTCTGTTGTCGGTCCGATCACCACGAGGTTAAAGCCGGTGTTGCCCGCGGTCTGCGATCAGTTCCCGCGCTGCCGCAGACACCGACTCACGAACGTTGCCGTTAATTCGCTCGTTCGTCGTATCCGCAAGTCGTGCGCGTCGTGTGCCCGGCTGTTTCTGACGGCAAGATTTACGCGAATACTCATCGGTCGTCCAATAGACGATTTACCACGCGACGGACGAATGAGAGATATCGGCCGGACAACAGCAATAATTTATTGATGACCTACTGCACGACACGACTTTTTTTGCCGACCTTAGACATTGTCGTTGTTGTAGATTAAATCGTTGTTTCTATCATTCGAATCGTTCGGCGACCGACGACGGTTCGTCGCGAAAATTATCGCATCAAAGTGAGTAATCAAAAGAACAACCCCTCTATGTAAACGAACCTCATCCATCCTCGCAGGACCCTTAACATGTATAACTCCGATTATTTAAGACACGCGTAAATAGGTGTACGCATAATAACAATATTACGATGGTTAGGTATTGGAAACGTGTTACACAACACCTTTCACGTTCCAATGCATCTTGTCAACTACGGTGACGTATCGTTATAAACTCAAATCAGTAAAATGCACTCACATGATTACATATAGGTATTAGGTACCCTAGGATAGCACAAAAAGATCCATGTTTTGGATCGAATATGTTTATGAGAATCGTACGACTAAATATTACAAGACGGGTTATTTATTATTCAACTTTTAACTGTTGTTCGAAATTAGTATAATAATAATCAATTTAGAATGCATTTTTTATGTTAATTGCTAATTAGTAACTACATTAAACTTCATGCTCGTGATGTTTTATAATTTGAAAAATGTTAACATTTTAAATTCCTATTTGATAATGGGATCATATTGTGTTTAATAATATTATTTTTATGGAAATTATTTTAGCATAATTAAAACAATGTAATTATTTGAATGATTCATATACTTTTTTTGTATAAAAATTGTGTTAGTAAATTATTTTTGTCTAGGTATAATTTAAATTTAATAATAATTAACTATAAATATTTAATAAAATTAAACATATTTGTATATTATAATTATATTGTTATTATTAATACAGTAGCCGGTATTTCGTCCAAATTTGAACATAAAATTACTATAAAAATTTTTTTTATTAGTTTTAGATTTTTTGGTTACATATCTACTTACGGGGAACCTCGTTTTAATTATCAATTCTTAGCTTTAATATTTGAACATTTTATACATTTTTAACCACAAAATCATTTTTCAATTTTTAATTTTTGATAAATGTCGTTAAAAATCAAAATTTAATTGCATATAAAAAAAAATTGTGCTTACCTAAGTATTTTTAATATTTTGCAACTGATATTGTAACAATATATCAGTAGCCTAGTATTAAATGTTTAAGGTTTTTGACCCAACGAATAAAATTTTATTGACATTTATAGAAAAAAATTGAAAATTGAAAATGTCCGTAAACACCTCAAAATATTTTTGACCCTCCTAAGTACCAATTAGATTCACTTTCCGATCAGAAAAGATGCTGTTGAAGAAAATTCAATAATTTTTACACTGTCTTAAAAAGTGATGACAGACACAAATAAAAAAAAAAAATACTGATCATTGTAAAACCAATTCATTTATAGCTCCGTTCAGAATCTAAAAATGTTTTATAACATTATAATTTATGGCGCTATTTAAATATTTAATTAAGTTATTACATTTTATTTTTTAAATCAATTATAGGTAAAAATAACCATTTGGGTGTCTATATCTTCTACTTTTTGTTAGGTGCCTATGTAAAACCTAAAAATAAAATTGGTTCATAAATTATGTTAAACCATTTTAAAAATTATGTAGCTTATTCTACAAACAGCTGATATTATGTTATAATATATTGTACAAATGAGAATATTATAGTTTATTTTATATTCTTATAATCTTGAACATAATATTATTACTATACTTACTTACATATAATTATGAACTATAAGTATTAAAACAAAATTGTATACTAGGTATAGGTATATATTATAAAGTATAATAATATAACACTTTTACTATTTTAAATTTATAAGTAACAACTTTGTAACAAGATTTTTAATTATACTAAATACAGATATATCATATTATATGCATCAGTATTTATAAACGTATAAATATTTTAACAAATTCTTGAGAGAAATGACAAAATATTTAGAAATTTTTATTTGGTGAAAATATATATTTTGATTGACCACGCGTTAAAAAAAACGGAGTTGAGAAAATTTATCATTGACCTCTGGGAAACATGAAACTTTTCATGCAAGAGTTAAGTGCCAAAGTTCTACGATTTCTACATAAACACGTCATACAAACACATCATTTTATCTACCGATGTGTATAGTGAGCAAAAATATATTTGTTGCTGACAAATATTTACCAACTTTGATTTATATTAAATTCAAAAAGTTTAAGATGATGTTTTTAAGATATATTTTTAAGAACATGCATTTATCGGAGAAAAATAGACATGAAAAAGTTTGAAAAGTTGAAACGTTTTAAAATTTTATACGTAGGTAAACAAACATAAATATAAGGTTTGTAATGCAGTGAATTAGTAATTAGTAATTAGACCTTTAATTGTGATATTTTTTTGCTCAATAGTTAACACTTCAATTTATTGTCTCTGTATCGTGGAGATCGTATAATATTCGTATGTGTAATTTCAATGAAAACAGTAAAATGTTTGGGAACATATTATACACACGACACATACGAACCCCGACACCCCCAAACCATATTGTATATAATATATCTTTATACTTGCTCAACGATATATTCGGAAAAATATGGTAAACATCGTATTTAAGGGGCCCAGTGCCAGTTTTTCAAATTTTCCGCAATTCTATACAATTTGAAAATTAAATTTTATATTTTAGTTGCCATCTTAATTATAATACTTTTTCACAAATCTACTGCCCGATACCTATTTATGGATGGGGGGGGGGGGGATATTATATCGAAAAAAAATATTTCACGGTAATAATTCTCAAACATTGTAGAATTGTTGGATTTTGATAACTATTTTTTTATCTAAAAGAAAAAAATTTCCTACAGGCCACATTGAACTCCAATTTTTTATTTTATTTCACATAGTGATATACTATAATTTCTAAAAACAAAACGCCTAAAATTGTATTATTTTTGTATTTTGAAAACACATTATAAAGTTTGAGTTTAAAATTAAACGGAGTTCGATGCGGTCTGTAAAATATTACCTTCTATTAGTAAAAAAATATTATCAAATTTGGTTAATTCTACAAAATAGGATCATTATTGCCGTAGAGCGTATTTTTGTGTACAAAATTACAATGACACCTTAATAATATATTGTATGCTAACTCTATTAATAAGCTCAAAACTTTAGTATCTACAATGGCATATTTCTCTAAAGCGTGCCGTTGAGTTGTTGAGTGTTTACCTACTATTTATCCAGTAGTAACACGAACTTAAATTGCAGCATTTTTATATATTACTTTAAGCAAGTTCATTAATTATCAACAGTTTCTCCAAGTGTAATGAAAAACTTATAGGAAAACAACTATCAACATATTGTAAAAATATTATTCTATTGATATGTTTATTATAAACGTGAGGCAATACAACTTTTCGACTCCCATATTATGCTCATGCTTCTATAATTTCTAAAACATAGGTAACATTTCTTAATTTCAAAAAGTTTATCAGTACATTTTACAAGTACTGAGTATTGGTTAAAGAAAAATAAGAATATGTTAAACTATTTTGTTAGATCCATAGTTTAAAAACGATCTTGTCAAGTGCCACTAGTGGGTGCCTTCTTACTCAGGTATTATTGTTACTCTCATCAAATATGCTAATTGTGCATAATTTGTACAGATTGTATATATTATTGTGTAAAATAATTAAAAAAAAAAAAAAACGATCTTGCTAATCGATTACGATAATAACGATAAATATAATTTGTGAATTGTATGTTAAATTCTTCTTTAAGATAACATTGACAGTTTGTTGAATCTTAACAAATTTATAAAATGTTTTAAATTAGTAATTCATTATTATGTTTTTAACCTAAAATACAGTTATCATACACAAATACATACCAATAAGCCGTATGGGGACAATGTACCTATAGATTTTTAAATATTTTATTTTATTTTCTGTCATTACTGTCTATAAAAGTGTTATTTAAAACTTTTCAGATATTCTCTAGGGGAATTTAAAATGTGTTTTTTGATGAAAACTTCAAAATCTGTTTTCAGTGATAAAAATTACACTTCACGGAGGCTTCGTCTAGCTTGACCGCAGGGATCAGAATGTACGTTGTAGTAACTTTTGGTTTTTTAAAACTTGGAGTTTAGTCAAGTTTACTAAATCCATAATAGTATATTATATTTATATTTTTTTTATTATGATAATAATAACAATGTTTGTTTAACAAATGAAAAAATGTATATAGAATATAAATTAGAGAATTAACACCTCAAAAAGCTAAACATATCAACAAAATAAAGTTCCATATATAATATACGTAGGACATTATAATAAAACATAAAATAATGATAAATGAATAGATACATATATTTAAAATGTATTTATCGTAATTACATTGTTTGGATAATTTAAAATGTTATATGTAAAGTATATAATATTTATATAATTATATCACATAAATTAAATTTTGATAAATTGTCAGTATCAATAATTTGATATTAATTATATCATCATTTATAAGCAAACTTAATAAATAAAAAAGTGCTTAACTGTACTTAAGTAATAACTAAACTGCTAATTAGTTATTTGTAAATATTCTTAAATAATTTTTTTTAATCAATTACTTTGGGAAAAAATACTAACCACTTCTGATGAAATTTACCCCTTGTGTTTATTTATTATTAGAGTTCGCGTTTTATTTAAGGTTAATGAATGTTGTCCATAAAGTTAATAGTTGTTGGTGGTTGATTTAGAAACGTAAAATCAGACCTTCAAATATTAATTTAGGGTGTTTTTTTATTACCTACCTAACAATAAAGTTTTAAATTTGTTTTTAATAATGGCTTGAGTAAATAATAATAATAAAAAATAAAAAATTAAGTTTAATTAGTTTAATATATACTGTATAGATAAATACTAAAATACACACAAAACAAAATAAAGTTACCTAGAGTTATTCCTTGAAATCGAATATGTTTCACATTTATTTCCAATATCTATAATTAATCTGTTATGCTAACTATGTACATAATATATTATTTATTTATACAGCATGATTACTATATTTTTTTCATACACAATAATTTGAAAACTTTTCCATTTTTTTTTTGTTTATGTTTATAAATTAAATACAAATAATAATAAATACTTATATTAAAATAATTTTCCGGTACGTAAAGTAGTTTAAAAGCATTAAAAATATTTTATATAATTTCTTAGATATTTTTCTTGTTTGAGTATTATGTTTATGCACTAAGTCTAAAATTATTATGAAAATGCCATTACCAAATTGACATGATATAACTACTCTTTGGCATGAACTATTGAGTGGGTCTAATTTCCCGTCAATTTGGAAAGTATCAATTTATCGGAAGGGCTCCTAATGCTCATTTCATATTGGGGTCTTATAGTTCACATACAAAAGAAGGAGAACGCACACCCACGGTCGACTTATATTTGATCAGAATTTTTATTTCTCTAGAGACCACGTATATAACTCTCCCTTTTCTTTTACCCTTCCCTAATTTCTTTGCAGCCCTAGTGAATATCCACTGGGAAAAACACACGGCAATGGTTCTTCCATTAATTTGCCCTCGACATCTCTAGTATATATACACAGCAACGCCGCAAAATACTAGTAAAACTTTGATTACCGGCCCTAAAGTGTTTTTTCTCTTGTACCCGTTTCTTTTTCTCTTTACTTTCCGACAATAAGCTTCCGAGGCTTTATGGTTTGGTTACAATGTTTCTAAGTTAATTAAACATTTCATGCTGATGCTACAACTCATACCACGTCATTTTAGCATTTTATCATTCATAGTTATTACGTATTACAGTTATAAAATCTTAAATCTTTTTATACAAAAAGTGATTTCTTCAAAACTGTGAGTTAATTATATTGGTGCGTCTATAACCGTATTAATAATACGATAAAATCGAATGTGAAAATTATATAGATTGTAAATTAATTTTACTAAAAAAAAGGTAAGCAGCAATCATTCATTTTCTAAAGAGTGAAATTGTCTACATATAATCTCGGAAATTTACAAATACATTCAAATAATGTACTACCCATCATCAACATTTGATTTTTAATTTGTATTTTAAATTATGTTAACATTATAAATATTTGAATTATTGTTTACAAATTTTATTTTTCACGAAGGTGCAACGTAATTAAGATGTTTAAGGGATTCAAGTAGGTACTCAATACAGATAATTTGATCGATATTTATTAAAAATTAAATTAAATATATATACTTAGTAAAAAAATTATAGTTTTAATATTTTTTTGAAGGGGCCAGAAATAAACCAAAATATAATCTGATATATTTAGTATAAATAATATTACTATTTATAGTATTATATATTTTTATTGAAAAAGTTGTGAAGTATAAAATTAAAAAATTGAGACATATAAACATAAAATAGAACATAAAGATGGTCAAAATGCTGAAATTACGGACCTAAAAAATAACACCCAATCAAAAACACACGACATAATTTGTAATAAGTAATAACGATTAAACAGTCTGTTATTGATTGGATAAAAATTAAAATACTGACTCGACATATAACCAGAACAAAATAAATATATATAAAAAGAATATAGATTTATTGAAGTGTATTATCATTATTATTATTATTATTATTATTATTATTATACTAATACAAAATTACAAACATATTTTTTTAAATAAATATTCAATTTTCCAGGGCTGGAAATATTGTTCTAGATTCGCCGAAAATTTCGATTACCGAGATACGTTTTTTCGGTAATTTATTATTATAACATCGTTAAACAGGCAACACCGTTCAACCGTTGATACCAGTAGTAAAATTTTAAATACTTGTCGCGTCTTTTTTATTATGAGAGCTCGCTATTAGGATATATAATATGTTATATATATATTTATATTAATGCTGTATAGTATATATGTATAGTCTATGGATGTATTAATATTAAACGACATGTTTGATTCAGTGGGGTAAATATTATGATATATTTTTTTGAATGCGTCATCAGACTTGCTTACTCAAAGTATATATTGTTAAAAATTGCAACACCCTAATGGTCGTATTATACATAATATAGTAAAGTAGGTTGTATAGTTTTGTAATGACAGACAACGTGTAATATTAGGGGAAAACTATTATATATTATATATTATTGCGTCAAATTGAATTCAGCATGAAGTGTATTGATTTAAAATATTCAAAATCAAAGCCTAGTCAAGTCAATAGGAAGTGTCACTACTGGGTGGGTTCTTTCAATAATCTCCAAGACTAAGTAATTATTAATATGTCCATAAAAGTAGGTAGGTACCTATTGCAATTTGCAATACAAAATATTCTTAATATGTCATCATACATTATATACATACTGTTACAATTTTAGATATATACTAATTGTGTATAGCGTACTTATACTGTATAGTTTATTTACCTATAAATATTATTAATGTATCATACATTTTTATATAAATCTATTAATATTTTCTGAAAAGTAAGACCCGTGTTGAAAGAGAAAACAGTGCTTACAATATAAACAACACGTTATAATTATATATAAAGTTTATTGCGCATACTTTAAAACACACAAAACACCTATTACTCAATTAAAATTAGTAAAATTGAGTAGTCTATAGATAATTCGTCATAAATAATAGAATGTACGTACTTAACAACAAAAGTTTAAATTAAAAGTTTTGGTTATCTTATAAGTTTACTCATGTTTTTTGCATCAATCGATAATTCTTTAAAAGGGTATCTATGTAAAACTTGATATTTCACAATTAAAAACTATCAGTTATTATTTGTAATTCAAAACTATCAGCTATTATTTATAATTCAAAACTATATATTGTATTATTCTTTTAACTTTAAAACGGTTATTTATATCTAAAAGTATTTAATTTGAATCATCTAAGGTTCGAGTCGAAATTTACTTAATCTAAATATCTTTGAACACAAGTTTTATAATACGTAAATAAAACACAAAAAGTTAGGAATTAATTAGAAATGTATAAAATATATGTGTTTCTAGAACGTTTTGGCACTGGAGCTTACGACTAACTTCCAATTTTAAACTTTGACTTGTACGAATAATGATTCTTTTTGATTACCGACCTATTAGCAATACAAGTATAATATAGTACATATAAGTAACAAAAATCAACGGAAGTTAAAATATTATATTTAATTAAATGTACCTGTTTGGCCCGCTAATTAATATGATATAGTCATTCATTGGTTGGTTGATTATTAGGTACACATTTAATTAAAACTATTGTATTATTTAAAAAATAAATAAACAATTTTTGTACGAGTGAAATAAGAGCGTATATTTAAGTACCAAGTGACGCGTAAGCCATTCCACCATATAATAATACTATAGGTGCCTACCTAATCAATTTCTATTCATATATAACATTTATGAAATCGATAGACCGACCGGTATATTATAGAGATATTCTCACTGAAAATACGAGTGTTTTGTTATGAAAAAAAGTTATGATAATATTCTAATATAGTTATTGTTATTGTTGTAGTGAGGGGAGTTGCACATAACGCCGGATTGGCTTAGTGTGTGTAATAATAAGCAACAATTCATTGCAATGCGTCTAGTTGCAGCAGAGACAAATTGCAAACATTTTTGACCCCGTTAGTCAGCTGGGGTTCATGGGCCATTAAAATACGCGAAAGTGTCGTGCATGTGTCCCTTATTAACGGTACATTAACCACAGCATAATGCCGGCCACCATCCATCGTTTGGAAACAGGAAAAAAAATATAATCGTTGATTTTGAATGCATAAATTGTTGAGTCTTGTTCTATTCTATTATTGTGGAAAAAAAAATTGCCCTATTACATAAACCAGGAGCGGCGGTGGCATTAAAGGTCTTTTAATGCGGAAAAATGGTCCGATATTTTTATATTATTATACGCACGGTAACAATGAATGTTTCGTTAAGAGGATTAACTGTAACAAAAACGGTGGTTATGGTTTTGGTTTTCTGAGGTTATCATACTACCCTTTTGTTCGGGCCGCTTTTAATCCGGCTATATCTGAGCGTACTTAGGATTCTGTAACACATACAGCCTATACAGACATTGTCTCTCTCTATATATATGCACCTACGTTTATTCATAATTATTATTGGTTTTGTTATGTATGTAAACTACAGTATGGTTGATACAAACAAATACGCGTGAACCGGGGGGGGGGGGGGGGATGTGCTCTTTATGCGCAAGTAAATACCTACTCAAAATTAAAAAATAAAATAAAAATATATACCCGGCTGCTTTTATAGGAGGAAAAAAAATTGTGATTATTATTACTCGAGTTGTAATTATTTCCAGAGCGCTTACGTTTGTTATTTCTTTACTCGTGTATATTGGATGTCGTTAATAAAAATGTTTTAAAATTTCCTATACCGCTGCCAGCTGGCTTTACAAATTCCACCGGGAACACACCGCGGCATGACTTATAATTAAACTTAATGAACTACAAAAAAAAAAAAATATTAAAATTAACGCCCATTAATTATTAAAAGTCCGATTCTCTATACACGGATCATGTAATTCGTATAGATTGGTACCCTGCACGATATGAATGATGCGCAAGAACAAAGCGCAACATGTTGCGTTTAAACAAAATTAGAAAAACAAGGCCGGCGATGACAGCATATTTTTGGCCTTAGGAAAAAAATGATTTCGGTTTCGTTTCTTCTATGGAAAATATACCCGATAAACCAGCAACATGTTTATTAAAATTATTATACGTTAAAGAAAGCAGTGGATTATAATCCATATTATAATATGTGTTCAATAAATTGCAAACAATATTTAACTACCCAGATTTATTGATTTATTTTTTGCATATAATAAAATATTATGTGGTACTATAAATTGATTGAAAATTGATAACAGTCTGTCCTTTACTGCTTTAGAAAGGTCATTTTTTAAATTGAGTCCTGTTACCTTTTTTTCGAGATACACTGTGACCCTAAAGGCGGGTTGCTTTCTAACATGTATAACCCTACCCATACCGTAGTCTTGTAATTGATTTAAACGTATTTATATTTCAAATTAAAATACCATTTGCGGCATAACTGAATGATCACATTTTCGAAGAAAATCTATTTTAAAAATAAATCTGATGTTTAATTTTAATCTTAAAGTTATATCATAATGATACTTTGAATTATATATTATTATATAATTGTATTTATACTAACGCTAAAACAGTTTTACTTGAATATGTTGGAGAATATGTTTAATTTAATTTAATAGTTGGAGAAGTTATTTAATCGAAATACACATAATTACTAAAATTCAATTTGAATGGGCTACAGGTACATATTTCTAATGTACTATGCATGGAAACTTTTTTTTATACATTTATATGACAAATGTTAAAATATGATGCAACCGTTTTGTTTTAGTGTTATTGAAAATATTTTCCATATGTCATCAAAATAAAATCCACTATATTTTTTCTAAATAATAACATCAATAATAATAATACGTATAATACCAAAACAATATTAAGTCAAATATAGGTGTATTAATTTTAGCAGATGCTGTCAATGTTTTTATTTTAATGTCAATTGTATAGTTACGCAAAAATTAAAACGTTACGTTAAATCTGCTATAAATTGAATTACGACGACAGACTTACATTTTAAAAGTAATACTATTTCAAAGGTACTAGAAATAATAGATTACTCGCAGAGACGTTTTAAAATGTGGCAGTATTGATCTCAACGGAGCGCTAAAATCTAATACTGAAAGAACGTCGCAATGTTATTACGCAGACTATGATTGGCCTAGATAGATTATGGCATTCTTGCGTTATGTAGATAAAACAATCTGGTACCCTCGACTAAATACATCCAACTTTTGAGTTATGACGGTATATTGTACCAAGGGAAGCAAATATGTTTGCACATTTTTTAATAAAAGTATATATGCTTATACCTGTTTTATGTAAAAATGTCGAATTAAAATATTCATCATAAACATCTGGCCCCATGCAACTATATATAAGTAGTGCTCGTTATTATTTTCGATTTAAGACACGGTGCTTAATGATTTGTTCGACAGTTTTCATTTTCCATTTTTGTTAAATATTTCAATATTATATAGAGAAATGCGTGTCAATAAAGACTTATATTGTAGGGTTGAAGTGGTGATACTCAATAGTTATCTTATATATGAAACACGGCAGTGACTTTCTGTGATTGTTCAGTTCTATAATTATAGCTATACCTATTCTAATACAGCGATTATGTGGGATTTTATAAAATTACGACATACCATTTTATTAGGAGGATTTCTCAATAAAACCGTGTAGTTAAGTCGTAATATATGAGTAAATGCATAATAATAATTATTATTTTTAAACCTTTGCTCTAAATTAAATAGGCATTGTTATAATATAGTTTTTGTTATACACCTCGGTGCAGTGTTTTATGGTAGAAATGTAGTATCGTTGTCATCTCCCGCGACTCTTCGTGGTTAACGCGTTTTAATAGTCATAATAATATCGTAATGGCAGTGTTGTGACAACGAAACCGACCCAAATTAGAAATGGAATTTACTGTTTTTAAAAATATATAATAAATCACGTATGTTTACCACTCTCCCCGCCATTGGTAGCGTTTCCTGGTGCACTGTTATTTTAAATCTGTACACTCCCGGACTTGGATTTACAATATATTATGTGACACTCGTTTGAAAAAATGTGTTATTGTAAAATATTGCACGGTGCCCCACAAAAAAAAAAGTAATAATAATAATTTCACGCGTTACGAATCACACATAGGGGAACATCTGTCGCGGACGCCACCCCTTTCATTTTTCCGAAAAGCGCAACACAAGTTCTGAGGTCTGAAATTGACTCTCGCCAACAGACCGTGATTCATATTTTCGTTTGATCGGTTTCATTAATGGTTTTATAAAGAAATCGTTCATTACTTTTCCGTTTTTGAAGTTTTTTTTTTTTGGTTAAAGAAAGCTTTTATTTTATTATATTAATCGGAATTAAAATTATATTTATTCTCATCGTAAAAACATAAATTAACGTATACAAATTTTAATATTTTACGTCGAATAAATAGACAAATATTTGTGAGTGCAATGGATTTATTTTTAAAATGTGTGTTTTACATACCAGTTGCCATATAATAAATAAATGTGTAACAGTCTTACTCTGAGTAAAATCTATGAATAGTAAACATTTATTTTTTGTTAAATTTAAACAAATAAGTGTTAAATAGTATACATATTGATAGATTTTTTTTGTTAAATTAACAAGTGATTTCTGAATAAAAGCAATTTTGTAAAATCAATATTTCTATCTTGTTATATTCAAAACTACAAATGCAGGAACTCTAGATATTGTCACAATTAGACGCACAAGGATTGTCAAAACAATGTAAATAAACAAAATAGATAATAATTCATGCTATAGGTAGTTATTTATTTCAAAGAAATATGATATTTGATTAGTAATGGGTTCATGATCCATCGTTATAATGATTAGGGTTTGTTTTGTCGAATAATTTAAATGACAATATTATTTAGATGGTTTTGGCAACTGGTTATAATTTAAATAATTTGCATAATCAAATATTCCAAGTTATCAATTATTTCTCATGTAAGCCATTGCATTTGATTTTATAAACCAAATGTGAATATTGTAAGTTTGTTGTTTTATATATTTTATAGGTTAATCCTATTTGAAAAAATTGAATTTATTAATGGTGTCCTCCAAAATGTATTATTTTTGCTTGTTGATTTTACATTTAAAAGATTTGGATAATTCAATATATTATCCCCCAAAAATTGATTTGGTTCTATACTTTTTCATTGTTTCTGAAATTATTTATTGTCATGTTTTCTAAATTTTAAACGAATAATTTTGCTGATATAATTATTAATAATGGATATTTTTTCAACCATCGCAATAAATGTATCTTACAAGAAATAGCATCTTTATGAAATATTACTTTGGAGGAATGCTTTAAATTTATTTCTTGACATAAACTGATCGACACTATTCTCCTTTTTACTGCCGAAAAGATTAATCGCAACGCTGTGCGATTCTGTGTGGTTTAACAGAAATTTTTGACAATACGTAGAGAATGATTTTATTAATTGAGAGTGATATTCAATTTTTAGATCCCAAGTAGGAACTATCAATAAATATAATGTATTATTATATTATTATACTATGAAATAGTCAGGAATACTATTCTATCCTCTAATATATAAAAAAGAAAAATTTTTTGTTTGTTCGTGGTAATCTCTGAATCTACATAATCGATTTTAATAATTTTTTACTATCAGAAAGCTACATTATCCCAAAGATCTATAGGATATATTTCAATATTTGATAATTGACTCTTAAGATAAGATAAATCCACGAGAATATGTCGCAGGAAGTTTTGAACATCACTACGCCATGTATTAAACTACGAATTGAACACTAATTTTGAATCATATAGAGTTGGTATTTTTAATAGGCAACGAAATGCACGGGATCAGTTAGTAAATAATAAATATATTACATTTTATATCATTCGTGTGAGTAGTGTAAATTTGGTTGAAGTATAAATAATATTTTTAAATACCCTTAGGTAGTAAAAATTAAAAATTAAAAATAAACAAAACAGAAATATAATGTATACTAATGATATCTTAGCTTTACGGAATCTTTTTTTCTTCTCAAATTAAGGAGCGGTTAGTACTGGCAAGTTTATCTTAAAAATATAGAGTTAATTCTACTATCTGCAGTATAGTAAGTACTATTATTATTCTTTTGTTTTATTTAAAAATACATTAAGTACTTTAGCCAACAACTAGGTTATTAGCCAATACAATTTCACACATTAAACATGTGTATTCCGCAATTTGTACGTAATTCTAGAGTCACTGAAGAGAGTGTATAGTTTCTTTTGATTTTTTGTCAGCTTCTCCGATTAACTTTATGTCGACCTACCCAGGAATCTATGAAAGAGATTTTAATTATATGGCTGATAATTAGTTGTGATGTGTTGATGTTGTGTATGCTAATTAAAGTGATTAAGCAGTGTAGTAAGGTATTATTATGTACTATTATGTATATATCAGATTTTAAGTACCTAAAATGGAACTAAACAATTTAGATTTGATTTGTTTTATATTTATATTAGATAGGTCAGAAGTAGATATACAGTTATTTACTAAGTTATTTGAAATAGGTTTTTTTAAATATAAAGATCGTCATACATTTTACTGATAGTGGTTTAAAAAAAAAATTGAATAATATACGAACAATTTTTTTGAATAAATTCATATTTTTACAAAATTGGGTATTTAATCAAAAACTAACGACTAAGTAGGTAATTTTTTTGTTTGGATTTAATAAAATACCGTTTTAAATCATTTCAAATCAAAAATGCAGTTGCAAATGTTATAACGTGAATGTGTTAACGTTATAATAAATTAACGTATTCCGCTTTCCTTACCCTAAGTATTTAATAATATAATAGTTTAAACACACTGTAGTTTACCATACCTAATTGTACAAGAACTGTAGAAAAATGTGTCGCGTCGTATACTTACCTAGTACCTAAACAATATTTAATATTTATTTTATATTAGATTCAGCAATATGTGTGGTCTTTGTTTATTTATTTAACTAAATGCATAACTTTGAACTTTGAAGTATATGCATAATTTGAAAAAATGCTGCGTTCAAGTTTTATATTAAAACCATTCGTTACAAATACTTATAACATTGGTGATTTTTATTAGCCATTTACCAGTGGCGCGGTATTTTGTTGTTAAATGTTTTTTTTACAAATTCACAGATTTCAGCTTGTATTTTCTTTAAAAATTATATTCTGAATTCAAAAAACTTTGATTTTACACTAAATTAGATGCCATAACTGTTTTAATAAAATATATACCTATTTTAAATTTTTACTCTAACGAAATGTATATTGTTTATTCAGTTGTTTGAGGTCAGCACTCAAACTATTAAAATAGATTTTTTTAATGACTATCATCAATATAAAATATATACACACAGTTAGGTACTTAGGGGAATACAAGGATAAACCGATTGATTAAGTAAATCATAATTCTTAAAATAGTTTCAAATTAAATTATATGATTATTATATTTTTATTGAGTTTTATGATACTTATAATAGTTAATAGCAATGTTATGTAGTTTGTTAATATTATCATTTTGAAAATAATGTTATTAAAAAGGACTAATATTATTGTATTTTCTTTGATAATAGTGCCAAGCCAAATTAAAGTACGAACAAATATAATTTTGTATTTATTTTATGTAGGTACATATACCTATTGTTTAACAATTTACCGAATTGATTTTACAAGTTAAAGATAACATTTTATTAAAAGTGAAATCAAGAATAATTAATGTAATCTTTTAAATCGAAATGTTCATAAAATATTTCAGTCCTATCATTTAATTGATTGCATTTTTTAGCACTTTGTATATAATATTGAAAAAGAAAATCAAACCATTTGCTAATGATTATTACTTGGGATTGAAAGTATTGACTTTGAAGAAGTATCTAAGGCTCTTTAAAAAGCTCTCTATAAAGCTAGAAAACGTAAGAACATAACAGTTTTGATTCTCTAAATAATTATTTTAAGTGAAATGTTTTAATAATTTTCCAAGGTTCTGAAAACTATAGATAAAAATTTTTGAATCATGATCATTTCTATATTATAATATCTATTATTATCATAACATAAGCCCGTTAATTATTAATAAATAAATAATAAATAAGACTCCACCAATTATGTGGACAAATCATCATATCTCATATTATTCTCTCTTAATGTCATTTTTGAATAATCAACTGTGGAATATTATATCTCACCTATACTTACAATATTCGTTACTTATAACTACTTTGTCATTTAAAACTGAGTATTGTCTGAGAATTTATTTTTAGGTAGGTGTAATTTTTTTAAAAAAGTTTTCTCTGAGTTTTCTTTTGTAAAATATAATCTTTGTCTTTATTAATGCACATTTTTAATGTGTGATGAATACATTTTTCAAAGTTAAAACGTTCTAAACCTGTGGGTGAAAATAAACAATATATTTCATATCACTAGAAATTATGTAGAATACATAAATTACCATCCAATTAGCAATTATAAAATTGAATTTTTCAAACATTAGTAATGATTCATGACATTGTTAATGTGATGGTACATTGTTTTAATTTTTTATAGTTATTTTTTGCTTGGATTTAGTCAACTAATTATGTGTTATATAATTTATAATATGTTAAGTATTATGATCATACAATGTAGACAACTTTGTAACAGACACTGTATTATATAATTATAGTGTAATATTATATACTTTTGCTTATAAAAATCATGTTTAAAGCATATGAGATATATTTTTAATTTGTATATGCTAACATTCATCGTATTATTACTTATAATGACAATAGTCGATATAATGAATATAATACTAAACAAAATAAAAAATAGAACGGTCCATTTTTGAAAATGTATTCGTTTTAGTGATTTTACAATGTTTATTAATTTTACATTTTCAATTTTTTTTGTCACTTTTAGGAGCAGTAAAAAAGATTTTATTCTCAATTTTGAAGGGGGTTTCTGGTATAAATTGAATTTACTTGATACAGAGTAGGTACAAATCAAAAGTAACAATGTCTGCTGTACATTTCATAATAATCAGGAAAAAAGTAGAAAAAAATGATGCTTTTCTACAAAATCGATTTTATTTTTTTATTGTAATTAAAAATGAATATCTGTAGATACTTGAAACTTTTGTCAAGTATTTATGTAACATTTTTTTCTATTTATAAATATTATAAATTGTTGAATATTTTTAGTTTTTTTATGATTCATGTTAATTACATTTTTCTTCTAAGTCAAAAAGATTTAGAATTTAATATGAAGTTCCTTATAAGTTGTTCTTACAGCATTAAAAAAATATCGAAAATATAATATAGTCATACATGTTTATTATAAGCGTTTGATGTTAAAATGTTGTAAAAAAATGTAGGTACTTATATAATTTAATATAAATAAACTATAAAATATCCTTTAGAAATGGAGACCACCATTTTCGGTCAGAATCGTTTTTTGTATGCAATGATTTATTATTAAATTAAAATTTAACATATACATTTCTACGGTGACCTACTCAATTACATGGATAAGTCTAAACCCGCTATACAGCAGAGCGAATTCTCTGGGTTTTTTTAAAAACTATTTTATGTATGTTTAATGTTTATATTATGTAAATTGTATATTTATAAGAAATGCAAAAATTTTTTTTTCAAGTACCTAGGTATCATGTAACATTAAAAACTTGAATAACAGGTATAGAATTGGCGACTTCAGTTGTATTAAAATGATTGCTTAAACGGATTCACGTGCCAAAAGTTTAATGGCAAAAAGATAAAAACACATTTTTCCACGTTTCCACATCTCTGGGTGGTGGATGCACATTAAATGATTACTGCAGTTAATACTTAGATCGTGACAGTTACGCAAGGATAAAGAATTTGTGAAAACCAAAAAAAAAAATGTTTCATTTTATTTTAATGTGTTACAACTTCCAATATTTAAAATCGTGTTTGTAGTTTAATATTTTTTTTCTTTTTATTCGTGTTAGAGCTTCAACTGCTAAGGTTAGTCGTGGTCTACACAAACCTTATAATAATTAATAGTTTAATAATATTGTTTATCATATTTTAATCATATAAATTAATTTCTCATGAAAGGCAACAATTATTTTTATTCATCATATTTGTAAATAAGTTAAATTATTTATAAACTTTGGTTCTGTTTTTACTTATTATATTCGAATAATTAATTTTCCAAGAAAAAAAATTATCGTTTAATTTTGGGTTTAAGTCGTTTAAGACTTGACATTTTAATACATGATTATTTTTCATACTATATTCAAGAATCATGGTGGTTTAATAATATAGTATGTATTCAATACAATTTTCCAAATTATTTAGTTTAGTCAGTCGTAACTTATTTTATGTGCTCTTTATACATTTGAAAATAAGATTTACAAAACACTTTGTCAAACTACATTCAATCAGTTTTCCAAATGCACTGTTATTAATCATTGCAGGTTATAAATGTTTACCAATAATAATAAAACAACTAGTAGTGAGCGAAAATATTAGACGAGTGCTAATCAATTAATTCCAGCTGTATCTACTACGTATTTGTTTCCGTAAAATAAGTATTGGTTTATTTATTTTATCTGTAATACCTACCTATTATAAATATTATATAATATTATTATACCAATTGAAGAAATCATCCAAAATGTAAAAATCAAAATGAATGATTGTAAAACAAGTTAGAAAATATACACTTAAACATATTATGTTCCCTACTGGATATTTTGTACAATTAATATTCTTGTCATGGCTGTGAATTAAAAATGTTCCATAGTCAAACACATAGTTTTTTGTTATTCCCCTTCGTCTCTAATGTGGATACCTATAGAAAAAAATAAAATATTACAATAAATTAGTGAACGGTATTTTAAACAAAATCATTATGAACATTTTGAGATTCCACTTATAACTAGGTATCTTTATAATCGATGGTATATATTATAAATTATAATACTCAAAGACGTTTGAGTAGCGTTTGTTGCTATTATTCCATAGGATTGGTCGATTTTAGTTGACAAATATTATTTGTTTTGTTAGTTTTTGTTTCTTTGGTTTGAAGTCGTTTCTAAATAGTTAATTTATATTGCATTATAATTACCTATACAATTAAAACTTATCAACGTTATTATTGTTATTTTTATCTTTTATATTATGGAATTAAATTTGATGTTCAATATTTAGAATTTTCTTTATATACCTAATAATAATAATAATAATAATAATAATAATAATAATAATAATAATAAAAATATGTGTAAAGGAATAATAAAATAAATATACTGTCAATATATGAAACAGGAATCAATTTATTTAATATTTTTAGTAATTTAAATTAATAATTATATTAAAATATTCAGAGCCAAGTTCAAAACGAACGTAATATTGTATTACATCAAAATAACCTCGGCTGGGTAAAAAATAAATCGAAAATAAATTAAATTACAAATGAAATAGTCATTTAATAGTTTAATTTTCCATTCGAGTAATATAATTTTCGATTATTTCATCCTTCGATTGTATTTCATTAAAAAGTTTTGTCATATACCTATTATGATTTCAGTATTATAAAATCCAAATAGGTAAGTAAATAGTAAATACCAATATCTCAATTGCTTTTTATTTGTTTTTTTCTAAGAAACAAAAAGCTACTTATTTTTAATTATTTAAAACATGTAGTTTTTCATTCGGTACAGAATTTAGAATTTAATAGCTTAATGTTCATAACATTCTAAGTAATTGTTTACAGTTGAAACCAATTCTTTTAAAATTTTTAATCTCAAAATTAAAATTATCGCAATCATAGTATACACAAAAGGGGTTTTTTTTTTTTACCAGTCTTAAGCATTTTGCTTTAGAACGGTGTACATTGTTTATCCTATTAATTCTTCGTGATTGTACCAATGAATAACTATAACAGCAGCATAATGATAAATTTTTTTTTTTAATAATCTGTTTATAATTTAATCATTTAAAAAATATGCAATATAGTGAGCAGTAATGAACAGCGTTTATAATTCAGTACCTAGTACCTATCTATTTTGTTAACTTATTATTAATATTTTTTCAATCTTGTTCCCTCTATTAATTTATTATTATTGGATTTATAAAATATATAAATATTGTTTATTTTTTATTAGATTGGGTTGTATTAACTCAGTTTAATAATCTAAAACAAATCTATAACGACAATACAATCTTTAACGTATGTTATTGATTTGTAGGTATTGTGTGGGTATGGATGTGTAGCGTGTGATTCATTTCAATGATCGACTGTAAAACATTGATCTTTAATCCATATTTCTGGATGTTTGTTTTTGGATGATTGACCAAATATAAACATTCTAGCAACACTGCAGCACGTCATGCGTCTTAATATTGAGTATTTACTCTTTAAAATACTAATGAGAAATGGTCAGCAAATTAATATTTGAAATACTTGAATAATAAGAATGATAAAAATAAATAACAATTGTATTTTATGTTTGGAAAAGTTGAACAGCCAAGTTTCAGAATATAATAGGTACAAAAAAAAAAAATGTCTAGTCCTGCAGCCTAGTGGTTTGCGTTTTATCTAAACAATAAACATGTTATAACGTAGTTAAGTCCGAATATGGTTTGTTTTGTACTTTATGAATGAACTATTTACTTTAGAAATAAATACATAATATATAAGAATACGATTTCTAAAGCCCCCTAGCTCCCTTCCCAGTATCCGCGCTTGGGCATAGCTAGCACCATTATAATCATCGCGTTGGATGTATACGAAGTTCGTTATTAAAGCTTAGATATTTTTCATTGTTAAATAGTTATTCAAATCGTCAACAATGATCAGAAGAATACCTACATTTATTGTATTCGTCAATTTAATTACGTGTAACTAAATAGCCAAAATCTATATTTTTTTTTTTATAAACTTTGCATTATTAATATTATCTTGTGAACGTAACATACAAGTTATATTTGCCTTTCCTAATAGTCAATAATAATAAAGTTACAACATTTTAAATAACGAAATCAACCTAAACATTTCTAATAACAATAATAATAATTAGTATAGGTACCTACTACCTACGTATGTTATAGTTATTACTTATTTAACACAATATTTTATTATAATAATTAAGACAAATATGTAGCGGTGTTTGGTTATTATATCAATGTTTCATTGTTAGTTATACCGTTTAACAAAACTATAAACAATGGGTATTATAATATCTGTCTATTGATAATATAAATGTTTAAGGCAAAATTGTATACAATAAATAAAAACTTTTACACTTTAAATCTCAAGTTTTAAAAGTTAAACAAAATATAATTTTACCCTTGTACCCCCATATATATTTCAACTAAAGGTACATTCAATTTTTTTTTGCCGTGAATGATTGTTTTAATTTCAGCTATATATGGAGCATTTTTATTGTAGAGCATTGGATTGAATTTTGTCCTGTTAATGGAATTACAGTATAATTTAACCAGTGTATTTTTTTTTATACTTTGATACCCGGATATCCGCAAGGTATGGAATGAAAAAAACCTTAATGGCAACAGGATGTTACAGTTACCGGTTAAGTTGTCTTTATACGTTTTTCGAGAACTTTTATAATACCTTACTAAAAGATTACAAAATGAAAAAAAATAATGTAGTGTCAAAAGTTAGTTATTATTTTATTAAATAATTAACCATTATTCTCTAAACCGAGATTATAAATACCTACACATTACACAATATAAATGTTTACCTAAAACCTAAACTTTTTTTTTCAACAAATAATTATTTACCAACCAAATTATTTAATGTATAATTTTAGATTGTGAGTGGATCGATTATTGTAATTGTTTTACAATGATACCTATGTGTTTTTAAGTTTTTTTTTGTCCGTAACCAAAATTGGGAGCAAAAAATATGTTTCAAACTTCCACTCTTAGGGTGATTTCTGGTAGAAAATCGGAGTTAGTTGGTTATAAGTAACAGATTCCCTGTACTTTTCAAAGTATAGGGAATCGAGAAAAAACTAAAAATATATTACGCAAAAATGTCATAGGTAATTAAAAATAAACAATAGTTTTCGATTAATGGACTTTATTTTTTTGTTGTAATTAAGAATGTAATACCGTAGTAAAGACGCATCATTTTTTTAATATTATGATCCTTTTTGAGCTAATTATTGACATTTGATATTAATCGTTCAGTTTTTATAAGTTCTGTTATTGTAATTAAAAAATTCGAAAATTTGGTTCAATTTTGATAAAATTCGTTCAACAAAGGACCCAAAAGACAGATTTTAATCCCTCTGATGAGCCCCGTAGGCCTGAAGTCCCTCCATACTTTCACGCTATGTAACGTATCCGCACTTCTTCTTCACTTTATTTTTGTTCTACTCATACACTACGATAAAGTAATAAGTATAGAACGTATTTTACCGGCTGTCGTGCAGATTATGATGTGGGTTCATTACATTTATTATTATATTCTATACTTGTATTTGTACTTCAATATTCCCAAATCCCGATATGAACTGTTTTCTGATAAGTTGTGTACACATATTATTATCGTCGATATATTTCACCTTTTTTCATTTATCCACTGTGACTTATATTTGCTTTGGATTGCTATTTAAAACACACATAATCATAACTAACAACTAACAAGTAACAGTACATATTTTTAAAATATTAATAAAGATAATTAAATATTTGTATTTTAATGAGAAAGTCGTCTTAACATAAAATGGTTACATTTCCTCTTGGAATTTAAATTTACTATTAGGTACTTATATAATTTGTAATAAGGGATTTTTTTTTTTTAAGTTCCGATAAACATTATTAAAATTTCTTGATTTTAGGTACATCCTATTATTTAATATCGATTTGTAAATTGAATTTATATTTTTTGTTATATAAAATATATATATAATTTAATATGATCCATGTGCGGTTTTGATGTATTTTAGCCTTTAGTTCTCAGAAAACAATTTGTTTTGAAGTTTATACGTATATATATATATTAGATTTTAAACAGAAGCAAAGAAATTGTTTGATAATGTTGTGTATTTTTGGAGGAAAAGTTTTTGAAGTAAGAAAAATGGTCTGAAAGTTTCATACATGTCCATTGTCCATCAATTAAAAATTTAACATGGATAGTATTTTTCGGATTTGTCAAAATTGCCAATAGTTCGAGGAAAAATCATTACAAATACCTACTGTAGAAAAGTAAAGGTGAAATGTTCAGTATTTTGACATAAAATCATTAATTGTGTTTAAAAGTTTAAAAATCACTTTTTTTGTGAAGTTAAAACGTTACTTAGTACAATATAATTGTTCAATTAAATATAGGTTAAAACAGCAAATAATTTCAAAATGCATATCTATTATTATTTTTCAAATTATAAAATAATTGAATAATACATTATTCAATCTTTTACATTCTATACATACTATCGAAAATGTTTACCAACCCCATATTGTTCTAGACGTACCTACTACCTACTACCTATACATACAACAGTAATTGTATGTGCCATTTTAACACTTATTATTTACGCTTAAAATTAAAATATAATTAGTAATTTTAATTATTAATTTAAAAATAGTGTTATTTATTTATTCATCATGTTTATGTAAAAAAAAAAACCTGATTATAATTCATTTTCCTATAAAATATTCATGTGGTTCTAGAAGTGCGTTGAGTTACATAAAATAATATATTATATTATATTATTTAACATAAACAGTGGAACACACAAGCTTAACCTGCTCACTTAAACATAATCATGTGTAAACCATGTTTCTTTATTTCAATTTATACATATTTATTATTTATAGGTAATATAATAAAAAAAGATGTTAATGTAGTTTTAATGTTTAATAATAAATTTATATTTTATGATTTTTAGATATTTGTATTGTATATTCGCGAAGAGAAGTGACAAATTAAATCGGAGCTAAAATTATCTAAAGTTTCTCGGGTGAGTGTATTCTATTTAATTAATTATAATTGAATATTCATTATCGGTTTCTATGCCCATTTTTATATATTTTTTTAGTTTTATGTGCTTTGGTACATAGGTACATAAGAATGCATAGGATATAAAAAAATCGCGCAAACATTTTTAAGTATATTCTCCACTCAATTTCAAATGAAATGCATTTGTTACATAACTTTTTAGTATCTTAAAAGTGTTTATTTCTCAAAAAAAATAAATATTGCGCCGAAATCAATAGAATTACGGAATACAATTTAAACTGTATTATGTTTCTATTAAACTTGTGTCATTGAATTTGATTTTAGCCGTTTTCAGGAAGTATAACGAAAAATCGATGCATGCGTAATACTTTTTTAAGAAATTTATTGGTCGTGAAAATATTGAGACTTCAATGTTAATTTTATTGTTCTTAGTAATTTATCGTGAGATATGGTTTACGAGGTAACAAATGATATAGCAATGGCGATTTTATTGTTGACTATTGTGTATTTTTTACGACTTATGCATCTGTGTGCAAACTACAAAGGTCTGTAAGAGTTTACACTACCGAGAAACTACGAAACTACAAACTTAAAATATTCGTTTTTGCAGGCAATTTGTTTTCCCCTACACCCCCGAACATTAAAATGATCGATTTATTAGTAGCTGCAGTATTTATTAAACTGTAGAAAAACATTATCTCTTATTCAATACCTATATGAACTTTCAATTTAGTTTCAACAGTTTTTCCCATTTATCTGTTCGCAGACTCGGTGTATTTTCTGAAAATAATTGTTCAAAATGACGTATGCTCTCGTTAGTATTTAGCATTTTGAAGTTAAAATGTGCTATATAGTGTAATATCATAGGTAGGTAAATGATTTATTATGAGCAGACTTTAAAATAATATGAATTCAATATTCTTATACTTAAGGCCAGTGGGATTACATTGTTTTCAGGACACGATATTATATTACAATAATCTTCAGTAAATTGTGCCGTTTTTTAATCATTTAAATATAATCACGAAATCAATAATTTAAATTTATAGGTATCGTAATAAATTATGAACATTTATTTTGTGGGTCGTGCAAATGATTCCCTTACAAGAAAATGTTTTATTAATAGGAAATTATTTTATTACTAGAATTATGTCGTTTGCTTACTATATAGCTACAATGCTACATACATAATATCTTCTTCATTTATATATTTAATATTAATTTAAGTATAAAACTACCTATACAGCAAAATTACGTATGAATACATTTAAAAATACATTTTGCTGTTTATAAATTAAAATTAGAGTGTACGTTCACGTCTAATATTCATAACCTCTTATAGAACTATTGCATAAGAGAATAATATTTTTGATAGTTTGGTCATTTTTCCTCGTTGGATTTATAATGAAAAAAAAGAGGATAGAATCCTGCAGTTACAATATACTTGGCACTCATCTCTCTTTGTTCAACTCTTCACAAAATTGTGCTGTGTAACTCAATTTTAATAGATGATTATGGCATTCAAAAATAAATTCTCCTGTTGATTCGATTCTTCAATATTTTTCGACGAATAATGTACCATCCCTAGACTCGATTTCCAATCTATATAAAGATGCTACACCGAACTACTGTTACTAAAGAAATGTGTTCACCGTTAAATAACTAAAAACATAAAAACATATACATATTATGCAAATGAAAATTTTTTTTTTGCTTGAGGCTTCGAAAACTGAAGTCTTTAGCCTGTGGAACAGCAGGGGAGGGTACTGTAGGTTTTGAACACGTGTGTGTTTGTTTTCGGCAGAATTTTTAAGTGAGCAGCTGTAGGTATCTGCCATGCCCGGGTGGGGGATGACGGCCTCTCTCTCCGGACGCCGTGAAAAATGAAAAATGCAGCCGAGTTACATGGCATCAATATTGTGAAGCAAATATTTTTAATTCATATATAATATATATTTTTGTCTTCGTCCAGAAATATCCAATACAAATTAATTAAAATTAAAATACGATGTCTTGTTGGTATATACAATTTTTTTTTTCTTAATAGTTCAAAATAATGTTATACGATACATAATTTTAGCGTCAATCACGAAATAATTAATCGATACAATTATAACATATTATATTTTATAATTTTATAATAAACCCCATTGCAAAATTATTTCAGATTGAAAAACATAATTTATTATCAATATTGTACCTACATGGCTAGTGGCTACACATCACTGTAATTTATTTAAACAATATCATAACTTAATTTCGAAATATTTGAAACGTTTCGAGTAATTGGACAGTAAAATGACAGTATTCTAATATCTACGTCATTGTAGTTAGAAAAATATGTGTACAATATGATTTTTATATCAAATTATAAATGGTTTGTAGAACAGATTAGATTAGGTTAAATGACATGCAACTGTTTTAAATGTACATTTAACACGAAATATTTTGTACAAAAATCAATTTTTATACAGAGTCTACACGTTTATTATATACTTAGTTGTTTTTGTGGTTATTTGGTCTTTAACGTAAGTCAAAGTTGTCTTCTAAACTTTAATTTTAATTGCATATTGGTTGCGCAGCATATTTTATAATATTAGTTCGATCGTAAAATTATTACCTACCTACTGTATAATAATAATAATATATACCTACCTATATTATACGTGTATTTTAGTGGTGTGTAAATCGATTGTAGTGATATTCGAGGGTTAATATAATATATTTGATGATATATATTACCTATGTAAACGTTTGGGTATGTCGCTATACAAAACTACTGATAAAGAAATTCGTACCTATCGATATTTAAATAAACATTTTTTCTAGAAATTATCTACGCACCATACTATTGCTTTTAGTTTTTTTTTATGAACAGTCAGTTTTGGGACGTATACTTTTTTATTTTTACAATTATATATTATATATTATAATAATATACAGCGACTTGGCTTAACACAATATACTCATTTTTTTGTTAAATAAACATTTTTTACTTCATTGTTATTGTTGGTTGTTATTCATCTACCTAAATACATTTATATCCATTTCAAGTGGTCGTAATCGTATCAATCGCGATTAATCGTAATTTCGTTCAATAGTAATTTGTTAGTAATTTACATAAATGCGTATTGGACATAAATTACTTGGACAACATTAATTATTGAACCTAATGAGGTTTGAAGTCACCAGCCTTGCTCACACTGTTAATTCGTTTCGGGATGTAGTTATATGTGCAATATTTATCGATATACCTGAATGGACAATCAAGGAAAATCTACTGTCGGGGAGGTAGGGAGGGACAAATTCCACAACGGGAATCTGCGGTGCTCCGAGGATGATTTCCACTAAAAATCAGTCACTGTTCGGTGTAGTGTAAAAGGTACTGGTCTGTTATCGCTCCGCCGTGGCCAAAGAATAATATTTTCGGACTGTTGGAAAATCGTACAATAATATTCAAGAGGGGGTAAGTTATCATCATGGTCAAGTTAACCATAAGTACAATTTTGTGGAATTGTATACAATCATTTTCAAGAGGTAGATTATTATCATTATGGTCAAGTTAACCATAAGTACAACTTTGTGGACCTTATCTCTGAAGCTCTCGATAAAATGTGGGATGTTTTCAAAATGGGAGAGACAAACTTGAAACTGCGTCGTAGTACTGCAAGAAATTTCTTCGAGCCCTATATTTGGCATAGTTCGTGTGGTGGTGTGCAAAGCTTAGGGAATAGGATCCCTTTGAATACATTTTATCAGATATTTCAGAATTTTTCAAGGTTCCTTCGCAATCGTGATACAATATTATTAATTTATTTCAATCATACATTAAATAATACAATTTTTTTAAATACTTGATCATTGTCTTTTCTTTTTAACTTTTAATAATATATTTAACTAAAAATAAATATATTATGGGAACGATTTATTATTATAACTAATGGTATGTCGTATGTAGCAGGGCGATAACAGCTACCTCAAGTACCGAGTAAAAATATATTCGTAATATAATATAGAACAGAAGGCATCATACAGTGCATAGAATTTCAGCGGCGTACGTATTATTATTACTCTTTTACTGCGACATTTTTACTACTTATTAATTATCGACGGTCATTTTTCCTGAGTTCGGCGTACTTGTCGCACACCAGACCGTAAGTTTCCGCCGGCAGTATGCGTTTGGCGTGCGCCAACATCACATCGGCCTCTCGAAAGCTCAACACGTACAGAGCTTCGGCGATGCACACCGCCGCTTCACCCCTACAGCTCCCGCAGCCCGGAATTTCGGCCGCCTCCCCTCCGCAGCCCGGCATTTCGGCCGCATCTCCTCTGCAGCATCCACAGCACATGTCATCAGCCCCGTCGCCGATCGCCACCTCCGCGCACTGTTCGGCGTGGTTGATTTTGCACAGCGCAAACCTCAATATCCCAGCCGGGTCATGGGGCTCGGGAAACGTCGTCGGTCGCGATCTGAGTGCAGCCTTTGCTCTCGCCAATTCGGTGGCGCTCTGTCTAGCATTCTCCACGTCCTGGCGGTAATTCGGACTCGAAACTCTGCGAAAACGACGTTCGACCATAATCAGTGCTCGAATTGGAAAAAATTAACTAGAGGAGCACAATCCAACGATTTAAAAACTGCGTCTCATGGTCGTAATTACTCAACACAAACCCGTGGGGTCCTTTGCCCCCTACACCCACCACAATCCTACCTTACATACATATTTTGAATACCACTTTTCAACAACACATTTTGAATTCCAAATAAGTATAATATATTTTGGTAGAAAATTTATACATCTTACATTGTTACAGTAAAAAAAATTAATAATAATCTACTGGTATATTCGATATACTATATAGATAAGAAAATTAATAATTATTGTTTTTGATTCAAAAGAGAACACATATTTTGATAAGTATAAAAAAATTAAAAAAATTAAAAACACTGATAAATGATATTTTATTTGGAACACGATTTAAGATAGTATTATCACACACCAGCATCTATTCCTTAGATAATATACTTGTATATGATCTACGATACGAATTGCCTTCCATGAAATTTTTTGTAACATAATATTTTTAAATCATAAAAAAATTACCACTGCGTTAAAAAAAATGTTTTTTGAAAATATTGTTACGATAAGAAAAGTTTAACGAGACTACAGGGGTGTTCGTGTTTCATGACCTGTGTCACTCCGTATTTGTATATAATATGAAGTAGGTATTGTATGTGTACAAAGGTTTTGTGTACGAATGTTTAGACACGACATAATTTGGGGCAGCGTATAAAAAATAATTGTTTCATCCATTGAATTCAATAATGTTTACATTGCGAAATATCAATCGAAAAAGTCTGCGTGTATAATATTATTATAAATATAATACAATAATATAATATTGGGTGGTTACCAGAACCGATCAATAACAATAGTAACACGGTATTGTACCTATAATAGTCAAAGTCTAATAACAATAGTACTTGTCCAATATTCTGTGAGTTGACGTGTGAATAGGCGTAAGCGCTCGAATACCTACAACATAATATTTAGTAAGGTGTAACAAAGTTAACAAGTGTAACTTTCGATTAAACTAATTTAAGACTATTCGACGTTACGACAATATGCGTGGATATTTCACTAAAATATTATTATTGTACCCGATGAAACTCACTAGGTATAATTGTATACGCTAACATTGTTAAGTTTAATGGAACGTCCTATAGATAATATATGTACTAAATGTACCTATATGCATAGTAGTCATGATTAGAGCAAAAGACTTCCAAGCATTTATGTGATTTCCAGGTAAATACAAAATGCAGTTTCATAAGGTCGCATATATTCGAAAATGTTTAGTAAGTATAATAAATTATTAGTGGGTGGGGCATAATATTATATACAATATACATATTATTTACATTTCAATACTTTTTTTAATTAATATTTTTATACAAAATGTTGTCCAAAAATTTATGTCTTCCAAAAAATACGCACAAACATTCAATTCAGATTACAATTTTTAACGCTAACAAAATAAAAACTGGACAAAATTGAAAAATTTTGGAAAACAGAAATGTTTACTCAAATCCAGTTTTTGACAAAATCAACTTGGTTTATTTATTGTTACTCAAAAATTAAAAATCCATATTTTAGAACCTTAAGATGACTAAATTCCCATATTAGAATTTAGTAGACAAATTTAAAAAATAGACAAAACCATTTTTTTTATAGACATTCTATGTTCATATTTTGACAAAATGTTGTTACTTAAACGAAAAATAAAAATGTCAGTTATTTTGTTATAATAAAATTAAAAAATATTTCTCGTTCTTGAGGTCATGAAACTTTTCGCATCTTACCTACTCTTTTATACACATAACATTTTTAAAAAAAAGTTGGATTAAATTTAAACTTAATACCTAATTACTACATCTACGTCTATATAAGCAGAGCGAGTAGCCCCATTTTTTTATTTTACTTTATTTGGATATACCTATCGGTAAGCTATTACGTACGACATTCAGATAATCATTTTCTATAATTTTTTAGTCATATATTTGATGATTCCACCTACATAAAAAAAACTGTTTATATAAAACAAAAACTTTTAAACAACAATTTAATAATAGGTAGGTACCTATATATTTTGGTAACGGAAAATAAAACGATGACGTGTGCAGTTTATTAGTTTATGTAAAAAAATTTTTTGAAATAAAGTCGGGTATGCATTTGTTTCAATTAATATGACCTTTTAATTAGAGTATAAATGACTACTTATTATGTAGGGTTTCTAGTTTAAATGAATTATCTGTAAAGTAGGAGTAATTAAAAAACGATATTATTTTATTCAGTTTGTCCCTTTATATTACCCCATTTAAGTCAGTCACTACTCATCATCACATAATACATTCTAAAGATCGATCACTTAAGAAAAGAATATTTTAATTTTTAATAGATATTAATTAGGAACACAATCTCACAACAATTGAACAAGTATAATAGTATATTGTTTGTACTATATTATACAATATTAATTATACATAATATTACATAAAAGGACGTACACAAGTTATAATAATGAGTTTTAAAATAAATACGTATTAGGTACAATAGTTAATAAAAATCACCAATATTTTCTGTAATAATATAATATTATACTATGCACTTCTATGTTTCTTACTTACAATATTCCTGTAGGTAGGTAGGCATAGTGATTTGCTGTAAGAAAATAATTTTGATTTAAATGGAAATTGTAAATTTATATTCTATAATAATATAGAACTCTATTTACTAGGTACATATCGTGAATAATGAAAGAAATATCGCTTCTACCATTTGATGTATTCATCTGCATTCAATTTTTGTATTTTCAATAGTATTTCAATTCAATTATTTAGAACGTTAGATTTTACTCCTAATCAAAATGGATGCCCTTTACGCATACAAATTTTTATACTTTTACGATAACATTCGTGAGTGCAGTGCACAGAAACATTTTTTTTTACTGGCATAGTTACCAAGGGCCAGGTGCAATAATTATTCTCGTAAATAATGTTTCACATACCTTTTTTTGTCCAGATACCATAAACAATAAACTGTACTTCCAATTAGACAAACATATAAAAAAGGTAACTTAAAAATATTTATGATGTTTTGCATATTACTATTATTTAAAATTTGTCTTTAATATAGTAATTTTTTTTTTTTATAGATTTTAATTTAGTATATTATATAATAGCTTGTTATTATATTAAACATGAAACTATAGTAACTTTTAAGCACAGAGAATAAAGTGTATGTTTAAAACTTATAAAAGTTATAAATCTTATATGAATAATAATAATAATAATAATAATAATAGGTAGGTACTCATCTGGGAATTTCTTTTTTCTTATAATTACGCAACTTGGACCGTTTAAACATGTACATAAATACTCTTGCTACATAATTAATTGTTTTTTAAATATTCGCTCTGAAAACTATATTATTAACTTGACGGCTTGAGTTGTATAATATTATCTTTTTTGGAACAAAATAGTTTGTTTTAAATTTAATTAGATTGGATGACTGTAAATACCTAGTAAGTATAGGTATATATAATATAATCAATGTCTTGCCAGTTTTTAGAACTTAGGTGCTGAAAGAAGTTTTTTATTTTTTTTTAATTGACTGAGCACCATTTACTCCCTCAATCGAAATAAATGTGAATAAAAAATCACGTCGGATAATTTATAATTTACAAATCAATAAAAATCAGATATTTTACATGTATTATTATAATATATGCAGCGCTACAACACAAGCTTAAAGTTTAAAGGAGCCACTAATTTTAGTATATACGCGTATCTCATTACCCATTAATTGAAATTAGTAGAAAGTTTATCGGATGTTTGGGGGCATACCGGATAAGTTAGAAGTTTAGTGGTAATTCAAAGGTTCACCTAATTTCGGGGACGTGGGCCATATACATGAACCGCGGCCGAATGGTCAGTCAAAAGTGCTCCGTTTCGCGTGTTAGTCTTTCATCCGTTTACATTCGGCAACCACGTCAAAAAGTAAAAACGAAGGCCATTAATCGTGTACGCGAGAACTGCCGCTGTGGTTCTATATACGTCTGCACAATTACGTGCCCGCGGCTATATCTGATGGCTCGTACCTTATATTGCGCGCTCTTGCCCACTCTTCGAACACTTAATTTTGATTTTTCCTAATAACACACCCCGAGACCCTATGTATAATGTATATTTTCCCGTGTAACGGTTTTGTGTGTTATTGTTATACCTATTACCGTCAGCCGTCATTAACGTAACAAATCGCGTACAAACATGCGGTACGTATATTATTTATAAGGCTAATTCTCTTCAATCGCAGTATTTATGCCCCACCGCGCATTCGTGTACCATCTACATATTATATTAATACATACGAATCTAGGGAAGAATGTCCAAATATGTCCGCGGTAAAGTAGTTTAAATTTTAGTGTTGAAATCAATATATATACTTATATAAAAACATTAATATTTTTTCAAAATAAAAAAAATAAATATTTTTGATATCCCAAAAATGTAGGTATAGGAATATTGATTGTTTAATGAGTGGTCTATAATACCTATATTTACGCTGTCCGAATGAAAAATCTGAAAAGTTTGTTGTAGCATGCTAAGCATGTTTACATGAAATATTCTTATATTCATCTGTGTTGATAAAAAGTAATACATGTGTACCTATACTTACAAAAATGTGTACCCATAATATAATATTATGTACTTGAAAGTGAAAAAATGTGTTGATAAGTTGGAATTCCAAGAATGAAAGGCCGGAGTATTATCAATAAATAATACGAAATGTCTAAACTAAATTTAATAATAAAATATTCAAACTAGTCTGAACTTTTAAATTCAAAAAAGTTGAACAATATAACAACCCGCATAATATACAATAAGGAAGCCCAAAAATACGGATTTTCGATGAAATAATATACACAATGTTAAGTAAAAAAATTTTGGATTTAACTGTAACATACTCTAAAGATGAATATAAGATATGTTGTTTCAATTCATATTATATTGTTTTGGAATATGTTTATGTTTAAAACTGATAGGAAATTATATTAAATGATTTCAAAAATTAAGTTATATTAAAAAATACCAAAGCAATAAATATATAAAAATTGAAAAATAATTTTTATTTAATTAGAACTCATAAACACTTACACGAGGGCCAACGTAAAGTTTAAACCTATTAAAAGCAGAATTCCACACAAAACCATTCTGAGCTAAATTTTGTAAGATAACATACTCCTTAATCCTTAAACACCCACTTAAGCAACCTCCAAAACGTAATCTAATAAATATAAATCCTCTCTAGCTAAGGTTGAGTGCACTATATTCTTGTTACTATTTTTTAAATTGCGTGCATGTTAAAAGCCTATCAACCGTTATAAAGGGTTGGACTTAAAACTAACATACGAGTAATTACTTGATAATAATAATAATATCTATTATTTATAATAACATTAAATTGTATTTAATATTTACTAAAAAATTGAATAACAATTTTTTTCAAAAATAATATAATAGGTAAGTACCGATAAAATGTTATAATGTAAGTATACTGTTGGTCCTAAGTATTTATTTTTATTTTGTTGATACAAGAGAAAATTTAATATTTACATTGTATTTTACATTCTAAATAAAATACCTTAAATATTATATAACATTATTCTGAATGGCAAACGGCAGTATTTAAACTCTGTGAACTTTTATATAACTTTCCACGTTTAACTTTCGAAGCTCGAGATGGTTGTGAAATGCACACAAAGAAATAAACTATAATATAGGTAAATCGATCTTTGTTTTCTAAAATCTTCTGCCTCGTAAAGTCGCTTAACAAGAATGGTATCTACGTCAGCCCGACAAGTCAATAACCTCCTTACGCCCTTTCCATTTTAAATATACCTCGATCACGAAAACCATCATCATTTATGAATTTTGTCCAAATTCCCGGGAAGGAAGAACAGATTTCATTTAAAATATATAAATATATGCGTTGTAAAAAAAACCGAGCAATTATTAATTCATTCACGTCGAACCGACCATCTCTGGGTAACCGTTCGTTGAAGACAACCAGAAGCCGTTTTCTTTACGTTTTAAATTCATCGATAATTATATTGCTCATTGTATTCAAACAGCAAAATTTTCACAAGTATACGATTATACGAACCGTGTTCAGTTCAAAAAACTAATCAATTCCAATCATCACAATAAATACCTACAAGTCTGTGTGTGAATAAATGCGATATACTTAAAACAAAGTAATAATGGTAACCTATTGTATCATATTATTATACCTAATATAAATTAAATTAAATTTTTCTAACATCAATTGGTTTTTAACACAGCATGGCTAGCAAAATTAACATAATGTATAGTTTGTTGTTTTTTAATTCCAAACGAGTTATTAATTTTAAAATACCACTTTCATTTTGTATGTTTTCCGTACTAAGCAAATTATGTAATGGCCTTTGGGAAGTTTGCAATCCAAGCACATAACAAATGTTGATTATTCAGTTGAAATACATTTACTGTATATATATATATATACGTTAGATGACACACGATATTTAACCAGGACACTATAAGTAAACACATTTTTCCTTTAGAGAATATAATTTCATGCTCAAATTTGGGTTCACCTTCCAGAATATTACCAAGGTATTAATTTAAATTAATTTCAGAGCGAAACGATTAAAGTGGTATAGATATTATAACGATCGTGTCTAAAGAACATTTCGAAAATTAAAACTCATTTGATTTATACTATTTTTCCTTAAAGTATACCTTACAATATTCAGTATCCCGAGGGGAACGTTTATCACACAAAAGTTTCCAGATATTAATCACTTGATTGTGATCTTCAATAACATTTATTTAGATTATTTTATCTTCTCTTATATCCATTAGCTGTCGAGAACTTTATCAATTTGAAAAAGTGTAACATTAATCTGGCAGTGATGTATTCGTTAAAATATGTAGAGGGGTAATTGGTAAAATGTCAATTTTTTAGAGAATACATTTTCATTTACTAATTAAAAAAAATAATTAATTTTAAATAGTGACCAACGTGGAATCGATACTGCTTGTATTATTATACACAATTTGTAACTTGTAATGAATATTGTATATTTTATATTTTTATTAAAATAATTAATATTTATTTCAATTTAAATTTGCTACTTTTCGCTGTATCAAAATAAGTAAAAAAAGTAGGTACGTGTTATTGTGTTTATAAATTATGCATAATATTATGCAATTTATCTAGTATTTAATACACAATATACTACTACTACATAATAATAAAATAGTAAGTGCTTTGAATTGTAAAATGGGTATAAATATATTTTTTTAAATAATATTTTTATAACATACCTATTACCTATTACATAATACTTAACTATAATATCATGTATTACAAGCAAAGTATAACAGTAAAGAGTAGTTTTAAAATTAAATAGGTTTGTATTATATCACTGTTATGAAATGTTGAGCAGGTATTTAAGTGTTTTATTTAGTTCTTCCTACAACGTTTTTGTATTTTACATGTGTTTTATAATTTATAAGTACCTACTAAGGTACTAAATAGGTACAACAAAATGTTCGTTAAATGTAATAATTACGGCAAATAATACTACATAATAGTGGTGCAGTGTACCGATAATACAACGATTATGGTAAAGTTATAAGCACAAACATAGTTTTTATAAAGCTGCACAATAATCGTCGATTTGAATAATTAAAAGAAATATTATTAGCAAGTTAAATTTGTTTTTTAATTGATTTGAAAAAAAATATAATATGTTTCTATGTCACCACAGGACATGCCTTAAATTCCATAAAAAATCCAAGTATTTGATAATTGTATAATATGGTCTTTGAATATAAGTACGTCACATAGGTACCTATAGAAAATCCTAAAAATTAGGATTTTGAACAAATGCACGACTAAAGGATAAAATAGGGGTTGTCATTCTAGGCGAATCATCTCCAATAATATGTTATCGTTCGTACGCATAGACAAACTGCGAGTTTTGGATATTATACTAATACAATGTGTGTGAGTGTGGTTTTTTTTTATAAAACAAAATCAGATCGTTTGGCGGAACACGCGAATACGCGTATTGTAAGTTCACATCAGAACGGTATTTAATCATATTACATCATCATATCCGTCATTCAATCAACTTGGTATTGATTTGCTCGGAGATTTAGATTCGCATTGTTTCACAGTGCCATCCCGGCGCCTTACATAAATTCCTGATAAAATAAGTATAGACAGGTATACGTATCTATAATGTAACTTTTACGATTGATTATGTACCTATCTTAAATCCGAACATAAATTATAACATAAAAAATTAATTCGTCCGGGATCAGACGCCGTGTATGATGTTAGGACATATATAGTTGTACGCGTTCGTTTAATCAAAACTTTTTAATTAATAATCACTGTCATTGGCATACACGACGGGTATATATAGTTTAGCGCGAATGGGGGTGGTAGGTAGCAGAAATGGGATTTTCAATTCCGGTGACTACTATACGCTTATTCGGCCTCAAAACGGTTTATTGCAAATAACTCATTAGTTATTTATAATTTGTCAGCTGTTATTTGGCCTTCATTTGAGCCTTAGGTGGACGGTCTTAGTCCCTTTCAAGTTTTCAAACTTTAGCGTCGCATTACAACATGTCTGGCTCCATCGACATTGAATATTAATTGTATGTGTGTGTGTGTGTCAGGTATTATATTATTATTATATAATTTATATAATCGAGCAGTTATTCGAAATTTCAATTTTATATTATCATTATTTATGACTTTACAAGGAATGTGTTCTTTGAATTTTTTGTCGTGTTTTATGTTTCATAATAAATATTATAATATTATAAAGAATTGGTAAAATATTTTTATTATTTTCTTAAAATTAATATAATAGGTGGAGACGTATTATATTTTAGACACATGTGAACTTTTTTACTTTTTACCATACATTTGGGCGTAAATTAGTTTTGTTATTGATCGGAAAACAATAAATTAAAATTTCTAATAAAAAATATTTAAGTTTGTTGAATATATGTATTAGCAATTTAGGATTTTTTTCAAATATATATATTTATAATAATATATATCAATTTATAAAGATAAAATTCTTTGATAAATTAAAAAAAACCTTTTGAATTTTCAAAGAAAGAAATATCATATATAAAACAGGATTCAATGTTTAAAATTAACTACCAATATGATACAAGTTTGATGTCAGTAATTTAGATTTAAATTAAAACAAAGTTGTATTTTTATTTAATAATTAAAATAATCATTTATATGTGTTTTTCTTCTTTATTTTGAATTAAAAACTATGTACATTTATTATTTTAAAATTCTATAAAAACTATTCACTTCCTAGTTAGTATATCGTATAAATTATTTCATAGGATAATTTTCAGTTTTCATAATAAGTTTTTTGAGAATTTGGAACACCTGAAATCTTAAGAATAAATTAGTACACTGTAAGTCTTAGATACATGAAAAATATGATAGAAATTTCAGTATTATATTTTGATAATATAATTTTATTTATTTTTATGTTTAAAATTAATCTTTACAATCTGTGTTAGTTTAGCACAGTTAGTAAATATATTATGTATATTATAACTGTGAATAATACGAGGAGGGAGACCGTTCAGTGACAGAACCTAGGGTGATATATTATTTTAGCTTAATAAGTCTGAAATATTTTCTTTTTAGTCGATGGGTAAAATTTATGGGTTGTGTATTGGACGAGATTTGTGATACTAACGAGTTAGTATGGGTTTTTAGTTTATTATTATATCTTAACATATTTTTGAATATTTTCGTATAGGCACGTTTATTGTTACCTATATCAATGTGTAATATCATTATCAATAAATAACCTAAAACGGAGACATTACAAACAGCACACATAAGTAGGTACTATAGTGTGTTGACATCTTGAAGACAGATAGATCAGCATTATAAATTGCCATATAGATACTTCACTACTTATAGGCATGGTAAAAACATATGAGTCACCTACGACCTAACTCTTGGATTTTAGTGCGAGACTAGTAAACGCATTTCAGGATAAGGCTGTATTATGTGGTGTGGCCGTGTTTCTGTTTGGGCAATTTAATATAATATGTAAGCATAATATCTTAGTTATTTATTACTATACATTATTATATTTCTAACATTCTTATAGCTTATTATGTTATATTAAATTATAACAAATTTTTTTTTTAAATTTATTAAATAGAAAAATTTACAATCTGTAACACATTTCTTATACACATTTTTTTACGCCGAATAATTTTCTTGCATACTTAAACATTTGAGAGGAAATGTTCTTATATTCTGAGAACATTGATACCTTACTATAATATATAGGTAGGTACTGGGTTTTTTCTCTAACCGTTCATTGTAATACACTTTCATGCCTTCTTTTTCTTGTCGTCATTTTTACTTACATAGCAATATAATATAATAATAATATATTGTATTTATAGTTTTAATATTTCCGTGATACGCGTGCCTATTACTAGGTAAATATATAATTCATAATTGAATGTACTTTAGTCTTATTTAATTTTATATTTTTATCGAAAGTATTTTGTAGCTATATGTACACAGAATAATATTTGTTTGTTTAACCACGTTATAAATTTAGCATTTTACAGTAATAATAATATATAATATTATATTCACAATGAATTCTCAAACGGCAAACTGTTCAAATAACGACCTGGATGCTATGAATTCCATTAAGTACGTTTTGAAACTTATAGTTTACAAATTCCTTTAATCTTATGACGTATCATGGTATTGTGTAGCAACTAATATTCATCAAATAATATGGAACTTTGATCTTATTATAATACAGTAATACACCTTAGCATTGTATTACTACTGCAGTGCCAATCGATATTGTTATAGCTAATAATATAATATGGAAAGTTAACTATACATTAATGTTAAAAAAACACGATTACACGATTAGGTACCGAAGGTTACTTTAGTATATTTAAATATTATGTTAAAATGTTATAAAAACAAAATTAAATAATATACAATTATTTTCATGGATCATAATTAATGGTGTTGAATTTTGTGAAGATTATAAAATTTTGGTTTTTTGTTTTTTTTTACATTTTAAATCTATACCTTTAAAGTTTAAATGCTTTTTATGGTAATTTTAGATGATATTACTTACATCGGAATTTGTCCAGGTTTATATCTCAAAGAATAATATTTTTAATTTTTTCTTTAATTATTAATAAAAACTATTTTTTTTAAAATATTTCTTAAAATAAGTGAATCACTTATTTGTATTTTATTATATTAAGTTTGAATTTAATATTATACGAGTACAATATTACAAACTAGTTGTGTCCAGTAATATAAAATAGATAGAAGGCGACGTATTTTCATTTAACTTTTAAAAAATGTACATGAATACCAATTATCAATAATACTTTACTCTTTTCTATACATTCTTATTAGGTATATTGAATAATTATTCACCGAAATGTCGTTAATAACCAGCTGTTATAATGAATTCAGGAGGTACACAGTACAAAACTAAACTATACTTCAAATCATCCGGCTCATGTTTGTTAATTATATTTCTAAATTGTAAAAGTTGCACATTTATTATCTTCCACTACATATTATAAATAAATTCTTATTTTATATTCTTGAACTTTTAACTTTTGTGATAGTTTTATTAATGTAAACTGGATTGGCAGGTCAGTTGTGGTGGCATTAAGAACCCAAGACCTTATCCACCTCATCTTTTTTTTTCATCTAGTTGGTCTATATACTTACGTGACTAGGATTCATTTTCGGAACAAAAAAGAATACTAAGGAAAAATTCACCACCGAACTTCAATGACGTCTGGCGACTTCATAATGTTCTGTAACGACTTAACGATGTTGTGCAATAGTATAATAATAATTTTTGTTGTAAACACGATATTTTGATTTTATACCAACTGCCTTACAAATTATCAACGCTTAATAATCGTTATATTTAATAGCTACCTATCAATTAAACTTATTCAATATTAATTTACAAATACAATTATTTAAGTTAAATTTAAATGACGTATTTTTGGGCTATAGTGTTTTACGCAAGAATTCAATTCATTTTATCCATTTAAAAAATATATATTAGAACTTTGAAAATAAATTAACGCTTTTAAAATTAGAATGCTACATTTTTTTTCACTTGACAAAATATTTTTTTAAAGTAATAATTTAATATTTTATTTTCTTATTATATTTCAAACTTTTTATAATAGGTAGGTACCCTAATAACATAAAATACAAATAATTAATAGAAATTACAAAATGATTACAAAACATAATCTATCACACTTACACAATATTATGTACATTAACAGACGTACTTAGTGTATTAATGTAATTAATTATTATATATTTTTACTATATTTCAAACATATTGAAACAAGAGAGGTTTAGAGAGAGTAGGTTCGATTAAATACAGACGATGACATCCTGAAATTTGAGTTAAAGTTTGAAATTGAAATTTGAATGTTTGCTGTTCAATTTGTAGCTAAAATAGCACCTTTGAATTATTATAAACGGATTGCTAACATTTATGATCAGGCATGCTACGTATATGGGATACAGATAAGTGACTGGATAATATTAATTAATTGATTTTTAAAGTGTGTTTGTTATTAATCTAGAAAATATTTTACTATAGAATATTTCAAATTTTTTACTTTTGTTTGTCAACATTTGCCTTGTATTGGACAGATAGATATCCATGTCATGCGGTCATGTTTGTTGATGTGTGTAATTAGTTTATATGTATAATTTATTTTGCGTGTTAGTTTTTCTATTTATTATTGGATACACGAGTACACGACTAATCGTTGATATTGGTTTGTTATTATATTTCGACTGAGATTCAGCCGGTCGAGCTGGGTCATCGTGTTACAGCTTTTTTTTTTATCAAGGGCGAGCCTAAAATGTTTACCTTTGGTTTCCAAGCAATCGGTTCATCCAATGTGTACATTATTGTGTATATTGTACCTAAACAATTTGAAAATAAATAATAATTAACGTATAACATTAAAACATGTGCATGGTTTTTTTAAAGTTCATTATCATATATTATTAGCTTATATTTACATAATTATAAATGAGAACATTTAGTTATATATTTATAGAGATACTAATTTTTTAGCAAATATAACCCTATTATGTAGGTACCTTAGAAGCACTTTCTCACCCATTCATACATTTATATTTTAATTTATCCACATTTTTGAATATCCAATTCTTATGGTTCGCTCGGGATTTAGGCATTCGGATACATTGTAATAAATACTAATATGATACAGATGCGTGAGAGTACGTGGAAAAGAGACACATGAGCCCCTTGAGAAAACAGACTCTGAATTAACTACAAAATTTGTAAACTTAAGTGAATATCACGCTATAATACTGCATACGCACACACGGCGTGTATGCAAAAGGTGAGTCAGTATGTGTGTGTGTGTGTGTGAGAGAGAGAGAGAGAGAGAGGGAGACGAAAAGAGTGAAAGAGGGATGAGAATGGCAAGAGTGAGAGAGTCTAATGATTTTTCATTCTACTGCAAATAAAATATTAAACGCCTTTCTCTTTTTCCTACTTTAAAGGTCTCGAGAAAAATCGACCGATTCCCTACAAAGTGTATTCAGAATATTAACGTCGCGGCGCGCCTTCGCCCCCCAAAAATAGAGCTTGTACGAATTAAACCAACCTCCATACACGACCCAACTGTTACCGTTTTCTGATTGTTACTATATACTGCTGTCGGTGCTGCTTTACTAACATAATACAATTTGCATACACTGGTTATAATAACGGTGTAGGCGGAGGACGGCCCTTTATGAGGGTAGCCGACCCCTTCTTATGAGTATTTTTAGAGAAAACAATATTATATATGTACATGCGTATGAAACGCCACCTACGTTCCCTCCTGCATTATCAGATGACAAGTTCAATTTTTTTTCTTACGAACGATCTTTTATTGATTTCATATATTATAATTAGTACTATAGCTCCCACCTAAAACATGACTGTATATAATATTATATTGATATAAATTATCGTCCAATAACTATATTATTGGTATTTGTTAGTATAAACGATATATAAGAGTCGGGATTAGAACATTATATTCTGATCTGTAGAGTGAGATAAATAGAACTATTAACTAAATAAGGGTACTAAACGTTTTCAACATTTTACTATACAGTATTTGAGACAATTGACTCATTGACCTAAAATAAAATAGTTTAAAATCGTTTAGTAACTGCAACTGTAAGAATTAACATAATCGCTTATAATTATAACTATACTATTACTTGTTATATTAATAATAAATAACAATAACAAAATACAGTCAAAGAATTTAGAGTATATTTTAAAATTCAAATAGGTTTCATGTGTCTAAATTTTAAAATAAAAACATAACTTGTAAGAATTTAATCTTTATTAATTATAGATAACGATAAATACTTGTAAAGGAATGTCAAGTACCTAGTTAGAAGTTTCAACTATTGATACCTATGTTAATGTTTTTATAAGTGGGTACAATTATTATTTAAATTTAAATAAATAAATGATTAAGTTAATTTGTAATACGTAATGAATCAACATTTTTAAACTTCAAGTAATCTCTAGGCATACATTTTTCTAACCAGCTTATATAATTGTAGTTATATACTATTATAATTTATAAGTAATAAACTTGTAGGTAACTTAATTATTTTTGCGTCTACCTGTTGTAATAGCCAATAGGTGTAATTTACATCATTACAGATCGTATCAATGACACCTCCTCGGCCCCTTGTTCATATTAAAAATACATTTTGTAATAAATAACAATCCTACAAAATTATTTTCTTTTCTTATAGTGTCTGAGTTAAGTTATTTTTATCAAGTACCTGTTACAAAGAAAAAGCAATTTCTAAGTCATCATAATTATAATAAGTGTGTTATAAATATTATAATCCACGTAGTACCTAATATTGTATTATTTAAGTAAATCGATGATAGATCTATTTACACTTGTTTACAATTAAGTTTTGTAATAATTGTTAATGTAATTTTTGTATAATATATACTCGTATACTTTTATTTTTCAAATTTGATATAAAAGCAAATACTTGAAACGTGGTTGGCCCCCGTGTTTTTTCATTTTTCCATTTTTCCATGGAGCTAATGCAGAAATATATAATATATCCCTTCATAGACATGTCATTTTAAATATATCGGGTTTTTTTTTTTAATACATATTTAAGCATATTTTTAGGACATAAATACATGACATTTTATGATTTTTAGGGCATTAAGTCCCTATTTTTACTCATAGAAATATGATTTTACAGAAATTTAAATGTGAAATGAATTTTTTGTTTTAATTTTTTGGTATATTTTAAATTTCTAAAATATTTATCTGAAATTTGTGATGTGTGAAATTGACCCAATAACTTTTTCCTTATAGTTTGTATTAATTTTTTCTACACTCTACATATATAATATGTACCTATATTATAATAGATAATACATATAACTTCTAGCAAAGTTTGTACTGTGTGAAAGTAATAAAAACTTATATTTTATAAATGATTTAATTAAAAGTTATGTTTATAAACTAAAATTATGATGATATATTTGTAATAAAAAAAAGTAATTTTTGTTTGTGATATTGTTATAATTTTAATTATTTCTAAGATCTAAGTGCACATGAAACATTGGGTATTTCTATTATTACGTGAAAAATATTATATTATGCTTTTCAATTAAATTATATAGTTCACTTTTTTTTATTTATAAAGCACAAATAAATGCATTTGAAACTGGTGTACAATAAGCTTAAAAAAATCGAATAATGAAAAAAAAACACGTTTTTTAAAACTATTGTTCTTTAAAACATTATAAACAATTTCGTTTGTTGTAGAATTTTTGGAGTACCTAACGCACAATATAATAATATTACTGCGTGTACATCGGATAGTTTTAGACTGTATAGTGTATATCGTAGATGTCTTTTATAATCAAAATAAAGTTATTTTATTTATGTTCCGTAAATCTCAGTCATGAAAAATAAGTGTCTTCGGTACAATAAAAGTTTGGACAGCCACATATTATAACTGAATGAAGAGTATATTATAATCGATTTTCTAGAAAACGGATTGTACTCGTTTTACTTTATTTGCGTAACCTTTTGTATGTGATTAGTTTTAACATCCAATCAGTGATTAAGATGGATCGGTACATACAGCGACAATTTTTATTCCACATAATATATTGTAATAATAAACACGTGTCACTTTGTGATCTTCCAATTATAATTAATAAGTACTACCTTATGCTTACATAATATTTACTTTGTTTTATAATTTTATGCGCATAATATTCTTATAATAATAATATAATATCGTGTCGAAGCTCGTACAAAGTTTACCACACTATAAATAATTATTCAAACTCGTAACGATATTATGTGTCGGTGATACTGCGCGTATAGTTTATCGGTTAAAATAATATTGCCATAAAATGTACTGTATACCCACATTATACGTATTTTACGCCATCGTTGTTTTAAACTATCTCGCTCGTACTAATAATATCATAATATTATAGTCGTGGCTTCCTTTCGACTAGGATTTTATATGAAAATACCGGACGACAATCGTCCCGGTCATACCGTCAAATTGAAATATTATACTATGTACGTATAGGGCATAGGCGTACATCTATAATTATTGCAATTTTGTTTGAACACTAATAACGAATTTGAATTAAACAGTATAATCAGTGGTTGAATTACATGAAAAAAATAAAAAGGGTGTTGCAATTTTGGAGAGGGGCTGGCGAAACGGTCAAAATAAGGAGACACTGATTGCTCGGTAAAAAATTGGCGTGCAAATTCACGCTAATTGAGTGCTAACTATTGACAAAAAAAAATCCGGAAAATCTTTTTATCAATCTTAGGGGGGGGGGGGGGAGTGAAACGTTTCAACAGCCCCCCCCCCCAAATTTTATTTTTTGATTATTTCTCATTAAATAGTATTATTATGCATTATGATAATAGTCTTGAAAATTCATGCTATTTTTTAGTGTAAAAAATATCCGAGATTCCAATAACGGTGGGAGGGGGGCTGGTGAAACGGACGTTACAATATATCATGATACACGACTTGGGTGAAAAAAAACGAGTGATATTTTAATAAATACATTTTATCGTATACTAGCCTGGTATAACGTTGTTACTGGCTATTTATTATAATATTATTATGATAAACATTAGTGTTTCGTTCTGTTGGTTCTGTCGGAGAAGTGATTTGACATTTTACGCGTTGATTTCGCGAAAACGCCATAGCGGAATCACCGTGCGAGAAGTCTGTGTAGCCACGGTGTCTAGCCAAATGATAATTGAATCATTTTCCAATTACCGTTCTCCCCCGTTCACCGCCGGCACCGTATACTGCTGCAGTGTAGAACCCTCGGGTTACAACACGATGACAACCACGCCCACTTAGGGGGGACTCGCAGAGAACACTTGTGCCGGTGACGCCCATCTAATTAAGATTTTTCCAATCGTGTAATATATAATGTAATTCGACGTCAACGGTGGCGGAGGGGGGGGGGGGGGAGAGCGAATTTTCGAAAAGTCGAAACAAATATATAACGCACTCTGCTGCAGTCTTACTATGGGTACCTAATAGCTGGTGTGCTTGCTATAGCTTTAGTGGTTTCGACACCACATCACGACGCGTCAATCCCGAGACGTTTACACGCGCATGAATTATGGCCGACTCGTGCGTTTCACCCATGCAAACTCGGTGAATTTTTTTTTATTCCTGCCAAAGGCGAAACGCTTGCAATATTAAAACAAACAGTAAACGTATACGAACCGCGTGGGGAGCACGTAAAGCACAATGGACATTTCAATATTGAATGAGCATGTGTATACACATACACACATACACACACACACACACACACACACACACACACACACACACATACACAAACACGATATGAACGGCGAACTGCTCACGGAATGGCCAACAATTCCTTTTGTATGAGGAGGGCCTGCGGTCAATTGTATATGGGTGAAGTAGGGTAGGGTGAGGGGGTGTGAGTGGAAACGAATAAAAAGGAGAAAAAAAAGGCAACCCATAATCCATATAAAATGTATATTGTATATGTATATATTCGTATTCACCCCCACCCGTTAGCTATATATGCACAGTGGCTTTTGCTGTATATACGGTCGTTTTCTGACACGTCACGGGGGCAAAACACACACGGACAAAACGAAAGCCAATATAATATATAAAATATGCCGTCCGTAAGGTAATACTGTATCGATTCGTAGTGTATACTATAAGAAACGCATATTATGTATAAATATTTCATTATTATGTCATCGCAGTTGTTCGTGAATTATTCGTGAGTCGTTCGCACGACAGGAAACCCTATTTAAACGTCATCGGGGGGGTAGGTACCTCTGTGCAAGTATATAATACGTATATATACTAATATTTAGGGAAAACAAATAATGTGTCGTGACAACAGCCACTTAAAGAAAATTATATATAAGAGTTATAGGTACCGCACAAACAGTTTAAAAGCCATCGCGGCGGATGTATTATGTCATCGAAAATCTATTTTCCTACACTGGGCGGCATCCAGTAGCTGGTTCTCGGAAATGCATCGTCGAATCGATCGACAATCGACAGGCAGGGACAACATAATATAGTTGTCATCGCACATATACTACCGATATCCGTTTAGGCGTAAACCGACAAATGGGGTGTTGTGCATTGCAGCTGTGGAAAGCAAACAATAATAATATAGGTTACCTATATATAACAAATGTGAAACTTACAATTTTTCTTTTCCTGCAGATTTTTGAGATGGCACGTCAACAACAGTTCATGGCACTGTGGTTGGTGTTCGCGGTCCTTGTGTACGATAACCATGGTTACGTGTCGAACCGGAGAGGGAAAAACCAGAGACCGGGCGTGCGGAGCTACCCTGACGATGACAAGAACGGCGGTGGCGGTGTCGGCGCCGATATAAACGTCTGCGCGCTCGAACAGAAGACCACCATCAACTTGTATTGTTACTGTGACGACTCTAAGTCGCACGCGGCCACGTCGGCCGACTGTTGGGTGTTCAACGACGGCGAGCCCCGTGACTCGGCCGTCTGGCGCGAGTTTGGGTCGCAGTCTAACGTGACAAAGCTGACGTTCAACGTGCGCGGCACCTCGTCCAAGACGCTGTCGTTCGTGCCCACCGAGGCGCTGGCCCGGATGCCGGAGCTCCGCACGCTGGAGATCGTGTATGCTGACATCGGAACCGTGCATTCACACGCGTTTGCCAATCTGTCCCGGTTGCAGGACCTCGCCCTGGTCCGGAATAACATCGTGCAGCTGGCCCGGGACTCGATCGCCTACATGAACGACCTGCGCGTGGTCACGCTCGGTGACAACGCCATCGAGAGCATCAGCAACGACGTGTTCGCCCGGCTTCCCGCGCTCCGGAAGCTGTACATGGACCGGAACAATATCAGCTACATTGCCGAGGGGGCTTTCGAGCAACTGCGAAAGCTCGAGGAGCTCGACCTGTCCGACAACAGGTTGACGGGATCGCTGTCCAGGTACGTGTTTCTCGGATTGGTGTCGGTAAAACGGCTGGACATGCGAGCGAACCACTTGGACCGGGTGGGCCCGGATGCATTCGCCGAGCTGGTGTGCCTTGAGGAGCTCGTGCTGGAGGATAACGTCATAAAGGCGATTGACGGCAGGGGATTTTCCGGACTGCCCAGCCTCCAGCGGCTGATCTTGGCAGAAAACCGATTGACTGCTCTCGATGACCGTACTTTCCATAGTCTCGACAAGCTGAAGTTCATTGACATTAGATACAACAACCTACAAACGCTCACGTTCGGCGCCGTGGAACCGATCTTGGAACGGCTCCGGAACTCGTCGTTCTTTTTCCATTTTAAAGGTCAGTGTCCGATCATTTGTTTTATAACATATGTTTATCACAATTATATGGGTTTCGATTTATTCCCAGTGAATATACATTATACAGGTTCCTGTTCAAACCAATTAATGTGGTTTTTGTAGTAAGGTTCCAACATAGTTGCGATATGCAGCTGATGATAACATAGTCTATGACAAAGTTCAATGTTGTATATATACACAAATAGGGGTTCCAACAATTTCCAACATTGTACCCAAACAGTTTATATAAGATTATGATGTGCACATTTTTAGGATGGTTTAAGATGATTGTTAATAAGTTAGAAAACATAATATCAGTCACCCATATTAGTATTCAAAGATATTTTCTTATAGCTATAGGAATATAATGACGATTTCATGCATCTCCACGATGCGACAGCATAGCTCAAAACTCATTGTATTTAAATATGTAGTATTACCATTCTTAATATGGGTCTAGGCCAAAATAGCGAAACAATTTACCGCGAATGTAAAAATCGCGAATCGATAATAGCGTAAATAAAAACAGCGGATTTTGAAATAAGCGATCATGCATAATAACGAAACTTAAAATTATATATCATTTTAAATATCTCGCAGGGAAATAATTTTAGGACAAAACCCTATGCAGGTAGGTCACAATAATATCGTTATACCTACTGATATCGTCAATATGCTATCTTAATTATTATTTAACTTATACATATACTAATGAGAATAAGAACTTCATAAAAGGTATAGCATATAATTTGTCACTGAATGTCTAAATATAATTATATTTAGATTGAATATAATTATTTTATTTAAAATTATTATTATTGCTACTATAAATACTTATTATTAGAACTTAACGATATTATAATTATAATGAATGTATTCAAAAAATATATAAGAGACAAATAAACACTAAGTATAATGATTTTTCATTTATATTCCATGATCACTCCATATTTTATTGTATGCTTTACTTTTTTAAATTTATTAATCTCATTTATAAACTATTTTTATCCATTTTTTATTCTAACAAATATGTTTGATTTTTACACTGTGTCATATAAGCAACCCGACAGACAGATGTTTCTCTTTTCGCTATTATGTATTTTCGCTCTTTTTTACAATTCGCTATTTTTATTTACGCTATTATTAATTCGCGATTTTTTCATTCTCGGTAAATGTTTCGCTATTTTGGCCGGATACCATATATATTTTTTTTTTTTAGTTAAGGCTGTACCTCAGAACACGTTAGTGACTTACGCCACATCAGACCATTACCTATACATATCGTATATATTTTGAAAGTCCAAGTAAAACCTTGTTATTAGTCACGTAACATATTGTGAATATTAAGAGTATTACCTATTGTACACTATTATCACATCGTTTTATACATAGGTATACATATTAAATTATACCATTATTATAGTCGTGTTATGATCCCATAATATATAATTCACGTGTAAGTACTACTGTACTAGATCTACAGTGTTGTTGTGGCCTAATTTAGGTTAATGGTAATTATTAATTATAACAACTATGATAAAAATAATAATAATAATTGTTCAATTTGAAATCTGTCGAGGAGTTGATAATTGATCGAATAAGTCTATATTTACGCAGGTATACCAATAATATTGTACAGAATATTTAAGATAAAATATTCTTAGTTGATTATTATTAATTAATACGTATTATATTATATAGACGTTGAAGAGGCATTTCATTAAACGACGTTCGATGGATGATATATCTTTAATTCAAAATCAATCGATTTTCATTAAACGATTTAAATTTAATTATATTGGATTGGGTAGAATAATTTATTACTTGGAATTAGAAAAATTGAGTCCACATGATATTTTTCAAGTCGTAATTTATTATTGAGAGCTGATAATTATAAATATAATAATAACATAATACAACTTACAACAAAATAATTATTTTTTCTCCCGTATAAAAACCTTTAATTTTCAGATAGATTTCCACAATATATTAGAGTCATAAAGAGTATTATCTATAACTTAATTAAGTTCTCATATATTTTTATTATTAATTATTACATCAATTTATTATAGCTATAATTTTAATTAATACATTTAATCGTGACCATACTGTAGAAATCAGAGTGAAAAACTCTCTTTAAAGAACCATTTGAGTTTATTTTCTAACCAATTGAGGAGTTGTACAAAACTTTTATTGCTCCAAAAAGTGTTTTTCGAATATTATATACTTTTATAAACCAATTACGTTTTTTTGAAAAATTTCAAATGCAAAATCTGTTTTCTAGTTATTTAATAATATATTTATTTTTCAATAGACAATATTGATTAGTGTAATCGTTTTGTAGGTATGTTTCATTTAGATTGTACAAGGTGTGTTCAGTAAATGTATTGTAAATGATTTAGTTTGCTAAATCTTAAAGTTTCATTGGTTGAACTATTCTAAAATAGTATTAAATAACCAAAAAAAAAAATGTAAACGTTAATTTATTTTGTTCGATAATATTGTATTTTGAAGAAAAATATATTAAATTGTAGCATTTTAAAAATGCCATTGTGAAAATAAATCATAATTGTATATTAACCTAGTACTTTGTAAAAAAAAATGCAGTACCTACCTATGTTAAGTATTTATAATACGTAATTAAATTTGATTAATAAATTCTATAATATATTATATCACACTGAAATAATAAATTAGGGTAATATAATAAAATATATACCCACCTAATAATATTTCGAAATCAAGTTGGATTGAAGATTCGATAGAGAATAGTGTATTTCGTTTATTTTAAATACTTATCAATTAAATTTAAGAATTCGCATTTCAGAGGTCGTTAGGTGCATTATTATAATTATAGTATAATATATATATTTTTCCTTTCGACAACCACTACAGAAGAAATAAAATATTCCGTTTTTATCGTACTACTTTACTGGAAATTATATTATTATAATATTATAAACATATAATATAGATTACTGTTTGGATTATAAGTAATGCAATGCAATGTTGTAACTTGTAATACTTTTTTTTCGATTACCTACATAAAAACCAGTGGTGGAGTATAATATTAAATTATTAATCTGCTGTATTATTTTCGGATAACGAAAAAAAAATACAAAAATACAAAAATGTAAATGGATCGTCATTAAGCTGATTGATTTTGTCATCAATATTTATCATGTTTGAAGCCTTATTCGACTTATTCCAGCCATCCGTCATTAGGACACTTGCAAAAAAAAAAAGGTGTGTCAGATAAAAACGAAAGGTTGATCGTCGATGTGCTGTATTAAATGCCATTACAGAATGATTATGCTGATTAGGAACGGTAATTCTTGTAAAGAACAAACGATGCGCGGCTTGTATTTAAACGAGAGTCTAAATAATTGTACGTTGCCAGCTTCCAGTAGTAGGGTTATAATTTTTCTAACAATTCGTTACAGATTGGGACATATGCGGGATGAGAAAAATAAGTATTTCGTTAGAAATCTCGTCTCATTTAAATTCCGAACGATCCTCCCGGGTTTTCCAAAGCCCCTTTAAGCATAAAGGAAAAATGTATAAGAAGATTCGTTTGCGTGATATAATCTTTAAACGATGTATAAACTAAAAAAAAAAGCAAAGGATTTTTTCTTCTCTATTTCACCGTGCAATATCTTTTTAAAAGATAACCGATTTGGCAGTGATCTTTCCGTTTATGTCTTTGTCCATTTCGCATTTATTTTCTTTCCTTATACATATTGCAGCAGCTCTCTCGTGTGCCGCTCGGGAATGTGTGCGAGTGACAGCCGGCGTGCCCATGCAACAAATGAACATACTGATTAGGCGACCTTTGCGCTGACAAAAACCGGGTGATTGCACCCTCACGTCGCCTTTCATCCTCACCAGCACTGTATCCACACTATATCCTTTCTCAGGACTTTCCGCTTTCATTTCCGTCGCTAGCTCTGCAGTGGCCTTTCTTTCTGCTCTCCGCTACTCGTGGATCTTTTGAACATCCGTCACGCTGTCGGTCAAGGCTTTTATTGTATCCATTATATGACCAAAAAGCACTCTAATTTACATTTACTTACTACAGACATCAGCCACGGATCGATCGACATCTGGATCTATTAATGAATTGAAAATGTCCACTTTACCTGTGAACCACGATTTAATGAGTATTTGTACGGTAAACGCGCTCGACTGTTCAATTGCCCGAGCGATACGCTGTGGTTTTCATTTATTGCATTCAGTACGGACCGGGTTATAGGTTGAGAATCACGTTTTTTCAAGTTCATATGGCCATGCATAGTTCTATATATAATAATGCACTGCAAAGTTTCATATTTGAGTTATCACCGGTGGGTGGAGACCAATAATATCTATGCAGTTTTTGATAAATCACATCGAAGATTAATAATATTATGAGATATTATCAAATATAATAATTTATTATTTATAAAACATCATACTAAAATAATAAATAATACTCTTTTATATTCTGCAGTTGTACCGATAGGTACGTGGTATAGTGATATTATTTTCTTACTTTTTATTTTAAAATAGTTTATTATATGTATAGCTTCCTTATTTAAATATAATTTGGTGTACCTATATGTACCAAGTGGTAATGAGGTTCATTCAAAATTATATCATTCGTCTTAAACGTACTAATACGAAACAACTATAAAATTCACATAGTAATATTATTAATTAATAGTGAATCTGTGACCATTTTTATTTTATTTACAAACAAATACAATAATTGAATGGTAACAAGTAACTAGACGGGCACTTTAATTGAATATTCATTGTTAGTTGGCCATAGAATACATATAGTTAGAACTATCCAATTAATGCATATTGTACATTATTTAAATATTTGCTATATAAAATGTTAGTTTACGAAAGGAAAAAAAATGTACAATTGAAAACCATATTTGATACATAAATAACAATATTATAATAATTGAGTTTTAAATTGAAATACAATTGAGACTTCAAAATGGCATCCCGTAGGCACCTCCTATATGTGTAATTTGCTACGTTTGATGTATGCAATGTAACCGGTATAATATATCCATCAATTATTCTTATGTGCATATTCGGTATTTACAATACCCAAAACTTAACGGAGTAATCCAATATTGGTTGTATTAAATAATCAGTTAATAATGTCCCATCGATGTACTTAAATGGGCAATTTCAAAGAGTTACATTTCACGTTAGTTTAAAAGGGACATATTGCTATTTATATTGTACCAAAAGGGTTATAATAGTTCTGAAAGTTATTTTACTGTACAAAACTTTTGTCATACAAAACTAATGATGTAAAGTTTAACGATTTAATTTTTTTATTTACATGGGTATAGGCCGTACGCAGTTTTTATAAAATCGAAACTTTTTGAATTTCAAATAAAATTATAAAAAAAAGTGTAATATGCTCAAGGCCTTTTTATTTCACTATTAATACTCCATTTAAAAGCTTATGAATTCTGTTTTTTTTTTTAACGATGGTAGTTTAAAATAAATTTATATCTAATGTCGTTTATTATATTTTTTTTTTTATTCAGACTCATTGTAATATTATACTAGTTTGTGCATAAATGTATCACTTTTGGTTTTATTATTAGTAGTACTTACGCACTACGCCAATAATTGGATTTGTTTGTATCGATTATAAAATTAAAATTCGTCGATAACGTTGAGTATATTTTCCTAAGACCATAAGCCCACTCAAATATTTGTCTTTGGCTACATTCAGTGAGCAAAAACAGATTTCGTTTGTTTAAACGTTATCGATGATTACTGTAAACACTGCTAATTGTTTATTCGCTGACATGCCTGTGTGTCGACGCAACAAAAGACCTATTGATTAGTAGATAATTTATAGAGCTTTAGCGGATGAATGATGATGCACAGTTATTTTAGTCTCTGTTGCGTATATATATTATTATATCGTGTGATTATACAATTTTTGGTTCAGACCGAGAGCATAATATGCAAATATTTTTGCATAATTACAAAAAATAATCCGCGTGATATCTGAACGTGTGTGGACACAAGACGTATTATGATATTAAAAATATAATACGATATAGTGTTGTAGAAAATAAAATTAGAGATAGGTATAATTATACCTATTATATTAATATAGACGTGCAGGTATCTGTGTAGTATATTATTGTATATTATTATTTTAATGCTATAAACACGAATGTTTGCATTGATTTTTCCACTGTATAATTTACAATTTTTTTTTTATTCTAATACCGTGGGTATAGGTAGGCTATAGAGCGTGAGTTATTGAAAAACAAAATCAAATACACTTAAATTATGCAGTGGGTAGATTAATACACGACGAGTGCAAAACATATCGTGGTTATAACGTATTATATAGGTTCAACAAAAACACACAATATAATGACAAAAACTTAAACTAAAACTCAATATTATGCTGCAGTGAAGAGTTGTTAACGAATTTCACGTGTACATTATTGTATTGTCTGCAAAATGTGTACGTGACTTGTTTTGTTCGCAATTCAGAGGTAGATATTGTGTCATTCCTAGACACAATTCCCATAATGTATGACATGATAATAGTATAATAATGAATAGACAATATCCACATAGTATGTTAGTCTAATCATCAATAAGCATTTTTTTTTTTAATAATATCTTATCTGCACAGCTGTTATAAATTACAAGATTTTTTTTTTTATGTGAGTATAATATTTTAAGGTTAGTACACTAAATTAACTATATTATATAATATGGCTATGTACAACTATTATAGGCGCCTGCACTGTAATATTCTATGTGTATAAAAAAATGTATTTATTACGTATTTTCACTGTATCTCATGGGTAATGTACGTAATATTACTAATTCATCAAAACGTAAAGGTATAATTTTTTCTACGTTTATCGTATGCTTCAGTTTTAATCGATTTATTTAAGTACAAATTTTAAAAACGCTGTAGTGTTTTGTATGATTTTCAGGTTTGTATTAAAAGGTACTTATTGAATAGTTATTTAAACGGTCTTACTATTGTACATTGTCCGGTGTCGGAAATCCTCGGAATTATTGTATTAGTTTAATATTAGTGTTTTCGTAACAAGAAGAGGTTTTAAAACCGTGTAATACCTACGTAAATTCGGTGACGGATAATCAAGCGTTACAGTTTATTGTATTTTTGATTCCACAGTTAATGCAATAATTTTATTATCATTGTAAAATAATATTTCTACTATAATAATAATTATGAATGAGATCAATTAAAAATATGCTACATTGAACTTTGCTGTCGTCGTTATTTATTTTAGTGTATAATTAATATTATAATATTATAGCTGGAAATAATAATAATTTAACTTACCAAAATTATTAGTCTTTTGCTGTATATTATCGATAAATATACGTTCATTAATATTTTAATTTTGACTTAATAGTTTACGAGTAACAGTTAACTCCCAATGTCATACATCCTAAAATCATATATTAAGAGGTATAATATAATATGCTCCATAAACATTTTATTGTTTGTTGGTAACATTGAAATAAAGATTTTAATACTTAGTTTTTATGGGTTTAATAAAATACTATAATATGTGTTAAATGTTACAAAACGTATATACCGATTAAATAGCTATAAGCATTGTACGTAAATTAAACATAGTTAACTGAGCATTTTCACATGTGGATCATATTTGCGAGTTTAATGTAAAATATATTTTTGATTTATTGAAACTGGTAGAAAATATATTATTTTGTAGTAAAACCATTTAAAAATAGATTTCACCACATGGTTAGTGTTCAGTGTTCACGAATGGCGGTGGTCAGATGACTATTTTGTGGAGAGAGACCCATTTTCATTAAAAAGTTGCCACCACCACGACCACCGGCGCCACCACAAACACCAATATTATATTATAGAGTTGAAAAATCCTTATTTCTTTTGTTCATGAAATTTACTCCAAGCCGGAAATTGGTATAAAGTTGGACTGTAGCATGCGATATGAAAAAAAAATATAATACTATTAATATAACATTGGCTCGATTTTTGCAATAACTGTATAGTGTATGTGAATAAAATAGCAAAGGTTTTTTTTTTGTAGAAGTTTAAAAATTGTTATTATTTTTAAAATAAAATCCATCAGAATCGTCTGCAAACACGATTATAGTGTTATTACTTTTTTGCGTGTTATAAACCCCGGGTTTCATGTTCATATGGGTATTGTACATGGGATGGTTACGAGTGAGATTTTTAGTGGAAATATAACGTATTATAATGAGAGTCTAAGTATTGTAGCCAGTGATTGTTAGACAAATGTAGTAAGATAATATTGTGTACCACTGCCAGATAGTTTTTTCAAACAACCACACATTTTCAAACTTAATTATCTAAATATGATGGAACACTCAAATTGTGACCATCGTGACTAAACAAATTATTTTTATTACATTTTGATATGCTATTCGTTTTTTTTTTACAGACAGAAAAAACGTATCATATAATATGACATAATATAATATAACTATAGCATGAGAGTAGGTACCTATTCAGAATTAAAATGTTTATACTATTATTTCATGAAATATAAACCAATTTTATTATTGGTTTTATTTTTACAATTTTACTAAATTAATATAATATAATACATTAGTTCATGTTATTATGATTTCGTATAATATGCTAACATGCTTGGAATAAACTATTATTGGTGTAACAACTAAAGCAACTATAGTAACATTTGTAACAACTAACAAACTATAAGTAGGTACCTACTCCATATACCTATACCTAATATTCCTAGGTTTACATTTTATTATAAATTTATTTATTTATAAAGTAAATCATGTATTATGTATAAATTAATATTATAATATAAAATATACAGATTTTTATACATAAAAGTCCAATGGGTAAACGTAAAGTAAAATTACGAGTGTAAAATAAATGTTCTGTATATTATAGTTTTTGAAAAAAGTGATTTTTACTGTTTTTTGCTGTTTTCTAATTACCAGATTAATATAAGGAAAAACTAACTACACCACGAGAATGTGCACGTAAGTCTAACCTAAAATCATGTGTCATATATTTTTTGCCTTTTTTTGGCACCATAATGGTGCTGTGTGGTGCTGATAATGTAAAAAATAGTGTGACACATAATTTTACTGTAACAGTTTCACTCATTCACTGTGATATTTATTTAAAGTTTGAAACAAAGGTTAACAATAGGTTGAGAAACTTAAATTTTTTTAGTTTATAATATTTCAGAAAACCGTAATTTAATTTATTGTATGTATAAAAGTATAAAATATTTACAAATTTTGTTTAAAATGAATTTATTAATAAACAAATTAGTCAATGTTAACAGAAGTATTCTAATATTCTATAAATGTTATAAATTTAGTTATGGATTTATTAAATTATATAATACAAATTTCTAAACATATTTTTTAAATTTAAACTTTGAATAGGTATGAGAAAACAAATTACGGCACCATGTGAACGAGTGAAACATTTTACTCTAGAAATGATGTGTCAAACAGCATGAAATAATTTTTTTTTAACAGAACATAATATGTCAATTAAAATGTAATAAATAATTACTTGTGTACTGTGTATAATATTATAAAACAAGTATAATATGTAGTAAAGTATAATTCTGTTTTGTTTGAATAATTTTAAATTTAATTATATAGGTATGTATTTGTTGTTTTATGCGTAATAGTTGAAAACTTAAACTTAGTGGAGTTGGTGCTTGATAATATAATATGCTATAAAAAAACTAAACGACAATAAAACGATTAAAAAGTTTTTGAAAATTTTAGTTTTTTCTCGTTTATTGCGATAATAACCAACTAAAATATTTATTAAATATTGTGCATTACATAATGAATACGCCCAATGTGGACCAAATTGATATTCCAAACTTTGTACAGAAATGTTTCTATAACTATATCTACTATAATAAAATTGTTATAATGCAGCGGTTATCGTATTTAGATTCAATTCTAAACTGATACTGTACAAGATTACAAACAAGAGTAATAATTATAAACTTGTTGAATAAAACGATTGGAATTTATAAAAACAAGTTAGGAAAGCTCATTCTGCAAGCGTGCTAAATTCCCAGTTTTTAAACCAATTTCATACAACTACGCAATAAACTATAATTCTATATTAAAGTTTAGAAACCTAAATAATTAGTTCAACTGTAAGTACCTACCAATTTTTCCTTTTAATTATTTTAGATTTCGGGTTTTCGCATTATTATACCTTGTCTCAGCTATTTTCTGAAGGTGACGTTCCTTATCACTTAAACAATGATAATCCCTGGGATAAGTTTCCTAGTCGCTTAAGAGGCCCGCACTCGTTTCAGGTGTCTATCTAACGGCATGATAATATCGGCGAGCAAAGTGGACGGTCTCGTAAGTACGGCGCGAAAGGGTGTTTTCGGAGAGGTCTATGTATACAGGGTGATACATTTAACTTAAGGCACTATGATTATTTCAGAAAACACCAATGTTTTTGAAAATATTTTTTTACACTGCAATTTCAAGTCATTTTTTACAATATGTTATTGTTATCATATTTTAAGCTTTATACTCTTTTGAATGATAACATACATTTTTAATATCATATTCCAAAGCAGAATATTATTTGGAGTATTTCGATCTATATATAATTCAAATTTTTGACAAGTATTTTATTAGTTATAAACTATATAGGTAGGTATTTAAAGTTTAGATTAGCCAAGTTGTGAACTATCATTTGGTGGGGTACTGTAGCACACCACTTATCTAAACTTTACTTCAACTCATACACTACTTGTACATTTTTGTAATATTTAGAAGTAATCCAAAAAATATTCTACTTTGAAATAAGGAATTGAAAATATATGTTGTAATATAAGTATAAGACAGTATAAATGTTGTCGTTTTTTGACGACTTAAAATTATGTGAAAAAAATATTTTCAAAAACGTTAGTTTTTTAAATAATGAATGGAGTCTTGTGCGTTCAAACAGATCACCCGGTATACAGGTACGTGCTCGTGTGCACGGGTATGCGTGTGTGGGTGTGTAATACAAAAACAATGAAACAAACGGTTGCCGTCGAGGTGTAATTAGAGTGGGGAAAAAATTAATTCCACGGTGTCGGTTTTATTGTCGAAAAGGTCCCGGAATCCAAACCATCTGTTGTTCGGATATAAGTCGCGGACGAGGTGGGCTGCCGTGCAAGTGCGACAGCCGCTGTAGGTGTCGGGCGCGGGGAGAGCAGGGATCTCTCCGGGAGAAAAACACCGCGGGAGGGGCGGGCTTGCGGCGGCGGCGCGGCGGCGGGAGGCCAAAAAGGAATTTATTTACAATACCCGAATCGCAAACATTATTAATCCTGTCACTTTTAGCTAAACTCGGATGGGAATCCACTGTACTGTAAACCATCCTTAGCCGACTATGCCACAGTGTATATATATATACTATATAGTTTGTGGTTGGTCTTCCGCGTTGGCTGGCAATAATTCTGTTTCGTCGTCATCACAACAATAATATTATATAAGTATACAAAAAGTACCAAACACGACCCGTGGGGCTGCGGTTTTGTCTTTGTAGTGGCAACTGATCGCACGTGTTGGTTGAAATCAAAGCTCAATAAACCGGTGTGTCTGAAGAGATTATTTTTTTAGGAGGAGGACGTGGTGCAGTGGATGGTTGGAAGTTTTGATTATTCACGCAGTCGGTTATGATGATGATTATCGAAAATAATTACGAATATTATGTGTCACTACTGTGACTGAATCGAGGGGAAGGCGTTTTGACGTATATAGGTTTAAAAAGGTATCTATTTTAAAACCACTGTGCAGTGCGCCGTCGAAAAAGATTATTCGCATTATTTAAATTTATAGTATCAAGAGTCCTTCAAAAAGATAATTGTTTGTATTAAAAATTAAACGACATTTCACGAGACAGGTACGTGCCGACAACTCACGACTACACCGTAACTATACTTATCATTTTTGCGCTACTCAGCTCTTTCTCTATTCCCTTCCACCCCGTTTCAACATTTCATTAAAAAAAAATATCTTACGTCGTATTCAAATAATTCGCGTGCAGGTACGTTGAAAATTCTTGTCGTATTATATGACATGATCTGTCCACGCGCGAATGAAAAGTCAATATCGTGAAATATCTCACCAATTTGAATTTTTTTGGAAGTGAATTGGTTTAACGTAGCTCGGCTTTTACCGCCGCCGCCCCCTATACAAACTTAGTCATATTTTATTTATTTTCACCTCCACGCCACGCGTTTTGTTTAGATTTTCCTCCTTCTCTCTGAACGTACACCTTGGGCAAAATGTTTTAGCTGCGTGAATCGCAAATATGCGCTGGTGTAGTATGAAGTCAAAAACAATTATAGGAAAAACATTAAAAGAACTTGTACGGGACTCTTTTTCCTTTTCATGTCACTGGACAACTAGTCGCGACTCGCAGTGTTTATATATGCGATGTCCACTTTGCTAAAAACAAATGAAACAAATGTAATATACTAATATGGATAGAAGCCTATAAGTAAGTAAGTTTGTAAGCACATCCATTATACGAAACTCAATATAATTATTTAAAGTTGGATGTAATTCAATATAAAAATTAAAATTGTTCGTGTTTGACCGTCGACTGTGCAACACGTGTGTAGTGTGTTACATCAATATCGTTAACGTTTTTATAGCTGCCGATAGCACGTCTACTTTATCGAGGTCCAGAAGATAATATGATTTGATTATTATATTATAACACCTACACGCCGTAATATTCGACTAATGAAAAACTCTTAACTCTAACTAAAATTAATAAACATCCTAGACCCAAAGGATCAAACCTTAACCTCTCGAAATTGACGGGACCCTTGACAAAGCACTCGAACCCGAAACCGAAGACAAATCAAAATTATAGACTTTCTAAGAGCAACAGAACTTTATGATTTTATTTTATCGGTATACACGTGTAAATATTGTAAATACTGTAATAATTATCAGAAATAGGTTATACCTATATTGTCTCCATATTACTACAACTTATATGTAGCATATCTACAACACACCTGAAAAATTTAACGACTGTAACATATAGCCTTAGATGCCGGGTTATTTTTTGGAGATCAATAAAATAAAAATAAAAATTGCCACATCGAATGTTATATGGTTTTTTGCACTTTTTTTGAATCGGTTAATTTGTAAATTATTTAAACCTAGGTAAATACCTATTAAAGGTCTGCACGGGCCGATACTTTACAGCCCTGTCCGGCCCTGTAAAATTTTTGGAAAGCTCGGCCCGGTCCGCGAATAGTTTTAGGTGAGTAAGCCCGGCCCGATCCGGCCCGGTAAAATTTTTAGAAAGCCCTGCCCGGCCAGCAAATAGTTTTTGGCGAGTAAGCCTGGCCCGGTCCGTGAATAGTTTTTGTCGTAAGTAAGCCTGACACGGGTAGACACATTTTTTTTTATTTGTCTGGTCCTGCCCAAATACCTGCCCTAACCTATCTAAAAATTTAATGGATTAAGCACGGTATGGTTAAGTCCATATATTTTCGTCCATCATGACCATGGAAAAATAATTTTTGAAAAAGCCCAGTCCGAAGTTTTTGTAGTTTTTAAGTAGAGACCTCTTATTTTTTTAAAAGAATTTTTTTTTTTAATGATAAAATAGTGTAAGTAGTAAGTAACTGTTTTAATTTACATAACCTCCAAAGGTCGTAGGTATTCAAGAAAATCAGAAGAAAATTAGAATTTACCTATCTTACTTACTTGACAATAACATAAAAAGTAAGTAAGATAGGTAAATTCTGATTGCACCAACATGTTGAGCATACAAATACTAACAAATATCACACAATATACTCAGTCTTTTGAATAACAAATTAAGTAGTAAGTACTAATAGTACCTAATATATTATAACTAACTTTTAAAATATTATTAATTTAAAACTCCTCTTTTAATACAATTTCAAAAAAAAGTTTTTTGTCTTTAACAACGTATTTAATAATAAAAAAACATCTTATAGAATTAATAAAAAAATTTAAACAACAAATATCACATAATGTACTTTTCAGTCTTTTGAATAACAAATTCTAACATAATATTATAACTAACTAAAAAGTTATTTAATTTTATTTAAGAAAAGTCCAGCCCAGCCTGGTTCGTAACTTTTGTCCAACAAATAGTCCAGCCCGGCCCGTTTATTTAAAAAAAAGTCAAGCCCGGTCCGTAACTCTTGTGCTAATTAAAGGTCCGGCCCGGCCCGTCTTGCATTTTATAGAATCCGGCCCGGCCCGTGCAGGTCTTTAATACCTATACATTAAAAACCATTTTACAAATATTTTCGAGTACAACGCATTAAACGAGTACTTACTACATTGTAAGACATACGATATTTACAGAAACAAATCGTGTATAAAAACTTAATTCTCTCGTGACAATACCGTTAAACACCAATAAAATACCTTATAACCTATATGATTTATATTATAACATGTTTATAAGGTACATAAAACGATTCTAAATAATGTGCGCTCGAGTCATATTATTATATTATACGTGACGAGAAGTTAAACGTGCATGTCGCAACTTATGTGTATAGGTATTATATACTTTATATTTTTCATTTATATATGTACACAACGATACTAAGTTAATAACAGTGCGATGAATTACAGTAATTACAGTATTACAAGTAGTATTATTATAGTGTATTACAAGTTACAATAGTCTCATAGTTTTAGGTCGGCCGTAGACTCAGGGCCCCCACAATGGGGGGGGGGGGGGGCAGTTGGACCTGAAGTACAGAGTTCCGGCTATTTTAGAGGCCCGTTGAAATATATATTTTAATTCATCATAATTATCATAATTTTGTTATTTTAAACTGTGGGTTAACTATTTATTACCTTGAAATTGTGTATGGGACACCCTTATTGCTTTTAATAGGCTGTATTTTATTGGACATTTTGTAGGGTCCGCAAAAATATTTAGTACGGTGGCCCAAAATGTAATGTGGGTGGCCTGGGTGTAGTGGTCCCACAATTCTCTATAATAATACTCCAGTTTTCGAAAATCTCCACCAAGTAATCGCACACCGGGAACACGTTTTTAAAGTGAATCGAATACAAATTATATACAATAAAAAATGATTAAAAGGATAGTGACATATGAATAATTAGGGTTGAACATCAAATTTACCGAGCTTATCTAATAAGTACCTAGTTACAATTATCTTGTAACGCAGTGCAACAAAGGAGTTTTATGAAGTTATATTCCGAAGTAGGTATAGATATTATATTATTATGTCATTATTAAACCGATATGGAAACGCTATGGGGTAAAACCATACGGAAATTCATTCAGATATACTACGCTCAACGGGAAGTACCTATTACCAGAGAAGACTGTGCCGCGTATAATGATATCAAATGAAAAAAGTACAGATAAAAAATTTGATTTTACACATCAAACGTTTTGCAAAGTAAACATTTTGAAACATAATTTAATTTAGGGTCAGTATAGGCCTATACTATAGGGTATACTTATATTGTCTACTACGACAATATAATAAGGGTCACTTAGGGTTACGCTAATAGAAATATTCAGAACTAATCTGATTTTATGAATATGACATACTGATTTTACAATGATAGTACGTGTGTGTGTTTTTTTTTAATTTGTGGGTGTACATTGTTTATTATAGTAGGGACAATATTTTTTAAACGTTAATTTACGAGCAATTTGGCTGACGAAATTAGATATTTAAAGTTGAATACAAATTTTAATTATTTGGTGGTAATCAACGATGACTTGACTCATTACAGGTGTATTTTTCGTTTATATTTGGGAATCGATGACTTGATTAGTATATTATAATTATATATTAGTAATTAGTGTACACCGAACTTTTTGTCGATTGAGATTACTGTGTAATGTATGTACAAAATATTCTGTAACTAAATAATAATGAACAAACAGACGACGGTGGCTTTATAATATCACTTCATAGAACTTACGAATTTTGTCAATACAACGATTTTGAAAACATTTTACAAATATTTACCTATTAGGTAACTACCTATACGAAACACCAGTATGTGAATAAGCCAAACACATAATATTATTATGCATCTTATACAATATTATAAGACACGAGGCTGTACTATATGAACTAAATAAAAGTGTTATATTTGGTTGAACAATACTATAAATACATATTATTATGCTGTTTGTTAGTGTTACAAACTCCGTGGCCACAGCCCTCCGAACGCATTTTACGCTTGGAAGAAATAACCACGTGAAATAAATTCTTATATTGCCGCCGGGGCAGGACGTGTATTGAACCGACCTAATCTACTTAACAGAGCCCCAACTACATTTTCTACATATATTATCTAACCACGAGATGATTTGCGGATACAGCACAAGGGCGCGCGACTCATGCTAGTCTGATGTATTTAAATAACGTATTCCACCAACGGTCGACCGTGTCTCGTTAACGGACTTAAAGTCTAAGAATAAGTGTTAACAGTAATCTGTCCTTCTCTGTATTTGTGCTATGTTATAATATATAAATAGGTAGGTACATCAGGGATTGATCCATAGGGTCTAGCCTCTCCCACGCCCATACAATAAGTCAATAACTATAACTAGATACTGCCACTGATAATAAATACTAAAAAAATATAATTATACTATAAATATTATATATAATTTGTGTCGTAACAAAATTGTTGCCCTCTTCTCAATGCCCCCTTCCAGATTATTGCTCTGGATCTGTGTCTGAGGTACATATACAACTGCAAATACCGCTACGCAATAAATATATCTCATAATGACACGGGGAACCAAACTATAATAATATATACTCTCATGGTCGTCCTTAGAGGGGGGGGGGGCGATCAGGACCCAGGCCCTGGGCCTAGAGGTTTTTGCTTACATTGGGAGGCCTATCGCATATGAAAAAAGTGGTAAAATTGGTTTTCGCCCTGGGCCTCGCAAATCCTAAGGACGGCCCTGCATACTCTGATTAACTGGATGCCTACATAAACAGTTGATTATAACTATTAGTTGGCAACATTATTTTTTCGTTTTGAGTATCGCGCTATAAATTAATAACTTAATTTTCGAGTAAAACCTATGTCTTTCTATATGTTATATTGCAGTGTAGGTGCATATAATTACCATGGCGTGTTAGCTTGTAATAATTATATTATTATATTATTTGCGAACGGACATTATACTTATACATACATATGTACCACAATAATGGTCTCGTCAACACGTCATGATTAACCCGTATACTTATGATGATTATTTAAAATGAAAACCTATGATGTAATATAATTACTGTTTTATTGGAACGTATAAGAAAATAAATTCTCTTACGTATATATTGGCATAATAATATACCTAGTTAATATGCGAAGAAAAAAAAAACTTTATAACAAGCCCAAGTCCTCACACTAAAATATCCACTTTTGAAATATAACAATATAATAATAATATAGTATTATCTATTATTGTACGGAAGTATATTATATTACCCACATAATAATATTATATTATATGGACGTCACCGTTTTCCACCAAAATTTACTTAATCATTTATGCTAGTAAGTTCGTTTATCGTCGGTTATCGGTACAATAATATAGGCACCTATATTATATTAATATTTCAATTTTCCGACATAAACAATCTCAAGTTTTAAGGTAATCTCTTATTATAATAAATTTGAAAATTAAATTATAGACCACGACACCACGTAGATAATAAAACGTTAACAATCATACCAATCCTGATCTTCAAAATATTTTTTATTTTCAAAAAAACAAAATTTTTGATAATATATATTGACCTGGTGTGTCTTCATAGGTGGTAGTAACAAAACAGAACGGTTGGGGTGATTGGTGCAAGGCTGGTGATATAAATAATAATTATTCATTAGGTAAAATGTCATCGTGGGCAGAGGTGACAGATTGTGCGGCGATGGTGGCTGTGGAGCTTACTCACAATAGCACTTGCACACCTAACCTATATCTGGCATAATATGATGTATGCTTAAATAGACATCCGATTATAATAAAATAAACGAACGAACCCAACTTACACTGAACGTTACAACATCCCTGCTTTTCTTACAAAACAGGTATTACTCAAATGCGATTTGTATTTGTTCTTGACAAATATATAACTTGCTGGTGCGTGTTCTACATGAATAAAATAAATTATTTATTTCATATAAATATATCTATATGATGAATATGACTATACGTCTATACCAACCTATATATAAATATTTTTGTAAAATAACATGAATTATTTGTATTTTGTAGGTATTTGCTTATTACAAAATATGTCAATACTGAATTCATCAATAACTTTTCATACTTATAGTCTATAAAACAAGGGGTTACCAAAATCTAAAAATTGAAATTTCGTGTAGAAAATGGAAGTATGATAATATATTATTATTATTATTATTATTATTGTTATTATTATCGTAGGCACTGCAGGTGGTAAACGGAAAGGTAGATTTTGGTGAAAAAGTGGAATACCGTGATATATAATTTTATTACGACGCTACGCTGCACGAGTACAATAAATCGGTTTTTAAATATAATTAACTGTGTTATAAATATATACTGGGTAATATACGACGGAAAAGCACCACCGGTGGAAATATATGCATATAATATACGGACACGTTTATCGGTGTAGGTACACCTACATATATACATATACCTCAAACTCGGTTACCTATCTTTAAGCAATCTGTCATTATGTAAATCGCGTCGTCATAAAAGATCTCCAAGGATACAGAGAAAATTGGTAGGAGGGTACCAGCCTCATATTATATACGTGCTGTAGATATGCCTCTTCCTATTAATAATAATAATATACGACGACGATAACATACAATCGTGTGATGGGAGGTTTTGCTCTACAGTCCGAAATTATATCTATTATAACGTAGCAGGACCTTTATTATACTATTATAATAATAATAGTTAGTCATTGTATATATTATGTAGTATCACGGTGGCATCACTATAATTCGAGGGCTAAGACGGTGAGGGATGTCTGTGCACTCGGACCCCACCGATATTATTTATCACCAAAAAACTCCAAATCGTTTGAAGTTCAAAAAAGTCTTGCCGTATATTTTAAAACGTAACTATACATATTTTCTAGGTAATCCTTGCTAAAAAAATAAAAAAATAAAAAGTATATTTTTACTAACGACGAAAGGTAAAGAAATTTTTTAATTCTTTCAAAGTTTAACGAAATACCAAAAACAATATTATTAATATTATTGACACATACATTCGTAGGTACCTAATCAATTAGGTACATGTAATACGTATGCTTATAGTTTGGGCACAACTATAATAGGTATAATGATCGAACATTCAAATGTAAAGTATAATGTAATTTTTTGAAAACTTTGTGCGCAAATAACCATAAATTAAGTATTAAATTAATTAATTAATATTTTTATTATAATAATTATTTTAAATCACTAAATAGAACCAAAAAGTATTAATATTATCATCGCTATACATTTTTACTATTCATAAAAAAATATGATTAAAATTCCTCGTATTGAAACTAGAAACTCTAATACATCGTAAGAGTTCTTTTATATTATACTATTTTCGAAATAAACATGGTTTTTATTGATTTAATATGTACTTTGATTGTCTTGCGCTTGTTTTTGGCTCTGAACTTATTTGTATATTATAATCTCGTCCAACATTATTATCAACCGTTAATTATCTACGCACTATGGACTTAATATTCAATAGCCATAATAATAACATCCTTCAATATAATAACTTTATTAGCGTATCTACAATGTTTTAAGACAATTCGATCATGAATAATGTTCGGATATTTACCATTCCATCAACATGACCCCTTTCCGGTGCGTCAACTTCTACTATATACCTATAGTCAGTGTCATAGCCAGAAGGGATGTTTTGGTTCTGTAATACCTACCTCTGGCCGTATTTATGCAAAAAATATATTCAATTTACAAACTGCCTCAAATATAGCTTAAAAAATATATTGTCATATGGTTCTATTTCATATCTTTATTAGATTGACGTCTACGACAGAGAGTGTGTGAAGCCCCCATTAAATAGTTATTACTTATTAGTTTGGTATATTTAAATATAAACTTAAAACATCCTTCTACAAAAAAAAGTCTAGATTACGCGATCGTACCTATAGTGATAAATATATATAGTATGGACTAATGACGTATACCTACAGTAATAATTAAGATAAATGATTGTTCTATTTTATATATTATAATATTTGGAATATGTATTTAGTGCATTGAACTCACCGGCGTGGATCGCAAAAACCTCCTTGTCGGTCATCTTATAGTCACGTCCGTTTTATCACACCCTGCGGAGATTTTCGATCGACTGTAATACTACCCTGTCGCACATAACATAATATTGTTATGATAATATTATTATAATGCGCATTCTCGTGTATAAAGTACACAAACATATTATGCATTATTGGTACCTATTTGCAGATAGGTATATCTATATAAAAATGTGTACAGATTGGGGAGCATTCGGTGGACGGTACATAATATTATTTCAGGGCTGGTCGGCAGATTTCCCGGAAAACATTATTACGACGGTCGTCGCAACCACTGCTGAAGGGGTGGTAAATGACCAACGTGTCAGGGGCTGCGGTGCGGTCGGGTTAGGGTGTAAGTGCGTGCGTGTGTGTGTCATTAGGAGAAATACGCCCGGCGAATATTTTATGTGCGGCGCTTTTATTTATTTTTTTATTTCGCTTGCGACGTCGAGAATCACGAGAGCAAGAAATATAATATACAGTACGCGCACACTGCGCACGGTGTCGACATGATATGGGTACGATAATAATGATAATACGCAAGAGTATAATAATATGCACATAAGAAACGGGTCGAGATTTATCATTCGCAAAGGGGGTAAATATTAATATGCCTTCTATTTTCTCCAATAGCCGTTTTAGAATTATTAAAGACACGATAATTGCACACGACTACCCCCGCCTGTCCGGTCACTTATTGTTATAATAATATAGGTTGCATGGTGAGGTTTAGAGGCATGGGTAGGTACTTACTATTACTGCTTTTCCACATCATACCAGCGTAATAACCTTATGCGATTTTATATTATACGGTGCATATTAATAAGGTCGTAAAATTCTAAGGACAGCGTCGCCGCCGTACTCGGGCTAAACAATACGCGACACACACACACACACACACACACACACACACACACACACGTCATATCGTATACGCGATATTATATTATTATAGGTACGCCGTTCACGAGTTTTATTAATATATAATACATAGTATTATGGTTTTTTAACGGTTCACGCAGTCTCCGTGACGCTTTTGCTTACACGATCGTACGCCATGTCTCGCATAAATGCAGATTGCTGCAGCAGAGAGGCTGCAAAACGACTATTATAGCTGAGTACACCTATATAATATTTATGAATAAATAATTATTTTGCATTTTTTTTTCAGTTTAACATTTTAAACACGTTACTCAAATACAAACGCGCGTTCCCGCGTAGTCTGACGATCACGAACACTGCACATCTGCGTCGAGAACCAGCTAAAGCGAAAAGGAAATGTGCTCACGTGCATAAGCGCGTGGTCGATCCAAAATCTGCGTTATAAATATTTGAAACAAACATACCGAACAACTACACTCTGTAGCAGCGAAACGTAATATTAATGATTTCAGAGACTTACGATATCGTTTCCCACGATACGATTTCACACGCACAGACTTTGTAGTTCAAACAGTGTGTAAAAATGTCTATGAAAACGCGTGTATCGGAAATAAACGCGCCCGGGAAAGAAATATAATGTGTACTTACACTTCTCGCCTCTGTCTTGCACAGCAATCCAAAATCTACTGAATATTTTAAATCACGAAATGCCCACTAACAAGCATGGGCCTCAAAGTTTCCAGTCGTTCGCGGATGACGATGATTTCGTATCAAAGACGTTACGAAATCGTTTTTCATAGTTTTATTATTATAACATTTGAATAAACAAATTATTGAAATAAAAATCAATATTCAAAATACATATAGGTTTAAAGACGGATCCAAAATATTATCAACCACATATTATGAATAGCACATATTATATTATAATATACGCCATCGTATACTAAGTTATCTTAATATCGCCATACATGAACCACCGCAACATTATTATACAGTAGAAATACAATCACTGAAATATTGTTTCTGAATTCCACAAATATATCAAATTATGAAAATATAATATATATAATATACAAGAACCATGAATACCTTGCACGTCTCGTGAACATATAGGCGAACATGCACCACAGGTTATTAGAATTTGTAAATCGATCGGGCAAAGTCGTGGGGCTGTGGTGATGCCCCCCCCTCCACCACCGTCATGGTTTTTAGTTCATGCCTTATAATATTTTTATAACTTCTTCGCAAATTCTAAAAACCAATTTGCAATATTAATTCGCAAAATATAGGCAGAATTATTTTCCAGTCGATTGCAGGACAAAGTCGGGAGGCCGACTTGACGGACATCCGTCATAAACGACGCGTATAGCAATACTCGCGTGGAATGCAGTACGACAAAGCATTTGCTTTTGTTGGTGTGTGTGTGTGTGTGTGTGTGTGTGTGTGTGTGTGCGTTGGAATATTTTCGGTCGGGTCGGTAGGAAATATTCGCAGCGCTCTCCTCGTCGGACCACGAAGACTCGCCACCGCGGCGACCGCGAGAACCGACGACCGGATAAAATATTGCGCACGCCGCCCGGACTGACCATCGACCAACAGCTGACCGGCGGCAGCGTCAGTGGTTTGTCCGCGGTTTTCGCCTATTGGATTCCTATATCGTACACCCATGTAATACCTAGCTGCTACCTATAACTATTTCACGAGATCGCCGATGATACGATTTGTGAATGTATATATAAACTCGTCGGTTGCGGGCTTTCGAGATTTATGTGCAACAGTATATACAAATGCAACGCTGTACGTATGTGTTTAAAGTTATACACATACGTACGTAATAATATATATATATATATATATATATATATACACGTCGTCGTTATACGACCTTTGCCCGGTGCTGCAGCTGCCGCACTGAGGCCGTAAACGTATTGGTGGTATATTATTATATGTGTGTGTATATCGGTAGAGCGGCCTTGTTTTTCCATTTTCCGCTGCAGCTGCAGGGAAAACGCCGCCGAGGTGTACATAATATTATAATGGACATCAACCGCCCTGCATATTATTTATTATGAACAATATATCTGAAATAATATCGTATAGGTACTATATTAATATAATATAATGTAGGTATATATATATGCGCGTTACCGGAAAACGGCAATTTGAAATATTTTAACGCATGTGCCTATAACGTATTATTAATGTAGGTATAGGTACCTACCAGCTATATAGCTATAAAAGGTGTAGAGTTTATAAAATCACGACAAAACAAAAAAATGCAGTCCGGAATATATATATATATCGTACTGTCAAAAGTAATAATAACAAATACACCCTGCGCCCAAGATCGCGAGTCTAAACGATTATTTATATCTTCGATATCTTTGTCAAACAGCTTTACGTCCATTTACAACATTATTATTCGCTGTTATTATAATATGATTACTATATATACTAAGTACCGGTAGTTGAATGGGAATTCGTTTCTGTTGGTCCAGGAGTTAGATTTTGTTAGATTAATTTTCTTCTTTAAATATTCATATATATTTAGAGGGTGAATATTTTAATATGAGATATATTATTCCAAAAAAAACCTATTAAATTATTTTTAAAAACAATTTTTTTTCATCGTTAGAACAAAATATAAAATCTTGGCACTGTGCCAATACCCGTGACCTACCGAAACATTTCCATTTTGGTATAATACTATATACCCTGCGGTCGATTTAAGTATGTGACCCAAGTAGGTACAATATTTAATGTTATTTATGATGTCGAAATTATTATAATATGATGTTTTGGTACCTATACTAATGTATAGCGTATTAAAATTATCTTTCCTACCCACTTTTCTAGTTATTGTTGTTACTGTTTATTTGATAGGTATATTACGATGATATTGAAATTATTGGCTTAATGATAAAGCTTCATAGACCGTATGCTTAATATTTTGAATTTTCTATATTATCTGAAATTGATTTCCTATTATGTATATTTTTGTGCAACTAATAAAATATGGTCGAATGTTTTTAAAATGTTAGCAACCAAATATTTTTCTATAATTCACGGCGAAAAGACGGCTGTAATGTTTTTAGAAAATATTGTATTTATTTATTTTTTTTTAGTATGTAAAACAATGAATAAATAAATATTTAAAGAATAACAAGCTTTAAAATTTGAATAATTCATCTTTTTTTGTCAGTTGTGAAATAGAATAACACTTGTTTGTAAGATTGATAAAATTTATTTTGTGGTAACTATAGTATGGTATGCAAATAATGTGCAAGTAATATTTGATAAGTATCTATATACGGTCAATGATCAAAGAGATATTTATAGCTAAAAATTCGAAACTATGGTTTTTTCTTATACTTAACTTCAAAAAAAAGCTCCATTGATAGTTATTAAGTAAAAATTCAATAATTTAGATTTTGAGTGATCAGCGGTTTTAATTTGTTTAGGTGCGATAGGTGCGTTGGATTTGGATGAAAATGTTTCAGACCCGCACTGTAAGATAAAAATAAAATCTGACACAATTAGAATATATTGTTTAGTGACTGTCGATAAATTCGTAAAACAGAAGTTACCTGTTGAAAAGTTTAAGTAACAATCGTCTAGCCTTTAGAGTCTTAAATTTTTTTGGGGGGAAGCGATTGATGACCAACGTCGGTATTACGTCTCATATACCAGATTTAACCACTTTTTTGATAACACGTAGATACGTAAATAGTATTTACTAAATAATATGTTTCTGTTATTGTGTGCATTATGCGATTATGGGCTTCTCCATGTTAACGTCCTCCTACGGAGTGAGTATCTCCGACAAATTTATATCACCACGTCAAATTTATATTATTACCACCGACCACGTTTTTGGTTGGACATTTATTACAGCTGCAGCAGTCGTATAATATATATAGTCGTATATTATATATTATTATCTTTGATCGTTTTGCGAGATTTACGCCTTGCTAGCGACTATAATTATGCGGCGGTATATTATACGCGTTTCAAACGTTTTTTTTTTATTTACGTTTCGTTTTTAAATTATCGCGAACGCGATTTTACTAAGTCGCTTAAACCAATCGCACCATTAAGTGCTAAATGCTAATGTTTATTTATGTTAAAACGGCTTTGGGCGTTATTTTTAATCCACACTTTTATTCGACGACCTATTGTTTTAATAAAAATTTAACTCTGTATCTTTCGGAGAATGTTACATATCGGTTTAATCTTATATTGTTGTATATCGTCTGAGCGTATATGAAATGTTCCAGGGTTCTAATATGTTATCTATTTTATAAACCGTACACCGTCGACTCGCCACGACTGTTTATGGTATGAAACTATTTAATTTTAAAATGTTTCCGGATGTGTATATAGTATATATAGTCAGTCTGGAAGCTGGTTTTATATTGTTGATATTATTATATAAACTTTTAGACCGCGTAAATATATATATTATGATCTTTAAAATGAACAGCAGACGGCCAATGCTGGACGCACATTTTATCCGAAAAATCATATATATATATATATATGTACACACCTACCTATAATCATAAAATCTTCATTCTAATATGGACTTATAAGATCTTTTTTTACTGACTTAATATATATTTTAATACTAAAAATAACTTTTTAGGGCATAACATCGCCTCATCGTTATAATAAACGTGGATATCCCTGAAACATAATTTACTATGCATATTGTATATTATATAGTTTTTCATAAGCAGTTTATTATTTTCCAGCTGAAACACAACACTATATGAAAATAATTGATAAGTCTTTTAATGGTGAAAACATAATATTCAAAGAGATTTTTTTTTACCTGAGACGCACTCATTTCCTTAGTCAACTATATATAGATAGATATACGAATAAACGACGGTAGGACACTGAATAAAATATATATTTGTCGTTGTTGCGCGTTTGAATAGAATTATTGTTAAATCAAGGGCTTAGTTGGAAAAGGTTCGAAATCGATTCTATGAAATTGTTTGGGACACCAATTTATTTTAGGGTTTAGTATCAAAATTCTCACTACCTCGTCAAGATTATTTTTCACGCAAACAATGTCGACCAATGGAATTACTTGACATTGAGTGTTATAGATAGAGTATACCTGTAACCTATATGTTTATTTCGTTGTAATCACTAGAATATAAAATAAAAAATATTATGCATATTTTTTTTAGTTGAAAATGTTGTGTAAAAATTATAACCCGCTTAGTATGAAATTATTAGTTCTATAGTAACATGATCTTTTGTGCAAAAAAAATAAAATAATTTTCTCATTGAAACGAATAAATTCAGTTTAGTTTAACGATTAACGTATTTTTTGATATTGATTGATGGAGATGGAACCTATTTCCATATTAAACGAATTCGCATCCTTGTGGATTGATAGTATTTTCATACTGATTTTATATACTTTGAAATAGTTCGGTACTATTTGTCAAGAATTTTAAAATTGACTGACATAATATGGTATACACGTTTAGGGTCTCGATTTAGAGAACAATTTTATTTACATAGCATCTTCGACATATTTTCCGAAATCATCATTCATAAAAAGTCAGAAAAGACATGTCGGATAGATGTCAGATGTACATCGTCTAAGACCGATATTACTGTATAGCTAAATCAACACCCGTTTAATTATATATTAAATAGTAGTAAATATATTACGTTTTGAACAAAATGTTGTTTTTCTGGGTTTACGAAATAGAACTTCTATAAATGTATAATATATATATATATATATATAGATTAATCGTGATATCTTTAGAACAGTAAATGTAATAATTGTGATTTTCATTTAACTTTTATAAAAACTTTGTACAGCTTGCTAAAATTATTATACGTGAAGGAAACGATGTTACGAAATTTAAAATTTTAAGAACCGAAGCACGGATTCGTTGTACGCTGTTTAATATCAAAAATAAAATTGTTACGGATCCCATTCATACATAGTTGGGGTGTATTTTTTGAGAAGTCGGGGAGAGTCTGCAGTGGAAAGCTGCAGTTACACAAATATTGGTATTTTTTTTTCGCGGAGTAGATTTAATAATAATATTTGAATTTATTTATTTAAATTAACCACCAGAAATGTATAATATTATAACGACGGATGGCAATAATTAAACATTGTGCACGCGTAGTTCGTAAAAATAAAATCATCACACTGAACCACCTATAATAATATTTATGAAAAAATAAAATATACATCACAAATGCGATATAATATTGTAGATTTTGTGATCATTCGTATTATAGGCTTATAATATGGTTATGGGTTTGGTTTTAATTTTTTAGTATCGAATATAAAATACGCAATATATACGTCCTATTATTCAAATTTTGTAAAGAGAACTGATCATAGTATTCGAATATGAAGCAAGGATTAACCACTAACTGGGTAATTTATTGAATTAGAAATTATGTTTAAATATAGCGTATTGCTGTAACGACAACTGTTCAAATAAAAATAAAATGTCGTTCGTGTTTAGATTTAAATTGGGTATTAATGTTTTCGCAAATAAAAAAATACGCGTGTGGTTGGTAGTAGTACATGCTAACTACCTACTTGAAACAAAAAACGCATAATATACTTTAATATGTTACGACTCTAAGTGCCTACCTACTTGTACTTGTAAACAATCAAAATGTGCTGCTTCGGAGAACATTGCTGCTGTGTCATTATTGTAATATTTTATATTATAAGAGTTAATGTAATACGATAACTGCAATAATTTCAAAGGATTAAAGAGAAATAATTACATTTGCGATCAAACTTTTATAATCTTATAAACGGACGGAAGTGTGGGGCGAACGCGTTTTTTCCGCGAGAAAGGGTCGTCTCGTAAACAAACCATATAATATCCCGTTATCAAATTATTTTGTAATTTTCGCCAAACAAAAATAATATAATGACGTTTAAAGAACGAACAATACTACAACTACAACAGCAACAATAGTCCAAAAACGAAATTGTTTCTGTCTACATCGGCGCGCGTGCGGGCGGCCGGCAGGCAGGTTAAACAAATAAAAAACAAACGAACCGACTTAAGCATTATATGTACCTACGTATATTATTATTACACCTACAACATATTATTATTATACAGGTAACTACTACTACCACGGTATGGTTATTATAAACCTACCCTTCATAACGTACGCAATGGATAGCACTACAATTTCGTATAGCATAATATAATTGTTGCGTAAGATCGTTTCGTTGAATATTAGATTATAATAAGCTGAACTTCCATTAATATTTTATCGATGTTCTTTTTTTTTATATATTTACGATAAATTTTTATATTATAATATACGCGTTGTACGCGTGTTTGGGCGTTTTACTCTGTATTTGTGTATAGTACAGTTTTTAACTTAGTCGTTCGGTACATATTGTATTTTTTTTAAACAACTTTTTTCTGCGATAAACGTTTTACGATGTGACGTTGATATGCTTTTTTATGTTCACATAATAGTACTATAGTTTTACGTTTCTTCTCCGTAAAAAATATTAGTGTCATGTAAATTATTACAATAATAATATTCAAAGGGTGGTTCAACATGCATCATATCATGCAATATTCCCTATTTTATCTTTTAACCATCTATTCATTAAAATCCTTAATTTTTGAATTTTAAGTATATCCAAAGATCATAATAATACTATCTATCTTATACTTAAATTATTTTATGGAATTTAGTAAGTATATTGTGTAGAAAAAACTTTTTTTAATGAACACCACATTTTTGACTGAATATTATCGAACAGAAGATTTTTTATAAAACGTCGATGTAGGAATCTAATCAAAATCGAAACGACTATTGTTTTTGAGTTATTAAGCTTTATGTAGTAAGGATTATACCGTATTGGTAGTCTATCAAAGGTTTATTAGCATTTTTTTAGTTCGTCCATTATATAGTACTTCACTAAATACCTACGTACTACATATTATATTTTATGTTTTATGTACAATCATAGCAGTATAGATATGGAAACAATATCTTCCAAATCTATTATATAATAGGTCCATAGATCATTGCATATCTGCAAGAACTGTACTCGTTTGAGTTTGGATTCAGATACTTACATTAACATTCTCTTAGAAATCAAAATTGTGTTCAAACATTTTTGTATACCATAAGCAAATCTAAATACTGAAAAATATTATAATGATGATTACCACCAACCTAAAAACTATAGGAATCAAAGTTTAAAAACAAAATGTGATCTAACTAAATGATAAAATGGAGGAAAATCACTGCAGTTTAAAGGGAAATGAAAAAGGCTCGACGTCCGTCCGCGTATGTTATAATACAGCACAACTCGCATGTGGACTTATAAAGCGTTGTCAATATAATGGTGAGCAAAAAAATTGTCTCTATGCCAAAATGTGTCGCGGTCCGCCGGGTGACCTGGACCTGCAGCAGTTATAATATGAGAAATACGGTTAATACGAGTATATAATATAAAATAACGCGCCAAAATCATAAATCATCAATTATTTTATTTCTTTTCAAACGAGTATATATAGTATGTTATAGTAAAACTTTATTTACTATTACATAATGATATAATATTGTACAATATAATACGAGTCACGTGTGACTTTAAAACTTAGAAATAGTAACGTGAAATCGTGTTGTACTTCTAATAACATAACGAACACCGGAACACTGTAATTGAAACCGTACGGATGATAATTTAAAAAAAAACCTGGTCGCTCTACAATTGTCTGTATTATGCAGTGAAGTTCTAGGTGTTCGTGTCATTGAGTGGAACACCGTAATTGATGTATTAAATTTGAATCACTTGAACGAAATCATTTAACAACAACAACTCAATTTAGTATAATTTAAATTGCCTAGGTATATCAATATCGAATGGTTATTCGGTATTTGGGTTCGATTAGAACCCATTAAAAAGTGAATACGCGGCGCCCTTTTAAGGTTATTATTATTTGCACAGCAAGATATAGCGCAATATATATTATAAATATTATAATAATTGACGTTTTCATTTTTCTAGAAAACCTTTTGATTCTCTAATCCAGCGGCAGATACCATAAAAACCAATGTCGAGAAGCCCTATATAAATGTATTTCTTAAAATAGCCCATTGCATTCCATCTTCAACGGTCAGTAAATCCATAGCCAAAAGTCGGGTACAATTATTTTTGAAGAGATAGAGCGGGGGGGGGGGGGGGGCTAAAAATATAATGTTATTACTAGTTTGATAGTTTGATTCTTTTAGTATATAATATTTAAATTTATATATTATAATAATATATGCAATATTAAATATTGTATTGACAATTGAAGAAAAAATGTGTTCCAGTTAGTGACAATAAGGTGTATTGGATTAAATAATATATAAGCAAAATGTTGTATGTAAGTATTACTCGTTGTCGTAAAAGTCAGAGTCATTGAAAAGAAGTACGTCTTGTAGTAGCCCGGGGCCCGGGGCAGTAGACGACACGAAGATTTGCAAAATATACTGTACATAGAAATTGATGAAAATTTAAATTTAAATACCCAAAGGCTTAAAAATTTAATACAAAACCATATAAATAGTTTTTTTCAATTTAAAAAAAAGTAAAACATTTTTATGGCTTATGTGCATTTGAAAATTTAATTTCATCAAAGTTGGATATTTAAACAAAAAATAACAATTTTTATCAAACGTTATTAGTAAATTTGTTATAGTTAAAAAAAAAACATAGACAAAGAAATACCTAACCTTACTTTCTATAATTTTCATTATTTTATACATTTCAATTTGTATAGGTACACAATGAAGTTTTAAACTTATTTGAAGCTATCTATAGATACATGCGATTTTCAAATTTGTTTTCCCCGGTATTAAAGCCATATGTATATTCATACAGTATAATTTAATAATAATATCAAAAGATGCACAGTTTTATTTTATAAGCGTTTGAAGTTCAAATCGTCAGTCTCCTTCGGGTTTTTTTATATACCTATATAGTATACATAATAAATAATAATGATGTATCATTGAATTAAAAGTTCGACCAACTATGTAGCAGGAAAAGGCTAAGTATAGGTTTTTTTTAGAAATTATTTTTTAAATAACGGCAGGAAATCTCCGCATGCGCAAGTAGATAGTATTTCGTAGACAATTTGAAAATGTTTACTTTTAGTCAATATATTTATCACTATTCCACTGACATTTTAAACAATATTTGTAGAGAAAAATATCACAATTATTTTTTTTATCCGTTTTTAAGGAGTTTTAATGACTTTTAAGGTGGCGAGCCCCATAAACCCCTCGATTTACGGCAATATGCATAAATATTTTATTTAATATTTTTATAGTAAATGCGTATAATTATCTTAGGTTTTGAGTACCGTTGCAGCGCAGTCGTTATATCGCAGCGTTAAAAGTTGAACAATTATTAAAATACCAATTGATAATAATATTATAATTTACTCGAATAGCGTTCGCGGTTGTCGAGTTGTTATTTCGGAGCAATAACGTTCGGTAATAAATAATTAAACATACATACTTTGCAAATGTCCGTGTCCGGACGGCCGAATGTGGACGTTATTGGCGGTTATGGTGGTCATTATTAATATTTACTATAAATTATAATCCAATATGTTTAACGTTATATACGTTACTATAAAGAGTTACTTTGCGTGAATTATGTTATCAGAAACATTTCGTCGGTCGAATATTATTACGATTTTATATTTTTGCACCACAGTAATAATATGTTTATAGTCTTATTCAGTGGTGGCATTGTCAAGTTGGTTTTTAGAGAGGCGCAAAGTAGCAAGCATTACCTAATATTAAATAATGACCCACCTCAGCATCTCAACGTGTTGTGTTTAGCCCATCACTTAAACGTTTAAACTTTAATTGCATTAGCTATTTTATTTGAATATAATAATTTATAACTATAATAATACCTCTGCAGTAAAGTTAGAATTTTTGCAAAATAAAAATTTCAAAAACCCTCCAATATGTCGACAATTCAAATAAAAACGTATTTTTTTGCTCGTCGATGAGCGATAATATTGTTATGACTTTTTTTTTTGTGAATTTAGACCTTTTTAAAATGAAAAACCGTTGGTCGCGATGACTTTTTACAAATCTCCGAATTGAAACGAATTTATATATTATTATACCGAGACTAAAATTTTCCGTGACGAAATTTGCGGTGGGTCGCGGGAGGATCGCGTAAGGACTTTACGTAATCCCTCGCACCGTTTTTGTCACGCTATAAATTCAAATGACCCTGCAGACTGCAGCAGCACATAATATACGTATACAATCACGCCGTGGATTCCATTTGTGTACAACCGTTTCAGACTCATTGTCATGTAAATATTTAAGTGCATTTGCGCGTATATGGCGCACTGTTCTTTCACGTGCGTATATTATATTATTATTATTACTATTATTACTATTTGGTCTACGTTTTAGCGTGTCCGCAACACGCGTGCTTTATATAGCTTCGCGTATCTATATGCATGATAATAATAATAATAATAATAATATAACAAACCTATATTATTATTGTGTTCCATATAAATATTATAATAATGTATCATACGCTATTATATAACAAAATTGTAAATTATTTTTCGAGAGGGTACGCGAGCGGTTAAAGGATTAGGTCGCAAATATTTTATACGCGTACCGACCTATATGAATATTATTATACGTACCTATATGCGTGTACGATGCATAGGCTTTCTGAAATCTCAAAACCCGTCTGCCTTCGTCGACTGCCTCGGGTACCTCTATGGTGTGCCCATCTAATATAATACGAGCATAATATGTTAAGATATATATATATTGTATATTTGTATGGGTACAATATATGCATATAAGACGACCGGTCATTGTAACGTTACGTGCCGTTTATTCTGACGATTTTGATTTTACCTTTGACCCGTTTCCACACTCCATACGTCCTTTACCCAAAGAGGTTTCACACCCGACAATATTTTATGGAAAAAGAAAAGCCCATGTAAAAGTGTGTATTTATTTATTCTTCGTTTTATCGAAAATAATAATATAATCATTACAATCTGTAGCTGTGACCCTAGATTGAACCTGCAGGTACTTGTTCACTACAGCTGCAGAGTTCTTATTTGCAGGATAGTCGTAGGTTTTAACTAACCTGCAGTGTTGACCGAACCTATATAATATAATATCTAGAATCTGAATGGTAGCGATTTTGTTATATAAATGATGGTAACGCATATTTTATTTAAACTGATTATTTTAATATTGTATTTACTGTTTTATTATCGAGTAAAGAACACGCGTCGTGTACTATATAATTTATACGTTTGTGGTCGTTGTCCAGCTCAAACTGGCCACGCTCATATTTTGTTCTGCGAATGGCTCGCACTGATCAGTCGTGTGCTGAGCTAACGTGGTTCCGTAATATGTCTCTTATCCAAAGAGATTTCACACCCAACAATATTTTATAGAAAAAGAAAAACTGATGTAAAATAGTGTCTTTTTTCATCGTTTGATCAATAGTAACATTATCATCACAATCTGTAGTTTTGACCCTAGGTTTAACCCGGTGTGGTTCAATACCGAACCATGTACAATGTGCAGGTTTGGTCACATAAATAATGGTAATAACGCTAACACATATTTTGTTAAGACTGGTTATTTTAACATTATAATATATGTTTTATTATCGAGTAAAGATGACGTCATATGTACTATATTATTTTACTTTCGTGGTTGTTGTCCAGCTCAGACGATCATTTATGCTGAGAACGCTCGAACTGCTCAGTAGTGTGCTGACTGATGATCTAACGTTATTTCGTAGTGGTCTCAATAAATCTATACTTACGCAGTGCGCACATATTTACGTACGTAAAATGTTGATAATAGATTGTAAATAGTTTAATAGCGATTAGCGAGTGCCGAGTAGCTTACTATATATTGACCAACTGTACGTAATTGAGCTTTCTAATTGGATTTTCGGGTATAGTGAGCAGCGGGAGTAAAGGTGTTTGGGTTAGATGATGCTTCAAGCCAGTATACAACGGTAAGTTCAAGTTGTCCAGACGTCGCGACGGCGCGGGCGGTACCACTGCCGAATGACAGCGGTCGAATTTAACGAAATACTGCAGGTCATTGTTAACATTTTATTTCATCCTAAAATCGTTGAGCTTTGTGCTAAAATGTTTGGCTACTCATAACATATTATTACTATAGCCTCCTCACCATCATCACTTTAACCGTAACACAGGTATACACTATATATTATTATAATATAATATAATGTACCTACCAGATAATATATGGGCAGCCTACGGCTCGTGAACCGTGTACATAAAATGATTAGTTATATATAATACGGAAGAATATTTCATCATGTCTTGTAATTATTATTAATATTATGTGTATAATGTAATAATTATAACAAAAGTAGACCGCCATAAATTAGTACATTTTTATTTCATTTGATATTAAATTGAAATAGCTTCTTGGGTCATTAGCTTTAAATTAATTACGCTAGTATACGATGCAAACTATGACCACTCGCATGATAAATTGTTTATTTTTACGTACATTATTTATTTTGTTTCTCAAATATAAACACATTCAGTGTGGTTAAAAAAAATTGGTAATTTTTGAGAGATTGTATGATCAGAGGATTGGCCAAATCCTGGCAAACCGTTATTTTGTTCCCCGATATGGTTACCAGTAGACAGTCGTAACCATATATTAACCAACCCCTCGTACGAAATGACACACGACGTAGGCGTGAATGCGTCTTTACCGTCAACCGACAACCATCGAACCAGTCACACTACAAACAGCCTACTACAAACACTCGCGCGCCAGTACACTCGATATGATGCGTCTTTAATAATTATTATACGAATGCGTTTGTAAACTTTAGCTTTACCGAATCAATGTACTGTTGTGTGTGTGTGTGTGTACTAAGTACATTATGTTTAGTCCTGTTTAGGTGTATCGTGTACACCTTATAGGCTGATGTTTGACTCGGAGAACAAAATTAAAATAATATTATACTGAACTCGGTGCGGGAGACCACGTACGCCGTACGCGTATTATAATAATTTGTGCGCACATAATACAACGCACCTATGTATAGCTGGGTACCGACGAGGAAATTATTTCGCATCCGAACATAGCGTACGGGTGACGAACACCAATAATAATAATAATAATAATAATAATAATAATATTATTACATATCTATAGACGCATAGGTATACTTAGATAGGCTTTCTACAGCAGTAAACAGCTATGATGTTAATACACGCGGTTTTGCGCGTCAACTTCCGTGAATAGTTCATTATACATTCTGATGCACCCGAACGACGACGACGACGACGACGACGTGTAATAATAATATATATTTCTCTAACCCGTTAACAATATTATACACACTACAGGGGAGCTACAACAGTCATTTGGCTTTCGTCGTCGCCAGTGTTTGTATTATTATATGTTTTTAAAATGACTGTCTCTATATTGTATTCGGATAAATGTGGTTTTCACAATAAATTTGCAATTCGCAATAATATCACACACAACTGCAAACGTTCCGAATAATAAAATACGAGTCGTATAATAATAATAATATCGAAATTCCATTATTTTGGGATCGGTATTATCGGTATCGTTAAAACGAAGTTTTTTACGAAAAATGTCGTTGTCCACGTTCAAGAGTTTGTCGAAAAAGCGTCGCATACTAACGACGATTTCGAGAATACCGGTAAATTGTTACTGTTATTGGACGTTATTTGGTTTAGGGGCACCTGCAGGTGGGGACCGGTGTGGGTGTGTGTGTGTTTGTGTGTGTGTGTGCCGATGAAACCACGTAGATTCAAAAAAAGTATTATTGTATAATATTTACAATAATAAAAAATAATGTTTAATATTTTTAATACTAAGTACAAAATATTTTGTTTTCCTAGTCCCTACTATTCACATGGTTTTTTTTTTACTAGTATGTTATTACCTTTTTTACGTTAGTTATATTATAGAACAATAATTAATTAATGTTTGTAATCGTATTTAGATACTTACTTACTTGCTACCTTAGGGGTTTTTTTTTACTTACACATATTACAAGATAAATAATTAAAAAAAAACATTTTAATTAAAATATACAAGAATCAATTTTTGTAATTTAAAATGTTATGTGAATAGAAAATAGTACTTATATAGTCTATCCAACTTTATAATATTTTTTATTTAGTTATACACTAAATTGTATGTTTCTTTGTTTTTATAAATATATTCCTACTCTATATTTATTTGTTATAATGCACCTCTATTTATTATAATTGTATTATATTTGTACATTTTGGAGGTAAAAATTATCTGACAGACCATATTCGTTATCATAATCCTTTTTCACATGCAATAATTTTTGTAACAGATAGCGTAATAAAAAATTTTGTTAAAAAAAAAAAAAAAAAATTTAACACATGCGTTTTAAAGTTTCAGTAACTTACTCTCAATGACGAGTTACACTCGACACCTACTGTACAGCAGAGCAACTACTCCCCCCCTATTTTTTTAAATGTTTTTATCGAAATATATTAGGTTTTTTGTTAATGAATTTAGTTTCTAATTTAGAAAACTCCAAGGTAATAAAATTTAGTCCATCTAACTTATATGATGTCAATTGCTAATTCTACCTATAGCTATCTTAAAGTTTTAATATTATATATTATATAACATTTTTTACCTGTTCCGAGAAATTCAGGGTGTGGAAGTTGGATTTTCTTCCAGGCTCGGACGTTTGGTCATGGTTGTCGATGAACGATAGTTTTTTTTTTCCAATCAAATTTCTGTTTCCACAACGTGTCAACGTAGGTGACGAGTTCTAATATTGTGGTGTACGGAAGGTTAGATAAATCGCAAAATATGGAATATAGATGTCAGATGGATTAATTAATCGTAATTAACTATTACAGTACAACAGATTAAACATTTTGCGTCAAACCTCGGATAATAAGATCTATTGAGTATTTATTATAATACAGTGAAACCTCCACTAACAGACACCTCCCAATAGCGGACGTTTTTTTGGGGAACAGGGACATTTTCACTACTTTTCAATAGGAAAACCTCCGAATAGCGGACTCTCCGAATAACGGACATTATTTTATCAGGGAATTTTTAAAACAATGGTAAATCCCTAATCATTATTTGAAAATACAATCTGTAATATGCCTATCTGTAATACGTATTCACATTCGTATGCACTCTTGTAATAATGTAACATAATTACGATAACAAACTCGTTATGGGACGATACGATTATGACAAATTCGGTTATCGGTGAAGCGATTATGTGTTATGACAAAAGTATGTCAGTTAGTGACAGTTTTCGACGCGATGACTACGTTAAAACGAAAGCGGTTGTCGCTTCGCGAAAAAATTGACATTTTAGATAAATAATAATATGTAATTTGTAAAAATATAAAAATGTAATAACTTACAATAAATAATAAGTAAAAACATTACATATATGTACATACATAGTACATTATTATACAAATAAATTTCAAAAATGTATCCCCTCTGAATAACGGACAAAATGTTGGTGACCAAGAGTGTCCGCTATTCAGAGGTTTCACTGTATATTGTTTTTCCAGTTTTACTGTCTATGAATCATATTTTGCAATACTCTGTGTGTATGGAATTTCAATATTATTTGTTTAGTTTATATGTTTGATATATTATATTATATTATATTATTTATTTTAATGTTTTCCACTTGAAAAAATATAATTTTTTTAAGCGTTTTTAGAGGACATTTCTTTTGACGGACATCTCGTGGTTTTTATATTTAGTAATTTTCGTTTTATATCTATCTAGTAACTGCTCTAAACAGTGATGACAGACACAAAAAACCACAACACATTATTGTAAAATCAAATCAATACATTCTTCGCTTCGCTCAGAATTTAAAATGAGCATGGACAGTGGGCACTAAACTGCATCTCGTTCATTGTATGTTGCACTCTCTGAACTTATATGGTGCAGAAGCGCCCCTTATTTTGTCCACGATGATGGATTCACGCCCTATAGTCATAAAATTATCGAAATACGGTGGTTAATATATTGGCAGTATGTGTGATACTGCGATGGCAACTAATAATATTTTATACATTTAACGGCTGAAAAACGCGCATGCTTACAGCAATCGGAAATCGAAAAATTTTAAATTACAAATTCTAGTCACAATGTTATTGCAAAAATGGTTTAGGAGATGAAAATATATTCAACCGCCGACGGACATTTCATCGTGGAAATATTTGTTATGTGTTATTTTATCGTCGCCTATTAGCCGTGGTGGTCGTTAGAAAATTCTCCCCGCTCGAGCGGCCAAAGTGTGCTATATTATGAATAAAAAAATATGTACCTAAGTAGGTATATTATGCACATTACATACAGTGACGTATTTATGGGGGGGGATATGGGGGATAGATCCCCTCCCTTGACCTTTTTTTTTTTAGTTTAGGTATAAAGTTTAAGCTGCAGTAGGTACTGTTGCTATTTATATTTTATAATTTTGTTATCCTGTGGGCTGCGAGTGATATTACCCAACAATAACAACAAAATTAAAATAGGACTATATTCGAGAGAAGTCGGGTAAAACCCGCTAGTACCTAACCTATTATACTGTTATATACGTAGAACACGAAACTAATTGCGACAGCGAACAGAAAACGATAAGGAATTCGTAAATTTTAAAATAAATATTAAAAAATGTATGTGTTTTGTGATTATAGACTAGACTTAATGGGTTGGCTATGCTTTCTTGTCACAGAGAGGTCGAAATTACAACAGATGAAGTAATTGATGAGTTGTGCTTAAAAAACAGAAAACTAGAGTTTATTTTATAAATTAATAAAACAGAGTAAAATTAAAATCAATATTATTGTTTTTATTGTTAGCCTTACATGGAGTAACTAACAAAAGGTTGCATCAACACTAAAAAATTTTGATATCCCCCTCCTCAAGAAAATCCTATATACGCCCCTGATTACATATACCTACTGCAGCAGTGCAGCTGGGTACGGGATGGAAACGAAAGCATTTCGAATGTATAATCAAGTGGCGAGTGAATTAAGTTTTGATCACATTTTTATAGACTGTATTATATAATATAATAACCTTGGGCTACGAATAGCTTATACAAACCAATTTAAAAGGGTTTAAGCGTTTTATAAGTTTTACGAGTAGGTATATATAATGTTATATTATAATATATGTAGGTATAGGTACCTATATCAGGTTGGATTCCTTTGTTGTTGGATTTTTATCCAAGTACATAATATTATAATATGTTCAGTCTTCTCGTCTGATGGAGAAATATAATTTTTTATTTTGAAAAAATTTGTCTGTTTATAACATATACATACATATATGTATACGACAAGTGCTTCGCCACATCAACGCTGTTTCCGCATGTCCAAAATATTGATCAGAAATATATCGCAAAACAAAGAATATAAATAAATATAAATGTATATATATATAATATATAGGTTTTAGGTTGAGTATATACCTTATAATACAAAGATATTAAAAAGTAAAACAATAAAGAATTTATGTTTTTGTTACGATTAATATTTCTATACATAATATATCTGCAGGCATTTTGCTGCTCGCAACGAATGTAAACTTAAATATTTATAAATACTTTTGAAAATAATACAACGTTTATTTAATTATAAGTACTGGTCTGAAAAAGAAATTGTCTTGATACATATGATACCCCTGAAGGCCGTCTGACCTTTATAATATTATATTATAACAATCAGCGCGAATTTAATTTCAAAAACAAACATGCGTTATTGCAACTACAGTACAAATGCCAAACAATTTGTATAATAATAATAATAATACGCATACAAAACGGTATTTTTATGAGGGCTTGTTTGTTTCGTCTTAAGTATTAATATTATTTTCAACGCTATACACCTAAACCAACTGTCAGGAAAGACTAACGTGACGTGTGTGAAATATACGAAACCCTTACGAGGGTACTTCGTGGATAGGAAAACCACACAAAGCTTTATGAACGTAGTTCCGAGAAATTTCATTCTCGGTTAGTTTTAGACAAAAACACACATACCTACCTATTAATACAAATTGAAGAAGACAGTTTTTTTTTATTTCACGTCGGATTGTTGATATTATATATATATATATATACAATTTTAGAAATTGAAAATGAAATTCTGTACGCGGTTCGACACAAATACGACGGATTCAATATGATAGTAAATTATTTCGTCGTTATATTGTTTGTTTAAAAAGTATTCTTACTTAAAAAAATTATTTGTGTATTTTCTTTTACAGTATGAGTGAAAAAATGTAGCACTAATCTTACATATTTTATAAAAATACCGTCTCAACAGTTTTAAAACTTACAATTTAATTAAATATATATTATATCATAATTATTAATATTAAGTGTTATTCTTACGTTGAAAATTGTATTTTATTTTTTACTTTATACGGATTATCTTTTTTTTTAATAAGATTCTTTTAAAATAATGCATAAAAAACTTAAATGTTCATATTATATTACATTTTTAAATGCTTACAGTGTTTTAATATAATTTTATATTTTATAATATTCTAATATTAGTGGATCAGTATATAAATGGGGAAGTATAAATATACATCACGCAATAAGAGTACCTATCTATTATTATAATATTTTTATATCGCAAAATAATAATTATTAAAATGCGACAAACTAAAAGATATTCACAATAATTATTTCACGACTACTACCTATATTGTTTTGTTACATCGAAAACATTTTATTTAAAATTGCAATAACATTAATAGTCTTTGGTACAGACCCAGCGGTTGAAAATTAATTTGTTCACGGAGAATAGGTACCTACTTAATAATTATATATTAATACTTAATATTAATATATTTATATATTTTTTATCTATATTAATACTTAATACTTAATCGATGGAAAATATTACGTTTTTGATTTGAGTATTGATACAACGCTACAAAACTTGTTTAACCAAATCCAATCTCATCACCATAAACTGTGCGGCAGCTTTAAGACGGTTCGACTGCAAAAGTGTTAAGTATATAATCTCTCCTTGAAGTTATACAAACTATTTTCCTTCTATGCACGAATATATTTAATCTGATTTTCATTCAAAACGTTTTATTTTCGGCAAAGAGGTAAAAAATCAACTAAAAAAAATAACTATGGCTTTCTCGTTTTGCCGACATGGCGACGTACACGGTGCACTTCCTGAGTATTTTATACATAATATATATGCCATGCAACTGCAGGCGGTGTCCTTTGGTTCTTATTATACAGATGACTTTATACATGCACAATGATATTTATATATAATATACAGTCATTGTTCGTCAATATAAAACAACGATGTGATATCTATTAATTATATACATTCGAGAGTATCAAACGTTTAAATTCAGAGTATTCAAAGCATTCATTATATTGTATATAATGTTTGGAAAATGAAAACGTTTTCAATATTAATTTTATCAATACTATCACAATAATAATAATAATAATTATTATTATTAAAAAATCCTTTATGGGTAGGCACCGCAGTCCATATGTGCCTAAGTGTATATATGTATTATTAATTATTATACTACTTTGTTTTGTTACCTATAAATATTGATGTTTTATATACAGTACCTTTATTTGTTGTTTCGTTTGGACCATGTTTATTTTAATTCAATATTTTTACATTTCGGAGTATATGGATATGCATGTACAATTTATTAATTAAATTTAAAAAAAAAATATATATATATATGCTTTTATACCAGTACCTACATAATATTATACTATACATTTCTAATAAATTACTTTACATACCTACTGAAAAATATTTTCGTACAATGACGTTTTGGATCTGTAGATTTGTGAATGTGTTCATCATTTTTATTGTTCATAAACATGGGATTTCTAAATATACAACTATATGCTCGTGGCAATTTTTCGTAAATTTGAATGTCTTATTAACTTTTAAGACATTGTGAGGAAATAATTATTAGTTTTATAATGTGGATTTTAAACACGTCTTGTTCGTTGGATATAAACATACAATTCTCTGCTATTATGGAAACAATTTAGACATTTAAGTACATAATAAAACACCTTTAAAATTGTATGGCAAATTGAAAAATTAAAAATATTGAAATATACCAATCGTCGTTGGGGTATAAATGCTAGGTCTAAAAGACAAAAAATAAATATAATTAAGAGATAAAAGTGCGTATAGAATCGTTATTATAGAATATTTGCGATAACGATGATAACCTCGAGTCGATTTTATTGAATGCCGATATGCTGGTTGTTAGAACTACAGCTCTTACGCAGAATAAATAGTTAACATTGTTATATAAATGCTTCTTAATCATATACCTAGAGTTGCAATTCGGGCAAATGTATGCAGCTAATATATGATAAACGATAGTGGCGCAGCCAGAAATTTTTTTTTTCGGGTGGAAGCACTTGTTTTTTTTTCTCTAATTTTTGTAGAACTTTAGAATACTTATCATGCGTTATTTTATGACATGTGTTCAGAAAAAAAATTCTGGTGGGGGTTTATCTTGTTCTCTACCCACCAGACGTCTACGGCACCAATACACGACGCAGGACGATAAAATATACTTCGTTTTTGCAGTTAATCACATACGCAGAAGAATGTACCACGGAGAATATATACATAATAGTAATATTATTATATTATGTACGTTTTATGTGAATACGAACAACCGAAAACAGCCGTTGAGTGCTGACGGAATTATTAAAAGTTTAGAGAAGTCTTAAATGGATTTTACGACAACCACTAAAAGCGCGGCGGTGTGTCACACAGCAAACTCGTCGAATTGTGATCAAGTATTAATAATACACACGTACCATAATAGTATACCTATATTATATATTATTATGATGTGTGTACTTAAATAATGCACCTACCTACAAACGTATTAACGTAGTCGTGTATCTGCGTACGTTCGTTCTGTATTATAGATAGACTTAGCCCGTAGGACATGGGGTGCACACTACGGAGTATAATGCAAATATCGTAAATTCATATAAACGTACGAAAAACAAACAACTCTTTGACGGCTGAAACATACAATAATATGATATTAATAAATATGCCATTATATTATAATATAATATAGCCATAGCCATATAAGAATGAATAATAATAATAATAATAATTGTACTGAATTTGAAATATTGTAACTTTAAACGTACCTATATACATATTATATAATACCTAGGTATATACTATATATTAATAAAATATATAATATAATAATAAATTGTATATATTCGGTATGGGTAAGCACTAAGCGCGTCTTATTGATTTATGTTTTCGTATACATGGCCGCCGCCGCTGCCCGGATTCAATCGGAGTCGTCATTATTAATATTTAACTAGCAGTTTGAAGCACGAAAAAGGATAATAGATTATGAATTATTATTATTCACGCTGCCCGATGTCCATTAGTATTGATTTGAATATTAATGTAAAATTATAGTAACAAATTGTATAAATATTGTATTGTATACAAAGACGGCGACGTAGGTACCTGTACGGTGCACAATAATAAGGAGTTGGACTGCGTTCGCGGTCTAATGGTTTTATACAAATATAATAATAAAATATTATTGTACAAAGTACAATAAATATGAATTATGATCGAAATAGAACGACCGATATTCGAATGAAAAAAACGTACTTCGATAACGTCAAATACTTAAATATGTGTACATAGTTTCCATAGTGTCCTACTGTTTGTCCAACACGTATTATATATATTATAATATAATTGTATTATTATAATATCGCTTATCGATTGTGGCGGGTTAGCGTGGCTCGACAGTAAATTATACATAAAATGTAAACTCGAAATTCAATTAATTCACGCGAGAACGTTAGAGAATGTTCTATTTTTTTGATTTAGATCCCATGTATAATATTATAATACTTGTTTGTTTCGTTTTTTGTAATAAATTGTTGAAAATAAACAGTTCAAATTTAATATATTACTACTTTTAAGTGATTGACATTTTATAAATTGCATTTTACAAAGAATTTATAACAATTTGACTTCAAAATCAATACTCAATAAAAAAAAAAAAAATGTCTTCTATATTTACGTTAAAAGAACATGGCTACTTTTTTCACAGAATAAAAAATTATTATGAATAGTCGTACACCTGCTTGTAATAATGTAAATGCTGTTAATGTTTCTTAAAAACGACAATTTTTGATTATTTTATCAATACAAATACCAAGTTGTTTGTATGGTATTATAGGCACTCATGTCTACAGATCTATAGTTTTTTGTTATTTTGAAAATATTATATTTTCGTATTTTTTATTTGTGTGAATATCAGCAATTAGTTTACGAATGTCATATGGTTGATGAATCTTTTTTTATATTTTTTATGGAAAATGTTTTAAGTAATACAAACTAATTATGATTACCTAGTTTAACGCACGCAATCGTTCAAATTGTATAATTTATTATATTAATAACTCGTTAAACAATTTTTTTTTTTCATATACGTATTGATGAAGCCTTACTCATTTATAGTAATTAGCACTCATTACACAAAATATACTTGTCCGTTATAAATATTATGTAGTATAATATATTAATATGTGTGTGTGTAAGTTTACGTCTAATTTTTTCGATTTAGCTTTCAAAATACCTACTATTTCTGTTTACTTTACGTATACACGTAAATACGAACAGCTGCGCGGTTTATCAGTACATATAACTTTATTTTATGTTATATTACTATAAACTACAGCTTCATACAACATAATATTGTCTAATATATATTATACATTTTGTTTATATTATTTTTCACTCGTTATATACGTTGTAGATACTAAAACGGAAATTGGTGCAATGTCGTGCTACTTCTAGAATGTTTTACCACATTGAACAGCTGGTTAACCCTTCGGTAACCGTTATCGGCGTTATTCCTGCTATAATTGTAGAAAACATTTTAATGCCTTGTAATAATAATTGGAAATACAATATTACGCGTCAGGCGAATCGTATAATATAATATTTATATATTATGCTTAAACCTGCAGTTATTATCATTATTGGTCATAATCGTCTTAACTGTGAATCGTTCAGGGACAAAATTCAATTTCGAGCCTGTTTCACCCGGGTATTCTGAAAAGCGTCGTGTACACGTCCATGTGAAACAGTCAATATAAATAACGTAATTCTGAAAAACGCGAAAATCGAAAAACTCACGCATACAATACGCGTCCATCTGAAACAGACAAACAGCCAATATAAATAATGTGATTCTGAACGTGGCGTACGATACGCGTCCATGTGAATCGGGATATAGGTACTCATCGTGTTAGTTTGGCACGTACACAAAATATTGAATATTTTCAGGAATCGGTAAAAAGCGAAACAAAAAATTACGCGTAGGCACAACAAATATTGGCCATTATTCTCGGTATAGATATCTACATTTGTTTTTTAAACGAGTTTGTGTGGCACCAAACTAACGACACGAATATTGAGGCTCTTTCGTGGCCATTTAAAATTACAACTCTCGATTTTGTTCACATATTCTTAGAAAAATCAACTACAACGAAATAATATTGAAATAGTTACATCCATTAAAATGATAAACTTTCGACGGTAAGAACTTTTGAGATCAGACATGAAACCACTTATGACAAGGACGACGAGGTGTTATATTAATTAACACGAGTCGAATAACAGAATAAAATAATAAAATAATTTTAAAAAAGAAATGTATCTGCAGTTGCGCATACTAATTGTCAATGATATCGAATCTCATAACTTTTTAGGTTAGGTAAATTAAGAACTCGACCTTTTATAATATAGGATAATAAGTTAATGTGTGCTTTAGCTCACTTTATTCAAATATATACGCCTGTGGTAGGTAGTGTGAAAAGGTGTGGTTTTCGTATTCATATTAACACATTTAAAATAAACTATACGCTGCGCAGTATAATCGGCAAAGTGTTTTTACCGCTCGTCGGATTCACCGCATAAATGCACAAAATATACCAATACATCAATTAGAGTACGATGACGATGTTGCCAATCACTTTTCGACTTTCGCCAATAACCGCGGCGGACGTGCAAGTTCTTGTGCACGTAAATTACTCGCGTCTTCTGTTGCAAGGCGGCCAGACAGTAAAACGCGACTATATATTATTATTAGGTATTAAAACCATATAATAAACACACGATATCATGCGTGAAAAATAAGGCGGTGAAAATGCGGTCGACGAGTTGGCAGCAATTTGTCGTCGGTCACGCCAAGTCGGCGGGGCGTCGGAAAACGAAACGAATCGAAAGAAACGGTGGTCCGACTATGCGATAATATTATTACGTACATCACGCCGCGGTATATGGCAAGTAGATGACGAAAAAAAAAATCGTTATTTCTATTTTCCGTTTTCGCGCTAATATCACCTAATATTGTGATACAACGCGTCCAGAAACCAATTTCCTGTTTGGCCGCACCCCCTCCCCCCTACATACACACACACACACCCTACGTTTCCCACACACGCAAACAATCCGACAGACGAGGGCCGGTGGTGTATGTGTGTTGTGTATGTGCCGCCGGTGCAGCGTAAACTTCCGTCCAAATACGCGTACAACGAGTATAATAATAATAATAATAATAATATGTACTGTTTGTATTATATCCGTCTGTTTGTATGCGTATTTAGTTCGTCGTCGTGAAATCCCGCGGGAGGTGAAACAGCGTATAATGGTGATTATTATACACTCGTATAATATTATGATATTGTATATCACAATAGGTGCGAGGGATTATATTATCATGGAGACGCGTCCGGTCGTCCTGTTAGCGTTAATACTTGATCGTAGGCGTGGTAGTAAGAATAATACGTCATATATGAATATGTATTATATATTATTTCGTCGGGACTTTGGTGGCGCTCGCTAAAACAGACATAGGGTATACCTATAATATATTATGATTGTAAAATTAACTACCTACATAATATTATTATACTCGCAGCAGATGGATAAACGTTTTTATATTATAACTATGTAGGTGTACACCCTTCATCGGGTTCACAAACGTTCGAACGATTTGCGGGACGTTGACGATCGAAATTAGTATTATTATCAGCATTTTGTTAGGTGCTTGGAGAGGCCGTATACATATAATTTTATTTCACAACTTTACGAATGAAATATCAAAAGTTTTAGGATATTTGGTTGTAGATATGTTGACACGAATATTACGTTATATTATGTATATTATATAATCGTTGGGTCTTTGGCGTCGCTTGCTAAAACCTGGATAGGGTAGGTATATAATATAATATATTATAGTTATTGTAGATCCGATTCAAAACCGATTTCAGAAACCGGTATAAACCGTTTTAAAACCGAAACCGAAACCGCAATCAGAAACAAAACCGAAAAAGAATGGATACCGGTATTAAATTCAAAACCAAAATCTGAAAAAATTGGAAATCGTTTTTTTTTTTTTATTTGACGTGTTTTTAAATACTTAAATTCCATTAATACTCATAATAAAATTGAGATCATGATTAAAATGTTGATAACCATTTCGTTATTTGCAAAAGAAAATTGAAAACCGGTATACAAAACCGAAACAGAAACCGAAATTATTTCAATCGGTTTCAATCCCTGGATCTAACTACATAATATTATATTTGCAGTAGTCGGACAAACGCATTTATATTATTGTGGATACACCGTCATCGGGATCGTGAACGTTTGAACAGGTCGTAGACAATCAGAACTAGTAGGTATAGTTACCTAGGTACCCCTAGATCGTCGAGCGCTCGAATTTGATTGAGTTGGCGTTAAGTAGTTCACGTATATATATTTTATTTCACGACTTTTCGAATGAAATGTCGAACAATTTATGAGCACATGTTTGCTATTATAACCATGCGCATATTTGGTGGTTTGAACAGTTTTTAATAGTCATACACATACATGGATTAAAAATTTTGTAAATAAAAATCAAGACATTGCGATCAAGACGTTTGATATGCGATTTTAATCTCGTGCTGTTACATGATAGTTCATGACTAACACAATATTTTATACGAAGTGGTTATATTATAGTGTTTATTGCAAAGTAGCAAGGTACTACGTTAAGTCAATATCCATAATTAATTTATCTGTAGATGCGAAGAGTAGGTATAATATTATGAAATCTAAATTTAAAATTAACTTGCATAATTTTCAAAATAAAATCTTATAAATCCAATAATAATAAAAACATTATGCCCAATTATAGACGACAAGTACATTGCACTTTTTGTATTAAAAGTGCACGTTATGGCGCATGATGTGTATATTTAGAGCATATATTTACTGCAGATCCAACCTTGCAGGTTATCGCGTCTAAAAATGTACCAAGTATTATGATGTACATTTTACCATTCAACGAGTCGAGCTTCAGCAGCTAGGCTGCGTTAGATATAGGTCAAAAATAATACGGTAAAAATGTAAGATAAATATAAATAAATTTATATTATATTAAACGCAGTATGCACATATTATTATCTAGCCCTCCACGATGATGGCCCACGCCGATTGTACATATTATTATTAGTTATTATTTTACCACTTACCATTGAGTATTGACGCTGGTTGTTGTTGTTGGTGTGTGTTGATATGAAGTCCATCGTATAGAGACGCCATACAGACAAACGAATATGTTTATACATGCACCCTGTATGCACATGAATCACATATTATATTATGTGTACAATGCGTATATATTGTACACATACACCGCCGACTTGTGCAGAAACAGTTCGGAAGTCAAATATATAATATAATATAAAATGTGTGTGTGTTCTACGTATATGATATCATGTGTTCCAGCTCGGGGTGTTTGACTGTTGAATATTATAATTTATAATAGTATAATAATATGTACAGACTCGACTGTGTGCAACGCGCTTCCGGTACGCCATTAGCGCTTAATATAATATACATACACACGCGATCGTTTTCGATTTTACGAAATTTTACTACCAAACGGTTTTTTTTATTATTATTATTACCGAGAACCGTCCTTTATTAGATGCCGTATAAGATATTTCGTGGTGTGCAGTTAACGCTTCTACGCTGCAGCAATAGTCGTATACGCCGAGCTCGTATAATGATAGTTAAATATTATTATATTACAGGTAGTCACTCTGGGAGGTTAGGTTAGTCTCACTCAATTATATTTAAATAATTAATTTATGGAAGAATATAATACACCATTGGTTTATTGAAATATAATGTAGGACGTAAGTATACGGTACAATAAGTGAAACGTAAATGTCAACGTCAGTGATGTGCCCAGGGGGAGGTTAGGGGTTATATGCTCCCCCATTGACCGATAGTTCCCCTTATTTTTGCCTTTAGTATTAACCCCAATTCATTTAAATGTATATTATTAGTTATAACACCCCTTCCCACCCCATTTAAAAGTGCCCGGGCACATCACTGTTTTACGTGTAATATAATAAAATATATCAGATTATAAAGTATTATAAAAATAAAAATACACTCTTAATTATTAATACGAAAAAAAATAATACTATTTTGTTTATGAGATCAACAAATTTTTAGATTTTGAGCGGAGCGATGAATGTATTGATTTTATAATGTTTTTATTTTTTTTTTTTTGTGTCTATCATCACCTTTTGAGACAGTAAAAATGCTTCAATTTTCTTCAACATCATTTTTTCTAGCAGGAAAGTGAATCTAGTAGATACTTCAGGGGGACAAAATTTTCTATAAGGTTTTAAATCGTCAGGAAAAACAAAAAAAATTTAAGGAAAAACTGAGATTTTTACGCAAAAACTCGATTTTGTTTTTTGGTGTACGAGATGTGTCTCACTTTTTGTTATTCTATAAATGCCCATAAGGCCATAACATTTTATTTTTTTGATCAAAGAACTTGAAAATTGAATACAGTAGTCCTCATAAGTTGTTATAATAGCAGTTGATAAATATTAAAGATCCGTATGCACGATTTTTTTATAAGTACCTATTTAAAGTTCAAATGTTGACGTACCTATGTTTTTTGTGTATGCGTACAATTTTATTGTAAAAATATCGTTCAATCTTCAATTCTAAGGGACGAAGGCGTTTTCTCATATAAAATTGTATTTAGTTGGTACCCATTGAGAGGTATAATAGACCTATATTGAAAATTCTTTTTTATCATATTGCCTGTTTTTTTCTAACAGATTACCTACTTGTCATCGTTTATCTATTATCTGCAGTTAGAATTTGGAATAGTTCAATAATTTCGTGAGATAGTTTTTCTTCGTATTCTTCATATTATTTAGCAAAACAAATTATTACATACAATGATATAAATATATTATAAATAATAATAGTAATAATCTGTTTGAAATTCTCCTTTAGTATAATGCTTCTATTGGGGGATATATAAGTTTGAGTTAGGTACAATACTAAAGTTTTAAGCTAAGTGATATTTCCAAAGAAAAATAACACATTTTAACAAATAAAAATTAATTAGGTATAATTGTTAGTTTATTTCTATAATTTTTTTTTTATTTAAGTATATTTTTGAAAAATTTAGTTTTTTAGAAATGACAAATAAATATATACTGTTAAAATTATAAATATTTATAATAAGTTACTTACATATTTGGGTATCTATAGGAATTGGAACCTACTGTGCAAAATGTTAATCCATCTATTCAGCTCATCTAAACTTTGAATACTTATATAAGTTATAACTTATAATCAGTTATATTAAGTAAAAACTTATTAATTATACTCGAAAATAAAATTTTATATATTGCTGCAATTCCTAGAAAAATATTTTATTTTACAATAAGAAATTAAACGTATTTAATATTTGCTATTATGGTAATTATTAATAATTTTATAAAAAAATTATAACAATAAAATATAGAAAAATATTCATTTTTTAAAAGTTTTGTGATGACCTTCAGATTATCTAAAAATCTTTAAAACTTTTTGAGAAAATGAGTGCCTTCTACATATTTGTAAGAATGTCACTATATACGTATATTGCATAGAATCCGTTTTTGGTTGACGTGAAAGGTACGAAAACTATTCTAAATCTCGTATGACTATAACGTTAAACTAAAAAATCAAAATACAAATTATTATGTTTCGCCGACTGCAACTCCTCCGGGTATCACGCAGAAACGTACAATAATATTATAACATAATATAGATCTATACAAAACTCATACTTACCTCTACATGTACCTGTAAAGTATGCGTACGACGTTTCATTTCGTGTATCATAATAATAATTACACGTCGTATAGGTAATATACTAATACAATATACATTAATGTCGTACGTATAAAAGGTTTTGTACACGTGGGATACATATAAGGCTTTATTATACCGACGCAATGTTCTAGAAACTTAGTTTGCAAACAATAGTAGTTATAGGTATATAATAATAATATACGTTTAAATATAATTACGTGCACATATATTATATAATAATATAGCGTCAGCCGGCCGCATAGAACCTGTGTAACAATTATTATATTATTATTCCTTTACTTTTTATACTCATCGAATTCGTTATTGGTTGCCGAAGAAATTTATCAAAATGCAATAATGTATTTCTGTATTTTACACGCAACAATAATATACAGAGTGATTCACTGATCACGCTCGTCCCCTTTCTTTTCTTCGCAGTAATTTGAAAATCGGATTCTTAGAATTTTTTTTTAAACATACTTAAAGGCCATACTTTTTATTTTAAAACTATTTACATTTGTTGTCTCATCGTGATGAGGAGTGTTCTGTGGAGATGTAAGCAACTATTTTTTAAACGAAAACCTATCGTTTCTACTGTAAATTATTTATTTAGCGGATCATTTTTTTGAAAATGTTGACGTATCAAAATTAAAATTCCAAAGAGTAGATTTGAGTTATTTAACTTCATATACCAAGGATAATGGCCAATGGGTCAACGACAATGGGTTTGGCGATTTGAAAATTATAGTAATTATTTATTTAAACCATCATTATATTTTATAGTTTGTAAAATGGTCGAAATATTAAAAGTTTATGGTAATTATAAATTCTAGATCCAAAATTATACACCTACGTATCTTATATTTCAGCAAAACCATTTTTAAGGACTAGAATTCTCAGTAAAAATATTTTAAAAACTGAAAAACAAAGATTTACAAAGTGATGGTTAACGGTTTTTTTAAAATAAGTTCCAAGAATATTTAAAAAATTTAATCTGCTCCTTAATGGTTAAAATAAGTTATATGTACAATACACTTTATCATAATATTATGGACATCCATACGTGGTCGATGCACACGCGATCCGTTCGGTATAATATATTATATACGCACAACGATTCGAATTTTCGTCAAATATATATTATAAACGATTTGGAAAGTGCGAGAATTTTCGTTTTGCGGAAAACACACAGTCACGCAGAAAATTTGTCATCTGGGCGTGAAAATCTTATCGATCAGATTCTCCCCGAGCTTTGAATTCATCCGATATAATAATATTATATTATAGACGTTGATGAAATTCCGCAGCGTTAGAATTATTTTTTCTTTTGATATTATGACGTAAGTACCTACCAAGCTATATTAAAATAATGTAGCGAGTGCTGCAGCTGACTTCTGTAAGTAAACTCTGCGTACATATTAATTTAAAATTTGCTCGAATATCCTATTCAAATAATCATACCACCAACCGTGCAGTGTAAATAACGTTGGTTAGCCATTTTCGTGCATTTATATTAATTTTCTGTATACAGCTGAGTGATACAACTGTCTTGACGGAGAACATACCTATTACTATTATCATTGCAGTCTATGTTTGTCTTTTCAAAAAGATAAGAAACCGTTTTATAATATTATTCCAAAAGTGTAGGTCTGGTTTTAAAACTATACATTTTTGCAAAACGAATTAAATTTACTATCGCCATGTACAATGCAGCTGTATATTGGTACCTACGTCGCGTCACGCTATAGAGTGTTATGCTGAATATAAAATATATTACATACTTTACAATAATAATACGCGCTTACATGTTGGTAAAATGTTAATTTTGTAATAATTATTGTCATATACGTCAAGTTTACTCGAAAATGTTTCCAGGGTTAAATATTTAGGCATTATCTTTGATCATATAATCTTAAATGGAAAGATCATGTTATATTACATAGGTATTGTATATTGTGTAGTCTAATATTACGAAATTATTTTATAAATTCAGAATATTAATAACAATAAACATTAACACATTATTAATCTTCATAATATTAGAATTATTAACAATAGTGCAACAAGCTCAATCGATAGTTCATTAACGATGTGAAATATGTGTTTGGGGCACTGCTTTTAAGTCACACCTTTTCCCACCAAACATATCATTCATTAATAATCTGTTAAGAATAGTTTTAAATTAATCTAGATGAACTCTAGCACAGACTTTACGCCTCGGTCAATTTACTCTATTTCAAACTTTCTGTTGAAAATGTAAATTCTATTTTATATTTTTTTAGAGACGTAACGTTTTAACGTAAACATAATACTAGGAGTAAGGTAAAATCTAATATTAAGTCTTTTTTGTGTTCTGCTACTTTTGGCAAATGTAACTTAAATAATCTATAGGTAAAAAATGTTCGTTTAAATATTCCAAAATTTAAATCTTTAAAATGTTTAAGATGCATGTCAATACTTCAATAATAGATTTATATAACCATTCAGTATAAAATATCTTTAAATACCTACTAATTTTCTATTTATATTATTATATATTTGTTTTTATTAATGTATCTACCTACCTACTGATCTACTAATTTATTATATATTTGATATTTTCATTTTTTTTAAATTAAATAATTGTATTATGACCAACTCTCTATTTTTAGCACATGCTTTGCTTTTAAAAAAGAGAACCAAAGGTTAGTTTATTTTATCTTATTATTAGTAGTATTATAATTTGGTATCAGATAAATAATACTATTATTATTATTATAGATTCATATTGGTACGTTAGTTTTTATTTTTACGAAATACCTCGTATAAGTATAAGTAGGTATGTATTATTATCCAATACGTATATAATATGTTGAACAGCAAACACGTCTTATGAGAGGTGTCCCGCTTACCTCGGTGTGAGACTCCGAGACTGTACATATACATTTGCTATTGATATAAACTCGAGAGAAATATATTTTTCGTGAATAATTGCATTTGAAAAAAAGTAAAAACCATTCAGAACGAGAAGCGTGTCACCTAAAAACAGCTATGATTTCGTTAAGAATTACCTAATGATCTTACATATTTTATCCATCATATTTTTTCAGCAATTTTATTATAAAGCATTTCTCAAATTACTGTCAAATTTAAAAACGACTTTTCTAAAGTATAGGTATAGGAACAAAATGTACGATTTTATATAGTCGATTGATACGCGAAAAATAAAAACTTTGTGCCCTTAAAAGTGATTTCGGAAAATAAAACATCGTTGTAAAACCAATAGCCCTTATATCACAATACGTGTACGATAATATTATATCAATATTTACACCATAAAACTTTTTGGATTGTAGATTCGTAACATTGTTTAGGAATAATATTTTCAAGAATATTACCTACAATTGGATATAGAATAAATAAATAAATTCATACAAATGGACTCTTGTCATGTACTCCATCACGTTATTATTGTTTCTAGTTGTTCGAAAAGTTCCTTAAAAATCGATAAAAACGCCGACTGCCTCATAATAATTTGTCGTAGTAAATATTTATATCCGTCAGTCGTTTCAATCAATAGTTATTTTTTCGCATTATTTTATGTTCCATTTGGCTGTCGACTGTCGTCGGTCATTAAAATCTATCTATTTATTTTATAATGAAATTGATTATTTTCAGTATGTATAATTCATATTTTTTTATAGTTTTTTTTTTATATTTTTAGAGATAAATTGGAGCTTAAATAATTATTTTTTGCTGATGTTATTATAACTTTTATTATTTCTTTAAGTCATTCCCATACACTATAGTACCTAGCAATGAAAAAATATTTATACCGTGCTTTCAAAAATTTGCTTTCATTAAAAACGATAGAAATTAACATAATTTTCCCCTTGATAATAGCCACAACCTGCAACTTAAATTCAACCACATATAAATTACGTATACTTGGTGTATCTCATCGTTGTAATTGATTTAGTACCAGTTTAAGAAGAAATAGTTCAATTATTCAGACAATATTTATTAATATTTATATTGTTATCAAAAAAGATTACTGGGTTAAAAACTCGTGCGGACGCCCGAACATGAATTATGATCTTTATAATTTTGAATGTTTTTTTTATGATATTGTTTATTTAGTTTAATGTTGGTTCATTTGAAATATTTTAGTGAGAAAACCATTTCTTTATTCTGTATTATGTGTAAATGTCTATTATATGAATGCCGTCAGTCAACTGAGTATTTTACTGCTTCTACTTCTTAAAATAACTTTTTTAAAAATTAGTTACATGTCAGCTTGAAAATGTGTCATAAATAACGAACGTCTAGGAAAATTACTTTGAAACGAATTTCATTGTATTTATATTTTATTGTGTATCATTACCAGCATTGAAATTTTATTTTAATCACTACCTAGCTAGTAATTTTATTCAAATTCGATGTTATTATATTTTTCATTTTATTCTGATTTAAAATAATGATGGTGCTCAATATGACGTGAGATACTATTATCTATAACTTATCCTCGTTTGCTTGACATTGCATTTCGGGTATTTTTTTTATTTTTTTTTATTTTTTTTTACAGACTTAATAAAAGTATAAAAAAATATCACATTTTAAATATGTAAACGTGTTTTGTGTTTGTAAATTAATATTATTTTTGACTATAGTCAAATATATTGTATAACTTTCCCATAGGTATATAATACTCGTATTATACCTACATTGTACAGCAACGATCAAGGAATTATTTTCTAATACTTGCAAATTATTTGAGTGAATAAATCAAATAATTATTTCTGCATGCCAATAAGCTTAAACTTAGTTATTGAATTCCCATTATTGAGATTAGGGAAACGATTGGATTAAATAATTATGCGTTTATGTTTTATCAAAATATATATTATAATATAGTACAATATCTATGTAACATTGTAACACTTTTATAGTCAACATAAAAGTGTACTACTATAAGTAACTACTAGTAAAAGTATTTAAAAGTAAATTACAGTAAGACTTAACTTTTACTCGAAATTTAGTTGATTATATCGAATGGAAGTTTAAGAAGTTCAGCAGTTGAATAAAAAAAAAAAATGACACTGACGGGTTCCTTGAAATAACGTCACAACTGGATTGTCGTAATTATAATGATAATTCAATAATTGTATTATAATTGGATAATTCGTGTTCCTATATGACGTAGGTATTATTATATTAAGATATTATTATTATATTAAATATTTTATCATATAGAAATCAGATATGACTATAGAAAAAAAGATCATTTGCATACCTATCGAAGTGTTGACGGAGAAAATAAGCATAGTAAAATAAACATTTATCATTAATAATGATTTATTGTCGTGCCGATCGGATTGTCAAAGGTCGCCGTTTGATAAAGTCGCGTGTCTTCGACACATTATTATTATAATCTCCGTGCACAAAAAGCGTGCCTCGTTTAAACGGTCGACGTTTGCAGGCAGAAAAAAATAAAAACGTATGACCTATCAAAATATCCATTATGCAGATCTGAAGGTAAGCAAAAAAATGAAAAACGGTGGATTGGAAATCGATTGATAATATTATTAGGGTCGAGATTTGTCGTAATGTTTGAAGTCCAGTCAAAAAAATTGTTTTGAATATATACATATAATATAACCCACGACTGCTTTTCATATGATATCATTTTATTATTATAGTAATATAAATTTATATATATATTATACTTAGACAGTACTCGATCGATTTATTTATGATTGTGTCCTGTGTACGTTATATAGTTTTCCATACATAAAATAATACTCCATTTTAGTAAGTACTCAGAATTTATTGGTATATTCTAAACATCGAAAATATTATAATGTATATTATACTTATTACAACGCAATAGTTACATCCAATGAAAACGATTAAAAAATAAAACATCCTAAATAGTTTTAACTATAGTTATAATTTTTAATCGAGTAAATGTTACAATATGTTATATTATTATGTTACATGTATTATTGTTATGTTCGATATCTAAAAATATATAAACGAGAAAAAAATCATCACTCGGTCGGGATGTATAAATAAAGGATAGGTAGGACAACCGAAGTAAATGCACAATCCGTGACGTTTAAACCGTAACAGTTGCAGCTTGATCAACTTCAATTTATAGAAGGGGATTAGGGAATGGATATTGTAATCAAGACGAATGAGTGGGAACGATACGAGGGTGGGTAGGTATGTGTATAATGTAATACGCGGGAACCCTGTGGGACAGCCGGGAACGGCGGGAGGGGAAATAAATCTTTGCCAGGTGGCGAAGGCGGCAGGACCAATAACCAAAGAGAGATCCGAGTTTCATTTTAGGTCTTTTACAACAAGCTGAAATCTGCGACAGGCGTTTTTTTTTTAACGAGAGAGAGAGAGAGAGAGGAGAAAGAAAGAAAGAAACAGAGAAATAGAGTGTTGAGAATTTTGTTTTTGCCGTGGAAGCGGCGTGAGATTGTCGTTACAGTTTCGTTACGGCAAAAAATGCCAACACGCGCACCGGAGAGATTTTAATGATTTTTGAGACACACGCAAAGTCGGCTGGTTGAGAAATGCGTATCGTTTCGTAACTCAAAAAATGTACTATATTATTACTATTTAGGTATACATATTATATTATGTTCAGACGAAGGCAATTCCAACTCCAAGACGGAGCAAGATATTGAAATTAAATAACAATTTTAATACAATGTAAACTAAAGGTTTTTCGTCGTTTGAAAAATATATTATATTTTGCGTGCAAGAAATTATTGTAAATACCTTCATAACATTATTATTATTTATAATAATATTTAATACAACGATGGGGTACGTCCAATCCTGCAGATCCTGAAAAATGTCCTTGAGCCTTTGAGTCTTTATTGCCAAAGAAAATATTTAGAGATTATTAAACGTTTCGATAAATCGTTCCCGTGTATTATCAGTTTTTATTCTTTTGATATTTTCCGACTCTAAATTGCTCGTCTTTTGAACAGTACCTATATCACATATTATAACGGCATGTTCTCCCGTTCTCCGTTATTTATTAAAAAAAAAAGTTTTTTTCCTTTAGTGGCATTGTCGAAAAAAAACCGCAGAAGTTCTATTCATCGTACCGGTAAAAATGAAAAATGCCATCGAGCCATCGTCTCAAGTCCATTTCGGACATCGCACGTTATATTTTAACTCTTTAACAAATCACAAAAACTCGTATTAAACCGTTCTCGGGTGATACAAAAGAATACTACACGTTTCAGACAACTATCACACATCCCAGGGTTGTATGTATAGATCGATAGCTATGTAGCTTCTTAGTTGTACATCGATAACTGCTCGTCGACCGTAGGCGCAAATAGTGTTTAGGATTGGGGTGGGGGCTTGAGCTCAGGTTCATACCGGGCTCTTGTGAGGTTTTTCCGCCGCTATTACACACCCTTAAAACAAAATACGTTGTAAATATGTAATATTATCTTCTAATTTTTTTTGGAGGGAGGTGGGCTATTAACAGTTTGGGAGACACCTAGCCCTCCCCCCCCCGAATTTTACGCCTGTGACTGTATTACATAGGTACATATAAGTACTATCACTGAAGCAGTAAATGGTCCGTCCAGAGATATAAAGTCTGCGCTGTACAGACCCTTAATATTTATATAGGTATATACATATAATATAGCCGAGGGAAGGCGTTTACAGATCTATTTGTTTCGAGTTTTGTTTCAAACTTGACAAATCTTCTGCCAAAAACTTTTGTGTAACGCGACGGCTAATAATCATGAAGTTTTTGATGTCCGCGCTACGACATTGCAGAGTAGTTCTTTTGATTTTTATACTCGTTTGCCCGCTCTCTGCTCCCTCACTCATCTCACGCCATCACGAGGATTTCGAATACATATACCGAACACTTTTCGAATGTTTTCGTGTGACGCGCGACGGGAGATTAATTTATTGTGTATACGACTTAATAATAATGTGACAGCGGTCACGCCGTCGCCGCTCGCAACAAAGTTATATTTCGCCGACGACGTCGTAATTGATTTTCGTATTTTTTTCCGTCTCTTCCTGAGGCACACATTCGCCCCGCATATACGCGATCGGATCAAAAATCGCTGCCGGTCGTGATCTTCGTCTTATTGACTGGGGGATTATACGAAAACTTACACTCAAACCGATCGCGAGTAATACCGAAAGTCTTCGACACATCGTCGCACATACACATGACAATAATAATATGTACGCGTGTATGACCGTGCTGTGTGTGTAAGGGCGGCTTTTCTTGGCAAGTTATATTTGAAAATTTTCCTTCCCAGGAGATTTGTCGAATCTTGTGGATCGAAGTATTGTATTTATCGAAGTATTTACTCGTGTGTAGAAATATCGAATGGATATTCGTCCCGTTCCGCCGTGATATAACTTTCGAAATATAAACAAACTGCAGTTTATACAATGTATCGAAAGTCTAAAAGAATAATAATACCCAGATGGAGGATGATCAGAAAACGGACTTTTCGTCTCAACGAATCGATATAATTTGAATGTAATGTTAATATTATAGAATGCTAACTTGATTGCTACATCGATATCGCAACAATAACTTTCTACCACTATATTATTATTATTTCGGTTTGGAGTTTTAATGGTGGTATACACACTACACAGGTATAATAGCATATGTACCGAATGACTTTAATTTTTTCGTATGATTTCATATACATATCATTATGCGTTATAATACAAATTTATTAGCGAACCATATTAATAGATAATGTCGCGCCTATACATTGTGTGATAATATTGTCGCATAAAATACAAAAAAATACCCTTAAAACTAAATTAATACTTACGATTATTATTATTATTTAGGATTAAGTTGTGGTACTTACATGTTTTGTTTGCCTTGGTTGTATTTAAATATACAGTTCATTACTTTTCAATTTATACAAGCATACACAATGCTGCACACTATACTTTTGTTTCGAAAAGTTTGTCCTTTTCCCAGAGGACCGTATCGAGTACGAAATCACCAATAATGTGTCCTGCGAATGAGTAATGTGTGTTATTTTGTTTGTTCGGCAACCGAAACTCGATATCAGCATTCCGTAGAGGAACAGTAGTTTTCCGCACAGGTAGCTAATACCAGCTGATGCTTCAAAGTACCTACTGGCGCAGTGTTCATGTGGCCGTCTAACCCATTCAAATATTTTATATCAATATTTTATTATAATATCGAGTACAGTGTACACGCACGCGTGTTGTAATTGTGTGAAAAAATAATAATCACGATCCTGTGACGTGCTTTTTATCGTTTCGATATTAAAATAATATAAAAATGAATAATAACGTTTTGAAAATAATACAGGGTAATATCGCGTGTATAACTTTGCAGCTGCTGTCGATTTAAACAGATTTATTCGCTTCGTATTTTGTCACGTAAAATATTAAAACGTATGAAAATGTTTAATGAAATGCACGCTGTGTTATTTGAGCATTATAATATTATTATTGTTTGTCATTATTATTATTTTGATTAGTGAAAAAAATCGAATCACAACATTCACAACACATATCTTAATACTTCCATAAGATATTATAGCCGCATACTTGTTAAACAATTGTATATTATACTATGCATATACTAGTAATGACTTATATCATAATAATTATATTTTATTGAATTCATGATTGTTCTGCTATTTATAAGAAGTTATTATATAAATTATCTATTAATTCTAATTCCTAATTTAATTTAGTTTAATCGATATGAAAAAGCCAAGTCAACTTCAGCCGAGCAGTTGAGATTGAAAAATAAATAAATTCAAACGGCAATCTTATCATATTGTAATGCAAATGCAAAAGTCGAAAAAAGAATACAATTGTGAGATAAATGTGTCATCCGCTTTACTTCGAAATTGAGTTCTCAGCCAGGTCATCACGACATAACCCGAACGGACGGTGAACAAAGGATTCGTTATCAGTGTCCTGTTTGCACCGTAATAACGTTGTAGTATCTATGGCATTTAACGTGCTTATACGTCTGTTCTAGTTCGTTTCGAGCGGTTACATGATATTTCTACTTAGTAGGCCAACTGTATAATAATCTAAATATTTTTTATTCCCGCCGTTTTCATCATTTCCGTCGTATGTTTTGTACGAATTCAAATAAATAACAATAACAAAGCACGAAATAAATAGACACAGATAGTGTGATATAATATATTATATTATGTACCCATGTATGTTGTATAATATTATTATACAGCTGGCGATTCATCAAGCATTCACCACTACCATTTTAACCTAATGTATTTATTACAACTATGATTTTAATTATTTTTAATCATAATAAAGAATACATTTTAAAATATCTTCTGTACATTTTTATACCTACTACACTGTAAAAATACAACGTTATATTTTATAATTATTGAGATCTGGCCTTTATTTTTACAAATTATGCAAATTTCTGTACAATCATATGCATTATTGCATTCTTATGAATTTGTCAGCATTTAAAATTTAAATCAACGTTCAAACGAATAATTTTTGAATGATTGAACCTTATAGTTTATAAGTAATAAGTCCTTAACCATTATTATACAGAAAATATTAAATGTATCTTTTAAATTCTGTTCGAAACGATTGAAATGCTTGAATTTCCAACTTCAATATCTCATCTGGTAGAAAATTAGATCTATACTCTGTTCAGGGAGAGACTGCCAAAAAAACCAACTTGATCTGCTTTCCTAATAAAAAAGATACTGTTGAAGAAAATCTTAGCATTTTTACTGTCCTAAAAGGTGATGATAGACAAAAAAACACACTCATCATTGTAAAAATAAAACATTCATCGCTTTGCTCAGAATCTAAAATTAAAAAAATCAGGATTTGAATCAGTATAATATATTATGTAGCTAGTTAAAGGGAAAATATTGTGAAAGAACAATGAGCGTGCTTGGTGAATTATTCAGTATATTATTATTTATTATGTAGCTACTCGTCTTGTCCATTCACCTCGGTTGCTCAACTTTATTTATATATTAACTAAAATATATTAACATTTCTATCACCATCGCATTAATTTAAATGTAGAAGGACTGGGTAGGAGAAGTACTTATTAAATTAATAATTTGATTTAAATTATTTATTAAAATTAAATGCGTAAACGAATATAAATATATCAACGTGAAATGTGTTTTAATAGTTTTCGAATAATCAGCAAAATAATTAGAATTTTTAATTTTTGTAAATGTAATTACTTTATATTTAACACAAATATATAATACATTTCCTAATTACCAAAATGATACGCAACTTGTACATTTTAGAGTACTTTTAATGCCCTCGAAAAGTGTTTCCAGAGAAAAAGAAATAACTCCGTCGCTTCGCTCAGAACCTAAAATCTAAAAGCTCTTTGTGTAGTTATTATATATACCTACTATAAACATAGCCTCGAAAAACAACTTGCGACTGTTTATTACTTTGATGTAACATTGTTTGTAAGCTGAGTAATTTTAACGTGAAACGTTAATTTAGGTACCTATAATTTCTAGTCTTAAAGTTTATCTTTATCATTACAAATTTACAACACTAGACAAAAATAAACTGTGCTTATATGTATATATATTATATATATAACAGGTACATTATATAATGTGTTTGAAGTTTATTTTGATTACGTCGTGAGTGTAACTTTTTCCTAATATTTATTAAAATTTCAAAAAAATTTCAACCTAGTCGCATCTTCAGACGTGCACAATATATCCATTAATCTATTCTCCAGGACGTTATCGTGCTGAGCACGCTTTTGTCCGAAACCCGTCGTAATCGCTGCTAGGTACGTATATACTGACTATATAGGAACTCGTTTATACATAACTATGAATTTTTTTTAATCGTATATCAGTTTTGTTATCAGGAACTCACGAAGTTTTTTGAAATCATTATTAATCATTTAACGAATAACGAACTATTTAACATTTTTCTACGATAATCAGAAGGTGATAATCAAAAGGTGATAATAATATGTTAATTTGTTATTAAAAATAATGATTATAACACTTCCTTGTGATTTCCAATATTTGCGTGGATCGTGATAAAATAACACTCTTCACTGACAAATATAATAGATAATAGGTGGCTGAACTATTTTTGATACAGTTCTGCTGAAAATATATTATTTTTCCTTTGGAAATCAAATCGTATGTCAATGTAATAAATTGGTAATATTGGTGTTAATAATATTCATGCTAAAATTATATATTGATGATAAAATATCGAAATTTAAAGTACTATATAATAATTGCCTAAGAATAAATTTAATCTTTACTACTTTTATGTAACAGTTAGACATTTATATAGAATTATGAAAACAAATTAAATATTATTGGCAAGTAGATGTATGGAGACAGTCTAGTTCTTATATATGTGTCAACTAAATATTTATAAATCGCTGCAGTTAATCCAAACTATGTTCATCATTCTGTAAATACAGCTCGGTGCTTAAACTTCATGTATATTAATGCGGTCTTATATGCAGAAATGTATAAACATTTTAAGGAATTACAGTGGATCGACTTTAAAACCATACGCGATTCAATGTAATGGCCACACCTATACTAATTATTAAAATAGGATCTTTTTCATTGGTTTATTAAAAAAAAAATAAAAAACCATATTTATGCGTATCATATATTTTGTATTCGTTTTATTCTCGCGCAACACGTGCTTATTTATATTATATAGGTTTCATGTAGCCGTTTTAAATCAAATACGTCGAGTGTAATATTTTTACTGACGAAATTATTGTTCGACACGACGACGCATCGATAAGCAATTTATTATTTATTGTATGAAATAAAAATTATACTATTAATAACACACGTTTCCATAATATTGCTCACTATACCTAAAATATAATAATACGTATATTATAAAGCATGCCTACAGTTAAACACGAATCGCACTTTTATTTGTGGTGCTATAGAGAACTGCAGCTCAATAATATAAAAATTTATTTAAACGAAATTTGGTTCATATAAACATGAAAGAATTGCAAAAATAAAATGAAACTATTTTATTTTGTATATTTTTTTTTACTTTCTTATTTTTAAGACATTTTTTTACGTTTTAGGACAATTTATACATATATATAATACATATATATTACAGTTTGAAGTAGAAATAAACTTTTGAAAAAATATTATATTATATTATATTATCTGCCTTTGTCCGTATTATTTTTTATTACGTCAAGTCGCCTGTACAGAGAATAATCTGACCTTAGCTATATTTCCGATAGCGTCAATTATTGCTATCTCACGCGCATGGAAAGAACACGAAAACAAAACTTTTACTTTGCATTTCTGTTGTTTTCTTTTTGGGAGATTTTTGGCAATCTCGGCTGCTTGTCTTTTGTATTTGATTTCAAAATTTCGTCGCATTTATAATGTACTGTAGCATCTAATAACTTTTTGAAAAGTAATTATTCTTATTTTCCAGACCTTTAAAACGCACATCATATTATATACTATAATAATATTCAGCAGTGATCGCCCCCCCCCCCCCCACCTCAACATAAGTCGTGACATGTTCTGATTTTGTTAATAGATAAATACATTTTCTAATGGTTTCTACACTGATTATACAAATCGTTGATACAAACATCAAACATATAGATTATACAGGCATATAGGTTTTAAGTTGTTTATCAAAGCGGTATTCCAGAAGAGTAAAATGTCCTTCCCCCATGGAATTTCAACTGATATTGCCCTGATATTACCCCTGATATTAAATTACTATATGAATAGAATAATTTATTATTAACGCGATGGATATTTAAGAATATAAATATCCATAGTATTATAATATAAATATAATATTAGGTATAATGTAATTTTATACCTAGTTGAGACTATGGACATATAGTGACGAATATTATTTCCATATAAGATATAATAATGAAATTATTGATTCACCTAGTGTCGATATTATGATGATGATGATGATGATGATCAAAAGAAATAATTCATCCTACTTGTAAGACTCGCTTATATTATACGCACACATACAATATATTATTATAATATATGATTTTTGTCTGCGGGATAGGAGACATACGGCAAGTCGCAAAACCTCGAGTGGCGTTCTGCCCGCGTGGTTGTATTTTAGCGACGTTCGCCGTCATTCCACGTTTCTTTTTGACACAAAACGCGCCACTTAAATAATATTTTGTGCAGACGATTGTGTGACACATTATGTCACCGCCACGCTGTGCGACGCGACGACTCTCGGATGAAAAATAAAACTGTACTTACCTGGCTTCACCTAAAACATATATATATATATATATAATTATAATTATATATTTTATATGAAAACCACTCTTCGGCCTAATGATCCTGTGAGGGTAATTTCGTTTCGTGCGTATGACGACGGGCGAATGCATAAGTTCTCACACGGGATTTAGTAGGTGAAAATCACCCATGCACATGCTTAAGTTCCTACACGAAAAACAATTTTCAGTTTTCGTCTGATAATTTTGGACGGGTCTACAGATTTTCTTTTACAAGAATATTATTTTTATACTTATTCGATACCAATTCAAACATAGTATAGTTTCAAATCTGTACAAAACACGTATTTTCATTCTCAATTAATATTTAATATTATTATTAGTGTGAAATGTAGCACGGTATTTATTATATCTAAACGAACAACCACAGATGTACTATGATATATTTTGTTGTGTTATATTTTATTGAGTTTTTAATATTATTATGGAATAAAATAATTTTTTCCTTTTCATTAAAACATGTAATTAATTACGTACATTTTTGTAAATTAAATCGTACCAAATAGCTGCCCTTACAACATAATGTACATAATATTATTAATTATATACCTATATAAAAATTAAAAACCATTCTTCGGCCTAATGATCCGGTGGTAATTTTGTTTTGTGAATATTTTTTATAATATGACATAAGTTCTAACACGAGACATAGTAGGAAAAATTCACTCATTTGCATACTTGTAAGTTCTCGCACGAAAAAAATACCACTGTACTATTGTTCCTACATGAAGAACAGTTTTAAGTTCTTGTCTGATAATTATTTTCGGCGGTTTTTTAACTGTCTACTGATTTCACAAGAATTATATAGGTAATACTCATTCGTTGCCGATTCAAAGTAGTTTCTACTAGTTATGTACAAAACACGTATTTTCATTTTCAATTAATATTTAATATTATTATATTGGTGTGATATAAAAGCACGGCACTTATTATATTTATACGCACATAATATCCTTACACATTATATAATTTGTTCTATCGGTGTATATTTTCGTGTACAATTTATAATTTTATTGAGGACTTAGATAATTTCCCCATTTTTACTAAATATGCGGTAATTAACTACCAGCTACGTCTATTTTTATATATATTCATTTTTTTAAATTTTTATTCTAAACGTTAACACGCATCTGTTAATAATCATCAAGTAAATTGAATTCAACAAAATTGATTGTCCACACAATTTCGTAAATCATAATATATAGGTAATAAAAATAAAAGCCCATATATATATATATATATATATAATCTAACGCATTTAATTAGAAAATACGATATATCGGTGTATTTTTGTTCGTGTGTAGGAACTTACGTTCAGGTGTGTTTTATTCGTGTGGGAACTTACATATGTAACCGCTTACCCGCTATATGTTTCGGGTGGAAACTTACCAAAACCCCGTATTTATAACACCATCATGGTGGTTAGGCCGCGGGTGGATGTTTTCGACATATTATTTTCTCGTGAAAAAAACATCGTGTACACGGGTTGTATTACGAGTTGATTCTGTCTATACTCTATAATATGCAGAATGCAGATTCCGCGATTATTGTTTTAGGTTTCTTAACGGAGTACAATATCACTTAATTCAGTGATAATATTATATCATATGTGTATTATAAATGTATAATATACGAATAATTTTATTTCAGTCTGACTGTCATCTGTCCCAACAATATCCGTTATCGTGATCATAGGATGAACACCAATTACAGTACCATAAATCAGTTATTGCAGATTTATCTTTATGCACAAATTATGATTATTTCAATATTCCGAAAATCAGATGAAGTCATATACACTCCAAACTCCGAAGCTAAATAATATTAATAATAATGTAATAACATTAAACATGAGCCAGAGCAACCTATTGTACCTACCATGGTTGAAATATATAGGTTATTGCATATCGACTCAGATTGTTATCATTAGAAACAAAATGGCTACGTAAAGGGATATCAAAGATATACATTTTTCTTATCATCAAAAATACGCTGACAATAGCTAACAAATTCAAAATCCCGCGCATATATACTTGATTATTATTGGCTCCCTTTACGCTGCCATTTTTGTTTTTATCATCAAATATTTGATTGAGAAGGGGTATATATGCAATAACCTTGTATATTTCAACCATGGTAACTACTTATTTTTTGATTTTTTTTTAACGGAGGCGACAATTTTTTTTTTATCAATCATAAAAAAAGTTGAAAATAATAAGTAAAATTATCAAATAGCTTAAAATTACTCTAAATATTCCGAAATTTGCACTGTTTATAGGAAATGATAATTCTAGACTCTAATAATCGTTGAACGTTTAAAGTTTCTAAGGTTAATATTTTTTTTGAATTGCGACAAAATAACAATTAATATTGTTTAAGGATAAATTTTACGTTTGAATATCCAATAAATTTCGTCAAAATGTTAACTTTATATATTTAAACTATATATTATTATACCTACAGAGTATGTCTAAAACACTATAGGTACCGCATTCATCCGTCTATGTATCAATCAATGAATACAATATTATACTTGCAAAATCGACGTATTCGATGTGTTCGATTGAAATTCACCACCTTTGGCTGCTGTGGCCTATATTATAATATTTCACCTGATGCTATAAACCCGCCACTCCGGAGTCGTACATATTATGTAGAATATAACATTATGTATTCATTTCATTATATCGCGTTTCATTTAGTTCTTAAAGTGTCAAATAGAGAACAATATTGTAATACTCAGTTATATTCACCACGTTTACGTATATGGACATAGATGAGTTCGTATCAATCAGTCAATACAATATTATAATAATTGCGCACAATAACCGACGTATTCGAAAGGGATCGATTGAAATTCACCAATCTGGGCGGCTCCACCTGACGCACTAAATCCTTATGGTATATACCTAGGTACTTTAAATAATATATAATAATGCGAATATACATATTTTTATACTATGTGTTCATTTCAGTATAATATTATATCGCGTTTCGTTTTCGAGTCATTAAGGCGTATAATACGCAAGACAATACGCGCCGTAAAACCATAATATAGACATATTATATATATATATATATAAGTAAGTATATTATATTCGGCGAACTTTTGTAAACGTATCGGGACCAGCCAACCATGAACAGCTAGTGAACGGATATCGAAACGCGTCTTGTTTAACGACGATTGTACGATATAATATTGTGCGCGTGTGCTCAATTTTTTACCGATATATGAAAAAATGATACAATTAGCGCGCACGAGTGAATGATGTAATAATATAACCATCTCAATAAAATAAAATATTGTATTCTTATCGTATACCTTCGTATACAATATGGTACCTATATCATAGAATATAACTTGTGTACCAATGTGTGTAGTACTTGCTATATAGCTATAGTTGTAGTGTGGTCGATTTCTCGAACGCATTATTTTACAAAAATTTCAAATATTCAAACAACGACAAATATTTTAAAATGCATGCACATATTATAATATTCGTAAATAAGTATATTTAAAGTTTATTTGAACGGAGTTATGCACCACGAATTTGGTGGGGAATCCCCAGACACCGCAGAACGATAGTATAGCTGCTGTTTTTGTACATGAGCTTATTTAAAAACTTTAAATGTTTATATAATATATAGTATATATTATTATGTACCTATATGTTTATAGGTCGTAAGAAACTATCAGTTCAATATCCAGTATATTTAAAAGAAAACGTTTCTGCTCCAGTGCCCAAAATGGGATGTTTTATATATAGAAATAATAAAAATTCGTCGAGATGAGACAGTATTCTTATTCCAAAAAGTTAAAATTAAAATCACAATAGTCAGTTGTAATCAAATTATTACTATTATCTAATTATTACGTTATATACTTTATCACGTTAAATTATCGATAATCTCGTACTCTATGTTTATTATAAAAACTTTTTTTTTTCCTTTTGGTATCGAGGACCGGAGAAGGAACCACGTTGCCAGTACTTCTCCTCCGGCCACCATAATATAATAACTTGAACGCAACTATTGAACATATACAAGTACATCATATTATAATTATTAGGTTTAACGTAAAATATGCTTTTGTAATATTTTAAACATTATATTTCGACATTAATTTTTACGGTGCCTGTAAGTATACCATAACTGTAAGTAGTAACGACCACCAGTCTAAATAAAAGACATGACGACATTTATAAAAATAAATTAATAATTAAACACTGCTGCAGGTTTTTGATCATAATATAATAATACTATCGAAAACATGTGTACCTTTTGATTCCGAGCAGAGCAATTTTTGTTTTTGTTTTTTGTCTGTATAACAACAAAAAGTTTTAAAGAACGCTTTTATCTTCAACTTTGACTTTGGTTTTTGGTATTAAATTGGATATTATAGTTTATTTTTTTGAAAGGTCAAACATTAAAATTATCGGTATTTTTCCAAATTATCGGGAAAAGCAAAAAAAATTAAGAACAAACAAGAATCTTTAGTTTTTACCTAAAACTACAAAAGGTAAGTAACTCATATAGAAATAACCGTAGATACTTGAAATTTGGCACCAAATGTTTTTTATTTGCATTTTTCATGTATGATAAAATTTTAAAAATATTTTTACACAAACCTTTATAGACAGAAACCTTAAAAATGTAATGAAATGTTCCCCAACATTAGTTTTCCATATTATACCTACCAATTAAGAAATAATGAAAAAATATTATACTTTAGTCATTACCTTACTTTTACGTATATGATTATATTTGATAGGTATATACAATGACATTTTCAAAACAATTAGATTCATTTTACGCTATCTGTAACTAAATAGCTTATCAGAGTCTCATTATTTTTTTTTGAAACTTGTATTCAACTTATTTATTTTCAATAATGTTTCTACAGAAACTAACAATACTTTTTATATTTTACTTTTCCCATAATAATGGTGTGAATTTATCATTATTTTTAGAATATAATTTACACGTTCTTTTAGTCTTGTACAAAAATAATGGCTCGAACAATAAAAATATTAATTTACAACAATAATAATTTTTATCAATATTACCGGTGAGAGGATCTAGACGAGGATTTAACTTCTGAACGTAAAATTTTGTTCGATGCTTTCAAAAATAGTTCTAAATATTTTTACTCTCTTGACTATAAAAGATACACTTGAATTTGACACGGACAAGTATGCATATTGCATAATACCTGTACAATATAGTATTATAGTGCATATTATGTACAATGTGCATATTATAATTAATAATATATCTTTTTAAACAATAACTGCATTATTATGATTTTGTATTCGAATTAAAAATCTTATTTCACAAAATACGAAATCTCGGCTGTATAATATTATATACCTATTATATGGTTGATATATCTAAAACCATGTAAGGTATAACCTATTCATTTTCACTTCATATATGATTTATTAAATATTATTAATTATTAAATTTATTTCAACCATGTTTTCAATCTAAATAAATAAAGCAAATCACGTGCATAGTAGCAGTGGTGGTTATAAGGTGGGGGCGAAAGGTGGACCACCACCCCTTGGAATTTGTTTTTTATTTTAATTTAGTATATAGTCTACCCAGCAACACCTATAGACAAATTTTTGAATTTTATAATTTGATAGCAAAATATTTTTTCGTTTTAACCAATAATATATTAACGTAGTATTCAGCAGAACGAAGCTTTTCTATGCCTAAAAGGTACTTATTATAAGTAGTGTATAAATCATTTGACTTATAAGTATTAGGTAGATTGAAGACATGGTTGAGGTTATGCTAAGTAATCTAACTGGTGAAGACAGATTATATGAGCTAGCACTGCTTCATATCCATAGTGACATTAATGTTAGTATAGATAATATTATTATACGCTTTGCTAAGCAAAAAAAAAGGCAATATACTTTTATTATAATTATATTTTATAAGTCAATTTATATTTACCTATTATCTATGTGTATATTTTATATTATATGTATATACTATATATATAATATATAAAAATGCTATGGGTTAGGGGAGGGTTGGTTTCATTTTCGCCCCCCCCCCTTGAACAGCACGTATAACCGCAACTGTGATTTAATAGCATACTCATCTAGGATAATAATATAATATAATACCTATAGTATTACGGTTTCATACGTATTATCATTGGTAAAATCATAAGGTATACAAGATATTATTTTATGCGTATTATAATATTATACGGTCTTGAGCTTAACAATATTTCAAAAACAACCCTTACACCACGTAATAGGTACACAATAATTTAAGAACTCTATATAGGTAGGTATAAAGGGATTCACCAAGTATGCTCACGTTCATTTTTTCCTTTTAAGTTTTAATAATATATTTATTAAAATTTTGGATTTTGGAATTTGTATGTATTAATAATACCTACCTACCTATAAAAACATGTAGAGGGTATCCTATCACAGGACTCATATGGAGATATAAACAGCATTTTTAAATGAGAAACAAACCTTTATTAGGTACTGTAAATGTTTAAGATGATAATTTTGATGTTTATAAATTACAATTTTTATAGTTTCTGAATTATTAAAATATAAAATATATGTGATGCATATTCCCGTCTAGTACTTATTATTCGCAGACAATTTTTACAAACTATAAAATGGTCATACATTAATATTAATTATTGTAATTTTGAAATCATCATATCTCCATTATATATTCCAAATCTAATCATGGACATTAGACATGTTATTCCCTCACTATAGAATCTTAAATAACTATATAAAACTACCCTTTTGAATTTTGATAAAAATAAATCGACAGCTTATACATTTACGGTAAAAAAAGGGTGGTACTTATTTGGAGAAATATGTTTGTATCACCCCAGGACAGTCCTTGAATTGTACAAAAAAAAGTCTAAGTATTTTAAAATATTGTTCTCAAGTATAACTTAATAAACGCCTTATTAAAATATAAAAGGGGCTAAGCATACTTGATAAATCACTCAGTTTTTAAGAAAACGGCTTATTATGGCGGATGGTGTGTGTTTTATATTTTATAGGTTTAAAAACAATGACAACTTCGGATAATTCAAAAAACGATTCTGTATAAATGGATCTATAGAATTAAAAGAAAACGTTAGTATTGGTTGAATATTAATTAATTTGTTCAACGTAATTTGATATTTTCTTCGATTTACTAGAAAACTATACTGGGAAGTAATAAAAACGGACCCATCTCAATTTACCATTATCTGTATTCAATTTCCAATCTATATAGAACGGTCTGGAGTGCCGAATGAAACTTTTTAATTTTTTAGATTTTTATACCGATCCAGAAAGTTTTTCCCGATTAAATCCGCGAAAAGCGTCGAAAATCCTATAAATATAAATAGTCTTAATAATAACAATAATAACAACAATAATTTAGTCTTAAAAATTGCATAGTCGTTTTTACTTACTTCTTACCTATATGTTTAAAACCTCTGAGTCCCTATAACAATCATTACTACCCATGCCTAGCTCAGCTAGCTGTATAATATTATGTATTATTTAGTCTTGTATAAACTTGAGAAAAACGTTATAGATTTATTATGTTGCTACCACAACGGAATGTTGTTTAATGGCCGCAGAGCGTATTAATAAATAGGTATCGGCCCGTCGGTGGTTCGCCGGATGGTAATTAATTCTCGCGATATCGGTCAGCGGCGTTTTAGAGTTGTAAAGTTGCAGCACGCCATTCGTATATATAAATCGACATAATATACCGATATTACTTTTATTATAATATAGACACGCGTGTATAATGTGAAAATTCGTTATCATGCTATACTTAATACAATATTGTCATAATATTATTATGCATATTATATAATAAATTAATGTCGTAGTCGTACCGCCGTTGACCGTTAATGCGTTCTTAATATTATCGGGGCAGAATAAGGATCGTAATAAACATTGCCTCACTATTATAATATATATATAAACCCTGTCGTGGCCACCCCAGCGCCGCCCGCGAGCGTTGCAAGTTGTATATTATACAACGAGATCATAACTTATTTCCGAGTATTTTACGACGTCGGGGTCGTTAAAATTTGCATAACCCGCCTAAATAATTCCCAAGTACGCGCGCGTGCAGCGCGTAGTGGACTGCTACGGTGGCGGGGTACACACCTGCTGCAGCAGCCCCACACCCCCACCACGGTTGGCGCTACCACCCTAACCTCACCTGCAGTACATTAGGTAAGGTAAATCTAAGTGTGCGAGAGTGTGTGCATGTATACGAGTTTACCGATAAAAATAAATCGGACGGAGTTCGTGTTGGATACCTGCAGCGCAGCTGATGGAGAGGAGTTCGTTTAGTAACTTTCTGGATTTCTCAAAATATTATATAGATACCACGTGTACATAATATCAGATGAATGAAATTGTCATGGATTAACAGAGTTCAGTGCGAAGTGCGAACTCGTTACAAGACACGTAAACATGTCTGTCTTACGAGTTATTACGGTTCTAGAGTGACGCCCGAAGATTTCCCTTGCATGATAAGACGTGTAAACACCATATTGTAGAGTACGATTTCAAGCAAAATGGTTATTTTGACCGCATAGTGGATTTTGCAAATGCGGCACCCATCTATAATGAACATTAATAAAGTAATAGTCGAACCTCTGCCACACTGGACAGGCATAGAAATCTGCAGTTCGTACATATTATTATGATTTACGGAAGACAACGATAAAACTATAATCTCTAACAATGGCGTTTGATATTTTTCTTGAAACGCATTCGATATATTATATAATATACATTACGAAGCTTTTAGGTTGTGAAGTTCAGTAGTTTATAGTAAGCACTATAAGCAATACTAACGTTTCGTGCAACCATCACTATTCCGCCGTTCGTCTTAATCCATTCATCCAATATTCGTACATCAAAATGTGGAAAGTTATTCTGTTCGGGAAAATAAGATTTAAAAATGAATAAAAACCAACAAATCACGACTGCGAGGTTGAAAATTAGATTTTTTTGACAATATTGTGAGATAAGTACCTCTACTATATTCTATATAATAGTGTACACTATATTATACGCATGGCTGAGTCCTGTGGGACCCTTTACTGAATGCGACTCCTTGATATTCTTGAGCGCGTGTAAAAACGGATTTTTTCGTTCGCAAGCCGCGCGTGTACTCAATATCACAACCACCCATTACATCATGACTACTACGTTCCTGTCCTACATGCCATTACGCTTAGAGAAGCCTTTGAAGACCAATTCAAACTTTCTCCCGAGAATTATTTATGGTATATTATAATATGATGCACCCAGTCTACTATCCCGTGGGTATACGTTTCCGAGTCCGCTCCATTCGCTCCGATGCTCCGTCTGTTGTCCCCCCTCCCTTGTCTCCAACCATATAATATTGTCGAAATCACCCACCCCCCCCTCCCATCGACTCAGCTGGAAAACGAGTTTTCCACCGATATAATATAAGTAATTCATGGTCACCAACATTGAAACGACACGGTTACTCTGTGCACATAGTTATTTTTTTTTTTTTGTATGACGTGCATAATGCATATTACTGCGACTAAAGAACACCTTTGTATTTATCATACTTTTTGTAAACTATACTTATTGCACTACTGTCAAAATTGACCAACTGGGCGTTAGTTAATTAATTAATAATTAAATACATATACATATATATATACAGGTGCATGAGCAATATAAGGCGCACCACATATTATTACTTGTTTAAAAATATTGTGAAAAAACAATGTAACACGCGTATTACACGTTTGAAAAAGCAACAAAAAAGTGTAGGTCGTCGTATAAATTATTGTATACAATATAAATGACCTCGCTTGCATTAATGTTATTCGTGGGGGGATTTATATCACGATGGTGATATTATTATGTTTTTCAATAACACCGCAAAAATCCTCAAAAAATCAGCCCAACCGTAAACCCTCCTACGTGGGTACGCATTAATATAATAACAATAATAATATTACTAGGTATTCGTAATATGTGTTGCCTGTCGAACTTTTTCCACGAGTCTCGCGCACTGCATATAATATACATTATACTGATTACCATTTTTCATTCCGGGTAAATTGTGGCAGCGACGAACTTCGCGAATATTTTAAAACGTCGTAATAATAATTTAATATAATATAAATACAGCTCCATCCTCACCGTAGTGCGTTTATTTAACCCCGTGGGTCTGCCATGCGTATGTGTGCATCTTTCGGCCGTTAAAACTATGCGCTTGTGTTATACTTATACTTTCAAACCACCGCCCACCGCAATGGGTACTCGTTTTCGTCATTAACTGGCGTAATAATATTGTAATAGGCCGGAAATGTTATCATAACGAACGTACAACATTATACGCTTAAAGCACGAGTACATAATATTATACTGCAGGGTGCATCGTGCATATTATTACAATATAAAAACGTGACGTACGATATTGAATCACCGCGATTGTCGTAGGTAGGTAATAGGTTTTTTTTTTTGAAGGAGGGGGTATGTATTTTTGACTATTCTCACACCACGTTACATATTGGCGGTAAAAATATACTTTCATTGCTTTATCGTAATCGACAAAAATAAGTCAAAATGCGTGGGGGGGCTGGACCCCCCCCCCCGTAAGTACGCTCTTGCCGCGGTGGATCCCAACATCACGAGACCCTTTTGAATTTTTTTCATTATTCGCTCTCGACATCACCGAAAGACGTTACGTATATATTATTATCATGCCGAACGAATTTATTCGCACGCTGTGCCTACCCGAGAAATGATCAAAATCATTCAGTATGCGTTGGCCATCGTGTAATATTTTTGAAATGTGATTCCGGAAAATAAGTTTACGCTAGTGCACATGAGCCACGATGGTTATGCATAATAATTTCTGATTTACTCGGTGAACGCGTATCGCGTAGGTATGTTTATTGTTTCTGAAAAACTGGGATGGCAAATTCATGTAAATATTTTACATTTAAACCCCCGAGTGCTCTCAAAACGATAGATACTACTTACCTTCAATTGGATAAAACGCCACCCCCATGAGTTATGATGTACGTATAACGTATATTATTATTGCCAAAAAACAATAATATTAGGTACAATAATAATTATTACTAAATCACCGAAGAAGTATAGCTAGTTGCTCGATGGTACTTTTTTTTCGTCGTATACCCCTCGCAAACCTTGCATTGACATTTAAGAGGTCGCTGCTGCGCATGTGTTGTCTCCGTCTTACACAAATGCATCATAACATGAAAAAATTGTATACGTTCTGAATAATCAATTAAACTCTGTTATATTTAATATCAGAGCGAATTATTAACCCATCTTCACATTTAGAAGTAAGAATATTACCTAGTGTTACCTAGGTTATTTATGTTATAATTTTATGGTGAGTTGTATACATTTTAAAATTGTAAATTGTTGTATACTTTAAAACGCACATAACTCGCTTTAAAATTATAATATTAGAAAAAAACCTACGGAATTCACTAGTTAATATTCTAGATTCTAAATTTGATAATAGGTCAATTCACTCCAATACTAAACGGAGTTTAATGGATTATTCGGAACCCATAATATTTGCCATGTTACACGTTTATAAGACATAGACCATGCATGAACGGGCGTGGCGCTCTCTTATTAATAGTAAAAATAATAACGATACGCATACTCAACGTAATATTAATTATTGAACACATACGGTTAATGTATAGTGTATCGACATTTTAATTAATCGCATTATAATTATGCGTTTACGATATTACATCACCTAATTAACTCTATTAATTCGCAATAAAATTGATTAATGATTTTTTTTCCATTTCAGACAACTTATAGTCTGAGATGATTAAAAAATGTATACATATAATATATGTTAATAAAAAAAATAAAGAATTAACGTAAAAATATTCGTAGGTATTTCGTATTTTATAAATTCATAGAATTTTTTATTAGAAAGTATAATTATTATTAATTACTACGCACAACACACTTGATTTGCCTACCCGCTAAGTCACAACGTATAATACTGTCATTTTTTACGTCCTTTTAATTAATAATCTCGGATTTCTAATTATAATTAATAGTTTACACGTAGAAGTACCTACATTGAAGTGTATACTTATATTATAATATTACTATACCTACTACGGGAATTCGTACAAAGTTTTGTATATTATATTAATGTATCCATAAAGTATATTATACAATATAGAGATGTATAATTTCATAATTATTAATTTTTGGTACTTATAAGTACAAACTGTAAACAGACTGTAAGACACCATAAACATTCATATTTTTCACTTTGACAATATTATACACAAAAACTTAAATAATATAAACTCCTCGCAAGCGCGTACTTCTATTTTCAATGTAAGTTTTCGTAAGAACTTTGAAAATCCTATTAAACTATATATACATCGTTTCTCTCATCACAGCATTAAACTGTATAATACTTTCAAATAACGCGATTTCAAAATACTTGTTGCGTAATTTATTTTAAGTATAATAATATTTGACGATTTAAAGCGATCTGGTTTATACATTTTTTATTAAAAATATTTACCACAGGATTTTGTATTTACGAGAATGACGTACTTACTTGAGTTATTCCAATGTATTGACGTACCTATACATATACATTTTTTACGGTCTGGATATAATAATTTTTGAATGATATTAGTTAGTAGGTAGGTAGGTACTTAAGTAGTGTTTAAAAGTTACTTGTATTTATTTTGAAATTAATCAGAGCGGATGATCGCGGGTAACGATATATATATTTATTCTTAAATGATTTTTAGCTTACATGGAATAAAAAAAAAATTGAATTAACAGAATGCGCGGTAAATGTATAAGTTATAAGTCATTATATACGCAGTTTTCAATATTACTTTTTTCCCCGGAAAACTTTTGATCGCTACTTTATTAATATTTTTAAATTCATTCAAAGTTACCATGCTATTTAACGAATATTTCAGTAAAAAAAACTTTTATATTCTGGGGCACAGATGTCCACGTATAATGATGCTGCTGTTATTGCGAAAGCGTATAATAAAATCTTTCTAGACAATTATTATTTATATTATTTTTTTTATATATATAATATTTTAATCGGACATTTTGACTAAAAAAAAAAGAACGGTCGGTCCACGGAAAATAAGCTAAATAATCGGACGAGATTTTTCCTTTTCCTTCTAATAACTAATTACGACTTATGTAAAACTTACGAAAATATCCATTTCGCTTAAACTCCGCCAGCGTCGTACATAATAATAAATCTGCATAATATTCTTAGTATATACCGTTTTATCGTTTCATATAATAAAATAATAATATACACAGACATAAGTCCTATTATTTTTTTCAATTACTTTTAATGCTATTTTGTTTATTTTTCAAATAAGACTTAGAAAAATCTCGAAGATCAGTAGATATATATGTTATAAAGAAACGCTGTCGCGGTTGGGTAAACTCGATATTGTAACTGTTTTCTAGTCACCCACGTGTCGCAATCGCCTTGGAGTGAGCTCGATTCGGGAAACGAAGAAATCAAAAAAGGTTTGAGAACACAACAATACTGGTAAACTCACATATAGGTCAAACGTGGTTTTATCAGCAATAATGTTTGCAATTCGAAAAACTAAAACACAGGATTTGCCCACAGCGGAATTGGTATCGCGGTTGAGAAGCAAAAAACCCATAAGACTGATTTCACCAAAGTTTTAAAGCGAGCAAACTGTACAAACAACTTAAGTGGGGAAATCCAAAGACAGGGTAGGCAAATGGGTCTATTAACGAACTCACTTCTAAGCTACTATCCATGGCAAACCAGGGATTTCACGTGTGTTTTCCCCTCAAATGGTAAAGATCAGTTAAAAAAACAGGCCTAGAGGCTAGAAGACAGTGTTAACCACTATATATATATATATATATTGTCCTTCGGGCCTCGGACAGGATAGTGTAATTTTACTGTATTCGATTTGAATGCAATGATTGCATTCGATAAAAAAAACGATTCTAAACGGACGCGGGAATCTTTTTTATTTAATTTTATTTGTTTCTATGGTGATAAACAAAGCATTTTAAGAACTACTTAAGAACGATTTATGTAAATACGTAATTTATATAATTATAATTATAATTTATAGTTAGGAAATATCATAAAAATGAAAATTATAAAATAAAAGAAAAAACTCATAAGTCGCTCAAAAGTTTTACCATGTCTAGGTAAAGCTAATATAAGTTAACAACCCAAATTTCAAGTTTTTACAAATGTTTTTAACTGAATTACAACAATAAAACTCCCAAAATTAAAATGTCTATAAATAGCTCAAAAATGGCTAAAATTTTCCGAACTTGAAACTGTAAGGAACAAAATCCAAAATGCAATAAAAAATATCTTTTGTCATTTTTCATTTGAAGCAATATTTCTGGTAGAAAACGTCGTCCGTGATTATTTAATATTATAAAATCGTGAAATCGTACGTTGTTCTCCTTTAACCGCTTTTATTTCGAGTAGCATTTCGAAAATCGAAAAATGACCTTTCTAAAGTACCAGCTGAAGAACATTACCTTTCAGAAAAGATGCTATACTTGATACTTTTGAGCAAGTTTAGAGGGAGAAAAAGTGTTTACAGAATAAAAAAGAAAAAGAAATAAACATCATTGTAAAACCATTACATTCCTCGCTCCGCTCAGAATCTAAAAGTATGCAGTGGTGCCATTGAATCATTTGAATTTTAACCTTGTTATTTTCAAGTCAGATGTTATTTTAATATGTGACTTCTCATTCACGTCACTCAAATTTATGTTTTTGCTGATCTCTTTGTAACGCTATACACTTATTGTGCTTTAAAATGAAAAATAAATAAACGTATACCGCAGCATTACAATATTATTATCATTTATCTCTGCATAACATAATAAGAATTCGCTTTGGTTTCAATAACAATACTAATATAATGACAATAACTCGTAAGACACATATCCAACAAAAAGAGATTGGCGCATAATGAAGTTTTTTAAATCAGCAATCTGTAGAAATACCACTAAGTATAAGTTTATATAAAGTGAACGGTATATGTATTATAAAAAAAAAATATTAAATTCTTTCAACTAATTTTTTTTTATCGTAAAATAATATTTTATATTTTATTTCTTTAATGTTTATAACTACCGTAGTACCGTACAATATTACATGTTACATCAACTTTAATAAAACAGTTCCAGACGCCTTTTTGTTCTACCAAATATAATAATATATATATAGAGCTTTTGGAATTGCTCGTAGTCACGAAACAGTCGAAATCTGATAATTACACTGGTACATGTACGTCGTATATAAATATCGTGTTTAATGGAAATTTGTCAACATTTCAAGATGTCACTTATGAGGTCGGAACACTAATGGTGTCGTAATATAGGTACCTCAATGATGTCAATATATTTGTAAGCGCTGTTATGAAACTGAAAATTAATAATATTATTACAATGAAGGTAAAACGCATTCTAAAACAATCCACACAATAATTGGGTTACAATTCGATTTAAATAATGTATACAAGAAAACAATTAAAAATCCGGTCGATGTGAAGTGGCTCTATTAATACAAATATAATCTTCGAGGCGAATGGAATAATAACCATATTAATTATTTATTGTTTAAATATGTACATTTTTTTCCGCTACAATTCGTGAAAATCTCTATAAATATGATATTATTATTGTCATTAATCATAAAAAAATACAATGCATATCTCATCCATGCATAAAATACTAATATGTGAAAGTTCGACAGGTATACCATCGGAACATTTCTACAAACGTCAGACAACTTAATGTTTCTCGAGAACTGTTTTCGTCCGGATTTTGTGGTTTAAGTGAGTTTCGAATGGCATATTATTCTTTATGTGTGAATGAAGTGTCTAAATAGGATCACAAAATAAATATATATAGGGTATTTGTGAGTCTGCAACAAGTATGTTGATTGACGGGGATTATAGATACCTATTGTTTACCATTCAACTATAATATGAACGTTTATATGAAAGTCTGTTTAAACAACTATATTTAACTGTTTTAATTTTTATTCGCTCACTAAATCTGTAATAGTTAAGAATTATATCATATCATAAATCAACATATAAAGTCGGTTCTGAGAAAGACTCCAATTTTCATAAATTAAGCGTAGTAATAGGTATGCACAACGACAGCATAATATAATATCTAATATCAAATCTTCACCAAAATCAAATTAAATCAAATTAAACCCAAATGGAAACACCTAGGAAACTGAAAAAAATAAATCTTACACTAAAAAAATTAAAAGAATGTCCGTACCTTAATCGAAAACAATTATCAATGATCAACCGAATTAGACACACTTAGCTATTAGTTCAAATACCTAATGACAAAATATGATGAAACATCCATATTATGACGTGAAACATGCGACGGCAACAACCAAGCAGTCGAAGCGTATTCTTTAAAAAAAAATAATAATAATAAATAAACATAGACGTATAATATAATTATGTTTGTATTAACTTTTACGCGATTCTCGAAATTCTCGTTTTAAAATGCATTTAGTTGAATCACTTGAATCTCATTGAACTTACTCATCGCAAAAATATATAGGTAATAAAATTTTTTTACATAATTTTATTGTTTTGGATTTCCTACAAATGCGTAGTCAGAATTATTTTCTAGGTTTTATATTTTAATTACCAGCACATAATATTATCTACCTATGTGCTAGGTAATGTACTATAATATAAAAAAAAGTTAACCGTACAAATGCATGAAATGTTTGAAATGTATGTAAAATTGATGGTTAGTGGGGGAGAGGTTCAAGTTCCATAGAAATGCGATTGCCACGCAGTCATTGTTATGTGAATACAATTCGACGATTTAGACCGAAAAGCCTAAATCTAAAATGAACAATATGTGCACCCAATCAACTGATTTATAGTGTGGATTTAAAGGACAAATAAATATTTATGACCACAGTTATCTAAAATGAAACATTAAATAACCATTATTTTCCCGCGACGTTATTATTTCGGCAATTTTTTTTAATGAAACGATACACTTTCAAATTCACTATAATTGCTTAAGGAAGTTATAATATTTATTAAAACATTTTAAAATTAAAATACAATTTTTATTCCAATATTCAATTATTATATTGATTGTTTAAGCAATTTAAGCGTAACAATATATTTCAAATTACATCCTTAAAGATTTATCTAGGTGAATAAGTTACTACGAATTATTATCAGTGACCTGAGTTTTTGTATTTTTGAAATTATAATTCATTCAAAATAAACAAAAGTAATACATCAAACAAACTTTAAAATAATTAAATAATTTCAGCAATTCACTAAAATAAAATTAATAATTATTTCTATAAGTACCTGTATCATTTTAGTATAATTTATAATTTATGTTGAATTTAGACTTGATAAAAGTAAATGTATACATTTTATAAAACATAGGTAGGCAACAACAAATTGTTGACGTGTGTCTTTTTATTATTATATATAAATTAATTTTTCTTTATTATTTATCATTTATATACTCATAGACTACTGGACCGTTTTCAATAAAAGTTATATAAATAGTTTCTCATTTCTATATTATATCAATAGATTCTTGAGACTCAGAGGGTGCTTATAAAATATTATCTGTTCAACCCTATATGGTAAATTGCGCATGAATTTAGTTTTGTTTCACGAAAATTGGATATTTTTTTTGTTTATAAATATAGGTGCCATTGGTTACAGATGCCATATTACTAAAATAATTAGTAAAAATATGATAAATATAAAAAAACAAACAAACAAACTTAAAATTAAACAAATGATGAACACAATTAAAATTATTACTTTTTGATTTACAATCATGATTTTATTTCTTAATTCTGGGCATATTTTTAATGTAAACACAAAAAGACGAATACCATTCTTAACAATATTGGATTTCCATCCACGGGTTTTAAGCATTCTTTAAATCTGTCTTCAGTTGTTCGGATTTTTATATAAAAAATTAGTCCAGAATTAATAATTAAGTCGGGCAATACAGCTAGTTATAATACGGTTACTTGATATTATTTATTGACTTTTAGTGTATGATTTAGTCTTTAAAATGTAGTCTTCGTACTGTGTTGCTAATATTCTATATTCTATTGGACGCCGTGGTATATTATTATTCAATAGTCATGTTCGCTTTACAGAGCGTTTAGACTAGATGAACAGCATGTCCCTATCCCTGTATACAGCGACGGTTTTGTGAGGGGATATAATAACATATTTAGTATATATTATATAGGTAGGTAATACAGTTTCTATATTAACGCTTTGATCTCCAGGGTAATTCGAATCAGGTTCGTCACACAGAAAACGCGATACAATCGTCACCCGAGACCTTTAACCTCGTTAAAATATATTATATACATCAAAATAGGTACCTAAATTATATTAACTTCAGGGCGAATGTCGAAAAAATAAAACTACAAAGCTACAGGTTCAACGTGTATTGGTTTATTTAAAATTTTGATTTTTGCGTTTTTATAAATTGTAATAATATGTACAATGTAAAATACGTATAAAATATATTCGTCTCTGGCAGGAACGTGCGGATAGTTCAAAGCTACCTCGATGTCGACTGCATAATAACGATTGTCAAAAACTATATACGATTATTATATGAAATGATTATACAGGGTGATTCATTAAGCGTAAAATACACATTATCTCAAAAAGTATTAATGTTGTTGAAAATATTTTTTTACATAGTTTTAAGTTGTTAAAAAACAACGTTTTTATTAAAAAATTATATTTTTAAATATTTTTTATCCTTATAATTTTTTAAGTTTTTACTTGTTTGAACGACAGCATAGAGTTTTAATTTTATTTTCCAAAGCAGAGTATTTTTCTAAGTATTTTGATTCATAAAAATCAAATTTAAGGCGAGTAGTTTATGACTTATACTTATAAGTATTTAAAGTTTAGATGCGTGAGGTGGGGTGGTATGATGGGGTTACCCCCGCAAAATGTTTGTCCACTACTCCGCTTGTCTAAACTTTAAATACTTATAACTCATAAACTACTCGTCCTAAATTCGATTTGTATGTATCAAAATACTTAGAAAAATATTCTGCTTTGGAAAATAAAATTGATATTCTATGTTGTCATTCAAAAAAGTAAAAAACTTAAAAAGTAAAAATATTTTCAAAAACATTCATATTTTTTTAAATAATGAGTGTTTTACGCTTAATGAATCACCCTGTATACCATTATTTTTTGTGAAATATGGAGGATTCAATAATTAATATTGTTACACTCGTGGCAGGTAGCCGGTCTCCTATTGTAGTATAATAATTTTGCGTGTACACCACGTGGTCATGTATAGTAAGTTTAATATATAATATAACCAACATTATAATACACACACATCACGGGTATAGACACACTGGCGCCATACACGCCGTATACAAGCGATACCTGTATGGCAAAACTTTTCGACGCGTCCTGCAACTCTGACACATAAATAATAGTTATCGGATTAATTCGTGACAATTCAAAGGGTTGAACGCGAGAAATTAGGGTTGGTTTTACCTCGCCACCACCATCGCCGTCGCGTAACGAAAATATGTGGAAAGTTTGGGGCCACCGAAATTCCTCGTGGAATCTCTTCGGTTCGATCACTCTCGGAACGTGATTTAAAACATAATATTATAATAATATATTCGTGGACCGTATTTATAACGATTGTCATATCCAGCATAGTGGTAATAATAATAACAATAACAATCGTATACGATTATATAATCTACCCGGCTGACCGGTAATACCAGCTGCAGCTGATGTGTGCAGCAGGTGTTATTACCACGGTATAAGACGTAGTCTATTACCGTGGGAGGATTTAAGCGACGAGGGGAAAAGGTGAGTTCGAACAAAATGCATTTAAGGTGATAGGGCGAGTTTCTGCGACAGGGTTTGCCTGTTGTTAACTGCACGCTGCAATACGGTAACTTGAGTGCGTATGAAATTTGTTTTTAGGTATTATTAATACAACTACTCATATTGTTAATAGTAATGGTTTAGCATATAATATAATATCGTGCATAGTATTTTTCCATTTTTCGTTCCCATTTTTGCATTGGAATTTTTTTTCAAACATCTGTTGTATTTGAGCTACCTACTATTATTACTTAATATTTTGTTTCCGACCATCATATAAATATTCTTTTAGAAATACATAGGTGTTATGTTTGAAATGTTGTATAATCTGATTTGAATGCAGTTGTCTACTTGTTTATCTAATGTGTGAATAGTGACCTGCAGCCAGCCAGATATTAATAATTATAGACAATAGAATCGTTTTAAAGCAGAGACATTTCGTAATATAAAAATCAATAATTTATCAAAATCTTCGGGACGGAAACGTCACCTGCAGAATGAACCAATAAGAAAGGATATGAAATTGTCGTCAGATACGAAAACGCGTAGAGTTTCCTTTAAATTCGATATGAAAAAAGTGCTGATACATACCTATATATGCAAGAATCTGGTTAGTTAAGGTACGGCACTGTGTCCACAGGGACGGACAATCGACTTTATACGATATATATGTATATATTTATATGTCATACTACATAACATATATTTATTGATCACTCGTACGATTGTTTTCGCTCGTTTAGATTTTTTTCGCTGTGGTGTTTTGCGATTTTCCGGTTGATATATATATATGTACACATTGACGTCGGCTGTATCGCAAACAGCTGTATTATATTATATTATACAATGTGCTACGACAAAAAAATGTCACCCCATTAGGTAAAATATACATGGTGACGTATTTAGATCAAAATCGAAATTTTTGGAGTCTATGATACATAAGGGTTTAAAATATTATGACAGATTTAATATTGTTTTCCGTATACCTACACAAAGTCCATAATATTATGTGCGTTTATGTGTCATAGTATTATCAGCTGCAGCTGGTAATATTATGCTGTTATAATAGATGTACGTTCTGCCGTGTCAATAATACCGGCTGATAGGAACCCGTCTTGATCGGCTGTTACGATTTCACGGTTTGAATAGTATACTCAATACCGATCATGAAGTTAAAAGTACATAGCAAGTATGTAGTCATCGAATAATTAAAAAAACCGTCAAATTAAAATGTTGTAATAAATAAGATTATTTTTTTCAGATAAACCTATATTTTTTTTTTTGTATTGAACTTAAGCCCGGCGACTATGGCCATTAGCTGTTGTAGGGGTTATGAACTGTAGGTAGGGGTAAGGTTGGTACGGTAGGTTGATTTTACGGTTGTTACGGTAGGTAGCAGACACGTGTATGTGTGGCAAGGTTTTTAACTACTATAAACCCGGGTGGTCACCCATCCGGGAGCTAATAGCTGTGGCCGTTACTTACTCCCAGTCACATTCCGCGACTGGTAGCAGCCAACGCTATTCAATCTAATTTAAATCTATATTATTTAAAATCAATATATATAATATAAAATATAAATATGCCATAAAAAACGGAATGATTTAAATATTTTATAAAGCAAAATAAACTCAAAAAATGATCAAATTAAATTTTTATTGTATTTACAAGATTCTATAACAAATGCAGTTATTTATGGAATTCTGCTGCAACATCATCCATACAGTGGCCATCTCCACGGATAAATATTAAACGTGGTAAGGCATTATTTTCTGAATCTTTGGAACAACCTCGTATTTATCTCAAGTGGAATGTGTCGCAATGACTGATAACTGGTTTGAAAAAAAAGTATCCTACTACAATCGCGTAGTGTACCTTGAACCAATATGGACATGATGGAAACTTAAACTGAATTGGTCTATATACCAACACAACGGTCACAGACCCATCCATCTACCCATCGACAAGTGACACCTGATCCAAATCCATCCACATATCTCGGCTCACCCCCTATATCAGTTCAAAATAATAATATTCACCCAATAATAAGTGGTGAAAAAATGCATACTACTCCTAGTATAGATACCTCGTAGATATACACGATAAATATGGTTAATATTATATAAGTCAGTCCGACGTTGTCGCAGTTCCATCTCGTAGTCACGCTACCTGGTATGGCTCTTGTTCTTTAATATTGCGACGTGATTAAATTTCTCTAGAAAAAGCGAGTAAAATGTAATAATATAATATTATATAATATATTGTTGTGATATTATTATACCGCTGTCTTGTCGTTGTACGCCCGTGCGCGCTTAGAAATCGCGCACGCCGCGGTATTGTTCGCAGAAAAACTGTTTTAAATGCTAATAACAGTGTTCGACGCTCGTGGAAAATGTACTGTATATATTATAATATAATAATAATAATAATAATCATAATTTATTATATTAGTACATAATATACACGGCTAGGTGCGATTTACAGCCCCACTCGCCGCCGTCGCCGCCTCCGAGACGAGTCTGTATATTATTATGATATAAATAACACCGCGATGTCGAATTCAGCTGAAAGTCTCGTCGCTTTCCGCCTCTCCTCGCCGCCCATCAACCGTCGTCTCCAACCATCCACACACCCGCCCAAGACGCGTGTAACAAATTTTACTTTTTATCATTTGCAATTTCGCAAAAGTACAACGAAACTACTACAACACTGATATATACGCGTAACGCCTCGCGATTCCGAGAAACCGCGGACGAGTTACCGGCTCGGTCGGTGCATGTATATATACATCAGCCGCGAATATTAATAATAATGTAATATAATATATTTTTGGTATATACAGCGCGCTTGTGGCGTGTCTGGTTGGGTGTGGGTATTATTATACGTAACATAATTAATACCAAGTGCCTGAGTAGTGCGTGTACAACCGCCGAACGAAAACGACCCAAGTTGTGTGCCATTGCTGCATGACGCGTGCTCTGCCCGTCGTCGCCATCGTCGTCGGTCGGTCGGTCGGTTGACTGTACAGAACTTAATTTAATTTTACCCGAATTCTCTCAGACAGACAGTTGTTTTGGATAGTTTAATACTTACAGAAATAGTTACGTTCAGTTTTTTTGTTTTTACATTATACATATATTGTTATATCATATTATTATAATATCTGTAACCAACATTTCGAGAAACTTTAAACCTCGATTTCCCCGCCGTGTTGCGCGAGAATGAATGTCTGCCGAAATTATTATACCAACACATATTTTGTTAAAATTAATTAAAATCCATTTGATGAAAACGAGTTATTTTGTCAAAACGATTTTGTACAACATTCGTTCGGTATAAATACGATTAATAAGTTTTCGTAATTTTAAGAACGAATTATAATATTGTGTTATAGCAATATAAAATAACATATTATTTAGAAATACAATACACATCCGATATGAACTCGAGATTACAGTGACAATACAAACGACAATATATTTTTATAGGATTATTATGTTATAATATCAAAGATAACATTTAAAAATTGCATTAAATGTGTATACGCAGATAAGTGAAAATATAATCCAATGAACGCTTTATTCTCTATTATTAGAGAACAAAAAACGTATAAACGAAATCTCTTAAATTACTTACTTTTATACAAGGTCGACGACAGCGGCGCGGAGGATATCATTTTTATTTCTTCTCGGCGGGATATATATATCAAACACACATATCAAATCGAGAATATAATACATAATATATTCGGTACCCGCGGGGGGTGGAGTGGGAACTAAATTCATATCTGGAAATCAGAATTCGTCCAAGTCATATATATTATATTATGTCTTCTTTGTTCGGAGGGCTGCAGAAATAATACAGTTGTATTATGGTCCACATCTTTTGAACACTTTTAAAATAAACGAGATTTCCACTCGACGAAAACAAAATTCAAACGACGAATAATATGGTATACGTAATTAATCAATCAAAACCTGTACATAATCAGGCCACACGTCATGGGTTAGGTCTAACAATGACACAATTTGTTATCTAGCCACCGTTATTATTATTGTATGAATCAAAATAAGTAATAATATTGAGATTTGTGGGGGTATCATGAGCGTAACAATAATCTACAACGCATAGCAATGAACGAAATTAGAACGACGCTTCCGTTATCTAATGAAATAATTGCATTGCCTGACGCTAACGACGAATCGTCTCTATTTTATCTAAATTATTCATAGTATACCTTGGTCATGGTGGTAATACAAAACGTGTACAAACGCGATTGCTGCTGTAGTAGTAGTTGTGGTCAAACTACTCAAACGAAACACATCACCTCACCTAACCAAAGTACGCCATTTATTATTATTTTTTATTTAAGTTTATTGATGATAGCTATGAGCGCTATGCGTTTTGATAATTTCTCCACCAATGAATGAATATTATAATCTTACTTGAAGTATGGTTTAATTTTGAGACAAGGGAATAAACATAATATAGGTCAAGATGGAAAAATAAAATAAAATTTAATTAAATCTAAGATAGGGTTTCTGTTAAAACTATTAATTTTAACAAGCGTTATATTATATCTTTATAGAAAAGCATTCTATTTTTCAGTGATGTTGAATAGTCTTGGTTGTAGGAATATGTTAAAATATAATGATTGTTGTATTACATAATAATAATAATAATAATATTGTAAGGGTACGCGTTATAATAGTTATAAACTATAGCTCATGCTGATGATTACGAAATCATTGAATTAAACTCATGTTATATATTGATAATTATTTTATTTAATTATCTTATATAAACGATAGAAAGTACATTAAGAGGCAAAGATAAACGGTATTGTGAACTATGCAACGATATTTTTTTCGTCGCTTTTGAATTTCGTTTCACATTACCCAGATAAAAATTCACTAGGAAGTTTTTATTCCAGTGGAATGTAAAACGTAATGAGGTGTACTTTATTAGGCCGTAAAAAGACAACGGTATATTTTTTCTGTATGGACGCTGCACCAGTCGACCAGAGCTTATCTCTGTTTCCCGTATGCTGAAGATTTTACGACCCATAGATACAATATATATATATATATGTATGTATGTGAGTGTGTGTGTGTGTGTATTATATTATATTATTTCTTTCTCCTTAACTTGTTTATATATTATATTATTATATTATTTTATATACATAACTTTTGACAATTTGTTGAACGTTGGTCTTAAAAAAAATCCTAACTTTTGTACTTTAAATTCTATTCCCAGAAAATGTGTTCCGATCTAAAACTAAACTGCTTTTTTTTATGTATTATTGTTACCCTGAGATTAATCAATTTTATTGCCTCTAAAACGCCGAACGATTTTTCCGAATGATAATAAAATTATAACTCGTAAATGGTTATTTCTGAATTTTAAATTAACAGTTAATTGGAAGAGTATAAAAATATTTCCCTTTTATACCTCCATAAAAATATGTAAACATTTTGTTTTTGTTTTACTCGATAATTCACTACTAAAATAGTAGTAGTTATATTATTATCTAAATAAACAACAAAATCAATTATGATCACACGGCGCTTTATATACGCAATTTAGGCACACAACTGTTATGGGTTTATTTTTCTATAAAAAAAATAGTACTCACGTTTTAAGAAGTTAAGAATAATAATATATATTATTTTGAATAATAAAACTATAATATTATTATAATCACATCATTGACATTTTGCTTTAAATATGATCTGGAATATGCTCATCAAAGTACGTAAGGTGAACTTTATATGTATGATAAAACAGTGAATAGATTGTAATATTACGTAACCGTGAATGAAGTAAATAAGTAATAATGAGTTATTGCTTACTTTTACAACAATAAATTGTTTGATTCAAATGTTATAGACACAAAATATAAATACAAATCACATAAATAATATAAAAAGTATTTTTAGAAAAAGCCATTACATTTAAATTGAATCTGATAGATAACACTTTATAATATCTATATTGAATATTCGATTACATAATAATAAAATACGTGATAAAAACAGACAGCAGATAAAATATATTATATTTTTAAATTAGGTATACATTTGATTGATTACAGTTTTTTGAATGATGGAGTTACTTAAATTAAAATAAAAAAATTAATTAAATCACCGAGGTCTTATGAATAAATTAATTTTATTTTTGTTAAATATTTTCCAATTTTTCGTAATATATTATTGAGACTGATTAAGGACCACCACCTTTTGGATAATGCGGAGGTGCCTATCTACTTTTTTATGTAAAAAATAAATACACCATCTTGCTTAATAATTTACATAATAATAATACACACACAAATACAAATAAAAATTCATGCATTCATAATATATAATATACACACATATTTATATTTGTAAACTATTTAGATTTTAATCTATTTATGCTGGTTTCTTATTGTAAACAATTAAAGAATTGAATTTAAATAAAACTTCTAATTTTTATGACCAAGTACCTATATACTCTATAACTACTATAATTATAAAATAAAGTTCCAAATTTATTAACTAGATTTCCAATGATCGTTATTTTTTTTCACCTTTTGTGAACAAATAATTTATTATATCAAAATATAAAATACATAAGGAGAAGAAAAGTACTTTTTTTTTAATTTAAATGAAAAATAGGAGAGGAAAAAGTTGATGATCTATAATATATTACACACACAGTTGACTTCAAAACTCAAAATCTCTTTTTAAATTGTTCCTATATAATATTATGATATAGAATACTATTGTAATATTATTCTCGGTATACTCGTATATTATATAAGTGCAAATAATACATAGGTAGGTATAGCTTATATTTTCCGACAAAGACGTTTAATGACGGACGTTATTACATTCGTTTTGATTCTATATGAACGACGACGAGTGCGTATATCGTTTATACAATATAATGATAGTATAAGGGCGATATTTTATTCGAGACAACCCGAAAATATGGAGATTTAAAAAATATAATACAAAAGTAAACGCATAAATCATTGTGCCTTTTTATTGCTATTTTGATTCGTCGACACTGAAGTGTGTGTGTGCGTATGTGCAGTATGTATTCGACGACAACAGATGAGTATCGCCATATAATTCATTTGCTAACTATAAACGTATATATATATACGACACACGGGGTTTATTGTTTTTGGTGTTTCCATTGTACTCGCATTATAATAATAATAATAATAATATAGAGAATATTTCGTCGGGACGACTGATACGGACAAATTTTAATTCCTCACTTGGGAAAGGGAAAACAACATCAGAGTAATGAAAAAAAATTTTTTAAATATTATACAAAAAAAAAACCCAAAAATGAATACTACGTATGAATATATTATCGTTATACCATTCCGCAACATATAAATACTGTACAAGCTCGGACCTTTTTATTAATACTCGTTACACAGTTATACTTGGTGCATTCGTGCGGGTTGTTTTTCATCATCATCGTCGTCATCGTCGACGTCGCAGTCGTCGCCGTAGTCGCGCCGTCATACATAAAAGTCAATTTTTAAACCTGCCGCGCAGGTAACACAATTAACCCGGTACCGCGATCATAATAACATAATATAGTGATCCTGCTACAACTACAGGGTTTATAGTGTAGGCGTATAGGTAGGTAGCTATAGGTACACGGCCGACAAATGTACCGGAAGTTTTTCGTGTTTATTTTTTTCTGTATACTGTATATGCCCCCGTCCTCGTGTGCGTGGAGTGTACACACACAGAGTAATAATATATATTATATACATATAGTCATATACCTACATATTATACACATATCTATACGTATAAATATATTTATATAATATTATGTGTGCATGTATACTGAAACCGGGACGTGTACCCCTGGGAAAGTTCACGTTGTGTCGTCGTGTTACATATTATATAAATGTGTGTGTGTGTTTGTGTGAACTGCATGTTCAGCCGGTAGGGATGTAGTAGTCGGGAAAAAACACGCGTCGGCCGTATCTGCGTATAAATTATTAATATTAATTTTCGAGGAGAAATGTTCCGTCACGTATATATACGTATAGTGCGTACCCACTACGCGCGTGCAACGGCAATGGCGTGGTGGCCAGAGGAGTGGAGGGGAGGTGAGCGCACATCCCTGGTAGTCTAATGGTCGTCACCTGGTATAAGTTTCGTATTCGTATATACCCGAAAGGTGCAGGGCGATTTAATGACGAAAAAGTTAAGCCAAGTCAACTATGGTATAATGATGTCGAGTTACATCACGAGTCTGCTGCAGCAATAACAGCAGTAGAAATAATAATACAGTCAACTCGCGATATAACGAATTTCAAGGGGCTGAGAAAAAAGTTCGGTATATCGAAAGCTCGTTACACCGAAATTCGTTATATCAAAAGCATAAATCAACAAAATTCGTTTAAACGAGATTTAAAGAAAATAAATTTAGGTTTTATTAGATTTGTATATACATACATACATACATATTATTTATTAATTAATTACAATTTATTTTTAGTTTATTACATATATAGACTTTTATTTTTTTTAAAAATTAGTTATTTTTTTTTGTTTGTTGTTACTTGCGCTTAGTAGTAAGTAATATATACGAATAATATACTTAACTTTAAAAGTTTAAAGTGAGTACGAGGATAATTATATTAACTCGACTCTGCAGTTATAAAAGTGCCTTGATATTATTTTTTAACTGCTACCCGGCTTACGCGCACCTAATACCTTTACAGTCATAGCGTAACTATCAAATTTCTTACATAACTAACCATTAACGATTTTGTTGGTATTTGTGATCTAAATTATTAAATAAAGAAATAGTGGTGCGTTCTTATTGAACAACATTGTGGCTATTGACTGTAATAGCTGGTGTACGTGCAAAACTAATAATATCAAATACATTTTAAATATTTTATCCATGGTTATAGAAATCTAAGTTGACAAATCTACAATGATGACCGACACTTAACTATAATATATTATGTACCCAGTTATTAGGCAATAATTGGAAAATTAATTGACTATTTACTCCATTCGCGTCAAGGAGGAACCTCGGTGGCCGACCGGTACGCAGGGGCGTGGCTTTACTAAACGGCATGCGTACTGATGGTTGACTCGGTGGGGGACGACAGATATGTGTTTGCCGACCTCAACCAGATGAAAACCGGTCTCCGCTGCAGAGGTCCCTTCTTAACGCGAACGGAGTACAGTGAGTTAATAGTTTTAAAACAAAATCTACTTCTAGGTAACATGTCTAGCTTCAAGCGTTTCTGCATATAAAACATTTATAAAATTAATATAATAGTACCTATTACATGTTCTTATAAAATATAACAGCGCAGCAGCAGTCAGACGCGAAGTTGATGACGTTGCTCTGCGCTTCAACGGCGTCAAACATATTGCATATAATTTAATATTACAAATTATTATATTATATAAACGTTATAAATATTAAATAATAATAAAACTGTTAAATAATTGATCGCGATGTTCGGGAATCGAGTTAGTCGTCCGAAAACGACGTTGCCGGCAGCCAGGTCAATTTCCGACGTAAGGTCGTTCCGCTCATCCGCCGTCGTCACGGGTCCCGGAGGGACGGACAAATTGCCGTTCGGGGGATGTGCTGAGCCGAGGGGGCGAAAACCCGGAAAACGCTATGGGAAATCGACAGGTCGGCCTGCGTTTATTATATATTCGTTCGGCACGGACGCGGTATAGACGGGGCATATACGCAGCAATATAGTCCTGTTTGGTCGTACAGTTGATAAATGGTATAACGTTATTATATACCTGCAGTTGCTGCTGACGAGTGCCAGGATTGGTCGGTCAAGTGGCGGAAGTAAATCCACCGAGAGGATTTAATCCCGTCACCGTCAATACCATAATATTTATATATAACTTATAATTGCTTGATATATAAAATAATATGATATCTGTATCTTCTTATATCAGTTTTCTATATATAAGCGGCTTTGTCCTGACTGACTGACAGAGAATCAACGTAGAGCCCAAATTAAAATAGGTACCTAGAGACTAGGGATTTTGAGAGTATATTTTTTATCTGATGGAAGTGCACGCACTAAAAATGTATTTATCAAGAGATGTGTGTAGACAAGGATTTCGTTTTGGCAAACGGAAATCGAATATTTTTTCGTAAATGTAAACGATACTATTGGTTACAGATTTTAATTGCATATAATTATGTGGGCCGCTCTGCGCGTTATCATAGGGAAAAACATATTATATTAGACTATTACTATTTATTATCATTCATGTAAATAACAATTTAGTTTCTAAATAATATACTTAATTATAACGAATTTAACAACATTTGAATTATAATATAATATTATAATAAATGGATTTTCTCACGGACAACGAAGTGCACGGAGGCAGTTAGTATCATATTATAAAAGAAGATGTCTTGACTGACTAATAAATGTATAGAAAAACTGTGATAGCTATAATATAGACACTTGATATTTTCATGGTACCTTCGTACTATATAATGATATATGGCGTGCTTAAAGAAAGGGTTTTTGAAAATTCTAATTTTAAAGATGGGTTCACTAGGATTTTGTTTAGCAAACGGAAATTGAATATCTTTTTGTATATAGAAAAATGGTTGCCATCGATAAAATTAGATAAATAAAATAATTGTAAAAAAAAGTACATACAAAAATGAATTTTTCTTTGCTTGTCCTCTATAGACTCAAAAATAACTGGACCGTTTTCAAATAAAAATAAATCAATAGGTTCTTTGAGACTCGAAAGGTATTTATAGCAAATTTTTTCTACCCCTATAGTTTATTTAAATGGTTTCCAATTGGTTACTATTATAATACAGTTAATAGAAATATTAAATATAAAAAAAAAAACAAATATTAAAATTAAATATTTATGAACACAATGTCAAAGCGATTACTTTTATGATTCAGATTTTCAATCATGATCTGCTTTCGTAATTGGGACATATTTTTTATGCAAGCACATTAAGAGTTAAGATAAATACTAATTTTAACAATATTGGATTTACGTATGCTTTTACTTAAGCATTATTTAGTTGAATCTATATCCAGTTGTTTGCGTGTTTACATAAAAAATATGTTCAGAATAATTGAGAAGTGGAAAATAATACAATTGTAATTGTGTTTGTACTATATACTTTAACTGGATATACTGGTATATAAATATAACTATATGTCTATATACCTACTATAATACTATATATAATTCTGTATCTTGATTTTAATTTTTAGAATATCTCTGTGACTCAGTTCAATTTGACCAAGATGGACAATTAGTCTATGTTGGATTGGATATATATTCACATATATATATATATTGGTGCATTTTCAAACATAAATCATTATGTGACCATCTCGTTAAAATGTGAATTTTGGAAAATAACAATACAATTATATTGCACCCCCACATATTATGTACCATTAAAATGTCATGTCTCTACCTATCATAGTTTCGGCTCTAGATAAATCAGTCAGTTCGTTTTGTTCGATTATGTCTATTAGATATAGATGAATTATGTGGTGGTGTTAATAATATTAGAATACAAACTTAATGATTTATAATCATTGTATGGTTTATGAAATTTAAGGAAGAGTCAAATTATTATAATATGTATCTATTATAAAATATTATAATATTTTAGAATATATTGTATATGAATATTACATAATGTCATACAACTACAACAGGCGTCTCGTGTACGCAGCATAAATACATATTACTATTCTTTTATCCCCTACGCCATCCACCGCAGCGCTCTGTGAACGGCAGTAACTAACTCAAAACTCCCAAAATCCTCGTGTTATCCTGCTGCTCGTATTCCCGGAGGACACCCCCGAAATTGCTCAAAAACGCACACCGTCCCTGGCGAGGGCGCGATACCGCCACGACGACCTGCAGCAGCAAAAATATTTGCCCCCTTCGCAAGCGGTCCGTTCGAAATCGATATAGGGGATGATGTAATGACATGTTGTACACGATATCATATCATATTATTTTGATATCCAGACGGACTTGGATTTTGTTTTTGATTTTTTTATAATATATTATTTGCTACACCAGCAATATAATAACGACGCATAATATATCTATAGGTATATTATAGCTGGTAACCTGTAACCCAGAGTTTAAGCGCGTTATCGTCGAAAATGTGAAACAATATCAAGTGACGACGACAGTATAATATAATATAATCGACTTACAGTCGACACGCTCGGATGATGCCCTGCAGTCGTATATTATTATTGTTGTTATTATGACTACGCGATTCGTTATCGATTATATTATGTTACACAGATTTTGTTTTCGGTGTATATTATATATATATTTTTTTTTAATATTTCACGGCATTCCCAAAGTTCATTTTGCGTTATTCCCTATTTTCTGGCATACTGATGATGTTATTATTATATATATATGTAGTAAATTTGCAAGACGTTACTGTACACTACATATTATATACTATAATATGATATATAATGTGTACGCTGTCTGTAATATAGACCCCACCGACTAATTCAATATTTCATAATATTAAGTATTTTACTGTGAGTTAAGTTATCTATGTGTATTAAATTTACTATTTTGTTACAAAATATCACGGATTAAGCATTTAAGCGATCAAATTACTTACATATATTACGTTGAATTACACAAGCGTATATATTATTAAATGCGATTACTATGACGTATTAGGTTATATATTTCTATCTACATAATAATATTATATTGTTATAAATTATAATAATATATAGTGAACAAAATTAGAGTTTTAATATGGGTACATACTATTTTTTTTACCACCGAGAATTATAATAATATAATGTAATATTATAAATAAGGTTTTAAAATTAAAATAGTATTATGGTTTTTTTTTTTGTATTGATTGTTTATTTTTTTTTTCAAAAGATTTTTGCAAAGTACCAAACAACTATTTTTTCTCCAAAATTATAAAACTTTTTGATAATTCCATATTTTCGGTATTGCTTGACAGATATGTGACCCCATAATATTATTATTCTTTTTGTCCAGCCAGTTTTTTAGTTGATTCTGCATTAATATTATAGTAAGTTATTATTAATAACGCATTAACACTTAATAATTGGTAATATACCATTATGATATAGCACTTCATCAATTAATAACTTATACTTTCTTTGCATATTTAACAATTTTTGTTTTCAAATTTTTTACAAATTTTTGATTTTTGATGTGCATTATATTATACATTTTAACTTTTACAACTTTCGAGTCTCTATAATGACTAATAATTATCCACATTATTGCAAACGACTCTACCGCATACATATATCTGTATATGTTATACCTACATCATGCCCTATATAATACATAGGTATGCCTATAATATGTGCTTTAGAAGTTGAAAAAACAATTTTACTAAAAGCACTATATAATGTAAATTGTAATAAATTACACTAAAAATGCTTAATATACGCTTCAACGAACTTATTTTTATCGAAACTCAACCGTAAACGTATATAGGTAGGTACTATCCTGTTTATTATTCGAGTCCAACGAGCTGTTTATTGCACGGAATTTCGAGGTTCGTTGACAGACCAGAGCATGGATGACGAATATAAAAGGATGAGGGATAGAGAGAGTGAGTGAGAGAGAGACCGTGAGAGAGAGAGAGAGAGAGAGAGATGGATAGCTAAATTTCAACTGTCCGTAGCAAACTGACGTTTATCGCACAACTGAGTAACGTGTGTATTATAATAAGCCCCAATGTATTGATTATCTGTTTTTTGATTTTTTTTGGTTGCGTGGCTTTACTATATTGGAATAATAACATACGAATATTGAGCCACACACATTTGTATACTATTATTATATTAATTATAATTGTTATAAGATTAGTAAATAGAAAACTAATTTTGAACTATTATAGATACTCGCACTGCAGAATTTAAAACCTAATATATTATACACACCTCTTGTAATTGTACAATGCACGTGCCATCTTTTGCTCAAACTTTTTGTGAAAGTTTTGTTGATGTTGTAACATTGTCCTTAAATATCGATACTTATTATGAGAATGAAAAAGGTAGAATACTCAGTAAGTACTTTTGCTTTAATACCTAGTACCTACATATTTTATATACTTGTCTTGTTCTGTTTTTATATTTTATATGTATTTTGTAGGTACTTCAATGACGTCGTAATATATTATTAATATTTATTTGTTTTGTCAATAAAACCATATTTTATCATAACAAATAATATTATAACCATATCAAAACCAAAAAATAAACACTTGTAATAAATGATAATTTTAATAATATTAAACCCTAAACAATAAGTTATAATTGGTTACATATATTTTTTAATTTTAAAGATTTAGTTACCTCCCCACTAAGTTTAAATTGGAAGTAGTGTCACTGGACACTCCCTTCCCTCAAGATTTTCATGTCCTGTAATATTCATCTCATCATATTTACTTATTATATAAATTTGTACATAGATTGTAAATTTTCTTAAATAAAAAAAAAAAAAAAAAGATTTAATATAACAGATCTTGTGTACAATTTAGTGTTTTAAATTATGACTTGAGTTGTGGCATTTTATCAATCGATAAATACATAAATACATAATGTGCTATGGGCGTAGTTTACCTGTCGTGCGAGTCCTATGTAACCTAATAATATATGAATACAATAATACATACTATTACTCTACGACTTATACACTCAGTTTTATATTGCACTGTAGTAAAATAACTATACTAATATTCTCTGCATATCAGGGGTGGATCAAGAGAACTCCAGAGGGGGAGAATCGAAACTGAAAATCTTGGGTACCTAGTTGTGTATTTTACATTAGACGTCTATGTACAATTTTTCCTCATAGAATATGTTTTTCAGATTGTGCTAAGCTCGTGTCTGATATACTAGTGTATTAAAGTAATAAAACGAAAAAACAATCCTAAAATAGTTTTGAATCCATATCCAATCAAATTTAATTCTTCAACGACATTTTATTTATATTTCATAAAAATGATGGCTAATATAATAATAGATTTTATAATTGTTATACTTAAAAAAATCTAGCTTTAGGCCGATGGGAAGGGGCTGATCACAACACCCTATTCCCTTAAACCCACCCTTGCTTCTTCTTCAGTGCCGGTCCTTCTAAAAATTTCATAATATCACCTCATCTGAAAATTACATTGTTTCTGCACCTCGACTTGTATATTTTCACTCGTAATTCAATCCGTACAATGAATACGCTCGTGTTTTATTTATAGTATATAAAATTTAATTAAAACGGTTTACGACTTTGATTAAAATCCCTTCCGTAATAATATTCAACGTGATAACACAATATTCGTTGTAATAGCGGTAAGTCTTAAAAATGTACAAACATAATCGGTATATTTCTCTTAAACACTTCAAACATCCAACCGTTCGGACGGAAATGATTTAAATTAAATATTCGAGGGAAAAAAATATTATATTACTTCCGTTAAGTTTTACAAGTTAACCACATCCCTCTCGCATTCTATCGAGTAAAATTATTATCAAACGAATAGTATTATATATTATAATGTTGAGTTAAACTCCATCCGACTAGAACGTAAAATAATATCAACTTATATATTACACAAATAAAACGTTTTTATGTTACGTTTTAAAAATATTTTATCCGTCTCTAATCCTATATACATGCCTACAGGGCAATAGGGCAATTCACCAATCATACTCACCCTCCTTTACCCTTTAAAAATTTCCTTTTAAATTTATTCAAATTCTGATCAGAATGACCATATTTTAAAGTACACTTATGGTAGATTATACTAGAAAACGCCACTGGAAATTATAGATTGATCTTTTATTCAAATTATAATCACTTTTTTTTATTTTAAGTTCTTAAGAAGATTGTTTTTTGATACATTTGAATATTTGATGTATACCAATTTAAATTATTCAGAAATTATATCATTATAATATGTATCTATAGCGTATTACCCTATATAAAGCATCTACATAATATAAACTGACGATTAAAAAATGATATAGTAATTATAAATTAAGTATATTATATTATTAATCTATTATTATTTTAAAATTTGTAAACATTTTCTGAACAAGATTCTCAGTTTTAGGTTATACTATGCAAAGCCACACAAGAGATACTTTATAGTTATCTGCGACCGATAGGAATTAATGCATGCAAGACACGGTCCATAATACAGAAGAATGAAAAGCAATTACATATGTACTTTCGGAAGAAAATTGTTGTGGAAAATTCAGATATATTATGTTGTAAATTAAAATGGGGAATATGAAAAATTAAAAAAAGATGATCTAGGAGGGTTGCATAGTAGGCCAACTGAATATTCCAAAAAATAAAAACGATTGGAATGGGCTGGTCACGTTTGACGGGCATACGAATCAGAACCCAACAAAAAAACGACCAAGGAGGTATACCTCGTCAGAGATGGTTAGATAGGGCGAGGAAGAATAACATCTTTTACATCGATTAGTCAATAAAAATGGTTAGTGGCATAGGGAAATGCACAGGAATAGATGACAGAGAAGTTTGGTAGAAGAGTGCAGAAAACCTTAATGGGCTAAATATTACAAAAGCAAAAAAAAAATCAGAGTGTGACAAGTACTAGACTAAATATGTCTTATTTCTACTTTATGTTTTATGTAAAACCATTGAGACCTATTACTGGCTATTAGGGACTTAGTACACGAATAACTCAGAAACTACTAATACCTATTAATTTTGATATGAATGCATCAACATTTAAAAAAAAAAAAAATCTGCTCAACATGTTTTCATTTGAAATTATTTTGTTTGCAATTATTACTCCTCAAGGGTTTACAAATGGCGTACTTATTTCAAATTCCAAAAATCATAATATGATTGATTGCATTGGAAATCAATATTAGGGGGGAGGGGTGACAGATGATTGAGAATATTAGGTGAATATTACTACTATGTTCATGTATAAGATATTCCAACAGCATTATTGCATTTCCAGCAGTTATATTATATTATTATCGTGACACATTATAACGCAGTTTCTAAACGGCGCACTATATAATAATTAACGAAATAAAACTTTAAAGCTCGTTCATTTAAATAATTACGATAATTTTTGTCCACGCACACACACACACACACACACACACACACACATACACACACAACCGTCTACATATATAACGAAACTATATATATACTATTCGAATCGGCTTAACGACTATATTATAATATACGTTACAATTTCTCCGCGGTGGTACATTTTATATATATATATAATAATATAATATATATTTATATTATATATATTGTGTACGTTTAACTTCTTTGAAAAGAATGGCTTTGCGCGCGCGCGCACACACACACACACAGACAATACGATAAATGTAGACATATATATGTATGATGTGCAGTCGAGTTAGTGTGTGTGTGTGTGTGTGTGTGTGTACCAGTAGCCTCTTGCACGTGAAATTAATTAGCTCGCCGCGCCCGCTCGCTGTTAACGAAAACGCCATATTTTTCGTGTCCAATTTTCTTGTCGTAGCAAAGTTTTCGCAGCAAACAACAACGCTGTCGGCTACATTTCGAAAGTTAGACGTTGCGAAAGTCGTGCCAACCGCATACGATCATTGCGTACATATATATACAACGCGCGCGCCCACACACATACACGCACAGACCCAGACACGGTCACACAGACACACACACCCACCCACACACCCATACACACACACACACCCACCCATACACACACACACACCACACACACACACACACACACACACACACACACACACACCCACCCATACACACACACACACACACACATATAATATAATACACCGGTGGTATAAAATACTTGTGAGTGTATCTATATAAACAGGCGGGCGTTTTGCGTTGCGCCGAGATAAACTGCGGGAGGCAGAATCGCTTTCGTCTCCGGGTAATTTCACCGCCGTCGCCCCGCAGTGACCGTGTATGATGGTATATATCATATCGTATACAGCGATAATAATATTCGTCCACGGTATTCTGTATTTCTATAAGACATAATAATAATAATAATAATAATATTTTTAAATAATAATAATAAGATATTATAGCAGACGCTATTACATAAGATACTATTATGTTGTGTATGTCATAAAATCGGAATAATAATTATACTGTCTCATAGACACAATATCATAATATTATGCCTAACGTCCGGGGGTCGTACGCTGATTTTTATGTTGCTCATAATATTAGGGCTGTAAATTTGTCGGAAAGTACATAATTTGTATTACGAATACATTTATGAAACTTTTATTTTGCATTTTTTCGCATTTTTGAATGAATTAAATTTTTTGGATCATATTTTTGCATTTTAGGTTCTATTTTTTTTTTTAGTTCATTTTCTGGTATTTTTAATCAAATTCCGTCTGTTGACATGTTAAAAAACATTTTTTTTTTCGTCCAATGCAATAGTTAACTAGACTAAATATGAATAAGGTACCCACAAATAAATATATTTAAGTTTGTTTTATTACTTTAGAAAAATAAATACATAAAAAAAGTTTCAGGTGAATATCATTCTACAAATTTCAAATTCAATTAATATTTTTATTGTTTTTTTTTTGTTATTAAATAAACACATTTTTTTATGCATGCAAATTGTAATGTACTGATGTATAATATCATATAATCAATATAAATATAAAAATTACATTAAAAACCATGTCTGGATTTTATACAATAATTTTTGGCATTTTTTGCATATTAAGTGCATAGTTTATTGAACTTTTTGACATTTTTAATGCATTTTTTAAGGTTATTTAGTGCATTACATTCTCAGCCCTGCTCATAATAATATATACGTACTTAAATAACGCATGTTTTCATGTAAACGCACATTTTGTCGAAAAATATTAACCTTTTTTTTTTTTTTAACAGAATTTGAATTCATTGCAAAAGAACATTGATAACTATTTTTCATCATTGTAGACTTTACAAGATTTTACCTTTTTTAATCTATATATATAAGAATCTAACCTGATTTTGGAGACGAAGGAAACCGGTTTTGAACGTCTCTGACCTAAGTGCTTCTTCTCATAATAATAATAATTATATATATATATATATATATAGATTACTTAGTTACCGATTATTTTCATATATTCACCGATAACGATATCTGTTTCTTTTTTTCTTTACTTTATAATCGTTGAGCTATAATAAAAAATAATTTTCCGGAGGAAGATCGGGCAGCTAGTGATTCATAAATTTTTTATTTCATATCTGAGATACGCAATTATAGATACGAATTATTTTTCTGAGAATTGCATTTGCAATTGGTACCTACATAATAATATATCGGTACCTATGTTACATGTATTATGTATTATTATATTATATAATTAGGTACTTTGTTCGAGATTGAGTATTTTAACGTACGAAAAACCAACTCGACGTGTGCATGAAATACATTATTATTATCTGATAATTATTATGACTCTTTACAATAAAGTTATTTAGTTGATACGACGCTCGCGATAAGTTCCCGAGTAATTCGTCCGAAATTATTATCTCTCCAATCTTCAATTACTCATCAATAATCAATTTATCATCATCATAATAATATACTATCTACTAATTGATGACATTTCGTCAACTGCACCACGTTATATTATGTATACATATAATTTACCAATAATTAATAATAATAATAATAATAATAATCCATATCGTTTGTGCGCACATGTGGTATAATCATTATATGGTAATGATTTGGAATTTAAATATATTATTTTATGGAGGGTCGTTTGACATGACGCCCAGCAGAGGATCTCCACGGTGGGTCACATTATTGTATTATATTGTACGATATACCCGCACGCTTGTCAACATTTTTACGATCCCCTCGGTATTATGATGGTACCTATATTATTATTATAGACGACATGCAGAATAAATTGTAAAAAACAAACAAACACTAAAATACTAAACGGAAGAGCACCACTAAGTGTGTGTTATAATTATTACTATTTTCACACACATTTTCAAACGTAAAAGAAACTCGGATTCGAAACTGGAAGAAGCCCAAAACTGTTTGACGAATATGCGTAATGTATTATAATATGTATTATAAAAGCTCGAGGACTAGTGCGGACGTACCTACGTAAGAGTATAACTTCTGAAGATGATGAGACAATATTATAATAAAATTATAACGAGTAGATGTGTTTTTCATTGTATCGCACGATATCTGCGTTAAAAATTTAGATCAAAATATCCAAGGTTAAAAAGTCCCAAGAACAAAAAAAAAAATTAAAAATCTCTATAAAGAGCTTAAAAGAGTCAAAATATTTTTTAAGATATAGTATATTGTATAAAAGATGCCAATATATTCATTTTATGAATATTTTACTTTTTTTTAAATTGTGACAAAATATCAACATAATATTGTTTTTGTTGAAAAGAATAAACCCCAATTTTCCCAAATAATTATCGAGTAAAGTTCTGGGAGTTTTTTCCTCTTGACAACCTGCCCTGCCCCTGGAGATACCTCCGACCAAAGTACCAACTAGATTCACTTAACTATAGGTACCAGATAATGATATTGACATTGATGATTGAAATAATAATAATATTGTTAAACCCATCATTTTAATATAATATTATAACGTGTGCTGTACAATTGACATTAATTTAAATTATACCACCATAATATTATATGCAAAATTAATATGCTGCGCGTTATAGACGTCATCACTCGTCGCCCATCTATCGCATGTGACATGTATTTATATTGTACTATTATTATTATTATTATCTTTGTACAGCCGTACATATTATTATATTTGATATTATTCACTATATATATACCATACAATGTAATAATATACTGTAATTGGACTCGTGTTGTTCGGTTTTGGCTTGTGAGTATAAGTGGTTAGACTCGTGTGACTGTGGAATATACCGTTGTCACGGTTTCACCTTAACCATGCAAACCACAGTGCAGTGGCGGAACCAGGGTTGCTAAACGGGCTGGTTGTTGTCCCCATGAGGAAGCGCCATCGCCGAGACCCAGACATCAATAACGTTACTCGCTATTCATATCGCTACATCGATTTGGCAATAAGTAATTCTAATACTTTAGCGACCTTTGAACAATATAAACATCCATTTAATTGTAAAATCTATGTGCGTTATATAATTATTACCAGTTGGCCCGTGCACAGTACTGCGTACAATTACAGACGCGTGATAAATTATATAGTATGTTCGTGAGGTTTGTAAAAAAATGTATTATTTTTAACTCAATATATGTAGGTATATACAGGTTTTTTATCCATAAATTTATTTTTTAACCAATAGTGACTGAAGTGCAGACATTTTGTTTAATATAAAACACATGCATGGACAGTCTAGAACCCTATGTTGTTTTATTAATTTGTATTTTATATGATTTACTGCGATGTTATTGTAACCTAGCCCAAAATGCAAAGGAGATAAGAGTGCAAAACGTTCCAATTTTTAATTTTTCCCTGAAAACTATCGGGCACACTAGCAAAATATTAATTGTAGACAATAATAATATATTATCTTCCATGATCAGACTTCAAAAAATCCCGTGTTCTCCAAATGGTTGGTTATAATTTAAATTTAAATTACCGTTTCACAAACGTGGCATACACTACATGTGAAATCCAGTTGATAATTATTATTAATAATGATAATAATAATTATGCATTCGCCATTCATGCCGTAAGTAAGGTCTCTTCTACGGTTTAAGACCGTCGGTTTTCGTAGTTATGTCGCCACATCTATTTGAAATGTGTCCTCTAATTTTGAAATTATGGTATGGTATAGAGTAATAATTGAATATAATAATTCCACGCAATACAACAGAAAATTGTATATTTTCTAATTGCCATTGTAGGTATGTAATAAGGTTTTTTTTAAATTAAGGCTTTGACAACTGAGGCTATTAGCCTGTTACTGTGGGGTGGGTGGATAGTTGATTTGAACACGCGTATGTATGGGAAGGATTTGTCACTAAAAACCCGGGTGGTCATCTATCCGGGAACTAGTAACACCGGCCGGTGCATACACTCGGAACACGTTTTGTGACTGAATGCAAACACAGCACCAAGCACCAAATTAGGTTTATAATATACACGATTGAGATCAAACAGTGTGGAGCGGTTCTGGTCATCATCAAAACAATTCGATACACCGAATTGCAATATAATAATAATTAATATAAGTACCTCAAAAGTACTCAAACGTTACGATCAAAGTTATATTTTATTAACGTTTATAATATTATAAACTTGACTGGTCTGCGGGTGGGATGGGATTAGGTAACTATTAAACTGTACAATACACGTACTATAATAATATTATATATAGTAGTATATTATAATATGTATTATAATATTATTATATCAGAGAGAAAATTATACCTAAATATTACACACGACGTGGCGGTACGCGTAGGTACAGGTATGTACGATGTAAATTGTATAACAAGTCGGGCGACGGTGGCATGACAACCATACGTATAATAATATTATTATTATATTATGTTGTAATACGAATTATTACAGCAATATAATATTATATATTATTATAACGCACGAAAATTATTTCGGGGACGTTGTGGTGGTGACACACACGACTCGTTTCCGATGCGAATATAAGAAAAATAACGATAATAATAATAGTAAATATTATTGATATTTATCGCATAATAACAATAACTGCGAATTGTGATAATAACAGTAATATTATAATATGTATCGTGACAGTACGTAAAAGTTTGAACCTAAATAATATGTCTAATAGTATGGATGTATCTATGTATAATGTATATATATATTATATATATTAATATAGGTGAATTACTGATTTACCAAGCGTATACCTACGTATATCACTCCTATTTCTTCATAAATTATCCATTCATTCAAAAACTGATCTTAGCATTGTTAAATATACTCCAAGACGGTATTCTAAAATTCTCGAAATTGTTTGTACTACCTAAGGAGTGTCCTGTGGAGATACAGACTTCTGCAGAGTTAAAACATGTTTTTCAAACGAGAACCCTTCATTTACCCTCTTTTTTGACTATACATTTATTATTTAGCGGATAATTTTTCTTAAAATATTGTCGTTCATAATCAAAACTTGAACACGTAGTTTCTCAGTTATTTAACTTTGTGTACTATGGATATTAGGTCCATGATAATGGGTTTGGAAGATACGGAATGGATGGTGATTTTAAAATGTTGGTAACTATTCATAAATCCATCAGAATTTATAATTTGTAAAAATGGTCCAAGTATAATAAATGCTAGATGCAAAATTACGTTTATTTTATCTTCTTTTAAAACCCTTTTTAAGGACACTATGCTTCTTAGTACAGACATTTTAATAACTGAGAAACTACTTGTTTGAATTTTGAACTAAGTCGGTAGTAGGTACAATAAAATGTTTGAAAAAATTGTCCACTTAACAATTTACAGTAAAAAAGGCGGGTTCACATTTGAAAAACTGGAGTTCATATCGAGATGGTACATTCTATAAATAGTAGAAAAATCTTAAGACTTTGAAAATTTGGTCTTTAAGTATATTTAAAAATTCCAAGAATCAGAATTTGAATAAATTTGTTGTAGGATCAAATGGGCTTAAGCATGCTTGGTGAATCCCTCTGTATATATTAAACATATTGCACAAATGTGAGTGTACGCCGAGATAATAACATTATACTCCGATGACTGCGGGAGAAATAGTAATGGGTGACTCACCAAGCATGCTCACCGCATGCGCCATCACATTATCCATCAATTATCTATTTATTCAAATAATTTGAATTTTCATGCCATAATTTAAAGAGTGTCCTGTGGCGATAAAAACTTATTTTTTTTATGAGATTTTTTTTTCCACAGTATATATATATTATTAATATTAATAACCTAAGCACATGAATTATTTGGAACTATTTTGAATTTTCCAAAATTATATAATATTAAATATAATATTATATAGGACAATATAATATATTAGCATAATTCATGATAATAGGTTCGGATTTGAATATTATGGACTATGATCATCAATCAATGTTAACAAAGTGTATAACTTGTAAAAACTGTGTGATTAAAATAATTATCTTATTTAGACTAAATATTTTATATTTTTTTATATCTAATGTATCTATTATAACCGTACATGTGTTAAATATTTATAAACTAAAATCAATTATATGTTTGTAAAATATAAATATACGGAGGGAGATTAAAACGGGGAAATTGAAATGTTCAAATGTGCCGGGAGCAGTCGTGACCATTACATAGGCGCAGTGTATATATAGTGGTTTGGAACTTAACTCTTGACCATGGTAGCGGTGGGTGTTTGGGGACTTTGGTAGGATATTAATATATATAACTAGGCATCCGCCATCCAGATCCAGCTATAGTAAATAGATGGCGGCGGTTCTGTGGTAACTCGACGAGGGACGACAGTCGTCGTCTAATCACCTAAAGGTCGTCTCAACCGCCGGTGGTGGGGTGGCTGGAGGTTATAGTTGGGGGTTGGTTAGACGAGGCAAAGAGCTTCTAATTGGCAATTCGCCATAATCTAATCGGTTTTTACCTTTATATATATATATATATATATACAATATCCTTGCACGCGTGTGACGTGAATCGAATTCGATTAAGTCTCCAGCGCCTCCTGCAGGTCGTCGTGCGCTTCAGTATAATACACACAATGTATCCACTTAAGTGCATTATGTGTGTGTGTGTGTGTGTGTGTGTGTGTGTGTGTGTGTGCGTGTGTGTGTGTGTGCGCGCGTCTTTCGTCGTTGGCGATGCGATTCCCATCGGGATCTCTCGCCACGGCCGTTTTCCACCGTGCTTTATACAAATTCAATCCAATTGTCTCTGATCCTCCTCACCCGCCGTGCGTACCTACAACAAAGTGCAGCGCACGGACGCTTTACTCGCCGGTCGAATTTACAATAACACAATAATATATATAACATATGAATTCGTTATACAAAATATACATCAGTGACATCCCTCTAAGTCACTTATCTATATACGAGGAGACTGTTGTAGAAGGACAAAACTACTAAATACTATAATAATATTATGTTACTACACAACTTGATGTATTGTAATGAAAGAAACATCAAAATAAACGTCCAAAAATATGATATTTTTATTTTAAACACTTGATACGTGTATTATATATTAATATATTGTTATATAGTTTTAAAGAAAAATACTTTTCCTTAAATATGTTGCAATACGCCAATTATATGCAATATTCAACCTTCAGCAATAGATTGTAATGTGTGCGCATAACTAGTGTATACATTATAAGTAGGTACCTATATAAATACATAATATATCTCGATAATTATAATTTCAGTTGCGTGGACCTCGAACACAACTATTATATATACAGCCGAATACAATGATCCGGCAATGAGCAATTTTCCCGGGGGCTGATTTATACGGCCCGGAGAGTTTAATGGGTCGATTTGGCAAAGTGTGTCTTTTACCGCAGAAAATATTGTCGGATATGGTTTTTTTTTGTTTTGTCGCTCTTCGCTTTTGTCCGTTTTATTTACGGCACACATAAATCCAAGTGCCGTTTCAGCACAGTAGCTTACGAAAACCCAAAGTTTACTAATTATTTCCATTTACAGAGTGTATATCGCGTAGTATACCCGAATTTCGACATGCGTATTCCAAATAATAATAATAATAATATGATTGTCGTTATCGAACGTTTAAAAAACATTAATTTTTATTCATTCGGAGGTTCATTAAAATAATTAATGTTAGTACATAAAATCTAAAACAGCACGAGAATATAGCATTAGTCTTATAACAAAGACATTTAGGTTACTTTTATTTTTTATTTTTAGACACACAAACGCACATTTTATACATATTACATAATATTTACGAGCACCGAAATTCGTGACTGTAATGTTTTAAAAGTAGATTACCGTCATCTATAAGTATACCTATACAATAATCCGGAGTGGTCAGTGTAGGTATACGCGGACAAAAAACACAAAATTACCGTGGAATGAATTGTACGTGCGTTAAAAAAAAAATATGTTAATCGTTTAAAATTTCCATTGTATATCAGTTTTTATGAAAATCGTGATAATATTGTTAAATGACCAAACCAACAATCCGGAAACTACAAATTCACCGCTGTCGGGTGCGATTCTGGTTACGATTATAATAGGTCGAGTCAAGTCGCTATTTTGAAGTTGAAAGAGGATTAAAAAAAACGCTTCAAGTTATATTATTATTGTATTATTCGAGATAGCTACCTCAAACATTTTTAAAACCAAGTCTAAACTTTGAGGTATGCAATGAAAAAACCTTTTTAAAAGTTTATTAAACAACATATTATGCATAGTATATTTCATATAATATTGTGTTTATAAAATAACTTGACTTTTTACATTGAGTAATGAGTACTAAATGTAAAAACAAGTTAGGGAAGTTCACTCATGGACCGAGCTAATTTCTCGGTTTCTAAACGTATTTTAATACAACGCAATTAACTATAATTCTATATATCTAATTTAAAAAGAATTTGTTATTCTTTAAATTTTTTTAATATTGGCTAGCTGTACTTGTTTGACAGAAATGTTTGCTCGGGTATGGTAGTCGGGAGTATACGCGAATGATATGTGTCATTTTCAGTACCAGTACAACTATTTGCATCAATATAATAACCAACTTTTCATAATCTGTCAACGAAAATGTGTACACTTTAACTGCACCATTTATTTTCTTTATAACGAGAGTAGAATTTCATCGAGTTTTATGACAATTTAAAAGGGAATAAAAAAAACTTTAAAATATCAAGTTTTTCGAGTTAGGTATCGAAATTCTTTGACCGTGTATATGATTGATACTATAGTATTATGTAAAGCACAAACTGCATATGGATAGCGGTTTTTCAATTTTTTTTTTTTGTATTTTATATTATACTATATAATAGTGATTGTATTTTCGACCATGTATAATGCGTACATTAGCAGTGCATATAATAATCTGGTGTAATAATAATGATAATCGAACAACGGGGTAAAGAAGAACGGCATGCCCGTTCATTACAATGTACAAATACACACTCATATCCAAACATACTAATATGTATACATTATAATATTATATTATACATATGTGGGTATATTATGTGAATGTATCGTTTCCTATAATATTATATACATAATGTGCGGGAAACGAAAAAAAAAACAGCAATCATACACGACACATATTATTTCGTATATATTACAAAATACGAACGCACACAATATTATATATTATATAGACTATATAGTAACAATAATAATAATAATAATGCGATTTCGCCTTCTAATCCACCGGCGGCGACCGCGGCGCATACTCGTGTGTATATATTATATCGTTTGTGTTATTACACGTACTTTTCGTGTTCAACACACACACACACACCACACACACATATACACACACACACACGAACGCGGAAAACAATATGAAAAATAAATAACTGAAAAAAAAAAAAAACCAACAACAACAAAAATCGCTGCCGACATCGCGTGCACTGCCACCGCGTATATGATAATATCGTATATTTTTTTCCACGTCCGCGTGTATACTTATATTGCATTATAACAACCACCGAATCGCACGCTACCACCGCTACCACCGACCGGGTATGGCGACGACGCGGGCGTGGGATGCAATAAAAATGATATTAACCTCTTTCTCTCGCTCTCTCTCACTCTCCGCGCCCGCGAATAAAATATATATTTTATATCGGTCGTATATAATATATTACCTGCGATAGCGCCGCGTTTTAATAAACTTTCGACGATACACACACACACACACACACACACATATATATGAGGTAAGTATCTACAAAGCGAACGAAATTTTTGTCGGGTCTGCGAGACACGAAACTCGGCGCGTGCCCGCGTGAACGCGCACGTCGGATTTATTCATTACGAGTGCAGTGCGATAATAAATAATAATAATATTATTATCGTATTTCATTTTCGTTCCCGCGAGGGCTTATAAACGCGTTAAACGCGCGCGATGACTACGACTGTGACGTGCACCTCTCTACGTGAACATGTACCTACACCAATCCGTTCTTCGCAGCAACTACAGCTGCGATTATACGAGATACATATTAATATCGTAGACTGCAATTGTTTCGTAGAAGGCGATATTCAAAACTATAATCTTGTGGGATATCATACCTTTTTCCCACTCACCCACCCAACAACCCGACTAGGTTGTGTGGCCTCGCACCGTTTTTATACTATGCATATGTTTTATTTAATTTACAAACTCGAGTGACTCAGCCGATATATCCAATGATCCACACACTTAACTAAAACGATGATCTGTTACTGTAGTCACTGCGAGGACCGGGTTGATGGACTCAGCGCTTTAGGTCATATGTAAGTGCAAATATCTTCAAACAAACATTTTAATTATGTTTTCCTCGTTGTTGTGAAGGTAATAGGTTGGATGCATTTAGATATAGAGTATAAACTGAGTAAGTTCTTGGACAAAATTAAAGTTCAATTCTTTAAAAATTCCTTACCTACTTATTAGAAATTAATATAATAATATGTTGTAATCGACTTAGTCAAAATATTTATGTTCAAAAATAATATGCTATATTTCAGTTTAAAATATATTATTGTTTTATTTAAATCTTATCGTTGGTAGGTATGGGGATAATAATTTGGTATATTTTATTATATTATAATATATAATATAGAAACAACCAACAGCCCAGGACTTTAAATTACAGAAAAATCCCGTTGGGAATGAATTCGGACGTCTGTTGCATAAAATATATCGAGAAACGATTGTGATGTCGATTTTTAAGTGCTAAAACCAATTTCAGTTGTAGTCAAAACCGATAGTAAAGATCGAGCACACAAGGTCGGAGGTGGCGCTCGCAGATTATATAGTATTACAATTTGCAAGTATAAGAAATACCAGACAAAAATCAATGTGCCGCCGGTAAGTGCAATACCTATACGAGAGTTCAAAACGCAACGTATCCGCTGACGTTTTTATTGCAGTGGATACATGAAAATATGCAAGTCGAGAATAATATAAACCTATTGTAATTATCAACAAAATAAAAAAATAAACCTATTGTAATAATCGGTTGTCAATGTATGGGATTTGCATTAGAATTTCTGATATGCATTTGTATTGGAATGCTGTTTACATTTATGGAGATTTTAGGCAATGAATAACGAATTTCCTACAATAACAATCCAACAAAACTGCAAAAATATTACATTTACCAAATAATTATCACATATGCTCTGCGCAAAATTTAATGGGACAGAGTTCCATAAAATTGTAGTTAACCATTCAGACAATTATTGTTTATAAGTGACAAACTGCATCTGATTAATCGATATGAAGTCGTATTCGAGGAAATTAAGAAAAATATTATGCTATACATTTACGTCAAAAACTATTCAAGCGTTATGCACACGAATATGATTTTTGGACTTAAATTTAAAATATAATCGATACAATTTCGAGAAAGTATACCTCACTCGACAAATCGATAAACTTAACGCGCTTATACCTATGTATAATACCAAACTGATAAATCTAATGTTCCAGTACATTATCAAAAGTGATGTAGAATATTGAATTATCATCATAAAGTTAATTTAAACATGACACTCGTATAAGTAAGACTACGACTACAACTGTAAAATATTATCCAAGTCACTACCCTCCAAACGACACCCAACCGTTGTGTTCGTTGTTGGTCATACCAAACCAAAAAATCCAATCCCACTCGGAAGGTCTCACACTTTATTATTTTTACCAATACCTATACGCGAGCTACATACATAATTTAAATGCGACGCGCGAGTATGTAAACAGTTTAGATCTTTAGTACGAACAAAAATGTACAAATTCTAACGACAAATGGCTGAAATTTATATATATTTTTTTTTTCATTCCTTATAATAAATAACTGTCTCCCTTCGGATCTTTGAAGGGTTCTCGCACACACTGCAATGTGCGTGCAGTATACATATATTTGAGAGTGTTCTGCAGATAGATAGGTATGCGCTACATTTATGGAGTAGGTTTGTTTTTATTTGTTTTGCACACTGCAGCCAAATTTTTCAAAAAAAATACTATGTACAGAGTGATTCACCAAGCATGCTCATCCCTATTTTTCATTTAATAATGAATGTATACAAATTCTGGTTTTTGAAATTTTTAAATATACTTTAAGACCGTATTTTAAATTTTTTAAGATTTTTTGTACTACTTAAGTAGTGTTCTGTGGCGATACAAACTTCTATTTTTTTAAATTAGAACCCACTTGTTTATTGTCAACTATTTAATGAATATTTTTTCTCGACGTATCAAAATCAAAGTTCAAAAGAGTAGTTTTTCAGTTATTTAATTTTTTAAACAAAGGATAACTATAAGTTGGTGATAATGTGTTTGGAAGATATGGGAGCTATGGAATTAAAAAAAAAATATAGTTTACATTAATCCATCAATATTTATAATTATAAAACTGAATTGGTCCAACTATAATACATAGGATCTGAATAGGTATTTCATATTATAATAAAACAAATTTTTAAAATAAAAATTTTAATAACTGAAAAACTGCTGCTTTCATTTTTGAATTAAATACATCAAAATTGTCAAAAAAGTATGCATTAAAATATTAAATAATTTAAAATAAAAACTGGAGGTTTTCATTCGAGAAACAGAAATTTGTAGCACCACAGTACACTCCTTAAGTAGCATAAAAAAATTTAAAGAATTCAAAAATATGATCTTTAATCAAATTTTAAAAATAATAATTTAAATAAATTCATTATTAAGTTAAAAAAATGGGGGTGAGCATGCTTGGTGAATTACTCTGTATATTATACCACATAGTCGTTGATAAGGGTTTCTTTTTTGTATAACATATTATTAATTATTATGTAAATATTTGATGAAAACAATTAAATGTACCTACAAAATATTAATTGACACGTTTAGTATTATAATTATATCTTTGTTATAAAACATCATCCGATAAATCACTTTGTACTGTAACTTTTTTGTCAGTTGCTTTATTATAATATGGTAGGTATAAACCGTTTGCCGGACCCTACCTAAATAAATTATATGCCCAGTAAGAAATCATTACCACTTACAAAGAGGTTCCGTCTGCGATTTTAACGATTTTCTAGAGGCGAACAAACAAAAAACACTTTCCGGTGAGTACCTGTAACAACAACAACAACAACAACTGTGACCGTTATTCATTCGATATAATATAATATACCTTCGTCATCATGTCAATTAAATTATTAATTCGGTATACCTACTACGTCCATTTATTGCGGTTTTGATCTTCCGCGATTCTCCGTGTTTTGGTACACAACCGTAAGGCCATTCTACGTGGTATAGACGTATTAGATTCTGGATGCAACGTTAAAATAAATAATTTATAGTGGTACATTTTACCTGTCTATATTCTGCAGCATATTGAAATGTCTGATACTAAATTATGCAAAAATTAATTTTTAAAACGATTAGATGCTTTTATACAATATCCATAACGCATTAACGCGTATACAATAATATATAAATACATATTTACTACTCATATCATATTATAGTCATCAGAATATAATCGGATATAACGCAAAGACTATAATAGAATCTTTACTATACAGAGTAAGTCAATCATGGCCAATCCCGTATTTTCCTCTTATTATGAGTTTATTCAAATTATGATTCTTAAAACTTTTAAATATACCAATGGACCGTATTTTAAAATAGAAAATGTTTTTATACCGTCGAAAGACTATCATGTAGCGATACCAACGTAATGTTTTTTCAAATAATTATCGCCCTTTTGGCTATTTTCTCAAAATTGTTAATCATACGACTTTTATAAAAAGATTGATGTATTCTAATCGAAATTCAAACGATTAGTGTCCAAATTGTTTAACTCTGTGTAGGTACCTAGCAATTAGGATAATAACTATCGGTCAATGATAGTGGATTTGGGCGATATGGGGGCTATGATGATTTTAAAATTTAAATGATTAATCTAAATTTGTAAAAATGCTCAAGTATAATAAATACTAGATCCAAATTTCCATCTGTTTAATTTTTTGCAAAACTATTTTTAAGGACTAGTATCCTTAGTATATACATATTTATAACCCAAAAACTTTTCATTCGAATTTTGTTTTATATACATCGTAATGTTCAAAAAGCATCTGAATAATAATGTACAGCATAAAAGGGTTGGTCTTCATTTGGAAAAAGAAGAAGTTTGTTTCGCCTGAAGACACTTTTCAAATGGTATAAAAAATCTAAATAATTGAAATTAATATTATGCTTTTTAAGTAAAAAATAATATACACAAAAATGTTAAAAATCAGAATTTCAATAAATTGTATTATTATCAAATAAAACAATGTGGCTGAGCATACTTGGAGAATCATCATCCTGTATATTTGGGACAGTAAAATGCTTGGATTTTCTTCAAAAGCATCTTTTCTGATAGGAAGTAAATCTAGCTGCTACTTGGGGGGGGGAGGTAAAAAATTAAAAATGCCCAGTAGTTTTAAAAAGTAGTAGAAAACAAATGAAAGTAAAAAAAATTACGTAAGTACATGACATTTTCGCCGAATGTTTATATTAGTATTTTCTTTACACCACAACATTTTTGAAATATTTTGACTCGTTTTGAGCTGTTCGTAGGCCTTTCAATTTTCAATATTTTTAGTTCTTTTTTCTATTAATGTCAATAAATTTTATTTGTTAGGTCAAAAACCATGAAAAGTTAGTACAAGGCTCGCTCCTTATATATTGTTACAATAGCAGTTGAAAAATATTAAAAATACATAAGTATATTTAAAGTTCGAATTTTGACAGAATTTATCAAATTTAAAATTTAAAAATGATGTAGTTAAAAGTGCATAAAATGCTCAACTTTATTATAACTAAGGATTGAAAATTAAAAACAAGGTTCCACGTAAGTAGGTTATTCTGTAACCAAACAAATCTAAAAAATCTAAAAACAGATTTTTTTATAGTTATTTTGTGTTCAAATTTTGACGAAATTACCAAATTTCCTACCAATTTTCTTAACCAAGAATAACGATTTTTGTAATTTTATGATATTAATTTAACTTACCGACTACCGTATTAATAATAACCAATAAGTAATAACGATATAATAATATAATATTAAATATCCTATAGACGGCTATAGACTGACAACCTGTCCCCGCTCAGAATCATTTTTCTCATCCAATGATATTATATCATTGAATTCAAATTTAATACCATCCATTACAGTGACCCACTTGTAACTTACTGCCGAACCACATCCACTTACCCGCTTTTTTTTTTTATTGATTTTAAGAACAACGATTATTGATACCTTTAATCATTGTCAAATTCAAGTTGTTTACCTTAAGCGTTTTTAAAAAAAATACCTACACATGTACATTTGAATATTTTTTTGTCTGTTTCAACTTACGACTAAAACATCCGTCAGAATTGGGTATGTGTTGCTACGCCATTTCATTTTACAACTGTGTATGTAATGATATTTTAATCTTACTTTTTCTTAATATTGATTTGCAGAATGCCTATGTGATTTAATGAAAAAATGTATTATACATTCAATTAAGTCCCCAGTTTAATTTATATAATTTACATAGTCGTAGGTTATAACTATATTAATACAATATACCTATATAATCTATATTATAAGTTACGTACATTGGATGATACCATAATTACATAATACATATTGTTGCCCTCCACTATATAGTTCGACGTATATATGTTTTCGTTGAATATTAATAGGTAATTCTGGCAAAGCTCAATTTGAATTATAAATTTATAATTACTATCGTCAAAATTTACCGTCCACGTATATATTTGCATTAAAAATGCAGTGCACATAGTGGCGTGTTTGTGTATTGTGACCTATTGAAACCAATGTATTGTGAAAAACGCGTTATAACTGTATTGGGAATATTTAATTTCACGACGAATTCAATGTTTTTCGTAGTGATAAAATGAGAAAAAACGTGTATAACATGACACGCTGTTCGAACAGCTCGATTTTCAACAATTTCAGATCTACGTATTTATGATATGTAATGGTTTTTTTAGGTTATGGTTACTGCACTGGTTAGTGCGCTGGATACTTCGCACTGCCTCAAACTACTTTACTACAATAACGGAACGGTTTAAATGTAGTCGAGACGCGATTATGGGAAATATATAGATACCTATAAAAGCGATTATTATGTGATGTAGCACATCGATAATCAATCGGATCGTATGTATATCTGGTGTTTTCGTAAATGTATTTAAAATGTAAAATGTATGAATTTAAACGTTTAAAGTCGAATTTTAATTTTTAATAATTGTAGCCACTGTCAAGATTGATTATCTTCAACAAATAAAATAAAAATAAAAATAGCGCTCCGAAACGAACACGCTTTATTTTACGTCAAAAAGAATGATATAATTAGATAATGTTTTATTACAGTGGAAAAGATACACATAAACTGAAGGGACAACGACCAGGCATCTCCGTTTCACCAAAATGACAAAATCAGTTTTTAATTAACATTATAAAAAAAATATATATCTTTAGTAAAAATACCTTTGGTAACATGTCGTAGTAATAACTACAAAAACGGGTAAGTGGACGTCGTTCTAATGTACAGTAGGTTACAAGTGGGTCACTGTACAATGGATGGTATTGCATTTGAATTCAATTCAATATATAATATTATAATTGTATACAAAAAACGATTCTGAGCGGAGAGGGAGACGGTTTGTTCCTAACCTAACCTAACCGTTCAGTGGCGTTTTGTACACTCGAGTTTTTATTGTTCTTGCCATGTTCCTCGTGTATAAGCTTATGTCAATATTTGATGATCCCATACCAGCGCACTCGCACACTGGCCTGTTCACTATATACAGGAGTAGATCATCGATCAGGTCCTCTACCGTGTGGCCTCTTTTGTTTGCCGTAGTTCAGTACTATTGGGAAGAGTGGCCGTTGCAGCCTGCGCACATGTCAGTGCACTACACACGCGTGTATTCTACGGTTATGGTCCGTAAGATTTCCGTGAACTCAGTCATTGGTCTGTCGGACTAAAAGTACGCCTAAGTTGACCATTTGAGCCTCTCTTAGGTCTTCACGCCTAGCCGTGACCTGGCCTATTGCACTGGCGCTTTCTACGGCCATTCGAAGAAAGTCAAGATCTCGTCAAGCTGGTGGAAGACTTGGTCTCTATATTTTTTTCCGACCTTGCCTGTGGCGACCATGTCATCGAGAATAATTCTGGCTGTCAGTATGGTCATGTTGATATCACTTAAGTGCTCTTTGAGGTTATTGGTCTCCGGGATTGTCTCAGGTTGTTTTCTTTTAATAATATGGACGTGGTGCCGGCTGGAAAACTAGAGATAAAGAAGATTTAAAAAAAAATCTAAAATGCTCCCAAATAATTAAATTAATTTTAAAAGATTACACATTTTATCTTATAGTGTAAACTAACTATTTATATTGAATTAAACGATACGTACCCAATTTTCCACAACACATACAATTTTAGTATCTTATTAAATTTTTCTTAATCAAAAATAGTTAAAAAAAAAAAGTTGTTTTTCTAAAAATGTTTGCATTTCATTTCAATTTTAACTGTTATTGATTTGCAAAAAAGTCCGTCTCTAGGGGTCTGTTATAAGAAGGTTTTACTTTAGTTGAATTACATCCATTTCAAATAAATTTACTTATAACAGTGGGAAATACCGTTCAAATGTCACCTACATCGTGATGTACCGATTCGCTTATACAACGCGCCAGCCAGGTCATAAGAAATATAATAATATGATCCTTCACTCTTTTTTTTTTATTACTTTAATATTGTATTAACCTTACACCACGAATTGCCATGCGTACACGCATATCTCTTTCATTATAACGTAATATTGCCACTTTGTCTACTGCGCTTAGCATATTATTATTATACGATAGTATAATACAAATATATTATACGTTACGTTATGTCGTTATGTAGAGTTTTGCAGTGACACATCCACCACGGGCACTCTTATCGAGTCACTTATCACTTTTCCTTTTAACTCCTGTATGACGATACCCACGGCTTTTGCGGCGCCCATTGTGCTGTGTACCATACTGTTTCCTAGGACCGACCTCTGAAATGCAAAATCATAGCCATCATTTTACGAATACAACGCGATTATTATTTGTTATAGGCGGGCGTAAGTAATACATTTTTTGGTTTTTACATTTAATCTTGATTTGTGACAACGAAACGGTCTTTTAATACGCAATATAGATAGGTACATATTGTTACTTATAGTTTTATAAAAAAATAGCTCCTCACGTGTTTAACTCCATCCAGGACATGCCGGAGGAGGCCACGGTATGAACAGTCGTCAGTAGACCGTGTTCCGCGCCAAGTTTTTGGTAACTGATGATGTGCATCAAAGGCACCACACAATTGGTTGTGCACGATGCGTTTGACACCTGTACAGTCATATCTTTTTATATTTGTCGAAGTTGTCGCCCTTTACAAACATCAGCGCATCTTTGCTCAGAGCGCTGATAATAACTTTTTTGACGCCCGCCGCCATGTGATTCTAAAACCGTTTATTGTTATACGTCATAATATTATAATTTATAATCAATTGAGCGGGCTCGGTCATAAATCATATATAATATTATCTAAAGAAATGTAGAAAGATCTCTTGTAAAACGTATTTCATAGCAAGTACCTTGGCTGTGTCAACTTAGGACGCCGAAATTAGTTGCAGAACTTGTATAATGTATAACAAAAAAATTGAACCTAAATAAAAATAGTTTATTAAATAGTTTTTTTATAGTTTTTTTTTATTATATATACATATATATATATTTTTTTTTGTTTAGGCTTCAACAACTGAGGTCATTAGCCTATGGAACTGTGGGGGAGGGTACTGTAGGTTTTGAACACACGTGTGTTAGTTTTGGCAAAATTTTTAAGTGGGCACCCGAAAAAAAATGCCGCCCGTGATCGAGTTTGAACCGGCGATGGTACGCGTTGCAACCGACGTCTTAGTTCGCTCGGCCACTCCTTCTCCCTCATATATATATATACATACACTGATCATTACTTTATATTTTTAAGTTAGTTATATTTTTTAATACACTTTACTTAAATATTTACATAATATCCCTTTAAGTTATTTTAGGTAATCATCTTAGTTGGTAGTTATAACTAAGTAACAAATTATAGTATCAATGCGCATCATGTCACCGAGTCAATGGTTGCTGTCAACTGTTCATAAATAACTATAAACTCTTAAATGTTTCTTTGATACCTACTATATAAATAATATTAAAAATATAATTACAGTAGTGGTTTATTTCTTGATAAAAAAAAAAAACTTGTAACATTTTTTAAATTAACTTATGGCCTTATGATCTTTCTCATGACTTTGATCATATAAACCGTCCTTTCCTTGAAAAAACATACTCCTATTTCGACGAATTTAAAGATGTCCTTTCCTTTAATCGTCCAAATTCATAATTCATCAAATGAAAATTTGTTATTATATTATACTGATTTATTTTCCGTCACCCAACTGAACTATCTTTAACCATTAGTAATTTCGAACTCGATGTAATTAGTTAAATCAAAAATAAAAATAACCAAAGAGAATTTTTATAGTAACTCATGCTGATTCTTGATTCTTGTTATGTATATTATTATATACATATTGTTTTATTTATTTATTTTTTAATACTTTTCTCAATTGCATGAAAAATAATTCATATAAAGAATTGAACACATGGATTTATTAAAATGATCTTCCTTTCGTAAGAAATAGAGTTTGTGTTGAAGGTAGAGTGTTAACTGTTTCATAATATAATGATAACTAACATAAGATTAGATATATATATGAACAAATAAAATAAGATCAGACCTGGAATAATCATCAATAGATCCACACTTAAACTAGAGATAACCATTTGATAATAATTGACATTTCGCATTAGAATATTTACAGATAAACTTTTTTTTTTGTAATAACCAGACATAGAATTAAAATAAGTAGGATTTAGGTAGTCGACGATTCTTTGACCGAAAGATTTTTTGAGAAAAACTACTTTGGTATCAGAAGCTATAGTTTCTCTTTTATTTACCATTTCACCAATTATATTGTCATCATGTAGGTACGTATTATTATTTATTACCTACAAAGTAATATAATAACAATTTTGCGCGTACTTATATAATATTATAATACCTATACATAATAGGTATATATTACATATATTATTATTATTTGCATTTACATTATTATACCTAAGAATATGTGTATATTATTATTATGTAGATTGTAGGCGCATCGCTGAGAGTTTTGGCCGGGAAAAAACCGTTTGACGTTTCGTGTTCGTCAAAAGTAATGACGTGGTACTGAAAAGGTGTGCACGCGTCGTGCAGCGGTGCACGAGAATATAGATAGGTAGGTGGGTTACCCGGGAAGTGAACAAAAAACAAAACGAAAAAAAGGATAAGAGCGAAATGTACTACGACGGCGAAGGAATAAAGTTTTTCGAATGGGTCTCCCGAGTTTCAATAATGTTTACGATTATTGGCGCTGTTGTTCTGCGACGGCGGCAAAGGCACGGCGAGTGAAATAGCGACGCGCTCAGAGGGAAGACGAACGCAAAACACGAAAAAAAAAAATAAATACGAAAACAAAAAGGATTGTCAGACAAAACGTTCTCGGAGGAGCTGAACCACGATCTCGTATAATAAACTCTCTCCGGGTGTACTCCTCATATATATAGTAGCTATGGTAAGTCACCGTCGTACATAGGTATATAATATATATATATGTACGTATTTCGACTCGATTAAGTGTCGACTGTACCTACACTTGATATTATTGTTATTATTGCGTCTTCTAATGGACGTTAATTTGACGATTTACCGGGCAACTTTCGCACACAGTAAAATATATCTTTAAAAATCTACACGTCAACAGGTATAATGTACCTATACCTACATTGTACAATTTATAGGTACGATAAAATTGTGTACAATGAAATATCCCATAATGGTTTCCTCAAAATAGACTTTTTTTTTTTGGGGGGGGGGGGGAGACAAGCTACAAACTTTCTACAAACTGAACCCTCTGAATAGCGGACAACATTTCAGTCACCGAGTATGTCCGCTATTTAGAGATTTCAATATATTACGATATAGTATATAGTATATAGTCTCTGTTGTACTTTTAGTGGTATACCATATAAGTAACCTCGTGTAATATAATAATGTATGAATATTTGTTTTTACTTATTCTTGTTGTTGTTGTTATTATTGTTATTAGATACAGCTGATTTGGCAAGGGCGTAGTTGTTGTTTTTAGGATTGGGATACATATCATGGGTTAAAGTCCCACCATATAAGAGTTTAAAATGACCAGCTAAATGCTCTCCCACTTACGTGTATTTGATTGTAATACCATATTTTTTTTATCTTAAATTACTAATTGTCAAAACGATCTGCAAATCGTGTCTCATATATTCCATTCGGAGAGGCTGCGCCGTTAATCGAATTAAATATAGTGACAATGTGCATTGATAACAAACCGACGAAAATACTCATTAGTACTTATGACAAATATGCTTAAGTATAGTCATTAGTTATGCTAAAAACCGTCACACGGACACGGCGCGTCACGTGATTGTTTTAACAAGGTTTTTCTCGGATTTTCCAAACCTCCTAATATAATATATGCTATTATCATTAATGTGTAACCATTTGCATTGAATTAATTACGTCTTCGACGGTCGTATATTATTCATTCGTCATACTTATAATTTCTTTGTTTTTATTTTTCAGGTAAGACACGGTTTGATGTATAACTTATATAATATATTATACATTATTTCTCCTCCGAATTATCTCTTTGCAACTCTTTTGATTACTGTAAGTACATATAATATAATATTAATTTATATATCCTCACATATAGTTGTTGTATACGTATGTAATGCGTATTTTTAGAATTTTTAGTATTTTAAATTTTTAAGTTTATTATTATAATTTATTATGATATTATACGACCTACAAATGGCTAACATAATATTATGTGCACAAGCATGAACTGCTGTTAGGACTAGATTAGGCAGGGCCATTTTAAAACAAATTAAAAAAAACACAACCTATTTGGATACATTTTAGTGATCCATTTGGAATAAATAATATTACGCAACATTCCCTTTGTTATAATAAGCTAAGAAATTATGATATTTCAGATCATCAGTTACAATTTCACCAACATGTATTGTCAGTTTATAAACGATAATACTTTAATATTTATATTATATCCATATTACGTTTAAAATCCTCGTCCTACTGGTTATACAGTTATTTCATCAAGGTTTTTTCGGATTTTCCTAAACTTTTCCATATAATTACTGAAATATGAAAATATTTTAATTAATTTTTTTCTAAAAAACGATCATTGAGACTTTCTAAACTGTCTATTCCTATTTCCTACGAGGAACCAATAATATTATTTAGATGACTTTGTGCATCCTACCTCGCTATGCATCTCGGTGTGTAATCTTCGGGAAATTGGCGATACGTGTCGTCGGGCTGGAACTACTAGGGACTGATCAAGACTCGTTTCGCTATTGCTCATCCCAATATATTATAATACGGACGAAGAAAAAACCTTTGAAAATGTATAGTTTATTAACCAAAGATTTCATAAGAACGATAATTATTTTCTTGTGTAAATAATAGATCCAAACGGATTGTCGATATGATTTTTTCCAGCTGATTCAAAGCAGCATATTTTGACTGATGGCAGGTTGTCTCCCCTATATTTACACGGTGCAAATATTGTTACGAAATCGTGTGAAATTATATATTTTTTTTACAGTCTGATAACTTTACGGTGATATTGTTGTTATATTATAATATTATCATTTATGAGCCGTACGTGCGGAAAAAGTTTTTTTTTCTACGGTGCGTGTTTAAAGTTTTAATTATCTGCACGTATATAACGGATATGCATCTGATACGATCGTCAACGTCGACCGATATGATAAAACTTTTCGTTTTATTTTTCTACAGATAATAATTTGTACTATAAAATAGAAGTATAAATATCACAAGATATTATTTAGAGTTATTAATCGGTAACGTTGCCGTATATGTACCTATAGTGGCAACCAGGTACAGATACAGAGTTCTGAGCAGGGGGACGGGGGCAATAATCTTGTTAGACAATACAAAATACGATATACATTGATTATATATACAGCCGGTATTTAAAGTATTTATGCTAAATTTTAGTATCCAGTAGGATCCTGCAAAAGTAGTATGATTCGAATGTGTTGTACTTACTGTTTTTTTTTTTTTGGCTGCCTACGTAAACTAGTAGAGTTTGTTAGAGTTTTTTATTACAATAATATGTCAGAGTTTAATGAATGTACTCGTCGTTGAACAGAATTAGTTTTTGAATTGCTTCAAGAGTAGATAATAATAATATGTGAATTAGGTGATTTTAAATAGTACCTATATAGTTTTGGTATATTTCATTGGATAATAAATAATAACGCATAAAATATAATATATATCACTACCGGATGGCGGACATTAAAATTTTAAAAAACGTAGTTGAACACTTTGACGTAAAAGCGGTGAACACGGAGCGACGTGCTAAACTGCACGAGGCGTGTATAAACGGTGTTTATTTAATGATTTAAAAACAATTATTTTAATAATAATAATTTAATATTAACGCAAAAATTATAAACAAATTCGCTTGAAAATCCACACGCACACAGGCAGGTGCTTAATCACAATGTCGTCAAAGGTCTTACTTTTTACAATACAACTGCGGTCGTGAATGGAACAATCCGGTTCAAGTGAATTCGCAGACACATTTTAATCATGATAAACGTAATACGTCCTATAGAATAAAAATAATAATATATTATAAACTAAAATGTTTTGGCACACGTCACGAGGGACGGATGACGAGCGTCTGACAACATTGGGTATAGATGAACGATTCATTGATTTTATTATTTCACACGGCGTCGTATTATATTATTGTTTTATTTACTCGCACTCCCCCCGATGGCCGTATAAGAATTACTACGCTGCGATCTCACCCCAGTTGTCAATATTATATAGAACCCTAATATGGATATGATATGCTATATATATATAATAATATGTAAATGTATGTAAGTATAATATACGAGACACCCAATAATATATAAAAACAAATATTCTAGGGGGATGGATAGGAGGTAAAAAAACATAAATCTTGCAGGTTTTTTAATATGTTGTGTTATTGTATACCCAAACTTTGGTAATAATACAAACAATAAAAAATCAGAGTTTGCGAACACCGTGTTTATCTTTGAAAATTCGTACTAACAAATACGTCATTACCCATAATATAATAATAATTATTATTGTGAAAAAAGTTAATTTCAGGTGTTAATTATTTAAATATTGGTTTTCAGTTAAATATATCATAATATATAGAATGTACAAATATTATACATATTAATATAGGTACAGAGTTATTACTGATTCACCAAGCATGCTTACCCCTATTTCTTCTTAAATTTTCATCGTACATAATCGTTGTCGTATATAATCAAAATCTTTTTTTAAAACCCTTTTTGAGGACACTATGATCCTTAGTAGTTAGTACAGACATTTTAATAACTGAGAGACAACTTGTTTGAATTTAGAACTAGGTCGGTAGTAAGTACAATAAAATGTTTGAAAAAATTATCCACTAAACAATTTAGAGTAAAAAAAGGTGGGTTCACATTTGAAAAGCAGAGGTTTATATCAAGACGGTAAATTACTAAATTCCATAAATAGCACAAAAAATTTTAAGACTGAAAATGTGATCTTTAAGTATATTTGAAAATTCTAAGAATCAGAATTTGAATTCATTTGTTGTATATTATAGATAGTTTTGATTTTCATTACCTATTACTTTTTTTTTAATTTTTGTGAATTGATTTTGTCGTCGGTTTTACATATTTTTTTAGAAAGGTCATCGATTTAATTTATCGAAAAGGATAAGCATATTTTAATATCATACCTGACTTAAATAATAAACTATATTCCACGAAATGTTTTGCATTTTAAACCGTGCAACTATAATCACACTGAAAAATTTGGACTATCATGATCGTGCACGTTAAAACTAACAGGTCTCATTTCAAATTCGTCGATACTTGAAACACCTCTCGAAGAGCAGCATGCGATATTTTTGAATTAATCATAAGAACAGCTAGGCGCACTTCAATAAGTTTTAAGTCAGTGTATATAGATGTGGGCCATTTCCGTTATTTCACAGTAACGTAAATTCAGGGCGGCGGATTCCGTCTTCGTATAATACGCCTAGTATGGAGTAATCCAATTTTTGTATAACTATAGATTATGTGTTACAGGCACGCAGTAAATATATTATGTTATAATTTTTTGAGATAAAATAAAAAAATAAAATATTGTATAGAGATAACTTATTATATTTCAGTGTCTTGTATTCGTTTTCGAACAATAATAATTAATATGCGCAGATACAATAATAGTTATATTGTGTACGCAATTATTAAGATTAAATTTAAGTATGAACAAGATTCGCGGTTTTTAATCGGTACGAATTAACGTCATTCGCGTTGTTCGGTTACCGCTCGGTGAGGGACGAAAATATTATAATCGAGCGAACGGAATAATAATTACAAGGAATAACAATTTTCCGAAAAGGATTTAAATTAGCGACGTCGTCTCGGCGACATTGTCACGTGTTCTACCCCCTTGTCCTTTGACCTAAAACCCATGTCCCATACTCGGGGCGTTTAACGTTGCCCGAAAATAGTCGTTTGTACGCCGAATACGCTCCCTTTTCAATATAAGTTTTGCGACGGTATTGGTGTTTTTAAATAACACCTATTGTTATATGTTTAACGCCGAGATTATCGATAGTATACCACTCGACCTACTGAAAACTAAATTATGTATTTATTCATAGCCGTGTATTCAATGTTTAAAAATGTTTGAGATTATTTCCACATTAATTACTTATAGTGTAATACCTTGTGTAAACTACTGTAAAGCAATACTAATTAATTACATTATCCTCTCTCACCCCCTAATAATATAGTAATATACATGCAATTTATTATTCCGTGTTAGAAAATGTCTGCAAAGTTACATAATAATATTATGCTATTCTCAAATAATGTTTGTTCCGAGTTCATACCTCATAGGATTTCGAGAATTTTCACCTAGAATTTTTTCATTTTTGTTTTCAGGTTAAACCCTATGTATAACGCACTACAGTCCAGCCCACGCAATCCTATCCGAGAATTTTCGCTAATAGTACAAATAACAATATATTTTTTCGTACACACAGATGTACGGTCAACTTCAGTAAGCTGATGTGTAACTGACACTTTAAAAGGTTGCAGTTTTGGATCTTTCACAGTAATTAATCTTGACGCGTTGATTTCTTTACAACTCATTGTTGTGAAAGTTTTCCTAACGATTTTTTTGCTCTCGGACATTTAAGTAATGGCGCGTATGTATAGCTTTCAATATTTCGGATTGCTGCTGCTGCGTACACGGTCAACGCAAAAAGAATAGTATATTATTTTGTCACGAAAAAAAATTGTTTATTTTTTGTAAAATAAAAAAAATATAGCAGATTCAATATAATATATATTTTAAAAATCACCGATAAGCGTTTTTAAAGCGAATCCAAAATCGAGCAAAATATAATATTTCATAGATACAACGTATATTATTATGACGGACAGATTCTTTTTCGTCGCAGCAAACATTCGATACTCTTTGATCTTGCCTAGCGGTTCGTTATCCCGCCATTTCTGCACTCTGCCTTATACGTTGGGTCGGATAGTGTTGCAAGATAAAAAAATAAAAATAAAATTATGATAATGTTGTATTTGCGAACATGTCTTTTGCGTCGCAGTCACGATAAAATTTACGCTGTTCCGTAATCGAAATCATTTTAAAAGCGCAACATGTCATTAGAATTACTACTGCTGCTTAAGTACAGTCAACACAAGTGGACTAATATATTATACTGTTGCGGTAGACTACAGTTTGTTTTCTGTAAAATAAAAAATGTAACATGGTTCATCAGAAGCAAACATTTTATACTATTTGACCTTACTAAGTCTAGTTGCTAGTAAGGTATCCTGCACTCTAACTTATAGGCTGGGTTAGGTGAAGCGTGTTCTGCAATCAAAAAAAAAAAAATCATATTATATTATTATGATACCGTCGTGTTTGTGTGAACGTGTTTTGTACGTTGCAGTCACGATAAAATGTGCGTTGGTCCGTAGTCGAAATCATTTTAAAAGCGCAACATGCACCTAATATATTATATTATTATGTTGTTATTATTATACATACCTATAGGCGCATTACACACGTGTAATACACACCTCGAAAATGATGAGTTACAGCCACTGGCTACAAATCAATAGGTATATTATATCTGTCACGATATTATTTTGAAATTATTATCCATAAAATACATAATATATGTGTGTACAGAGCGAGGTATCGCATTCTCGAGCGTTAGCCTCGTGATAAAAACCGGAAAACACCGTGGCCCGACCTGTATATAGCATACAAAATATAAATATATATTATTATATATTGTTGTAGGACTGAAAAGCCGACAGACTATAATAATAATTTATCGCGACGAAAAAGAAAGCTGGGCCGTTGAAAAAAAAAATACGTTTATGGCGTACTTTTATCGCGGACACGCTGACTTTCTATATTATGTAATATTATGTATATATTATTATTATAATGACGTATGTGAAATATAATTTGTGTCATCATTTAGTGCAGAAAAAGGTCACGTCCATTTTTATAATTTTTATATTCGATTTTCGTATACACTGTGTCACTTTCATATACAGAGTGATTCACCAAGCATCAAGCATGCCACCTCAATTTTTTTTTAATAACGAATTTTGGAATATGTAACATTTCATTTATTTTTGAAAATATGGTTTTTAATAGTGCTTAGGTATAAATACCAAAAAATTGGATTTAACTGATAACTGAGATAAATGTGTTTATTGTTGAAGAAGAAAAAGTGAATGAGCATGCTTAGTGAATCACCCTATATATATACTGTTAGTGTACGTCATAATTTACTATAGAAATGTGTACCTATATAATATCCAACAATTATTGCAACAATTGTACATATGTAAGTAGAATGTACACCTTTATAATAATATAGTTAACTGCAGTGGCGTACGTGCGAGTGCAGCCAACGGGACATGGCCCCCATTATTTTATTATAATTAATGGAAAAATTCACAATTTTTTATGTGATTCAAACGGTTATCACCTTATTATTATTCGTTGTTCATAAAAATAACGTAAATATATTTATTTTTTATTTAATAAAAAAATAATACGTCGTTCACTATAATATAAGGAGAATGACCAATTTCGGAATGGGGGACATTTTATTTTAAGTCAATGCGACTAATGAAAATAATACTTCATTAAATAATATTTGCGTTTAAAACTTTAAAACACTATTACTAATTAGGGTATATACGTAAATTGTAAAATTTAGTTGAATTTGAGATAACAAAATAAGATACAGTTTTAAGAATCATGGAACTTTAGTTCAGTATATATTATTATATCTGCGTTATCCGGTTACGATGATGGATTTTTAAAGCGCGTTATATTTTCTCCTATTCTGAATTTGGAATTCATAACAAAAATCGTACCAACAATGATTATTGTGCTGTCTGTGCATATACATTTTGTGTAGTACAACGAAAATACGCACACCACCCCAATCCGGCCAAATCAATTGATTGCAAGGGATCAGTGAGGTGTTAATGCGTGACGTTAAGCCAACCACCCTCCCCTCCGCCTCTGAAAGAATAAATCGACTCAGAAATCTTACCAAAATATGGCATATCGCATATAGTATAGGTATCCTGTAAACAACACAAAATGTCGTATTAATAATTGTATGCAAAATGTCCAAACTTCACGACACGCGAATAGAAGAAAGTACCTAGGTAATGGCCGCGAAACGATGAGTTAACCAGCCCGCCGTTACCCAAAGTCGGTCGGTACTTTTTATCAGATAGGTTTCATTTATAATAAATATAACGACGCGAAAATACTGACAAAAATTAATTCTCGGCGCAATCTCTTTCGCACAATGTACACACCGCGTACTTGAGCAAATAGCAAATATGTAAGCGCTTGCGATGTGTATAATATAATATTATCTTTTGCGCAAACAACAGACTGTTAACTGATTAACGTCATATCGCACGTCGTCGCAACACAATCCGAAAAATATTATTTTCACGCTTTTATAGTATCGTGATGATAAACATACGACATGGGTAAACAATAAATACTTGCCTAATTATATAATTATTATAGTTGCAGTAACTCGTATCCGTTCTTCTCGTGATTTTAATATAAGGTTATTGTTTGAACAATAAATACTATTTTCTATGCGTCACTGCGGCCTATTTTTTTGCTTCGGAATTTATAGTTTTCAAATTACCGAAAGTATAAAACCGATATGAATGTCAATGGTTATTATAATTTACTGGTTTACCGTATTATCACAGAATAAATAATAACTGATAAATAAGAATAATAAATAATTAATCTGTGGTATTATGTCGTGTCTAAATTATTGTGTATCACTAATGATATATAAATTGTGATCCATTTAAGGCTGCACCTTGCACACTATATATATAAGCTTCAAAATAAATTTTTGTGTTTAGTAAAAAAAAAGTGGATTACAATGTGAACCTCTATAAAAAAAACACTATATTATTATTTGTTATTAATAAAAATATATTTATTCGAAATGCGTGTACGGATATGACATCAAAATGTTTGGAAATGTTTAGTGCTTTAAAATTAAAAATATACTTTTCCATTAAAAATTAAAAACCACTACCTATAATAACAACAAAAAAGTAAATAATTATACCTAAATAAAAAATTCGATTTGCTCGTAAAAACGTAGTAGTACTTATTCAAACTATCCATATGAAACCATTATTTCCAAAAATACGAAAATGTATATTTTGGAGAATTTTTTTTTATTATTGAATAAATAATGCAGTTACAATAAGTATATTAATTATTTAATTTACCCCATTAAGCAGAGCTTGTGGCGAGGTAAATATGTTGTTAGTATACAATAAAAAAATCTATATAACATTTAAATTTACAATATCTATAAAACTTATATTCTAAATAGTACACCACTATACATAGAATGCACATACACCAAGTAAAAAATTTAATATCCCGTTCCACGAGTGACCGTGACTATATTGTTATACTGTTTTAGTCGCATTATTACATAATATTAAATTTGGCGATCGTCGATATACATAGGCGTTGTTACATTATTATACTTAATCACATTACTCCAGATTAATAGCCTGAAATATCGATTTTGACTTTATTGAACGAAATTTTTTTTTAACAACGACAAACTGTTTATAATATCACTCTATACTTTATTATAATATATACGCGCGGCTTCAGCATAGAATACATTATATTATTATGCATTTTACGAGCGAAACACGACGCATTATTATTGTTGTTATTATTCTTACGCGGTCGTTGCACATGTTTTGCCTATACACTGTAATATTATTATTATTTCTGAGCTTACTGAGCTGGATCGCGTTGGGCACATGGCGTGTACAACACTGCTGCAGAATCATTATTATACACCTATAGGTATATACAATCTATATAGGTAGTAACGTTTCAGATGTAAATTAATATCGAAATCGTCCCGCCGCTGCAGTTGTGCAAGTACCTAAGTATTTTCTTCTTCTTCTTCTTCTTCTTCTTTGCTCATTCAGAGATTGCGATAAATGCTCTTTTGAGTTTTATGTAAATTAGAATTTACTCTATTATTATTCAAATGTCCTTGTAAAAATAAAAATCAATTTAAACAAAACGATTGAATGCTGCGCTGCAGTATTCCGGTAGAACAATATTATTATAAATAGTGTTTCTACTACTACGGGCATATAATCACGCGCTGCGAATCAAAAGTATTATCATAAAATTGTTTTTAAATCTACGCCGAGTATTTTATTTTTTTTTTAGTTTTATCTATCGATTTGGATTTTAGAATAACATTTGTTACGCACTGCGACCTTTTCCAACCGAAATAACATGAATACGGAAAAGATTTCAGTGATTATTTTTTCAACCATGTCTATATGTAAAACACTGATAACATGGCTTATTATGAATATTCAACAATTTCGATTCGTATTTTCTCACTTCAAAATAACTCACCTGCAATATACTTACACGTGACTGTAGGACGTGTAGTCAATAAAAAAATAAAAAAAATATATCAAAACTACAGCATAAAGCATTGTAAATTTCAATTATTTGCTGTTATTTTATATTATAATATGTCGAAAGAAACGTTTGAGTGTTATATGTCTTACTTCTGTTTTTTTTTTTTTTTTGATTTCGCATCTCTTTGAATTGCAGCTTTGTAGTTTCAGTTTGAAAATGTTTAAACTGAGAACAAAAAAAAATCTGTTTTCTTTGATTCATATTTGTGTTATACCTATTTGATAGCTGAAACGTAATATATAGGTGAACAAGCTGGTAGGTAGGTAAGTAGGCACCTAGCTAGATAGATACGTAACTATATAACTATTTTCTCGTGTATATAATTCTTTGAAAAAACGTATTACGTTTTCCTTTATCTAAAAAAATACGCAGCAGACATATTTTATTAAATTTAAAAAGATTTTTTTTGTTATTACATAATATTTCACTCGGATATTATTTCTTCGAAACCAGATTAGAGACTAGAAAAGTACGAGGCCAAATTTATTTAGGCGAACGAAATTTATTTTTATTATAAAATACTAAACGTACATCATTCAAACGAATTGATCCTAGATAACTGATGTAAAACAGCTTTTTATTGTGTATAAATTTCATTATAATTTGTTAAAGTATAATATTATTTTTAATTATGTTAATATTGTTAAATATTTGAATGGTATAAAATAAAATTAGCACTCTCACTATGGTAAACGCTCCAACAGAGTGCACGCGTATATATGTGGTATATTATGGGTATACTATATTATTTTTAATATTATATTATATTCAAGTATATGTCATGGTATGCTATATTAATTTTAATATTTTATTATATTATCATTATAACGTATTGTTTTTACTACGGATTTGTCCTGGAAAACGAAAAAAAAAATACCAAACAAACTAAATGAAAATAATTTACCTAGTTGACAAAATAAAACGAAATCCATTAATATAATTATACCGCATGGCGTTGTAGTTGTGACGATTATTTTTAACGGGTTTTCATGGCTATTAAAATGTCCAATACACCAATATTGAATTTAATAATTTAAATTCTTTTACTTGAACGATGATATTTTCTGTACAAAAATATTTAAATCTATATAATATGGATTTTAAACTCAGACAATTCGAGCTTAGCAAAAAATGCATCAAATATCTATAAACATTGTCTTTCAATCATTAGAAACATGAATTAAAAATAACTATTAAAGTAGTGTTTGCTTTTTATATCTGAAATATTAATGTATTTTAGGTTTCATACAAAGTATGGTAATAAATTCTAAACTTTTGAATTTATTTTAACTGAATAGTGATATCAGCACTTTCAATTTAAAATATCATATCTTGTACCTACCTATGACGAAAAACTTATTTTTTTCATCAACAGTATTTTGTTAGTTAATTTATTGTTTATTTTAATGTTAATTTATTTAGTTTAAAATAAAGTTTTCTACGTTTGTTTATAATTTTAATAAGTTGTAGGAAAGAAAGTTAACTTTTCATTCGAACAAAAAAAACTCAATGAAAAGTTGTGTTAAAAACTATACTAACAAATGGCATAGGTATAATAAAAAAGTGTTCATTAAATTGTGCTTTTGTTAGTCGTTATTTCTTTTTTATATCTTTTTTTTAGCTGTTATTTTCATAAATATACACACAAAAATATATTTTTAATTAAATAAATATAAACAATTTAAAGTTTAAACTGTTCATGTTTCTTCTTTTAAAAAAAATCGGGATATTCTAGTTGGCTGAGCCAGGCTGGTTCGCATTTTGAGCAGGTGTGTCTAAATTTAAAAGCAATCATAATAACAATTTCATTCGTAAAGAATTCTCCAAAAACTCCTGTTTAGCCAAAAATGAAAAAAAAAACAATATTTGGTCAAGAAATTGGTTTTAAAATAGATTGGCAAATAAATCAAAAACTAGTGAGGCATTCGAAAGTAACATTTTTTCACTCTATTCTAATATCTAACTTCAGTGTTGTATTTCTAATTCAGGCAGGTGGGAAGGTTTTTTGTACAACTTTTCAAATATATACCACTATCAATAAATTAAAAAAGTTCACTTAAAATTCTCACAAAAATCACATAAGTACTTACCTAATATTGTTTTTTTTTTATATATATATAATATTATTTAAAACTAGAAACTATTACACATTGCTCATCATTTTATGAGGTATGCAACACCAGTTATCTCTTATGGATAGTACTGGTATAGCAGAAATTCCTAAATTCGATTTACATAATATAATTTCACGCTATTCAGTATTCACTTTTGCTAACGAAAGAAGATTTTCTACTACACCTCTAAAAATCAATAGGAAATCGGGCACTGTATTTTAAAACCACTTGTCAGTTATTTCTATTTTCAGTAAGTATTATATTATGTTTACTTAAAATATGTTACCTGTAACATATTGAACCATATTTTGACAACAGCTATTTATTTTCGTTCTAAGTAAAATTAGTATCATATTGTACAGCAAATAATGAATACAATCAGAAAATCAAATTATTATATTTTATAATTTATGGTATTCAGTTATACACTATCGACTGTTTTCGTCATGTTTGGGTTTGGTTATGCAATCAAGCAATTCTTAGTTTCCTAGACAAAAAAAAGTAAACACATAATATCAATTCATAGATATATTTTTGTTTTTATGAACATTAAAAATACTAAATGATTTGACGGTTCCGATAGAGCAGTTATTAGTGATATACCTATTTGATAATTACAATGTAGATTGGCAGTACTTTTATAGCAGTAGTATGACTAAATATATATTTAGTCATGAACAGTAGTACGGAATTCCGTTTCTAAAAGTATCTAGGTACTCTAAAATAAAAATGATTATATAAGAATATTATATGTTGATTATTAAAATTTATGAAAAATTAACATTTATCTGGACAATAATTTTTCTCCACAAATACACCACCTTGTGTTCCATTTTCGGTTGTTTTTAATATCAAACATAAACGTGAAGTCATCATTTTTCGAAATTATAATATCAAGAAAGACCATGGTAAAATATTAAAAAACAAGAAAAAAAGTTCAAACTATTTCTCAGTCTATATTATAATTATTTGGTACCTGACTAAAGGAACATTATGAGATCTTTGAAGTACTTCTTCTACGTCGTCCTTCCAACATTTAAAAATATTTATATACTTTTAAAATTAGTTGGATAGATTCATCGTTCAATATCCAAAGTATAACAATAATTTTTTTTTTTCATTCAGAAATATTATTCTATCGTGTCTTGTAAAATATTATACATGGATGATGATCAAATTTAAATTTAATATTCAAACTTAAATATGTCTATACTTCCTAGGTATATATTATGTTATTCAAATATTCAATGTAGGTACAGATTATTAATTAGTTTTAAGCCAAAGTCATCATTAAAGGTAAACATATTTCAAAAAGTATCGTATTCTTTATCAATTGGTTTAAATCTTTTTAAGTATTATTTACATTATCAGTTTAAATTAATATTTAGTTCATTCACGGAAACGCTCTATCAGTATTTCTATATTTTCCCATAACAAATTACAAATTTTGTTGTTTATTCGATTATAAATAATATGAGAACTTTTATTCTTCTATGTCTTTCAACTGTTCAAAACTTAATTTTTATTTACAAAAAAAACGGACGAGAGTTATATTGGTACAAGCAAAATGCTAGAGAAGACCTTAGAAAATCTAAGAACTCATACATTATAATAATTGCAAAGAATACGAGAAGAAATATTGTTATATAATTTCTATTTATTTTTCTAGCTTACACACAATATACTCTTAAATAACATTTGTTTTACATTTTAAATTGAAATAAAACTCTCCGTAAATATATAGTATAGGAGGTATATATGAGAGATTATTATTATTTTTATCATTATTATTTGAGAAAAATGTGCTTTTTATTATACATACTTTATATTTTCCATTACCAATTTTCTGGGAAATTTATTGTTGCGTATATTACCTATATGTAACTCGTCATTAAATACATCAATGATAAATAATAAATTGATTCTGTGTTAACCGTTTCCCGTAAACATTATTTTTTCATTTCACAGAATTCTTTAAAATTCATAATAAATGGTAAATCACGTATGCCTACATAACATTGTCTAAACAGTGAGTTCTAGAAAAAAACATTTCACTATTACGTAAATAGTTTGTTTAATATATAAATACCTACCTTATTTATACGGACAATTTCGACAAAATAAATAGGTATTAATGTTTATATATTATTATTATATCCATCTACTCATACATAATATAATTGATCACATTGTATAATATACGGCCCATGTGGCCATGTAGATATGCACCTGCAGCTGTATTCCAATAGAATCAAAACAAAAAAAAAAAAAAAAATCATTTGAACAGAAATTTCCAATTCCTTCTAGTGAAAATTTTCGCATAATATGATTTAATAAGCTTCAACAGGCGGTTTTCTTATGTGGGACACTCACAGCTTTCGTTACGATTTCTAGTACAACGCGATTTTGAATTTCACTGTGGGGACAGTATAATACGCTTAACTGTATAAGCATAAGGCAAATTATTAAAATGTGTACGTCACAGTAGGTCATATGTATATTATGGCATATTTGAACATTATTCTAATGCAGTAAGTAATTAAATATGTTATTATTAATCACATATGCATGCATAAGATTATCTAAATAGTGAATTCTAGAAAGAAAAAAAATATTTACTTATAATGTAAATTGTTTGTTTAATATATGAATACAATAAAGACAACATTACCACACAATAAAACCAATACATTTTTAAATAATTTATATATATATTATTTTAACCATCTATACTCACGCATAATATTATATCACATTTTATAATATACCACCCATGTAGGCCTAATAAGCCTGTAATACGCTGTATTTGAGTAAAATTCAAAATTCAAAAAAACCATTTTAACACACATTTTTTGATTATTTCTGTTGAAGAATTTTTTCGCATGATATTATTTAATAACTTTCAATAGACCGCTTTCTAATGACGGACAGCTTCCGTTACGATTATTTCTGGTAACGATTGTGAATGTGGACTGCTGCAGCGACAGTGTAACACGCTCAACTCCATAAGCACAATGCATGACATTAATATGTGTACGTCGCAGTAGGTCATACGCATGTATATTTTGTACATCACGTAAAATATAAAATATGGTACTATAACGACCAACAATGCGATACGAATGTGTTTTATTTGTTGTATGTATTATTTTTCAAGTATTGAAAATATCCGGTTTTCCCATCCCACCGGAACCGTCTATATATTTCCGTTAAAATAAAATCTAGTTTACTATATCCATTTATTCAAAAATCTATTTCAACGCAGTTCTGAATCTTATTTTCGACAATTTTTTCGTGTACACTATGATCGGTTGCAGGTACAACTATGTATCAGGTATATATACGTACGATGTAGTGGTGTATACTAATAATTTTTTTTTTTTATTGATACGGCTTCAACATTAAAATAATTGTATATATTATATTAGTATATTATGTATTTTATTTTACTATATTATTATAGTATTATACATGTATACCGGGTTCAAACTTTAAGTTAATTCTGTACGTACCTATGTTCACTAGTTTTTAGAATGAGACGAAAAACATTGTCAACTTCAAATTTGAGGACCACCCCAATGCAGTTGCCCGTTTTTTTGTATATAGTTGTTCTTACACTAATACAAATATAACAAACGATTAAGGGTTGGATATATGTATACCTAATATATAGATTATCAAAGTTTTTTCACGGATCATTAATTCTATGCGAAAAATAAACAATATATTATGATTTTATATATTATCTACAAAATATGGACAGCGAAAAACTCCGATTTCGTTTATTCAACGGTAGGTACTTACCACTACTTAGTTGGAATAATATATTACGTGCGTGTCATCTCTACAACTGAAAGAAAAATGGAATACTACATCTATATGTGTAAATTAAACCTTTAAATACTGAATGTTCACTTTATGTAGATAATTTAAGAAAATCAAAACATATAATTGTTTCCCCGCAAAATAATTTAATATCACAGGTTAAGTATAGACGTATCTTACCACAAGCCATATCTAAATAAGACTAAATGTAAATCATAGTTATATAATAGTAACTGGAAAAAAAGATTATAAACAACACTAAGACAGTAGAACATAATTTTTATTCAAACATATAATTAATTTAACCTATACATTTCTCGTCAAAACCTTAAGTACACATTTATATAATATTATCATGTATAGTAACAATAAAACCATATTAAAAATTGAATAGTTCAATTGAGCATTATGACAAAAATGGCCTGACGGTTAAAAAACGCGTAACATCATCGGTACCAATAAAATAATGACATGTAGAGCATATATAACTAAACAAACAAATAAAATAAAATGTAAAAAAAATCATTTTCGTAATATTTTATTTACATATACGATATACACATTGTTTGGCCTTTAAATGTGCAACAATAACTTTTTTTCGAAAAAAATCCAAACACTCAATACAATACAAATACTCATCATCGAAGCTATATTGGCTTAACGCCTTAACAATGAAGCGTTGTTGTTTTTTTTCCTTTCAAAAAGCTCTCATTTGAATACAAATTTCATATAGCATACATAATTAAGGGGTATTGCATACAGGGCAATTTTTTTAACAGTCATTATTTCAAAAAGTATTATAGTGGAAATGAGTGCTTTACATTTTGCGAGGTTCCCTTGCTACTTCACACGTCTTACCAAAACTTTAAATGTTTTTTACAAAACAATTCATATCTTATTATTATGTAATATATATATTCAGCTTTTGTCAATAGATCATCGAGGTAAAGAATGTAAAAGATACATTCGAATCAAAACGAATTGTTTTGTACTTTGAAAATGTAAAATACCAATATTGACAAGTTTAATAGATATTATATTATACCCAAGTACTTATTTCATGTATAATATAGTCTATAAGGACTATACGTCATATAATGCAGAATTGCAGCTGCAGTTTAATATAAATTATTATTCGGGAGACAGAGTGGCCGAGCGGACTAAGGCGTCGGCTGCGACGCAGTCGACCTGAGTTCGATTCTTCGGCCATGGGCGGCATTTTTCTTCGGACAAGTCACGGTGTCCGGAGAACAAGTGCCGCCATCCCCCACCCGGGCATGGCAGATACCTACGGGTGCCCCACTTGAAAATCTGCCAAAAACTACATACAGGTGTTTACCAACCAACAGTATCCTCCCCTACACATAAACAAACAAACAGTTAATGTCCATAGTTGCCGGGCTTAATGACCAATTAAAAAAAAAAAAAAAATTACTATTCAAAATTGTAACATTGTTAAGTGAACACTATTATTTTCCATTTTTCCGAGAAAACCGTCTACGATAATATATAATTATTGTTATAGATATCTTATTTTATTTCTTCCTATTCATTTTATGATATTATTATGTTTTATCTTCAAATATTATACATAATACACCTAACGTTTTTAGTTACCTATTTATATTTTATATGATTTAAAATAACATAGAGATAACACTGTGATATACGTATAATACTATAAGTATATATATGTTATTTTTCCATGTCGTCTACTTCTTCCAAGTATTTTCCGTAACTGTGTTTGATTTTTGTGATAATGTGTCGGGGTAAATTATTATGCATTAATCTCAAAACTTTTTGATTGGGTCCAATCAAAAGCAGGGCGTCGGTAAAGTACTCTGCGGCTAAATCGTCGTCGTCGTTGTCCATGGCATCCACCGCTGCGTTTATCTGCAACAATTAACTCTAAACTCGACTACTCACGAACTATCCGAAGGATTATTAATTTATTGTACACATATTTTGTACACAGCGTGGAGATTATGATGTTAACGGTAAATTAAGCGCGTATTAGATTAAAACTAGAAATTGTATGCAATTAATACATCACAATACTAATAATTAGTATAATTATTATATAAAACGCCTAGGTGGTTATGATAATATTTCTGTAATTAAAATAAATATTTAAAATAATAGAAAGTCATAAATATCGGGATATGCTTTTTTTTAAAATAATATTATCGTAATCTGACTAATTAATATAAGTGTTAAAATGTGTATGATTTTGATACTAAAATATTTCATACCGTTATAGATGATAAGTGTCGAGATAATTTAATGTTAAAATCTCAATTAAGTGGAAAAAATAATAATATTTCATACTTTGTGTTTAATTGAGTTTTAAGAAATTATTAATTATTGCCAGTTCAGCCAAATTTTCTCTTTTCCTAAACTTTTGAAACGCTAATATTAATTACCATGCATACAATTATACTCAATTTCTGTATACGTCAATAAAGACTACACATTTTCGGATCTATATAATATGTGAATTACACACTAAAGTTAAAACATTTTCGGCATAATAAAAATAAAACGTATACCTAGTGGCTAGTGAACACTGTTTAGTGACGACGGACTTTTTTTTTATGCGATTTTCTTTTCATCCCCGATGTTAGAACCATGTTATTTTGAAGTTATTTATTAATATATTAATCCAATTAAATATATAATTATTATAGTAGGTAACGAGTGTTGACAGGTTGACCTCGGTGGCTGTTTTCAGCATTTACAAAAATGTACCAGTTATTATATTGTCCACATCAAAATGTACAAATTTCCCTCAACATATTATATAGGTACACAATCATAATACCGATATCAGAATACAATACGATATTTATAGTAAGAAGGTGTGTACATATAACAAAAGTTCGTTAAAAAAATAGTTGGTCTTTATTATAACAAACATATTAATTTATAAATTTAACTTTATCTTTTTTATTTTGAAAAATTACATTGCATGTCTCTCATTGTTATAAAATATATTTTATTTATTTTTGTATTATACGAATTATATTTTAGTTTCATTCATTCACATATCAATTACCTCGCCCATTTTACACCAGGTGTGGTACACTCGTGGTAATCGTGTGTAATGTATATAGGTACCCCTTATATTTCGGAGAAAACTAGTGGATTTTGCTCTAGGGGTAGTTTGGGGAAATTGGAAGTTTAAAAAAAAGGTAATTGTGGGAGCAACTGATACGTTATGCCCCCTTGCGCACAATTAGGTTTTTTATTATTTCATCACACAAACACATAATAATAATAAACAGAGTGTATCTTATGTCATTGTACGTGGGGTTTTTTACGATTATAGATCGATGACATAAAATTTTGTTAAAACGTAAAAAAGACTTGTTTCTTTATTATATTCAAACCTATATCAATTATTTCAATTAAAAGTATTAATGCATATTTTACTAAACTTTAGATGACCATAGTTAATAAACTTGCGAACCAAAATTGATGATTTGACTGTCAAAATTTTCAGAAAAAAAAGCTTTATCAGAATCCATTAAAAATTATAGTTGCTAGAAAAAATTAAGTTGATTTTTCTATTGGTACAACTGCGTGTTTAAACATTGTGAAATTGTCATAAAAAAATTCCCCTTTAAAAATAAAGAAACGCGTGTTTTTTTCGTTTTAACGAAATGTCATCGATCCATAATCGTTAAAAACCCCCGCGTACAATGATATAAGATACTTGCTGCAGTATAATGCATTTTGCTATACGTAAAGATATATTATACTAATTGATATGAGCACGATCGATCTATACACTGCGCGTATCGGGCAATACTATAATATAGCAGCGGTGGAACTAGCGACGACCCGAATAGAATTTCGAATGAAAAACCGCGATGTTCGTCCGAAAAACTGGAGTCCATCCATCGTAAAAAGCCAAAAGGGTTTTGTGGGATTCATAACGGGCGGTCGAATTATAAAAATATATTATAATATACCTACCACAATATTATGATAAATATGTATGTGCCCGAAATTCCGATCTCACGCTGAATTAATATATATGTACACTCGCCCGAGTGCGTCCCAAGAGTAGGCTCATTATATTATACACGGGTAGGTACATAAACGTAAGTGCCATCAAACATTTGCCACTCGCATAGTATTACGTAACGGTTCGTATTCCACGCAAAATTAATCTCGTTTATGGTAAAAATTCAATTATACACGCGCGTGTCCCTTGACTCTATACACGACGTTATAATATACGTAGATATTATAATATATAATATACACTGCTATATATAGGTAGTACCTATTTCACAAACGCATATTATTTATGATAAAACTAACAAATACGTATACGAGTTACGCGCGTTGTATTTTTCGAAAATATCATAAAACATAAAAATATTCTTTTGTTTTCATTTGAAAATATAATTTTTTTTACACGACGTATGTATTATATACCGCAGTTTACGGTTTAGCCTTTTATTATTTTATTTATTTATAATAATTAATGATAAAAACGATTTATTATTAACAGTAATAATTATTTTACATCTCGTTTGTTGTTTTGACTCTCTGGGTGCGTATGGAAATGACTTTTTTCGTTTGTTAAATAAAAAGCAATTATTACTTTTTGATGAAAACAAATTTCCTTAAAGAGAAAAGTTTTTTTTACATATTCTTATGTGAGGTCTGTGATTTTTTTAAGCGATTCCTCTCCGTTTACTTAGCTAATACTTTTACCGGAGTAGAGTGGGTTAAGTAGTATAATATTATATAAATATATAATAAAGTAAATTTAACGTAATGGAAAAAATATTTTTCAATATATTATTAGAATTTAAAATATAACTGAATAAAACATAGCCGATTATCCTAATCAGACTATACGACAACTTAATCGACTTTAATATATAATCATTTTATAGACTATAAAAACGATTTCAAAGTAATTCCTAATAGGGCTAACGGATGTTCGTTGCTAGGCAAATAGAGGTTACTTTGAAGTACGATTGCCCAAAAAAACGATCAGCTTTCAGCAATGCAAATTATTAGTAAGTTAATATATTATCACTTATATCGTGTATTATTAAAGTCTAATGAGTTTTTACTCAAATTTCAAATTAATTAAGTATTTTTTAATTACCAGTAAAATTACGTAATGAAATTTAAAATTTATAAAAGGCACTGTATAAACATAGGTAGGTACCTACTTCTAAAGGTACTACTTTAATAAAGACAGTGAAAAAATGTTTTAACTTTTTTGCTTGTTTGTTGTATTTCCAACTTACCTTAGTCTTAATAAAATTGTAAACCGGACGATGGCAAAAGACAATGTCGTCTATGACATCCAGCTGTCTCACTATAGTCTTGGCCTTGTCCATGACGAGGTGCTTTTCGTCGACCCTGTGGTCTGCAGATCGAAACGTATACCAGACTATCAACAAATTCATCATTATTATCGCGATTGTATATAAGGCATTCGAACCATGGCAATTTTTGCAAGGCATGTTTTTCGTGTGCTTAAATGTGTTTTGTGTAAATGTAGTAATATACTAGTGTTGTTAATAACGACTTCTATAGTGATTTACGAACTGATATAAATATATATTGTTATTTATTATAATATTTTAAAATATATTTTAATTAATTAGTACGTCACCTGAATCAACAGACATCTACATCAGCAATAATTTATAAAAACATCAAAATGTGTTCATGATTCATTACAAATAGTTAATGAATAGGAAATAAATTATAAATAATAGATAAAAATTCGTGATATTCGTAAATATTGCCCACTTATACGCGCATATTTTCAATTTGAAAAAAAAGTTTGTTAAAATAAAAATCTAATGGGTTTATTGATTTTTAATATTACAATTTTATTTACAAAATACCTATGAACCATTGACATAATACAAGATACAACCATGATTTTAGTTTACCTGTATTGTTAGACTCTAGACAATGGACGCTATAGAACACGTTAATATAACAAAAACAATTAAGTTATAAAAATATTTAAAGCGAAAACAATGCATGCCCGTCAAACAATATTGTATAACCACATATTATAGATTTATAACAATACACAGCACCAGATACTGTTGGATATACCTGTATTGTATAACATGGTATTATCATATTTTATCGCAATAATAATATAAAAATAATGATAAAATAATATTACGATAAAATCAAAGTTGGTTGAATGAAAATTGTGTAAGGTTTCGTTTGTTACGTACCAAGAGGCCGAGCCGTGATTCCGAAGAGTGATGGACTGAAAGACATGAAGGTAAGTGTTTGAGAAGGTTTGGCGCATCCCCAGATTTGAATACCATAGGTCCTCCCCTAAATGGGTCTCAGTAAAGACTTGTAAAGCGTGAATTTTATGTGCATTGGTAGTTTGGATTTGAGTATAAGTCGAACCAGATAGAGGTTATGGAGAATTTTTCGTTTGTACTTTAAATGTGGGCCCCAGTTAAGTCTTTTGTTTGGTAAAATTCCCAAATATTTTACCCGAGTCATTGTAGGTATTCCGAATCCTAGTTGTTGAAGGGAAGGGAGGTTATTTTTTCAAATAAATGGCACATGGAAAAGTTTTTCGTGATCTATTAAAATTATCCACTTAGTTGCCTAGGTGTTTATGAAGTCGAGGTGATTTTGGAGATAAATTCAATTATGATTAATATTTGATGAATGTTTTGAATAGTTGCGTACAATAGAGCTTTTTACAAAATATTATATACTTTTCTGACCTGTAATATACCTATGATAGCATTCTCGAGTTCCAGATAAAAAAAAGTTACATTAAGTTAATTAAAATTGTTTTTGATTAATTATATCATATAACTTCAAACCGTATGTAACCCATTAGTAGAAGTAAAAAAGAGAGTTTATAGACACGTTAGAACCATCTTCGTAAAACAAATCACATAATAAGTTTCGTGTACAATTATCCTTTGTATAAGTAACTATTCTTCGCAGCACATTTTCTGATATAGTTCTACGTTATAAGTTTCCGTGTATTTTACGCTACATAATATAATATAATACGCCTGTTCCATGAATAAGTCTTTCATTAAACCACAATATTGAAGCTATGAGTTTATTGCTCCAGAAACCAATTACACACAACAATATAATTTAAATGTAACAAATTTCAAATAAACTCACAATACAAAATATTGTTTAATAGGATGTCGCAACGTTTATAATACAAAATATCACTCACCCGTGCAAACAATTTGATATTACGATATATAGTATATAGAATATAGTATCGTATATAGTTTTCAGTAACAAAATTATAATTTTTTTTGTTCAATATAGGTAGAAAATCTTACGAGGAATCTTGTATTAAATTTTAAAATCTTTGATATAAAAAGAAAAATTGCTATGAATATAAAGTAATATGTAAAATTTTTGTGATATTAACCAATTTTGTCGTAATTTAACTTACAGACGCTCATAAAAAATTATTGTGGATTTGCGCTCAACTTTTTTTTATTTAGACTAATAACCTTAAAAAAAAACCTAGTATTAAATGTTATATTCTTTTGATCAAAAGAAACATAATTTATCGACAGTAATTTAAAAAAAAAAACCGAAAATTTTTGCTTATAAATATCCAAGATATTTTGAATATATTTTTATAATGTATAAGAAATGAACATAAAACATTTGGAGAACATTTAAAATATCTACGGTTGTTCATTTTTGAGTTACTGTAAAATACAAAATTTAATTTTGTCAAAAATGGGATTTGAGTATAAATTCCCTTTTTTACCTACATTTTTCGTTTTGTTCTTCTGTATTTCATATTATATGTAATATATTATGTAAAGTATTAGATTATGTTTAAAGAACTCTTATTTTTAAAAATGTTAAAGTGTAGGTGGCAAATGATATACACCTATAAATGACGTATATTGTTATTACTTTTTATTTCACTTATCGAATAAGACAAGCAAATGTTTTAGTAGAATTCTTGAAATTAAAATAGTACAGTTAAATATTTTTTAAGTTTTAGACTTTCAGTACTACATATGTTAGGTAATAATTGTGATTCAAAATATTAACGCAATAATAATGAAAATATATTTTTAAATATACGAAAAGCACAATGTTTGATGAATTTTGAAATATAAGACCATTTTAATGGAACAAAATAATTGTTTGACAAAATGTCTTTATAAACCTAAAGAGTATATGTATTTGAAAGTATGATAATTTTGGTAACAATAGTTTCCCTATGATATTTAAAAAAATATCTATTGTCATTTCTTTATTAAAAAACTATTATTAATTTGATACTTCATCAATGTACCTATTGAAATTATTCATTCATTTCTTTCAATTCTAACGTATTCTTTCAAAACATTCCATTATAGCAAAATTATGGAAGTGTGGTAATAAGTTGAACGTTGCAGTCGTAACTCATACAATATTTTTAATCATCGTTATCAACATAGTCATTTCACATTTGTCGTTGTAGATTAGATTAATACTTCCCTAAAATACCATTCAGTACCTATCTAACGTGCAGATACTTCTTTATCATGTTTTTTTTTTATAGTTTAAAAACCCTGATTTTTAACGAGCGTACAAATATTCCACGTTCAAAGCCCGTACCAATTTTCCGACAATCAATAATTTTCTATTGCAATTTAATTTCATCAGATTTCGTTTTACACCATATTATGGATATACGTCAATTCATCGCGAGGTAATTCAAAGCGAGTAAATTCGACGCGCGTCAATTTACCGTCATAAATTCTTCATGTGCATTACATCGTAATGCAAATTTCAAATTTATTACACGTATATAAATTATTTTTCGTAGCATTATTTTTTAGTATTTGTAATCTCATAACTAATTTAATAAAAAAGTGTAGTTAACACTAAACCTGGGGTAGAAAATTTTTTTATGTCAAAGGCCAAAAAATAAATACAAATTTTTCGTGGCCTTTGAATTTTTGAATATATCTAATTTTATTTTAAACATTAATATATATTGCTATTCAACTAAATTTTTTTTGAAAATTTTTTCAAGTTCATAACGCTGTTAGAAATGTTAATTTAACAATATGCATCCACAGACAAACAACATTTAAAAAAAAACCATTCTCAGTCCATAATGTCATAGTTCGTACTTCGTGGTTATTTTACGTCATTACCTATGTCTATTTGTATACAAATTATAAATTTCATTCGTGGGCAACATAAAATTTCTACGAAGGCCGCGGGTTGTCAACTTCTGCATTAAATTATACTTTTTGATGAAATTGGATGCACAATTAACATTTTTTTTTAAATTTTATAATTTACCATACTGTAATCAATTAGTTTAAGCCATTGCATTTATGGTTAGGTTAAAATAAAATGTATAGGTACTTCCCTTGCGAAGTCCATAAATGGATGGATTCATCTCTCAAAACTACAGTCCACTCAACCATCAACATCACTTATTGTAAAAAAATGACATTTACAGATCGTATAGATATTAAAAATTTAAAATACAAAAAAAATATATGCTATATGTATAATTTTCCAATTTCAACAAACAAATATATGATACAATAAATAATAACTACATTAATTAAAAAATGTCAAATTTACAATTCTTGTAATATCAACAAAATATTTTATGTAATATAATTAATAAACAACTGAATTAAACATCAAATTTACTGTGAAAAATGTGTGTATTATTATAGTAGGTATCTCGTATCTATTTATTATAAATTGTAATTGAAAATTATGAGTATTGATTGAAATTGAAGTACAACAATAATTATGCCATCCTTATACTGCGTTATTCGTCCCAGGCAAATCCTCCGAAATCATTGAGTAACATTAATCGAATTCGAAATGTTATACTTAGGTGATGGTCTATTTTTTCGTCTGTCATATCCAAGTATCTTCAAAGCAATTAAATGTTGGTGAAAGTAATTCGTCATTTTTGGTCAAATATTCGGCGCCCAACAGTTTTTCATAAGCGACAATATTACCAGTTACCACACTTGGTAACTTTCTAATTTATAGCGAAAATGTTACATCGTCGGTAGATCTTTTTTGAAGACTATTGTATCTTAAATTTTCGTCAAATAAATCGAGAGAAATTAAAAAAGCACCCTTTTAATTCTGCTTTGGGAAACTCTTAATTTATTGCATCCATTGCTGCTTTTTCTAAGTCAACCATCTCTGGTCTTGGGTCACATCTATAAGGGTGTACTTATTATCTGGTAATAAGACGTATAGCAAGACGTTTGAGTAATGTACTGCAATTATAGTTGTAATGTGGTATACACTTGATAAAATAAAGATACGTCTCTTTTGACCGCACAATCTAACCACTATAGCTTCGGTCGACCGTGCGGTCCTTTCCCATGCATGTTGTTCAAGAGTACTGTTTTGTTTTGACTATTCCGTTGTCGGCTCACTTGATACAAAGACGGAGAACGGAGTACTGGAAAATGTACCATTACAAAACAAACTGGCACATTGTGTGGTAAGTTTTAATAAAAACCACGTTGAAAAAATGTAATTCAGTCAGTATTAATATAACACCACTGCTGTCATGTATAATTGTAAAAAAATATTTCCATCGGTGGTTTTTATCATTTCGTCGGGTAGAGTATAATTAAAATCAGTTGATTGTTTGGTAATGGTTGGTTACCTACAGGTTGTACGTTTCAGTCAATGATGGATATTAATATTGGTATAACTGAACGGCATATTCTGACATTCTGTGGGGATTTGTGAATAAAGTGCTGTTACTTAAGTCTCTATTTCTTTAAGTATATCGAGTGTTTTTTTAACATCAACGTCTGTTCGATTTGGAATGTGGTTGTGTTCAATATTTTTTTTTAACATTTTTCCGTCACTTAAATGAACTCGTCCATGACATTTGATTTTAAAGTATTCGTTACATTTCCATATAAATTTGATGCCAGTTTTTTTCTTTTTCAAGAAAAAGATGGCCATTGTATGAAAGCGTGCATTTTCCTTTTTCAGTCGTTTGAAATCTTTCGCATTTGAATATCCATAATTGTATACTATTTTATAAATAACAAACGAAAATAAAATCACCACAATAATCGCACCAATGCGCAGAAACAACGCGACGATATACATCGATGATTCGACGATTCGAAAATATTCGATGGTTGTCGAATTATACTGTGGCAACAGAATATAATATGTTAATATTATACTTAATAGATAAATTGTGCATATAGATTATTATTATGGGTAGGTAGTTAGGTGCCTCTTTATCGTCTATATTTGCGCCGACGACCGAGTTCATAATCCGAGACAATAATAGGTATTACCTATAATATGATAATACGCGATAAATTGTCGTGCAATGAATTTGACCCAGGGGCGTCGTTTCAGTGTTTTTTGAGTGTGCAAGGTTTCAAGCAGGCCATTTTTAAATTTCACCAGACCTATAAAAATAGAATTATATGCCTGTTAATACAATATCCTACTTTTAATTTTTTTCCATAGATCATAACCTAACCTAACCGCATCAATATGAACAGTAAAAAGTAATTTCAAAACTAAAAGATAATAAATAATTAATTACTGTAAGAACCGATAAGTAATCCATTAAAAGCTTGAAGAAGACAAAAAAAAGAACATATTAAATATGCTTTTATTAATTGTAATTTATATTTTATATTTATAAGTTTTGTACAAGTAAAACGGTAAAAAAAAATTATTTTATTTTAAAAAGTGGATACCACGGCGATTTGTTATGTTTAGCAAACACATCTACAGTGCTTCTAGATCGATATTATTAACTTCTTATTCTTCTAACATTAATTACCACGAGAGAGGTTTAGTCTTTCACCACCCACGATAGGGCCGAAATATGACTTTACATTTTTACATTTTTGAGCGGTGAATTAGGCTGATCCGGTCTGTTCTAAAAGTGACCGCACACCATGACAGCCTCCCCCCCCCCAAAAAAAAAAAAAACTACCCAACACTATCGTCTGTACATGGTTGAATATTATTGTTGTGATGAGCACCTAATTGGCCGCGATGAGTGACAAGCGATAAACTGACTCACGATGAAGATAATACGTGACCCCGATATAAACATATCATAATAGCAATTAATATAATAATTTAATCGATTATTTCCATACACGATACTGTATATGAAATGCGTTTTAAAAGAATAACTACAGACTGTGCAATGCTGATTATTAATGTCAAAATATTTTATCGTATCATCGAATTTGCCGCCACTATACCTATACTGTTCACATAATATAATGCACACACGCGATATAATATTATAATAATATTAAATTGTACAATTTGTCGAGACTGTGTCGCGATATAGGACAACCGTCATGGGTCGCGAAAACGCCGAAAACCATTAAATTGTTCAAATTGGTAAGTATAATATTCTATATTCGTGTCTATGCGTATTGTATTTGTACGTATTATATACCTAAGGGTATCAACCATCAGATAGTGTCTACTGTCCATGTTACCTTTTTAGTGCCTGACAATAAATATCATATTTGCGTAAAGTTAGTATTTTTTTAAATACATATTATAATATGATTTTGTAAAATTATAAAACTGTATTCGACTGCCACGCGTTTGTTATGATTTTATAGACTGCAAATCATAACGAACTTTGTATAATACATATAACATTACTTTTTCAAATATCTAATATTGCAATATATAGTAGGTACCTATGTGGGATGATGGATAGGGAGTAGGGACTAGCATAATCAAGGCGATACACACCGTATTTTATTATCATACTAAAACGTGTTTGCAGGTAATAACCGAATTATAATACCGAATTGGTACCGAAAATCGTAGTTATTTATAAATAATATATATATTACGATATAAATATTAAATAGTATAAGGTCTCCTCGGGTCACACATATAACGTATATAGGTATAAGGTAAACATAATATTCTGAAACCAATTTCGTATGCACATAAACGTAATAATCATATAATAATACCTGTGGATCATGGCCGTATATAGCCGTATATAGTCGTATATAGGCTGTAGATGCGAACCTCTTCACCGTACACAACACTGACGACCCCGGTCAGTCATCGTGTGTTTGTATTACATTTTTATAGGATATAATATTATGTATAATATATTATTATACCGTCTAGCGCCAGCGGTCACCCATCTAGAATTTAATAACCTCGGGCATGGCTAGATCCTTTACCAACACCACCAGACCATTGAGTCGTGTCACGATGACGATGACCGTTTATTTCCATTTCAAAGTCTTATAATATGACGTGCTAAATTGCGCGTTTCGATAGATAATATTATCATGAACGTACATTAAGTTTTAGGTTAGGTATATATAATAATTGTCTGGTGATTTATAAATTATACTGCAATATGTTAAATTGGTATGGTTGGATCGAAATGCCTGTTTTTTTTTCTTCTGACCGGAGGTTATACCGGAAGAGAAAGATAAATAAAATGAATTAAAAAGATCTACCTAGTTTCTAAAACATTTAGTTACCTACGTGTTTTTTTTATGAAATAAATAAACGGATACCTATCATTATAAAGGTATGTTTCGATAACTCTGCGTTGTCGGCAAGAGTTAAAATGTTGGATGAATATTTTATTTTTTTGGTTTATGTAATTCCTAGTTTTGAGTATTTTTTATTCAGCATATAAACACTGTTGGATGGTCGCATGATTATCACTGATAACATTTTAAATTCTAAAACTTATGTTCATATAATTCTTATTTCTGAGTTTTAAAACTAAAGTACTTAGATAAATTTGAATTTTTAGATTAGCATTGATGAGGCCGTTGTGTATAATTTAACGCGTGATTTATATTTGATAAAAATATAGATAATTTCTTGTATAAAATATATATCACGCATGATGATAAAACATTATATTATATTTTGATTTTGATTTTCATCCCATGTATTTACATTTAAATTATATAGATACCTACACGGAATATTATTATTATTATTTTATCTTTTCTCTTTAAGACAATATACATTCACCACTCTCGAGTACGATATTTTCTAATTTATGAATTTAAAAAAAATTAGCTTTTGGTGAACATTAAATTTCAACTCAGGCAGTATATAATCAGTTAATTGTTGTACTGCAGTACAAAATGAGCATTGGGTTTTGTGTAACCCAATTACTTTTACACCGTTATCAGTGACGTCAAGGGAAATAAAATACACAAGTTGATTTACTTAGAGGATTTTCGCCTGATTTCACTCAAAAAGTTTTTTAATCATACACAAATATTGGGCTTTCCTAAAGTTAAAAAAATAAAAGAAAAGGAAAAAGGTAAATAAATAAAATATGTCGGCGAATAGAAAATATCTATACTGCGTATTTTCTGGAGTCCATTAGCATTCGATAATATAATATTAGTAAACTTTTATTTCGTGACATATTTTAAGCAATAATTTAATTATTTTTATCGATCCGTCATATTATATAATACCCTATATCTGAACTTTAGATGGGCAGTATAATATTAGAATATTCTCGTTTACGATTCCTTTGATATTAACGTGTATAGTATATACATGCATATTGTACATATTATGTATCGATATAAGTAAAAATATCTTTTGATTAGGTAGGTACTAAAATGTTTCGAGTTATTATTTTATTCCTATAATAAATACGTAATAACGACGTAATTAAAAATCTTCGATGATGAATTAAGGTATTTTCCTAGGATATTTCTATATATTTAATTAAACTCACTTACCTACCTATTACCCTTACCTATAATATGATGAAGAGTATAAAATTAAATTATGTGACCTCAAATATATAATCATTTAATTTCCTTTAAATTATTATTTTAATCACAATATATATAGGTTGAGTTTATATTATATAATACATTTTATGTGGCCACAGATAATTTTACCTGTTGTAAATTTCGAACCGAGAATATTCGCCTTGAGAACGCCGACGAGCGTACTTATGATGTGCAGTTCGTTATAAAATAATTACGTACACTGCATGTAATGATAATACTTCATCGCACGATGAATAAAAACACGTGAACTTTTGTGTGTAAATTAATTTGACCGGTAAACCGAAGCGACAAAAAAAAAAGACAATAATAATAACACTACCCTCATACAGCCGAAGGGTAAAAAACGTCCGTATTATCTTGCTCGAGTTTGACTTGTTTGCTTGCGAGAATTTATGTAGTGTGTATAATATTGTAACAGGTACTCAGCATTTGAGCGACAGCATCATCGGTGCCCTGAACAACCAAGCAAGAGTCGTCATCGTCGTCGTCCGGTCACTCGGAGGATGGTTGTTATATTTGTTAATCTCTTTTTAGAATTATTATTATTATAATATTATTCTGAGCACAGCTACCAAGAATTTATCCCCACGTAGGTCGTATACAACGGTGGGGTGTTTTATTATTTAATTAGTTTTAGTTGAATTCAAGCGTACTCGCGGTGCTCGTGGTAAAATTTGAATGATACCAAATGAAAACCATCGTACAAATATTGAGAGAATGGACCAAATATCCAAAAATGTGCCGTCCCGAAAATTATGGAATGAGCCGGAGACATGGAGACAGCGAGATAGGGCCATTGAGATAAGTTGTACCATAATATAGTGGCATAGTTACTAAACCAAATAAGTTACGTCCCGGAGAATGACCGCGACAACGATGGCTGTAAATCGAGTAAAGAGATATTTAAATCGGAACAGGTAAACGAAACGGAGCAAGAATGAAAGAAGCAGACAATAGCGGTGGTTATGAGGGATTTGATAAAAGTGGAAAAGGCCTGTGAAATAGTCAGTAAACGATAAACTAAAAAAAAAAAATGGTATATTTTAACAATTTATTAAAACTATAACTTTTTTTTTTATATTGTAAATTTGTATCATTATGTTAAAATAATATTGAAAATAAATTTAGCATAACTACTAACTCGTTTAATATTGTGACTGATTGCAAAGAAAGTATAACGTCACACAAACTTCAAAAAATAATCAGAACTCTCTTAGTAATCCTGCAGGTCTAGCATAGTAAATACATTAAAATTTTTAAAATAAATTTTAAATAATTTCCTTAATACCTACCTACCTATAAGTACCATTATCTTACCCGTAGAGGATAATGATTTTAAAAATTACATTATACCGCCTTCTCTTGAAAGATTCAGTTAGGAATTCTACTATTTTAGTAACTAATTGTGCATTATGTTTTAATTTCTTACACCTCACTCCTCAGAATAAATAAAAAGTTAAAATTAATTAGTTTTATGTTTATAACAATACTTTTAAATGGTAGATCGTTTTGTAATAGTTTATGTATTATTAGGATTGCCATCAAATACGACAGTGTTTCTGTTCGATTCGAACAATATATACTCACTTATTATACATAATATTAACCATTTATTATACTACTATTATGACCACAGGGCACCAAGCCTTATTCGGTATTCCTATATGAATATAACTATTAATATTAAACATCATGATCATCTAAATTCAAGAGAATTTATATTTGTTACTAATGTACATAATGCAATACATTCTAAATAAAATACGTAAATTAAACTTAACTTTTATAGATTTATTAATTAAACACTTATTTTAAATAAATGATTGTGACTATCCAGGGATCATAGTTATTGAATATCATGATTTAATAAGTATGTATGCAATTATTGTAATGTAAACGGTTTTTAACTATCTACAATTATATTTTAGACTCACTGTAATATGGCATAAAATTAATTTATTTTTCTACATTTATTTATAAATATTAAATAAACACAACCTAATTTAAAGAAAACAATGTTTTAATTATTTATGAAAACACATATGTCCTTTAATACAAACCCACTATTTGTTAATAGTAAATATTCCTATAAACGGAAGTAAATTAGACTATATAATTTAAATAAATAAGCTTATATAATTACTAAAAGTTTTAGCAGTGGTTATTTTGGGGTTTAGGTTGACCTTATATATTTATTATAGGAAACTAAAAAACTCTTGTGGAAACTTGTACTTACTAAACTTTCAGCACAGACAACTATAATATTTATTATAAATAAACTATTACATTTTATATTTATTTTAGTTTGTGTTACTATAAACTTATTATACAAATGCCTAATTTAAATATTTATACTACTTAAGTAGTTCTAACTAATTACACAGCTATATACATAGTTAATATATTTCTTAGTTAATTTACCCAACTATTTGTGTAATTCGATTGCCTGTTTCATTAAACAATTTTTAAAAATAACTACCAATACACGTGAATAAACTGGGGTCCATGAAAATGTTTTATTTATTTTAAACGTTTTAAGAAAGAATTTTTATTATTATTATAATTTATTTGTAATTCAAACAACAAGAATATGAAAATGTTTCTTTTATTTGAGTTTCAATACATAACGACATAGACAAGACATTTTTACAACTATTGGACCGAAAAATAATTTCTTTTAATTTATTCAATTTGAGTTCATTTTTCCTAAAGGTATCTCATAATGTTGTTATTAAATATTTTGTAATCCATTTTAATAATACAATTATGATCACATGGTGTTGTTAGATTTATAGTTTGGGTGGGTTTTTCGCTATACCAAGACCCGGAGAAACGTAATTCAAGATTAATGTTATGGCTATGCAGGCGCGTAGCCAGGATTTTTTTTTTTTTTGGGGGGGGGGGGGGTGTTTTAATTTTATATTTAAATATCTTGGGGTGGGAGAGTTACTCTCCGTTGTAGTAATAAACCTTTATAATAATAATATCAAAATATATAAAATATAACCATATTATACAGGCAATATATTTTTTTTAGATATCTGAAGCATAATTATAATATATTATTAAATATATTTTTTGCATAAAAACGGCTGTCGGGGGTCAGTGTTGGGGGGTTATGGCCCTGCGGTTACTAGTTACAACTGTGGCTCGTAAGTCATGTAATAACATCTAAATCGTAAAAAAATAATAATTTATTTTTTTTATCTATTTTTTTTTTGTTTTATCATTTTAGTCCACCTAAGATCTTAAGCCCTTTCAATACCAATTCCTTTCATACGTTCCTGTTAGTTGTACGCATGGTTTAGGTTCCCATGCCACTCTCGTCTCAATTCCACTAATATGTCTCTTTTGACCACATAATCTAACCACCGTTGCTTCGGTCGACCGTGTGGTTTTTTCCTCTATTTATGTTGTTTACGAGTACTGTTTTGACTATAGGTATACTATTTGTCGGTCTTCCAGACATGACCGGCTCACTCCAATATTGTACCACTTGTACTTGTTGAACAATACTTCCTTTTCCGTACGAAATCACCTCAGTTATTAATTTAGTCTTCTCTGCTCCCACACTCGAGTGTCTGCAAAGTTATAAACGGGACCATAATAATTTTCCTTAACACTTTTCTCTCTCAAATTATATTTAGTCTAATCTCGTATTCTGCAGCTGTTATAGTCCGAGTACAACACGCAAACTACATAACAGTAGGTCAGATAGATAGTGGATACGTAGTATATTATAGCTTTTAAGTTTTAGTTTTTCTAGGCAATAGTTTTGATTTTTTTTATCTATAAAATATATAATTCCGATTTGAAATCCAATTTAATTTCAATTAGATGTATGGGTATAGGTACATATTGTGTAGAACCTATAAATACCAAATAGTTATAATGACGATGGATTTATGATCTATACGACTAAACAATAACTAACTTTCAATTACCGAACCGTCTACGTCTGCTAAGAACCTATATCTATAATATATGACATGGTTTATCGTTATGTTTAAGACTTCAACGACAATACGCCACTATCGTGAAGACTACTGTACACCCTTCCACAACGCCATTCTACTGTATGCACAGTACATCCGGTCAGGCTTTTTCTTCGTAATATGTACATACATCTTCTTCCTGTTTGTATGCACGTCGAGCCTTCGGTGACAGCATTCGATTTATTTATATTCTTACATGTTTTCTTGCAATATACCACGGTATACATTTACTCTGAATCTGGGTTCTGTGTCAAGCGATAACGCACGGTCTTTTGTTGCCTGAAAATATATAATAAACATAGTTTACATTATATAATATAATATAATACATATTATACACGTGCCGCCCATGATACATTAAAATTCTTCACGTGTTGACCTCTACCCAAATTACGGTGACAACTATAGATAGCATATTATATACATATAATAGTTATAAATTATAATTAGAGGTATATGTTTCGCGAACGTTATATTATAATATAATAATAATATACACATTATTGTTATTATTATTATAATGAATTTGGGAAATTCATTATCGAGGAACGAATTTGTACATAGTACATTTTGTAGATACCTACCTATATGGTTGCACGTTTTTAATTAAATCGTGATTAAATTTCTATCAGAATGATAGACACAGCTGCTGTGACTTTGTAATACTATTATGAAGTGTCGTGATTATATTATAACATATAGTGACGAAATCATAACGATGTCCGTATCGATAAATTACTGGTTTCAAAATGTATATTTTGTTGGAAAGTACAACTTATTGTACAAGACGCAATAGTCTAGAACTCTAGAAAATCTGATGCATAAAGCGTGGAAGCAGCTGATATCGTAGTATTCACATCACGGCATAAAAACGAAAACTGCCGTTATTATTTATTTTTTTCGAATATCTTTTCGTATTACTATTTTCGTATTTTCTTTTTCCGATACGTTACGTGCTGCATGCCTGTATATGCGTTGCTGTTGAAATAATAATTATTATCGAATATTATTACTTCCTAAGCGCGAAAACTTTTAGGGATCTTTTCGAGTATTTTACTCGTGATGATATATTAAAAAAATAAAAAAATAAGAAGAAGAAAAACGTTTTTTCAATTTCGTCCCTTCCCCACCACTGACCCCCACCACCTCATCTATCGACACTCCTCGCCGTCACCCTATATATACGTCGCCGATCGACGGCCGGCAGCCCATCATGTCTTTCTCGCGTATGTATTGCTCGCATTGATCCTCGTCGAATCGTACGATCGTGTGTTCGAAACTATAATATCGTTTTTCCGCGCTACACAGTTTCATTTTTTCCACATTGCTGCTGATGATTTATAAGAAGTGAAAAGGATATTTATACATCGGAAAAGGGTTTATTCGACTATCGCGCTCAGCCCCTCGGTGTGAAAAAAAGGACAAGACTACACTACGTTAACTCCAACGATCTGTGAGCGTGATGTCCAGCAGACCGACAGTGATTCGATGTAATCGACCGTGGATGCGATGACGACAACGACGACGACGACGACACTACGGTTTCCAATCATCGCATCGTTGTAAAAACGAATACTTTTGCTCCGTTGCAGAACGAAATCGAATAATATCGATAAACGGTTGCGTAACGCGAAATTATTATTATTATTATTATTATTATTATTAAGTCACCGCGGTGCACTTATTTAAATATATTATTATTATAAATTAGCAAGTTAATTTGTTTTTTTAATGCGTGTTTATATAATATTATATACCTAATATTTTATTTTCACATGTAATATACTATATACATTATTATTATTATTATAAACGTTATCGCTCGAGGGAACTTATCGAGACGGATGTGCTCCCGCGGAGCCCCTCCGAGAGTCACTTTTCCACCCCTATGTAACTGCACACGGGGTTACATCATCATAATCACACACGAATGCGGTGACAGTGCAGGGACAAAGTTACTGCGATGAAAATAATATAAAATATCAAGTACCCGGAATGAAGTTTTTTGTTATTATTTTTTTTTTCACCAGTCATTTTTCGGTTTCCCTAGGCAAATCCGGCGGCGGCGGCGATCTGTATATAAACTACGTACGGCTTGTTTTGCGGCTGGCGCCCATGGTGTTTGTACATATTGTATATATGATATACGTCTGTAAGTGTGGGTGGAGGAAGTGAGGGGACGAGGAACAGGGGGTAGTGGTGCGAGCATAACGAAATCCGAAAAACTTATTGTTTTGACAAAAATAGAACGAAAATAGGAGAACGAACTCAACTTGATATTTTTTCGTTTGACAGCACATTCGATTACTATACTTGCTAAAAAACGATTTTTTTTTCTCTCTCATTGTTATTATTACTAGCAAACTTATATATTATATGTACACGAATCGAGAGCTAGGTTATTTCACTCTAAAAAATGACACAAAAAAAATATTGTATTTCTAATGATTTACGCGACATGGATTTTTGACAAAGGATATAATATACTAATATAAGCTTCTATAGTTCTATCCCTTATACATAGTTAGATAACGCACAATTTATGGTGTAAGAGTGTGCAAGACGCATAAATGAAATTGAACGTTACATATATCAAAACTGCATTGCGCATAAATTATTATTATTTCATTTTATTGTTAAAACTAAATACAATATATTTCATGTATATATATATATATATTATACCGAGAACGTTCGTTAAGACACTAGTCTTGTCGAGATAAATGAGATAATTTATGACATAATACAATTCACTTTTGTGATGCCAATTTGATAATGAACAAAATTAATCACCGATTTTAATCATCAAACGTACACACATTATTGTGATGTACAAATTATGTGTACAAAAGCCCAACGTATTCTTCGTACTCCCCCTATTTTATCAATAACCCTTAACTTTCGAATCATTAGAGAACAACTTCATTCGCGATTAGATTCGTACTTTTCGCATAAGTATTTATTTTCGGGGAAATATTGTCTGTCCCGAGTTCTTAAGTCTCTCCTTCCATATACTCGTACTCGTCAATGCGCTAGGTTTGTAAATTGTAAATTAATTTTAACTAAGCACAAGAACTACAAAAGTAAATGATCATGCGAGCAATATATGCTTTATAGCCCCGAAAATAGAACTGTATTAAATATGAAACCATACATGCATAAACCAAATGTGAAATTGCCAATTGTTCATATATCACCGAACTTCGACTCATTTAAAATATAATATATTATTGTAATTTCATACTAATTTTTCATAGCTAGGTAGAAGTAATTTATATTATTATGTAGGTACATAATATTCTGTAGGTACCTACTTCATTGTTTTACATATAATTATTTAGGAACGATTAATTTAATGTAAAAATTATATGTACGAAAATCCACCACATTTCTTTGTATTTCACCAATAACTCCTAACCTCGAAACGCTATATATTATAATAACGTCGTTGGGCGTTAAATTTATACTTTTCGCATAAGGTGAAATAAGGAAACATTGTCTGTCTTGAGTTGTGAAGTCGTTAATACTCTAGATCTAAAAGTCAATTTTATCTTAGCACAGAAATAACTGATTATTACGCCCCCACCTTAAAAAACTACTACACTACTGCTAATTTAAGTAAAATACGAACACCAATAGTGATAATGATTACTTGTGAAAACAATATAGACGGATATTATTTATAAATGTAATAAAGAAACATATTTTAATCGTAAAACTTAATTTTGAGACCTAAATATTAAGCTCGGATGTAAAATTCTATAGTTGTCACGTTTTGTTTTAAACTTATAGCAAATATCTCTTTGCAATACAGCATGACACATTATAATTCATTATATATTAGAATATGGAAATTAATTTTAGCTTTGATGTTGGAACAATATGAACTTTAAATCATTTGATTTAAATTTGAGTACTTAAATTGTATAAATAATTATTGTGACATCAATTGTTTTTCTGAAGGTCAAAAATTGAACATGATACTATTGTAATTTCAGTATAGGTCAGTATAGATAGTTTATATTATATCGTTATATGTTTGTGTCGGAAACAATTATTATGGAATTAGAATTCTTATTATTGACATTAATTTGAATACAATAATTAACTAGTTGGTACCTACTCATTATTTCGGAGTAATTTAGCAAAATAGTTATAATACAACTATTAGTTATTAGTTATTACAGTTTCGATGATTTTACTTATGAGTTTATCATAGAAACGAGATGAGTTTTCTATTAGCATTGCTGTAGCGATTATTAATGACAATATTATAATGTAAAATTACATCGAAACTGTGTAGTGTTTGATCAAAAACAAATTCAAATGTATACCTAGTATAACTGCAGTTATAATATAATCTATACCATTCGTTTGTGTCAGGAATATCGTGGAATCATTAATCATAATAATAATAAAATAATAATATATAATTTGAAAGTTTTATGCACAAATAACATTTTTTAATTAAAATGTAAAACAAAATAATCTGTACATGTGTACACAACAACATGGTACAATACGTATAATATAATAATTACTAATTAGGTATACGATGACATAAAATATTGTAATAGAGTTTCTCGAAGAGGTAGTTTAGGGTAAATATTCCTCTTAGTAATACCTCATCATTGCATAATATTTGTATACGATTAAAATAACTACCTACAGACGAATGACGATATTCACATTTTGCATAAGTTATACTACTTACTTTGCTTGGAATAGTTTAAAGATAAAATTAGAAACCTATTTAGAAAAATATCATGAGTACCTATACGTTATTCTAGCGTTCAGAATAAAATATAATTACTTATTTGTACATAGTAAATAGAGTTGAAATTGAACACAATAATATATATATATATATATATACGATATATTATATAATTACAAATTTGTTTGGTGAAATATGATACGAAAATTTTTATAATAATTATTTCATAAATGAAAAAAATAATAGTTTATGTCATACACGTTATAATATATTTTGTACCTACCAACTTTATATTATTATTATATGAAAATAATTAATAATAATTATTTCGACGTTTTTTTGACATAGTTTAATCTTTTATTTTTTTTTCTCTGAACTGTCGTATCCATTCTAGCCAAAAATGTTACTTTAGACTTCCGATTTATAAACGCGTTATCTTTTTGACACCATGACTGTAATTTGATTGTAATTTGTTTAACCATTGTTATTCTATGGTCGGAATAACAGTCAGCTTAAAAAAAATTGTCGAGTTGATGTTGAATTCGTTAAGGAAATGAAATAAAGATTATTACGTTCAAAAAAGTTTTTGACTCGGAGACACCAAAATTTAATTTCAAGATTGTAGTCGAAACCAAAACAAGAAACGAAGTGGGAGGTGAATGAATGGTATAATGTACGTGGCATCGTTAAATCTTTGAAAAGTGATTTAATATAAAAAGAATGCAATGAGGTTGAACATTATGTACGTATTTTGGTTGTTATCCTTTGAGGAAGCTGCTCGCTCTGCGCACATATTTCGATCTCTGATTGGAGACAATAGGGCAAAAGAAAATTAAATTTCAAAGAAAATACCATCCAAGAGTTTTAAGTGAATGACGATACAAGTTTTTAAGAAGTATAATGAAGACTTTCTTCCGGTCGTTTCCTTTTCCGACTAGTATAATATATATATATTATAGACCATATAGTTCGTCGCGATATTATGTATTATAATATATATATATATATATATACACACCAATGACTGTCACTGCCAGTATGTGGTACAGTTTCAAATATTCGTCCTCGATCGGTCGCAGCTTAACAATAATAATAATAATAATGAACTCGGGTAACTCGTCAGTTGTAATATTATCGTTAAATTATATATCATGTAATACACATAGGTAACATAATGCAGAATAATATACAATGTGCGAAGACTTTTATCAAGGACTCTGTGCTACACACATGCTCAATGCTCATGTATTACATACTATGTAGGTAGACGATATAAGTATACTAAATCGGATACCGTAACCATGTTTCCGTCACCGCAATAAACAGGGCTTATGAAAAATAAATCTCATCGTAAAAGTGACGCGTTTGTTAGTACAAAAAATGAGTTTAATGTATAGGTTGGCATTTCTGTGACTGCGCGTATAATGAAAATTATTTCATAATATACAGGGTGGTGATGATTCTTAAGTTGACGGTGGTATATCTCAAAAATAATTATGCTTTTTGATAATATATTTCTTATACAGATTTGAACTCATAATTATTATAACCATATTTTTTTTTAAAAAAAGACGACATTCATTTGTATAATTTATTTATACTCCAATGCAATATACTTTTCTGACAATATTTCAGTCTGAAAATCAAATGTTGTACGATTAATGGGTATAGTTAATTAGTTATTCGAATTAAAAGTTTAGATGAGTGGAAATAGTAGTGAACCAAGGACAATTAATGCTGAGTAGGTACCCATGTGCCACTGCAGTTGTACTCCACACGGCTGAACTTTAAATACTTGTAAGTTATAACTAACTAACCACACAAATTATATAAATTAAAAATAATGACAATTATGGTTTCGTTTCAAGAAAATTGTTGGTTTGGTCGTAATGACTAATGTCTAAAAGTATACAAAAAATCTTTTTTGAAATCGTTATAACACTCATCGAGATAATGAGTATGTTTACTGTTAAAAGAATCACCCTGTGTAGTTGTAGCTGTATGGCATATCATTATAAACTTTGATTTCTTTGTACGGGCGATCTGTATTTTTTCCCTCTCATATTTTGTTTTATTATTGTTATGTTGTAAAAAAGCGCGTACCTGTGAGAGAAGTATAATATACCCACATGCATTTTTAAAACTCTAAAATACTCCGAACGGAATAAAATATGTATGTTTCGACGCCGGTGAATAACAACACACACACACACACACACACACACACACATGCACACGCGCGAGCACAGTATATAAGAACTTCTCAAAAAATATCATGTTCATATGCATAATGCGTGCTGCGTGCAAAGAACGGCGTGGCGGTGAGATAAATCCAGATAGGTGTTTTATATTGTTTTATAGGAGAGCTAGGCCAATGAATTAGAAATCATTAACGTCAAAATTCGACAGTGAAACAATTTAAAATATAATGGGTTGTCATAATTATAAATGAATTACCTATATTTATATTGATAATATTATTATTATTGTTTTCACCAAATATAAATTACAATATTCAAATTATTATTTAAAATAAATTAAATGAGTTAAATAAATGTTTTTACAGTCAATTTTTGTTAAAACCAGATTTACAATAATTTGGCTATTTGAATTTTTCCAAAAAATTTATATTAGATTTAAAATATTTCATTTGTTTGTATTGAAAAATAAAAAATGCTATAAAATATGTGTAATTAAAGTGTCTGTAAATTATATAAAAAAAAATAATTAAAAACTAATAATTAGAACAAAAGTTGTTTCATTTGTCAGGTATTCCTGTTACACTCTGTATATACAATCGGTATTTATCATTATACCTATAGACTATAGTTGGTAGTATTGTATACTGCTCGTGGGCTAATGATGATAATAACGTGTGTTACAAACACAGCAGCCTCGGCATACCTATGTACATAATATATATAGTAAATACAATACTTATACATAACTATATTGTATTCTCAGTGCATTTCGATCGACGGCAGTGGCCATAACGTATACTATACAATATTCTTATTTCTACGTCGAACCTACAAAACAATACCACAAGGTATAACCATGATAGTGGTAATGGTAATAAAAATAATAGTATTAGTAAGAGTGGTAAACGCCGTAAATCCCCGAGAGCGTGGTTTCAGGTCACATGCAAAACGCGGCCGGAGTAAAGGGACATGACATAAGATTATATTATTATTATTATAGGTATGGGGTACTAGTGGTTATGGTTATTGGCCGGTGTTGTATAAATGCATTATACACGTATCACGTGCGGAATTCTTGCGTATACCGGCTGTGTACAGGGTGACTATAATAGCTATTATACCACAGAACAATTCCTTCATATATTCTTTATCCTAGGTATCATCAATTTAGTACGAAAGCTAGGACTTTAACTTTTCCAATCGGCCAGGCGAAGTTGATGAAAAATAATACGTATTTATTACGGGATTTATTCCGATTTAGATATTATTATGAAATTTGTTAAAAAATATAAAAATAGATATTACATAATATTTATATTATACAATCTGTACAATACTACATTATTATGTGATACTATTATGGTAAAAAAACGAACATAAACTTAATGGAAACATATTGCTAAACTTAAAAACGCAGTATAGAATAAATCAATGTTAATAATTATATTTTCAATTCCTTAAGACATTATACTTTACGTATATTCCGAGGGTGAAGATGGTGCGTATAACTATACTTTTATGAAGACATTTTTTGTTTAACATATTTCATCGTTTGTTTAGAGGCGCAATAATTGTAAAAACCCCACATTTATTATTACAGTTGTAATGAGGTTTTAAAGTAGGTACCTATATATATATATATTACATTGGAGGCATAAAAACATAAAAAAATTGTTTTGTATTTTAGAAAGATGACGTGCCTGAGTTGTAGAGTTAGGAGTGCGATAATAAACATTTGCGTAATATTCTAAATCAGATCATTAGAGAGCATAATACGAAATAATAATCAACAGAAGACTGTAATAAAAAAAAAACGTAATATTCAACTGTGGTGTTCAGTGATACAATAATCACCCTGTAGGCTATATATAAGTAAATATAGATACAGCTTGGACGGCGAGAGCACGTTTTTTTAGTAGGCATTACAAAAGCTGAACAGCTTAGTCGATCCGATGGAGATATAGAAACAAAATCTTGAATTTTCAATTGTATTATTTGCATAATATTCAATTAGTGTATAATATAGTAGGTTAGGCAGTCGTCCTTTGCGGATATGGAAAAAAGACTTTTACCAAGTGTTGATGCAATAATTAATATTGTTGTCCGACTCGTCAGCTGGTCTTACTGCATTATTGATGAAAAAAAAGGTGATAAGCATGTTTGGTGAATCAACTCGTATTATAGTGGTTGTGGCGAGTTCGTATTATAGTAACAATGTAATCAAAACTGCTCGATACCGACAATTTCATATCGTTTCGTCTATATCAATTGCAATATATATATAATATATTATATATTACACGCGGAACCGTCGATTTTGTCACGGAGGTGGTAAATTTGTTTTAGAAATCTACGGGATTCGGTTTTCTAAAACGTACGTGGTGACTGCAAGTGGACACGCCGAGACTACATTATAATAGAGCGCTGGGTTTCCCATCTAGCTCTATAGGTAGTCTATTATATATTATATACGTACGCGGTACACGGCAAGTCGACGGTGCCTCGGTAGTTGTAGGCGTACGCACGTAATGTATATTTATGTTATAATATTATTACAGTCGTGTTCGCACCCGCGTCGACCGAGAGGGCGTCCATAAATTTTGGCGACGACGTTATTTACGAGAGGTGAAGGTGGAAAAAACCAAAAATAAAAAAAATTTAAAAATGAATAAATAAAAATCCGACCCGACCCGAGACTTGACCCAGCCTAACCATTCACCGCAGGTTCCCACGATATAATAATAATTGTTTTGTTACTATATTACAGTTTAGTACGAATTGCATAATACACACCACGACGTGTGTGTGGTAAAACTCACTGTGAATAGCGCACCATAGTCTGAAAATAAAATTATCTTGTTAAATAATATATAATACCTATTGTAAGAAAGATATCCCTAACAAAAAAAAAAAATTCTAACCAACCCGAATACACACATCGATATTAGTAGGTTTACCTAATTAAAGCTAATATATTTTATGATTTTGAATTCTGAGCGTAGCGATGAATCTATTGCTTTTACAATGATTTGTGATATGTGATGATTTTTTTATGCTATAACAGTGTATACCTAAACAAAAAGTAGTTATAAAGAAAATGCTTCAATTTTCAACTTTGAGTGTGGTTTTTGATGGAAAACAAAAAAAATTCTTGAAAAAGCGGAATTTTTACGCAAAACAAGTTTTTGACGAAATAGTATTTAATATTTTGGTGTAACTCAAAAACGAAAAACCGTGTGTACTTGAACATTTTAACAGATGTTTATATAAATATTTTCTTTACATGGTATATTATTATAAATTCAGGTGAAATTTGATATTCAAACAAAGAATAAAGATTTTAAATACACATTTAAATATTTAACACACCCATTACCATAGTGACCTACTCAATGACGAGGTAAACTCGAGGCTTACAATATTACAGCAGTGCGGTTACCTACTTTTTTTTAGATAACGATGGCGTGACGGTTGCTTGGGTACTTTTTTAATATTTCTGTTTAGTAATAATATATAAAAGTTTATAATCGAAGTCAATCTTAGGGTCTTAATACACCAATAAATATTACGTTAGGACACATCCGGCACTACTCCATTCGATCTTTCAACTCTTGTGTTTTCAATAATTTCTAAAGGCTGTAGGAGCAATGCCGTAATAAAACCGTTAACGGTATGTTGAGTTATTATTATAATTATATTACAAAGCATAAAGCGTGCGTCAAACAAACAGGTACGAAGTTTTAAATAGCCAGCACATACATTGTTGACTATTGTTTCGTGGTCACGTGGTATTTACGGTAACTATTAAAACGCTGTCCATCATCACCGGTGGGGAAAGATTTTCTATGACCTTTTTTTCGATGTTTATAATAATATGAATAACAAAAATAATATTTTAAATGATCAAATAGCGCAATTTAAAAGATTAGATACATCCCTCCTCTTTCACCCCTCTCCCACCTCCGTGACAAAATCATTTGGCTGCCACTGATCTTCGCGATAATACAGAACGAATATGTTGGACGGACACGTTTCTGTGGTGTGTGTATAATATTATAATAATAAAATATAAATACTATAATGGTGTGATTCTTTTGGACCGCGGCACGCTATTTTTGTCATTTTGAATTCACGCCGTTCACAATTTCCAAGGACTTTTTGAACCAAACCGTTAAAACGGATGCCTAGGTACTAAAAATTTGTATCATAGCAAACGTCAAACAATAATAATACCTATAGAAAGACATGTTATGCGGTGTACTGCTGCAACGGCGAATCGGCTGTGTGAGTGAACAAAACGGTCGTGTGCACACACACAAAAACGCGGTGTTTGTCGTGAATATAGTTCCCTTTTGAAAGTAAACTATGAATCATTTTAGGCTCGTATACCTTTGTCAACACGATCAACACACACGAGCTTTACGGTAGAACGAACCGCGTGTGCGAGTGGTTTTCGTCTATATTTAATTGAGTGCACGCAAATGTCTAGACGAGCTGAAAAAGGCTGCGGATTTGATGAGAACGCACCACGCGAGTTATGTTTTTTTTTTTTTTTTTATAGTACATAGGTATATAATTGTATACCACACCGAGTGACCCGTTTACCGCGAGAAACATTAATCGTTTCCTTTCTCTATGGATTATAATAATAATATTATTATTATTATTATTCTAATCAACATTTTATCAGCGTTGTACAGGGCGGTTTACCAAGCATTACACACATCAGTGACATACCTATATATTTGTATTGAATATTTTTAAATACAATTTTGGAAAATGACTATAGGTACTCTATAGTTAGTAGTTCACAATAATGAGTATTAGAAAAAAAATGTATTATATTTTCTATTTTTGGCTTATCCGAACTAGAAATTAAAAAAATTAAATTGTTGTCTTTTCATATTTTCTTAATAATAGTTCTATAATATTTGATACAACTCTTTATAGAGTTTATGGGCGTGAATGTTTTATAAGCCGAATAACAAATGTTCATCAAGTATTTGAATAGTTACGTTTGTTTTAAAGTTTAATCATGTATGCTCTCCGAGACCTGAGTATCTATACCTTTTAGTGTGAAGTCGGGTATGTACGAGGATGAACACTGAGCTACACTCTGTAGTACATACATTATGATGTGTTGTAAAGTTTAAAAATAGGAATAACTGCAAATATATAGTATAATATCTTAAAGTTTTTTTTTAAATTTTTAATATTCATCATAAAAATATTTATAAACTATCAATATACTATTATGTAATTTTAAATATTAAGTGAAATTATTTTTAAAAAAAAAATTATTTATATGTCATAATTTATTTGTAACGTTTTCATTGTGTTTATTATTTTTATTTTTAGTACACTGTCATTACAGAACAATACTGTACATTTTGAGAGTTGACCTATTCTTACAACGTTCTAATAGCAATGCGTTGCTAATAGAACCATATTTTTAAAAATGGATCCTTTAAGTAGTTTTAAAACAAATTTAGTCGTATTGTTGGTGCAGTACTCGGAACATACATTTTGGTTTATTAATTTACAAACCATGACCGGTCTAAGTTAATATAATGAATGATCCAAATGGAAACAGCTGGATCAAATCTACAGAGTACAAATTTTACCCGTGAAGATTATTTATGACAGTATACTTATTAATACTAACAGTGTATTTATATGTACATCACCTTTGGATAAAATATGTGTTCTACTTACAGTTTTGGGCTATCGGAAGTAACGGAAATCACACACAAATATTAGATAGAGAAAAAAATAATATATTACAACAAGAAAACGCTGCTATATTATTATAGAAAACTCCGATCAGTCAGTCAGCTGTGATGACCAACTTTGGATATCTTGAAAAGCTAATTTATTTTCTGAACCGATATTATTAGATTCAGCAATATTTACGATTAAAAATTAAATATTGAAGTTTTAAATCTGCTACAATTGAACATTTTAATATAAATTTAGATTATAATAATATATTATTATTATATTATTATGTTGCCTCTGTTTTGCCTATACAATGCGCCGTGTTACAAAATTATACCGCTGGCGATTGAACATGACGTCTTGAACTACGCTCGTCTCAAGGTATGTGCATAATAATTGGACAATAACAAATATAATATCGTTTAAATACATCTAAAGTTGATAGCAAGTGGATTAAGGGGTACACCATAGGTGTATAAAAACGGTGAATATAAAAATTAAAATATCGTCATGTCGTCATTGCATCATAACTGATGGGAAAAAGTTATGATATATAATAAATTATTAATGTATATAATACTATGATAATGTTATGTCGAGATTCCAGGCCGATGGGTGTGTGCAACACCGGGCCAAGAATAGGAGCGAAAAACGAGACTAGGCATTACTAGGTGACGAAGCCCAGTCGACAATTTGCTGGTTAATTATTTGTGATATGTATGATCTGTATGTGATTTATTGTGTGTGATAAATGTTATCCATCAATAAAAGATGGCAGCAGAGAAGTAGTATTGTGCATATAGACCCTCCCTGCTGTCGGTTCGAAACGGGGAAATAACCGTATTCTGGGTATATGGTAATAAACTATACAAGCCGCATAAAATATAAACTATTTGTGCATTATCATATTGAAGAGAATCAAAGTGCTAATTTACGTATTGGCATCCTAAATGTATATTTATATCTATAGTACGTCGCCTGTACTCGATTATTGCGTGCACTGAGTACAAATCATGTATGGCATATATAGTAGGTAGTAGGTACTGTTATATTTTAAGGATTCTCACCAAATTTTGACTTAAAACAATAACACTATCAACGCGTTTGGCGAATCACCGTGGTAAATGTTGTTGTTTCGAGCCCCTATAAACGCATTGGCCGTTATTTACATGAAATATATTAATTAATTATGCATGTAAATCGCCAATATTTAGGCTGGATGAGTTAACGGATTCGTGTAGGTTGATTAGTTATATATTTGCCGTGGAAACAACGGGTTTGAAAATTAAATTTATGAATTAAAATCTAAATAAATTCAATACTCATAATCACAAAAATCAGTCCCTTTTCGTCGGCATCTAATCATGTGAAATTTTTAACCTGGAAAACGAACGGCCTGTACATTTTTCCACATGAATAAATAAATCATGGGTAAATAATATACGGTCGCTATAAGCATTAATGAACGCGTTTAAACACTTATAGATAGTATATAAGTACCTAATCTAATCAACGACAACATGTATATACTATTTTGAACAAATCCGAGAAATTTAAATAAAAATGGTATTTATTAAACTATGGCTGTAGTGCACGTCGAGGCGCTCTTCTGTATAATAATATTATGTAATTTCGAAGACGATATTATACTATACTAGTCAATATTATGATGTGTTTGAGGGGACAAAATAAAATACCTATCGACACGACGGCATGGCCTGCAAGCCACTGCAGGTGTAAAAGTGAATAATTATAACGCAGTGAATAGGTACTTATATAATGCACCACGTTAAAATATTACGATAAGACTCGAAACTTAAAGAGTAGAAAAACAAAATAGTTTTGTATCCACCATTATACATTGTATGCGAACACATGTGACGCGACTGATACGCTAAATAGGAGTTTAGAGATAATATTGTACAAACATAATACAATTATTATTATTATATATACGCGTAACGGAGACAAAGGATAAAGTGAAAAATTTTAATTACGCCATGATAATAAACGGGAACATAAAATAATAATAATATACAACTACGAGAAAAGTAATATTATAGTAAAACGTACAATATTTGACGTTTTACATATAATACGCAGCGGTGCATTATTAAAGAGAATCCCAACGGATGAGAGAAAAAAAAACTTGGTAAATAACTTATACTTCTTGTAATTAGTTTGTTTTGAATTTATTCGTGTACCTATCTACGAACTGTATAGTTGTTGTAGTCGTATGTACCACGTACGAGCGCGTGTGAAGAGATTATATTTTACTTTTTTTTCGATTCTGATGAACGGAGCTACTATATAGACAGTCACAAGAGTACATTACTATATTATAATATGATATAATTTAATATAACATAGACATTGTACCTACTAAACTTTTTCACCGTTTGTGCGACGTATAATCACTTTTTATGTTACGAAGAGACCATCAAAAGTTCCACTTAACCCTTTATGGATCGGACGCTTTACGCTGTCGGTACTTAAAAATTATAGTTATATACACACGCGCGTATTACGTGTACACACAGATATGGATGTGTACACGTTTTAGTATAGTTATAACTTATAATGATGATAATAATAAGAATAAATAGCTAGGTAGCTAATTTTTTGGTGTTTTCCAGAGAACGGCAAAAACCGCTGTTACGGCGACGCGGTGGTAATTGACGCGTACAAAATGTTAGCATATTTTTAAAACTTTTTAATAATCACCTTGGCATTTTTAATTTTAATTTCGAAAACCTGAAAGTTTAGTAATATATACGCTCGCGGTTAATCATTATAATTTATAATTATCATTCGAATACCTACCACGGAAAATTATTGAGCTTTGAAGGTTCTTTTCCTCAAACGTTTTATTTCTAGGTACCTACGCGTTTCAAATACGCACCTAATAAAATATAATATATTTTTGTAAATTATTTTTATTACGATTAGTATGTTATTGATAATATTTGTTCAAATATATTTTTAATTTATTTTCACATGCAGTCAAAATATTTACCGACTTTATTGAAAATTTAGTTCAGATCATTGAATAATGTCGGTCAATCGTTACTTATCCATAATACCAAGAATGATCCAATCTCTGTATATTTCTATGGCCCGTAATTTATTCCATTCCTTTTTTCCGTGTACTAATAGAGCTTTACATTTTTTATTTTTCTTGTTTACACTAACTTAATTACATTTGAAATTAAATATATACCCACAGGGTACGTTTCTTTAAATATTTAGATTGTACCTATTGAGTTTATTTTTTTTAACATGATTACATTTGTTACTTATATTAATAGTATTTTCATTTTGATAAATAAAGAACTTGTACAATCACTGTGAATGATATCCGTTGTTTTTGTTATTTTCTCTAAGACTCCCGTTAGCAAATTATACAAGGCGTACTGTTAAAAACTATTAAAACGATACTAGATGTGTTTTCAACGATTCAAACGAATAATAATATACAAAACAAAAAAAAAACAAAATTATTTACTCCATTATTATTGGTGTATGGAGATAACATAATTATGTCAGATTAGAACAATATTGGTCATTAGTGAAATATTTGTCACAATATTATCGACTTAAAAGCTGCAGCGATGGATTTACATTTATTTATATTTAGGAAGCATTATACGGAGGCGGCGTGATGAAAGTTAAACGTCTGATTAAACGACTGGCAAATTGGCAAGATGCGCTCGTACAAAGTTCAGATGCATAAAACACTATGAATTTTTAATTTATATTAACCGTAAAAGAAATGGAATATTACCACAAGCACCGTTGAATTATTTATACGTTTTTAAGAAAGTTGTGTGTCGCCGCATATATAAAGCGCGTGTATAACATTTGAGAGGGATTTTGAAAAGAAATACGGTCGAAACACATTTTATATATTATGATGTATGTATACATGCATAGAAAAGTTCTTGTCCGTCGCGCATATAAGATATAACTCAAAAGACCTTTGTAGACGGAGAAAACGGACCCTCGCAATGAGCGATCGTTATAGATACCGGACATGGATTTAACATCGCGGATATTACTGAAGGACGATGAAGATATTATGCTGCCTCGACGTCCGATATAGCTGCAAGGACTGAGACTATATAAAATAGTGACTGCTACACGTGTACAAGTCACGAGACGACCTACGTAATAATATAAAGGTAGGTATACGCGTAAATGCGGAATACTATTTCACGAAATCTCGGAAAGAAAAACGTATCGTGTATAGAAATATATAGGTACGTCATGTGCGCGTTATTGTTTTCCGTTTTGAATGGTTGTGACAAAAGTTATAATATCATATCAAGTCATAATATGGATACGGGATTCACTGAACATATGTGTTCACCGCCATTTTTATTTTAATAATGCGCTTATTATAATTCTGATTTTTAGAATTTTTAAATATATTCAAAGACCATGTTTTCAAATTCTGGGGATTTTTCATACTACTAATTAAAGAGTGTCCTGAAGAGGTAAAAACCTCTGTTTTTCAAACGAGGACAAAAAAGTTAATCTGTAATAGCATTTAAAACTGCAAGAATTGGAAAAAATGTATGATAAAATAAAATGTAAAATATATAAAAATCCAAATTTTAGATTTTGATTAATACTGCATTATTGAAAAAAAAGGGAGTGGGCATGCTTGCAGAGAATCATCCTTTATAATACAGGTAGGTTCAATACACCTCCAGTACATCCATGTTCGTAATAAAATATTTTTAATCGGTGATCATAATATTACCGCAATCAGTTCGCGATTTTCCTCGACAAGAAAAAAATGTATTTCATTCAATTCAACTGACAGTAATTCCGCGTTGGCAAGAGGTCTACTTATAGGTGCACTGGTTGAGTGTTATTATGTATACCGAATCGATTTCAACTTAGGTAAAACTATTCAATACGTAGGTAAACATAATATTAATCAAAAATCCAATTATAGGAAACCCGATACTGGAATTTGATATAGAGGTACCCACAAAAGTCATGCGTAGATACTTATCAATGACTGCGCCCATATCATATTATAATATAAAACAATAACTACCTATATATGATATTTTATTTAATATTATATCAGTAAATACATTTTCTGATCCTGTAATTGATTATGTTGTGAAAGCCGAATATAATAATATGATTGTTATTGTGCGCCATCGCCACTGACAAATATTGTCGATCGTCTGCACGATTGTCGTGTAATATAATAATGTAAAATGTTTCATTTTACAAAATACCACAAGCCAGAGATTATTTTAACGATTTTTAGATATACGAATTCCTCTGATTTGATGCATCCCCACACGTGTCCACCATCTACGCACAACGATTTTCTCCCACTAGTCCCACTCGCCACATTTTCCATTATTTTAGAGATAGGTATACGGAAAATATATGACCAAACGCAAAATGTATTTACGCAAATAAATTGTAAATTATTATGATACTTTGCGCAAAAATATTTTCAATTTTTGAATCACGGTTGAATCTGAACGAAAAAATATTGCTCGCATGAAAGGTTATTTTAGGTAGGTACTCACTGTACGTGGACACATTTAAATGCCTTTATGAACTATTTAATTGAAGTTTTAACATAACTGGCGACTGTATTTTAGCCTCCAAATTGTATAATAACACCATAATTATTAATTTAATAAGCCACGTAAAGTCCTTTTATTACAATAAATTATCCTCCATACTTGTTGAGTAGGTATTTAAATCCTTTTTTTTATTTTAAATACATTTTAAATTAAGTATCTTAAGTATAACTATAACTCTCATTATGTATTTGATCTTACATTTAAAAAGCAAGATACTAAAAAAAAAGTTCAAGTATACTGACTTTTAATCTAAATGCTTTGAGTGTTTTTTCTAACAGATTCATCTGTTGTCTTTGTTTTCACTCAATTATTTAAACAATATTTCATGGTTGTAAGATATATATTAATAAAAAATAATAACTTACAAACTCCAGAAGAAATTCCGGTCCCGAAGAGCTCTCGTAGATGATTAAGTAAGTATTTAAAAGTATTTAGAGTTTCTTTTAAATTTATTTATAATATATTGTGCTAACGGAAAATGTTTTTAAATGTCTATACAAATTTAAAATATATTTTTATTCGAGTATTTAAAAAACATCACAAATGTAACTTTTAACAAATATGCAATATAATAATTCTCTAACGTAGAATATTAATTATCTTTCTTAAAATGTTATGGTATTATGTTTTCTTTTAGAGACTCTGTGAGTATACATTTTTATGGCCCAGTGTATTGTGACAATTATTTTTAATTTTCGTCAATAACATATTATCTATGATTTATGTTGTACCCCTAATCAATACACAAGTTGTTTACTTCCTTCCAAAATGATAATTTCTGACTCGACTGCACTACAGTTATCGGCATGTATGACGTAAAATAAAAAATTAAATAATGATTAATTACTCACAAATAAATATTACTATTGCTGCAGCTCCACTCACGAGTAAACAACCGCGTTGTACCTATATTTCACTAAAGGTCGCTATGTACCTAATCAATTACAAAACTTTGTACGAAATCCCAACTATGATAACCCCGATAAATAAACACACTTTTACGTCACATAAAGTATACTTCAGACGAACTGAAGTTCTCAGCGCACCGATGCATTTAATTGAATGATTTGTAAAGTATCGTGTGCTTGATTGAGTGCATGGTTCATGGGAACGATACAACGTTATATCTACACAGGCATGGATCTATAAATGAAAAAGGTGGGGGTAGGGCTAAATAAAAAAAATGTTCTATTATCAATCACTTCTATATATTATGTCAATAAGCGCAATGTAATATAATATGTTTTAAGTATAGTATTGCTCCGTCAACCTCTTTATTATAGTTAATGATCTGAAAATTAAGGTAATATTTGAAATATTCTAAGTACATAATTCCCTAGGGGAGAGGGGGTATGGGGGCTGAAGCCCCCCCCGTGTATCTGTGTCTGTATCTACATAATATTTATAGATAACACTATAAAATGAATTTTGTAGAGTGCGTTTAAAATATTAAGTCAATCGTCGTAGTCACTAGACTGCTGTATATTGTGCATACAGTGTGATTCTCCAAGTATTCTCACCCTAATATTCTTAATAAATAATAATAAATTGATTCAAATCATTATAATGATAACTCCAATAAATCATCACACTTTATCGTCACAAAAATAACAAAGAAATATACATCCGACAAATTTGAGTCAAAACGCAACGATGCATTTAATTGAATGATTTATAAAGTATAGTACCTATATATAGTGTGCTCGATCTCGTGAACGGTTCGTGCTGTTCGATCACCAACGGTAAAAGTTATATTTACATAATATATTTAATATATTATGTAAATATTATAATATAATATTAATATAATATATTATAATATTATATTGCATAGATTATACTTCTGCATGTTCTAAAATGCATTTTTAGTATTATGTCAATCGTTACTCGACATATAAACTACACGGACCACTTTATATTGCATACAAAGGGCGATTCACCGAGCACGCTCACCCTCACCCTCCCACCGCTTTTTCATTTAATAATCAATTTATTCAAATTATCGGAATTTTTAAACATACTTGGATCATACTTTCAAACTCTTGAGATTTTCTTAAGGTATACTTATAAGGATCGTTTTATGGCGAATCAAATTTCTGTTTTTCAAACGAGAATCTCCTTTTTTACTGGAAAATTATTTAGTGGATAATTTTTTTGAACATTGTATTGTAATTCATTCAAAATTTGAACGAGTAGAAGAGAGGGCTTGACATTTTAAAATCAGAAGTTTGTATCTCCATGAGACACCAGGTAGGTAGTACAATATTAATATAATGGTTTATAGCAGCTAAACTATTAATATGCTGTCTTTATCTGGAATAATGTATATAATACTATTCAATTATTGTGAGATTCGATTTACACAAATAATTGTAGGTATTATAAATTATGTAACGATCGAAAATGATACTTGGCCAAAAATGTATATTGAGCAATGCTTGTTGGGAAATCGTAGTAGTTAATAATTGAAATCGTAACTGTAGGATTTACATTTTTACCGCTTGACAAAGTCAATATACCCTTACACTGCAGATAACCAGTCACTATAAAGGAAATTAAATTTACGATAATTATTTCCTATTACTACGATAGTCAATTGTAGCGATACCATCAGTAGAATATTCGAGATAAACTTTGATTACAGTTAGCTACTATTAACTGATGGACATTACGTTATGGTAAAATTTAAGTAAATTTGGAGTCGTGAACTCGTGAACTTAAACGGTCTAGGAGCCCATAATGAACAAACACACAGATAATCAGATAAATAGTTAATTTCTATTTTCTATATTATAAATAAGATATTATATAGATTAACATTATAAGCGGTGTGAAGTGTGAAAGGTAATCTATTTTCGTCAAAGATACTTACTTGGTTCTTCTATATTTTCTAAAATTAACTGGTTCTCTAAATGCAATGCGTTCATTAACATCACATATGCAGAACATAATATTTTTTTTGTCTTCTTAACAGATGATATATTTTGTTTAATTGTTTAATTATTCCACTTGATTACAACCGACTTATTGATTTTCCAGTATAAAGCAAACAATTAAATCGTTTCTGCAATGGTCGCCCTGAACTTCAGTGCGTAAAATAAAATTATTAATTCTACCAACAAAATCACGGTAAATTACGTTAATTTCCTGATTTATTATTTACAAGATTATAAATCACATAAATTATAATATACCTACCTACATTATCGTCAACTATTGGGGGTATTATTAGGAATTCGTTGCGTTTTAGACTACCGGGCACTGCTATCAACCTGTACCGGTATATCGTAATGCACCTGGAACTATTCAATCGAATAATGCGAGCCTATAATATTATTGTGTAATTACTAATTATAAGAGTGTAAATGAATACGCACAACTAGTAGACGAAATCGAGTTTCCGTCGGCGACTGCAAATAGATAAACGTTTCAGACACGCGTGGAAACGGAAAATCGGAAAACGCTTTAGGTACAAAATAACGTCGCTTGTGAAAACGTAGAATAATAATAATGGTTTTTATATGTGTCGTATTCAGATAGAGGTACCTACGTATTTTGGCGAGTCACTTGCCATTTACCGCTGCAGTATCATATCAGACCTCAAATCATTTTTTTTTTACTGGGGGGACATTTACCAGCCGACAACCACTCACCTTCATTATTCATTATGAGCTTTATAAATTAATCATACAATATTACGCATAGGTATTTTACAATATATATATAATAATTATAATATTATGTTATAAGTATATAACTTCCACCAGCTACTCTATAGGATCCACACATACATTCCACAGAATGTTTTATTAATTTATTTTTTTTTTGGGCGGAAGGGGGAGTGCTTCTGCGCTCCCAGGGATTTGTGCCACTGATCGATGAAGTTATCGATGGATTTCCACGGTTATAATTTTCGACTAGAAACTATATAATAATATAATGTATGAATACTATAAACTATAAATAATTTAAAATGCAGAGACTTTGAGCAAGTGCGATGATTATTATTATTTATTGTCACTCCGGTTGAAAGGAAACCCGTACCACATTACACGGGTACACGTGCAATATTATAGTACACGTGAAACCAAGGTCAATGCGGCCAGACCGTAGGCCCCGAAATAATTGAATTTACGTTTTAAATAGGCAGCTCAGTCTGCACGATCACACCCAAGTGGGTACCACACGCTGTTCTCTATAGACGAAATCTTAATCATATATCGTCGTCATAGTTGAGTAGCCATCGTACCATGAAGTGTGACCGACAACCGTGTGTCCCCGTGTTTGTATTAACTATGAATAGCTACAAATGAGTGCATCGTCTGTAACTGCAACACTGTGATTGTTTGTGTTATCAGTTACCACTAAGGCAGATTAAGGCTATAAGGACTTATAAAAGTTTTCATGTTGTCTAATATTCGTAGTCAAAAGAAAGCTAAGTAGTCCAAAGTTATTTCTTTTTTTTTTACATATTCCAACCCTGAAGGTATATATTTATGTAATCCGTGCTGTAATTGCTGCAGGTGGTTTCAAAAAACCCGCTTTTAAGATAAAACAAAAAATTAAAACTTGGATATTTCATAACGTCATGTCATTTTCTGTAACAAAATATTGACTAATCATAAATTGGTTCATTATTTATGAACGATTCCCGTAGGTGCATCGTTATATGCACACGCGCGTTGTTATTTATATAATCGCCGTACACGAAACGTTGTAAAAACGTAAACTTATAATAGATAAATGTCGATTTACAACCTACGCTGATATAATATCGTATATTATAATATTACATTTATCTGCTATATGTACTATAATAGGTACCTACCAATATTATGCAATATTATAGTAACAACAACGAAAACAATATACACGCACGGATAATAGTTTTACACACACACACACACACACACACGTGTACACATATATATATGTTATAGATACACGTACTTAGATGTTTACCCGGTCGTAGGTACCTATATACATTATTACACACACAGTTATATATATCTATACTACGGTTTAGTATTACCTACTATCGCCTATATATGTATATTATATATAGTTAGGTACAAGGTACATATTATAATATGTACAGAATGATATATTCCGTTTGTGCGTCCGTGTGCATGTGTATACACCGTGTTTAATAATAATCACCTACGCGCGGGAACGATAATAATTTATTCACCTGCAGCAGGTATATAACCATGATCGGTGCGGGGGTTCACCCATCAGCTGTGGAGAGGGTGTACGGATGTCAGCGACGTGAGGGGGAGGGGGGGGGGGGGGTGCTGTGGGGGCGAATGGGAGGTGGGACGCCTATTGCAATATTCAACCGACGGGAAACAAGCCAAAACACCAACCTCTTGTGTGGTTCGCATAAATCATGCAAGGAGGTGGCGGCGGCGGCGGCCTCCTATACAGCAGTCCGAAAACTACCCCTCCGGCCCTAATACAGTCGTACATATACCTTTATTTACACACACACACACACACACACCTACACACGCACACATATACACTTGAGTGCCGTATCGGCGGGTCCGGGTTGCCACCGCTGCCACTCGTTTCCCGGCGGAACACCACTTTGGTGGCTGTCGCCGTTCGCGCCCTATCCAGAGAAATTAATTTATCAACGGGAACATCCGCGAGCGCCGAAAAGTTAAAGGGGTGAAAATCCACCGGAGAGTTTGCATTGCACGCGTGTATATATATATACAGACACTCCCATATATCTATGTAGGTACTATTACGTAGGTATAGAGTATAGACAATACTGGTGTGTAGGTATATACTCACCACGCGTATATAATATCCATGTAATATACTTATATTATAATATATACGTACATTAGGTGAACGGCTGCTATGAGTATTGGCGAGCCGAGCTCCGGTTCCTCGGGGTGGCATTTCCACGGACTTAATGATATTATTATATGAAATATATGCGCGATAATAACACTACACATACACGAAATTATTTTGTACACTCGAACACACTCGAATATTATATTATAAAGTTTATATAGTGTCACGGTGTGTGTGCGCTCGCGCCCGCGCGTTTAACCCGTCGTGCAGTACATATTATATATAATACGCGATAATGTACGTAAGTTTACCCGCCCGTCCGGACCGGAATGCTTTTGTACACACACACACATACACACATACTATACCGTAACCGCGGTCGTGGGTCCACCGTGGCCGGACAGAATAACAACGCGGTATATATAACCGTATATAACACGCGTAATACATGTGTACACAATCATATTATATATTATTATACACACGCGTATATATGGCACCGCGGACGAAATTCGCGCCGTGACCGCGGCAAAGGCGACCGAAACGACTATTATATAATATACAAAACGGCGGCGACCTCCTGCACCCTTGCCCGACTGCAGCACTATACGCCAGATAAACATTATTATTGTTATTATTATTATAGCGCACACAGACACGTGTGTATAATAGTTGTAATAATAAAGTCTTTTCAGAGAGAGAGAGAGAGAGAGAGAGAGAGAGACTGCAGTCGCAGCCGCAACTCGCCGGACCGAACTCTCAAACTATTTGGAAAACTACGTAATATAACACAACATACGCCGCGCCGCCACAGCGATCCGCTGCTGCCATTGTCACAGGCACTTTGGTGGTCTGCCAGTGCGCAATTCAACTGATTTTTTTTTTTTTACTTTTATATTTTCTTTTTTTGTCAGAAGTAGGTACCTGCAAACATATATACGTACTGAATTAATGTAAATAAAAAATAACTCTATACGTTCTAACTTAACATTCGTATATGAACAAACGTTGCATAGGTACATACATAATATATTATATTATGTGTATTTTTTTTTCTTTATTTTTATTAAGAACTTTCAGTATAAACTATTATAGTCAAACAATTACAATATTGATACAATAAGTAATAATTGGTAATTAAACATAATGAGCATAATGATGTAATAATAAATAAGATAATAATATCAGATAAGAAATAAGCAAAACGGAATATTAGTGTATAAAATAACAGAAATAATATTAAAACTAAATTCCATAATTAATTGGTTATTAATATAGTGGAAAGAAAAGAATTTATTATTTATTATTTATTTATTATAATTATTTCCTATATTAAATTGGATGAGAATTTGGGTTTGGTGGATTAGTGGTCAGTTTTACACCAGAAGTAGCAGCAGCATAAGATTGAGAGGGGATTGAGAGGGGTCAATGGAGAGGGAATCGGGATATAAGTTTTTTGTATGTGTGATAGTTTTTTTGGAATTGGAAGACTTTATTTTGTGGTGATTTAGTATAGTTTGGTAGAACTGGCACCCCTTGAAGCTGGCCATATATTATGTGTAATATAAAATTACTGTGCGATTGAATAAATATTCAATTTCAAATTTCAACATTTTATTGTATTTCCAATCAATAAAACGAGCCGATCAGAGTATTAACAAAACGAATACATTTGTACCGAACTGATTGCCGTCAATACAACTACACGTCATGATTCATTTTTGGTATTAAAATATAATACCACAGACGTGGGCGCCTATTGTATTTTAGTTAATTATAATACGCAATATCAAAACAAATGTTAGTTCGAATGAGATGAATAAGAGCGAAGCGTCCAACGAAAATCTTTGAAATATGCCATAAAACGATAGCAGACGTATAATTATTATACGCAACCACCGGGTTCCTGAAATTTAATTCGAGAATGAAAATATATATAAAACTCGATATTTTATTTGCAACAGAATGACAATCGTAAAAACCGTACCGTAAAGACAAAATGAACATTATAAATCATCAACTCTAAAACAATATAATAAATATAAAATATTATATTATGATATCAAACGGAGGAGCGGACTTTAAGCTTTAATGTTTCCCGTTAACTGAAGTTCTCCGCGCTAAATAGTATGGTAGGTACCTACCACCGTAAAACCGAATCAATATCGCCATTATGTCTCGATGGTTCTCAAAAACGTGCTAAACATTTTCACTGAAAGCCCTGCTCGTTTTACTATTAATATATCAAAAAAAGTATAAGCCGTTCGAATAAGGCACCAGAGATTTTTGGACAGTTTCCAAACTCCGCGTATGCGTATAATATTATATACGTTACGAATAATACCGAAAAATCTTGTACGATATTTTAGTTATATGCGACTACTATAATAATATATAAGTCAAGATTGGAAAAAAAAACCCGATCCATTTCGGAATAGGTAAGTACACCAGGAATGATTAGACAAAAATGATCGAAATCCACTGAAATCCAAAAACTTTTTGTATATTATGATGTTTCATTCGTTTTATAAGCACCATTAAATTTAATTCAAATATAACGGTATTGCCTCAAATAGTTTGATGACAAAAAAATTCCATGATCGAAATTTTTTCTCTTTAATCTTTGTCCTCTAAAATGTTAAATTGTTCGTTGTTCTATTCTTCTAATTAAATAACCTCTCATTTTTATAAGTAATAAAACATTTTTTCATTATTTTTATAATATAAGGGTTTTGATGAAACAATATTTTGTACTAACCATTTTTTTTTATATAATATATAAAACAAAAAAATTAAAAACAAATTACGATGTTTGGTCGTAAATCTTTATGATGTGCTGATAATAATGAAATATTTCAATTATAAATTCCATTTACCACAGTTAATATTTATTAGATAATTCTTTTGGATCATAATAATTAAATTATTTTTTACTCACTTCGATTTTATCAACTTTCATCTTAAGAGTAAACATATATTCGCTGTCCAGTTACTTTTTGAAACAAAGTTTTCGAGAAGTTATCTCCACAAAATAGGTAGTACGTACAAATAACATTTTTTGTTTTAATGAAATTAGCTACAATTCGTGTAAGGCAGAATCATTTAAAAAGAAAAAGCACCGTAATAAAATTATATATTAACGTCTCCAGAGGAAAAAGTAAAAATTTAATAAACGACTAAACGAAACGATTAGGTTTAACGTTATCAGAATATATTTTAACTTTTTATTTCCTCCGTCTGCACTCGAAATTGTAATATTATGTTAATTGAACACAATTAATGGGTTTATTTATCGTTTCGTAATATATAATATACGTACCTATATATGTTAAGTGTGATAACTCTTCATAGCCGTCCGACGAGCGTTTTACTTTTTTAATTATTGTAGTTGTTTGAGACATCGCTGTTCGATAAAATGTTATTTAAATGCCGTTTCGAACACAGAAAACTTTTCGACCGATCAAAGTTCACGGCAGTTCGAAAACGCATCTTCTGCAGCCCATTATATGCGTACTCTACATTGAACACGTATAATGCCATTATCTATAAACATATAATACAATATATTATATAGGTAGATGGATATAATAAATCTCTCGTTATCGTGACGTGGCCCGCGTGTCATCGAAATCTCTTGCCGACAAAATAATAATATAATATACGCCGTTAGACGAAGCTGTACTCTGACTGTAATATATTATTTAACTGCAACTCGAAAACTACGAAAGAAAACAATTATTATTGTTTGGATGTATAAACTTTCGTATTTTTTCCAACGTTTTGCGTGTTATTAAAGCGTAACAAATAAATAATAACTCTGGAATTAAATTCTGTTTTGTTTTTCGTATTTTTCATTACACTATATAATACGCGAATAAAATAAATATAATAATAATAATAATAATAATACTTTGAATAAAATATTATACACTCGTTAGCTACCACACAATTCGAAATCGCAATTTTAGGTAAAATGTGCTGTGTTAAGGAGAAACGATCGTTTCCTAAACCGTTCGTCTATTTTCGTGTACTAATCAGTTTTTCAGAGTGTTTTGATCCGTTTTTACACCCGTATACAACCGTGCATTGATTTACAAGTCTTCGTCCACATCCGTCGTCATATTATATTACATTGACGTGCTCGAAGTGGCGCACACTCAAAAATAAATAGGGGTAGCATATTGAATCAGTTTCCTCTATATTGGCTAATAGGCTAATGGCTATAGCCTATAATTATTCAATGATTTATTTTTTAATATTTTTATACGTGGAAAAATTTTTATGATGTAAATATTTTGGGTCACGGGTTCACCCACCCACCAAAAAAATCAGGGGTAACAGTTGCTACCCTTGAACCCTCCAGTGTAGGCCACTGCGTGCTCGATTAATTTTTGTTTATAAAAAATAAATATTTTAGCAGAGCAATACACATTTTCCGAAACGCCGTTCAAGTCTATATTCATAATATTATACTACCTGTCAGTAGCACAAGCATGGATAGGCCAACGTACTTACTGTTTTTCTTAGTACAGTTTCGTTAATTTTGACGTTTTGATTAAATTTGATTTACCTCAACATAATATATATAAGTGTGTTATTTTTATTTTTCGACACAATGGCGTGATTTTGCATAATTTGAAGTACGTTCATAACATATTATTACATAATATATACATTACATTTTTTATTTTTGACAGCAAAATGCATTTTATGAATTTTAAAATTGAAATAGCGCGTTATTTTTAAATAGCATATAGGTGCCTACTGCTTACATCAAAATATTAAATAATATTACGGAAACTGAAATCTTAACGGAATTACGGATCCTCTTAAATTTTTCAAGAACCGAAACTGTTATTCTAGGATATTCCGAGTAATTTTTATGGTTCCTACAGGTTCTTATGGACTTCAATTTTTGATAAATCGAGTAATCCAAAAAAAAAAAAAATAATTTGTTCGACAAGAATGTTAAAAATAAAAATGAGAAACTACTTATATATACAGAATGATTGACCAACTTGCTCACCTCTTTTTACTTCTTTAATAATAGGTAGTTATATTCAAAATCTGAAACCACAATACAAACATATATTTTTATATACCATTTTAGTTTGTACTTTTTAATAATAACAGAAATACAGTGACTAATTGTACTACAATATATTATATTGTTTGAAAAAAGCAAAAAAAAAATAACATTAAAATTATCTATATAATTCAAACATTGGCCGATATCGGATTGTTAAAAATTGTCTATATCGTAACCATGAAGCAGCCAACTATAACCGCATACAACCACCATGGCAAATATAATATTAGGCTCTTCGCTCACAGTTTACCGTTCAGGCATATTAGGTATAGAGATGTCCTATCTATGTATAATCATATTATATGTATTATTAACTATGGTTTTCTGCGGGGCCGGTAACAAGACGCGCGCGTTGAATTCCACGCGGCGGCGAAATGCAAACCAAAAAGCGAAACGTTCATTTGTTTTCGAGCAACACGATCGTTTCACATATAAATAATATTTATACATAATATACACGTGACAAACAAGTATTGCACTAGAGGTTTTTATTTTCTCAGTCGGCGTAGATCGCGGCCGCAGTTCATCGAAGGGTTAACGCGCGCGCGGGAGTATATGCGCGTATATTATGTATATAAAGAGAGTTTAAATGGATTCAGCGTTTCCGCGCACGTGTATATTATATATGCCTACGTACCTATAAATTTGATGTATGTATATATATATATGTATATGTATATATATATGTATATGTATATATATATATGTATATGTATATATATATGTATATGTATATATATATATCTATATGTATGTACGTATGTGCAGCCGTTTGGGGTTTTTTGTTTTCGTTCCGCAAAGGAATCTTGCGTGAAAAAAATACACCGACACATGTACCGAAAAAATGCGAACGCTTTATTTAAACCGTTCCGCGGAGAATTATAATATGTAATGCATGTGTATATATACCTTCCATGGCGAAGATGAGAATTTGCCGGGTGGTTTTCTGTGCAGCGCCGAACGAGTAAATTATTCATCAAATGATTTTACTGCCTCGTCTATAAACATATATAATATACTACTACTGCTGCTCGACGAACTTGTGAGTGGGTGTGAGTGTGTATGAAACAGTGAACTATTACATGTGTATACGTCATAATGTAAGTACAATATTATAAATTGCAGGTACGCCTTTTTTTTTCTTTGTCGTTTTGAATGCACCCACCCAGATCTGGAGGAGGCGTACGACATCACTACGTCATATTATAATGAACATCATATACAGGACAATCACTGTACAGTGTACATACTATAAAAAACGAACCACACTAAATTCATGTTGATTTTTGTCATTTTGAAAACAAATAAATATTTTTTATATAGGTACAGACGCCATCGTACAGTGTTATATAATAAATTCTGTGTATAATAATTTTTAATATTTTCCAATTTTTTTATGGATTACGTATAGGTAGGTTATATCGCGATTCGCTGGTAGTCCGTTTAACGTATGACAATACTAATTATTTCAAAAACTATTACGTTATATTTTTTCCATATGGTTTTAAGACGTCAAAAATATATAAATATTTCATTTTTAGTATCGCAATCTTTTTTTTAAATTGTTATTAGTTGTTGTCTTTTGAGGTATACGTATTTATAGTTTAGACGAGCAGAGTAAAGTGCAGTAGTGCAGAGGTGCCACACATAATGTTGGTCCTCTACAAATCCGCTCTTCTAAACTTTGAAATTGAAATACTAGGTATTATAACAAATAAACTACTTAACAAAAAATATGGGTAGTTTAAACTTTGTGGCAACTTAAGTTATATGTAAAAGAATTACGTTCAAAAACGTTAGTGTATGCCTATCAAATGGATCACACCGTAAAAAAAAATTAAAAATATCAAAAATCCCTATTGACTTATTAGTTATTAGTACGCATGTACCTATAAACTGTATAGGTATACAGTCTATACACTCTACTATCTATAATATATAGCTTAGAAAAGCTTTTCGGCTAAAATCGTATTTGTTTTGAACGACCGACGAATAGTTGGCGCATCCAATCAAATCGTATACGTATACCCACCTACCTATATGTACCTACGATTACACCACCCAGCCAGTATATAATATGTATAATAATATATAATGCGTTATTGCAGTGCGTATGGACATTACATTGTGTCTACGTCCAAGAAAGCATATTATCCCTCCGCGTGCGTATAGCGTGATGTATGTGGCCGACAAAAGGCCAAAGGGCTCCACAATTATATATACAAACGCGAAATGTGTGTTTAGGTAGGCAAAACGTCGTATGTATATACACACAGGTATCCCCGCGCGGTAGCTCGTGAATTTTTTATGACTGTTTCCCTTCGTCGCTTAAGAGCACCACAAATAAGACCACGTGGTTCGACGACGACCCCGTACTAAATATTATACGTGCGACTCCAAGGGTATTTATATACATATTATATATATATATATAAAGGTACGCACGTCGTAATCGATTTCGGCCGCCGCGTGGGTCACGCGTTTCCCGGTTTCCGTCTACCGCGTTATCGTCCATGCGCTGCACAGTGGTCGTCTGCAGGAAGTGTGAGTGGTTTGTACGAGGTGGGGGTAGTTGTGATGGAGGTGGAGGTGGACAGGGGCTCCTTAAAACCATACACAGTATTAATAATTATAGGTACTATATGTATGTAGATTATCCCGATATCGTGGGTTGCCAAACAGTCGATCACGGACGATTTCAAAATCAACCCCCCCCCCTTATTTTCTATGGAACTTATATTACATAGTAAACTCATTTGTTATTTTGAATCTCAAAGAAAACAAAAAAAAGGTTGGAGATATTTAGTTTTATTAAAAATTAAAAACTGAATGATATAAAATAGATGATTTGAATTTAGGTTCTTAAAATGCTAACACGAAAATACGCCTATGCGATGAACTACAATGTTTAATAAATTCAATTTTTTTTTAATTCATTATTTAGTTTTATATTTCTTCTATCTTCAACGAAGTTTTCCAGACTTGATAATGTTGAAAAAGTGCCGTTTTCCATTACCTGCAGTAGTTTCAACAAAATGTCTCAATGCCTTTATTCTTTAAAGCGTGTTTAGCTTGTTGAATTGAAACTTCGCAGTGACTTCCTTTTCTTTTTGTTGTTCGACTTCACTCTCGCTACCGGTATTTCCGATAGCTCTTTAAAAAATGTCGCTATCTTTCTATGTTTCATACACACATTGACACATGTGCCTACATTAATGTCCATTTCTACATATTATACTATATAGTGTGAAAAAGTTCTATCGTCCAAATACTCCAAATTATTAAACGGTCCGCAACAAAATTCAATTTTATCATCAGTTTACGCTTATTATTTTCCATTTCACTATATCGTATGAACGTGCACAATCTTTATACTTAACCACTTACTAACGTAGAGCGCAATGTTTTGTGCTTACCGTAATAAAAATAGTATATTTTGTGTACTGGAGGTAACGAAAAACGATTAATCACATATCGAGTTATCAAGAGTAAAATGCTATTGAGTGTAATATTGTAGTAACAATGGGATTTCAATGCAATTTGAGATACCAAACCATTCGAGATATAGCAACATTCGACTTAGAAGAATCTAGCGTACAACACATTTATAGTAGATACAGACATACTGTATTAGGTACAGATAACAGATGACACACATCACTCATTTTTTTAGAATTAAACATTTTGATTGTATTACTTATTTAAGTATGTTTATTAACTCAGCCTGGGTATTGAGAATTAAAAATAAGATAGATAATTTGTTTAAGTGAGTCTGATTCTCAAAGGAAAAATATATTCCTAGTAGATTGTAATCAAAACAAGTTTGATCACCCCTAATATACCGTGAGTATGTACGCACAAAGTCGAATTGTAAATATATTATACGCTTGTCTATTGTGATACCATTATAATAATATATACGTCTATGGTCTATGTAATATACGCACCGGCATCATTATCTTATTATTATTACATTAAGCGTGAACAATGTAGTAAGTAAACTATATAATATGAAGTTTCGTCCACTGAAAAAAATATGCCCTTCACCAGTGGCGCCGATCTCAATGACTACCTTAGAGGGTAAATTCCCCAGTGCGTTTTTATTGGGAGGGTGGGTGCGTGCATGTGTGTGTGTGTATCCGGTGTGGTCGTGACATCTATATTAATCCGATTAAGTATTTTCATTTTCTATAATTTTTAATGAAAATACATATAAAAAAAAAGGTTTAAAAACGATTCAGCGCCATGTGCTTTGCGGCGATCTTTGCGATTCGCAATTATTAAGTCAAACAGAACAGTCACTGAGTTGTGACTGAAAAACACGCTCAGAATTCGGTACATACAGAAATCTTAGAATTGATACAACAGCATGGCACCTGCGCACTTGGACGTCCAACTATTTTAATTTCCCATTACTGTAGAGATTCTTCGCCATTATGGTACAATATAGTCCGACACAGTGACAAGGTCCCGCAATGGCGCAAACCTATTTTTCCACGAAAAATTCTACAAATATCGGCGTGACGCAAAACATATATCGAGATGGACAGTGCTTGTAAAGGTACATGGAATGATAAATTTAGTACCTATGTTATATGTTCATCCGAATGTCGAATGTATATGTATAACATAATATTACACGCAGACGCATTGCTGCGGGGTGATCCGTTCTGCAACACGATACACTAAAATGGTCTAAATCGGTTTTTGTGGTATTAAAAATAGTAATAAATCGTTTAGCGTATCAATAGTTCAGAGTGTGAAGCTACACACCTAGATACACACCTACTCGCATGAAAAACTAAAAAATGCACTCTGAAATATATAATTGGAAAAATTGCAATGTCATAAAATATAGTTGTCAAACTATGTCTGCAGACAAACATATTATATTTGTTTTTCAAAATCAAAATTTTCTACTGAGATTATAACGATGGTAACGTTAGGTAGGTACATTATAATAGGTATGTATACACGATTCAATGTTCACAAAATATTATATTCGTAATATCACTTATCGGAATAATATAACTTATATGAAGTGCGTATAAACTTAAATTCTTATAACAGGGTCAACGAACTATTGTAGCTCTTTCGCTATACATAGGTACATATAAATAAACTTTTACGCCAAAAACAGAATAATCGCTGTTTGAGTTTACATAAATTAATTTTATTGTCGTACGTATTTAAATGTACAATTTAAATGAGTTATCTAGTGTGCATATACAGCAGTGCATCTTAAACTCTAAAAGCATAAATTATAGTGATATTAACATTGGTATAGTTAATGAAAGTTTATGTTTGTGGGATATAACAATATATATTGCTATTTTACATTGTTTCGAGTGCAACTACAGAGTATTTTTTAATAACATAAAACCATGTTGTCATATAAATATTTTAATACATAATAGGTACGTATTACATAATACATAAATACATAATACTTTCCTTTAAGTACTTTATTATAATATTTTATAATAACGAATGACTTGATTAATACACTTTGAAATTGCACTGCAGGCGCCAGGCACAATGACACGTTTAGTATGGACCTAAAAAATTATTATTATTATTATTATTATTATTATTATTATTAGGTATTGTTATTATCAACGTACCTTGAGTTTATTGTGCACGATGGCTAGAATACGCCCATGGATTTCCGGTTTTCTCATATTAAAAGTTCATACACGGGAAAGCGGGAAATCACGGTGGACCACCTGTATAATATATCGTTACAGTCTTCTTCGAATCGACCGTTGTAAATTAAATAATATGCACACAACACCGTAACAACACGAGGGAGTCTCCTAGCCACGCTTTCACAAGGCGAAACTGTTTTCTAGTTACGACCTTGATTACGCCATCATTATTATTATAAACGTAATAATTAATAATTACAAGGTGACGAAATCAGTAGCTATATATATTATATAACCACCGTAGCTGCTGCTGTTATGTATCTTGCGACCGATTTTAAATTGCGACGTCTTATCTTTGAACAACTTCTATGCCAGCTTGTACGCCCGGGCGGTATATAATGTATATAATATATATTATGTTGTATGTATGTGTGTGTATTATGTTGTATATAGAATACGACTTAATACAGTGATAGGAACGTGCCCGCCGCCGCCGTTTAACCGCCAAAAACAATAAACTTAGGCTGTATTTTCACGCGCTTGGAATGGCGGCGATCAGGTCGAACGTCGCTAAAATATACGCCTGTATATACGATATTCTACATATTACCTTTTTTTTTTTTTATTTAAAATATAATTACAATCTATACAACAATTTAGTACAATAAGTAATTTAGATATAGTATTTACATATCGAGAACAACAGATGGGGGAGGGCACTCAGTAGTGCCACCCGACAGATTAAATTAGAAGGTCTCTAGGCCAGGAGCGTTTTAAACGTCTCTGGGGGTTTTCAGGGATTGTTAGAGAAGATATGCGTTTTATTAATGGATTGTAGTGTTGGATTAACTTGGAATGAAAGGAGACGTAGTGAGACTTTGTTAATTGAGAGAGCGATGGAATATTTAGATCTTTGTGGAGATTATTATTTGTGATAAACCATGGAGCAGAGACAATTTGCCTCGGACAGATAGACTGGAATGCCTGGATTGTTCTCGTGTTGGAGGGTTTGGCAGAGCCCCAAATCTGGATGCCATAGGACCAAACAGGTCTGATGATGGTTTTGTATATTAATAGTTTATTTTTTAATGATGTCTTGGATCTAAGAAGTGAGCGGAGTAAATGGAGTCTGGAGTTGACTGTTTTTATTTTTATTTTAAGGTGTTGAGCCCATGTGAGGCGCCTGTCAAAGATCAAACCTAGGTATCTTATTGTCGGGGTGATTGGGATTTGGTTATTACTTATTATTAAACGATACAGAGGGGCAGTCGGCATCTTCCAGCGGTTTGACCATAGTTGAATCGAGTTGAGATGATTTTGTAGCCGGAGAGATACTACCTGGGGGTCATGGTTTGAAGCCAGGATTATCATGACGTCGTCAGCATATGTACCCAGTGATGTATGAGGAACATTATTACAATAATCGATAGTAGTGGCCATGGGCGAACAATTAGCATTTTGATTGTGTGCACTGTGCAGTCCATTAATGTAGTGCGCATATCATTTGACAACATTCCTATGCCGACGGTACAGATAGACATATATATATAATATATAATATACACAGCTGTCGCTAAAGATAATGATATATTTATACGCGTACATATGGAAAATAGGAACCATTGAATTGACAGTCGACATTATTACAATTATCATTTGCAATCGTGTTTGATTAAAAACGATCGCAATATCAATATAGTAATCGAACACAGGAAAATTGATATCTATAGTGTTCGAGAATATTATTTGTTTATTTACTGGTTAAAAACTAACATGAAATTACATGAAATTATTACTTGTATGCATAGCATTGAAATATGAATTTAGAACAAGTTTATATTTAGTATACTTAGGTAACTACGATTAATTATAAACAACAAACCAAAAATTAAATAAGGGCAATTTTTAAAATGTTCTTAACATAAATATTAATTGGTTCAATGGAATTAAATTAAAAACTAAAACAAATCAAATGGTACATAATTAGCAATGGACATAATTTTATTTATAAGAGTGGTTAATAAATTCATAATTAGATTTATATGTATTTAGGTACATAGAATATATTAGATAACCTACACCTCAATTGAGGAAAAATGAAGTTAAAAAAAACTCAACAGTTCTGGACTGGTTACAAATCCATTTTGAAGATTAAACAAACATTTTAGTTGCTTTATTTCCTTACTATTTGATTAACTCTGAATATTAAATTTATCCAGCAAAGGTTAATAAGAAGAATGAGGCACACATATTATGTTACATTTATAAGCCGCGAAAAAAAGAAAATGATATTGAGACCAAACAATTTTATTTTATTCTAACTTAGATCTGACTAAGGGCACAAATAGATTTTTTAATACATTATTATTTTTTAAGTCCTCACGACTTCTAGCAATTAATTTTAATATTAAAGAAGATTTATCGATAATAATACAATCGATAAATCTATAATCTATATATTATGTAGGAAATGTTGATTAAAAGAAAGATTGGATTGGATTTATATTATATCGACTATAGAAATATGACAATATTTAGAAAAAAACATAATATTCCGTATGTATTATAATATAATATAATAATATGTTATTTAACTTTTATCTATACTTCAAACCAAATCAAAAATATTCATTATGTAGAATCCTATTAATAAAACCAAAACATTTTGAAAATCATGTGAATCCGAAACCCCGCCTAAATCGGAATTGATATTAGGGTGTAGTATTTTGTGTTGGTACATCGGACTCTTTTTTTTGTAAAAAAAACTATTATAAATAATTTTTCTGATAAAATACATACCACAACAGGAACTCCCGGTGTTATATTTATTTAAAATATATGCATTATGCGAAATAATATTATACATACCTTGTAATAAAGTTTCGTTTAGTTGTAACGTTTTTTTTTTCAGGTATAAAAGCAACCAGTGAGTATACATTTTTTTATGTTCTTCGGTTAAAAACGTTTCACAAACATTAAAGTCAGAGTTATAAATAATGAGCATTGGCCTATATTGCACTATATAGTGATATAATTAACTTTTTTTTTCTGTAAATAATAACTGAGCGCGCATGTTTATGCAGTTCAACATGAAAAATCGGAAAAACGTCATCCGTATCGTTTCTCGCGATCAGTTTTTTTCACTATTATTTTCTTAATTTTTTTTCCAGTAAAAATCAGATTGTGTTTATTCTGCACGTTTACGTGTTCCGCTTACAAGATTTCCCACATAATGCTCAATAATTTATTTAAATTTTTATATTTTTTTCCTTATTATTTATGTAAGAGTTAAACATTTATGTGTAGGTACACGCGTTGAGTTTGATTGTCAGGGCAGGGGAGGGGTGAAAGGAGGTTTTATTAATAACTATATAAGTACAACCACCATCGAGCATAATATATATAATGTAATATTCCATATTATAATAATTAGACAAATAATAACAACCCGTTCCTGTAAAGCCGCGAGATATTATTTTTGTTTTTAAACTTTTTATGCGACAAAAAATAATTTTAAGACAAATAGCAGCACATAGACCCACGTTGTATATTTTGTATATTATGCTACACTACTGTTTTGTATACTTACTATTATTATAATACCCTGCTCCTAATTCATTGCACGTGTCATTTTTATTCTCAAAAACGAAAAAACACAACGACCCCGCAGCGAGCGCATGGGAATTATTAAGCCGACGGCATCGTCTTCGCCGTCGTTTTCTATAGACGGCACGGGGGAGATGAAAATAATAATAACGATTATTATAAACACATAACAAGCGCGACTCATTCGTACGCGAAACGCGTGGAGGCTGCACCAAGAGACTAAAAAGCACGCTGGTGGAGGCGAAGAGATCAATTAATCTCGAACCTCTTTGCGCTCATGTCGAGCAGGTACCATGATACCGTGGTTATGTGTGTGCGTGCGTGCGCATCTATATAATATGTATATGCGTATAAATGTATAATACAATATAATTATATTACAAAGGGACTTGCGGCGTAATTTAAATTTGACAGCCGTCGTCGAACCTCCGCGGCCCGAACGCTCCCACAGCACAGAGGACACCGCGATTGTCCTCGCGGTGGGTGAGCTCAGCGGGTGTGTGGGTGTGTATACGATATTTGCGTAGTGCTCGGAGCGCAGTCTATCAAACGGCAACGGCAGCAGACGGATTATCATTATACCATCATCATTATACGCACTCACTGCTATATTATACGTCTGAGCAACAGCAGCACAGCATCCGGATTTCCACCACCCCTGTGAGATATATATTATAATAATTGCGATAGGCCGGCGAGTCACACGCAATCTGTCTTTTGTCTCGCGTAGGACTTTCCGCGATATTCAATCATATATAATAATATTATCGTCCCTCGTCCCGTACTAATCACACACCCACACGCTTTCATTCCTCGTGGTAACCCTCCTATCCCGTTCTGTATGCCTCCCCTCGCCCATTTCGCTACCACGCATAATATAAAACTCCGGTCTTTGAAACAATCTGCAGTTCATAAAGGGATAACGATCGACGACTGCTGCAGAAGAACCATCACCTCGTGCGTCGACCGATACGACTGCGAGGAAAAAATCTCCTCGTGATAATGGGTTTAAATTAATCGAGCATATTATTAACATATAATATTCTATGTACCTATCGTATTTATCGTAGGTCTCGTGATGTCTATCTATGCGCAGTATATTCCGATATATAAATATATAATAATATACACTTTGCAGTTCCGTGCGTCTTTGATCCCGGATATTTTCCGGGGGAAAAAAACCCAAATTAAATAAACGAGAAAAAAAACCTTAACTCGACCCCATTTTGTCATCAACCCTCCTCGCTCATCGTCGTCATCCCTTGGGACCTGCAGGCGAACCCGATCTCACCGTCCTATACATACATACGTTTTCGTTTAGCGATCGCGATGACTCAGTCACCGCTCCGCCGTGTTTGTCTTTCGTCTCCTGCAGCCGATAGTCTGCCGCTCGGTATTCCAGTTATATATTATTATTATATATATTAGGGGAGACCGACGGCCCGGCAATAGCCACCCGCAACGACCGTTTGATGTTTTCATCTTAGTGCTATTACATAGATGAAGTGTGACACCGGCAACGACCTCCGCCCCGTTTTCTTTTCGATCCTTTTCACAAACACATATAATATATATATATAAACTTCGCAGTGATCCGACCCTACACGCCCACAATCGATGTACGTCGTCGTCGTGTACGGTATTTAGTATACGTATAATTATATGTTACGTATTATGCACTGGTCGGGCCGCCGGCGCGGCCACCCTTTTTATATACCGACAAGGGTTGGTTTGACACGTCGGGCCCGATTTTTTTTTCACGTCTAATTCAGTCGAATGATTTATTCTGACATTATCCTCGTCAAATACACTGCTGCCGCCCGCGTGACGTGCGTCGTGGATAAGAAGATAAGAAAAAAGAAACCGTATGCACGTACGAAAATCGTGCAACAGCAGCAGCCTAGGGGCGGAATTGATCGTGGCTAAGTCTCACAATTACAGCACTGTTCAGCGCACGTGGTTTATCGTGCGAAGAGCGCATAATCGAACGAACCGCCACTGCAGAAGTGTAAACACGAAAGGGGTTATATACACACACACGTTATATATATATATTTGTCTTTACGAATTAATTTATCGTTACGACCGTCCTCCTTGATCGTTCAGTTTCGTATACCTATCTATTTCGCGTATATATAATGCATAGGTCGCAGTGTCGTAACTATAAACATGCGGTGATGGCATGTGTGTGCGCACACACACCGAGGCCCTCGAAGGTTTAGAATTGTATTATTTACCTAACACAAATAAATACAGAATTTTAAAACGAGTGACAATTGTTTTTAGAAAATGGTTAATACTCGCAATACAATATACATCCTAATGATCTTATTGTATCTACCTGCAGGGCGAGTACAATAATAACGTCTTGAGATGTGTGAAATGGAAATTACCGAAATAGTATTATAGTTATATAATATTATTATCTTTATCGCGTACTGCAGCGTGAAAGAAAAAATATTACTGAAAAGTAATATTTGTCTTTACCAATTAATTTATCATTATTAATTATGCGACCGTCCTCATTGACCGTTCAGTTGCCTGCACCTACCTATATCGCGTATATATAATGTATAATATAGGTCACAGTGTCGTAACTACGTGATTATGGCATTTGTGTGCACCGGGACCCTTGAAGGTATAGAATTGTACATAAATAAATACAGAATTTTAAGACGATTGACAATTGTTTTAAGAAAATGTTTAATCCTCGCAACACGCACTCGCTGTAGTCTGTATATTATGTATACACTTTGTATCTAACTAAAGAGTCCATACTGTATATAAATAACGTCAGACGGGTGAGATGGAAATTACCGATAGTTTTATATAATTATCTTTATCGCGTACAGCGCAAAATTCTAATACAAAAAAAAACCAAACATTTTAGCTTAATCATAAGCAAGTGGATTTAAGATGAGTAGAAAAAAACTGATTTTACGCGTATTTTAGATGTTAATACTGTTATTAGTACTTACTACTTAGTAGGTACAATTCTTACTAATTTGTATTATATTAGCTTGTGGCTAAAACAAATCGTTAACTAGGAAAATAGAAAATATGAAATATTAATAAAATATAAATTCTCAAATATGTTTATCGTACAATACGAAATGGCGGAAGTATATCTGCAATGTGTTACCTATTAACTGTTATACATCGTTCAGAGGTTAGGTTTGTGTAATACATAATTATTGTTTTAATTTAAAATTAATCGAATTATCTATTCAATGGTTTGAATTCAGTCATTTGAATCTTTTTTTAAATCGTATAAGTTTATGAGAAAAAAATGTCAAATAATTTTCCATAATGACTATACAAATCCATACAAATCGAAGAGGTTTTTCTCTTTTATTCTACCTTTTATTATTTATGCTTGACGATTATTTAAAAAAAATTGTGAATTTCAATTGCACGAATTGGGTTAATTATACACACGGTGCCCTAAACTAAATTTTTACGGGGACCAATAATTTATAGTTACGACCACTTGTATAGGTATAATATTAAACTTAATATATTATACATTAATACGCTCTTTTTAAACGTATTGTGTATTACACTGTTGTGACCGATTTCAGCGTAATATAATATCGAACATGAGCCGCGTGCGTGTCGATGTCGTATTCGAGTGATGATTACTCCGCACGCATAGTATTTAATATTATAAATTTATAACAAAACGTACGAAATAAAAAATGTATAAATCATTATGTTATTTTCTCCCCATAATCGTTATTATTTTAATTTGATGCATTGAACCAATTTTTAAAATGTTACTACTTTACTAGTGTATAAAATATATTTATAAGACTAAAATATAATAAACCTATTATATTATTATATTGTTTCAATAATTGATTCGATATTTATGATAGAGCGGTCAGCGGTAACCAGTACATTAACATTTTCAGAAATTTATTAGAACACTTTATTATGATAAATATCAAAATATATTAAGTCGCCATTTAAAATTCACAATGACAAAGAGTGGTGCCTATCAAGTGAACAAACGTTTCGATGATTTAAACAATATATCATGTCTTCATGTTGTGTTTATAAAAGCATTTTAACTATAAAAAAAAAAAATTATTGACTCAGCGTTTCGTAGTATAACCTGTCTAGTTCATCTTTGTCATCGGCTGACAGTTACCAATACAGTTGGTATTACTTTAAATATAATTTTGTATTTACATATTATTATTATTATTATTATTATTATTACATTATTAAAATAGAAATAAACGGACGCCGATGGCCAAGATGAAGTGGACGGGTTATAGGTACCCATACATAATATATTTGTATATTCAACTGTGTATCTGTTATGATCTAGCAAAATGCTATAAAAATTTCAAAAGAAATTTATTATTAAGTATTTATATTTTATAGTTCTACGAAAAACGATTTATCGACAAATCCTCGGAGATAACCTGTGACCGATAATAAACGTCAACAAACACACATGTTTAAATTTTAATATGACATGTGACACGCCAATTTTGTATCACAGTTACAAATTTTCGATATTCATATGAAACATGACGTATACCATAAATCCAACGTGGTATAACTGTTTTAGTAGGTAACCTTAAACCTTGAATTATATAATGTTCAGACAGTGTATAATATTATACGCACACAGCTTCAACTTTGCAGTCTGCAGTCACATCGCGGATTTTCGCGTTCACGATCTGTTATAATATTTTCCTTTATTGAAACGATGAAAAACCAATGGGGAAAGTCGAAAATTCTATGTGTCCCGCATGTTTGTCCGTGATATACGTGTGTAATATAATGTCGGATCCGATGTATCGACCACCATGAGTTCGAGCCGTGAAAAATAAATCTGACATTATTATATATTATCCGAAATTCGTGCCAAACACGTACGTGGGTTTTGAAAACGTTTAGATTTTTTACGCTGGAAAAGCATATATATTATATTTCAATATTTGTATATTATATGTACCAATATAAAATGATAATATGATATATTATTATATACACCACACACTCGGCCTTATGACCGCACGACTACGAGAACGAACTGTATATATAATAATAATATATACAAACATAAGTATGTATATAATATGATTTATATACAGGTATACCCACTGCAGGGCGCGCAGGGCCATCGCCACTTGTTGTTTATTATCATTCATCCCTCTTGCTGCCTGTGTTGGTTCGCATGGAACGGAAAAGGGTGAACGCCCGGGCGTACACACACTGACACACTGACACACATACACGCACGCACACATGCAATATATATATATATATATATATTTATAATAAAGTATTTGACTATAACATCCTGTGGCTTACTCGTTGAAAATCCATGATTATTGTGCGTCGACGTTTTTATATACCGGCAGCAGCACGTAACGCGCTATAAAACCTTCGTCGATTTGCGTTGTTATAATATAATATTATATCGGATGAGATATTAATTTATATGAAAACGGAAAACAATATTAATACATATTATAATACTAATATACGGACGATAATACAGTTTGACCCGTATAACGTATACACTCATTGTTTCAGAAAATATTTTATTTACATAATGTTAAGACATTTCAAAACTACATTTTTCAGAATAAAATATTTTTTACTATATTTTATACATTTTTAATTGCATATTCCAAAGCAGAATATTATTATTTAAAGATTAGATGAGCGGAATAGTGGACAAATATTTTGCGGGGTAGAACCTCAACCACTCTGCAACTTATTTAAAATTTAAATACTAAAATACTTATAAATTGTAACTCATAGAATATTGGTACTTATCTAAAATTAGAGTTTTATATCTCAAAGTACTCAAACGAATGTCCTGTTTTGAATAACGTATTAAACACGCACGTTGTTAAAATAAATTTTCAAATAATAAGTGTCTTGCGTTAAATGGATCACTCGATATATAAAATAGACGTAATATACCTACAATTTGCACGACAAATACAAATTGGAACGTCTATAAAGCGGTATAAGTACATCGATCGTTTGAACTTCGACCTTCGACGCATGACCAGCGCTCGTTTTTCTCCACCGATTTTTATCTTAATACTATAATTAATTATGCACAAGTATTAAATCAAATTATATTTTTATAACGGCAATGGGTTTTGAATTGTACGACAACTACTTTAAAACAGTTCTTATCTCGTATTCCGAAAAAGTGTTAAGTTTCATCGTTGTCTACATTTCGATAATAATCGAACAGTCTTTTGTGTTTTAATTATATACTAAACTATATAGGTAACGAGTAACTGCCCTAAATAGACACTATAATAAACATTTTTGACGAAAGAAAATTAGTCGAAAAATTGTAAATATTGTCTTTAGATTTAAATTTACATAACTTGTATTTATATTTAATAAAAGATTGACTAATATCCATTAATGCTGAATTCTTATAATTTAAAAAAAATAATAATCGTTCAAAATTTAGATTGGACGGAAAGAGTGCTACATCTAGAGATACATAGATAGGTAGTATAGGTCACCAATCCACTTTTATACAATATATTATAATATAACCTAATCGATTTAGAAAAACTATAAATTAGTCAATACTTATATTATAAAACCTGTATTTTATACTGACAGTTTAAAAAAAAATAAATATTTCATTCCATTATTTGAGATTGAAATTATCATGGAATGCTGTTTAAAAAAATTAAATTAACCTGCAGCTATATGAACAATTTTAAACTCTGATTGAAGCGATAAATGTATTGATTTTCCAACGATGTGTGTGTTTTTTGTCTCTGTGTGAGTGTACATTATTTATATAGTAGAAAAAATGCTTTGATTTTCCGAAGATAAATGTTAACGAAATTTGATATTCAAAAAAAGAATAACCATTTTAGTAATTTTGTTGTAATTTAAAAAAAAATTTCGGGGATTGAAATATTTAGATTAATTTTATATCATAGCCTATTTATACCACGAACCAATAGGCGTGAATATATTCACACCGTTCTACGGTAAGTCGGTATTGACTCTAAACTCTAAAGTAAATAACAATGATACAATATGATAGAAATATAATATTTATTAATATAGGTACTTATATACTATAATAATTATAATATAATAAATGACAATTTTAATTTTTTCGACAAAAATGAATTCAACCTATACACACATATAATATATTAGTACTACAATAGTAAAATAAATTACCACGATGGTAATATTATTAATATAATATTATTATCATAAAATATACTGTTAAAAGTATGCAGGCTGGCGGCCGTCGCTCGGAATCCTATTTCATGTAATATATGAAATGATTAATCTTTGAATTAAAATCTAAGTATATTAAGTCATCTAAGTACATTAAAGTGACTCACTCGTCAATCGAGGTATACTCTTGGCACCAGCCACTGTACAGTAGAGGGGGTTCCCTAGCCTGTGGTTTGTTTCGAAAGTTCATAATTTTACCAAAAAAAAATAAGCTTTGCCTACCTATAATAATGTCGAGCGTATTACAGCAGTATCACAGACCGTTAGCAATTGAGTCCGGTAATAACAAAAGTCACCGTCGTGTAACACATAATAATTATATGTGTAACGATGAGACGCGCGCGCGAGATAAACTTTTGCCGTCAAATTCTATATATATATATATATATAATATACATTACGAATACCTATCTTATATACAACGTGTCCGCGAACCCATTCGAATAGGTTTGCAAACGATAATTGGACGCGATTTCCGGCGGAATTGGAAAAAGTTTCTCGGACAGCAAGAACTCGGGCATAGAGTATTATATACGTTTAGACGTTTAGGTTAGAGGTACGCCATTATAATACGACGGAGGGGACGACGACAGCTGCTGTATAGTTTGTGCACCGTATATAGTTGTACGTCGCATACGAATTTATATCACTACCTACGCATTACGTATTATGGGCGCGCATAGTATATATATAATGTATATAGGTACACGGTTCGAACACGCCGGACATACTTGTTTAACTTCAAACTTGTATTTGTATATATGTGCAGGTATATGCACTGTGTATGGCGCCGACATTGTACGCGTCGAAAACGTGTCGGCGATGCGATTTTCTCATTATTTGTTCGCTTTTGTCGTTGGCGTATATACCCAGTTTGGCGTACCAGTCTGTACTCCGAACACAAAATAATATACGAAATCGTGTATATATACCGACTTATATTATACTGCTCGGTCTACTCGGACATCGTAGTGTCGTGTATTGTACAAATCATAATAAACATAGGTACCTAAATACTTGATAATAATATATTATTATGCTCACACGCGCTGTTCGACAATGCCGCGACAGGACAATATGCAAAACTATAAAATGCAGCACCATCGCCCGACGACGAAATACGAATATTATACATAAATACTAAAATACATAATATTATAATATTATTATTATTATCATATTATATATTATCATTATCATTAAATATATGATTTTTATTGTTGAAATAGACAAAAAAAAAATAACTACAATAATGAAAAACCACTGTGCTGTAAAGTATTACAAAATTATTTTATTCAATAATTTATCAAATGTTCACCTGTGGTAAATTATTTTTGGTTGATAAGGTTACGCAGATATATAAATTATAATTTAAACGTTTAATGGAGGATAACGACAACGCGAGTAAACGATATTTTGACGTTTTCCAAAGTCTATTGAATATTATATTACACACTACACTGACTGCATAATTGTTCATAAATAATTATTTATTAGATACAATTTTTATTTTTTTTAAAACTGACTACGAAATGGCTTGAAATCAAAGAACTTGTGTACGCTATTATTAACTCTTTAATTTAATATTAATACTCTTAAATCTTTAACAATTCTTCAATTCAAAATATTTTCTTCAACCGTACAACTAATTGTTGAAATCAGTTTTGTTTTAAGCTATAAAATTAACTGAGAAAATATTTGATAGTTTTCTAATCGAACGAATGCGTTCTAAACGAATGCATACAAAAATGTGCATAACTCATAAAAAAAAAATTTACATGCCTAGAGGTATCCAACTTCTTAACAAATGATTAAAACTGTTAATATTACCTACAAAAATCCATAATTTTAAAATCTATTTATTCGGGAAAGTATTTTTGGAAAAATGTAAGTAGGTACCTATTTATATGCCGCTCATGCATAATGTATGTATAATTGTACATATAATAACTGTTGGAAGCGAATCTCCCCGGATTATTAAATGAGTGTACGTACTCTGTCGGACCGACCACGACCATGGCCGAAGTTGTGGTACCTAAACATACAACGTGCGAGTATCGGCCGGAAATGAGAAAACTTGCAGAAGTACATATACCACACAAAGTTTAATAACACACTGCGGCACGTTTGTGTTTACGGTAACCACGGTAGGTATTGTATAACAGGGCGCGTATTATCACTGGTATACGTCAACCGTGCGAAATGGAGGCGACCGCCGCGCCGGGAGACTTTATAACTCGACGCCCCCGCGTGTGTATTTATTGTGTGTGTGTGTGTGTGTGTGTGTGTGTGTGTGTGTGTGTGTGTGTGTGTGTGTGTGTGTGTGTGTTTTTTTTTTTTTTTTGGCGAAATTTATTTTACGACCTACGTGACAAAAGTAGCCAATAACGTTCGCGTCACGTTTAACGACACATATTGAAATGTAAATGTCAAACGCTTCTACTATTATTCCATTCGAATATTATTTTTGGCAGGGTGTTGCTGCTGGGTGCAGTGTCAGTGTGTGTACGAATGCACCACGTATATTATACAGGTGGGTGTGGGTGGTGCGAATTTTGTGTTGTGACCATATTGGCGGGGATGCCGGTAGAGCATACACTATTTACGCGTAATCCCCGTCACACTCTCGACATCACTATTCACTGCAACAAACCACCCTACGCACCTATTATACCTAAACACCAAATACGAATGACATTAGCGCACGCGTAGAACTATGCATTTTTAGGCGGTACGCGTCACAATATATTATATTTTGCATTGTACGATATTGCAGACGACCGAAAATAAGCACGCGATTAATTGACGACACATAAAATCAATTAATACCTATGTAATATGGACTTTGGGTGGGCTGATGGAAAACACTAATTATTAGTCAACAACTAATTTGTTGAAGGACCTAATGCTTATCAATAATATTATTATGTATTTTAATTTATAGGATAAAATTTATCATTATCTTATGACTTAGATTTAGATCTAGATCAATTAATTAAGTCACAAAATAAAAACGTCTGTGGCTTGGTGTGGCGTGGTCCGTATGCTCAATTGCGAAAACGCTCCGAGTGAACGTATCGGCTGGTATTGCTAGCTCTCGAATGGGTGACCGCCCGAGATTTTTAGCGATAAATCCTTGCCACACATACAAAACGTGTTCCAACCACAACCGTTCCTCCCCCTACAAACAAATACACCTAATGGCCATAGTTTCCGGGCTTAAGTAGTACAAAATAATAATTCAATATTTTGATGTTTCACTTATTTGATATTGTTCCGTCTGATTTCCATAACTTTTAAATTCTTTGAGTTCAGTGTTCCAATTTCAAACTTGTTAGTAAGAAGGAATATTGACGTCGGAATGCATAGTTGGGAAGGGAGCAATCGACTCATAACATTCACAATTATGTCGTATGATATTCGCAAGATTTGGAAGTCCAAACATTTTCCACCAAACCCATTTTTAAACTTGGTCCACCCAAGTTGTGGTGGACATTTTGAAATTAGTGCTAAACGACAGACACGAGAAACGTGTATATATTGTGTGAAATCTACGAATGATTTATGTATAGTGTATACGCTGCACAGTACAACACAGTGTGGAAGTCGTAGAATGTAAGGAATATCCTGCAGGAACCGTTTTATGTTATTATCTACAAAATTGAACACTAAACGAGGATATTTTTCTATTCATACCGAAAGTACATTTTATTTGACCAATCACACACGTTGTTGATAAGTTATGTATTCGATCGATGGAACTTTATATACGAGTAGTCATAATTAATATACAATTATTGCACACGTTTGGAAATCTTTAAGACGCTGCTATTATTTTGGGGTGAGTAGGAAAGTGTGGAAATATTATTTCTAGCTGCTGGTTCGTAGTATATACGTCGTGCGCGCAATAATGATAATAATTCTTCGGTGTATTTGTGTGTATGTGTGTGTGTGTGTGTGTGTGTTTGTCTGTATGGGTGTGAGTAGGTGGGACTTAAGCCACGGAGTTTGTTTCGTTGCATAATCTCGTTTGAAGGTTTGCTGCCACGACGCGCGTATCATTTTCATTTCCGTATTTTGCCCAGCTAATCAAGATGAACACAGCATGTATACTTCGGGGGCTCAAGCATATTTCCCTCGCCTAATCCTCAGGCCCGAGTACCTAAATACCTGAGGCGCCGCGTGAACGCCCACCATGATTAGTGTGGAGGGTGTGACTATCATTGAAATATAAATCAATTCGGTATTGTGGAAAAACAAATAAGCTCGTGATAAGATCTGAATACATTAAAAACAGACTTGGAGAATTTTTCAGGGGGGGGGAGGGGTGTTGAACAGATCACATATTTTTTGAGTTATGGCGTCCCCTCCTCTAAATCACAAATTGAATACTCCCAACCAAAGATATATCAAATCGTATGTGTGACACACAATATTTATTCGTGTTTAGTTTACAGGTAATTACTTCTGCAGTGGTGGATGTTAGAAAAATCGAAAAATATTTCCTCGTTAAATATAGTATACAATATAGAGTATAGATTGAATATACTTTAAAATCATTCGGAACATAATAGTATTATACCGAGTATGTACAATATTTTGAGGTATAGGTCACATCAACCTACATACGGTGGTCTATCGGCGTGCAGGCACTCGACTCGTCTATACATGCGCTATACCTATGGAAACTGGGAGATATGTGTACGTGTATAATGTTATATATATATATATAGGATTTTCAACTAGTTTTTCAATAACCACGATGACGGATCGAAATACCACTCGTTTCTTGATTTTTATTGGCGTATTACATTCTACCGCAGTATATCATATTATTATATGTGTCTCACATTATATATAATATCAGTGGAAGATGGGGGAGTTAATGATTTTTATAACTCAGTTAAGCTGAGTTAATACGCATTAATAAGAAAAATATTAAGAGGTAGTCAATTTAATTTTTGATTTACTTGGTTTGTTAAAAGTTAATAAACAACTTTTTTTTCATTTACAACACTAGCAAACTTAATTTTTTTTTACCATTAAAATAAAAATCAATTTAAACCAAATATTTATTGACACGAAGACGGAATCGACTGAAACGTGATAAAATAAAATGAAATTGAAAAAATAAATAAACTAACTGAGCCTCTTAAAATAAAAATGTAATTAATTGATTTCACGTTAGTTAAAAAACAATTCAGTTAATTTAGTATAGTTAAATGAACGGAAACCCAAAAGTAACTAGGTAGCCAAATTAAAAAGTTTAAATAAAATTAACTTTTTTATTTGACTTTAACTTAATATATTTGTTTGTTATATGCCCAGCCTCCATTGCCGATATCATCAGTATTGGGTATTGTTTCGTACGATTATTATTATATTGTACGATGACGAAGCCCGCAGATCGCTGTAATTCGTTTGTAATGTAATATTATGCTATGTATATAATAATGAAATTATGTCGCCGTTTTGTTCACGTTTCGCCGTTTTCCCGTGTCTTGTCAAAAATGCCATAAAAATGCAAATGATTTCGATCCGAACGTTTTGACGCATCAAACGGATGTGTATACTATACATAAACGTGAATAGGTAAACGTACACACACGCACGCACACACACACACACACACACACACACACACACACACACACACACACACACACACACACACACACACACAACAAAACGCGCGCGCGCAGCACAAAGGATCCGCGCGCACATAATAGTATAATATAATATATTAATGTGTACAGAACAAAAATATTCACTGCCGAGTGAGATCGTCATGCGAAAGACGTCGCGTATGATACCAAATCATGAACAGCCTGTGGGTGCTTTGTCGACAACTCTAAATTAATTACTGATGAAAACTATATGTGTGGTGTACACAAAGAAACCGCGTGCGGCGGAGAACTCGCGTAAGTTTAATCGGATTGACGACGTACGAAATGAAATTGGTATTTGACAATGGCCTGGGAATCACTGCTCTATATGCACTATTATTATATATTCAAACGCAATACACAAGCGTCTGCGGTGAAGTTCCAGAAAGTTTTTAATAATTTTTAAACGATAGAGCCTCGTGGATTTTAATAATAACAACATTATACAGGGCGCACGTCCGTCGTGGTTTGCGGTAAAAATATGCGTTTTACTCTGACCAATTTTGTTCGAAAACATCTATACAGAGCTTACTCTATGGATACAACCTTTTTGTTTTTTCGTTATCCACGTCCACCATCTGATACTGCTTTGTGGGCGGTGAAAGCGTGTCAGTATAATTATAGTGAAATTATTTTTAGCATCGATCACGAGTCCCGAATGTTTAGAAAGAAAATACAACAAAATTTGTTGATACGATCTGATAAAAATATTTAATTATTTAAAACAAAAATAAATAAATAAAAGTTTAAAAACCTCTTATTCTATAAGTAATAAAAAACAGTGATAATAAAAATGTTTACTGATATATTTCTTAAGACAATTATAGTATGAGCATTTATTTAGGGCCATTTATATTTTTGGGGTGTACATTAATATGTGCACACCTGCGACCAAAGTCTTTACACACCTATGGGATTGACATAGTTATATATTTTATAGGTGTTTAATAGATTTTCGGTCTATGATAGCTCACTGTATAATGTTTGTATAGTACTATGAGCATATTTTAAAATTATGTTCGATTATTTTATTCTAATTACCTGATAGTGTCGACTGATCTTTTGGTATTTCCCACAACCTGATTTAGATTCCTCGCAACACTATACTTCTACAGGAAATAGAAATTAGAAACACTGCAATACCTATGGTATTTTTATTTGGATCGATCGGCGTTCATAATATTTCGTATCTCGTTTTAAACATTATATATTATTATGTATATTTTTAATTTTAATATATTTTATGTGCACACCAAATTTGCTTACCGAACGCGACAGATGAAAATTAGGTGTAAATTGATGAAAATTGTCACTTGGCAGTGTCCGGGCAAGCGCGCACAGTTGATAAAACTGAAACGGCGTAATTGAATTATTTGTATTTTACATCCATCTCGATATGCATAGCAGTTATTTCCGCTGGACTGCAATAAATTATAAGTATATTATGATATATATATTTGTTAATTATAATTGCGTACACCGTAATTCTTTTAACAGTATAAATTTATTTCAAAATACATAGTTTTTTGGAACATTTTAAACAGGTAGTCATAACATTTTATATTATTCACCAAGTTCTAAGATTATCATTAAAACCACACTATATCAGTTAAAATTAATTATATTAATTATATTAATCAAAATACTTGTAGAACATTTTTGATCTGTAAATATCGAATATCGAGTGAACAAACAATATTTGTTTTATTAATACCCATATTTTAAGGTTTAGAGTTTCGATGTGTAAAAGCGAAGTGCCAATACACTCAATTATGTTAGTCACCCATGTAATATAATATGTAAATTAATACTTAATACTGATCATATTTTTAATTTCATAAAATATTATTTTTAAAAATATATCGTCAGTTTTCATTGTTCACAGAATCACGCTGTACATTATTATCCCGTGACGACGTAGTTAATCGATTTATTGTTTGTCGTCCGTTGTTGAGGTGTCAATTATGGAATGAAAAAAAAAACGACTATACGATAGGGGATAAAAGTATTCGTTAATATATATATTATTATATTCTATGGAATCCAGAGGTGTATTTATAAGGACGATACGCGTGTAGGAGGGTTGTTTACCCGTCATGCAGCTGTTTGACCGTGTAGATTATTTTACCATGACTGAAGAGATGAACGTTTTCATTTTTTCCACTCTTAGTTTCTACGTAAAAGTATGATAATTAATAACAAATAAATGATACAAATATTTGAAATATTTAATTTATATGTTCCATTTTAATCTCGATTGACATTTTTTTAAAGACACATTTAATGTTTGAAACTCTTTAAAATCAAAATTATAAATCCTAACTTCTAGTAAGTATAATAATATTAAGGATTATTATTTTTTTGATTACTATCGTTATTTCCGATTTAATTGTTTTGGGAGTTGCCCATTAATAATATTATTTTAATATTATCTTCTCCGCTTATTTAATAATATATTTGCAATTGAATAATAATCCAATTTAAAAAAAAAAAAAAAAATAGGTAGGAAAATGAATGTAAGGTAATTTCCGTTTTTAATAGGTTTTTAAATCCTTCGATAAACATTTTTTTTATTTTAGAAAGAAGTGGATTGTTATATTTTATGTACTTAAAACAATTATTATTGTATTTATATTTATATTTAAATGGTTTTTAAATTGTTGTCAGCATATTATTATGTTCTAAATTTAAAAAAAAAACTATACTACATAATACTATATGCATTTTTAATTATAGTTTTTTTTTATGTGAAACATCAAATGCGGTGTATGAGATTGGCAGCTGTTGGTCAACTAAAACGTCTAATGCGCCTTTAAAATAAAGAATAATTTTTTTGAAATCATCTGAATATTTTCGTTTTGATTATGCCATGTTTATTTCTTTTAATAATCCATCCTTTCAATTTCCATAAAAATTTTCTACACAAAATAATTTCGATGTTCCACATCTGCCAGACGTCCCGCGACAGCTCACTTTTGTATATTATCATCAGACAGTGGTTATCTATTTTCATTACAAAATAATGTCGAAAAAAACAAATCATAATAATATTATAATTAAACAAAGTACCTATAAAATAGCATAATAAAGAATACTGCGCCTAATGCAATAAACTATGGCCCATCATATTACCATACATTCTTATAAATATATTAGCAAAACACACACACATTACGGGCGTGCGTAATAAATAATACGTTATTTTATTTGTTCGCATAGCGTTTTTATATCACCGTGGTATGCAATGATAAAATCCTAAGTACTCATTTCCCGTCGGTTTTTCTAGATGGTTTTCAATACGTGCGCATTTCCAAAATCTTCGATCAAACCGCGAATATATTCGTGAGTTTTTGACATTTTATTATTTGACAAACTGTAACGCACTCGCATTATAACAATATAATAATATTATACCATTTGCGCACAAGTATACGCATTTTTATATCTATATGACTATATAGGTGCATGCATATACCGTCTCCATAACGTTATCGAAGTATTTTATTATGTCGTTAAAATTTAGATTTCCCAAAGTATATGGATATCAACATAAGATATATATTCGCGTTAGACACCGCCCCTGCCGTTAAATCCATAATAATAATAATAATAATACCATATAATATATTATGTAGGTACAAATATAAGTATATGTGATATACACATGCGACGATAACCCGACCTAACCCAACGTAAATCTGCATGCTATAGGCACAAATATGAGTGCGAAGGTCAAATGCATTCTCTGCAGAGGGAGGATATTATATAATTGTTATACGCGCATCACCTGGTCCACCATCTGGTATTTTTATTTTATTTACTATAGATTATTTGAATTTGTAATACATAATATTATCTACGAGATTGGTGCAATAAGAAAACCGCTAGATTAGAAAATGTGTCTTTTAAGTTTGAAAAATGATTTAGTTCAGTTTGGTCAAAAAAAAATTTGTTCAAAACTAGTACTATACCTAACTTATACCGCTTATATAATATCGACGTTGGATTTTCATGGGTTTTCAAAGGCATTTCGATGAACGAATAAAAAAAAATATATACCTTTTATAAAATACAATCAGTATTCCATTTTCAATCTATGGATGTGCTGCATGAAACTTTTTGATCAAAATTACTGACCTCGAAAAATACCATTAAAAAATTGTAAAACCAATACTTCACTCACCCCGCTAAAATCTCATGTATATATATATACTGATATATATTTTTTTTATATATGTTTCAAGTTTAATTTATAAAGCTTGATAAATCTAAAATATGAACTCATATTTATCAACTGTGTTGAGAAAAAATTATTTAGTACACACATCATTTATATTCTATAAATAAAAAAATCTTCAACTTGAATTTATTGGTTTCGGACCCACGATTCTTCATATAGTTTCAATAATAATGGTTATTTTCGGGTCACTTCTGCTCAATTAATGCAACTAGGGCAAAGTTAAAAATTAGCATTACTAAAAATCCTAACTACAATTAGATTTCTAAATATTTCTTTAATTTAAATGTTGTTCTTAAATAATCGGTATTGGCTATATAACTAAAAAAAAAAATGAAAATTATTATGAGTGAACGTAAAATGGAGCCACAGAGGTGTAGCTAAATTGCCTATCTAACACGCCGTGTCACTGTAATAATAATATTGTATTATTGAATAGTATTTAAAAAACAAATTGTACTAGCTATGTCTGTATTGGATTTAAGTAACACCTGGTAATCTACTATAGAGTGATTTGAAAATACGTCTTGAATAAATTAAAGAGAAATCGATATTTTTGGATGTTTTAAGAACGCTACGTTCTACTTGTATTATATTTAGGGGGCAATTAAGCTCATGTTTCAATGTTGTTAATCCTACAAATCCCAAAAACCCATTCCCCCTCCCACTGCCTTGACGTTTAATATAACAATATTGTGGAATAGGCATTACTAATTTATATTGTCTTATAATATTATAAACTGAACGTGTTCCGTTTCTCTTGTGTCCCGCAGGTAACATGTTCGAATGCGACTGCAGCCTGCTGTGGATGAACCGATTGGCCGTCGAGACGAACAACGAACAGGTGGCACGCGAGCTGACGACTGCCCAGTGTCAGATGAACGACACGGCCGACAGCGACGGCGGCGGCGACTTGGCCGATTTGAAAGTGACGGGCCCGCGGAACGTTTACGGTGGTGACGGTGGAGGCTACGGTGCGAATCAGGTGGACGCCGAGACGACGGCGGACAAGGCGATGTCGGTCGGGGGTGTCGGTGGAGGAATGATGGGCGGGGCCGACGGAGGGTTGCCCAAGTCGTTCGACGAACCACAGGTGGTCGCCATCAGCTCGTTGAACGAGGACACGTGCCCGGGCAAGGAGCAGCCGGTCGTGGACGGGGCGCCAGACGCGGCCCAAAATTCGGATCGCGTGCTCTGGGAGTCGACCAAGTCAGCTGCGGCGGCAGGCTCCGCTCTCCAAGCGCCACTGGGTCGGTCGGCCCTGCCCGTCCTCGCCTTGGTCTTCGCCATCATCATCCGTTCGCGTCGCTGTTAGGCCAACAACTATACTGCACGTCCTCTCGCGCGATCATATTATTATATATTATAAACTTACATAATTACATTTTACAATAAGATATATGTGTCTGTGTGCGTGTGTGGGTGTACGGGGTGGCTAAACATCAAACACTAAATATGCGTAAACGATATCTATAAGATAAAATACAATAATATATGAAAACAAAAATACTACGTATGACGTAGGTACCTCGCCTATATTATAATGATATGCCCTTCATCGCGGTCTATAGCCGCGGTTACATTATATAGTGACATTTAATGGTATTGTACTTTCCTTCGCTATTTCAAATCAAATCTATAAACATCGGTGCGGTTTCCAAATCGCTCGACATTTTGCATTATTACCCACTATAGGTACTACACAATCCACATGTTTGCAGTTATGTCGCTTAAAATGCATTTTTCCAATATAAAACATCGACTCCGTCGTTACACACAGCTGCAGAATAATATTATAATGTAGGCACGTACTTACGAAAACAATACGATATTATCATACAGGTAGGTACCGTACACGAATTTATTGTTTATTTTCCAACTCAGCCCGCGTTTTTACGCACATGATTTGAAGAAAAACGCATACCATGTCCTGCAACGTTACAAATTGTAACGATTATTATAACAATATAATATAAACATTTAATATTAAAACTGTATAATTTTATCGACAATTGATAAAATAATAATATTAAGGGATTAACGCAGCCTTAATTTTAATATAATATATAGAACGATTCAAAGAACCTACAGAACGTATAAACATAAAAACGGGACGTGCGGCCACCCTAAATATTATATATAAACATATTATGTAGTTTATATAATATATATTACATAGATTTAGATATACCTAGATGGCTAAATGTGAGCATTATATATGCATAGTAATGATGAAAACCAAAATTACTATTATTATTCATTCGTGTTATCGTAATAATAATATTCTTTCGTCACTAAAATATTATATTATTGTCTGCAGTTTTTGAATAATACGCATAATGTATTATTAGTATTATTGCAACAGTCAGATTATAATAATATTTTAGTTGTTAATTATTTCTTTCGATCGATATTATTGTACCTATTTAAATTTAATCACGCTCGATAGAATTATTGTGCATAATAATATTAAATGATGAGACTTATGTACCGAAACACAATGTCCGATGACGGTACAATACATCAGTAACGTCTGCTCAGAGGTCAAAGCCCTACTCGGTGACCAACAAAAATCAAAATAGGCAGAAGTGAAATCTAAAAAAAAATAACGCAAATCGCACAGAAACCTACGTCGGCGCTTAAACTGTAAAAAAAATATATATAGGCGCCGAATACGATGAGCGATTTAAATATATAATAATAATAATATAATCTAACGCGTCTATCGGCCGCGGCCGTGGCGGTCGTTTGTAATAATAATATCATTACACGGCCCCGTTAACATAATATAATACTCGATCCGGAAGACGGGTGATAAGAAAAAAATTGTGTTTTTTTTACGAAACGAAGTTATCATATTTCCCGAGGGTCTGGAACGAAATCGCGTGTTAATATAATATAGTGTGCTCGGATAAAAGCTGCTATATTATATTATATATCTCGTGTTATCGGTTATTTTTCCGTCGAAAACCCAAGAATAGACCGCCGTCCGCCGACTGCACTACAATATCCTTCGAGCTTGATGCGAGCGCGACTAAAATATTTAATGTACGCAACAATAATAATATAATACGAACAAGCGAACACGAAATGATTAGAGAATGAAAAAATATCACATCACATCACATTATGTAACTATTATACTGATATTTCGATAGGCACGTGCGCGTTACCACATAATATCATGGTGGTACATATAATTGTAGGCACCTGCAGTGGGAGATTATGCTTAGATGAAGGGAGCTGATCATTTTTTATATAGAGGATGCTTGACCAGGAACCCGCACAAGTTCGGTATGCTGATGCCACGTGGGTAAATAACATTTTAGACTTTAGCTGCAACCTTCAAATACAAATTAAAATTATTTTAATACGCGGCAATACGTCTTACGCATCAACCTGTAAAAATTCTAGGAAAGAATTTTTTTTTCCCCCAAAATGTCTGGGAGAGACACAGCCCCATCGCATCCACTGCATTAGGTATACGGGATGTGTTGTAGTCGGTGTAAGATCTGACAACGTTTCGAGATGTAACCGGATGTGAACATCCGGAACGTCGGAACACCACGAGCGATGTTCCACCGCCATGTGCGTATCGACCTCGGACGACTATATAATAGTAATAATAATATAATAGGTATACAGTTTACTCTACGGTATAGTATTGGTATGTGTAAATATATTATTTCATCGTGTATGATATTATTATTACACACATGTGCTAGTATTAAACTTGCAACTGCAGTCGTCGAGACGTAATATGCGGTATTATATTGTATAATATTATATCGTTGCCGTTAACACGATGTACTATATCGCGTTATGCCGTTATATTCTTCATATGATAATACTATAGTAATACGCGTTTTACTTCTGCAGCTTTTTTCTATCTATCTCTCTCTCTCTCTCTCTCTCCAACAGCAGACCTGTTATCAAACTGTGCACTTTCCTGGTTAGATTACTACGGCGATTGTAAGCGTTTAATATATTATTACATTCGTTGGTTAGTCAAAGTTAAAAAATTGCGTGCCCAAGTCGATAATTGCAATTATGTTTTTCGTGAAACTTTTCGCCTTTTTTTAAACTCTTGTTTGTTTTAAAATTAATGTTTAAATGTCCGAAATCATGAAACTATTATATTATGATGGTCGCATGATTACTTAATTCAAAAAAACTAAAGCTCTATAATAAAAATTAACGTTTAAAAAAAAAACGTTTATAAATCCATTTCTTCAATGTTAAATGATAAATATACATAAACATATTATATGTTATATTATATACCTACGTGTTGTTTAAAATAAAATAATATTAAATTTAACGTCGTATTTTTTAATTAACTATATATAAATGTACGGTAGAAAAAAAACAAATTTGAATTTTAAACATCCATATTACATGTACTATATTATATATTAAGAAATTACTATGTTATTTTATGATTTTTTTTAATGTTGTGTTATTATAGAGATTTCTTCTCATTAACTCACAACTATACATAATAATATATACCTAAATAATATCATCTATTGTAATTATGAATAGATAACCGTACTATCGTATTTTAGTCTACCGATATAATATTTTTATGTGTTTAACGCCATTACGCGGATTTATTTGTACATATATTTTTTTCTTCATAATATAGTTGTAATATCAGTTATTTATAAGGTTACATATTATACGTCATATATCGCGTGTAAAACGTATTAATATGTTATATAATGTTTTATTCATTCACCGACCTATAATATTTTATTATTTTGTACTCGTGCATGTGTGTACGAAAAATTAGAACGAAACGGACACGTTCGAATCACTCGAAATTAAAAGTGGAAAATAGAAATGTCTACGTACATATATCTATATATATTATATATAGGTACACATTAAGTTAGTGTATTAAGTTTCCAAAACACGTAATGACTATTATTAAACCGATCCTAAAAACTTAATACCTGTTAAAACCGATCTTCATTTTGTATCAAATAAAAACCGTATTATATATTATATACATGTTACTTTTCGTGTACGTATTGAATGGTTTGCCTCTAGAAATATTATTCATATTCCTTTCTACTTCCGGTTGGAAAACAATCACTTATCATTATATTATATTTATAGCCCGTTAATATAATAATAACAGCAGTGGTCGTCGCCGATTTTGAAGAGGAGCCGCCACTGAGTGGTGTTCAATTTAATATTATATTATATAAAAATATAGGTAAGTACCTACATAATATAATGGGTTTGTATATGATATTATACATTTTTTTTACCTGTAGTACGTTCGGCTGTGGCCTACGTTTGGGTAAATATTTGTCTGCCAATCATTTCAGACGATTCCAAACCTATCATCATTGTATAGTCGTTTCAAGTGGGTGTTATTTGACACGGACAGCTGTAACCTATAATAGTATACAATATAGGTGCCGTAATAAATATGTGAAGGCTATACAAAAAAAAAAAATAGATGCGTAAGTATAATATTAAATTTTATATCTAAACCTCTCCATTGCAGTTTCGTACCGATACGTTATACACAACTACAACACAAGACGAGTTTCTTTTTTCGAACAAGTACACTCGTTTTCTGTGAAATTTGTCTGCGTAGAATTATTAACATGTCGTATGTTTGAACAAAATTCCAAGAACAGATTCATTCGAAGGAAAATTGTCATGGATAAAAAAAATGTTTGATTTGCGCACTCCACACCGCGGTTGTAGTACATAATATAAATGTATGTTACACCAGTGCCTTCCTACAAAACCAGATAATATATTATGTACATATCAAATATTATTTTTCATAATAGATAAGAAAACATTACAACTGGAATTTATTATTTTTAAGGGGCCTCGCTACTTCCGTCAATTTTAGCTAAAAAGACCTAAAGTGTTGACAAAGTTAAAGTTAGTTAACGTTATCCAATTTTGATTCTGAAAAAAAATTTTAACTCATCAGAAAATTGTCTATAGATCCTACGAAGCACTTTGTAAAAACTAAATTTTATATTATTGTGAACCTTAATTGAAAACTTGAAAATACGAACTTTCTCGAATCATAATTAAAATTAAAATTAATGCTAAAAACGGAAAATCGTTTCGATTGTACGATCTACAGACATTTTTCTGCTGAATTCAAATATTTTTTCAGACTGAAAATCAGACAACGTTAACTAACTTTAATTTTGTCAAAACAAATGTATGTTTTTGTAAAATTCGTGTAGTAAATAGTAAATTATTTTATACATTACAATTCAATGCCAAAATGAAGTTTCCATAATACAGGGCGTTTCAAAAATATTATTCACCCGATTCAGATATACAGCATAATAAAATCGGAATCATTTTGAAATACTCTGTATATGTATAACAAACTGAATCTATGGCTGATGCAATGGATTCATTATTAAAATCTTACTACATTAGATTAAAAATCATTCTACTTAAATTCTAAGCCACATCTCACTATTGCTTCACCAGCCCTAAAGCGGTATTACACATAAATGCGTGTTATATTCTGATCATAATATCACACGTCAAATCCCTTTACACTTTAAAGTCCACATTTATTAAGATTATGTACAGTAGGTTAGTTACTTATTTTAGGCGTTCACAAACAAGTTGGTAAAATAAAAATATATTGTGCACAAACTATAATAATATATAATATTATGTGCTTTGTTTAGTGGAAAATGTTGAATGTGCTCAAACCATTAACAGCTCAAATTTGTTTATGATTATTGAACTTAAAATATTAACAAGGTAATAATATCCAAATTGATATGCAGCTAGGGCGCTCAGTGCTTACCCCTTGTTTTTCTTCAGTAATGCTATATTAATTAAAATCTGATTTTTGGAATTTTTTAATATTTAACTTTAAACTGGAAAACTATTTTAATATTCTAAAAATCAGATTTTGAATAGCTGCATTTATTGACGAAGCAAAAGGACCGAGTATATTCTAGTGCATAAGGTACGTAAAAACAAAATAATCTTCTAAAATTATTATTAACACTATATAAGGTACTTAGGTATAAAGTTGTTGAGATCGAGATAAATATGAACAAAACACGGAACACTCCCAAACACCCTACGATGGCTATAGAACGATAATAATACAATATCGTACACCATCGTCTGACTTTTCCCGGCGGCGTCTTTCCCTCGCACGTTTAAGTCATGCGTAATTCGATTTGCGAGAAAATTCGTCATGCACACAAAATATTATATACATTTATAAATAATATAATAAATATAATATTATATAGTTGGACAACCATCGGTGCTGCTTCCGTTTATTGCGTACCTAATAATATAGTCTAAGCTCTGAGTGCGACGGGAAGATTAACACCGCACGACCATCGCAATATCGTACACGATCGTCGTCGAAGGTACGTTTTGCTTCACGCACACACACTTGCGTCTTAAATTGTATATTTGTATATTATACGTACTGTGCACGTGCATACCTATAGGTAATAATTTTGCGGACATTTTTATTTATACGGCCAATTACGAAAATTTATATTCGTATTTAGAGAGACAACGCAACTGCAGCACCGCTCATTAAAACGCATACCTAACTATATATTAAATTTAGCATGCAGCGTACGTTTTTTTTATTTATTTGTGCGATATTATACATGCGCCCGCTATTGTTTCTAATATATTTATATTGTATATTTTATTATACCCTATGAGAATTTTTTTATGCATATAACATTTAAAAAATATAAATATATAATATAAAATATTGTAATAGAGCACACTAGTTTTTATAACACTAACCATTGTGCCGTTAATCATTTTGATACCGTTCATACGAATTACATGCAGTAATAATGATATTATGAACGAATGAAAATATTATACTAACTGTATTAATCCTCTCCGTTTGTCCGTTGACATGGGTAATCGTGCGCAAAAACACTAAACAAACTATTCTGATCATCGCATACGGTTTTTTTTATGTTATCGATTAATCGGATTATTTTTTATTATTTTTATAACAAATCCACTCTAACGTGAAAACTTCTAATAGGTATGAACACGATGTTTCTATAAGGTTCTATGAGTTTAATATTTTATCGATTTTGTCACTGCGGTGGCTATTAATTTTCAATATTCGATCGTTTTGCGAATTTAATTCGCGATTCCTTTTTTTAAATTGCTCATAATGTATTTCAAAGTATATCTACCGTATAAATAATGATTACTTCAGTTATTTACTCTGATCATGATAAGGCTCGTATATAGAGTTTGTGACGGATCATTGATTTTCCACCACCTTACTTCGGATAGATACGCGATATCGGGAATCTCCCCGTTGCTCGACAATATATTTCAGATTCCAATTTACCATATATAGTATATATATTTACTTAATAATGTATATGCTCTGTGATACTGAAATAAGTGCCAAATAATAAAGTTTTATTTTCCCGACACATAACTACAAGTTACAACAGCTGTTTGACACGTTATATAGATATAATAGAGTAATTCACTATATGCATGCTCGCCCCTGTTTATCCTAGATAATAATGAATTCAATCAAATTCTTATTTCTGAGCTTTTAAGCACAGGCACTTACCATATTTTCAAATACTTGGGTTTTTACACCATTTTAATTTTGAGGAGTGTACTGTGGCGATACAAACTTATTTTTTCAAATGAAAACCAACATTATTTTTACTATAAATAATAAATTGTGAACCAGATGCATTTTTTAATCCAAATCAGAATTCAGACTAATGATTTCCTTGGTATTATATTTTTTAATTTATAAAATGGTATCATTGTTTGAAAAATTATAAAATAAATATAATATTTAATCTATACTAACATAGTTTTTACAAAATATAAAATGTCGATGCATATCAATATTAATTATTATAATTTTCAAAACGTCTTGTCATAGTACCCATATCTTACAAATCTAATATCGTGGACCTATTATTCTTAGTATGTAGTATGTACACAAAGTTAAATAACACTGGTTCGAATTTCCATTTGGATATATCAACATTTTATCACAAATCACTTAATTATTTAAAGAAAAAAATAGGAGGTAACATGATTTCTGAATCACCCTGTATTTATATCCGAAGAAAGACTATACATTATTATAACAATATTATTACAATATTGTCGTTTATCGAAACGTTCTAAATTAACTACTAAATCTTTAAAAGTTAAAATGAAAATATTACAGATAATTACTCTGTTCTATATAGGTACCTATTGTTACACTGTATAGCACCACGGTTGCCTACATACTTTTATCGATTAGCAGTTTAATTTTTGAAATTTCAATTAATATAAAATAAATCGACGACGCAGATGAAGTGTCTGACATTTACGAGATGATGAAAATTGTTTGATTTATTTGCTTTTCTCTACGTTCTAACGATCGAATGGAAATCTCTCAATCCCTGTCGGCATCAAAACCGCGACCAATCGAAAAAGCAATGATGGTTTTCGTTTTTAGGTCAATTATTATTTCTTTTTATATATATAATATTATACGCGTCCGTTGGTTTTCACGTGGTGGATTTAATGTATTACATTTTCTATCTGAACAAAATAATACGCAGAAACAAAATGCGCGTGAACCATTTTTAATAAAAATAATACTCCGTGTCCCCGTTTAGTACAAACTGAAATAGAGCCAACTTCATGATATAATACTTAATCTGTATTTCATATGATACATTGTATCATTGTATCATTAACATCAAAGACTACTCTTCAAAGTACCTACTTACAGAAATGAAAATGTGCTGAAACACGGTCAGTGCTATACCGTCTGACGAAATGCGTTAATTATGTTAAAACTATGAAGCGATTGTGTTATTAATTACTTCAACTGGTAGGTACCTAGTGATGATATTACCTGACAAAAATAATTGCTTGGTAAACACCAAAATGTGAAATAAACCAATTCTAGAGCATTTCACACACATCAATTAATGTCAACAAGCTGGGCTGATGCCTACCTATATGCTAAGTATTTCAGTTTTCTAACGTTATTATTTTTATATTTGTTTAAAAAAAAATATTTTTTTACGATTTAATATTTTTATTTGTATTTTGATTTCATGATAAAATGACCATTATTTTAGAGTAAATGATTTCCGTATAAAACAATGGAAATAACACATTTAGTTAGAAGTTTATAAAATATATACGATAAAATATTATAAAGCACATTATAATATGTGCTACAACAATTTTATAACAAATACAACTTTGACATTAAATCACATAAAATCCTTTACTTTTTTTTCTTTTTTTATCGATATTGCGACTATAATGTTCTAACAATACCCATATTTTTATAGACAAAATATTTTCTGAAATTGTTCGGAAACATTCTTTTATAAATAACAAATAAAACTCTTTACTCGAAAATATCTAATAAAAAAAAACTCATTTTCCGTCATCATAGAATATATATTGTGAACAATAAAAATGCATCGTATAAACACAGCTAAAATAAAAAATTCTACCGGTAAATTTAAGTGAAACACCTAAATATACTGAAAATTATTAACAACTATAATATATATTGTGTAAGTGCACATAAAAAATGTAAGCTCATTAAATGTGGTGCCCGTGTTAATTATTATTATATATACAAAAGGCTAAATGGGTAAATTAGCTGAAATAATTAAAATAGACTGCACACCTTAAAAATAGTGTAAATGATAAAAAATACATATTTTTTTTTTACATCATAGAAATGTTAAAACAATGGAAGCATAAATTATTTTCTATGCATTACTGTTGTGCCATTACAAAGCAAAATTATTGTAGGTACCTGTTATGGAATTTAAATTAAAGAATACTTTTTTTGAGTGATTCATGATGGTTTCAAACATATTTAGTGTTTAAGTGCAAACACCTTTATGTATATCGAAATCTTCACACTCTAGAATAATACTAAAAATGTTCATAAGTCTTATAATGTGCAACAAACAACTGTTTTAGATTTTTATCGTTATGAAATGATATTTCAAATGTATTTTAATATCAATAATTTACTATATTTTGTCATTTTATATGAATACAGAATTAACCTTGCCATATTGTGTAAAAGTCTTACGTTTGTATTCACAAACAAATTAATAATAAATATTGATAATAATATTTATAACTATATAATATCCTAACAGAACTCATGAAAAACTGAAAAATTTAATTTTTCTCGGATTATTAGTGATATAGCTATATTTTATTTCACAAAAAACATCTTTCATACTAAGTAATAAATAACTTAACTTAAAATTAATATTGACGATTGAAAAAAAAAACCATGATTAATTAATCTTTATCAAAACCGTTGATATTTTATTGTAATTTTATTTTCTGAATTTAAATTTGAATAATAACGAGGTAGGTTTGACAATTGTAGGTTCAACATAAGACGTATTCTTGACAAAGGTGGGCAAGTTACGAAAATAATTAAGTGTGGCAAGTTAAGTTAATTCAATTAAATTGCCTTCAGTTTAGTTAAAAGTTAACAAAAAAAAAATGTAACTAGATAAGTTTCAAGTTAAGATAGAAAAAAAAATTTACTTCCCTCAAAAAAAAAGTTTTTTCAAGGTACAATATTTTTAAGTTATAAACTGCCATAGTATTTTGTTATACACAAACATTTACCAAGACGTTTAAAACTGTGTAAAAATTAGATCATTATAATATTCGAAAATAAATTACCAAAATCGAAAAATAGTCGACGAATCAGTATTGTCTAGTTAGTAGTTGATTACGAATGACTAGAAAAGAAAATTAACTTAATTGCACGACAATAATAAATGATAATTAACTATAAAAAGTTAAGTTTCAACAATAAACATTTTAACTGAATAAGTTAATAAGTTAAAAACAAAAATAACTAACTACCTAGTTAAGTTAAAAAGTTAAAAAAAATTAACTTTTTAACTTAACTTTAACTTTTGAACAAGTTAATGCCCACCTTTGATTCATGATTAAATTAACAAGCAACGATCGGTTCACTGAAAAAAACGTTATAAATAACTGACCTTAAATTGAAATAAATCAGATGTGGTAAACTATGTGACATTATAATGGCTTTTACAAGCGATAATATTCTTCCTACAAAAATAAACACTTTTTTTTGTGCTCGGATTCGATTTCTTCGCTTTTATTTTTTTTATAATAATTATATTTTTCAAGTTTGGTACACTCGAGCAAAATAAGCAATTGGTAAAATAATTATAATTTATTCACATAGAATGTCGTTTAAATATTTAGCTGCACGAACTTTTATGTCAAATTATATTTATTAATATATTTATATTATGGTTATTAGTTCTTAATTTTTAAAAGATAATATAACGTAATATTTATTAATTACTAACTTCAGCTATATTATTAATGTTAAATGGTAAATTTTATTATTTTTTCAATTAAATTTTTTTTTTTTTATTTGGTGATTCAAAACAACTACCTATTGTATATTTTGTACTTATAATAATTAACATCTAATCTCTGATCATTTGTGGATTAACTATATATATTATTGTATACGAAAAAAAATTCACCTACCTACATCATACAACAAAATACACAACCACATAGACATCAAAAGAAATTATTTTTTTCTTTCGCTATTTGAATCGATTAATTAATATAGCTAAACGCGTATTGAGAGATTTTTTACAAAAACTACCTACTTTGAACTATTCAAAACGAATTTGTTATAATATTTTGATCAATAACAAGCATAATATAATAATAACTGGTATACTGGTACTATCTTCAATGCTATAAAGTAAGAACGTGCGCAAATAACTAATTTTCCAAAAGTTTCAAATTCAAAGCCCACGGGTAATAAAAGTAATTTTTATTTTAGATTTTAGATTCTGAGCGGAATAGTGCAGAAAGTTCTACTCTATTTTGAACTTTGAGGATGGTTTTGGTTTCTGGTAGAAAATTACATATATTTGGTTCCTCTGAGATGTTATAAGTGAAAACTCGCGATATTTTTCAAAATAATAGTGAAATGAGAATTTTTACACAAAATCAGTTTTTGACGAAGTCGTTTTTATTTTTTAGCTGTAACTCAAAAACGAATAACCGTAGATACTTTAAATAATTATATTAGCATTTTCTGAACATGGTACAAATTTCAAAACATTTAGACCCTTTTGAGCTATTTATAAATGTCATTAATTGTTCTGTTGGTCGACAAGTTTGAAAATTTAATACAAGCTTCCCCATATGTAGTAATAATGGAACCTAAAAATATAAATAAATATTTATATACTTATAGTAGTTAGTTTTATAGTTATGTGAAGCTCAAATTTTGTATAAATACTATAGATATACAAACTAAAGGTTACGATATTAATTGTTTTGTAGTAATCTAATTTTTTGTGGGGATTTGAAACGTTAACCTATAAATTATAATATTACATTTTATATTCACAATGACATTTTCAAAATATTTATATTCATTTTATGCTATTGCCTATTACCAAAACGTCAGTAAAATAAATAGCTAAATAATTAACAGCAATATTATTAGATATATGATATATAGGCTGACAGATCGTCACCGCTCAGAATTGTTTTACGTAGTACGCAATGATTTATCATTGACTTAAAATTTAACACGCCCATTACAGTAAACTACTCAAGGACGAGGTACACTCGATGCCTACAACTGTACAGCAGAGTGGTTATCTATACTTTACCCTTTTTTTTATATTTGTTGTTATCTTGACAACAATTTTTAATTTATGTAATTTATGTTAATGTTTTCATATTCTGTTACCTTTTTGTTATGGAAAAACACTTTTTTATTCAACTCTATTGTAGTATTGTCTAAAACAAATTGTTGATGATTTTATTTATATTTTCTATTGTAATAGCTCTCATAAAAACTAATGAATTAAAAAAGTTTTACTTTTTTATTAATTTTGTTGGTGCACAAACACAAAGATTGAACATTTTTTTTCTTTTTGTGTGTACAACTTTTAATTGTAATACGGTAACTGCAGGTGAGCGAAACAAGACATATTATATAAATAGTAATTTTTGACGCAAACGAATTCATGCGTTTAGAAACCACATTTTTTTCGAGAAAAATAAATTGTTAACTTTTTGATTACTACAATAATACAATTAAAATAATAAAATAATAAAAACAATAATTGATTCGCACACTTATACTCGTATAATTATGACTACACGATAGCTGGCAATTAGTTCATGAATAGAAAGAGCAAAGAGCAAACAAAGAGCTTTACCCTACGATACCTACTTCATAATTTATTATACTGACATAAAAACAAATATCAATAATATGTACCTATATATTAAAAATACACATTAATAAAATATAAATACATATTATTTAAAAATTTATTTAATACAGATCGTTTCTAATGCGCAAATTTAATATATGCACATAAGTAAATTATTTGTTTTGAAAAATGACTACTGAATGAAGAAAATTGGTATAAAAAATTCTTCGAGTAAAGGTTAGGGAGGTGTTCTAATTTTATATTTCTACATTTAAAAGGCCTTACACACTTACCGTTGTAGTCATCAATCTCCATAATATTAATAATATCAAATATTAAACAGAACCATATGACATAATAATAGAAATCTGAATTAAATATATGTATCAAATATATGTTTTACATAAATACGACAATGGCTAGGCCACTGGTATACAGTATACTCAATAATGTTATATGATATTATACATAAGTCAATAGTGACACACAACTATAAAAAAATGTGAGAAAATCAATACACATAAAAAAAAAGTAAAATATTTATTATTTAATAAAGATTAACGCTATTTTTAGAAAATGCATATTTTAAAATCGTTGAAATATTTTAAGCATTAACAGTATATTATACATTACACATTTTTGTAATGACAGTTATGCCTGTAATTCACATTAACTTTGTGTTATTTTTTACAAAACGTTTAAGTAAAATATAAAACAAATAAAAATTATAATGGTCATTTATTCTTTATACAAAAAATAAAACTACGATTTACCAGTATTGCAGATTTTAGCTCTTTTACCACATTCGACAATTCCGTATAAAATACAGTATAGGTCGTCGTGTTTTCCACTTTTCACAATAAACTTACTAGACATTTAGATAATCGGGAAACCACGATGCCCCCCCTACGCCAAACGCAGTAGCCACTAGAAGGTATATATATATTATAATATTGTGTATAGGTTTTCATGGTATGAATGTTTTATTTTGACAATGACACACGTGGTCAAATATTATAATATTACCAATACTTACCTCCAAAGTAATTTTATACGAATAATTGTAAATTATTTTATACACGAGAAGGCTCTTATTATTCTTATTCCCTCAAACTACGTTTAATAACTATTTCAAAACAATTTATTTTGGTGCCCAGTATAGTTGTCCGTGCTACTTTATACGTACAATACATAACATACGAAAATTGATGTGTATTTATTAACAATGTAAGGGCGGTGTAGTGGGGTTAAATTTAAAATATTTTCGAAGGACGAACATCATCGTGCCAGACGTGGTGTCGAGTGTCCCTGTCATCGATACAAAAACAGTCGGGTGACGATGCCGATTATGGTTGCGGGTCATCGCGATCGTCTGCTGCCAAACTCTGAAACTTTCATGACAGAACAATGTTATATTCCGGTCGTTCGTTTAAAATTTCGAATATCGAACCACTTCAGAAATACCGCGAGCGCGCAGGCGTACCTTCGACCAGCGGTCGTAAATTTTTCGGACCAAATTCGTAACTAAAATTATTCCGCGGGCCACTGCTTATGACACTTGTAATAATAATTATTGTTTAAAGAAGATAAATATCTAAGCATTGTAAATTAACGATCGGGTAATTTCCATTTTACCGCGCGTGGAATTGGAAATGGAAATGCATTTAATCAAATGGAAATTATTACATTTGTATTGTAATACTTATAAGAATTATTATAATAAATACATTTTTAGTACTTACCTATATGGCTATACACGCTATATTTGCCAGCTTGTTTGTAAAGTGTTTGTGGATTTTTAGCTCCGATAACGTGTAAGACGGAAAACTCTACTTATTTTAAACCTAGTTTTAATAACTATGATAGATGAAAATGTTCTTTCACTCAAATATGCATTTAATAAAAATGTTCCTTACGATTTCATTTAACACTGTGTTAGATGCAAAAATGGGATATCAATAAGAATAGCTGGAATTTAGCTCTCTGACTAATTTTTTGGACGATAAATCGATGAAGTTTCTTTTTTTGTTCACAATAAACCACATTACTGTGGGCTCAAAACAAAAAGGTATACAATTCCAAAATATTATATTGTTTAAGAAAGCAATTTTGAACGCCAAAATGTTTATATTTTATTCTTTCATAATGCATTGTTTTGAACGATTGGCAAATCTAAAAATTAACGAAATTGTTCTGAGTCAATTCTTAGAATTTGGATTTGTTCTAAGCAAAACTTAACGTAAAAAAAAATGATAACTAATTTAAACAATTTTGGTCAAGTACCAAAAAGTTCTATATGTAAAACCTTTTGGTTGTGAATATTTTTTTTACACTTAGTCAAAACTTTTTTTGCTCTGAATCAAATATATGTATCCCTGGGAACAAAATATAGGTATAGCACGATAGCGTACCTACGTTTAATTTTTTTAACAAACAATGGACTTTCAATATAACCCTAAAAATAACACAATTGCGTACGATTTTCTGTGCAATGTTGCCATTCATTAACATTACCTATACCTATTGTTTGTCAAAAATGGGAATGTTAATGAAAACAATTAACTTGTGTCAATTAAGTCAACGTTTCAATGTTTTCGATATAATAATACCTATAGTAATGTATTTGTTTTTAATTTCTTGTGTATGAAGGAATGGAAAACCAAAAACATACCCTTAACTATTTTCCCGACTCGTCTGTTTAATACTGTTTGGACTTGATTTATCTGTAAATATATAATACAATAAATAGAATAATAATATATATTTTTTAATTATATTTAGTCTATATTTTTAATAATTGTATTTAAATAAATTCAAAGAAACAAATTATTACCAATATTTTAAGTATAATTACTTTACGCCACCGACATTCAATACTGTCCTAAATTAAATCGACACGCATATTATATTGAAATGTTTTGGACCACTTATTTAAATGATTTATGAGCACTTATTTCAAAATCTAAATGAACTTATTGTAAATAACAAGTATTTTGAAAATTATTTATTTACTTAGAAATAACCACATGCCAATAAAGATTTGTTTGGATTTTACAGGGAATACAAAATAAAACACTAGTAACTACATAAAAGCCATTATTTAAACAACTAATTGTATAGATCTGAGTATAATATTTCAGACATTTCAGTGTATAGTTAAAAGTACCATCGGAAAAAATCTGATGAATTGGTAATAAATTTAAGATTTAGCTCTGTATAGTTTCTATAGTTGTACAAACAAATAATTTTTTATCAGTTACAAAAACAAATTGGTCACCTTTAAATTATTTTAGTAAATTATTTTTTTTACTTGTTCGGCAGTTGATTCAATCACAGATTTTGGAAAAGTTTATTCTTTAGTATAGGTACCTGTGATTTGTCGTCGTTTATCAAACATGGCATTTATAACTGACGGTAAACCGATGCAATGTTCAATTTCGGTATATTCATACTTTTGCTAGTTCTATTTGAATTATTTTTATAGGCCGGAAAGAAATATATCAGTTTGCCTTATTAAACATTTAGAGTGTTGAAGTTTCAAATTTATTGTTTTGTAAATTCAGTTTGTTACTATGTTAGCGTAATAGTGTAGTATGATTTTTGAGTACATAACCATTTTTTCAATGCCATTTTCCCGTGTTCGCATGAGCCGCCAATATATTTATAGAGAAATATAGTAAAGCTAGTGGAATTCGTTTTTCTCAAAAAATTAACTCTAATTCGCTTTCCATATTGTCAATTTAATAGTAGCTTGTATAGTTGTATAGCTTTAATACTAGTATAATGTCTATACTTTCTGAAACTGAATTTTATAACGCACTAAATTGAACGTAGTTTACACAAAACGACATGCGTTTAACGACTTAAGTAACGTTTATAACGTGCAAGTCGCGCAACGATAACAATTTATGATGTACATCAACATCAACGACCGTTATACACAAAAAACTTATGAAATATATTATTATGATAGATATTGAGAATTCCACATTCCACATGTATTGGTTATGTGTACATTGTACAATATAATACGTTATAACAAAGTAAAATTCGTAATAGAAATCCGGAAATGTCACACGAAAATCTTAGGTAAAATTACGCATGGTCCTTATCGAGAGTGTATTGTAATTTGTAACCAATAATATGATTTAAAAAAATGTTTTATGTAATATATTTTTATTTCGTTAACCAATGTACAATAATATATTATTATATTATAATATTATGATTAATAATATATTATACCTATTATTTATCATATTATTAGTATTATTTTCATTAAATGTGGTTGGCATATTAGAATATGATATTAAACCGATTTTTTATTAATCATCACTAATTTATATTTTTATCATGTAGATATAACCCGCCGTTGGTTACATCTATAATTAACATTATAATTAAGAACGGAAAGGTTATTTAGATCACCATTAATTATTAAATATTCTGTATTAATAATCTACTTACCCGAACAACAGTTTTCGAGTAAGTACCTACTCCTCATTACGTTCCACAAGTACCTATATAAAAGGAATATAATATGAACGGATATTATGCAATTGGCAATGCAATTAAAACTATAAACCTAATATATCTTTGCAAAGTCACAATATCACGTTTTTTTTCCGAAACTAAATCAATTAAGTACCTACACGTTTTGTTTGTTTATAAATAATTTATGTAATAGGATATAATTATTATAATTTATATATTATACAAATAACCAGAAACAGGGTTGTGTCCACAGTTCAAGTGCAGATATCATAGTATTTTCAAAATAATAGTAAAATGTTCGATAAAAAATGATTATACATTAAAAAAGTATAAAGAAAAAGTTTGATAAAATGCAATAGAAAAAATTTTAAAAACAAAAGGAAGAAGATATGGTATTAGCATTAGTCATAAAGTGATACATTTTAGGTTCATTAAGTTCGCAATATTAGAGAAGCGAAAAGGAAGTGAAAAAATTTTAGTCAAACAGGTAATCCGGGATGTAATCTCAAAATTGAATTAGGAAATTATAATATTATAGCAACATTATAATGACACATTTTGTTATGTTGTGAACATTTCCTTAACTATATTATGCTGCATAGTACGGGTACCATATATGTGACGATGTTAAACGAACTGTCAAGGGATAGCAGTTACGAATAACATTGAGGTCTGTTACTCTGTTATAAACTATTATATCCATATAGTGACATTTATTAAAAGTAACGCGTGCTTTATTGATCTCGGAAAACCTTAAACAAGATCAGATAATAGTTGGATACCTAGGTTTTTTTTAATGTTGTTGTTAAATAAAGTTGACAGTTGTTGAAAGTTGTACGCGTATACGAGTGTTTTGAAGATTTACCAGAATTATCTTACCAATCTCAACAGCGTCAGTAAATACGAATTGTTTCCGTTTGAAAAGTACCTACATAATAAAACAAAGTTTTATGGATTTAGGTAGTCCGAATAATATTTGTGGAGGGTAGAACAATAAATTTAAAACGTAAGTCAAAACAGGACATCCTAATAATATTTATGTTTTTATAGAAGCATTGCAAAATGAGTAATGCAAAGGTAACCGCACAAAAGTGAAACAATAAATAACCAGAGTAAATTAAAAATTAACTAACCTACTCGTATATAATAATTTTGTTTTGTGCAACCTATGTAGTACAGTTACCTATATAATGGAGAAATTTGAATGTTGTAAAAGCCGTTATAGTTTTATAAATAATAACACTGCTTTTTAAATATTTATCTAGAGAAAGTGTATTTTTTTTAATTATTAGGTTTGATATAATAATATAAGACATAATGAGTGGGTAAAAATGTCGGATTGTCTCATAACATAAACATTTCTAAAATGTCATAAGTATTTTAAAATACGCATAGAGATTTTACCCTCAATAATAAATTCTTGAAACATTCGATATTAAATAGGAGTATAATATTTTTCCAATATACACAGCCGAAGCACTGGCAATTTCATTTTCCTTAGACCTCATTAAAACAAAATGCATACTTAAAGCAGTAATCCTTAGTGACTCACTTAGTACATTGAGGAGTATTGAAAACATCTCTAATCCAAATGAGATCGCCAGAAAAATCCAGAACCAGATCTACAACCTTACACACACCGGCTACTCAATCACCTTAATATGGATACCCAGTCACAATCAAATTACGGGAAATGAAAGAGCTGACGAAAAAGCACGCCAAGCAATAACCTCAACTAATGCCATCAGACTTAATTGTTTTACCCTACACGACGCCAAAGCCATAACTAGAATAATATCAAACAACATACTATGGCAACGGGCATGGAAACAAGGTACCTCAAAATTAAACGAAATTAAAAATACCATCCACACATGGCCACATTCACCAGACTTCTCAAGGAAAATGGAAACCTCAATCAACAGAATTCGTATAGGACACACATCGATAACCCATCAGTATATCTGAAGAAGGAAGACCCACCCCCCATGCGCCAGCTGCGGTATACCTCTCACAATTAAACACATCATAATTGAATGCCTTTCATATGAAATGGATAGACGTGAAGCAGGCATCTCAAACATTCTGTCGGAAGCCCTCCACCCAGACAACATAAGACGCATGATAACCTTTATTACTAGGTCCAACCTTATCAATAGTTTTTAATATGTAACTTATATAACATGTGAATAATTTAGAGTTAAACTCTTTGTCGCCTATAATGAATATAGTTGCCGAGGCCTAATTCAATTTAAAAAAAAAAAAAATAAAATATTTTTCCGATGCATATTTATAATTTAAGTGTTCAACGACAACAACGACCAAACATAATCAATATGTCTAATGCAGTGGAAGTCCAGTGGAGCGCACGGAACTATATGAATGGTAAGGGGAGGTGTCATAAACAGGGAAAAAAGTAAATTGCGGTTAGTGTCTCTCGCCTCTGGTATCACTTATCAGCATAATTATCACAGCACATATTATATCCGATGAGAAATGTTGTTTTCAACCGGCATGTATAAACTGTACATATAACGTATGTTGATGAACCGCATAGGTCCAAAGTCCAAAGTGATTATGGAATAAAAAAAATGGTCCATGGTGGGGGGGGGGATATATTATTCCCCACAATTACCTGCGTATACGCCACTGAGTATGCAACCAGTCTCATAATCGATGGCCGATTGCAACGGAAGGCATTAACATAAATCCCCACGACCTGCGTTATTCATAGAAACGTATTAGGAGCTGTTTAGTAGCAGTGGACCGAATATGATTTGATATTCTGATCTGAACGAAAACACTATAAAATATAATATTAATAATCGTCAAACGGTCGAACGCCTTTTCAAAATATTTTTTAACAGTTTCGCAGTCCAATTTTTAACATTCTTGTCTTCGTCATAACTTGATGTAAACTCTAAAGTTAACTCGAAAATTCTTTGAAATAGATTATTCCCGCAAAGGAGCTCACATTATAATAATATAGGTACATAAAAGTATATTGCGTATACACATCGTGATTCGTTAAACATCGATCTGTTATTATTTAAAAAAATATCTGATTTAAAAAAAATTAATTAAAAAAAACAATATCTTTTAAAATACAAAGCATTTTTAATTATTTTCATATAATATTTATCAACATACCATATTGTTATATTTTTTAATTATTATTAGTACCTTTTTGATATTTATTTTTGAAAGTTATTAACTCGTATACTTTTAAAGTTGTTATATGGTTCAATGTACCTACATCAGTGCTAGGGTGGGGCGGGGACTCCTGAGACGGGATCGTTCACAGTAATATAAGAAAATTTAAATATATATATATTTTTTTTTGATAATAGTTATTTTATAATTTTAAGTTATATATAACGATATATTATTCACATATTTTAATAGAGGAAGTCTGAAAGATATTTACGCCGAAATAAATATTTGTCAGTAAATCAAGTAAATATGAGTCTTTCTTTTTTTAATTAATTTAATGATAATTGTTTAACAGAATTTTTCTTTTACAACTTTGAGTGTTTAATTTATATGATATCCAGTTACCTATACTTTAACTCTAGACGGTGAAACCGGCCCTTAGAAAGCCTTAATATACAAGAGATTGGTCAACTCGGTGAATTTTTACACGTCAATTTAATTTTAACAATATGTAAGCATGTATTCAAATTAACGTTATTATTTATTGTTTACAAGGATTTTTTTCATGATTACCTATATGGCTATATAATACCCGTATTCATATTTTGTATTACAGACCCCAGTTATGTATTATAAGTTAAGATACACCAACCTAGTTAGTTGGGCCTTGGGCATATAGTATATAATAATTTATTATTTTAGATGTTTGCATACAGCAAGAATATTTGCTTTATCTATACTAATATTATAAAGCTGAAGAGTTTGTTTGTTTGAAAGCGCTAATTTCAGGAACTACTGGTTCAAATTGAAAAATTATTTTTGTGTTGGATAATCCATTCGTCGAGAAAGTTAGGCTTTTGTATTAATTGATTATATTAATCCTCCGTAGGTGGAATTAAGTAAAAATTACAAACTTGGTACAATTTTGATACTTTAGAGTTAAATCATACACTTACGTACAAACAGCACGGGGTCCGCGATCTACCGCGATATACTGCTGCGAATCAGAATTTTTATTCCGGGCAACAGAAAAGTTAAGATAAATTTTGAACACTATACACCAAATATTAAATAACAAATTGAACAAAGTTTGAGTCATATAGAATTGGTACATTTAACGGGCAACGAAGTGCCAGTGGGATCAGCTAGTGTATCTATACTGCTGTCTGCTATTATAAAGAGGAAAGATTTGGATGTTTGTAACGAATAAACTCAAAAACTACTGTACTGTTTTCAAAAATTCTTTCACTATTATAATGCTACATTATCAGTGCAGCTTACGTTTAACAAAGTTTAAGAAAAAGTAAATCCACGGCTATTTAAATTAACACGGGCAACGCCGTACAGGATCAGCTAGTGTATTATAATTACACAATCACGCATTTTCTACGTACGACTTTGTTTTATTGTGCCGATATTCTCATTAACAATACCATAACACGATCAAATACTTCACGACAAAGCCGTAATGCAACTATAGGATTCAATTAATGTATATATAAATTAATGTTTTTGTGTAGATTAGACCTCTGTAAAGAAGATATGATAATTTAAAAAGGATTAAATTTGTTTTTTTCTTTTTTAAATGGTTAATTTTTTCTTTTAAAAAAAAATTAAGATAAATTTTGAACACCATACACCGAATATTAAATAACGAATTGAACAAAGTTTGACTCATATAAAACTTTGTACATTTAACGGGTAACAAAGTGCACGGGATCAGCTAGTATTTTATAAATTGGCTGGTATATTATATTATTTGCTTGTTTATGCTGATTGGATTTTAAAAAAACGCGGTAATTTTTTGGACGAAACATTGCTGCTATTTACTCAGATGACCACTCTCTTAAAGGCCACTCTCTTCACTTGTTTAGAAGAATTGGTCCCAACTCGACGTACTACAACACTGTGTCACTGAGTAATCACAGAATAACTGTTTTCAATCACATATTTAATACGGACTCCAGGGATCCTTAGATCATCCTCACATTTCAGATATTTTTTTGTAGTCTCTTGTGAGATGCGCGTATCAATGTCATTTTTTTTTTTAAATGTACTATTCCAAAATTGCATATTATTATACATTTTGTTAAGGAAATTTTGTTCTGGATAAAAATTAAGAATTCTTATTAGATAAGAATGAACAATTTTTTTGTAATTTATGGCATTGCATTCACGTAGTGCCCGCAGCTACTTCTATAGAACGATCTAGAAATTGATAGCACTGCAGCAGGAAGTCGCCCACTAAAAAGTCAGTTGATCTAAATTCACCCGACATAACTCCTCTATCAATTGCATTCCTCCGTAGATAATTATCGGATAGCGGATACCATTATATCAATATAAAGTGAATTTATGCCATGTGCCTTTTTTCGTGTAGATATAAGTATTTTTAGCTTCATAGTTTATATCAACTAATACTTTCAGTATTGTGACATAACTTGATAACGATTTCAGTTTATACTTCATACAATTAATAATTTTAAACAAATAAAATGCTATTAACGTATGAAAATCGTTTTATTAAAAATTATGATTGTCTTAAAAATAAAACTGTTTGTTTTGAATTACCTACTTATTAGGTACTTGATAACGCACTTTATTTTTGTTTAGCAATTTAACTTAACATTTAATATTTTTTTATTAGTTGTAGGTACTCGTGGACATTATAGCGTATTATAATAATGTTCATAGTTGTACTTTACCTTTATACTTTGTTATTAGTTTAATACTTGTATGAGTAGGTCCCTATCCCTACTAGGTAGGTACCTATGTTAATTTTCTTTCAAAATACAACATAGCTCCTTACAATGTTATGCTCACTTTAACACATTGACATGATACACGTGTACACGATGTATTTACTATTTATGAACATTGTATTTGAATGAGTTTTGGGGTATTTTAGAACTTTCAACTTGGATTTAACTTAGTAAAAGTTTATATAGGTACCTAATGTGGCCTTTTAAAAGTTTTACTCTGGACCCCCATCTCTATAAATTAGTCCCTAACTGTTATTTTGTGGTAGGTATTTTTGATTTATCTTATTAGTTATTATACACTATTACTGATAGTATTTTGTACTCTATATTATAGCCTATAGGTTTGGTTTCAAATGCAACACAAGATAACCAAAACGAGCTTCCTCGTTGATTATCATATTTCATAATAATTGATTAGGTATACAACAAGTTCAGTGCAAAGAATAACAGAATTGACTATAGCTATATTATAAAGCTAAAGCGCGGGTTCGGATTCACTAATCTAAACCGTTCAAAACGTTTAGTTTCATACACGGTCGTATATAAGACCGTGGTTTCATATAAAATGGGTACAACTTTGTGTAAAAATATATTAGATTCGATGGTTATATAGTGTACCTATACGGCTATATATAAACGTTCCATTGGACTGACAAGTAACGTAAACATTTCTGATGTAGGGAATACAGTATTACGCAGACACGTATATATAGTATCAAAAGTATGTATCTATATTTATATAATATCAATAATATATTTGCCTATATTATACTATAATATACAGGACTATTCACTGATTCTAATTTCCGTTTTTCTTTATTAATGAGTTTATTCAGATTCTAATTTTCAGAATTTTTAAATATACTTAAAGATCATATTTTAAAATTACTAAGATTTTTTGTACTGTTTACCTAAGGAATGCCCTGATGTAACGATACAAACTTCTATTTTAATTTGAGAACCTCCCCCCTCCCTCTTTTTACTATAAATCATTTGGTATTTAAGTGAATAATTTTTTTTATTTAAAAAAGGTGCATGTACCTACTTTATTCAAAATTCAAATACGGGTACCACGCACACAGTTTGAACATTTTTATGTACCACTTGACCAAATAACGTTATTTATTTTATGTTTATCAAAAATGTATAATATGTTATTTTAAATGCATGGAATTTGGAACTAACTGCAAAATTATGATAATAATATAAGCATTTAGTGCATAAAAATAAAATAAAATACGTACAATTATTATTTATATTATTATTGATATCAAATTAACCAAATAACATTTTATGCGAATAATGATCCATTTAATTTTTTTTTTTTTATAGAGGGAGAAGTTTTTAGCCTACCACCTACCTATGAGATTTCCGCATAGATACCACAGGTTGAAAAACGCTGCTGTAGGGTGTCGGTTGTGTGACTCAGACAATGACGAGGGAAATAGAAACACCCGATGACGTGTTATCGGAGGGAGATCAAGACCGAGGAGACGAGACAAAATAAATGATGAATAAAAGGGAATATAAATAAATATAGGATATAGGTGGCAAATGGCAAAGTCGGCAAGCAATCAGGAGATAATAACTATTAAATAAATTGTATTAGGAACGTAACCGTTCTCTACCACACTATACAACGAGTCACCGATGACGTTTACGATTACGACGAATGCAAATAATATAAAATTAATATTATTTAGATGTCACGTTTTATCATAACGGATAACTATAGATATATATTACCTATATAGTATATATAGGTAACATAATATTATATTATGATTGAAACACAGCTTCCGCCAATACTGGGAATATAGTGGAAAGCTACATTGTATAATAATTATACAAATTCTGGGAAATTGAAAAGTTAAATTATTCTATTATTTTTCATTGGAAATGGTCTACGTGGAAAGTAACGAACACTGTTTGAGTGTACAGACATTAAAAGCTTTTTACTATAGCGGGTTACAATCATGTTTCTCTTTGGCCATTTATTCTGAAATCATTTCACTGTCGACTGTCGAGTTATCACCACTTCTCTATAATATTGTCCAATCGAAACAGTTAATAAAAAGGTAGGTAGGTACACTACAATGCTACTACCGCTATAACCAGGCCCGGGTTTAGAACCCCCCCCCCCCCCCTCTCAAGATTCAATTAATAAGAGGCCCCACAAAATAAGTACCTTTTGCAGTAAGTTTGTCAACCTCATATGAGCCTTGACTATAACATTAAGAAGTGGGCATCGGGCAAGTTAACGAAAAAAATATTTTGAGTTAAATAAGTTAGGTCAACATTAAGTTCTAAGTTAATAGTTAACAAACAATATTTTAAACCCAAAAAAATTAAAGTTGAAATAGGTAGAGAAAAATATTAACTTAACTTGGTAAATTGAACTATTAATTTTTTTTTTATTTGAGTCACACGTATTATAGTGATTTCAGTGTAACTTTAAATTTTTCGTAAATAATAACTAAATATCTTATTAAAAATAAATTCTACTTCTTATTGGACACTAGCTATTATAGTGGCTTCGCAATTACAGGTTAATAGCACATTTAGTATCAATTAAATTATTAATATTAATCAAGAACTATTTGTTTGTTTATTTGGATTAAAAATTATTGAATGAAGAATGATTAAACAAAAATTATTAATCAATTAGTTTTAACTACACCTACAGTAATTATAAATATGAATGAACTTAACTTTTGACTTAATGTGAGTATTGTGTATTAAATTATCTAGAAAAAGATAAGTTATTACAAATTACAATAGATACTTTTGCCCCAAATAGTGGTGATAGACACAAAACCAAAATAAAAAAAAACACACACATAAACCAATACATTCATCGCTCCACTCAGAATCTAAAATTAATTTTGTAACTAATAAATGACCAGTGCCCACATTTATGACGATACAATAATATTATTAACATCGCAAATCACGACGCTTTACATAAAATTTAATTCATTGAATGAGTGGCGCCATCGATGTATTACTATTCGTCAGTTCAACACGTAATGACTGAAATATATAACAGATAGCGACACAGTAATCCACAAACTTTTAATATTATACACAAATGTCAAATAGGTACTTCACTATGTTTTGTTTTCGTTAGAGCTTTTGAAAATATAACATTATAACTAGCTGACCCCGTGTGACCATGCGCTTCATTGCCGGTTAAAAATGCCAACTCTATAATATGATTCAAACTTTGTTCAATTCGTTATTTTAAATATACCGTGTTAAAAACTTAAAAACGCTCTACTATTTGTCTATTTCTCGTGTAATATGATGATAACTATTTACAAGCAAAATTAAATGTTCAATTTCCATCGTCCATCATTAATCTCAAAATACTTGTACAAGCACCACTTTAAAATGCGAATTTTTAAAAATTCTTTTTTAGTGCACACTTACATGGTACATGAAAATTTCAAGTCTCAAGCTATATGATATTTTAGGCTCTACGACTACTTTGATCAGTCGCCATAATATGCCAGTGAAGACAAGTGCGATTATAGCCATCCCTCCCGGCATGGCCCAAATAGGGGCCCGTGGGACTCGCTCATGATTATGCAAGCAGTATATTATTATCAGGTACCTACGTAAGTGTATGTTTATTAATTTCTATCTCTTAAGTTTCAAACTCATAACAAATTTGTCGCTTTACTTAATTCAACCTACGGCGGATTGGATACAATGTGCCATCGCTCGTCAGGTGGTTTTTGATGAAACTGTATAACCCGTCTTCGCCCGAGAAAAAAATGATCAATTAATACAAAATAAGGCGTTATATTGGTGTATCGTTTATCTATCGGTTTTCAGATTGTATAGCTCTTGGTATATTTCCGAACGTGGTTCAAACTACTCTCTAAACTTTCATGGTAACTCTAAGAACAATCTCTGAAATTGTCCTTAATATCGGCAGTGGTTTTCGAGTTTACAGAATACAGACAACAAACATAATATTATATAATAATCATTTTATAAAATATAAGCTCTCGTATTAATTGTTTTAAGATATAATTTGTTTATTGGAGACCGTTGTAATGGCGAGTTCGCGACAATTTGATGCCTGCTTCTACCTCACCTAGGTTTATAGGTACCTAAATAACCAATGGCAATCATTTATAAAAAAAAAATTTCCAATTTCCATTGTGAATCTCAAAATCCTTAATTGAGAAATGTGAATTTCATAAAATCCCTACATACTGGCTATTGCACATCTAGAACATTAGACTATTAGAATTTAGAGCAACCACTATTCCAAATTTAAAGTTTGTACATTTTGTAGTTTTTGAGATGTGTAGCGATCAGTGAGTGAATATATAAATTATTTATTTATAATGTTCAAAAGTAAGTAGATAGGAATTTTAGCTATGGACTAAAAGGCCCAGTGCCGTCCCTAGGGGGGGGGGGTGTGGGGGGGTGTCACACCCCCCCACGGCTTGGTCAGTCGGCACATTTGATATTGAGGTACCGAGTCGGCAATTTAACGACATTTAATAATAATATATTAAAATATTATTATTAATATTTTATTTGACAGAAACAAAAATTCAAAAAAAATCATTATTTTCTATTAATGATATTAATATATTAATATTAAATTATTATTTTTAACGTATGAAGAATATGTTATAAGAATAATACTAATACTTTCATTAGCGATAAAGCGTGATAAAAATAGATTGGGTATGTATTATTGAGCCGGTATCGGACGTCACCGTCGTCAACGGTCTGTGTCTTTGTTAGTATATATTACTATATAGCCGTATGCCCGTATAGTTTGTATAAAAATATGTACATGTTATTTATACAGATAATTTTATTTATAACAACGTGTATACTATTTGCAGCGTATTTTTAATTATATTACCCTAATCAGTAATCATAATCAAAATCACAATACATGTTAACCACACTCTGTCACTGGCCCTCTGCGCATAAACATATTTAATAATTTAATATTTATTATTTATATTTTCTTTTGTTCAACAAAAATGAGTGAAGTTAATAATAAAAGAAAAAGAAAACGTGTTAAAGTTGAATGTTTAGAATGTGGCAGTCAATTTAATGACGATTTCAAAAAAAACCACGAGGAAAAATTACATCGTGGAAAACGAGTAAATATTAAACATGTTGGTGCACCAAAAAATCCGTTCGAAAGTGCAGCAGCTACATGGAATTTGAATAAACGGGTAATGATACCGGTAAGTCGTTTATTATACTTGATATTTTTTGTAATAAATATTTATAATTAGGTATGCCTTGAAAAAAATGAACCTAAGTACTTTTATTAGTATATTATATATTATTATGATTTATCGTTAATATTTAATAGTTAACTCAGTAACTGGTAAGCTTGTGTTGTATTAAACGTTCATAAAATCATTATAACAAAAATATATCGTATTAAATACAAATTATTTTAATTTATTTTATTTTTTATGTTAGGAAAATGAGTGTTCAAGCTCATCAGTCAGTTATAATGATGTTGAAAAACTATCTAAAGAAAAATCAGACTCTACTGTTCAAAAAGATAATGTTGATTCTAAATCTGAGGTATTGTTAATATTGTTATTGATATTTAAACAAATCAAATTGATCATTAATTGGTATAAAATGAACATTGGACATACCTATATATTATAAATATTATTAATTATTATTTATTACTATTATTACATCATATAATATTATGATTGTATATTTATATCTAATATCCATTGACCATTCATATTGCATACAAGTATAAAATAATATAATAATATTATAATTTATAGCTTAAATACTAAAAAGATTTGCTTTTTTTGAACTAAAAATTCATAAAAAAAAACCATTTTCATAAAAATATATCTGATAAATCCTAATTACGTATTTTAATTTGTTGTACTTTATTTTAGAAAAATGACTCTTCAAACTCATCAGTCATTAATAATAATGATGAAAAACTATCTAAAGATAAATCGGACTCTACTGTTCAAAAAGATAATGTTGATTCTAAATCTGAGGTAGGTACTTATTATTTTAATAATTAAATTTAAAATTTTAATAATTAAATAAATTGTTAGGTAATTAGTAATGGATTTATTATTTATAATTTTACATTTATATCTAATAATGCATAATGCCCATTCACAATGCATAAAAATACCAAAATATATTTTTGTTTAAATATATTGTAGAAGTGTTATGAATGAATCAAAAATCAAAAAAGTTTTAGGACTAGTAACTGCTAAATGAGCATAACCAACGTTTTTTTAAAATTATATTAAAATGTATTCAAATTTAGTTTATTTCATATAAAATATAATAATAGGTACTACTTTTATTAATACTTAATAGTATTGGTATATTATATATATATATATATATATATTTTAGAATTTTCAACAAGTTATTGAACATAATATTGATGAAAATTCTGAAGAAATATCATGGTTGTTATGTGCTGGCCAAATGGAGGACTTAGTATCAAATTTAAATGAGTGTAATACTTTGCTGTCAAAATTGAAAGAAGACACATTGCCAAATCCAATTATGTTTATGTTAGAAAGTCAACAAGTGATTAATAGAATAAAATTGAAATCAGAATGTTTTTTAAAAAATGCCAAAGTAGTATTAGACAACTTATCAGGTCCGTCTGACCATATACAATCAGTTTCTAAACCAAATTATTTTGTTGAACATGATCCAGGGCGGCGGTGTGATATTACTTCTTCTTCACAAAGGCAATATCTTTTATCATTGGGTCCACACCAACCTAAACTTTTAAAATATCCAATCAACAGTGATATTGATCCATCAAAACAAAAAAGTTTTAATCCTATTTGGTTAAAAGAATATCCTATGCTAGAGTATAGTTTGATTACTGATTCAGCATATTGTTTTGTGTGCTCATTATTTCCAAAAGGGTTAGGAAGACAGTTTTCAAATGAAGCATGGGTAAAGCAAGGTGTTAATACATGGCAAAAAATGAAAAGTCGAGGAAAAGCAAAATTAGGCAAGTTGGAACAGCATTTTAATTCTTTATCATACAAAGCAGCTTTAAATGATTACCGCAGCTTTATGAAAGAGTCAAATCATATTGACATTATTATGAATAGATCAAAAAGACAAGAATCCATCAAACTAGTACAAGAAAAAGAATTTTTTATTCGATAGAAATACTAGGACAAAAGCATTTGGCATTAATAAAAAGATGCATTCATTTGACTTCATTGTCTCCTTGGTATTTATGAAAAATATAATGTATAAATTGAAATCACTAACCGAGACATTAGAAACAAAAAGTTTATGTGTAATTGATGCTGCTGTTTTAATAGAGGCTACAATTAAAAATTTAGAAGATATTAATTCAGATTCAGAAAGAATAAATGATCTGATTGACAGCGCAACCTTGTTCGCAGCAAATCTTGGTATAGATTCAAAATCTGATTTCAAAGTTCATCACCGTACAAGAAAACAGCCCACTTGGTTGGACGAAAATGCTGGTACTCAAGCTGATTTAACTTTTCATATATTTTATAAAAAAGAGTTCAAATGTATACTGTCTACACTTATTAATTTATCTAAAGACAATTTAAAAGTATTTATTGATACAATAATGCCACTGTATAAAATATTCTCATTTCCATTCAAGAATGAAAATATGAGCATTGAAAATATACAAAATGCTTTGTTAATATTTCCTCCTAACAGTGATTTTGCAAAGTGCAAGGATATTGATGCCATTCAAACTGAATTGGAAATATTAAAAGAAATATGCAAAGATTTGAGTTTAACTATGACAACAAATTTTCTCAGTATGATTGAAAAATGTGAAGAAGTTAAACATATCCTACCATTAGCTAATAATATTTGTCGATTAGCATTAACTGCACCGGTAAGTGTAGCTACTAATGAACGGACATTTAGCAAACTTAAACTGATAAAAAATCATTTAAGATCTACAATGACAGACAATAGATTAGATTCCCTAATGCTGTTAAGTATTGAAAAAGATATTTTAGATACAGTTGATGTAAGTAAAATAGCAACTCAGTGGTTCAATATAAAACAAAGAAGAATTCAATTTTAAAAATTGTATATATTATTATTTATTGTGATACATGCATAATTATTAATTTATTATTAGTGATTAAATACTCATAAAATTGTGTGTTTTAAGTTTTTATTTTACCTAATCTTGTGTAGGTACCTACTTTTGGTAATGCTGACCAATATCCAAAAATTAATTTGACTAGGTAGTGACTATGTACTGGTGAAGATCAATAAATAGGTATTGAATAGTGTATAATAAGTATGCCTATGTTTATGAGTTATTGAGATGTATGTTAATAAATTAATAATAATAATTATAATTCGAGCGGAGCGAGAAAATTTTTTTTTTTGAGTTGGCAAATTAATGAATCAAGCCCCCCCATGATTTGTCTTTCGGGACGGCCCTGAAAAGGCCTCAAGTATACTGCCCGTATTAACCAATGGCACAATACTTCATATTAATGTATCAGTATTATAAAAATATAGTTACCTACATACCTATTTATAATTTGTTTATTTTTTTTTTATTATTACAATCAGTATCTTAACGATACCAACTAGGTACTAGAGTTCTAATTAACTTTCACATAAAACTATTTTTAATATTTATAGTTGTTTCTATAGTCTGACCATATCGCATGCAACAATAAATACTTAAACTTACAAGGTAGGTACAATGGTACATATTATACAATGTCATACTTTCATTACCTCTACCATATAGTGTAGCCTTATTAAAAGGGTATAAACTTTGCTAAATATATATATTTTAATATAAGCTCATAAATCATAATTCCCTGTACTACATTTTATTTAAGCCGGATACATTCAAATGTGTATTACTAGAACAACATTGATAATTTGATAATTTTGTAAATATTTTTTTTATTATTATTATTATTAATACTTTTACAATGAAGTTCATCAAATATAAAATAAGTTCAGGTATATAATACTTATAATATACTTACAAAGTGTTGCTTGGCTACACTCAAATTGTTAATATTATTGTGTATAGTTTAATGTTAGGCATCATACACATAATATGAATGGTATATAATCTATAAATATTTATATTTATGATTTATAAATTACTAGATGATTCTGGACAGTGACGCCATGGATTTACCCCTTCTTGAACTCTGTTAAATGTTAACTTAAAAGATTTTTAACACAGTTAGGGCCCGTATTACAATGGTTAAACTAAGGCTAAACCACTGAATTTAACCGGTAAAATCAGTGGGTTAAGCGTAACCAAGGTTTAAACTATGATTGTAAAACGGCCCTTGGCTTGAGTTGTTTTGAACAAGATTAAATACAGGTTTAAAATTTCCAATCATAAAAACCATTTTGTTTTCAACGAAAATTACCATGTTACAATCAATGCTAACAGAACAAAAATAAAAATGATAGTCTTTTGTGAGTATTAAATTCAATATTTATGTTTTTAAAAGTAAAAAGTAAGGAATAAAAAGTAGAAGCCGCGACGACACTCTATGAATCTTGTTGAATCTATTGACAAACATTTTATGAAAATCGGTCAAAAACTGTGGTTTCACATAACGGTCATTCGTTTTAGGCATTTGATTTTAAAAATTAGTTATATTTAATAATTATACCTGTATCATTCTACCTCTGGATTATAATTAATCTTATTTCTATCTTTTTCTTTATGATAAATCCATTATCGCTAATATCGGTTATTCGCCTTTATGTGTTTACATATAAAATATGAGTTTAATTAAGAAAGCAAATCATAAAATTTATCATTGTAATTGTGTTCATAAGTATTTAAAAACATAATATGTATATTATATATTAGTAAAAATGTGTATATAGGTACCATCTTTCTACTAATAATAAATTATAATAGTTTAACATTATCTAATTATCTGTAACCAATTGTAACAAATACTAACAATTTAAATAAATAAAAAATATTCAATTGTTGTGAGTCTAAACAATTTTGTTTTTAAGGACACTAATGCTGTTGCATACACAAATACCAAACATTCAATGAATCAATAGTAAATAGCTAATGGTTCCTTAAACATAATTTAGTGGCCAATGATTAGTTCATTAAATATTTAAACGTCAGTGAATTGTTTCAATCTAAGGTAATATGTATACAATTAATATAATTATATAACAGTGATACACATCATAAACGATAGTATGAATGTAGTTTACACAATGACATAATGTTTGAACTTCAAATGTAGTGGTTTGTAATCTGACGTACTACAATATAGTATTTATATTTCTAGGTGTCTACTTTATCAACAGTATTGAATATTGATAGTAGTTAACTAAATCGGAAACAAGATACAAAATCAATATAAACACTAAAAAAATTGATATATTATTAAAAAAATATACGATATTAACTATATTACGTAATATTATGTATATATATATATATATATAATTTTGTTTTTATTTTTACAATTAATAATAATAATTACAATAGTTATGATAAAAATGAGTAATAAATATTATAATATAGTAAATACAGTAATATTATAAAATACTTTTAGAAATCGAAATTATATTCGTTTTACACAATAATGTACAAACAAAATTTTATAATTATATAATATAACTTTTTTTTATTTAAATGTCTTTACTATTTTTTTCAACTCAAATAAATTTATTAAAACAAAATAAAAAAATTTAACTAAGAGCTTACAATAAATTAAAATTATATATAAAAAAAAATGTAATAATAAAAATGATCATAATAATAATAATAATATGAAATGTTTGATTGTATAGATAACAATATTAATTCTTAAATATATTGTATACAATGTATTGCTCTAAGTAGATCTTGAATAATTTGTGAACAAATTTAATTATTGAAATTGTTCGAAACTCATAATCGAAAAAATATAGTGTGATACTTCATATAAAGCAGCAAAAATTAAAAAATAAAACACGATGGTACAACTATTCAACGATAATAATTTAAACGCTATTACTCTCAACAATATAACAATACAATATAATAGAAAATAAACTATAGTTTAATATTCAACTATAATAAATCACAAATTTAAGACTTGTACTTATTAAATATAATATGATGATGATTAAAGAAAAAAATGAAATACTTAAATGTAATAATTAAGATTCCGGTAAACCTTTATGTAAAAAAAAAAATTACTAAATTTTAATGGGATGTTTAAGTGCATATCTAAAAATATTGTTCAAATATTATTATTTAGTTAGTCAAAGGTGTACTTGATGCTCCTAAGTTATCAATCTCTCGTTGAGCTTTAGATATTTTTACTTTATCTTTAGGCGTACCATCTTCACCAGTTTCCATGGCAAACATTTTCATTTTCTCTTTAAAACTTAATTTTTCTGGCACCGTACTACCTGCTTTATTAGACATTTGTTGTTTTTGTTGCTCAGCTAGTAAACGCTGTCTTGGATCCCTAATATACAAACAAATTATTTATAACTTTTTTACTTATACTTAAATAAATATTAATTTATTAATATTTTTATTTACCTGTATACTTCTTGTGATCCAATCACACCTGGTGTATTACCACTGGTAAACTGAATGTCTGGACTTCGTGGTGATGCTAACATTGTTTCGGCCTGATCAATGAAGTTCTATTGAACATACAAAAAATTATTAGTACAATAATTATTTTTTTTAATATCACAAAAAATAAATAAACAATTCTTACATCAGGGTCTTCCATAATTTTCTCCAACGTTGGGGATGGTGGTGAGGGCGGCATTGATGTAGGATCTTGGAATGATACACGTTTGGGTGTGGTGTTTGCATTTGGTGTAGTTATTACTCCATTTGGTGTTGATGTGAGAACTGGAGGTCTAGGTGTAGTTGCTTTAGTATCCACTTGACTCATGATAGCATATGAAGAGCCACGTTCAGGGGGCTGTGGCGGGTCATTGTTGTTAGGACCACCCAGCAAATTGTCCAATCGTTGAGATGGTAAGCTTCCTTGTGAAGCCAAGTTATAACCATAACCAGAGTTATCCAATGATAAGTTATTGGGTGGATTCACAGAGCGGTTAAGTCTATTAGGCGTATTGTTATTATATGATTGATTTAATAGCTGTTGCTGTTGTTGTTGATACTTAAGTTCTTCTTCCTGAAATTGAAAAAACCAATACGTGTGAAACCAAGTGAGTATGATGACTAGCTACAGCTTGGAAACTATATTTTTAGTCATGTTTATTTATTAATTCAATTAAAAATTTAATTAAATTGTTTGATTTATAATCGTTTACTGTTAGTTTTGAATCAAAAGAATTTTTTTTTTTAACTGAGTTGATAGTTATACTTGTTTTAATGAATTACTGGCAATCTATTAAATATTAATATTATTTTTAAATGTTAAATAATTTATCTATAATAATCAATGTCTACTGAATAATATTAATAAATTATAAAATAATGGAAGCATTCTAAAATTCAACCTCTTATCAATAATTATATTAAATATGTAACCATGCATATCAGACATAGGTAAACATTTTTTTTTGATCTTTGAAAAAAATAATAACATACAATTCTGTATTTAATTGAAAAAAATCTATGTTATTTTATATTTTTACATAACAAACCTTTTTTTTAAGTTTTAATTCTGCTTCCCTCATAGCTTCCATTTCCACTTGTTTTGTTTTCATTTCTTTTAGTCTTCTTAACCGTTCTTTTTCATCATTAATTCTTTTAAATAATAATACAAAATATTATTACTCAGCATTAAGAATTCATAATAAAAATAAACATACCCATTAGATGGTACAGGTTGTGGACCTCTTTGCGAACCATTCATGTAATTAAAATTATTGTTTGGAGTTCGAACTGTATTTGCGGGTGGTCTCCTATCACTTTGTTGTTGGGCACTTCGCATCAACTGTTGAACTCTTTCATTTGCCTCCTAATTCATGATTGAATTAATTTTAATAAATTTACTAGAAACCATATATCATAAATTAAAACACCAAATATTATTAATTTTACTTGATCATCATCATCATCATCTTCTCCCTCTTCTTGAGCCCTACGCTCAAATTCCTTCTCTAACCTTAGAGCTCGCAACTGTTCTTCTTGGCTAACAGTTCTGTTTGGTCCAAGTGCTACAAGTTCGCTCATTTGTTGATCGCGCCACATTCTAGCAGCTTCTCTCCTACGTTCTGCTTCTTTTTCTTTTTCTTCTCTTTGCCACGGATTAGTTCCCTGATATGGGTATTGCTTAGACGGCTCTGCAGGCGCCTGATAGAAACCTCCTCTAGGTGGTTCACCCCCACTCGCCATATATCGGTTAGGCTCATTGCGTGGTGGACTTGTCTGGTACAATGGGTGAGTCGAGGTTGGTGGTGGAGGAGGTGGTGGTGGTGATTCTCTGTAGGCGGGTGGCATGGGCTCAGGAATTGTAGCTCTCATTGGCTGATTAAATTGTTGAGAACGAACTATATCTTGTTGTGGTTTTATTTGATCTCCAAGATATGGGGTAGGCTTGGCTTCCTGGTAACCGTGATATGGCTGAGCACGATTAGGTGGTGGTCTCTGTTGTGTAGCATATTGGTGAGGAGACATAACTCCACTAGATCTCATTTCACGTCTACGAACTTCTTCTGTCATCTCTTGCAATTTTGCATCCTGTCTTAACATATCCCGTGATGATTGAGAACGCATTGTCATTCCCTGTTAACATCAAGTATTAAATACATTTTTATCAGATATTCGTAAGAAAAAATCATAAGATCAATATTCTTACTTGGTTTTGTAAATTGTAAGTATCCTTATTAGATATATAAGCCGATGTGGGTCTGTCTTTCAGATGTTGTGTCACATCTGAGCTTTGTCTGCTTTGCAACGATGATTGCGATCCTCTGAAACTCTTTTGCAATTGATTTGGAGTTCTGAAAATGTTTACATTCATTTTAATTTATACACTTGTATGCCTAAACAACAAACATACCTTTCGTTAGGAGGACTTGGCAATTTTCCAGATGGACCATATCCATTTTGGTCTTGATTTCTGTATATTTGGTTAACGTTTTGATAAAAGCGTTCACTAGTCACTTCTGGAGTAGGACTATTATATTGTTGTTGCATCAATAGCTGTTGCTGTACATGCTGTTGATATGCAGGATGCTGTTGGGGTTGATATACACTTGGATGCACAGATGGTGATCTTTCTGGATGATAGTTTCCATTTAAGAGATTTGGATTAGATGGTTGACGAATAGCCATTTGGGAGTGTGGACGAGGATCATTTAGATTTTGGCTAGACCTAAAACATAAAATGTTTATATTAAAAATGAAGAAAAGTTATTATGTGGGGCAATTAAATACAAATACAATTTTTTTTACCGAGATCTAAGTGTGTTTTGTTGATGAAGATTATATGTGGTTGAAGTGCGATTGTATCCAGGATTAAATACTTCGTGTTGAGTTGGTGGTCTACCGACTACGGGAGGTATGGCTGTGCTAGCCCCTTCAACGCCTGTAAAAAGTGTAAGTATATTTAAAATATATCAATAACGTTAGTATTAGTTGTGTGTAAGATTATAACTTAGTTGAAAAACTTACTGTGGAGAGAAGGGACGGACTTCGAACTTTGAATTTGTGACAGATGGTGAGGTGGTGGACCTCTGGAGTTGATGTTTTGTTGTTCGCTCAACACCCGAGACGGTAAGTCCCGTTCGCTCATACGACGAGGACCTAATTCAATAACAATACAAATTATACTTAATATGTAAAAAAGTATTATATAAAAGTGAGCATTCAACTAAAATATATATCCAATAAATAATCACAAAGACTACATAAAACAAACATACAGCTTTTCTTGTTTTATTAAAATAAAAGCAAATCAATAAGTGTACATATTATATTGACAACAAACATTTAGAAAATGTAATATTTAAAAAGGTGGATAAGAGGATGTCGCTCTGCTATACAGTAGGTTACAAGTGGGTCACTGTAATGGATGGTGTTAAATTTGAATTCAATGATATAATATCATTGTATAAGAAAAACGATTCTGAGCGAAAACGACCAGTCAGCCTATGATATTACCAAGTATATTTGATGATATTATTGTGAATAAAGTAATTTATATATAACCTATTTACGTGGAGCCTTGTTTTAAATTTTCAATCCTTAGCCATAAAAGTTAAACATTTTATACATTTTTAACTACAAAATAATTAATAAATTATAAATTTGATAAATGTTGTCAAAATTTGAACTTTAAATGCTTATATAAAAAAATTGTGCCTATGTATTTTTAATTTTTATATATTAACTGCTATTAGAACGATATATCAGGAGCCTTATATTAAATTTTCACACTTTTTTACCCAACAAATAAAATTTTATTGATATTTATAGAAAAAAAAAACTAAAAAAATTGAAAACTGACAATGTCCGTAAACAGCTCAAAAAGAGTCAAAATATTTTCAAAATTTTATCGTGTATAGAAAATGCTAATCCAAACATTCAGTGAAATTTTCAAGTATCTACAGTCATTCGTTTTTTAATTACAATAAAATAAGAAAATCGTTACATGAGAAATCGAGTGAATATCAAATGTTGTAAAAATATAAATTTCAGACACTCATAAATATTTAATTTAAGTTTCTTGTAGACATTTTTTTTTTTGATAAAGGTAGACAAACTTATGAGTAATCTTATATTACATTTTAAAATCTTAGATTTAAAAAGAAAAATTTTTATGAATTCTCAACTCAAAATAATTTGCTAATTTTTGCAATTTTTCCGTATTTTGTCAAGATTTGAACTTTAAATGCTTATAAATAAAAACTGTGACTAAGGATTTTTAATTTTTTTCATCTGCCTTTGAAACAATAACCTAGGAGCCTTCTATTAAATTTTCATGCTTTTTTACCCAACAAATAAAATGTTATTGATATTTATAGAAAAAAAAAACTAAAAAAAATGGAAACTGAAAATGTCCGTAAACAGCTCAAAATATTTGGAAAATTTTATGGTGTATAGGAAATGCAATTATAAACATTCAGTCAAAATTTAATCTCCCTACGGTCATTTGTTTTAGAGTTACACCAAAAACCAAAATCGATTTTCTCAAAAACAGATTTTGCGTAAAAATTCCCGTTTTTCCTTATTTTTTCTTTTGTTTTTCACGTCGCTTTTGAAAACTACTGGGAAATTTTTACTTTTGACCCCCCAGAGTACCAACTAGATTCACTTTCCTATCAATAAAGTTACTGTTGAAGAAAATCCAAGCACTTTTACTGTCCTAAAAGGTGACGACAGAAATAAAAAAAAAATAAAAAAAAACACATCATTGTAAAATCAATGCATTCATCGCTTCGCTCAGAATCTAAAAGTGAATTCCAAAGGTTCCTAAACTTGAACATTAAAACAATCAACTAAAATTAAAATAATAACTTGGTAATCATTGATAAAAAAAAATATTGTAATTAGAAAAACAAATGTACAACAATACTAAATTGGCAATTTAATGTTTTAAAATATTCGTTGTTAATAATTAGTAATTATTAATTTCTATAAAAAAATTCCACTAATAAACAGTAAATATTAATTACCATTTTGATTAAGCTATTAATAAAAATAAGCAATAAGTACACATTTTGTGAAAAAATATTGAATTGTATGATATCAAAAGTTAAATGGAAATATATTCTAAATTTCAAACCTAATCGCGAATTTTCCAAACCCAAATATCATGAAGCAATCGTTCTAAATATAAATTTAAAAGACTAAGAAAAAACCAAAAATATTATTTTACCATAGAACTTTTTAAAATATTCCATTCATTTAAAGTTAAATAATTAACATAACAAAACTATGAATAAATTAAATTAAAAGTTAAAAAAAAAAATGATAAATAAATAAATATACTAATCACGTAGAACTTTCATTAACATAACAGCGAATGAAATAAAATTATAAAAATACAAATAGGTACACTTAAAGATCAGGTAAATACAAATTATAATTAATAGAAAGTGTACTGTGCGAGATAAAATCGTGATATGTGTTTCAATTGTTTAATAAAACAATTATTTAAACGCAGAAAATGATGAGACATTTTCTCTCCACAAGACAGAAAACGGCGTAGAGTGTAGGGAGATCCATGGATATTATTTGACGTCGTATAAATTCTAAATGTGTTAACATAATATTAGGTAACTTACAATATTTCGATTTATTTTTGAAACGCTTTTAGTAAGTATATTTATTTAATTTAAATTATTTAATCGTACAAAACCATGATTGGGAGCGATATTGCACTGAGGGTTTTAAATGCACCTACTGTTCAACAAATTAATACTACTAAAAAAACATGTACATTTAAACTTATAAACAAAACCAATTATGAACTAAGAACTACATAATTACATGCAGATGGTGAAGTTATAAATTATACTCAGCAAAATAAGCAATTTACCACGAAATAGTAATGATAAATTGATTTAATTAAATATTATAATTGGCGTGAAAGAAACGGATATCCTGTTCTACCTCGGCACTCACACTAAATGTTACAATCGAAGACATAACTTGTATCATTCCAATCAAAATAACAAAATATGAATCAAATAGTCCTTGGGAATAGTTCGAGAAGATTGTTATATCAATAAATATGAATTTTGCATTTCAGTAAAATTCCCAAATAATATTGTCAAAACACGTCATATAGTATCTACTATAATACATAGACATTAGACTTTCCTCTTATCGAATCTACGGTAAGCGAAGATTTGCTAATACTAGAAAGTCCCGCCGATTGAGATATATGAAGTAAAGTATTCCTTATCCATGTTTTTAATCTAACAACTACCCCTTCCCAAGACTCGTCCCATGGGAATCCCTGGTTACGTGCCTGTGTGAAGGTAATATAACAGTTTTACACCGCGTTTTATATTTACTACAGAACTCTAAAACACTACGTGCAAAATAAAAAAAATACAACAACGCAATACAAACGCTGCACACCAAGCAAAGCCATATAGTCGACGTACTAACTACAGAATAAGCAAAAGCGAGCGGAAATTATATTTTCGTTCGTTCGTTCTTCTATATGTACAATTTTGTTCGTTACAAGTGTGTATTTCAGTGCTCACAGCGTAATATTATGATTATCGGGTGGTTCTGCAGTCGAACAACAACCTGCAGCACTGTGACGTGACGACAACGACGGCGGCGGTACGTCTCTATTACCGACGACGCGCCAGAGGTCTGCCACCGCTAAGCCGCTACTTCTCGATTCTAACTTTCTTAACCTCCTAATCCGCCTGCCTTTTAATCCAGTGCGGAGGACTCTCCGTAGTCCGTCCTTGGGCGGCGGCGACGGCGACGACTCGGACGACCCACCGTCCGAGTCGGGCGACTGCGGCGATTCCTCGTCGTCCAGCAGCGTGTCCTGATGCTCTTGGTTCCAGCGTAGCACACCGCCCACGCTAGCCGACTTCATCTTCATTAGCAGCAGCTCCTTGTTGGCCATGTAATCCCGGATGGCTTCCCGTCGCCGGTTTTTTTCAGCTAGCAGCCCATCCCGGAACTCTTTTTCCGTTTTTTCCACGTCCAGAAACACGATGTTTTTAACTTGGTCGTACACGTCCACGCTTGAGTATCGTCTGTGAGACCGGCAAAAGTTCGACACAGACACCGTGTCTGAGCTCTTGCTGTAGTTAATGGCGGCGGCCCGGCGGTCAGTCGTCGCAGGCTGCCAGTGCTGATCTGTATGTGGTTGCTGCCATCCACCCTTCAGCTTTCGATAGCGGGTCACCGCCACATCGTCGCCGCTCCCGCAATCAACACCACCACCACCATCGACTGAACTCATCGAACTGTCAAATGCAACGCTTTTCCTGAAAGACCGCCGCCGGTTTTGCGTTGCGTTCGATAAAGTGTGTTGCTGCTGTTGCTGGTTCGCGTCGTTCTCGCCGTCGCTCGTCACTTCGGTCAACACAACGCCACCGCTCCTGTTATTAAGCCGATCATCGCTGACGCTCATAGGCCGTATGAACACCATTCGGATGGGTTGACGGACGACTTCGTAATCGTCACCACTACTGGTAACAACATCACCACCACCACCACCACCACCACCACCACCACCACCACCAATTCCATCGCCGGACGATGAGGACGAGGACGATGACAAGCCATCTTCGCGGTGATGACGACGGCGGAAGTGACGGACGGAAGTCGCGGACTCATCGAAGAAATCTGGTTCAGAACGATAATGTCGGGGTGTGATCACGCCGGCCTCGCCTAGCCTTGAGAACCTTCGAGTCAGCTCGGCCACTTTACCGTAGTTGACAATCTCATCTGTGTCCAACGAACTGGATCGTTTGCCACGTAGTCTGGCCGCAGCCGCGGCACAGGTCAGCTGCAACTGGCCAGAACCGACACGATGGTCATCACCGGCAGAAGAATCCGAATAAACGTCTTGGCTAAACCGACGGACTTTGGTCAGGAAATTTCCCGTCACGATATCTTCGAGTTCACGTAGGACTTTGTCCCGTTCTTCGGCCGTGAGTTTTTCCTGGCTTTCCACGACCACTTCTTCCACGGCGACATTCTTTTGGTCATTTCTGGCAAAAGTATCGGACGATAACGACGACGACGACGACGATGACTTGGGCGATTCACCTTCGCCGCTATTTTTGTCACCACCGCCGCAACAACACTCGCTATTGGCAATACCGTCACACACGTTTTCATTTGAATCGAAGTCCGGGTCTTTATACGATTCAACGGCGCTAGCGTCCTCCATGTCGCAGTTAATCAGCTTGGCCTGGTGCTGCTGGAATATGTCCTCGCACAGACACAGCTCGTTTTCCGGAGGTATTTTATAGCATTTCTTACGGACGTCCGGTACCGATAGATAATCGGACGGGGGTTTGCAAGAGGGCATGTGCCCAAAGCGGGGTTGCGTAGGATCCCTGCAGCACGCTACGTTTGTTCTACCTGCAATACCACCACCAACAACACCACCACCAACACCAACACCTATAACCCACACACAATTCACCTGATAAAGATAGTATGTCCGTCATCCAAGTAGTTATCACCTCTTCGTCGCTACATTCGTGTATGTCATGCATCGATAAACTGCCTTGCGGAATATTCGCTTTCACACGGGGCTGATAATCAGATATTGGCCTTACCCTACGGACGGAATCTAACAATGGGTGGTTTTTAGTCGTAAATATATATTACACGGCCGTCTAACGATATTTCTATATTTTATTTCGAAAGATATTTTTTTTTCAGATGGACGAAATGCGCGTCTTGTTATTTGCTTTTTCCAAACGTAATAAGAGAATGATTTATAGAAAGCGATCGACTTACGTTAACACGCATCGATTTATATTAAGCAAGTTAGTCATAAATATGAAACAGATCATTAGTAGGAGTAGAAATAGTTGTTTTAATCGATTAAATTTGTCTCGACGGGTTTGTTCACAAATCACCAACAAAAGCATTTTTATTTAACATCCCGGTTATACAACAACACATTCTCGTGTTATACAAAATATTATTGACAAAATTAGATCTAAATTAAGATTATGTTTTAAATCTTACCTCTAGTCATGACGGGAGACGGCTGAGAAAGCAACGTAGCCAGACCATGGTGTATAGCACCTTGTTTGGCTACTTCTAATGACACTACCGGTCCTGTACGCACCAAATATTCCGCAGCCCTGAATTAATAATTTAATATGAGTTAGGGAAATTGAGCAAAATTAGGTTACTTACTTTTCTTGAGTGATGCCGACAAGACTTTGTCCGTCAACTTTTAACAGTTGATCGCCCGCCTGAAGTCTTCCATCCTAATAAAAACAAATTAATTTTGTCAATGAATTAAAATTCAATAAAAATAGTATTATTATTTATTACACTTACCGCGTCCGCAGCGCCTCCTTTCACTACGGATTTTATGTAAATTCCTAATCGTTCTTGACCAGCCCCCTGGAAAAAATAACCAAACCAAAACTCTCAATACCATACTAAACTTCGGATCATACAAGTATACAACACACAGTAACTTACCTTTGCCGCCACAATGCTCAAGCCCATTCCGTTGTTGGACTTGTGCAACCGTATTGTTTGTACGTCCGGTTCAGGTGCTTGCATGGCATAACCACCACTCCTATTACTTAACGCACTAGGACTTCGGGCCTATTCAACATTTAGGAAATCGATAATAATACGTTCAGTGTATAATATTATATTTATTATTAACAAGTGTATTGAACATTACGTTTGGTAAAAAGTAGACGGTCCACAGTCCAGACGCGTTTGAGTGAAGTGTCAGGCGACACATACCAGCTTGCTGGAGAGGTTGAATAAATTCGATGAGACCCGGGGGGACACCTCTAGCCACCTCGTAGCTGAACCCTTCTTCGGGCTGTACAAACGTGATCATGAGTTCGTCTTCTTCCTCCAGTCGTATTTCGCGGCCATCTGATCGGGCTAGTTCATCGGCCAAGTTTTCGGCAACCTATGTATAAACAAAAACCGATTAGACATAATAATTTTCTTCGGTCATTGCATTCGCTTTCGAAATTTACGGTAAAATAGTAAACCGTTGAAATATAATTAAATGTACTATAATAATTATAAACCGTTACCCGAACAACATTGTCGATGAGTTCATGAGGCAGTCTTGGTTCGTCAGGTGCTGGTTGGTATTTAACCAATAGGGCTTTGAGCTGGAGGGAATTAAGCTTGAAACACGTGGAAGTGATGCTTGCCAAATCTTCGCCAGTGTATTTTGGCGCCTAGACAATAAGGACAAGAAAAATAAAAATATTATATTAGCACACGGTGTTGGTGGCTTGTTCGGTCAGTTTGTCTATCACTCACGTGTAGCAAATCCGCAGCTTGAGAAATCAACGCCAACTGACAGTCGGCGGAAACTTCTAAACCCTGTCTTTCGGCCCACGCCTGCAGACGTCCTATTCGAGACTTCAAACGCGCTCCCCATGCGCGCGTGTAGTAACTTGTGTCGGCGGTGATCAGGCGGTTAAACGCCCAAGCGTTGATGAACCTAAATACTTGGTTGTAGATTTGGATGGTCAGAGACGCATTAACGCGGCCTTCGCGAAGTGTGGTCATCATCGTACCAAGCTTACTGACGATCTGTACAAACGGAAAAACGTTAAATTACTTTACTTATTTTTTTTGTTATGGAATTTGTAATTATTTGTTTTTTTAAATTATAGGCCATATGTTAATTATTCATTTAATCATTTATTCACAAAACACTTACTGACTTACTTATAAAATAAAAATGTTTACTGTTTAACATAGGTACTTTATTAGTTAAAAATATAGGTATTATAAATTTAAAAAAAAAATCTAAAATTTAGAATTAATTGAATTTTCATTAGGTACATTGTACATCAGTACATGCATTTTCAGTATTATCACTATAAACATGTACAATTACAAATTTTATTAATTTATTAAAAATTGAGAAATTGGAAAGAACTTAAAAGATTTCAGTCGTTGAAAATGTATAATGTTGCTAAAAATTTCAATGAAAAAAAAAAATTTTAATTTTAAATTTTTCAATCTTACATATAGGTCAAATTAAACATGGTTATTTTTAAATAAAATAGAAAAATTACAAACAGTAGCATATGTACAATAAGCAAATAATATGATATATGATAGGGTGAATAATTTAAAAGATAATATTAGTATGAAGAGGGAAAGACTATCTTGTGACAGAACCCTCAAGAAGTTAATAGTTAAAAAAAAACCCGTACTGCGTCGGATTGACAAGGATCAAACGACGGTTAATATATAACATATTTGTATAAATAAAAATAAAAATAAATATAACGAACCGAATTAGCGGGTAAATGTTCATTATCGGCGTCCGTGTTATCTGCAAAAATGTCGGGCAACACTGACATCAGTTCTTCCAGTATACACTCAACGATAAATCTAATGAATAGTTAAAAAAAATGAATAAGAAATTATGTTACAAAATTATACATCAAATATAAAATATACCGCATGGCCGCTTGCTGGGTGTCGTGGAGCATTTCAATGGTCTCTGTCAAAAAATTGGACAAATGGCGATCGCTGTGTAAAAATTGTCGTAATTCAGTAACAATTGCGAGCCAAAATGACAGTAAAGTCAAATCATTTTGTTTTCCCTATAAAAAAAAATGTCCTCTGTATATTTATATTATATTCAAACAATAAAATACCGAAATAATAATCATTCGGACATAAGGGTGGTTTGCACTTACCTGTATCATAGTATAGAGTATAGTGGCGACTTTAGCGAAAGTCAATGATAAACGATTGGCTCGTTCCATTGGTGTGACGTCGGGTCGGTACGAAGTCGACGCCCTATACCTAGCTAATAGGTATAGACAGTAAGCGGGAGCGTGTTTGAACGTCAACGTCGACGGATCAACGTCCATGGTGACCGCATGGATCCACGCTTCTTCAGTCTCTTCCCGCACTTCCAGGACGCAGGGTAAAATGTTGTCTGCTACCGGGGCAGTGCTGGTGCGGCCGTACACAGCGGACAATCTAAAATGATGTCAATAATAATATATAAGTAACTGTCGGACGTCGCTGAACACGGAGATAATGTATTAACGCGTATACACGCATGGTATTATGGTCGGCCGTCATTCTCATCGGTTAATAATAAATATAGTGTGATTTAATAATAATAATACCGATTGCCATCGCGGCTGCTCGTGATAGATCTCTGCGATCTAGTATCGTCCTTATTCCCTTGGCTAGAAGTGGAGCGTGTTTCAATATTACCGTCCACGTCAAAAGTTGTCTCAAAGTTTTGTTGCATAACAGTTGAGTGCTGGGTGTTGTCTACCGACCCACTAATTAAGTGTTAGAGAAAACAAAAAAAAAAAACAAAAAAAAAATAATAATGACAAACTAAAAACCAAAAGCACGTGCAAAAATAAATATCAAGCAGTTAAAATATATATTATAGTGAAGTATAATCACGGTGTACCCGGCGATTTCGTTTGTGGACCAAACTATATTTATTATTTACCTGTCATAGTAGTCTTGAACGTTTCTAAGCGAATTGTTACGAGGCCGCGGCCGTTCGTCATAACACGGGTCCAAAAACCTAAGATTGTTCAGTCGTCCGAATTTCACAATTGACCCGTTCTATATACGAATCATGAAACATAAAACATAATAATTTTATTTATTTTAAACGACTTACAGTAACTCCCCGACTATGTGTATCAACGTGTGGTTTGAAACCTTGGGTTTTATGACTATCGTGTCAATTCATGGGCACTAATCACTGGGGTAGTAAGAGCGCTATTAAAGTACCTCGAATTCTAGAACTATATCGTCCCGTGTCCGTGTGTACCCATTTTCTACGCATGTATTATTGATATTATAATAAATAATGCGATAAATATTCTTTTTTGTGGCTCCTACTACCCGCATTCAACTTACCAGTGATGTTCACCCAAGACCATACTTGTAGCACCATATCGTTGGCCACCACTGTAAAGGTAATATACACATGGGCACATTATACACGAAAACTTACCTGAAGTATAGTAGTTTCGAATATCCGTTGCCCGCCGACATACGTCTCTGCGTCCCTGCTACAAGGTGTCACGGTGACGATCCCCTCAGTGTGCGCGATTACACAATGCCGGGGTTGGATGTTGGGACCGTTCAATTGAAGACATTGAGCATTACTCGGTGGTTGATTCTGTCTTTCACAACCCACTTCCGTCACGTTGGGATGAATTCGGTACCGTTTGGGATTCACCATTTCCATACCGTCTGCGAAAATACGAATTTATGATGAATACGATCCACCGTACAAATAATTTAACCATAAATAGTATAACAAGTATACACGGTTTATCAGATTATATACGATTACGAAATTATTTCTCCATTTCCTTCATTCGCGGCGCGATAATATAATATAATATTATATTACATTTTTTTTTAATTCTTCAAACAAATCGTAAACTTTTTAAAATCCATGATGTTTACAGTTTACCGTCCCAATAGTTAGTGCTATATATATATACAAATTTAACAACCATACATACGACTATTAAATGTTTACATTAACGTAAACTACATTATTCATAAATAATCTTACTTAAACGAATTTTCAGCGGAAAAAATAACTTACACTATATTATTGTCGATTTAACCGTACCAAACACGATTATTGACATAAACGCATGGAATTCATTAAAAAAAATTAAATCTAATATAAAACTCGCCGATAAATGAATAACATTTCTTGTAAAAAAATATAATATTTTATGCACCCACTGAAATCCCATTCCCATATATATAATACTATAGATAACTTCATGTAACACACGTTTCGTTTTAGGACAGTTTAAAATTATCAAGATTAATTTCAGATAAGGTGACGGACGAGGTCACTTTTATAATATACCGAAGTGTTTCATCCAATTGACAGGTTCAGTTAACAAAGCAATTCGTGGTAAAGCTTTAGCGATCGATTCAAAAAATAATAATTTGAAAGGTTTTTGTTTTTTATTATGTTTTATTTCTTAGAATTTTTAAAAAATAAAAAAACTAAGTATACTATTAGTATAGAGATAATACTGACCAGCATTGAGCTCTAAAAAGAACGGCAATCTATCCAATCCATCTTCGTACCGGTATTCCAACATTTCACTGGTGCTGTTTGGTTGGTTCCACTTGTGTGTTGGTTTCTTTTTTCGTTTTCTAGGATGGTAATCGGCCGGCCTCCGTCGTACATGAAACATGATCGAACCTATAACACACAAACGTTTTCATTTACCAATTTTATCTGTAAAATAGTTTCATCTTTCTTTGTTAATGTTAATTAATAACATGCCAAAAATGCTTAAAACTATACATATTATATCCGATATTATAAGTTGTTTAAAAAATAAAACTTTTATAAAATCTAGGTACTTTATTTTTAACTACCGTAACATTTAGACATTTGTCAAGGGTTGAAAAAAATACCCTTGGAACAGTTGTTTTCTTTAATTTATGTAATAGGTGTTTTAGTTTCTAAATAAAACCATTTTCTAATAATTCATTATCGATCCGAGCGCGAACGTGTGCTATTGTGTAAATGTTTTATCGTGTATCACAACATAAATATCTTAACACACTTAAAATTCGTTATCAAACGACTAATATTATTGAAATATAAAAACAGGACTTAAGCATTTTGACGATTAAAGAAATATAATATTATAAGTGTATTACAAAAAGTCGCAGAGGACAATACTGCAATTGGCACAAATACTATAGCAGAAGAGGCGTGATTAATGATTAATATAATATAGTATAAAACGAAACCATTATCAAGAGATGCCTACATTGCAGTGGTGATGACTGGTGAGTGGTGGTATTTAATAATGTTATAATATAGAGTCCAAAACTCCAAACATAACGCAGAAAACAATAATTAACAAACCTATAACCATAGAGTAGGTGTACACTATTTTATACATTATATTATATAGAGCGAAACAATGCTATACTAATATATACGGTCCGTCTTTTGTATTCGACCGGTCAGGCGTGCATGACAATCGTTATTATAGTCGTTACTCAGTCACACGTCAAGTCGGGTGGTTGAATTGATACACAAGTGAAGATATATTAGAAATACGCAGGATGAAAAAAATTGCTTCCGACGCTTCACACACTCACGCCGCGAATATAACTACGCAGATTAACTCGGCCCGTGACGGCGGTGATCGTTTGCAGGGATAAACCACGACAACGAAACCGCACCGAGACGTAAAAAAAAAATGCTTCCGGGCATATCCGAGTATGTATACAGAATATACGCCACTATACCACGCAGAATTACGCAGTTTGCACACGTAACCCAATTTTAGACGTAAAAGCGATTCGTATATTGTGTGTGTGTGTGTGTGTGTGTGTGTGTGTGTGTGTGTGTGTGTGTGTGACGTCGACTCGGCAAACCAAAAATAAAATACACGAAAACACGAAAACACTAGATGTATACATAATATGCCTGAAGCTAGGGGTCGACAGAGATCATAATACACAACAACACTATAGTCGTTATCTCCTCCCTTTCGGCCGACGGCGCCGACCAACCACCAACACCCCCGCCGACTGGGAACTATATATACATAATATATTCACCGCGTCCGCCACCTCCACCGATTGTAAGACGGTAAAAGAGGAAAATCGACTAGGCACATCGCAGACGTAAACTTCAAAAAAACACTGTGGTAAACAGAACACGTATATATAATAGCAGCCAGCCAAAATACGTCACCCATCCTGTAGCGTTGGCCTGGTGGTTAAAAAGACGGTCATGGACGGCGGGGTCGAAGCTCACATAAATTATTTGACCTACATAATACAACATTATTACTGTTACTATTATTTTCTGTCACAGAGACGTCGGAAGAAAAGACGTGCTACGAAAGTAACACCACGGTGAAAACGTCACATCAAAAACGCTAAACGTTTCATCATCATTCGTCTACATCGCTGGGCTGCACGAAGGAAGATTAGAAACTGAACGCCAAAAATTATTCGGAAAACAACCATGGCAGACAACAAGCGTATATATTATAATATCGTGTAAATTCCCGCACTCAAACTGGTGAAAATAAATAAGGTACCAGCTGACCACATTATGTATCGCATAAACCGTATTTTTATAATAACTTTCACGGCTTAAAATTACGTGATCTGACGAATTTAGTTTTTGTCATATTTTTGTTTTTTCGTATCTGTATGCAGTATAACATATATTATACTATACGCATTATATATTGACTAGATATAGAGAAAAAAAATAGTTTGTCTCATAACATTCGTTTAATGTTTAATAAATATAGCTCAGTTGCAATTATACAATATTAAGTCTAAGTGTGTGCAATATTATACATATATAGGTACTTTTAAAAGTTTACAACAGTTAATATAAATACCCGATGAAGACTATATCGTAAATTTATCGTCAAAATCTGTCTTAGAAATCACGAAGTTTATATAAACCAAAACGATACGCGAGAGTTTTATTGCCGCGACTTGTTTTTTATTCAGTTTTATCACACTAAACAACTAAAACAACGATATATCCGTCCACATAAAGTACTTTTTATTTAAGAACTTTTCGGCGATAACAATGAAGAACTCACGGGACCGAAACGGATGGCGAAACGACTAGACGTTTGCAGTAAAATTATATACACAACGATATGTACCTACATATATATTATAAAAATATATACAATGATAAGTTATTACTTATTATGTTCGGGTGTAGTGCCCTCAAGTGACTTTTGAAGAATAAAATCATGACGTAGGTACCTACGCTAAAAGTATAATTTATCACCGAGGGACAAAGATGAGGACGAAGAAAAAGAAAACAGAATTACCTACGCATGGTTGCTGCGCAGAGACGGCAGACGTGATACATGGCGCATATTTGCGTGTTATCCATTTCGTATACCGGAACCGACAATAATGCACTGTACTTTATAATTTATATTATATAATACACAGAAAATTATGTAGGTACACTCTGAGATAAATATGTAAATGGGTGGAAAACGAGGATGACCGCATCGCATAAACCGAATCCGACCGAAATTTAATCAAACGTGTCATCAACGCATCATATTACACTAACCTATTATCATTATCATTATTATTTAACACCAAAGGTTTTGAACGGATCTGCGCCACCATTAAACATACATATATAATATATATATCATAATATATCCCAAACCGTATACCACGGACTAAATAATTATGGCCGTTAATTGAGCAAAAAGGTCGGAGGGCATTTACATAACATTTGTTTCACGCTTCTGACGGGGTCTTTCGTTATAATTAATCGAATTTTTACGCGAAACGAATATTTACATTGTGCAGAGTTCAAACTTTGAGTCGATGAATAATTCATAAATCAAATCCTTAACTAATGTCTAAAATAAAAAAAGTTTTCTTCGAAGAAAAATAACTGTGTTTTTAGATTTTTTTTTTAAATGCCGTTTAAAAAATAAGGGCCAATATTAAACATTTGAATAATTAAGTCCATTACGTACAGCCTGTCGTCGTCGTAATACTTGTATAGATCAAACGAATTGGGTGAATCACTAATAAGTGAAAATACCTAAATACGTCATTTATTTATTCGCAATACATTTCGGAAATTACATTAAGAAATGTTTCAGCTTCGAAAACTCTCAGCAGCCTTAACTATGTACTTGCATAAAATCCAAGAAGTACAACAACAACGTAACTTATAAGAACTACTTTAAACGAGATGAATGTATTTTTATATTAAAACACGAGTATAACAACATTTCATATATTATTTTATTGAAAACGCCATCCTTGGATAAACTATATAAAAGAGAACACAACAATGCTTTCAAACCTGACGAGAGACTATTTTCAAAGAGTAATTTATTCAAATGCTATTATATTAGGTTTTTTTTACTTGATATACTTTGATCAGTTTGATCGTTGATCAAATAATACATTTTTGTTTAGCTTGTTTTCGTATTAGGTATTTATACGCTACTATGTCATATACACTGACAGTTCTCTTTCTTAAAGTATTAAAATGTAAAAAATACTCACGAATTTAGTTTTGTATAGTTTTGCTGTTAAAACACGAATGTAATTCGGAAATATACTATGCATAACCTGGTTATTACTTAATTCCACTCAAGAACAGACATTAATTACATTTTTAAATATATTATTAGTACGATACGTAAAAGTTAATTTTTATTTCGTTATTTCGTTGATAAAATTCCAATAGGTTTGTATTACAATGATAGTGTTTTGTCTATAAATATATAATACCTATATATATATATAAAATATAAGATATTTAAAATCGAACAAACTGTATATACAGTCCTATAGCAGATACAAGAAAAACATAAACAAACTTTGGAACACTTTTATACCACTACCCTGATTATCAATATATATTATATATATAATATAGAAAAGTATTCATCATATAAAATACAAACAGCGTAACTGTACAAACACGACTGTCAAAACTAAAACTATATTTCCGGGACGCCTACCACGAATCAATATCCATTTCGTTTTTAGTTGCAAGGATATTAAACGGATAATATGTATATCGTATATTACATAAACCACAGCAAAGCGAACGATATGCGCACATTATAAATTATAATATACACACGCACACAGAAGTAGGTACTTTGTTTATTAAATCAACTGTACCTAAAGTATAATGCAACGGCGACGGAATACTTAGAGCCATATTGAAGTTTCCTGTAGCCATGATAATGGGTGAAACACACATACAAGCACACATGCATTTATCGCGAGTAATATGTAAATTGTAAACACATCGGACTTGCCCATATCCTTATATAATGCATATACAATATATCTAACACAAAACGGATACGCGATTTTGCATTGCGCACAATATCAACAACGCAGAATACGAAAAAAGTTTCTGGTTATGGTTCCGTTCAAAATTTCCGTTTGCCGCCGACACACCCTAAATATTATGTGCACGCGATTTTCATATATAGACCTGCAGTAACGAAATTATAATTTCGATTCCAATTATATTGTAGTACATTATATTGTTATAATTACGTGTGCGGTAAAAGTATATATATGAAAGGAGGTAAATGCGGGAATTTGTTCATTTTTTCGTACATTTCGATGTGAGCGACATGACAGTATGAAATAAAAAACAATGTTAGTCACATTATTTTTTTTTTTTGTGTAAATTTACGACTGACAGAAAATTATTACAAACACTGAAAGGTATAAAATTGATAGACGTTATAAAATACTAAAATAGTGATCTAATGTACGAGTTTGTGTAGGTAATATAAATAATATGTTCATCGCCATCATATTTTAACCTATAGAACGAGTTCAATGATTTATGATGTAGTTACCTATATAGTTGTATGAAGGTACTTTAGGTTAGGTTTTTTCTGAACCATTACTCCATGCGTGAACATACATGAAAGTTGGAACGGCTGATGTATAAAAAAAAGAAAGTTTTATAAGGAAACTTTGCCAACATGGTGGGTATAAATTCTACGTGACGAGACATTGAAAATGGAAACAGTCTGGAAGCAAAAACATGATAATCGACTTAGAACCTTTATTGTTTGAAGACTGATAACAGCATAACACGCTACTCGATATTTTTAATCTACAAGGAAAATCTATGAATTATAAATATGTATTTGCAATAAGTAACCATGATAATGAAAAACTTACGAATATTGGTCAGAAAGAAAAAAACGTGTATCCAGCCCAAAAACATATTTAAATTTAAAATACAGAATTCATTTTTATCACATGGATATACGATTTATGCTATAACTGCAGATATCACTATTATAATAATTAATAATATACCTACGTTAAATTGTTTTTAACAAGCAAACGCTAAAATATTTTACTGTAAACTGTATTATAACAAAATATAAAATATATCAAAACATTTATCTAATTAATTTTTATGATAAATATTTAATATGATTTTTAGTAATAATGTATAACTTTTATTTAGGTTAGGTAAAGCGTTTTTATTTTAACCACCTACTATAAAGACATTTTTTAATTATTTATATTTTTTGATAGATTTTAAATAAAATTGTATTTTGTAAAGTTTCTAAATACGTTAATATATTAATTTTAATTGTTTATGCTTTCTTAGAAAATATCTTAGAAATTTATTTATCTTTAAAAAACAATATTAGGTATATATTCGTTCATTATGTACAGATTCCAAATTGAAAATGGTTAGAGGGTATAAGAAGAATAACATAAATTGAATCAAAAGTTTAAAGAAAAAAGTTCTTCTAGGTACCTTTAGAACATTTATAGAAACAATCCCATGCGATTTGTCTAGAACCTACGCCTATCATATCCCAAACATTTTCACAAATACGCCTATAGCCATCATTTGATTCCGTCTGTACTGCAACATTACTTATATGTATTTTATACGAATAATCGACCAATAGGACTCCAAAAAGCTATTTTGATTGCAGGCCAAAAAAATAGAAACTAGGTAGAAACGAAAATGCCATTAATGCAATAGTTATTTACATAGTATTCATGTGAAAACACTCCAAAAATGTTATAGTTCATTAACAGTTTTCACCTGTGTAATAGTAAATAAATAAGTAAGTACTTACAGCAATAATATATTCTACAAGGTGATTTTTTTTAATATAAAACGCTTATATCTCAAATTGTCTTCATACATTATACGAAAGCTTTGTACGTCTTTTTTTAACGTATTAATCTTATTTTAAATTTCGGGAAAACGTTATAACACAAATATAAAATATTTTATTGCTTAAAGGTATTTAAAGTTTAGACGAGCAATATATAGGGAATATCCCCTTCTTGCCACTTCACTCCCAGACCAATAATTAGTTATTATGAATTCTGAATAATAAAAAATATTGATTTGACATTTTAAATTAATAAATCATATATTTCTTATAAATATTCTTGATTATTTAAACGAAATTCAAAATATAGGTTGTCATTTAAAAACATTATAAAACCTAAAATACTTGCATTACAAAAAATAGTAAAAGTTTGATATATTTTTTAATTTTTTTTTTTTATACAATTCTATTGTATTTTAAACCATACAGAAATAATATTCAACATTTACTGAGAAACTGAACGTCCTACTCTAAAAAGTTTTTTATATGTCCAAGGCAATTATAATTTATAATTGTATACAAACATATAGAATTTGTAGTTTTCAACTAACGATATGAATCATGAGTCACAAAATAAATGCATTATGATGTTTCAAATATTCCAATGACATACTAAAAAAATTTAAAACTTTGATGTTTTACCATCAGCAGATAGGTATTAAATAAAGATACCTAATAGGTAAAGTAATGCATATATCATGTAAAACATACTATTTATCATTTTTTCACCCCACACTAATTACGAAACGTTATTATGTTACATCAGGGATATATATGTATGAAAATGAGGTATAATAAGTATATATCGTATCATTATGTCTATAACATGAAAGTTTGGACATTACTCTTAGATAATATGAATATTCAATTAGGAAATGTCTCTAAAAATTAAAATGATGTTAATATAAAATCAATATAAAATATAACTTCTGACATAATTTTATTTAGAAGACATTTTTAAAAAATACCTATCTGTGAAATAATTAAGAAAAATTGATTATTTTAGAATTACTTTGTCAGTAATACATCATACGAATAACCAATTTTACCGTTTTCGATGTATTAGCCAGCCAATATATTGTAAAAAAAGTAAACTAATAGAAAAGCTTACAGTAGTTTTTTCTACCTTTTCATATCATGTCTACATGCGATACCTCAATAAGTTTTAAATTGCAATAAATGTTTTTTTCATTAAATACATATTGTTTTCATACCTTATACGAACAAAATTGGAAAACCAAATTACATGAATACCTACTCTCATTTTAAGTCTATCAGTTGTAAATGATCAAATATTTAAGTACTTTATAATCAAGCTAACGGTAGTTAAATAATCCATATTCTTAACTCTGAAATAAACTGTTTTTAACGAATTCAATTAAACTAAAATTAAAAATATTTTATGTTGCATAAATAATTAATATGGCTGTGAATTTAAATAATATAACTCCTATTTGAAATTAAATACGTTAAGTATATACAATTTTTATCTAAGTTACTTGTAAGCACCACCATTATAATTGCATAACACTATAAAAAAAAATGGATAGGTACAATCATGTATACGTATATTGACAACATTATAATTATGTATTTAGAACTAAAAATAACAAGTTTAATTTATAAATTATGATGAATTGATGAATACATAACAACGATTTTTATAAAAATACCTATTAATATTCTAGGATATTTATTTATAAATACATTTTTTTTATTGCATTACAATATCCATATTTCGCAGGAAATTTCAAATTTAATATTCTGCAGCTGTGCATTTTCAGACCTTCAGTTAAGTATATCACAGTTTGTGTTAATGTCAATGAAAATGCCAAGATAAAAAATATGGCTTAAAACAATATCAACATTCTTCGGAATTGAAACTGATGTTAATTTTAGTGCATTATTTATTATAGTCCCAAACGTAGAGGATATATTTTTGCGATCTTAAATAACACATATTGAATTATTATATCAACCGATGATTAAATTGAGTTCAATGTTTTATTTAAATAAACTATAATAATATGCTAATCAGGAATTTAAATATTTTTTAAAAAAAATCTTATAAAACACGACTACGCTCTAAAATTGTTTTATATATTTTCAGTATAGATAATAACATAATATCCTAGCTTATTTGTTAGGGGCATAGAACTCAACTTAAATCCCGTAGCTTTCCAGGGCTCTAAGAAAATAAAATTCTATAACAGCACAAAAAAACCACACTCATATTTTTAAGGCAAAACAATATTTAGGTTTTAAAGTCTCTTTGAGAATTGTTTTTGTAAAATACAATTTAAAAAATAAAAATGTAGGGAATTGTTTTTCTCTTTAAATTTATTTCGTACACAACTCACGTTTATTTTCCATATTACACAAACTCTATCTGTAGTAGACCCTAGAGTCTAAACGAGTTAAACCTAGTATATGCAGCCCCGGAGAGTTTCACTGTAATAATATAGTACTACTACTCAGGTTTCGTCAATTAAATTACAATTAAAACCACGACGCGATCAATCTATCCTCTAAGACATTCGTAGTGGTAAATTAAAATACACCGAGGAAATTATATTTAAGTTAAAATTATTCAACGAAAATCAAATTGCATAAATAGTTAAGTTATTCATCAACGCGGTGCTTCGTATATGTATCGGATACATAGTTACGCTGGTAGAAAAATAAACAGCTCGAATAGTCAAAAATATGACAGTAAGTACTTGAAAATATACACACACAAATACACATATACACACACACACATACCCACACACATATATATGGGTTTGTGAGATCATTCTAACTCAAGATTGCAATACCTACGAGAACAAAAATCAAAAGGTTGAATAGAGGATTCTTCCCAACGTGTATTATCGTCACTATAAACCCCTAGAGCGACCCATATTTTTATTTAACACGTAATGCAATTTCTATAAGCCCTTTTGTGAACGACGTTGAGTGCACAGGCAACAATCCTTTATACCACCTTCGTTTGGTTATTTCGGCTTTTATAAAACAACAAATAAATGGAATTCTACTCAGGAAATACGAATGTGTTCAACTAAACCAGTTATGGTCACATATTAGTTAAAGAAGCATTTAAGTAAATAGCATGCAAGACAAACAACATCATATTCAATTAAAATCAATGAACTACCTAAATAGGAACTGAATTATTTGAAATTATTACAACCAATTAAAATAAATACGAATATGAATACAATAATTTAGTGTCATGAAAATACTTATTTAGCATAATTAAAGACTTATTACAATCTAGCTCTTACCATTAGTGACAAAATAGAAAATTACTACACTTTTAAGATTTAAGTAAAGCAAAGTTTAATATATTTACCTAAAACTAACACACTGTTAGTTCGTTGGAGTGTTAAACTATAACTACAATCAAATATCTATTTAATATAATAAGATCGATTTAAAATTAATCATAAGTTACGGGGACCTAAACAAATTTATTCATAAATTAATACAATATTACATTTAAAAGTATTTACTACTTACCCCATGTTACATTTATTATAATAAACTTAAGTAATTCTTTGAAAAGCTTGATTTAATAGAAAATAACAATACACAATTCTATAAATTAAATACCCATTGGCACGTTTATTGTTTCTTAATAATAACAATTTTATTATGCGTAGATTTATGTGATTTAAATGTTATAGGTAATGCGACAAATATAATTTTCTTTTAATTATTTTGAATTAAAAATTGAAAATTGAATATCAAAATATACTTTAATAATTAAGGTTTAATTAAGACTATTAGGTATGGTTTTAAAATTTAAAAAAAATACTATACCACCTAAGAGCACTTCACATTCCTTATTTCGTAGTCGGAAATTCGTATAAGACCAAAGACCAATCATTTTTAAACAATTTAATCAATTATTATAAAGAAAAACTAAATCCAGTTTACAAAACACTATTTAAAGTTAACACACAAGTAGCGTTATGCTGGAACGCCCAATATATTTAGTATGACTGGCGGATTGGCGAGTCACCCATCAAAATTGTGTACGCGCGAGACCCTTAAAAGCGGTGGCGCTATCTTCACTTAAAAAAATAACACTATGTGATCTATCCAAAATGGAATCTAAACGTGTGATCTGAACATTAAAAATGGAAATGATGCGTATAATTTCTACAATTTAAATAAGTTATTCCTGTGACAAATAAAGCGAAATATCAATAATAATATAAGCGTTGTACCTCCCACAATAACTGTATAGTAAATCATAGAAAAAATGGTAATGTTTTCTAAATACCCTACAAAATTAAATTAATATCTTATTAAACCGTAATGAAAAATTATGTCAACAAATAACGGTGTAATATAATCATTGATAATACATATTTTATAAGTTACAAAAATGGTAATTACAGGGATTACATGAATTTAACACGAAAACCAATAATAATATACTTTTATAATATTAGTTATTATACTTATTCCAAATTAAAACTTTAAATTTTTTTTTATCTCAAATAAATATTTGTTAAAAATGTTTTTATATTAAATTAATTAATTTATACCTAGTGTATAGTTTTATTTGAAATTTGAACATAAATCAATATTGATTGCTAGGATCAGGGTTTTTTCGTTTAGTCCAAACAAATACATTGGTTGTTCTTATGTCCACAATTTGGCTCATACTAAAATGAATAGAACAATTTTTATTTTGGATATTTTTGTATATTCTAATCAGAATACATATTATACCTATAATTGCATATTTAGAGTTTTTGAGTATTTTTTTGGAAAAATTTACCTAAATGTTAAATCGTTTTTATCTTATGAAGATTTGTAATTATTATTGTATTATTCGTCATAAATAAACTATTTATAAAAAATTACATGGCCGGATATGTCGAGTAAAAATACGATTTTATCTTAATAGAATTGTGGACTACAGTTGTTCAGGAGTTAATTTACTAATCGGTAGTACGATGCGTGTTAGCCTCGCGTAGATACATATTAAATTTCGTGGGTGACAATAAATTACTGTAACATTAATATAAGCAATTTCGAAGAATATCTAAAGTTCTAAGTAAAGGTACTAAATTATGACAACTAGTTAACGAATCTTCTAGTTAAATTTTCAAAACTGATGATAAAATACTTAACTGTATTATTTGTGATCAATTTTTAAACAAAAACTATTAAATGTTCGATATAGAATTTTTTTGCATATAAATCCTAACCCTAATAATACTAATTGCATTCGTGTTTTGATAAACACGGATAGGTATAAGTTCATAATAAATAAAAAATAATAATTCAGATTCTAAAAATTGTATTAAATTATTGGCATCATCATTCTATGAATTGTTCGTAGAAATATATTCCAACACCATTATACTTGAGGTATTAGATGAATTCGTCATTAAATGATTACATTATATTGGCACTATAATTACGTCCAAAAAAAAACTTCAAAACAATGTCACTTTTGTGTTTTTATCGATTTTAACATTCTGAACCTCGTAAATAAATTATATAGACTACTTCGAACGGACGATTTTTAATTTGATTATCAATTTTCAAACGGCCTTCGCGTGTCAACCGCACTATCTTGCCTAAGTATCATTGTAATCTGCTTTTGTAACTAAATTACGAGTACGATATATATGTCCTTATTCCAATATATATATTACATAAATACTTTATTTATTATTAATGTTATTGTTATTTTTTTACGTATCAAATGACCAAAGGCAACCCCTTATTTTATTTTCAATAAAAATTCACAAAAGAATATGACAAACATTAACGTGAAAAATAAATAATTAAGTATTTTTACAAGTGTGTGTTTATATACATTTTTGTAACTAGAAAAAAAATAAAATAAGCTTATTAACGTCTAAACATAATATTATATATGTATCTGATATAGTACATTGTTTTAATGATGCAATCTCTTTAATGAAAAAAAATAACCATACAACTGATGTTTGATATAAGAAGTTTATAACAGACGAGAAACCACATAACGAAATCACTTCCTATGGAGTCCTTTTAATTAGACAGGAATTAGTTAAGATACAAAATACGTTAGATTATATTAGTAGATTATAAAATCACTAAAAATAATGATATTTCTACCTTATCTAAAGACTAAAATTAAATTAAAAGATATCTGATATACCTATAATGTTATAACCTATACAGACTTAAAACATATACTTTAGGGTAAAAAGAGTGTATAAAACATATTTCCCTTTGATATAATATACATAATATTAAGTATATTGGAAATTCGACACAGATGGTACCTACATAATGTATTTAATATTCCAGACAACCTAGACCCCTATACGATAATGTTACAGCATTAAGAAGACGCTGTGGGTTCAATTTACATTTTAAATTTAATTATTAAAACATTAGATAAAAAATATATATATATACCTAGCATGTAAATGTAAAAGGCACATATAAAAAATTTTATATATAATGATAAATACAAATCAACGATGTAAATTGAATGCAAATCCAATAACTATCAATTGATTACTCTCTTGTATTACACAAACATTTAAATATTTATACAAATATTAACTAGTTTGTAATTTTATATAGGACTAAAACATATTTTCAATTAATATTCTATATTAAAAAAATGTGTGGATGTAAATCGAAGGTACAAAACAAAACAGACATTAAAAATAACTCGATTTTATTTAACACATTGACTGTTGCAAAACATCTGACGATTCAAAACAATAACTGGGATACCATAACATTAGGAACTAATATACAATTTTACATGAAAATAACGATATTTTTAGTCTCAAAGATATAGTTAAATCTCTTATACTATGTTTTATCTCCAATCCACACAAAAATGTAATTATATATTATTGTTATAAGGAAAGCGGGTGAACAAGTGGCTCCATTAAAAAATATATGATTTAGGTCGTCGTAAACCTATAAGGCTTCATAGAAAAATACGTCAATTATTGGGTTTCCAACTCTCCGATACCCAGTGCAAAAATTCTATATTTCTGTACAAATAAAAATTTATAAATATTTATAAATTAGATCAAGGTCTTCATTTTGATTAAAAAAACTCCTGCGTATACGATATGAAACTCACGTTTATTTTGTGTATACAAATAAGTTTCTATAAAATCCTCTTAAATACAATCTTACATAACTTGTATACGATAGCAGTCCATTTCATTAATTATAAATGACTATAGTTTTTCCAGTAGGAAACAACTATACTTATTAATTTATTCATTGGTAATTTTTTTTATAAATTAGAATAATTATAATTACACTATCTCACATACAATTTTAATTTCAATTTTTCAGAATATTTAGTTTCTATATTATAAAGTATACTGTTAACAATACACAACATTTTCTACGTTTAACAAAAAATACTGTTAATCAAAAGACAATACACAGTGCACACATTGGGATATTCATAACTGTCATCATTAATCATAAGCCGGGAAATTGCGTAGACAGTTTATTGGACATTTCATCGTTAATAATTAATATTATCTAAATATAGTTGTTATACATTGTATCACTTTTGTGGTATAAAACTATACATTTAGCCAATTGGTTTTATATTATAATAAATAATAATACTATAAATATTAAATAGTAATGATATAATACGAAATGTATGTTCTAAGCACACATCTGCACTAACACTGCAACGTACCAATAATATTCAACGCGCCGTACAACAATACACATTATGTGACGATGAAGGTTTCAGATTATAAGTTACAAATTTTAATTTTAATGAATAATATTTACAAATTCCAATGATTATAATTTTTTTTTTTAAGTTTAAGTCCTGTATAATTTAATTAAGCAATAAATTAAAATTGTTTGTTTGTTTTTTATTTATTTAATTTTGCTTTTAGAGTCTAAACAAATATTTAACTTAATATTGATATTAACAATTGTATAATATTACTGTTTCTATTTTTTATAGAATTATATAACAATATAATAAACGATCAAAAATCAAAATATAAAGATTTGTGGATGTAATATTAAACACCAAACACTGAAGAAATAATATTATCGAGAATATTATGTTATTTATGAATAATTTCCAAATCTAACTGAATATTTAGTAGTTACCATTTACCGAATCCAAAGAATAAATCTATTTATACATTTCAATAATCCACGGTAATAATATTCATCTATATTATTGTAGTTAAACACAAGTTAATATTAATTAAAATGATAAAGCCAATAATAAATGTAATTTAAAATATATAATTCCCGAGTTCTGATTAATTATTAATTAATATTTTGAAGTAGGTACAATAAACCATTTATTGTGTTACGCAATAAGCAGGTTTATTTTTCTCCAAAATCGCTTTACCGTTTTCAGTCCGATTCGATAAGGGGCGATTCTATTTTCCTCAAAACGTACCTTCATTATTAATTGATATGAGGTACTTGCTGCTGTTTTTTTTTAAATTTTCTAATTTCTAATTAAAATATTATAATTATATATTAAAAGTTATGAGTATTATGTCTAGTTTATAGAAATGACAGAAGTTAAACGTATTTAGATACCATGTATACCATGATTATCATGTATTGTTAAAAGTGTAAAAATTTAAAATACATTTCAAACTATTAACATTCAATCAATTGATTATTTTTATTAATAATTATTATTACTACTATTTTAATCAGTATAAATTAATTATTGAATACCAGTTTAAAGTGTTTAAACTAATTTAAAAATTAGAAAAAAAACTATATGTACCTTAAGTTGTAAATTAATATTTTAGAATTTTTAACTCTTAAAATTGTAAAATATATTAAATTTAATCCATTTTGGAAAATATATTTTAGTATTTTACTGCATTTATACAAATGTATAGTTTTCTTGATAATAAATGCAATTAAGGTATTTTAAGACTTGGTATGCTATCTAACGGTTAAAAAACAAACTACCAACATATATTCAGTTATAATAATAAACGTAAGACAGCACTGCAGTTTTCGTGTATTCAGTTAAAAACATTTTATATTTAATTAAATATTTACAGTAGGTGGGAATTCAAATAATTGTGTGATAAAAAAAAACATCCTAATAAATTATTAAATACTTAAAAAATCAAAACTAATTGTACAATTTCATTCAAATTTGTATCCATATCATCATAATAATTTTAATATAAATGTGTAAAAAAAATTGTGTATAATATGATTCATATTTTTCTTAATATCACGTTCATCTACTCGATGCACAGTGATACAATTTAAACATTGCAGTATGTAACAGTACCTACTAGTTGGTATTTTGACTAGATTACCCTTAAACCTTGATCAGATTACTATCAATATTTAATTTTAAAAACCTACATTTTTACATTATTTTGACATACATTTTTTTTTATCCATTTGGTATAAAAAGTATTCAAAATTACAAACCCATTATCGAATTTAGAATAACAAAATTAATGTTTATGACTTATAAGTTAGGATCACACATTTGAATCTACTTAGTGTACCTACCTACTCAGGATTTATAAAACAAAACATTAGTCATCTAATAAAGTAATAACATCATAAATCATAATCATAAACATATTATAATATAACTGAAACAAAATTACTAAGTTAAACGCAGCTGAATCTAAAATTCGTGAATAAAAACAAAGAGATATTAATCTACGTTTGGCTTAGGCATTATACCTCTTTGGCCCCCCAAAAAATATAGGAATATATTTTCATTCTCGATAATGTAAGGCTTTTCCTACTTCAAAACCTTAAAATTACCCAGGTGCTTATATCAAACGCGTCACGCTGTCACATAATTCACACCTCTATTAGAGTATAAAGATACCCTCCTATATGCACGTATTCATTGTTCGCAGTTGATTAAATATTCATTGAAATTCTCCGAAAAAAATATAGGCAAGGGCCCCGTCGGCATTTTCTAACAAAATTACTGTTAACCCACCACTTCACTACCCCTATATACAAAATAAACATTTATGTTAATTTTATGAAAGGTAGAAGATTTAAATTTAATAAATCAATAAAACTTTTTTCAAAACGACAAATTTTAACGAATCTCGAACCACAGACCATGGATATTCACTCTTAGTTAGAACTATAAAGAAATGGTGGATTTGACTGAAAACGCAGATCAATAAGACATGCTCAGTGAATGAAGCTGTTGAAAATGAAAGTATGCGGTAAATGTACCCTTCAGATAAGTTTGGTCAATGAACGAGATTACAAACGTTTAATGGTAAATGATAATTAAAGTTTTAAACAAACAATAATAATTAGTTTATAAACCACAGAGTTACAAATATTTTAAGTTGTACTTATCTATTTGTATGGTAAATTATGTATAAGAATCGAGGCAACAGTCTTAAGAGGACGCTACACCCGTGTGTGTTGTCTCCGTCTTACAAATGTACAACATGGCAAAAATTGTTTTGGCGCGGGAAAGAACCGAAAAGATTACAGTAATAACTAAGAAACGAAATTTTCACCGCATAAAGAGGAGAGCTTTAGCTGTGAAATATCATTTTAATTTTTTCGATATTGGAACTACTAAAAAAGTTATTGAAGTTTGAAAAACACATAAAATAATGGATTTGGAAACGATAAGAACTTTTTTTGTATAAGTGATATAAAAATAATAAAAACGATATTTCACAGATAATGTTCTGAACTATATTGTATATCAATATGGAGTTTTAACTCTTAATTATCACTACCACCCGAGTTGTTCTATGCCACGTAAAACAATTTTTGCTATGTTGTATATTTGTAAGACAGAGACAACACGTGCGGGTGTAGCGTCCGTGTCTTAATAGTCTCACTTTATTGACTATTTATAATAAAGTAAATATTTAAATTAATTTTAAATGAATGACGTTAGACTGATATTATAAGCCATTATCTATAGTTTAATAAATACTAATGACATTCACTTGTTCTAGTTCAAAATTACTCATAAAAATAACGTCTCAATAATTTAAATTAAATACAGTTATAGTCTTACAGTCTACAGTATATGTATTAATATAGTTAAACAAGAATTAATCTTAGTTTTTTAGAATGTGTTTACAATATAATTAATTTTCCAAAAAAACGTGCATTCCAAGCTTTGTTATTATAATCACTTGCATATCTAGGTTATTCGATTAATTTCCAATTAAGATACTACACAACTAAATACTTGAGTATTTGACCCACCAAAAATCGTATTACTAAGAAAAAAAGAAAACAGGTAAATTGTAGAACAAATACACCAAACACAAATATCTGTATTGCGCTTTTTTTTAAGTAACAATTTGAAATGCTTACTATAAAATGAATCTATTATCATTAAATAAAATATAATGTAAATATAATCTATACAATCATTCCTATACACGTTTCAAACATTCAAATGAATGGCATACTTTTCGATAATTTTATTTATTTATTTGAATTAAAATTCAATATATTATTATTATTATTTATAACATTAACATTTGACAGATAATAATATTTTACAGTGTATCAACTATTCAACTATCAATAGGAAAACGGTATAAAAAAACAATTAGATATAAAACGATTCACAAATACAGAATTATTTGAACATTAGGATGTTTTTTCTTAACGTTTATAGGTTTTTTTTATTGCCAAACATTAAATGTTGTGGTCCTAGAACTGCAGATGTGTTTAGTCTTAAGTTGTGCTTTGTGTATCAAAAGAATACCTAAATCAAGTCATTAAATGATTGTGATCAATTTACAATTGAAGTGATAAAAAATCACATGCAAAAATCTAAAATAAAAAAGATTTCAGAAAGATATTTAGTATTAAATATAGATCAAGAATACACCAAGAATAAACCGACAATATAAAAGACAGCGAATATTCTAACACTCGCGTTTTTCTATATAGTAAAGGCACACGGTATAACATCGGTCGTTGGCCGTTTATATAACAAAACAACAATCGTATCTATAAAAAAAAATCAAGCCATGTGTACAGAAAAAAAGATGAAGAGAAGAAAATCGGAAGACGTAAAACAAAAATAAGTAACATACACACTCCTTTATCGACGTCTCGTAGGTATGTGTATTTCAAACAACGCGACGACTCACAAACGAACGACGACCCAAAAACTATACACTGTACCTATAATGTTGGTAGAAAAAACAACATAAAAACAAAGGCGAGTGTAAATAAATTTAATATACTTTTCTAAATATAACCATATTGTACATATTATTAAAATGTTATAAGTACCAATTGATTTTGAAAAAAACACTAAAACAAATACGGCAATGTTATAGGTATAATAATATTATTATAACATACTATTAATATGATGTATTAAACATATATTGTTATGTAGTGTTGAAGGAGTGATCCATTTAAATGGGATACACTAATTTTAAGTAGATTGTTGTTGTTGAAAAAAATATATTGATAAAGTTTAAAGTTTAAAATATTTATAATATTACACTACATTTTTACAAAAAAATCTTATTTTATTCAATATTTTTACTATAGTGATTTTTAGGTTTCATTTTATATTTCTCAAACAGAAGCAGAATATTGTTCTCAAATGTTGATGTATCAGTATAAAATATTAAATCATTTTTTTACAGCATAATATACCACAACCATACATTTTTACTCCGTTCATTTGAACTTAAAATGTTTAAATAAAAACCCGTTTTCAATATTACATATTTGTAGGTCACACAAAATACTGCTTCTGATTAATTTGAAAAAAACTGAAAACTTAAAGTGTTTGGTAAAAATTTAGAGATAAATATTTTGTATTACAAAAACATATTTTTTTCAAAAAATACAAAAATCTGCTTAGAAAAATCAATGTAATGCCATATAAATAGATTACCCTGTATATTTGTATAATATAGGTATGACGACATAACGGAGGCACGCGCGAACGTCGCCGTTGTGTCGACGCAATGCAGTCATTTTCCTTACGTCGTATACCCCAATCCATCATGTTTGAAGTGTTGTCGTCGTCGTAGTAGTATAGTCGGTCGTCACTACTACCGCGGCGGCCGACGTCGTCAGGGTACAAACACGGGGCGAGAGTCGTATGATCGTTACGTGCGTATACCTACAATACGCGGCGGCGGCGACAACAACAACAACCTTGACCGTACTACACTTATTAATAAAATAAATAATAATAATACGATAGGCGGCAGCGAACCACAAACCCGGTGCAAAGCGGAATTCCGAATTGACGGCGCGAACACTCCGTATGCATACGGTGATTATATTATATTATTTAGGTTCTCCAATTTATTTTACGATACCGAAGGAGAAACATGACATTATACGCGATATTGTGGGAGACTACCACATAGTAGAACGTGACAACAAAAAAAAATTAATCTCTTCTTACACAGTCGACGTACTTATACAAGATATTATATTATTATTGTTATCGACTCTATACAACACTCGGTGGTCGCTTTTTGGTGTGGCTTGGAGTATAAACCTACTTACTGAGCGAACACTATATTATAGATTTTATTATAACAATATTTTATGAATAAGTCTCTTAATTTTTTTGTCCGCAAGACGATTGTGTGCGATAATTTATTAGGTAAAAACACGATGATGTTGACTGCGTATGGGTATTATATTCGTTATTAACACGTTTTATCATATTTCGTTCATATTATTATTAACTATAACGGACAAATCACGAGTCCCGCGGGACGAGCGCGCCATGCGAACCGATACGATACAACAGCGTGACTGAGATCTTCAACAATCGGCGCGACGGCGCGCTCGCCGAGGACGAGGACTTTCCCACTGCGCGCTCTAAAACTCTGTAAACACGCTAACCACTATACACAACCGCCACCGCCGATACATACACCACACCACCGCATTACTATCCCTTTGACATATAAGTATAACACTGCATATAAACATTAAAAAAAAAACGACACACGAGGACGACACTATATACGGCTTCTGATTGGCCGATTTATCCGTTTTTATCCGTATCCTTATTGTCTGTGGTCGTTTGTACGAATATGTGAACACAATTCGGAGAAAAACTTCGTCGACCGTACCGCAATCTACAATTTACCTATGCTCAGTGTCGTAAGGATTTCTCTCTGGGGACAGAGGTTAGGGGGGTTAAGACTGTACAGTATATATATAATATATATATAACAATTTATATAAATTAGATATTTTACAATACGTCAGACTGCAGACTTGAAAGCTTTTTTCTGAGAAATGATAATTTAGACGAGAGGGGAAAAACTCGGATGAAAATTATACTTCCTCCGTAATTTTATTTTAGTTGTCTCCTAGTATTTAGTTACTTACTCTAGTAAGTACTAACTAGATACACTTTTCAACCAAAAATTATCCTTAGATTTGAACACATTTTCTTCTGCAGACACAAGAAAATATCATTGTAAAATTAATACATTTATTTCTATACTCAGAATCTAAAATGTTTAAAAAAAAAAAGAGTACGGTAAAGCACATTTGTTCCCAAAGTTTAATCGTGAAAAGTTAAATCACACACTACGTGATCCTTTGGAAAAAAATATATGGGGGGTTTTAGTCAGAATATGGGGGACATGGTAAGAGACTGCACGTGCGATCCTTGCATCGCGATATATGAGTCTATACCAGGATAAATATCATGAACTAATCTTACCAATATCGGTGCTAGAATGCCTAGGCGTTCAACCTCGCGGACACGATAAGAAGAAGTCGGAATATGACTCCCACAACTACTTTGGTCATCCTCGTGACAGCCAAATATTTGGTAAACATTTTAACTATGAATAGTATAATATAATAATATATATAAAACTATAATATAATTAATACACTAACGCACCTATACTGTAATACACCATATAAATGTTCTTCTTCCAATACTTCTACTTGAGTTCATTGGGTCCTTAAGAACAACGCATTTCACAGCCAAGCCTCAACCATCCTTTCTGCCCATAATCAGAATTCTCTAATTAGGACCACTTCCCAGCTGTTAAACATTCTTTTATATAAGATTTTCCCAGTACCATATAAATGCGTATTTTAACTATAGGACTTAAAAAATTAGGAATACAAATTAAATAATATTGTAATACCTAGGTATTATTTACATTTACTCCAGTAAATATCATGATGTTGAGATATTTTTTTTATAAAAATGGGGCATTTTTTTAACCAATAATTTTAAACATAAATATAATTTTATAATAATATTCTAACGTAAAATCTAGGATTTAAAAAAATGTATCTACACATCAAGGAGTTAAGACCTGAAATGGTAAAATACTAAAATGTACGTAATTTTATACATACGCATGCAAATAAAAATAATTTTAGAACTTATTTTAAGAATATCCAAATTTTTCAATAACATTTCATTATAATATAGATTAATTTGTTTTAAACATAATTCTATTAGTTTAATGTAGTTAATTATTATTTTTCAAAGTTATTTTTCATACCCCACATCCAAGCACGCCCATGAATAATATAATAAAATATTTTTAAACAACATTTTTTAAGTGAAACATTTCATTTTTAATTTATTATAATAATTATTGGTTATTTTGTCATGATATGAGTATAATGGCTTCTAAACATTTTAAATTAATTATTATGCTGAATAATTATTATGCTTATCTAGATTCTATGTATATATAATATGATAAACCTTTTACGGATTATTTTCACTATGCACAACTGTAGGCATGAATATTGTAAAATTGACATGTTTTTTTTGGCTGCTCAAATGTTTTATTTCTTAGTAAGCTACGCTTGTTTCATTTTAAGTTCTAGTGAGTTATCTAATCTACACAATTGTTATGCAATTTTATCGATTTTTACGTTTATAATGCAGTTTTGAAGCTATTATATTAATATACTCATGAATATAAATGCTGGTCTAATGTTATACATGTAATACACGTGAATATCTTCTAGGCTAATTGCATTGTTAGAAATTACATTTAAATTTACTTCACGACAATAATATCTACGAATTAAACATCTAAAGATTTTAAGTATACATGGTAATATTGTATATAAGTATATAACATTTAGTAACACATTTATAAACTTATAATAAATGTTTAATTTTTTATAATAGATTATTTGATACGAATCATGTTGATACAAATAATTAATTTTTATTTTGCATACCTATTGAGTATAATGCATAGGTACTATTGCATATTTAAACTACAAACACGAACAATTTTATGATATGTATTATATTTACATGAAAGTACCTAATGAAAAGGCTAGCTGTCACGTCATAATAATACAATGATAATTTAATTTCCATAGAATAAGTGATTTTGTATTTTCCAAATATAATTTTAAATCAATTATTATTTATAATTTCATAATAAATTATACTGATTTATTTATGAGTAATACTATCAAAAGTAACATCGGTTTTCTTACTTATTCTAGTTTACAATTAAAATATGTTTTTCACCTCGTTAGTCGGGAAATTATTGTTTCTTCATTTTATTGCCAATAAGCCAATTATTATTATAACAAAATAAAATGCTTCTTTTACTGTTATATAACTATTGCATATACATTTTAGACACAGTTATAAGAGAAAATATTAAATAAAATAATCCAAGAAAATAAAATCAATTAAGAATAAATAACAAACCAAAAATAAATCGAAGAAATACTGCTGTCCGGTTAGGTATCTAATAGGGTTTTGAGTGTACGTCGTCATCGAGTAAGTCACAAAAAATGATTCCAAACGGAGACGGTGTATTAGCCTCTATATTTTCTATGAATAATTTATAATTTGCTACTTGTATATTAGGTTAGTGCAAAGTTGCATAATAAATCATAATGAATTAATAGTTAGCTTATGTTCCATTAGACATGAGTTAGTGGCCCATGATTGGTCCATTAAATTAATCAATTTTGTATGTAACCTGGCATTATTATACAGCAAGTAATCTGAAGCTATTTTTCCCAAAAACATTGCATATCTATATACAAAAATGGAGCGTGAACAATTTACGGTCCCTCATAAATCGAGAACGGCTGAACGATTTGGCTCAAATTTTTTTTTAAGATGTTTGTAATTTTCAGTAGAAGGTTTTTACGAAAGAAAATTTAAGGAAAATCCACCAGAAAAGCAGGAAATTGGGATGTCAAAAATAAAACAGTGGCGCCATCTGTCCAGAAAAAATAAACTAAATAATAAATAATTTAGTTTATTGTTGCAGATTAAAATAATAATAGTGTATTATATTATATTGTTGGTTGCTATTAGTTAACCGGGCATTGGGGCATGTTTGTTGATTTGTATTATTATTTTTTGTCAATATATAAAAACAGCCGTTCTCGATTGATGAGATAACATTATACATTTTTCACGTTCCATTTTTATATATATAGATTAATTTTTAAAACCTACAATGTAGATTAGACCTCTGGGAAGAAGATAGGCTAATATAAAAAGGGTTAAATTTGGGTTTTTTTATTCATCGGATTTTATTACGGTTAGGTTAGGTTAGGATTTTGTATTAATTGATTATATTAATCCACCATAGGTGGAATTAAGTATAAATGACAAACTTGGTGTAACTTTGATACTCTAGAGTTAAATCATAAACTTACATACAGCAAGGGGTTCACGATCTACCGCGGGTAGATTGCCTACCTGATAATATACCTACTGCTGTGAACCAGAATTTTTATTCTGGGCAACGGAAAAGTTAAGATAAGTTTTGAAGACCATACACCGAATATTAAATAACGAATTGAACAAGGTTTGAGTCATGTAGAGTTGGTACATTTAACGGGCATCGGAGTGCACGGGATCAGCTATAGTATTTTATAATAATTGTTAAAAAATTATATCATAATATATTATGTATTTTTATTATATTTACTTAAGTCAATACCAGCGTATACAGCAAAACGGTATAAATAGCATAAAATTATTCTACAAATTTTGAAAATTTCATTGTGAATAAAAAATACCAATCTACGTAATACCGAAAAAGTTTCTTGTTCCTGCGATTAAAATTGTTTGAATTTCAACAAATAACTAAAATCGTCTTCACGTACAACATAAGTGTACAACATATCAAATTTTCGTTCACCAGTTTTAATGGTGAGTTGTTAGTTTTTATATTAAGGTGAATTTAAAGATAAGATTATTATCTAGGGCACCACGTAGGTTTTTATTGATATTATTATTTTTAAGTGAGTTATGATCATTTTAAAATGTAGTTTCAAAAAAGTCATAACTTACTTAAAAATAATAATATCAATGAAAGCTTACATGGTGTTCTAGATAATAATCTTACTTTTAAATTGTACAATAGGTCAATTCTCTCTAATATCAAAACTAAAACAGTACACTATTAAATCTGGTAAACGAAAATTTTCTATATCGTACGTAAGACAAGTGACGATACATATGCGGGTACCACGTCCTCTTAAAGGAAAGATTACTATTTTACATTTAAATATAGAATTTCGTCAAAATTTGAACTTAACAATATAAAAAAATGATTGCAAGCTTTTCTCAGAAAAATGTTTTTTTGGGCTTCGTGATAATTATCTTTTCCATATTTTTTTAGTTTTCTTCGAATTACGTACTTACTGTAGAAATTTTTTTATTTATTTTAGTCACCCTGACGTAAAAATTATCCAATTCGCTACCAGAAACCAACCTCAATATTGAATATTGAAGCACTTTTACTGCTCCAAAATTTGATGACAGATCCAAAAACACACTCAATTGAAAACCAATAGTCATCGCTCCGCTTAAAATCTAATAGTACAAGAACAATTTATTACTATTAACTAGTAATAATTAGTGTATGCACTAAATAGATAATTAACATAACAATCGTTTAAACATATATATAATTATTTATTATTTATTATTATATTTTGAAAGTGATCTTTCTTTTAAAACAAATCATAAAATGATAATTAATAAATCGTTTAAGATGTAAGGCTCTATTAATTCACTTTTTACAAAAATAAAATTGTCCTCAGTAAGAAAACTACACAATGTAAATTATTACGTGGTTTAAATCATGAAGAAACACATGAAACAATATTATACTCAAGAGACTTTTACACAAAACAAAAAACAGCTCACTGAAGACACACTTGGCAAGTACCTATATCATTATTTTTCCTCAGTACTCATTGTTTTTATATGGAATTGTTGAGAAAAAAATGTAATAGAAATACTTGACTAGGAATAATTAATATTACTTGAAATGAAACACGATATTTTTAACAACAGAGGAATCTATAGCTATAAAAAAAATAATGGCAAATATAAAATACAAAAAACTTAATAAATAAATAAACATAGGTAAGACAGTCAAAAATAATTGATATTTTCATCGTTGCACGGAAAAACACTGAATCATACGTGTATTGGTAGCCGTAAATATAACGCGAAATATGGTATGCGAAATCGTTAATAAAATAATTTATATAATCGAATAACAATCTATACAAACAAATAAAGATTAATCGATATACATAATAATACCGATGTTATTATTTGGTTATTAATTATTAAGGCAACTGAAAAGTCAGAAAAAATGTTTGTATTTAGTACAAAAACATATACAGAAAGCTAATATCTATCAATTAGCCAAGATTTTTTTTACTGACTAAAAAATATTTTCAAAAGTTTCATTGGTTCATTGTTAAAAGTATAACTCTTAAAGCGTGTAAAATACATATTATTAACAGTTATATTCCTTATTAATGATTATCTTAATTTTATTTTAACTTTTAGCTGAGATAAGGTTACTTAAAAACACTTAGTATTAAATATTAACAGTATTAATTAATCATTGGTAGGTAACATGAATAATTTAAAATATTAATGAACCAATAAATAAATGTGCGTGCATATTAAGAGCATACCACACCGTATGTGTTGTCTCCGCCTTACAAACGTACAACATACCAAATTTGCGCCCAGGAGAACCAATTTTGTGTTGTTAACTATAATATTAGAAAAAAGCTTGTTATTATGTAAAAATATATGCGACTTGTAAATCTTGCACCCGGGGGCAAATGTTTCTCACCTCCCTCCCTTTAATCTGGCCCTGCCTAATCTTGACAATATATAGGTCTACATATTTATACTTATTTTAATAAGTTAATTACCTAAATAATTAAATAATCACTGCTTATTATTTGCAAACAGATGAAATTTATATAAAATTAGATATTATATTAGGTACCTACATATTATATAATTATTTTCTGATCAATGGCCTAAATTATTTTGAACTTAATACTTAATTAAAAAACAAAAAAAAATAATGATTTACTTACCTCTAGTTTGTGGATGATTCATTAAAATAGCTAATGGACACTCATCGTCATCAAGTATATATTCCCTATTGTTGTTGTTGAGTATTTCCTTATTTTCTGAAACTCCGTTATTTAATCCAGAGTTATTTTCATTTAATGCAATTGCATTGTTTACCTATGTTAGATTATGATTAACTATTAGTAAAATAAATTATATAAATAATTGAAACATTTTATAAAGATATTATTATACCTGAACAAGACAAAAATTATGAGGATCCATTTTATCCAGACCATATTTAGCTAACATTTCTTTAACAACTTGTTGGGCAGTATCTCTAATTGACAATAATAGAGTTTTATATGGCACATCTCTACAAAGAGATTCACCATAAATTTTGAGAGTACCACCTGTATCAGGACCACCATCTTTACTTCGAAATGCTTGTAATTTTCTTTCTAATTTTTGTTGACGTCGGCGTCGCATAACTGCTTCTGGATTAGAAATTGATCGAGTGAAACTTGTTTCTGGTAACTCTAAATGAAATTTATCATACATTAATTTTTATTTTAAAAATGTCATCACTGTGTTAAAAACTATAACCTATTGTGCATTTACATTGTATAATTACTGTAAAATAATTTTCATAATCCTGTTTATGAGTACAACAAAAAAAATGACTTTTTTCCTATTTTGGCCTGAAAGATCATAGCCTTGATTTCACCAAATTAGCAACATGGCACACTGTTCCAATTTAAAAATAAACGTTAGTAAAATTTGTTTTTCAACATTAACATTATTAGTGCTAACTTTAATGTAAAGCCTTAAAAGAAAACATAGGGAAACCACTGAATTTATAAGAGACGAACAAGTGAACATGTATTACAATAATAATAGTATTAATAGGTCCATAAAAACAAAATGCTAATACTAGCATTGTATGCACCTATCATTGTTATGAACTTATTTGGTAAAATGAGATCGGTGGGCAATTATGTATATCAGTCTCTGTACACCTTGTACTATATTTATTATTTAAGTTGTTACCTATACATGATGTAAACTACATCTGATAAATAAGGAACATTAAACATCTAACTGACCTAACTGAAAATAAAGATAATTACAGAACTTGAGTAAATAATAAAATATTAACAAACAATCAATTTTATGTATACCTACCTAAAAAAATAATTTAAAATATAAAATGATTTTTAATTATATTGTTTGCGTTATATAGTTGTATACAGTTAAAAACTATAATTTTTAATCATAAAATATGCATAAGCAGTATAAGTAGAAAATAATTTTTTTTTTTTTATAGACGAAAAAAATGTTTAAATATGTTATGCATAAAATAAAATACTAAATCAACTGAAAAAAAAAATACATTAACACTGAATAATATTAAACATTATAGATAACATTTCTTAAAAGCCTCAATAAAAAAAGAAAATCTACTAACATAATAAAATGATCAATCTTTAACAAGCCAAACTGACTTCATAGAACCATTTAAAAATCATTATTGTTGCAAGGTTCAAAATTAATTATAAATATATTATTTTTTTTTAAAAGCCATAATTACTGATTATTTTAGGTAAAAAATAATCAGTTTCCTAATAAACATGAAATATTATAATTTATTATGAATTTAAATATTATGGTCAATAGTAAATAGTCAATATTGCAGTGTTTAATTTTGTTTGATACATCAATTTAAAAGTAGATTTAAATATTTTAACTATTCTTAATTTAAATAAATTTTACATGCTGTGAATTATAACAAAAATAAATGTAACTTTTATCAAAATTTAAAAATGAAAAACACGCGATAACCAAAATGTACCGAAATTAATAACATTGCAAGTAAAATTGCTATTTTACTTTACACATGATTAAGTCATATGATTATTATACCTGTGTATAGTTTTTCGGCAACACCGGCATCATTCTCATCATTTGGGCTTAAACCATGGCTTTTAGCGCGATTGAGTTTTTCTTGTTTTTTCAACTGTTTCTTTTCTCGTTTTGATAGTTTTCGCTTAAAACTAGAACCCGCTTCTTGGAACGTTCCAGCAGGCATCTTAAAAAAAATTAATATTTTGTTAAATATGTATTTATGACTACTTGTATAATTATTAGTTAATACCAATAGGCAATAAGTAATATAAAGTAGGTATAATACAAATATTTAAAAAAAGAAATAAGTATTTACATTTGTTTTTTCATCTATTCGGCGTAATAAGAATCTGCCTTCACGATCGTCTTTATGCCAGTTCAACTGTACTAACAATGGTTTTTCATCGACGCCTAGTTTTCTTTCATCTATGTAAACGTAAAAAATTAAAATATGAATGTTTAAAAAATAAATGTATTTATTTAATAAAATAAATAGTAGGTAATGATAATTATATAAATGTATAAATCACATAAATTACCTCCGTTTTCGTGTATTTCGTATAAAGCATATTCTGGAACAGACAACATCCTCATATCAGGGCGAAATTTTTCAATAAGGGTTTCAATAACTGCTTGTGACGTTGCGTCTGATGCAACACGAATGCACTTGGTAGCAACTTTTTGGCCTGTACCGGGTTCTTGGAAGTAAAACCTCATTACACCGTGGAAAAGCAATTCCTGCAATTCATAAATAACATAGTTATTTGCTGGGAAATCGTTAACATTTATGTTAACATTAATGTAAGAAGTTTGATGACATTATAATATTATATACCTATAGGCAAAAATAGGTATGTGGGTAAATGTTACGAACACTTTAAAATGCGTCATCGTGGCATGCAGTGGTTCCCAACATCGAACAATGAATCATTATCGTGTCACATTACTAATATTATTTTCATTACTAGATATTAAATGATATTCTTAATAAACCTGTTATTTACTAATTATTATTTTTTTTTTTTAATATAGAAATTTGTAAAATTATATAAGTACACAGGTCATAGATATTACATACATATACATTAATACAATGTACATACATACATACATACAGTAACTTTTTCAATACTATTTAAACTGATGGGAGAATACGACACCACACCTATTGTTTCAATGAATGCTACATTATTTTATGTATACCTACTAAAACCACCTGCCTACAGTTCCCACGGACAAACTTAAAACGACAAAATACATTACAACTCCACACACAACTCGCTATAGTATACAGACTAATAATAATAAGACTGCAGTGTTACTGTATTAGTGTGTAAAGCAAAAAATTGTCATATTATAACATAATTGTTATTAGTACAGAAATACAAATAACTGTGTACTTGTTGATTGTTTGATGTCATAAGTGTAAAACAATTTTTTTAATTAAAATCCCGTATAATTGTATTGTAAGTCACATGAATATTTATATAAACTTTTTAACATCAACCATATTTTATTAAAATATTTTCAAAAAACGTTACACGCGTAATAATATATTGACTTTAAGAACCGTAACGAGCGACTTCGATAAAAATTAAACACTATGTACTATGTAACAATCTTAAGTTATACCAAAACGAATAACAACAATTTTATTTAATACTTTGATATTATATTATTATATTTTATGAGAATCATAAGTCAAATACTAGGCTACGTTATCGATAAACAAAAAGTTAATAAAAATCGTATTCATCAGCAAATTCCAGTGATTATAAAATATAATTTGCGTGGGTAAGTGTTAAAACTTTACTTGAAAACAATGCTGTGGTTCAGTTTTCAATACAATGATAAGTATTTATAAATGATTACTTACAATGAAATATTTAACTGTGCAATTTTTTTAATATTATTGAGATCCGATTACTAATAAACACAACCCATACAATGCTGAGTCACTTTCCCTAGCATACATTATTTCTATATATGACTCAATTGACAATATAATAAATAAGCAGTACACACTTAACAAAATAAAGTTAAAGTAAAGATATATAAAATATAAAATAATAATTTCGAACTATACCGTATAAGTTTAGTTTAGTAACACACGTATATTATACAATATCTGTAATTATTTTATACATACAAATTATTACTAATAAAAACTATATCATTTTTTTCATACGCTCAAGTTGTTCTCATAAATTATTTTATAATCTTTAGATTTCCTTATGCATTTTATAACCCAGATAAGCCATTTTACATTGCAAGATAAACTGCACAGTCAAAAAAATATTGTTACACCAAGTTCCTTGCACTTGTGGGCACGTATAGTTATTGCTTGCAAATATAGGTATTGCATACGTCATATTAAACTATTGACAGACAATCTTACCAAGTATACTAAATTTATAACAACAATTACGCAACCTTGCTAAACTTCGACATAGAAGAATGCGACAAGGTTAGGGTGTACACAAAATATACGACTATCAACAATGCGATTCATAGTATTATGAATTATATTTCGTTTCTCTTTACTGTGTCTTCAGATACTAAATAATGTGACACAATATCATTGGAAATCAGAACGTTGTACACAATGTGTGTTCAATGAAATTAATATATATATATATATATATTATATGTGAGTGTGTAAGTGTATACATACGCACACACACACAACCATATTAAATCGGATGAATGACCTGAAACGTGAATATATAGAATGTCTCTTTCACCGTTGTATTTATCCATTGAAACTTCTCCGATAATAATTAACCGTGGACGTTCCGCGAGCAAATCCCGGTCATCTTTATGCCAACGTGGAATATAGTAGTAACATAAAAAACTAACTGGTTGACTATAGTTGACCAATGCGGTAGCGAATTAAAATCATGTTAATATTATATTATTTAAGTTTTACTATCTTAATTTAACTCAAATGTATGCACAATTTAATACAATTGACGTTATATAAAATTCTTGTAATTACCTATAATGACATTTATTTATGTTACCATTTAAAAATTTAACAAAATAAAATTGATTATTTAAAATGTAAATAAATTGTACAAACGTAATTTATATCACAGACAGAATGTCCATCAAAAAATTAATATAGGTACAGCAATGGATATAATAATAAGATAACGGCCCACTAATTTAAATAGTAGGTACCTAATGGCTAAATTATACCATTATCAATTGTATGTTTTTCATTTACTTTTAAAAAAATATAATTCTATTTCAAGCATTAAATCTATAATCAATAAGTTATATACTATATATAAAGGTACACATACAGGGTGTCCCGCGAGGATTTACTCATCAAGATATCTCCTGAGATAATGAATGTATCATAAATCTATTTTTTTATTAGATTTACAGAGTCAAGAACTGCGTATATTTTATTTTTTGATTTAATTTAATTTTTTGGTAAAAAATTAAAAAGTTTAATTAAATATAATTAATACAAATTTGTTAGCCCATCAAGCACACATTTCTAATTAAATGTATATAATTAGAGTTTAAAACAATTTTGTTCATCTAATTATTTAGTGCAAAAAAAAGGTCAATGTGCTGTGAACATTTTTTGAGGAGCACGATGTGCTGTGTTATTTGATCAACGTTTTTAAACCACTGGTCTATAGACTTCGATATACAGACACTAATATTACATTATTTTATATAGGTACCTATATATATATATATACTTTTTATTCTTATGAATAGAAAAAATAAGTCTATAAAGCACGTGCTATTCAAGAGGCCAGATGTCCGGTTGAAATAAGAAGACTCTCGCTGAACAATATAAATAATTTACTCGAAAAAACTACTTATAAAATTAAGTTCTATTTTACTTATCTTAAAACCAATGTACAGACTGCATACTGACATATATATTTTTAGCTGCATATTTTCCATATGATAAAATTCTTGAAAAGCCAATTAAATTATACTGATTCATAAAAAAAGGTGGGCAAGTGGGTGACTAGTGAGTCACTGTAATGGGTAATGTTAAAATTAAATTCAATGATATAATATCATTGTATACGAAAAACGATTCTGAGCGAAGACGGTCCATCAGCCTATATATGACATTAGTATAAGTATATTTGATAATATTATTGGGAATAAAGTAATTTATTACCCTATTTGCGGGTAACATTGTTTTACATTTTCAATCATTACCTTTACCTATAAAAGTTGAACATTTTATAAATTTTCAACTACAAAATAATTTTCAAATTTTAAATGTTGGCAAAATATAAACTTTGAATGCTTATAAAAAGAAATTGTGTCTACCTATGTATTTTTTATATTTTTCAACTGCTATAGTGACAATATTTCAGGGCACCTTGTATTAAATTTTCACACTTTTTGACCAAACAAATAAAATTGTATTGACATTTATAGAAAAAAATTAAATTTAAATTTAAAATTTAAAATGTCCGTAGACAGCTTATAACGAGTCAAAATATTTTTAAAGTGTCATCAAGTATGGGAATTGATAAAATAAACATATGGTGTAAATTTCAAGTATCTAGAGTAATTCATTTTTTTGATAAAGGTAGAAGAACTTATGAGAATTCTTGTATTAAATTGTTAAACCTTAGATTTAAAAATAAAAATTATTAAATAATTAGTAAATTTACTCCTTTTGTTAAACTTTGAACTTTAAATGATTATTAAAAAAAAAATTGTAATTATGTATTTTTAATATTTTCAACTGTCATTGTAACAATATATTAGAAGCCTTGTATTCAATTTTTAAGCTTTTTGACCCAACGAATACAATTTTATTAACATTTATAGAAAAAAAATCTAAAAAAATTGAAAATTGTATAAAAATATAATATATATGCATATTCAAAATATTTTGAAAGTTCTATATATGGCGTATAGAAAATGCTAATATAAACATTCAGTCAAAATGTCATGTATCTACGGTATTTGTTTTAAAGTTTCACCAAAAACCAAAATCGATTTTTGTATTTCCCGGCCTTTTGAAAATTACAAGGAATTTTAAATGTTGACCTCCTCAATGCACCAACTAGACTTTCCTATCGAACAATATACTAGAGTTGAAATCGAACCATTTTTCGCCTACTTTATACTTATCGTGACTCACACAAAAAATTTAAAAAAACACACATCATTGTAAAATTAACATTTATATAAATTATAAATAATCCAAACAGAAATAATGAATTAATTCTTCTATAAATTATGACTAATATAAATTTAAAAATCTTTTTAACAATTATGTAATATAGCTTTTGACATTACTACCTATTATTACATTATAGAATACATTCAATTTTAAATTTTAATACATACTTTTGAAATATCCATGAGTATATGACCATATTCCATAATTTAAAAATTGGATAATAATTGGATAATAACCGGATGTATTATAGACAAAAAAATGTTTTATTCTTTAATTATAATTTATAGTATTAGCCTAACAATCATAGTTCGTAAGTACCTACCATCGATTATAAAATATAATACGATTTATTATCAATGGTTCTACGAATTATTATTTTATATAAGATACATTTTTAATGTAAACATCAAATCATCAAATTTTCAGATTTACATTGCAATAGTATGGTTTTTATACTAAATGTTTTAAAGTTAACTTTTGGAAACCTACAATAAATTATGAAGAATAATAAAGGGTTGTTCTGCTCCTTTGCACACCCTACCCTATCTGTTGTGGGTACTTATTTCCCATGCATCAGACCGTAAAATGTATAAAAATATATAGGTCCATCGTAAATAAAACTTCAACATTCAAAATAAAACATTACCTTTTGACAGACTATGTATTGTTTTTAAATTTACGATTAACTATATAATAACGACAATTCTTAACAATCGTCAACGGTATACGCTCTCACTGACTCTCAAAAAATTAAGATTCAAAATATATCTATTATAGAATATTAACTTGACATTATTTGGTCTTAAAACTCTGTGTTTATTTCAAATTCAACACAGACATATTTTGTTAGTAATTAATTTAATTTACCTCATTTGGTTCAGAAAGTTCAAATAGATCCAGTCGATTAGCATTCCATTGTTGAATAACGCTCCTCAGAGCCTCCCGTTCTTCGTGCCTTTTCATGGCCATAGTCATTTCAGGATTCATAGTAACCTAAAAAATTGTTAAAGCTATTATATTTCACAGATAAAACAAAGGTGGGTACTTTTGTGTGAAACAATGCATACGTATAATATGATCTTCATTATAAGGGCTTAAAGCATAATTTTTTTTTTTTTTAGAATACATTATGTATTACGTAGACTCTATTGTAATAACGTGAACCTATTACACAAACATAATATTATATAGGTACCTCTATACATATCAAACAAAATATGAGTATTGTATGTTTACGTTTATCGGATAGGTAAATTAATATTGTATTATAATAGTAATACATTATAATTTATTATTTTAAACTAATTTTCCGACGATAATAATTACTAATAAATAACTTTTCAAACGTTACATAAACTTAACTCACTTATAAATTAATTATAAAAATAAATTGTATATGAACTTGACTTAATCAACCTATGAATGTAGTATATTATAATATAGACTACTAAAAATCAGAATCGTACGAATCTCTCATTTTTTTTACACAAATCACGGGTCCCTTGTGTTTCCAGAGTACTATTTTTGAACAGGATCCGTAACACCTTTTTAATGTATTTGTATACAAATTACGTTCAAGAATAGGCAGCACTTAAAAAAGTCAGATCACAATCAAAAGCAAGGCCACTGTTGGTTTAACAACAATACGAACAGCAAAACAAATTGCATACTTACTTAATTATAAACACCGCCAGACAAATTATACCAAGTCAATTATATATACGTATTATAAATATTAGATTAATGTTTGATCTATTATCTATTTATTTCTAGGTAACAATCATATCGAGAATAATATGTATTGAAAATTACTTCAGACACTACCACTTAAGTTAAAAAAAAATTCCAATTACCTACATATAATGATAATATTAAATACTCAAGAGTAAAAATAATTTAATGTAATAACTTCAAATATTTTATAACACATTAAAAAAATTAATGACTGAAAAAAATTTAAAAGTAAATGGGCCTTACAGGGGCCTTGCGATGTGAAAAAATTATACTATATATTATGTATATTGTATAACAGAACCTTAACAAATCTTAACGGTTCTTTATTGGTGTGGCTAGAAACAAGACCCTGAACCGAAGGTATGCCATTATTGTCACGTCATATTGTAACATTTGTAACCTATTCAAATTATGAAAACCTGATCATACTTTGTGTTACCAAATTCCAGCACATTACATATGATATGTGCAGTGTGCACACATCATTGTGTTATGTCACGTGTGACAAGAATCCCAATTGCTAATAAACATCATAAAGACGAAAAACCTAAATATACATCAGGTATTATATGAATATTACACTCGATATTACGTATACTGTATAGTATACCTAATATATTATATATACACTATATAGATACTATGTTACGGTAAAACTTCGAATACCTATATTATTTACCAGTAAATGTCAGTAATTCCACCGGTAAATGTCCAAATTGTCTAAATGTCTTTTTTAAGTTAACGTATAACATTTTGCCAATAAATCCTAGGTTACACCGGTATTCGTACTTTTACTGTAACTCATATAAATATAAAAATAATATTTAATGTCTTAATAATAAAGAATAGAAAAGTTTTAACATGGCATTATTAAAAATATTACGGTATGGCAATGTAATCTATTCAATATTTCATAATATTGAATATTTTTTAATACATATCATGATAACAGTACTTTATACGTTTTTAAAAATAAAATCCATTCCTTAATATAACATTATAATATATTAATATGAATACAAAATTTTAATAGATACCTAACTATAATAAACCCATGTTGTATATTATTTAAATTTCCATAAATCTTGCAAATAATACCATAACTAGGTAGTAATAGTACCATTATTATTAGTACCTAATGAAGTATTTAGTATTTACATCAATGTACAATGATAATAGTATACCCCAAATAATCAATGAATATTATTATTGTACATTGGTAAAGGACAGTTTCAACATAACCTACCATTGATTATAAATACTAGTATTTACTACTAGATTACTAATACTAATAGTATTTATAATCAATGGTACTACCTATGTATGGTTGTTTCAACATATAATAGGTATGTTTGTTTAATTTGTTAAAGCTTTTTCTTGAGGACGCCACACCCGCATTGTCACCGTTGTACAAGTGCGATACATTACAAAATGTACATTCAGTTCAGTTATTAAGTTTAACGTTTAGTCTTCGTATTCGACGTGTATAATGAATTGGCCAATTAACTTGTTAATTAACCTATTGACGTAAAATTAACGTCGTTGTCTGCGTTTTTTCGATATTATAAATTAAAATATCGAAAAACATTAAACGTAGGCGACACAACAAATGCTGGTATGACGTCCTCTTATTCAGTACATATTATTATACTTGTAAATTAATTAACCATATATTTTATGATAATTATTGTCATAATAAATATAGTAGATTAATATGTAATGTTTATCAGAATAAATTATTTTTCCTAGGTTCAAGATTTTGTCTGATGCTACATTTATGGCACATAAATAATATATATACACCCAATAAAAAGTTTTATCCAGTGATTAAAATGTAATATTATAGTTTAGTCTCAAGTTTTAAAATACCTTGTATAAGTGTTTAACTAACTTTAGTCCGATCCCACGAACAATATACTTCGAAATTATGCTAACCTATTCTAAAGACTGCTTAATTGGTTTGTGTTATAATTTATAACTTTCAATGATCTAATTATACGAAAATCCTCTTAAGTATAAAAAATAAACCTATAATAACTTCATAAAAAAATTTATTGGATGGAGTCAATTAAATAATATACATATTATCTATATTAACTCCAAAATAAATTTAAAGAAACATGAATTTATCAACAAAAAAGTCAAAAGGTATATTGTGGATCTGCCTACAATAATATGTCCGACAACTTGGTACATAAACACGTAAAAAGTAAACATAAAATATTAATTTTGGCGATAACTTTATTATATTAAAATAAGTTTAATTTTAAAACCTATTAAAAGTCAACGACAACATTTTCACTTATAGATACTAAAAAATTGTGTTAGGTGACTGAAGTTATATGTATATTTTTTCAGTAAAACACAGTTGTATCCAATAAAGACAATCTTTAACTTGAATGATCAACAAGAAGTTTTAGCATAATAAAACAATTCTGGTGTCAACGTGTACAGTTTTGGTCTTAATTGAAAAATAAGGCCAAATCAATTCACAAAACTTGAACACAAATTTATATCACAGTATTAACTAACATATTATTATACATGTATGATACCTATATTGAGAGAAAAATAAATAATTATTATTGATAATTAAAAATAAAATAATGTGCATTGTGCCGATATTAACACGATAGTATCACGCCCACATTCCAATAAAATATCAATTATGCAAGTCTCAGTGAATACTAAATATATTACGTTATTCTGATAAATATACTTCCCGTCAAATAATGAATATAATACTTAAGGACAATGGTATTCGATAATATGGAATAAATTAAATATTATTTACAGCTCTATAATAATATATTAATATGTAATACAAAATAAACACGTCGTATTGTACGTGTATATAATTATAATATATTCATATTTTGATTCATACTATATTATTATATTATATTTATACAAATAATCGAAACGTAAAAAATATTTTATTAAGGAAAATTATAGATGGAAAATAGCCGACAGTTGATCCTAACAAAAAAATATATTTTACTTGAGTTTTTTTTCGAATGAATCAAAATAATTATATATAATAATTGTATTAATAACATATATCCTATACCTAATATAGGTTTACCTGTACAAAGTAAGAGCAATTATATATTTAAAAAAAAAAAACGATCGTATAACAAACAACTAAATTGACAAAACTAATATGTAGGTAATAGGTTGTAATGGTCCTTAAAGTATTGTTCTAAGAATTAATAATATTGCAATTTGATGTTCACGCACGATACTCTTGATATATTAGATCGCAATCGTCTAGAGCAACAGCTGTTATCGCGCAGAACGATTTAATTATAATAATATACGAAATATATAGAGCGTCGAGGACCGGACAAGCGCAGCGTGGTAATACATAATATACGCATATAAAGTAATCAGCAATAACCCATTACCGTTATTGTACGCGATGCTTCCGACACACCGTATTGAATACCGTACCATATAATATAATAATATTATTATACACTAATGTTGTTACACTATGTTGTTCCTGGTGCAGACGGGAAGGGAAATGAAAAAAAAACACTCGCGTATCATCGCGTACATAAATTTACGATGAAAATATGTTACGGAACATCGCCGCCATAATGTGTCTGGTCTACCATGGCGACCGGTCTGCGAAGAAAACGCATCATGCATCTAGATCCTACATAGGTAATAATATTATTATTATAACAATCGCGACCTACATCATATTAAAATATACTACTTAAAATAGGTGGACATTGGGAGGCTTACGAGTTATGAAGGGTTCGGAAACCACAAAATTCATAATTATCCACTACCTTCAAAAGAAAAAACCTTTAGATAAATATTATTAGTTTATCATATTATGCGAGATATTATATTTATACCTAATAATAAATATTATTTGTTATAATTTGGAAATTATATAAAAAATGAACTTAATTTAGTTTAGGCACAGTGTAAATAGAATACTGAGGTATAAGTACTTATATGTACCTACATATTTTTTTTAATTGTATTTTATTAAAATGTAATTTTTATTTATTAGAATAAACACCATGCAGCTTTTGAGAACAATATTAGCAATACAACAATTAACGGATCTTATGATAAGTATTAATTAAATAACAGAAACAAGATATACAGGTACGGCTCCAAGGAAGTCAGGGAGGGCCAGGGCTATAGCCCTCCCTAAAATGGTCTAGCTTCCTCACCAGCCCTCCCACATAAAAATGTAACAAATTACAGATAGTCACATGTTATTTTTTATAAGAGCTAAAATATTAATTTTATCAATTATAATTTTAATATTTTTAAATATAGATATTTTGAATAAATACTTCTTTGAGTATTTTGATAATTTAAAATGTTTTTAGTGTTTTTACCAAAGTCAAATACCGATATAATAATATACTGTACAGCGTATCAATGCACCAAGATTCAGCTATTTTTAAATAGTTAATAATATTATTATACTATAATATTATAGGTTATTAAATTTAGATATGCCATGGTTATATACTTATATAATATGATAATATGTGAGTATACTACTATATTGTCTATTTAGCAATCAATGCGTTTTATTTATTGGTAGCATTTAAGACACTTTATTACATGACGTCAAATTTTAAGTTATTGTTTGTACGCCTACTCTACGACACGGTGTATAAGACATTATATTGTATGTGAGTATGTTGTACTATTATATAAGTAGTATTTTTAAAACTTTGTTAATTACTCAAAAGTGCATACATGTTATATTATCTATTTAGAACTTAGAATACCTATATAAAACTACCTACTGAGTATTTAAAAATTTTTAATGTGTGCTACTATAGCAATGTTATGTTTAATTTAATTATTTATCTGAATAATCACAGAAGTTTTTGAAAAAACCCTAGCCCGTGTACAAAAAGTATCTGTTCTAGTCTGCCATCCAGGGATAACAATTCTAGCACCGTGCCTAAAGATATAATAATATTAATTTAAATTACATATAAAACCTAGTATAAAAATAACATTAAAATTAGTTGAACAGAGAATAGACCTATATAAAAAAAATTATAATATTATAATATATAGAAGATGGCCAAAGTACGAAAAAACTATAGGCTAACATTGGCTATCGACATCAACCTAACTAAAGGAGAATTGTTTACAAAATTAGTATGATTATAATTTATATTGTGTATACTTGAATGTATAATTTGTTTACTATACAATGAAATGTATTATTTATGATAAATCGAACAAAAATATTTAAAATATTGATCAAGTAGTGTAGTTATTGATAATTCGTTTGCTATTTAAATACAAACATTTTTTTGAACAAATTGAATCCTAACATTTTCCCAATTAATATTATTGTTATGCTAGTTTTGACTTATGGTACGGGCTTATATATTATATACTCTATTCATAATTGTATGATATAATATAATATTAAACTTAGTATTCCTGCAATAAAACCCTAATACGGCCAGAACGAATTAATTGCGATCCCGACGATTCACATGCACACATTGTTCTCGGTCACCGGAGTGCGTCGTTAACATAGGTCAATTGCGTACGACAACGGTGCAGTCGTTGTATCGTCGTAACGCGCTGTTTGTTTTAAACATGCAGAGATGGTTTAGTCTTGAGATCGAAGTTTTCCGGAACTAATAATTTACAAATATATAATATGAATCAAACAAGATTTCAGATGATGTTTTGTTTTGTGACGGTCGTGTGTCCCGCGCACTGCGCAGTATATATTTTCGTAAGAGGCTAGATGCACGATGAGGAAGAGTACCATAATACATAGTATTATAAAATATAATATATAATATTTTTATAAAACCAGTAGCAGCTATTCACGGTCGATCGTTGGTAGTTCGGCAAGCAGCTCGTGACGATAACGACGATTTACATATGCGTTGCACGGCGCGTCGCCGGACTCACGGTGCAAGGCAACACGTCATAATCGTGTGTTTAAGAACACGCCCACGAAATGAAAAATAAATAAACTCCGCAACTCAGAAACGAGTGTCGTATAAAAAACGAAAAGGAATATAACAGCACTAAAGCAGTACATACAATAATATTATAATAATAGTAATTGTATAAATCACAACACAACATAGTGATATCATGTTTAATGTTATACCTAATATGCTATTGTTATTAGTTTCCTTGATGTGGGATAGCCGAAGTTCTGGTTTTTTTTCACACCACGTCAGAGTTGTAGTACAAATAAAAATATTGTTACATTGATACAATTTAAATTTCTTGAAATCTATTTAAATCGTTAGACGATTTCCTAAGCAATAATTTATTTTAGAAATCGTAAATATTGATCATCATCGACGCTTGACGGACGACTGCACAAAACAAAATAATATCAAACTGTCGTTTTCAAGGTTGTAAACGGCATTAATCTATCAATGTAATTATTATAAAGTATAAACTAACACAACTACTACCTAAATACTTTTACTTAAACTATATCAAGGTTTTTTGACATTTTTCTAAACTGCACGATATTCAAATTAGATAAGTACCTTCGTCTATACAAGTATATTGAACTACTGTCTATTATGATTGTTCATTTGTTATACTATGATCACACAACTCATAATATAATTATTGTACACATGTTATAAATTTGTATACTTATAAATGTTTAATAATATTAAAAGAAGAGTACTAAACAGTAATGATTCTGATGAATAATGTATTAAATTGTTTTTTCTAAAAGACGAAAGATTATAATATTGGTACCCACAACTGTTTTTAATAACTTAAAACAAGTGTATATTGATATTGTATTATTAGATATATATTGTACTAATTCTTCCTTGCCATAAATAAATAAATGAACAAATATTTTCTACATCATAATATTATTTAAATTTTATAGGTATCTCGTACGTACCTAGATTTTATAGTAGGTACTTAAATATCAATAATATTTGTGAATAGTTTTAGACAAAATAAACAAGATATATTAAAATACTGAAAACTAACCAGTCACATCATTATTTTAAATATTACTGACAATATTCGTTGAAACCATACTGAAGGAAGTAGTATTATAAAAAAAAAATATTCATAATACGTATATCTAAATATATTGTTTGAAAATACAATAATTTTATATTAATTTGAATTGTATAGATTTGTATTGAAATAAACTATTTAAATAATTTGTAAGTGCAAATTTATCGAATAAAACAGTCTCGGTCACAGCACTGTAAATTTGATTGGCTAACCTTGAATAAATATATTAGGGGATTTACGAAAAATAATGATGAAAATAATAATAGTACACAGGGACGAGCCTATTCATTTCCTGTTAAACTGAGGATGGGCAGTTATCCACAACAGTCAACGGTTATAACCTACTTGGAAGTGGGACAAAAAAATAAACAAATAAATAAATCTAAATACAGAGAAATGACTATGATACGCTATAATATGAATGTGTCCTTGGTACAAGTATACAATGAGCTTTCATGATTTCCTGCAATTGTAAGACTTGATTTCCGTTCAAACTCGACAGATAACAATAATAATAAAAAGTAAAAAACCATTATTAAACATTCAAACGGCATCTTTTGTGTAAATGCATAGAAATATTTATGAAAAGCCAATGGACAATTCAATAAATATAATATATCTTTTTAATACCTTCTTGTCGTTTTAAGGTTAATCTCTTTCAATTTTTGGCTTGTCTTTTTCAAGTGTTATGCGTTATTTTTTAATAGATATACAACCTAGGATGCAACTGACTTTATAACATGTATTATTTACTCTTTATTGAACCAACGAATATGATAAAAATTCAAATTATTTGTAATTGATTTATAAATATGTCCAAAGTTTGATCACTTCAAAAGTCCAGCATATCTCGTCCATTATTCACATTTACAGATAATAATTTGGATAGTAAAAAGATACATTTATCTAAAATATTCTAACAAATTTAATGCAAGAAAAAGAATACATAACTAATATGCAATTTTGACTTTTGGCTTAAGAATATCGGTATAAGTACCTACCTAATGAAATAATTAAATTGTTATTGTATCTACTTAACTAGAACAGGAGACAACGCAACTTCTGCAAATTAATTACACAACTAGTTCACAATCTTAAATCTTTAAAATCGTATATAGTAAAAACATCATAACTTAATAAGTCAGACTTAAAAATAAAAACGTTATTTAACCCTTAACATATTAATGTACAGCTTTAACTTAATTCTCGTTGTACCTATAGGTGTTAGTTTAAATATTAGTTTATCGATTAACAAGGATTGGTCAATAAATAATATCATACAGTTAGACATACTTATATTTTATATTTAATTTTAATAATTACATAAGTAGGAGGTGCATATTATATTTTTCAAAATATTTTAAATTTAAATAGATTATAAATGTCGGATGTAATGTTCCAATAAAGCTCTCAAATCATCCAGGGACTAAATAGTAAATATTACATTTCCAAATAACAAAAAAAAATGTATAGGTACCTATTAATTATTATAGATACCATATAAATTATACATAAAATATCGTAAAATACCAAATCACTTATTTTGTTTAACTCGAGATTTTACTGAAATTCGACTAGACAACAATTTAAACATTTATTTGTTGACTGTTATTTTAAGATAAGTATATTATTTCGTATATTTTGATATTTATTTTCATAACAATGACTTCTAAAATGCACTGAATTATTTATTTCAATCTCTAAGTAAATACTATTGAAATATTGTGCTGGGATTATTTTTGTCTATATTAGGTACCTAGGTATTTAGCTCGGTATTTAAGTAGATATAATTCATGATGATTATGATAATTTAGGCGACCTTTGAATTATGAGATTATGACCTGTAACATTTGATCAGCTAATTACTTACACACACATATATTATATATTATGTTAAATCCATATATAATATTATTTGTAGGCATGTACCTACAATGGAAATATGAATGAAATCAAAAATTATAATAACATTTTTAATCTCACACTAAATAACAAGTTAAATATTACCAAAAATGTTATTTTAAGACTACTTTACCAAAATTAACATCCACAAATCTACATAATATTATTTATCTACTAAATATCCTATTTTACAGTTGTATATCAAAGTATTATTAAATAGTGCAATAACGTTATGAAACAGTCAGGGAATATACGAACAACGCTTTATTATGTATAATATAGCAATAACTATTATTACACTGAAAAGAATGTGCCCCAGTAAACTATCACCTACAACACACTCAAGTGCATTCCACGCGCAATATTATACCCATCTGTTTCTCGTACACTCTTGTAATACACATATATCTGGCATTGGAAATTAACTGGATTTTTAAAATAAACATATTTGCTATAAATATAATGGTACACTGAAATTCTATAGGGTATTGAGTATAGACATACCTAATTTTTATTTTTACACCGTGTTTGAAAAATTAACATTACCGAACGTATATGAACTTAAGGAATGATGTACTTAAGAACGACAAATATGAACGCATAATCACCATAGATATTAAAGAATGGATAGGCCATTTGTGCTTATCCTACGGGAACGAACATGAAAATATTTTGAGGTTATAGAGGTCTAATACAAATAGATATATGTATAATATGTATATTGTATATAATTTATGAAAAGACATCTGCCAGAATGAGAGGCAATGATAAAAAAAGTCTTTCTCTCTTCCCCATTCGGGCACACTTCCCTCTATTTTATTAATGTAGCCATGGCCTATCCATTCTTTTATATCTATGATAATCACGGACATAATCACCTTGGTTACATGTTTAAAACTAAATAAACTAAGCATTTACCTATTGAATCAAAAATGTATTGATAGCATAACTGGACAAAATAATAAATAATTAAATACCTACCTGTATTATAGAACACACAACAACTGTGAATACATTTATTTTTAGGTATCTACTTAAATTTAAATGGTATCAACTATAAATTATCACTTATCACCAATTTATATAAAAAAAACATTGGTTAATTCAGCAGTTAAATCTCGAGTTAAATAGATATAGAATCTTGAAAAAGTGTAGGTAGTATTGTAAAAATAATTAAACTTAGACCTTAGTTTTAAATAATTTATGATTTATTAATATAAAATACAATTAAAACGCGTTTTGTAATTTTCAGCACCCGGGTACATGGCCATTTCAAAATAATCATAATGCACACTTTTTCTGATATCACCTATAATGTTAGTCAAGCTTGTAGAGAGTGGAGGGAAAACGTTACGAACAATTTTTGGACAATTTCAACGTACTTAATATTACTGGCTACACTTGAGCCACACGTTTTTATTCAGATTACACCTCGGATTACACATAAAACATTTAAATTTTTGTATTGCATTTTGCATAAATATGATAGGCGTGCTATATACGAGAAGATTGAAAAGCAATCACCCGAGATATTACCGATTAAGTCATAAAATACATACTGTAACTTAACTGAGATCGCTTGAAATTCCGAACAAGCCACTGAATTACTTGTTAGAGGATACTTTCAGTACAACCCAAGAAAAGTTTTTTAATACGGTTACTGGCTAGTTTAAAGGTCCCATGGTCCATGAGGAATATAGGACAATATGATACAAATATAACTGTTCAACAGAACTGGAATCTGGATCAAAAATTGCCATATGAAATTCAAAACACCGGAAAGAGACCGGTTGCCGGTACTACAGACTAGAAAAAAAATAGCTTCCGACACCGGGTCTACCACTCCTATCAAATGACACTGATAAGTTTACGACCGCGACGCTGAATTACACTTCCACGTACAAACTTTGTGTGTTATGTTATTTCAGTATAATATATTGTATTGTCGCCTCGATTGTCACTATATTAAACACACCTTTTCTCAAATTATTAATATTATAAATATTTGAGGGCCTACATAAGTATATACATTTAAAAGTATGGTAAAAAATTATTATTCTAATAATAATTTACCTAATTATACCCTTAATTATACCAACGTATATTTAAAATATTTATTAAATTACAAGTATATAGGTACCTACAGAAAAGTACAAAACATAATCGAGTAACTTATGAATATATCCCAAGATCACGTATTAGATTTATACCTCCATTTATACGGATTTATACAGGGTGTATCTTATGTCATTGTACGCGGAGTTTTTTAACGATTATAGATCAATGATATGAAATTTCGAAAAAACGAAAAAAAAGACGTGTTTCTTTATTTTTAACATGCAATTTTTTCATAACAATTTTTAAATTTTTAAACACGTAGGTTAAACATAATATAGCAATAGCAAAATTAACTTTATTTTTTCAAAGGGTAATCACTATAATTTTTAATCGATTCTGGTAAAAAAATTTCTGGCACAACATTTTATTTTGTACTTTTAATAGTTAATTAAGCATAATATCATACAATCATAAAATAAGTAGGAAGTACTATTGTTGTAATAATTATTATTATAATCATAATTAATTGATTACAGCTACCTACTTTACTAAAACTGTTGTTATTGATCCAAATTTAATCCACATGGCAAGAGACAAGGACACACTCAATGGTCCCCAAAAAAAAAAGTGTGCAGGGCTGGTATTTAAGGGGACTATGTGATCGGTCTGATATTTTTTGAAGACAACCTAACTGGTGTTAAGTACCTTGCTTATGCTAATATCTATGCTATTATCTATAGTATAGTTCAAATTTCAAGTTTATACCACTATGAGAAGAGCACCAAAAATTATTGCATTTTTTTCATTTCACATTTTTTTCAACCCCCATACATAAGACGTATTATTGTCAACTACCATTACCTTAGCCACCTAATGAGAAATCCAAATTTATGACATTGTAAAAAAATTAGCTGTGAAGAAAAAAATGTAAGTACCTAACGAATTATTTACGATAATAATAATAAATATTTACAATAATAATACTGATTTTGGTGATTTTAATGAACTATGCTCGGAACTATGTTTTCCAACAAGTTTTGTTTTTTTTTTTTTGAGCATGCCATTAGATTACCAATTTAAGTATAAAAAGGATAGTTATAAGAAAAAAATATTTAGTTCTTGTAAATTAAACCCATACCAATTATTTCAATTAAAAGTATTAATGCATATTTTACTTAAGTTTAGAGGACCATAGTTAATAAACTAGCGAACCAAAATAATTGATTTGAGTATCAACATTTTCAGAAAAAAAAGCTTTACCAGAATCGATTAAAAAATATAGTGATTACCTCGATGATTACTATTTGAAAAAATAAAGTTGATTTTGCTATTGGTACACCTGCGTGTTTAAAAATAAAGAAACATGTCTTTTTTAATTTTTTCAAAATTCCATACCATCGACCTATAGTTGTTAAGAAACCCCGCGTACAATGACATAAGATACACTATAATACTGTATAATATAGTGCAATATAAAGTAATGTAAAGCTTACGATTAAAGTTTAAGTGTAAAAATAAATCAAATTTTATCACGTCATTTAAGTTAATGCGTTATTTATTTCATGCCTACAGTAGTAAATTCCAACACTAAATAATGTACCTTCTAGTTGTTCTATGATTGTCTGTTTTACCTATTATCAGAACGTCAAATTATTTTTTAATATAAATATAATAAAATAGTTTTTAATCATAGATAAATAAAATGTGGTTTATCGAACCGTGTTATATGGTACAATAATGTATAATGTCTCGTATATTGTAGTCACTATATAGTCAGGTGTGAGAACAATAAATTCGTACGTTCAAAAAGATCAAACGACAATGCCAATTTGATATTTTCAAAATGTTTCTTGCAACATTTGATTATAATTTATTATACCTAATATTCATAACACAATATTATTGTAGTGATGAATTGAACACTAAATCAATCATTACAACACGGTTGTAGTGCGATCCGGTATTATAATATATTATTAAAAATTTGTAGTATTATCAATCGTACATTCGTGTCAATATTTTTTGTGCAGACGAAAAAGGAAACCCTTTGTCGACACGTCAGCGTGCCCGCCACAAACTAACTCGACCTTTACGACAATAATTACCTATAAAGGTAGTTTATATTTAATGGGAACGACCGCGCTGACATGTGATGTGTGACCAAGAAACAATTTCATGTTTCCCGAGAAAGGCTGTCCCGTCTGCACTGTGGAATAGAACTATAGAATTGATGACGGAACGAGCATATTATATTAAAAGTATAACAAGTAGCATTCGCGTCCTGTATAGATATAGACATAATAACGAACAATAAATTTCACCTAATAATAATAAATTAAACATTAAATGTCATTGTCGATGTGTCTCCCCCGCGCCAGATTTATTATCATTAACCATTTCAAAAAGTACGCAAAAGAACAAAAACCGAACACATTGTCACAACATAATAATATTAATATTTAATTATCATCAATATTATTTTATGAAATATGACACCGGAGGATGACGACACGACGACGTAACGCGTGCGTATTGGCCGTGGTCCATAATATTATTATATATTTTATTTTCCGCGTTGATCGACGGCCCGACTATTTCGCACTCTGGATTGAGGTGCGGAAAAATCAAATCAATAATAATAATGATAAATTATACAACAAAATATAGGTACCACGTTTCGTCATATATAAATAATAATAATAATATAGGTTGGTATATAATGTATCGTTCCCGATATCTCATTTCTTATCTCTGACCCCCACCCAAATACGCACCTATCGGTGAAAATTATCACGTCCAGACAGGCTTTGGGAATGTTTGCGCAGGACGCGGCTGTTCACGGACTCAAGTCGCGTAACAGCACGTGTAAGTGCTAAAATATCTCGTATAGATAGAAAATTCGCACAAACGGTGGTCTGCTTGCAGGTACGGACAAAAAATAAAGAAGAAAAAGTAATAGAGGTTACCTGGTCACCGTCCGGCAGCCATCTTTGCACGCAATCTATACGAGAACTCGTCGGCGGCGGCGGCGGCGCGCAGGTAGCATACACACAACACGGAGGCCACTGCCGCCGCCGATTCAAATGCGCGAAACCTAACCGCCTTTTTCCGTTCGGTATTCATGGTATTTTTTTCGCGACAAATAAGGGCGTAGTTATCACGGAGAGGGGGGACAGATATAACATATTACACGATGACAGGTATCACAGGTATGTGGGTAAGGTGGTTACTCACTTTTTATCGCAGGGTGTCTATGATCAACAACGTTTGCAGGCGGTACCGCGATCTCGGTAGACGGTCATCATCTCAACACTTGCACTTACACGCCCGCGGCTACGATAACGCAACGGGTCGTGCGGCCCCCGGGGGCCATAACCCAGAGGAACAAAAACTGCGTCACTAGCACACGAACAGAAAACACGGTCACTCGCGCGACACCGGATCAGAGCTGTCGCGTTTATATTGTTATTAATAATAATATTATGTAGCACTCGCGACGGGCGACACGCACGCGGACACTGTTCACCTGCACATCATCGGAGCGGCGGCGGCGGATTTGGATGTATCGTCGCGTTTTAAGCTAACAGCGCGATAATATTTAAACACTCGGAAAATCGCGGAAACTCTACGCACGGACGAACCAAAAAACATGTAATATTGATAATAACAACGGCGGGACGCGCACTGCGCATACAACTCTACTGCTTCGATATAACGCGACACGCACACGGGCGGCGGCAGTGGTTTTCGAACGAAATTACAAGCGGAGGGGAACGGCGGCGGCAGCGAAGAAAATAATAATAATAAATATACGGTACAACGGCGGTCGCACACTCGCACGTACCCGAAACGTCACGCACCAGACGACGGCGGTGCCCGTAACGATAAAACCGGCCGTCAGACGCATGCGCAAGCCAGGTGAAACCAGATTTGCGACCGTGGCGCAGCGCCGCGGCCAGGCACGGTGACCGGGTGGGGACTGCCGTGCAACTAGAATACACACGATAGGTATACGCGTTGTGATATAGGTATATACATCCGTATGGATATAATATTATGTACCTATGTACAAATAAAATTATAATATAATGTTATGTAGGTATATAAACACAAAAGAGACCTGCGACCTGCTGGCTGCTGCTGCTGGTGCTGCTAGTTTGCCAACGGCGAGCGGCTTCTTATTCGTCTTCGCCGCTAGATAATATTATTTATGTATACATATGATTATAATATAATTCATTTCTTTTTCTTAACACCCCCCTCCCGCCAACCTTACACAAAACCCATCAACCTCCCCGCGCCACACACACGCGCGGGCCGACACTCGATACTCATCGTAATTATAATACACCAACTGCCACTATATATAATATTTTAACGGACATATTAATACCTATACATATTATGTACGTACCTATAATATATCAAACCAAACGAATTGTTGCAAGAATACATTTATTTTGAAATTTTACGCGCAAAAAAATGAAAAAAATTTCAAAATCTATACGTTCAATGTTTCAAATTTTTTCTTTCTACGGTCTACGAGTTCAATAATATTATAATATATTTTGTGGGTCGCTGTCACAAATTTATATATTACCTCCCACACAGCATTTGGGAAATGATAATATTTTGTGAATGTCTTAAAGTGGTTGAATAATGAATATTTGACTAATAATGTTTTTCTTCTTATGATGAAAAAATATTGTACTATATGATTGCATAAAAATGTTGACTTAATATTTTTATCAAGTTTCCGTAAAAATGTTTTTTGAAAATATATGATAAATATTTTGTAAATGTGTTTTATAAAATATTTTCAAATATATAAACTTTTGGGCCAAAGAATATAACTAAAATATTTCCTAATTATTTACGCAACTTTTTTAAATATTTTGACAATTATATTATTTTCCTGAAAATATTTTTACCATAGTTAGAAAATATTTTTATGCTGTATGGGCTACTTCTTACAATGTACTCATCACTCATCAGTCATCATTAGGGATAGGAATTTATAGCATTTGCATTTTTTTCATAGCACTCCGACCAGCTTAATATCGTTCTTTAAATACAAAATCAGATTTATACATCACAGAGTTCAAATATACAATTTTCTTTTGCACTTTATTGCATTTTCTTATGATAGTCGTAAATAATTGCATTTTCGGCACTTTTGTGTCAGTTTCTTAGCTTTTTTATTTAGTTTTTGTTAATTAAATGCATATTTGACATTTTTAAAACATTTACGTAGGTACGTATTTATCAATTTAATGTAAAATTACTACATCTGATATACTTCGTGTTTTCGTAAATGAAAGAAATATAAGTATTATATAAAAATGTATCTAATAAACAGATACCTACGATTTAATAAAACGTTTTTAATTTATTATTTTAAATAAATATTAAATCGTATTTAGGTGTCCTAAGAATTTATTTATTTGAAGATATAAAAATGAGTTCATTAATAAGTTATTTTTCGATTTTAAAAATTATTAACAGCTGAACTTTTATATTTTTAAGTCATTTTTTAATAGCATTTTCATGGTTAAAATGTATTTTTGTAGCATTGTTGGTAACTTTTTAATGCCTTTATTGTAGGTTTTCAATGCATTTCTAGTCATCATAATATTATACTGGATGAACTATAACTTATAAATTATACCTACTAACCTACCTATATATATTTATGTGCTTAAGGTTTAATATTACCTTAGAAACATATTCAACTATTATTATTGATTTAATCATATCATACGAAAGCCTTCGGTTTCATTATTAAATATAGCCATATAGATATAAGGTATCTAACATAATAAACAATAATATAATACACTCGACACTCCTAATCTGTGTTATTATAAAAACTGTATGGACTATGGAAGAGAAATTTTTCTGTATTAATTTAAGTATTGTTTTTTCCTGCTTCATTGCCAATAAGGTAAAAAACTGGTTGAAATACCGATACAGCTACAGCTACCTATATGGTTTTACTTAAATATGATTTTCGATTTCTCTATACAATACCTATGTTCAAATTCATGAGATTTCACAATGTATAACTCGTTACAATTGTTAACATTTATCTATTTAAAAATAAAAAATCTTTAAATCTTTTTAATTTGATAATATAAGGACTATTGAGGAGTGAGGACTTGAAGTATTGAAACGAAATTATTAATTATTTACAATAAACCTACTGTGAATTATTTCGTTTCAGGAAATATTTTTTAACAGTTGGTACAGTATGACTGTTCTAACATTTAAAAAATAAATATTTTTTAGACTTAAATCTACTATACATAGGTACAGGTGGTAGGTAGGTATTTATTTAAATGAATTGTAGTAATTTCGTTTATATATTATAATTAAAAGTGGAAAAATAATACAAAGATACAAAATATTTACATTGGTATTGAATTGGATTGGATATGGCAAGTAGAGTAGTCTTTGTGACTTATTGTAATCAATTAAAAAACAAAAAAAAAGGGAAGGTAACCGCTCTGCAGCAGTACAGTTTTAGGTGTGGAGTGTAGAAACCTCATCATTGAGTAAGTACAGTAATAGTACCTATATGGCTATATGTACCTGACTCGCGTGCACTTCGTTGTCCGTTAAAAATGCCAACTCTAAAATATATAATATATTTTATTATAACGTCTCGCGGACCATAGATTGGGAACCACTGCTCTAGGTATAATATGATTGTTATGCCAATTGTCAGTATGCCACAAGGAAAAAAAAAATATATATTATTATAATTCAAATTGTGTTTAATTCATTATTTAAGAGGATGTCACCAGGGACGAACCGATGGTGGGTCATGGGGGGGGGGGTTATTACACCCCCCCCCCCCCACTCGGCAATATTTGATTTTCAGTCAGCAAGATGGGATTTATTTTCACCTGAATTAAACCAATTTTTTTAAGACGAGGAAAGGAAAATTAAATAAATTGTTTAAATATTAATACTGTTTAACTCAATATTTTCGTAATGGGTTATGGAGCAGATTCGCAAAAGTACATCGAGAATGCGACAATCGGCAGTCGGCACAAGATAAAAACCTAATAAACGGCTCATAACATAACACGCATACTTATAACGATAATATACCTAATAATATTATATCATGCATATAATATTATACAGTAGAAAATCGATAAACCGTCTATTTCTTTCATCCGTCATCGCATTTAAGTAATGCGGGTAATTGGTATACGGCCTTAGATCATACACTAGTATAATATGATCTAATAGTATGTGGTGATGGTTGAGGCGGGCGATTATAATATTATATTATAATACATTAGTGAGTGAGGGTACCTATACATTTTTTTGGAATATCCAAAACACGCGATAATCGCGTTTCAAAGAAACACTCAACAGACGGAGATTACCGATTATCTTGTATCGTATAATGTGTGTGTTTGATGTCCGTACAACTGTAGTTGACAACAGTCTGTTGTACACCTTATTCGATATTTTAATAATTGTGCTTACTTCGCAAGTTATTTTTCGGTACAGGCTTAGAAAGTACCACGAGTTGTAAATTGTAATTTTTCATTTAAAACCTACCCTGTTTATTTCAAGGCTTAAAATATCTTATATCTACATTATATGGTTCATCACTTTTATAATTTACGAAATATAGATTATAAGTATATAGATTAATTATATAGATATAAAAAATATAAATTTTAAAAATGTTATACATATCTCGTTTCACTCAGAATTTAATATTTTTTAATAATTAGATGAAAACCATTAGTAAATAATTAGGTACCTTCCAACACTTTATGCAATTACAATTATTGAAATTATTTTATATTTATATAGGTTATGAATGTTATGATAGAAGAGGACGATTCTTATAATATAGATAATGTCATAATGATTTGGCAACAATAATAATAAGTGATGAATTATAATTATTACCTATTTCATATTATGTTTGTTGATGTTATTTCATTCTGATATAAATTAAAAATAATAAGTTAGGTAGGTATTGCTAAGTTTAACTTCAAATTTAATTTAAACATACATTGAAACATAAGATAATAAAGAAATCATAAATGTATAGGGCATATTGAAACTAAAAAAAACTTAATAGTTAACAAAAATTTTGAATTTCAAATTCTAGTCAGTAATTTTGATGAATACACCCCCCTATGATTTTTTTGAGATCGTCCCTGGATGTCACACCCATATGTGTTGTCTCCGTCTTACAAATGTACAACATAGCAAAAACTGTTTTGCGCGGAACAACTTCTATCTTTTTGTGTTTTTAGTAGTGACTCCAAAATTTATAAACATATAGGGTGGAAAATTATCTATGCAACAGCGTGCCTATATTTTAGATACAATAAACATAAATAATTAATATAATAAATAATAATAATTATTATTATAATAATCATTTAATTATTATTATTATTATCATAATAATAATTTAATAAACATAAATACAATAAAAGTTATTTGCTTCTAAACATTTGGTTTTTTGTTTTTTCAATTTGCTTATAAAAAATGATTGGATAGTGCTATTAAAAAAAAGAGCACGCTGTTGCACAGATAAAGTTCTTCTTTACGTGTTGTGAAAATTTGGTAGTTCTACAACAAATATGGTGCGAGAAAAGTTGTACCGCGAAAAACAGTTTTTGCTATGTTGTACATTTGTAAGACGGAGACAACACATGCGAGTGTGACATCCTCTTAATATTCAGTGTAATGGTGTTCAAAACTTATAAATGTTCTACTATTTCTATTATAATCTGTAACCAATGATACCAATTATTTATAAACAAAATAAAATGTTCGATTTCCATCGACAATCGTGAATCTCAAAGTACTTGTGCAAGCACCATTTTAAAATGTGAATTTTGGCTTTCTTAGCGCACACTTATACATGGTGGTACGAAGGTACCGTGAATATTTTAAGTCTTAAGCTATCATTGTTTAGGCTTTACGTTGATTAGTGAGTGAGTGAGTGAGTGAGTCAGGACTCATTTGATTATATTATATTATAATTTATATCATTCCCGCCCGTTGTTGCCCGTGCCAAATAAGGGTCCGTGAGACTAGCTTGCAATTGCCGATTATGCGAACAGTATATTATAAATAATTCGAATTAGTACTGCGAACCATACGAGGTGCGTAAGTAAGTGTATAATTTATATCTCTAAAGTTTCAAAGTTATACCAAATTTGTCGTTTTTACTTAATCTGCAGCCTCAGCGGTTTTATGTAATCGATTACGTATGGTGGTTATTGATATAGCTGTAGGTATATAACCCGACTTTGCCCGGGAAAAAATTAATACAAAATACTGAGTTATATATTGGTCATTGCCACTCATTGGTGTACCTTAGTTCAGATTTTATAGCCCTTGGTATATTTCTGAACGTAGTTCAGACTACTCTCTGAACTTCCCCGATAACTCTAAGAACAATTTCTGAAATTTTTATCAAAATCGGTAGTGGTTTTTGAGTCTATAGGCAACAAACATAATAATATAGGAGAATCGTTTTATAAATAAACTATTTTAAGATATAACATGTTTTTCTGAGGCCTTAAGCCCGGTCCAGACCAAGAAACATTTGTAGGAAACATATGTCTCTGACATTGTCGTCGACAAATATTTATGTTACCGCTTATGAGCGGAAATCGGAAACATTGTCGACGACAATGTTGTAAACACGTGTTTCCGACAAATTTTTCTTTGGTGTGGACGGGGCTTCAAGTGTGACAATTTGATGTATGCTTTACTTACATTACCCGAGTAACCAATGGCAACTATTTAAAAACAAAAAAAAATTCCAATTTCCATCGTTAATCTCAAAATCTTTGTTTGTTTTGTGCACGTCTTTAAAATGCAAACTTCAGAAAGTCTTTTCATATTGCACATCTAGATCATTAGAGGAACCATTAAATGTCAAGTTCGTACGTTTTGAGATGTATCGGTCGATGAGTAAGTGGTATTTGTCATTTAAATATAATGATATAAATTATAAATATATACTATATATTATTATAATAATACCTATAGGCTATAATATATTATGGGAAATACAATGTTTTCGGAAAAAAATCGTTAAACTAACTGTATAAAGTATCTTTTATAATAGTAATAAATAGGCTGACAACCAATCTTCGTATGGTTTCGTCATTTTTCATATGCAATGATTTATCATTGAATTTAAATCTAACACATACGTATGTCTATATGTATAGGATTTTCCGCAAAAATAAACTGCACGCGGGTGATACCGGGTTATTCAGCTAGTCATTATATATTAATATATTATTATTATTAACTTTTAAGTCAATAAATATCGACTTATCAGTGGCGTAGCCAGGAATGTTGTATGGGGGGAGTGGGGGGGCTGAGTATACAAAATATAAAATATGACTTTTATTTACACTTTTTATTTTTTTATTAATCTTGATAAAGTTCTAAGGTAAACACAGTCAATGGGGGAGAGGGGCTATAGCCCCCTTAGCCCACCCCTCCCCCTTGACTATGACACTGCGACTTATCACATAACGGTGTCGGTGTGAATAAACTTATGGTATAAATAGACATTAGTGTAGGTAAAATTAATCAAAATGTATAAAAATGGCATTGTAGTCAGTGTACAATGAAGGCGCCGGTGCAATAACCAAGTCCACATCTTTCAAAAACTCGTTTTTAACACAATAATGCTAAGAAAAATATTCTCTATAGATTGGTGCAAGAACCAGATACGTCCTATCATTATTATAGGATATATAGTTATAAAACTAATTTTTATTATTCTTCGGTTGGCGGTTGCAATAACCATGGCGTATCCGTGAAAACATTATATTATATAGGTATACATTTTAATTTCTCATTGGGCGCAAAAACCAAATACGTCCGGACGTAACTGGTTATTGCTCCTTATTACAATTTCAGATATTTTATCCGGTGCAGTAATCGGGTATAAACAAGATGGTTTTTTATTTACTAAATCAATAATATATAAATAATACATTTATAATAATAATAGTATATTGCTAGTGTAATCGGACTAGTTTTTTTCTTTGAATGGTACAACTGTTAATATTTTTTAGATTATTTACTTTCTGGTTGGTTGCAACTTGCAATAACCGGGTACCTATGTCCATGATCAAAATTTTAAATCATTGTATTTATCAACATTTTTTAGTATTTATAAATATAAATTATTATCATGAATATAGTATGAACATCAAAGGAATGACTTACTTTTACATAGGATGACATTACGTTTTTATGGTTAGCTTCATTTACCAATTTTGATAAAGTTTTTCTTGTCTCCTGAAAAATTTTAGAAAATGGACATATCTGGTTACTGCAGTACTGCAACGGGGCATTATAATAATATACCTACGTAAATTCTTTCAAGATCCCAAAAATAATGTTATTTAATTACAATAAAAATAACTAAAATCTCTCTTCTTGTATTTAAATATTTAACTTTGTCCAAATTTTAACTTCAAATGTCTAAAACAAAATTGTGTTAAAATATTTAATAAATCTTTTGGTTTTAGTTTGAACTCTTTAAAAAGAAACATTGTATTAAAATTTCATGCATTTGACTGATTAAAAAGAGTTTTGGATATTTATATTTATAATAATAAGTAATAACATTTAAAAATCGATAAATATAAATTGCTCAAAAAGAATCAAAATATTTTGAAAATATTACCATTTATAGAAAATGCTAATTCAAACATTTAGTGAACATAATGTATAGTCGGTTATTTGTTTTAGAATACAATAACAGAATTAGAAAACCGTTTGACTATAAATCGTAGTTTTACACGGTATTATTCAATTTTGTGTATAAAAAATATTTGTGGAATTACGCTCAACTTTTTTTTTAATTCTAGTAATAATAACTAACTAAGAACCTTGTATTTAGATTTCAAATATTAGGTATGATTATTAAATATGTATAACTACAAAATAATTTTCAAATTTTGCGATTAAGGTGAAATTTGAGAAAATTCAACAAACGCTCATAAAAATCAATGTATATTTAAGCTGAACATTTTTTTAATTCTAGTAATAGCTTAGGTAATAACTTGTGAAAAGCCTTGTATTACAATTCAAGCTTTTTGACTACAGAGTGAACATTTTTGTTATCGATATTTAGAATAATATTTATACGCATAGAAAGAAAATGTCAAATGTCTATAAATAGCTCAAAAATAGTCAAAATATATTAATATAAATACTTGGTACAATTTCAAATATTTGCGGTTATTCGTTTTTGAATCACAACAAAATAAAAAATGGTTTTTGGTGAAACTCTAAAACAAATGACAGTAGGTTCATGCAATTCTGACAGCATGTTTATATTAGCATTTTCTATACACCATAACATTTTCCAAATATTTTGACTTATTTTGAGCTGTTTACGGACATTTTCAGTTTCCATTTTTTTTAGTTTTTTTTTCTATAAATATCAATAAAATTTTATTTGTAGGGTAAAAAAGCGTGAAAATGTAATGCAAGGCTCTTGATATATTGTTACAATAGCAGTTGAAAAATATTAAAAATACATAGGCACAATTTTTTTAAAAGAGCATTTAAAGTTCAAATTTTGACAAAATACATTTATATTTAATAATCATTTTGTAGTTAAAAATTTTTAAAATGTTCAACTTCTATAGCTAATGATTGAAAATTTAAAACAAGGTTACACATACATTACTTTGTTCACAATATTATCATCAAATATACTTAGTAATATCATACGACCGTCTTCGCTCAGAAATTTATCAAATTTAAAATTTAATAATTATTTTGTAGTTAAAATTTATAAAATGTTCAAATTGCATAGCTAAAGATTGAAAATTTAAAACAAGGCTCCACGTAAATAGGTAATATATAAATTACTTCTACAAGAAAGTCAAATTAAATTTTTATGAGCGTTTGAAATTCATATTTTTACAACATTTGATATTCATTCGATTTCTCATGTAACGATTTTCTTATTTTGTTGTAATTAAAAAACGAATGACTGTAGATACTTGAAAATTCACCGAATGTTTATATTAGCATTTTCTATACACCATAAAGTTTTGAAAATATTTTGACTCTTTTTGAGCTGTTTACGGTTTTTTTTTTTATAAATATCAATAAAATGTTATTTGTTGGGTAAAAAAGCGTGAAAAATGGTTTCTGATGTAATGTTACAATAGCAGTTGAAAAATACATATGCACAATTTTTTGTATAAGCATTTAAAGTTTAAATGTTGACAAAATTTATCACTTTTAAAGTTTAATAATTATTTTGTAGTTAAAAATTTATAAAATGTTCAACTTTAATAGCTAAGGATAGAAAATTAAAAACAAGGCTCCACGTAAATAGATTATATATAGGTATATTACTTTATTCACAATAATATCATCAAATATACTTAGTAATATCATAGGCTGACTGGCCGTTTTCGCTCAGAATCGTTTTTCTTATACAATGAATTGTATCTATAATTGTATCTAATTCAATATCATTGAAGATATTCAATACGCTCCATTTAAAACTATGGGAGATTTAAGTTCAACTTTTTTTTTTAATTTACACTGACAACATGCGGAACCATGTACTACATTTTCAAGTTTTTTGACCGAGTGAACATTTTTCATCTACCTTAGTTTAAAAAAAACTAATCAAAATCAAAAATTTTATATGCCTATAATATAAGTAGCTCAACATTAGTTATAATATTTTGAAAAAATTCTGGTGTATAAGAAAATATAAACTTTCTGTGAATATGTCATATTGTATCTACAGTAATTTTTTTTTAGAGTTACACCAAAAACCAAAATAGATTTTGTCAAAAACCGATTTTCCTAAATCTACTGGTACACTCGACAACTACCTATTGTAGGTAGGTAGTATAAATTGTATGACGCCTTCTTAAGGACGTTTTATGCTATACAAAAACAAACAAATATTAACTTCATGAACTACTATTTAAATTTTAAGTGGTTAGTTCTAAGCCTAAATAAACTAATAAAGTAGAAAGGAAATTTGTTTTAGTATTGAAATTTTTCATTGGTGCCGGTAAAGGCGTAATAAATAGGCAGCCAGGTTTGGCCTTAAAAAACTCAGAGACGGCTGCCTATTTATTACCCCTTAACCGGCACTAATGACTACCTGAAAAATTTCAATATTAAAACAAATTTCCTTGCTACTTTGTTAGTTTATTCAGGCTTATAGAACTGATCACTTAAAATTTAAATAGTAGTTCATAAAGTTAATATTTGTTTGTTTTTGTATAGCATAAAACGTCTTTAAGAATGCGTCATACAATAATTTATCGTGTATATATTATAACATACTATCGACGTAACGTACAGTTCATTGTTGCATGTAGACAGCACATTTAGGCTTTTTTAAGTAGTTAATAGATATTAGAATATTTCTATCTAAAATCAAACCAAAGGCTCCTAACTTGGCTAAGCCACGACTACGATACTCGAGCTAGACAACCGCGATCGGAATAATTCAGAGAGTTGCAGTGCAAATGCTGATTTCAAAATGTCAGATAGGTACCTATACCCACGTTTACCCTATAAGCTTTAAGATTAGGAATACCGAATAGACTACGATGACGAGAACGAAACAGCTTAGCATGCACCTCTTAATATACTTTTATCCTATACAAATACAATTATCACTATTCACTAGGTAGGTATGCCTTAAATTTAAACTGGTTTAAACTATAAACTAAATTAATATGCCTATATTATATTGATACAAATTATAATTCCAATGATATCACAAACCACAAACACTTTTAATAAACTCCAAAATAAAAACTTTTACAATTTAATCGCAAAACTTTTAGTATAGGTTATAAATATTATACAAACAACACTTGTAGTAGGTACCTATTTATAATTAACGATATTAATTTATTGTCAAATACCTACAATTAATTCTATAGAAGTGAAAAATATTTTTTTTTAAAAACTTATAAGAAGGACATTACTAACACCATAGAAGAATACTAACACCTTATTTTATATCAAAATATTCAAATTCGTTCAAATTGAATGTTTGGAATTAAAATAAGAAATATAAAATATGAATAAGAACTGGTTGCCAGTGTTTGGTTAGTTTTACTCTATACAATTTTTAAGTAGGTTAACATTGTTATGTTCTATTGTATGTAGTTATCAAGAGCACACGTTTTGGAGGGAAATCGACATACTGAAGTTAGAACCACAGATTATATGAAAATATTTGATATAATATTTTCATATAATCTGTGTTAGAACCATTTCAAAAGACATTTTACAGTATCAGGAACAAAATTATAACATTTATATTTTTCTATCATTAATAACAAATTGTTAACGAGATATTTTGTAAAATTACTTTTTTTTTTTGGTGCAATGTTACCATGTATGGTGCAAAGTATCCTCAAAATACGGTAGGTACCTATATGTTGGACGGAGATAACACGCTGATGTTAAAGTATTTAAACGCTGTATTAATAAGAATTAAGACACATACACCAACTAAAAGATATCCTGATCATTGGCGCAACTAGTGGGGTGCAAAGGGTCTTTAGCACCCCTTGTTTTTTTAGGTCTAACTATCATTATTATAGTGAAATACCATAAATTCTATGTTTTCAAAATATGAAATATTTTAGCACCACACGTTTTAGAGGTCTAGTTGCGCCTATGATCCTGATGAGGACTGTGCTGACTTCACAGTTTCAGTTTATTCTTCATCATTGAAATTAGCAATCCCGGATTAAGGATTAATTGGGCCCTGGCACACACCATACACTTAGTGGGCCCACTTTCAACTTAAACTTCAAAATTTTTGTATCATTACATATTAACAACTTTATATTATTGTGTAATTTTTTACTATACAAAAAATATACAGGATGTATCTTACGTCATCGTACGCGGCTTTTTTTTAACAATATTATGGATCGATGATTGGAATTTCGTTAAAACAAAAAAAAGACGTGTTTCTCTATTTTTAACAGACAATTTTTTTTATAACATTTTCAAAATTTTTAAATACGCAGTTGAACCAATAATAAAATCTCGACTTTATTTTTCAAATGGTAACCACCATATTTTTTTATGGATTCTGGTGAAGCTTTTTTTCTGAACATTTGACAGTAAAATTATCAATTTTGGTTCACTAGGTTATTAGCTATAGTCCTCTAAATTTTAGTATAATATGAATTAATACTTTTAACTGAAATACCTAATTTACAAGAGCTAAATACCTTTTTATATACTTAAATAATTAAATCGGTAATCTAAAATGCTCAAAAAAAAAACAAACAAACAAAATTGTTGGCAAACATAGTTCATTATCATCTATAGTAATTTTTCGTGATATAAAATTGAGAAAAATTTTATTTTTTAATTATCAATATTAATTTACTTACATACCTAACCTACCTACTTACATATTTTTTTTTTTAACTGCATTGGACGCGTTAAAAAAAATATATTTTGGGGATAAATATGGGCCCCGGGACCGTTCACACCTTGCCCCCCCCCCCCATCCGGGCTTGGAAATTAGTGTTGTTTGAGGGATGAGAATACAAAATTAAATGTAATATGCACAGTGTAGCGTGTAGATTAGTTTTTATTAGAGTGAAATACTAATTTGATTTACACTCGAATAGGTCTTGGCTGAATGCCCGCCTACAATAAATGTAATGAACAAACTAACAACATTTTATTAATGACACAAAACTCTTGTCAGACATCAGTTGATTGTGTAACTCGTTTACAAATATGAATGTAAATTATTGTGTAATTGTATCGCCTAATAACCCAACTGTTGTTGCCAAATGTATGTATTTAAAAAGACAACATTTATTAAAATCCATGTTACAACTTGACAGTTGACATCCTTCCAATATGAAATCAAAAATACCTAATACTCATTGGTGCAAATACGATGGGGCTTGGGGGGACTTTGTCCCCTCAAACGTCGGTCAAGTCCCCCCAGTTAAAAATCTAGTAATTAGTATTAATTTTTATATTCTGTGGTACTAAGCAATATTATCATGTTAAAATTATGCATGATTAATTAAAAGTATTTTCGATAAATGGTTAATACTAACAATACTCAATACTTAGTATTTTTTAAAGAAAATATATTTCAATTAAAAACAATTTCAAAATTGTTTGAAAACTAATATCATTGATTATAAATACTAGTAGGTATCAATGCTAATATTCAATAAAATATAATACTTTAAACAAACACAATAAATAATAAGTAAGGCCCGGAACTTGATGACCTAAAAATCTTTAAAAAATTTAAAAAAAAAAAATCTGAATGTGTTACGATAAAGTGTAACTTTCAACAAATAAAATGCAAATATATGTAAAAATAAGTACAAACATGAATAAAATGCACTAAAAATACTAAAAAATGACTGTGAAGCAAAACATTCCCTAAGAATACAAAAAATTCAAAACAAAAATTGTACCACTAAATTATATATATCATGAATCAAATTTCTGTAAAGACGAGCCTCGAATGTAAGCATTAGAAAAAAAAGATGCAAGTGCATCAAGTTCCGGGCCCTACTCTTCATACTACTAATTAATTATTTTATCACAATTATTACCATTATTTTAGTTATCAATTTATAATATTTAAATATTGTTAAGAAAATAATAAAATCAATGAAAATCAAATGTCTCAATCAATAATATAATCTTTTAAAAATAAAATTGGGTCATGTTAAATTTTATAGCCTACATTTTAAAAACTTTAAGTAATATAAATTATAGATTTAAACAGCTACAAAAGTTGTTAAATCGACAAGATTGCAATTTAAAGTTTTAAAAATGGGTAGTACTGTTAAACCTACATTTTCAACAATACAAGCTGAGCTTAGAAAATATATTAAATAATAACATTATTAAAAATATCCGTACAGATACTTATAAAAAATCAGCAATAGTTTACTATATATATTACTGTATATATTTTTGTCAATCATAATGGAAAAATATTTATTTTTTTTTAAACATAATTTAAGTAAATATAATATAGTTCAGTCTACATTTGTATACACATCCATTTATCAGGTGATGAATCAGGTTTTGACCAGGAACCATGTTCTTTAAATTCCTGGTAGGGCATATGCCATATTCCATTTGCAGATTCTTGAGTGGCTTGTAAATATGTTATAGGTTCCTAAGACGAAAAAAATTTATATTATTATTATTTATTGCAATTTTTAAACATTAAAATAAATGCATGTATTAGATTGCACACAATAATAAAGGCTGTCATATAGTATGTGGTCTCTCCGCTAACGTGTTCTACCAGCTATTGTTATCTTCTATAGGATGTGGTTTACCTGTAGCTCTAGTTTTTACATGAGCTTATGAGTTATGATAGATACGGTCTAATCTCTTTTCTTTGATTACACTTTATATTTATGACTTTAGATAACAAGGCTATTTGACATTTCGTAAAAATATGGACTCTCACTGCGCACACTAAAATTTCGGCACTCACGCAGTCACACACTCATTATATAGGCAAAATAATTTTATTTAATCATAAGTGGTGATAAATCAACCACCAATTTCTTAAATAATAAAAATGTGTGGTTGAACAATGAAAATGCCCAATTTAATAAGTGTGTAAGTGAGATGAATTTGTACATGCGTTAGGAAAGGGGCAAAGAAAGGCGAATATTACATTGCAAACAAAAGGAAAATCAAACAACTTTTTATTTTAATGGGATAATACGATTAGATTTCAAAGAATTTTTTATTTCTTTTAAAATTTTTATTGTTTGTTTGCCAGTAGACTTTATACTATATTTGTAAATTACCAGTAGGACATACTATATGACAGCTAAAACAAACTTGTTATTGCATATTAACTTACTTTAATAATAACTTCATTCCCTGCACGTAATCTTAATCCTAATCTATGTTTTTGTAACCATTTTTGAAATATACTTTTTATGATAGCATCTCCTAACAAATATTTGTGACCACGCATAAGATCTCTGGTGAGAATTTTTGTATCAATACCACTATACATTGCAGCATATAGAACAAATGGATCATCTTTAGACCTAAACAAAATAAATAAAATATCATAAATATATATTTGTATTGGTTTAAGGTTAATTTGTATATCTTAATTATCTTCTTACAGATCGTTTGTAAAAAATATATGAGCATTTTTTTTTATAAAATCAAATTCCTTTCCTAGCATTTTTACTAGATGTTTTCTGCCAATTAATAATACTTTCAGTTTCTTTTCAATAAAATTCTTCATAACAATCTTGGTCTACACAATAAAATATTTGCAATAGTATTATTAATAATAATCACCAAACAGTTTACAGATACATTATGTCTCAAAGTATTTCTATATGGCAATCGTTATATTATTTAAATACTGTTTTTTCAACCGTAACTTATATTATGATAGTTCTGATTTTAATCGCATCTATTTAAAATAGAAATAAAACGGAATGTTTTTGTACAGTAAAATTTTTTAAAATAGCTATTTTCCAAACGGTTTTAAAAATTATAACTATTGAGTAAAAATAAATATATAGTAATTGTGTTGATGTAAAATAAGTGAGTAAAGGATCATTTAAAATTTTTGGCATATGTAAAAAGAAAAGTTATGTTCACAAAAACAAAAATAGATCACATTTATCTAAATCAATCTTGAATGTACCTAATACAAATTTTTTTTGTATAATCTGTGGAAATAGATCTACCTTTTTGGAGTTTTCAGTGCATTTTAGAATTTATTTTTTACTTTAAGTATTATTGTCGCAAAAATTAGAATTTTACATTATCTGACTTAAGAGGACGCCCGTACACACCCGTATATGTGTTGTCTTGGTCATACAAGTGCATAATATAACAATATTAATTATTTTATCTTATTTTACAAATAATAATGAAAAAATAAATAAATATTATTAGGATGCCACACTCGCATGTGTTGTCTCCGTGTTACAAATGTGTAACATAGCAAATTTCCGCTCAGATAATCACGTTTAGCTCTGTTAGTTTCAAAATTAGAGTGAATCGACCTATTATGGAATATGATGGTAAGAACATTATCTGAGTTTGTATGTTAGTTTTTTTATGATAGATAAATTTTTTAAAAAATATGCTTGTATAATATAGCATAAATTAAAAATGCTCATAACTCACTTAAAAACTGAATAATCTTAAAAAACCAACATACAAACACAGATAATGTTCTTACCATCAAGTTCCATAATGGGTTGAATCACTCTAATGTTTAAACTATCAGAGTTCAACATTATTTGCTGAGCGGAAATTTGCTATGTTACACATTTGTAACACAGAGACAACACACACGAGTGTGGCATCCTAATAATATTTATTTATTTTTTCATTATTATTTGTAAAATAAGATAAAATAATTAATATTTTTGAAAAAGAATTGAAATGTATGTCATTAAATTATAATTTACTTAAAGATTACAATTAAAATACCTGCAAAGCTGCAGTGGCGTAACTAGGACCTTATTTTTATTTTACACCCACCCTTTTATTTAAGAATATTTAATGTTAAAAAATAAGATATACCCTTTTGGGGAGATATATATCACCCACATATAGTTTTCAACATAATTAGGTACTTAGAGTGTTATGGATCTTTGGGAGCATACCGATCAGCTAGAGACTAAAGTACTAGTCACATATACTTATTACAACTAAATACTAAATTTCAAGAATTTTTAAGTCAAAATCAATTGTTTTTCTTTTAGTAATGAAAATCTACTAACTTTATATTACATAATTATTGTATTCACTAATTAAAATACCCAGGCAATTTAATTGCTATTAAATTATAATAATAATAATATATATTTTCCATCAATTACAATTTAGAATTTAGATATATTATATACATAGGATTGGATATATATGGATAACCTCCAAAGCAAATGGCTGAGCTGGAGGAGAAAGATACTAAACTATAAGCTAAGACTAAGTAACCTTGATTAAAAAGAAACTAAAACATTGACTAAAGATTAGTGAAAAACTAATGGTGTGGTAAATGATGGATTAACCAAATTCAATTAGATTATTATGTTAATTAATAATTTATATCTTGTTGAAAACTCAAAACACTTAAAAGTTAATTGAATAAAAATTATATTTAGGTAATTAAAAACTATTATTTAAACTGCTTTAAATTAATATGAAATATTTAAATTCATTAGGCATATTTTTTTATTACTAAGGACACAATTGATTAATACTTTTATTAATTGTAATATTACTTAGTTAGTTTTAAATGTAACCTCATTTTAAATATTGGTCTTTTGAGAGAATAATGGCATTTTAGCAGATGACTTTTTGAAAGCTAAATTTAAAAGATTAGTTTTAAAAATAATATAATACTAGACAGTAGACATAAGAGTGCCCAAACTTTAGCTGCAGGGTTTACATTTACGGCTGATGAAATGTGCTCAAATACCCAAAAGACCAAAAATATAAATTACTATTATTATTATTACTACCTACTTTTTATTAGAAAATAATAGGTTACTCAGCATATTTTTTTATTATAAAAAAAAAAAAAATATTTCTATGAAGATGTTTTTTATCGAAAAGTATATAGTTTTATAATAACTATCACATAATTAAACCGTAAAGATCAATACCTATATATAATGTAGTTTTTTTTCGCTAGTTAGAACATCACGTAATATACAATATACATAAGTATATTTAGCTAATAGTACCTATACTCTATCCCAGAAGAGAATAAACAGTCCACATCCCTAACTATCCAGTGTTAGCGTGATTACGTGGTTCTCGACACACCAATAGAATCATTCGTGATGAGTGAAAAGTGATTATTCTCTCGTGGGATAGAGTATAGTTCATATGCTCTCTAAAAAGTGGGTCTGCTCCCAGTGTATCCTATCACATACACTGCAAACCCCGTTTGCACGCCTATAATGATACTAGAATTATGTTGTGAATGGTAATTCTTACTATTTAAGTTCTTATAAAAAAATCACTTCTGGTGGAGGCATTGCGGACATTATGTCGTAACTAAGAAGTACCACAGAACAATATTTTTCATGTCTCATGACACACTTGTTACATAAAAAACTTGAATTAAAGATTTAATTTCATTAATATACTAATTAATACTATACCATTGTATCAAAGTATACTTACTAAAGAATGATCACCAATTTTTCCTCTATATGCATATGCCAAGTTTAATCCATCGACAACCACGTCATATGGTGCAGTAATTTCTATGAAATCTTTAAAATCGTTCAACTCTTGAGGAGAAGAGTTGTTAAAAATATTTTTTCCAATCATTACATTAGATAAAAAACGTTCTCGAAGTATCTTAAAATCTGAATTTGTGACTTCAGCATGTTCCAATACTTGATTACAATTCTTGCATTTTCCACTAAGAAAATAAATTATTTAAAAAATGTAATTTTTATCTCCTAAAGCTGAGGATACTATAAATAATATTTACTTATTATGATAAATCATAGTAGTAGTAGTTTTAATTCCAGATTTATTTAATTTGCTACGAATTAGTTCTGCTAAATTGTCCCTGATAATATACTCATTATCTCTTAAAAATTCTAATACTCTAAAATGGCTAGTATTTACATTTTTTTCACAAAGATTAAACCAAGCTGTAACTATTTCTAATGGTATTATTCTATGTAGATTAAACATATTTTGTACTGTAGTCCATCCCAAATCAATTTCTCCTTCTTCAAAAGCTCTTAAAATTACACTAACAAATGTGTTTAATGTTATGTTATCTTCAACTTTTGATTCTTTTATGAATTTTAAAGAATCTCGCCATAAAGGTGTACAACAAATTCCCATTACTATACCTAAACAACAAAATAAGTTAATTAATAAAATTAAAATGATAATACTTGCATATTGTCATACTACCTTCAAGTAGAACGGAATTCAATAAATGTAAATTATTTTTAAACAGAGACTGACAATTAGTCTGAATTTCATATTGGTCTTTATCTGTCAATTCATTCTTCGACTTGTAACATGAACGAATGTATAATAGTTCTAATGCTAAATTAGGTTTACCATGACTACATTGTTTCACATACTTCATAAATGACTTGACTAAGTCCAAGCGTTTTTGTTGTGAGCATTCATCTAAGATGCATCCATTAATATTTTTTTCATTTATATACCCACGATTTATGGACAAAACAGACGATTTCAATGCATCCCAGTCGATTATTGAGGAACTTGATTTGATAACTAATTCTGTAATAATACGTTTTTGTTCTTCGCTGGCAAACCTACCTTTCATTTTGCGAGGTACAATTATATCTGGAGTAACAACGGACAGTAATCTTTGAGTATAAATACTAGTATGTCTTGGACATACTAACTTCGGTAAATTCCAATGCAGATGTTTTCTTAATAACGAACACATATTAAAATACAATTTATGCATAAAAATAACTAATAAAATTGATAGGTAATAACTTAAATACGTGTTGGGTACATAATATCAGTATAATAGCTAATTATTTAAATGTAAAATACCTAATTGTATTATTTAATATTATTTACTTCATAATAAAGTAAACTTTGAAAGTAAACTGTTTACTTCAGATTTCAAAAACGTGATTTCGATTATATATTAACCATAGATAATAGATAATAACAGTGATAAGTAAATAATGATAATGATAACAATAACATTGATAATTCAGATTTGTTCAAAATTTAAAATTAAATTACCTAAATTAGGGCATTATAGATACAGGTATGCTAAGCCGCCATTTTGCGACTAATAATGTTATGTGAATATGAATTTCTCCCCCTTTATTTTATCATTTTATCATTGATAAATGAGTCTCAAAATGGTAGGATAGCATACCGGTTATATTACCTTAATAGCCTTAACTAAATTAGTTCAAATTTTAAATTTTCCAAACGTTTTGTCAATTTGCCATATATATGCCATATTATTTAATAATAGCAGAGAACAATAGATATAACGATAGATAATAATTATTATTTTTAAAACCAATAGCAACCATTTACAAACAAACATTTTCATCGTAAATCTCAAAAGCCCTGCTCCCCGGGTTGGACCTCTAATTTACCGTTTTTAAATTAACCTATCTTTTTTCCAGAAATCTAATCTATCTCCGTACCAAATTTCATCAAAATCGGATTAACGGTATGGGAATGTAATGAAAATTTAAACTTTAAATGCTTATAAAAAAAAATTGTGCCTATGTATTTTTAATATTTTTCAACTGCTATTAGAACGATATATCAGGAGCCTTTTATTAAATTTTCAAGATTTTTTACTCAACAGATAAAATTTTATTTATATTTATAGAAAAAAAAACTAAAAAAATTGAAAACTGACAATGTCCGTAAACAGCTCAAAAAGAGTCAAATTTTTTCATAAATTTTATCGTATATAGAAAATGCTAATATAAACATTCAGTGGAATTTTCAAGTATCTACAGTTGTTCATTTTTTAATTAAAACAAAATAAGAAAATCGTTACATGAGAAATCGAGTGAATATCAAATGTTGTAAAAATATGAATTTCAAACGCTCATAAAAATTTAATTTGACTTTCTTGTAGACATTTTTTTTTTTGATAAAGGTAGACAAACTTATGGATAATCTTGTATTACATTTTCAAATCTTAGATTTAAAAAGAAAAATTTTTATGAATTCTCAACTCTACTAATTTGCTAATTTTCGTGATTTTTTCGTATTTTGTGAAGATTTGAACTTTAAATGATTATAAATAAAAACTGTGACTAAGGATTTTTAATATTTTTCAAATGTCATTGTGGCAATATAGAATGAGCCTTGTATTAAATTTTCAAGCTATTTTACCCAATACAAATAAAGTTTTATTGACATTCATAGAAAAAAGACTAATAAAATTGGAAACCAGAAAATGTTTCTAAGCAGATAAAAACGAATACAAATATTTTGAAAATTTTATCGTATATAGGAAATGCAAATATAAACAACCAGTGAAAAATTCATGCATATACGTTAATTTGTTTTAAAGTTACACCAAAAACTAAAATTTCCGTTTTTCCTTAATTTGTATGTTGTTTTTCCCGGTGCTTTTGAAAACTGTTGGGAATTTTAAAATTTGACCTCCCAAAAGTACCAACTTTTACATCTATTAAAAATTACCAACAATTGATCTGTGTGTACCAAAATGGTGGTAAATAAGATTTTTTTGTAGAAAAAATAAATGTTGTGGGGCCAGGACCTTAGAACCCTACCCCTGCGTTTACCGCTTGTTCATACTTTCGAGGCCACTGATAAGCTACTCGTTTCCAGTCCATTATATCTTAGTCCGCGAAAAAAACCAATAGGTATTTCGATTCGGGCAACCACTGGTAGAAAAAAATTTATATTTCAACATAACTTTTTGTCATAAAATTCTATTTAAAATTTCGAAGAAGCGGCCCACCGAGAGAACTTCCGAATACCCGGTGGCCGGATCCACAACCGAGTAGATAATTGCCTATACACAACTCCTTAGAAAAGTTTGCTTTTCCAAACAGCAGAATAGTTAATATTTTCCCAAGTAGATAGCGTTACATAGTCACTATTCACTGCGAACTTATTTGATTTGGAAGATGAAGAAATCGATGACAGACATAATATGGACATAATAATATTGTGAACAGCGCATAGAGAGATAAATCACAATATAATATTATTTGATAATCGACTATCGAGTAAAAATCACAGATATTATATAAACAAGATAGCCGACTCTGTGCTATGCATATAATTATATAAATATGAAGCATTTGTTTCTGTGGCCGGTACTTTTGAAAACCACGGAAATAAAAACCAAGAAAAAATTCAAATAAAAATTAATAATTACTTAGGTATATATTAAAAAATACCAACAAAATGCCAAAAATTGAACAAAAATAACATGTTTTTTTGTGGATAAACTACCTATACATATAAATATATAATTATCTTGAAATCAATTGATTTATGTCTTACACCTAGCCGGGGAAATGCTCCTTTTGTAGAGGGGCTCAAGGGACCACAACGGCACCCCGCATCTATTTTACATTTTTAAATAATTTAATTGTAATCTAATGTTTAAATCAAATAAAATATACTAAATAAAAATATTTATTTTTATAATTTATTATGGGATCTAATTTGCTGTCGAAGAACAGGCAAAGAACTATTTATCCATAGTAATGTCTATAATATTTATCTATACAATTATAATATTATATTATTATAGTGTTTTATTGTTTTTTGTATATAGTTATATTATACTTACTGACCTACCATTAATTTTCCCACCAGAAAGACGGATTGTAGGTAATTTTATAGTACCTATATTATTTATATTGTTAGGTATTATTAATACGGTAGTTGGTTAAGTTGAATTAAAATTATTTGTTTATTATCATATTTGGAAAATTATTAAAATATTTTAATATAACTAATATATTTTTTAAAAATTGGAAACTGAAAATGATTTTGTCGAAAACCAATTTAATAAAAAACTACCGTTTTCCTTATTTTTTTTTTTTTGAGTTTTCCCTTTGCTTTTGAAAACTACTAGGATTTTAAAATTTAACCTTCTCAATGCACAAACAAAATTCACTTTCCCATCGAACAATAAGATACCTAAGTTGAAAATCGAAGCATTTTTACTGCCCCAAAAGGCGACGACAGACAAAAAAAAAAAATTAAAATATTGAAAAACAGTAAACACACATCATTGTAAAATCAATACATTCTTTACTATAAAATACTATTGCTATTAATTATTATTTTGGACAACAATTAATACAACTGAACTTTTTAAATAAATTTGAATTTTTTTTCTTAAACTTATTTTATGCGTTTATGACCAACTGTTTAACATTAAAAATAATAATTTAATACTTAAATTTTATTTTTTTTATATATTTATTAATTTTTATTTGACTTTTTTTCCGTGGCTTATTTTTCCAGTGGATTTTTTTCCGTGGATTATTTTTCTCATGGTTTTTTTTGCCTACATTCGCTTTGGCCATAATATGCAGGTTGGGCAATTCATGGACACTGGAATATATTATAATATTAATTAAAAATATAAATTCTAGTCTTCGTGGGACAATGTTTACAAACGGATGTTCTCAATCCTCCGGACATCAAATAATTAAAATTAAAATTACATTTTCGTCATCAACAATCGTGACTTGTGTTATGTTTTTTTTTTTTTTTTTTTTTTTTTTAAAGGCTTCAACAGCTAGGTCATAAGCCTGTGGTTGTGGTTACATTATCGTTAATTAGTGAATATACAAATAAATAAATTACAAAATTCTAAATTCTAAATTAATTTTGCGTTACAATTATAGTATATATGGATTTTACAGAGGTATTATGTATTTACATTATATTATTAGCAGTGTAGTTCTATCTTTGTATTAAATTTTTGTGTCAATGTCGATGGATTTGAAGAAGGTATGTATCAAGTGCGTGTTGTGTTCTCCTAGAGCTTCCTCCATCGTTGATGGTTTGTTGAGGATGTTTCTTGCGTTGACGTATAGCGGGCAGTCTAAGACTATATGTTTGATTGAGAGCGGTTCGTTACATTGACTACAGAGAGGTTGTTCTTCATGTTTTATGATGTGAATGTGGGTGAGATTGGTACGGCCGATTCTTGTTCTGGTATTAATGATTTCGGATCGTCTGGAAGAATTAGGCTGAGTGTGCCATTTAGTGATTTTCTTTTTAATCGATTTAAGTTTATTGGTGATTGGTATTTCATCCCAGGATGTTTGCCAAATTTTGGAAGTATGTATATTTATACATCTTTTGACGTCTTGGTATGGGAGGGTGGTAATGGTTGAGGATGAGGACGAGGTGATTGCCTCGTTTGCTAGTATATCTACTTTTTCGTTTCCAGGAATGCCCGTATGTGAGGGAACCCACATGAATTCGATTGCTTTATAGGTCGATGTGATGATATTATGTATTTGACAGATTATCTCATTAGAGGGGTTCGGTGATTCGATTGCTAGAAGGGCGCTTAGGGAGTCACTGATTATCAAGATTTTATTTGATAATGATGACTTTCCGAATATTATGGCTTCCGCTGTGAATATGCTGGCTTCAGGGAGGAGCTTAAATCGTTTTGAGGAGTGGCTTGTAAAGTAAGCGAATCCTACTCCGATAGAGGTTTTGGAGGCATCGGTATAAATATGATTGAAATCTTGAAATTCGGTGTGTAAAATGTCATTAAAGTTTGCTATTATAGTTGTATGAGCGGTGCTATCCTTTTTGAGATAGAGGAGCTGCGTATTTATTTTAGGGGACCATTGCCAGTAGGGAGTTGACGTAAAAGGAAAGAAGGTGTCAGTGTTAATGAGGCATTTTGAATTATTACACAGTTTGGTGTGAGTGTCAATGATTTTTTCACGTTTCATTGGAGTTCTGAGGCTAGGAGAGGAGGTGAATATTTGTGATGCCATGTGGTATTCAAGGTTTTTTTTTTTTGCCACGTATTTTAGAATTTCTTTGTTTCTTCGGATCTGGAGAGGTGGTTCGCCTGCGATGCAAAGAATGCTGGAAACTGGGCTAGTGCGGAATGCTCCTATTGAAAGTCTTATTCCTTCATTGTGAACTGGGTCAATTGTACGTAAGATGTTGTGGTTGGCTGAGTTGTAAATTAAAGAACCATAGTCAATTTTGGATAAGATAAGTGATTTGTATATGGTGATAAGAGTGTTTTTTTCGGAACCCCATGTGTGGTGGGACAGCGTTTTGATGACTTTCATTCTCTTCTTGCATTCATTTTTTAGATTTTTGAGGTGGGGGACCCATGTCAATTTGTTGTCAAATATCATCCCGAGTATGCGGATGCTTTCAGTGTATTCAATTTTTGTGTTGTTTAGGTATACATGATGGATTGTTTCGTTTTTTTTTTTGTTATTGAAAATTATGCAATGAGTTTTGGCTGGTGAGAACTTGAAGCCTGTGATGGAGGACCAGTCAGATAGGGCTTTTAGTGCGTTTTGGAGAAGTGCTACAGTGGTTTTAATATTGGCTCCTCTGCAATATATGTTGCAATCATCGGCGAATAGTGTGCATTTTATGGGAGGCTTAATGTTATTAAATATGTCATTGATGGCAGCGAGGAACAGTGTGACACTTATTGACGATCCTTGTGGTAGTCCGTTCTCAATGTCTAGATGTTCAGAAAGTGCATTGCCTAGTTTTACCTGAATTTTTCGATCTCGAAGGAAATTGTGAATAAAGGTTAGCATATTTCCTGTGATATTCCATTTTTGGAGGGAGGATAGTACTTTTTTTCTCCATACCATGTCATAGGCCTTTTCTATATCAAGGGCAATCAGGATAAGGTGTTGTTTTTTAATTATTGATTCAGTTATATCTGTGTGGAGTGTAGCTAAGACATCGTGGGTTGAATGATTTTTGCGGAAGCCACATTGTTGTTTTATGAATTTTTTATTCGTTTCGAGAAACCACACTAAGCGCTTGTTTATCATTTTTTCAAGTAATTTACTTAGGGTACTGATAAGCGAAATTGGACGGTAGCTAAGTATATTAAATTTATCTTTGTCTGGTTTTAGTATAGGGATTACGTGTGCCTGTCTCCATTGGTTGGGGAAAATTCCATTGTTCCAGATTAAGTTGTAAATTGCGAGGAGAGTGTTGATAGCATTATCCGATAAGTTTTTCAAGAAAATGAAAGGAATATCGTCCGGCCCAGGACTTTTGCTGTTACATTTGTGAAGTGCGAGGTAGAGTTCTTTTATATTGAATGGGTGATTGTATTCCGCGTTGTCAGGTTGAGAATAGGGGTTAATTGTAATATTATTTTCAGTTTCATTTTTGAGAATTAAGAAGTTCTCCTCATAATTTGCATTGCTATTGTTTGATTGGAATGTCTCAGCAAAGGCATGGGCGATTTCGGAGGTTGAATGTAGTTTATTTTGGTTGAGTTGCATATGGTTAGGAAGAGGTTGGTGTTTACATCCTTTGAGTGCACGAATTTTGTTCCAGACTGCTGATGGGTGGGTTCTGATATTGATTGTAGATGTATATTTCTGCCAGCATTCTAGTTTACTTTTTTTTGCGATGTATCTGGATTCAGTTTTGTATTTTTTAAGTAGTATGTGATCTGTTTGTGAGTGGGTTTTTTTGAAGCGGTTGAGAGCTTTTTTATATTTTGTGATTGCGTTTTTACAGTCTTTGTTCCACCATGGTACTGTTCTTTTGTTAAGAGGGCGACTAGATTTTCCAATTGCTATATTAGCTGCCTTTATTATTAGCATTGATAATTTGTTGATAAGTTCATCAATGTGGGTTTGGTTTATGGGTAGTATATGTTCAATTGGAACTTCTAATTGGTTTTCTGTGATGTACTGGTCAACAAGGCAGGAGAATAGTTCCCAGTTTGGTGATTTGAGTTTCCATTTATTTATGGGATCTGTTTTTGACGATTGGTGAAAAAGTTGTAACTGTATTGGCCAGTGGTCGCTTCCATTATAGATTGGGAGGGTCTTCCATTCGATACTTGGGGCAATGTTTGAGCTTGCTATAGATAGGTCGATTGCTGATAGTTTTCCGTTAGCTGCGTTATGTCTAGTAGGGCTACCATTATTTAAGAGAATTATGTTCGGTTCTTCAAGCAGTTTCTCTATTGTTTTTCCTCTACTGTCCGTATAGGAGGAGCCCCATAGTGTATTCCGACTGTTAAAGTCGCCATTTAATACGAAGGGTTTTGGTAGTTGGGAGATAATGTGGATAAGGTCATGGAGGCTGAAGTTGGTGCTGTCAGGGAGATATATATTGCATACGCATATTTGGATTTGGAGTTTTATTGTTACTGCTATGGCTTCGAGATGTGTTTGGAGATTGACTTGGCTGTTTTCAATGTTGTTTTTAACAAGTATGGCAACGCCGCCACTCGCTCTGATAGGGTTTACGCGGTTCCTGCAATAGCTGGTATATTCTTTAACATGTGCAGTTTGACCCATTTTGAGATTGGTCTCTTGGAGACATAGAACGCTGGGTTGTAAGTTGGAAAGGATTCGTTGTAAATCGGTGCTTCGTTTGTAAAAGCCATCTAGATTCCATTGTATGATATTGGTCATTATGATAAGGAAGAGGGGATAGATTTTGAGTAGTGTTTTATTGGTTTGATTGATTCGGGTTGGAAGTCTGCAGAGTTGGCTTTTCGGGGGGAGGTATAGATTGGAATAGAATTTGAGTTAGTTTGGATATTTTGTTTTTAATTTTTTTTTCCACCATTAGTGGAAATACTTTTTCGGCCATATCAAGGACTTCAGTAGCATTGGATCCAACACTAATGCATAGTTCGTGTATATTTAAATTTTTGTTCGTGAAGTTTTCTAGAATATGTTTGAAAGTGATTAGATTAAGGGGGGAGTCTTTATTCTGCAGGATAGCCGTTGCTGGCTCGAGAAGGTTATCTAATATTTCAGTGGTTCTTGTTGAGGAGTTTGATCTTGATCTGACTTTAATTTTTTTTGTGGTTTGTTTTTTAGAATTAGTGTTTTTGACATCAGGTATATCATTATCAAACTCAATTTTGTCGTTGGTCAGAGTGGGGGAGGGTGGCGCTGATGGGCATGTGGATTCAGGAGCTGGCCTTTTAAAAGTAGTTTGGAGTGGCTGTGTGTCCGATATGTCATCATAGTTATCATCTTGGGTGATTTGAGCATTGTTTTTATAGGATATTTCGCTAGTGATTTCTAGAGGTAGTTCAGAAGTCGCATTTTTTCTATTGGTTTTTTCGACGGTATGATGGGATGAGATATTAGTGGAAGTTTGTTCATTTGAGGTGTCCATATTTTCTGTCTGAGGGGGCGTTGTGTATATCATCTTGCATGAGGATGATACGTGACCAGGTTTTTTGCATAAAAAGCAAGTTACGATGTCATCGGTAATGAATATACGGTATGAGGTGTTGTCGAGGGAAATAACGATCGATCCTGGTAGTTTTGGGAAGTCTTCAGGACTGATGTAGAGCTGTCTGCGGAAGCTTGTGATGTGTGCGAATTGGTCAAGCGGGAAACCAGCTTTTAGCGCCGTGATTGGAGATGTTACTTTAATACCATATGTCTCTATCGCCTCGATGATAGATTTATTCGGAATAGCGGGATATACATTCGATAAAATAATGCGTTTGGCCGGGTTAATTAACTTGCGTATTGGTACCTCGATATTATCAATGTATATGGCCGAGTGCTTGTTAATGATGTCATTAGTGATTTGTTGGTTTTTGAAGAAAACGCAGAACCTGTTATTAGATATACGTGAAGCGGAGATAATGTTGGTTGCGTCAGTAATTTTACTGAGCGCAATTATGTATTGTATTTGTTTAATTCCGTCGATTGAGTTCATAACGATAGCTTGATTCATTTTTGGTATGAGCGAGTTGGCTGTTGTTTCAGCGAAACTTTTGACTTGTGAGTTGTTTATTGGGTTATTTGAAGTGGGTTGAATGTTATTGGTATCATTGATAATGAGGTTGTCTTGGGTTGAGGAGGTTTTGGGTGGGGATATTGGTATTGAATGTTTGGACGCTAATAACTTTTCATTAAGAGTAAGTTTGTTTGAGTTTGATTTTAAATTGCCCGATGTTGTAGGCATAATGATGGTTATTGCGAATGAACGCAATTATATAGCGTTAATGATTCTAATTAGGTAGATATCTAATCGCGCTTATTAAAATCATATTACCAGTTTATCGTAGAGCAATGCAGGAACACTTCTAACGGAAGATAAAAATGCGGTTGCGATAAGGCTACACACGTGTTGCTCGGTCGGGAGTCAAACACGAACTGTGTTATGTTTTGCTAGAAATAAACTAGGTACTTGATTACTTGGCCGATTTAAAATTTAAATTGGGTCGTAAGTTATATTTATTGTACAGCTTTTATATGCATACACATCATGGTGTGCTCCTGCAGTGTGCGTTTCAGAATTTGCCTACAAATCGATGAAAACCATGAACTCGAAAAATACACTTTTTCTCGTAAGTAGTAAGCATTCATACTATAAAAATGTAAGTATAATCAACTGTTGTACCTAGTTACGATAGTAATTTTGTTTATTTGATGTTTAATATGGAACGCACACAAGTGTAAAACAATACATAGTATAGTTTTTAGTATATTTTCATCAAAGTAAATTATTTAATCAATAATCTTTCATTTGAAGTTGGTAGCTGAACTATTCACAATAATTTGTTATTTCAATTAAAACGGAACATATTATTATGTTATACATATTCAATGAACATTTGTTCGTTATTGTGTTTTAAAAAATAGGTGTGCACCGTGCCGCTCCTACTTTTAAAAATCGCGGTTAGCGACAACGACTCGCGCAATGCTGTGGACGGGAAAGGGGCGAACTCACAATATATTACCTCGTACACGTCTTATGGAATTGGATTAATGCGTAATGACGCGATATATATATTTTTACACAATAACAATCAATGTAGGCGCCGTGTATAATTTGACACGCGCTACACCAATAATAATAATTTAAACAATAAGTAATAATAATTTTACAATATGACCTGATCGACACCTCGGGGACAGGTCACTGCCCACTGGTCAGCACGGTCCTCGCTGGAAATGCGACAGCGTCTTCCTCGCCAACAACCAAAATCGTCACTGCGGCGCAGTTGAACGACGGCCCAGCGTTGACACGTATAATAACTCAATTCGGTGGTGCGCGGTGACACAATCCGTCAAACTTAGACTGTCTCCAAGTTTACGACGGTATAGACGTGCACCAATTATAATCGTAAATAATGAATAATGAATAATAATGACCACGAGGTCTAAACACAGCCACACGAAGCAACGCGAACCGGCGGTGCGTGATCCGCCAAGTTCGAGCGTAGGTAAAAGACAAAAAGCCGTCCTCGGCACGGGAGCCGTGGACGCCGGCCGGCGGGCGGACACCATGGAGGGGGAACGACTCGTCGCGAACATTCCGCGCCGATCTCGTGACTTGTTAAGCCTTTGGACTTTGGTAGATTCGGCGGGAAGTTCAGCCGTGTTCAAACAATAGGTTTCCACTGAAAAGTTCAGAAAGGACGAAGCAATGGGTTAATGCAGTAGGCTACAAAGGGTTTATCCCTAACAAACATAGCAAATGATTTTGAAAAAAATAGTGGTGGTAGTTATTTGCTAAAACTTAAGGTAACAACTGTTTCTTCAATTTTCCCAAACTACTCAGACATTATATCAAAAGCTAAAATGCAGTGTCTTTCAGAGCTTTATGCAGCTCTAATATTCCTTGTACTGAAACAAATGAACCAGATAATTTTTTTTTTTTTTTTTTATTTTGATAAGAAGTTACACTAAAAGCACAATAAGCGTATTTGCAGAGAGAAAAAAACAAGCAGGATAATACGGGGGTAAGAAGTCACCCATTCGCAACACTTGGCATAGATAATTTAAAGTAATTTTTATATAGGTAAAAAATATTTATAGGCACTTATTTGAAATTAATCAAATTGACTTAACTCAATAAACTAAATTAAAATTTTTACTTAATATTGTCACAGATTAAATTTTCATTTAATCTGTGATATTATACTTAAATGACATGTCAGCCATATACATGGGTATCTACTTCGTAAAAGAAAAATATATTGATTTGTATAATAAAATATAATGTTGTATGTAATCTATTCATCCTTAGTATTGGCCCAATGGGACCAATCACAACTTCAACTTTGATTTTACATTGGAACTTAATACAAGTTCTATAAAATAATTGATACATTTAATGGAGGAATATCAATTAGAAAATACCAATAATGTTCAATGGACCATTAAAATAATATTGTAATATCTATTTTTAGCAGTATACTATTTCGTTTAGAACTTTATCAACAGTTTGTTTTGTTATACAAAATTGTCTAACAAACTCGTCTACATCAAACAAGTTAAAAAAATCACTTCATGGTCGAAATGATTTATTTTTCCAAATACCTACTTTAAATGGTGCTTAATTTTACCCTAACGTTCAAGGCATATTGTGTAAATTATTTTAAGCACCAAAAACAATACAAATACAATAACACAATAAACGTACAGTTTCATATCAGTTGTTAGTGCACAAAACTACAATACCATACAGCAAAAATTATAATATTGATAGGTTTATTTCCCTCACAATTTAAGATAAACTAATAGAGTTTCTATTTTTTAATTGTAGTTTATTATCAATATTATCATTGTTTGTATCACGGCTATAGATACGATCATAGAGTTAGTCTATGGATACGATAGTCACATACACATATAAAGATAGTACATAATATATTATTATGGTATTGTGTATTTGTGTGAAATATGAGCAGTATTTGTTTTATTACAATAACTTATATTCCAATTTAATATTTAAAATAATGGTAGGTATTCAAATGTACAGTGTTGCTACAGAACAACATTGGAAATTGAAATTGAACATACTTCAACTTCATAGCAGCATAAATGTGAGTTTCAAGTAATTCACATGTATTTTTAATTTATTTTTCCATATTATTATACAAACATTAAAATAACATCAGAAGCCAAAATATACTGACAAGAGTCAAATTCAAACATATATAGTTATCCAACTGATACTGGAGTATACAAATGTGAAGGAAATATTCAATATTTATGTTACCTTTTAGTTAATGAATATACCATTTGATTGTCAAGACTACCCGTATTACTGTTTAAATAAATAAAAAAATATTTTAAAAGCCACAGTTGCATAATACAATGTAAGCTAATATTACAGCATCGGTCAATGCATAAACACAATCAATGTATAATTTTTAAGAAGAGCTCAATAACTTAACATTCATTAGATTCTTGGGAGCAACATAATTAACACTAATAATGTATAACAAAAATTGATAGTAAACTCAAAAAATGTTAGACATTAAATTATAAATATTTTAAATATTTAATTAAAGCCTACATAATCAAATTATAGATGTTTGTTATACAATATTTTACTGGTAGTTAAATTTTATTTTAAGTTATAAAATAGACAAATAAAAATTACTTAATTATTAAATTAACCTAAATCAGTTTAAATACACAATGTAATAAGAATTTGAATAAATTACCTACCTAGTTAAAAATATATGAATGTACAACACAAGTTATGGTTAAAGAAAAAAATATTTTACAACTTAAACTTAATTAATAAAAATTCAAACATATATAGTTATCCAACTGATACTGGAGTATACAAATGTGAAGGAAATATTCAATATTTATGTTACCTTTTAGTTAATGAATATACCATTTGATTGTCAAGACTACCCGTATTACTATTTAAATAAATAAAAAAATATTTTTAAAAGCCACAGTTGCATAATACAATGTAAGCTAATATTGCAGCATCGGTCAATGCATAAACACAATCAATGTATAATTTTTAAGAAGAGCTCAATAACTTAACATTCATTAGATTCTTGGGAGCAACATAATTAACACTAATAATGTATAACAAAAATTGATAGTAAACTCAAAAAATGTTAGAACATTAAATTATAAATATTTTAAATATTTAATTAAAGCCTACATAATCAAATTATAGATGTTTGTTATACAATATTTTACTGGTAGTTAAATTTTATTTTAAATTATAAAATAGACAAATAAAAATTACTTAATTATTAAATTAACCTAAATCAGTTAAATACACAATGTAATAAGAATTTGAATAAATTACCTACCTAGTTGAAAATATATGAATATACAACACAAGTTATGGTTAATGAAAAAAATATTTTACAACTTAAACTTAATTAATAAAAAAATATACCTTAAATATTGTTTATAATATATAATATATATTATATTAAAATTAGGGCTGGCGATATTTCAAGTTTTGATACTGGTATCCGGTTATTTGATTATTACCGGTGTCTACAGTATTACTGATTATACGGTATTTTCGGTAATTATAAAAAATACTTTACCTTGGCAAATTTGTTAGTGTTTCTAAATTTCCAACCTATGATAGGCCTATTATATTTTATATTATTATGTCATTAGGATTATATAAAAATAATAAATAATAAAAGTAGATATACAGTATTTTCGGTAAAAATGGTAATTACCGATTTATGGTATACCAGTACTCTAAAATAAAGGATATCGGAATTTTTTAAATACCGGTACTTACCAGTATACTAAAAATATCGCCAGCTCTAATTTAAAATACATTCAATGAATGTACAGTAAAAACTAACTAACTTCATTCTAATATATTTTTATTTCCTGATATAATTTGCAGGCTGGTTTTTTTTATTTGTGGAGTAAATCTTCATAATGTTTAAATAATTGTTTGTGTTTAATTTTTAATGTTCTCTAAAAGAAAATTTGTTTTTAAAAGTACTTCCACAAATATTACAGGTCAGTGGTTCATTAGTTTTGTGTGTGAATCATAGATATGTGGTGACTTAAATTAGCTCCATTACTGTATATTTTACCACATAACTCATATTTAGTGCCATTAATGTGATTACTTCTATTTCGTTTCTTAATCGCTGGTTTTTGTTGAATTGTGTCCATTAATTTTCACAAATTATCATAAGTATTCAAATCAGTTGTATATAACTCATAATAAATGTATTTTTTATGTATTATTCGATTGTGAGAGGTAGTATATGTTTTCTTACATAATATATTACATCTGAATTGACCAGATTTGGTAGAATTATTTGTAGCTTTATTTGATGTAAACTCTGAAAGGTTACTTTTACAATGGCGACGACATTCCTTCCTCATTGTCATATATTTTTTCCACTGAGATATCGAGTTATATTCTTTTTCACAATATTGACATTTAATTTTATCTTTATGATTTATAGATTCAATCTTAAGTTTACTAATTTTAGATTATTACTTATTAGTATGCTACTTACTTTTTAATTTGCATTGTGTTTTTGTAATGGCATTTTAAATGTTGATTCCATCGAAATTTTAACTGATAGGATCTATTACAAATCTTACATACATATGGTACAATTCCAGAATGTGACTTTCGGTGAACATTCAATTCAATTGGAGTATAGAATTTTTTCTCACACACATCACAAGGAAACCATAAATGTTCTATGTCCATCAAATTTGTACCACTTGAATTGCCATCAACTGTACTATGAATAATCTCAAAATCATTATAATGCTCAATTTGTGGTTCATCATTAACTTCATAAATGATATTATTTTTGTTTTGAATGGGAGCACTTTTAACTACATTTTTTAATACATGTGTTTTCTCATGCATGATATAAAGGCCTTTCCTACTAAATTGCATGTGGCAATATTGACATTTGTATGTTTTACAACCATGAATACGCATGTGATTGGTTAAAGCACCAGGATGTGCAAAATGTGTGTTGCAAAACATGCAAAATGTGGATTTCTTTTCATGGTTGTTCAGATTGTTATTTTCGTAATTTTCTGGACCTGATAATTTGTTTTTGTATTGATTAGTCAACTCTATGTTTTCAGACAAAATGATTGATTTGTTACAATCAATAGATGTAAGTTGTTTTGATGTGTTTGGTTTTATATTATGCTTCATCATCATATGGTTTGTAAAATAACAGCGCTTTGTAAATTTTCTATTACATAAATTACATAAATTTGTTGTTTTAATTGATGACAATTCGTTTTTTTTATTTTGTTTTATTGTGTTGATATGAGATTTTTCATGATTTGTACATGGACCCTTTCCAGAAAATTGTTTATCACAATACCTACAGGAAAATGGTTGTGATTTACTATGATGAGTTTGATGAACTTTTAATGCGCTTGTGGAAGGAAGTACTTTTTTAAGTGTACTACGATCATATTGGTATTTAATTTTGTTGGCACTATTTAACCTTATTGTACCTGAATGTGAATCATCCAATAAAGAAACCCTGACTTTTCTATTTCTTAGGTTTTTAAAAACTTGATGTTCCATGTTTCTAGATTTAATAGGGTCTAATACATTAGATTCAGTTTCTATAGGATCAAACTGAATTGCTTGTTCAACTGAATCCACTTGATCTGAACTGTTCCTTTCTCTGACATTTTTACACAAATTTTTTTCTTGCTTTATATTTCGGAAATGGAAATTGTTTTCCATTGAGTTTTGTGAAGCAGTCAATACATTTAATTCATTGCTGTATGCTAGATGTTTTTCTAAACTATTTCTTTCTTGCTTAATACTAAGAACAGGGCTATTGTTTGCTGTTGAATTATGTGGACTAATTGAGAAATTACATTGCTCTCTCCGTACATAAGTTTCCCATATACTTCCAATTTGAGGTTGAAAATGGTCTGTTGAATTAAATAGTGGTTCTTCCTTTATATTCATTATTGTGCTTTGAAGTATTTGAGATGGAACCGGCTGGTGTTGTATTTGGGAATTCTCTTTGTACGGCGGCATTGAAGGCCATGGAGTTATAGGAGAAGTCGATTCAATTGTAGAATTGCTGCTTCCTACACCTATTTGATCTGAACTATTTCTGTCTAAGGTATACGATAAGATTTCAGTTTGCCCTGGATTTGAAATAATGTTATTGTTCGGGATATGGGTGTGTGTACTTCCAATTTGAGGTTGAAAATGGTCTGTTGAATTAAATAATGGTTCTTCCTTTATATTCATTATTGTGCTTTGAAGTATTTGAGATGGAACCGGCTGGTGTTGTATTTGGGAATTCTCTTTGTACGGCGGCATTGAAGGCCATGGAGTTATAGGAGAAGTCGATTCAATTGTAGAATTGCTGCTTCCTACACCTATTTGATCTGAACTATTTCTGTCTAAGGTATACGATAAGATTTCAGTTTGCCCTGGATTTGAAATAATGTTATTGTTCGGGATATAGGTGTGTGTACTTCCAATTTGAGGTTGAAAATGGTCTGTTGAATTAAATAATGGTTCTTCCTTTATATTCATTATTGTGCTTTGAAGTATTTGAGATGGAACCGGCTGGTGTTGTATTTGGGGATTCTCTTTGTACAGCGGCATTGAAGGCCATGAAGTTATAGGAGAAGTCGATTCAATTGTAGAATTGCTGCTTCCTACACCTATTTGATCTGAACTATTTCTGTCTAAGGTATACGATAAGATTTCAGTTTGCCCTGGATTTGAAATAATGTTATTGTTCGGGATATAGGTGTGTGTACTTCCAATTTGAGGTTGAAAATGGTATGTTGAATTAAATAATGGTTCTTCCTTTATATTCATTATTGTGCTTTAAACTATTTGTGATGGAACCGGCTGGTGTTGTAATTGAGGATTCTTATTGTGCAATAGGTGGAGCAGTCAATACAATTTTATTGTTGAATTAATGTTCATCTACAAAATCTGCATTTATACATGAGAATGTTATGTTTTTGAATGTGACTATTCAAACCAAATTTTAACTGTTTTCCACAAAATTTACATTCATTAGTTTTATAATTTACTTGTCATTTGTGTTCGGCCAAGTGATTTTTAAAAGGTAATTTAAAACAAAGCTTCTTCCACAAATATTACAATGAAATATATTATCACTTGTATTTTCATGATTTAATTAAATAGTATTATCAGCAACATCCTGTGAAATAAAAAATGATTTATAAATAAAATAATTAATTAATGTTCATATATTTAAGATATTCTTGTCGTATGCTATCTAACACAAATACGCGATCCACCAGTCATAACTCATAAGTCATAACACATAGTGTTTTATGCGATCTACCACAAAAATACCACCATAAACAATCTATACTCTATTCCAAATGAGTTTGGTTCGCCCACGTGCAGTATCGTTGACTAGCGTCGGCCAATTGGACAAAAATGTACATAATTAATAATATCATATTATAGTCTCATTCATTCTTAAAATATTACTTTGAAGAATGGAATTCATTTTATATTTAATATACCTAGGATCACTATCAATGATTTTGTCTACAATGTCTTTAATTTATTTAATCTTAAAAGTTTATATTATAAGAATTCGTTATTATCATTTTATAAATTTAGAATTAACATTGTTGATATTAGCCATATTTATAATACACTTTACAAATCAAATATTAATTTAAATGTACCGTACCTTTTTACCATAAAAGTGTTGGCATGAAAAGTTCTTTTTCAAAGGCAATCAAACTAACTATGTAGACTACTTAGAAGTTAGAATTAACATCTATAATTTTAATAATGTACCTAAATGCTCTGAAATTATATTTAAATATTGTTGATCTTTCTCAAATTAATTTATGAACTAATACATTTTGTATTTAATTAGTATTAGAAATGTTTAATTGTCAATAACTGAATTAAAATTATAAAACCAAAATATTTTGTAATTTAAAAAATTTTAAATACCAACATAAGTTATGGTAATGGTGGAGTAGCAAATCTTTGTACTTTATATTATACTTAAACTTTAAATGATTCTTGATTTGCAATTAAATAAATAATAGTTATTATTATTATTAAATGCAACATTTATTGTGAACCCCATTCTCCATATCAGCCACTGTTAAATTTACTTAACATTAGTACCTAGTTTAACTGAAGAAAAAGAAACGATTTAAAATTTTTAATTAAACTAATCAACAGTAACAATGTTTTTTCTGAGCTATTATGCTCATTCAATTTTAATATTCCTCAGTGTAAAACTAGACCAATCAAACTATTTTATGTATATCCACAAAAAACCAATTATTTATTAGCTTCTTCTATTCATATGATAATGCCATTGCCAAATGAAACAAACATGAATTTTTTAATTTTAATTTAGTCAATACTTTTAACTTTTATGTGAATAGTTTTTATGTAAATTACGTGTTTTCAATTTTAATTCCTTGTTCATGTGCTCAAATTATATCAACATTTTATGTTTATTTTTATTAGGAATATTTATGTTAAGCTGATCCAGTCTAATTTGCTGCCCGTTAAAAGAGCCAATTCTATATGATTTAAACTTTGTTCAATTTGTTATTTAATATTCGCGGTGTATGCTGTTCAAAACATAAACATTTTCATCGATCATCTTGAATCTCAAAATACTTGTGCAAGCACCACTTTAAAATACGAATTTCGGAAGATGCTTTCTTTGTGTACACTTGCATGGGGGTACAAAGAAATTGTGAAAAATGCAAGCCTCAAGCTATCATTATTTAGGCTCTACGTTGATCAGTTAGTAAGTCAGTCCTGATATGTTCGATTAGGTATATTATATTAAAGCCATCCTACCCGGTGTTGCCCGTGAGAAAAATTGTGATTATGCGAGCATTATATTTTCAAGTAGGCAATCCAATTATGGTAGATTGTAGACCACGTGAGAAACGAACATAATGACAAATGGATTATTAACACATTGTTCCCAGGACAACGGTCGGAAATTAGCGTTAGGTATACCATTTTTACTAAGTTATATGGTTTTGACCAAATATAATATACAGGTTGAAAATTATATTCAATTTACAACCAATAGCAGCCTTACAATAAACAAAAATATATTATTATTTAGTTTATTTTTTTGCTGGACAGTTGGTGCCACTGTTGTATTTTTGCCATCCAGATTTTCAACTTTTCCTACTATTTTTTTTTCATACAAATTTTGTCCTGACAATTACGAACACAACAAAAAACGCTTGCCAAGTCAGAGATTGGCATGTAAACTTTCTTGATTTATAATTTTTAGAAATTTATTAACTGATATCACACCCAAGCGGTATAACAATAAATTTGAATCCAGAAAAATGTCGGTGTAAAAAGCCCCACAGAAAAAATTTTCATTTTCATTTAGTGAGATAGATCTCCGAAACCAGAGAGCGGATTTCGTTGTTTGGGATCTTGTTAGATTCACATTAGTTAAGAGAAGTGCATTGAAGTTGCATTTTCATAACTTTATCTTTAATAGTTAATTCACTACAGAACATAAAAAAAATTAAAACAAATTTTATTGGGCGTTTTTTGATGTTTTTCAGCTTTACAGCTTTGTAGTGAACTAACGATTGAAGATAAAGTTCTGGAAATCCTCACTGCACTTCTCCTAGCCAATGTGATTCTAACAAGACTCCAAACAACAAAATCCGTTCTCCAGTTTGGGAAATCTACCTCGCTAAATAAAAATCTAGCAAAACATAACTTTTTTTCTGTGAAAAATTAAATAATTTTTTTAAAAAAATTTTAATTCCACATTTAGTATCTACTTGATAATTCTTTTTTTAATGAGTTATCAACCAACTTTCTAGCTATCATAGTTTAGGAGAAAAGTTAAAAAATAGATATTTTGGGACTGTTCACGCCGACATTTTTATGAATTCAAGTGATTGTACCGCTTGAGTGTGATATCAAATCCCTCTCATTAATATTTTATATTATAGCTAGCTAAATTACCCACCTACTTATCATTACTGAGTTACATATTTATTATTTTCCTATTTAACACAAATTCTTGAAGTTTTCAAAATTCAGACTTTTTCATTTCAATTACCATACTAACTTGATTAAAAATCAAGAAAGTAATAAACATATCAACGAAATCAGTAATGGGGTTCTCAAGTTGTGTGACCAAGCGAAATACAAATTCATTTTTATATAATATTATATAGATTAACTATTGTATTATTACATAAAAAAATTAAAAATGTATTGTATCTAATTAGATCTATAATGCGTTAATATACAGGGTGTATCTTATGTCATTGTACACGGGGTTTTTAACGATTATGGATCGATGACATAGGATTTTGTTAAAACGAAATAAGACGTGTTTCTTTATTTTTAACAGGCAATTTTTTCATGACAATTTCAAAATTTTTAAACACACAGGAGTACCAATAGCAAAATCAACTTTATTTTTCAAATGGCAACTACTATATTTTTTAACGGACTATGGTTATGTTTTTTTTTTGAAAATTTTGATAGTCAATTTATCAATTTTGGTTCGCTAGTTTATTAACTATGGTCCTCTTAAGTTTAGTAAAATCTGCATTAATACTTTTAATTAAAATAATTGGTAAAGGTTTAATTTATAAGAGCTAAATCATTTTTTCTTATAACTACCTTTTTTATACACTTAAGTTGTTTAATCGGTAATCTAATGACACTCAAAAAAAAAAACAAACAAAATTGTTGGCAAACATAGTTCATTATTTTTATTTTAGCATACAATCATCAAAATCAATATTATTATTTTAATTTGTTATTATAGGTAATCGTAATTAATTACTTAACAGTTACTTTTCTTACAATATCAATAATTTGGATTCTTTATTAGGTGGCTTAAGTAATAATGGTAAATTAGTAAATGGTATTCGATTGTTGACATTTATGTCTTAGGTATGGGGGTTAAAAAAAATTGTGTAATGAAAAAAATTCAATGTTTTGTGGTGCTCTTCTCGTAGTGGGATATACTTGAAATTTGAACCATATAGGTTATACTTATTGGTAGGCCTACATTGGTAGGTATCGCATGCAAAGTATGAATTTAGGAGTTGAAATTCATAAACCTACTTATTTTTTAGTTTTGGACATTTAAATTTTATTTCGTACTTTTCCTATCATAAATTCCTATCATACTCTTCTTACAATAGCATTAATTTGGATTCTTTATTAAGCGGCTAAGGACTAAGGTAATAGGTACCTAATGGTATTTGATTCTTGTTAAAATAATATTAAAAATCTGTAATTAACTTAGATTAAAAGTACGCCTAAGGGTTACAAACTAGTTAAGTTAAAAACCTATATTGAGATTGACAATTTATCTAAATATCTTGCAAATAGTTTATTTTAAATCACGATTATTAAATAATTCTTAAAGAATTTCAACTGCTAAATTCATACTTTGCATGCGATACCTATCAATATAGGAAACTTATGGTTCAAATTTCAAGTTATAAAAGATAGTTATAAGAAAAATGTATTTAGCTCTTGACGCTCTTGTAAATTAAATCTATACCAATTATTTCAATTAAAAGTATTAATGCAGATTTTACTAAACTTTAGAGGCCCATAGATAATAAACTAGCGAACCAAAATTGATGATTTGACTATCAAAATTTTCAAAAAAAAAAGGTCCATTAAAAAATATAGTAGTTGCCATTTGAAAAAATAAAGTTTGCTATTGGTACACCAGCGTGTTTAAAAATTTTTAAATTGATATAAAAAATTGCCTGTTAAAAATAAAGAAATAAGTCTTTTTTCGTTTTAACGAAATTCCATGTCATCGATCCATAATCGTTAAAAAACCCCACGTACAATGACATAAGATACACCCTGTATAATATATAATAATAATAATAAAATTGTTAATGACCGTGATTATTGCAGTTTTTTTAAAATTAAATGTTTAGAGATGCTGCCATAGATAAATAAAAATTACTAATAGAATTATCAAGTTAAATGTTATAAAATGTTAAAACTGACTTGTGAAAAATAAAAACCTAGGTACAAAACTTTATAGGTAACAAGAAATATGTTTTTGTTAAAGTTTGGGAATTAGTAAATGTATTTTGTAAGAGCCTTCCAAATAGTACTTCGTGAGTAGGTTTTTGGGTAGAATATGATTAGTTTTGAACTTATAAAATCACAATATTCCTTGCATATTTAAATATTTGTATTAATTCAATAAGTTCATAAAAGAGCGTAGATCATATATATTTTTACGAAAACATCACGGGCAGTTAAGATATATTTAAGTGAATAAAACAATAAAATATTTCTAATAATTTATGTATAAAATGAAAATGAATTAAAATATATCAATATAAATAATATATGTATGGTATTCTAGTTACACTGTGGTAGAAAGCATATATTATGTCAAGTGAAACAAGCGATAAACCGAATACGACAAGAATAACGTATTGAATTAGTATTTTAAATATTAGTATTACCTGGCATTCCACCCAACTCCACATTATTATGACACCGCTGTCAGATGGTGGACTAGTGGATTGAAGTTTTGGACGTTTAGGTATTGATTCGTGCAGGTACAGCCGTCCAAAAGCAGGTTGTGTCAAAGCCGATATCTGATCAGTGATCAAATAATAATTATTAACCTATTCTGTGGTCTGGATATACAAAAGGTCAGATATCAATTCAAACCGTAAACCTGGAATAATAACAAACAGAAATTAAATACCATTACGGAAAGTTGCAGACGGTTTATTACGGAAATGAACGTTCTTCGCAGTGTAAACCGTAAATTAGGTACTTAAAACGCAAATATACCGCATTGACGAGGAATCAGCCGTGAGCCTAACCTACGGGACGAGACCACACAGGTATAGGAGATTATGGTCATGCAGTAAACTTAAAAAAATATATAATAAATAATATTCAAAAATATGTTTTTTAATAAAAACTTTGTTTTTTTTAACAACTTAGAACTATGTAAATAAATATTTTCAAAAGACAAAAACATTAAAACTTTGTGAAATAATGTGTGTTTCGTGATAAAAGAGCCACCTTGACGGTATACGTATGATATTCTAATTAAGCTGTGGTAGAAAACATATAATATTATGTCAAGTGAAAACAAGCGATAAACCGCATACGACAAGAATATTGAATAACGTGTTTAAAAAGGATATTACCTAGAAATTAGAATTCCACCTAACCCCACATTATTATGACACAGTGGATTGAAGTTATGGACGTTTTGGTATTGAGTGTTCGTGCAGGTACAGCTGCAGACCCAAAGCAGGTTGTGTTCAAAACCAATGTCTGATCAGTGATCACATAATAATTGATAACCTATTCTGTGGTCTGGTTATGCAAAAGGACGTCAGATATCAATTCAAACCGTAAACCTGGAATAATAGCAAACAGAAATTAAATCCCATTACGGAAAGTTACAGACGGTTTATTACGGAAATGAACGTTCTTCGTAGGGTAAACCGTGAAGTGTAAACTACCTGTATGTAAAATACCAATATACCAATTAAGCGCATCGACGAGGAATTACAGACGTCACTGTCTACGCTGGGTGCATCAATAGAATTATACTTAAGGTGGCAACTAAAATATAAAATAGAATTTTCAAACTTTATAGAATTGCAGAAAGTTTGAAAAACCGACACCGGGCCCCTTTACATAGAAATTAAATTATATTATAATAAAAATATTAATTGTTATATAGTAATTAAAAACATGGTACTATTTTTACCAAAGAAGTTACATGCATTTTAATATTTTGAAATATACTAGTTAATAGGTCTATGGAAATATCCCATGGTTACCAAAATGTTGTTATCAGTTATTATGTTTTGATAATTTGATATCAATGTTTGATGTTTTGAATGTTTCGATCGTTAAAAATGTTCATCACGTATTCACGAATTTGGTATTTACTGTACACCTGAGTGACTACGTTTATATTAATTTTTATACTTGTGTATTTATTTTTCGTTATTATTATACCTAACTACCATCATGTCACATATTATAAGTGATGAAAGTATATTGGCAAGTTTAGATGAAATCATCGCAAACGAGGAGTCGGACGACGAATTTATTAGTGATTTATTCGGTAATTATTATTATTATTAAATAGTTATATAGTGTGTATTATATAAAATATATACCCTATAAACTTATATATTTCATTATTTGTGTGTTATACATATACTTATGTATTGTATTACCTATTTTGTATACCATTATGAATAATTACTATACAAAAGTTCATGATAACATATCGTACAAGGTATACCATGTTTATATATGCAGTGTTTTGTTTATTTATTTATACTATGTATTTTACAGTTGGTTTTGATGAATCTGATGAACAAGAAATAGCTTCAAAACAAAATATTGGAACTGCCCAAGGCGATGTTCACAAATACACTGTATTCCATCAAAATGATGCAGAGTATAAAACTATGTCAGATACTGAACAATCTGATACTAAAGAAGAAACTGAAGTTTCAATTCCACCACTTCAACCAAAAGTAATTGTATCTCAAAAAAATAACAAAGGTCTGTTTACTCCAAATTTCAAATGGAAATCTGGTACACCATTTCAACCTAAGGTTCACCAGTTTTGTCCAAGTAAAAGTGGTATCCAAAAAGAGTTTGAACTGAACAGTAACTCTACTATTTTAGATTTTTTTGAAGCTCTCGTAACTCCATTTTTATTGGGCAAAGTTGCATATGAAACAAATGAATACTATAGGCAAAACACTGAATCGCATATTATGTCATGTCGCAATGCAAGTTGGTATGACACTACATCAGAGGAATTATATTTATTTATTTCAGTACAAATGCTTATGGCTAGAAATAAAAAACTTGACATTTCAGAATATTGGTCTACAGATCCACTACTTTATTCTCCTATTTTTGGAAAAATCATGAGTAGAAATCGGTTTCAGTTACTTTTGCGTTATATTCATTTTTGTAATAATAACAATCAAGTCACAAATGACTGCTTATTCAAAATTGATATGGTATTACAAGACATAAAGAATAATTTCAGATCTGCTATGGTGCCATTTCAAAATCTTGTTATAGATGAGAGTTTGGTGCTATGGAAAGGGAGACTTTCATTCAAGCAATTCATAAGAACTAAACGTCATCGGTTTGGAATAAAATTTTTTATTTTGTGTGATGTAGAAACAGATTATATTTTAGATTTTATTATATACACTGGAAAAACTACACGTCTTGTTTCGTGTAATCCTAACTTGGGCCAATCAGGTGCTGTTGTAAAAACATTGATGAAAAGATATTTAAATAAAGGTCATACTCTATATACTGACAACTGGTATACATCACCAATACTTTCAATATACTTACATAAAAAAAAAACCAATACTTGTGGTACTGTAAGATGTAATCGTCGTGGAATGCCACCATTCAAAAAAACTAAATTGCAACCAGGTCAAACTGAAAGTAAACATACTGAAAAAATGTTGACAATAAAATGGATGGACCGGAGAGAGGTGCATATGCTTACCACGATACATGGAGATGAACAATTGCCTATTCAAAAACATGGTAAAATAACCATGAAACCGAAATGTGTAAAAGAATACAATGAAAATATGGGATCTGTGGTTAAGACTGATATGTTACTTAGTAGTGTGGAGTGTGTAAGAAAAACAATAAAATGGTACAAAAAAATATTTTTTCATTTGATAGATTTATCATTATTAAATGCTTACTCATCATACAAGACAGTTACTGGAAATCATATTCCAATAGCTCAGTTTCAGATGGAACTAATAAGGCAGATAATAGACAAATATCAAACCGATCGTCTACCAAAATCAAGACCACCGACTAAGGACCAACCATCAAAACTAATTGATAGGCATTTTCCCTCAGAAGTTCCAGCAACACAATCTGGAAGGCTTGCCAGAAGAAGATGCCAACTATGCAAGAAAAATAATAAGAGAACTGACACTAGATACATGTGTACAGAATGTGATGTGGGCTTATGCGCAGCACCTTGTTTCAATATATACCACACAAAAAAATGTTAACTACTATTTTTTTTTTATATTTTATTTTAGACGTGTGATATAATTACATGTAATTTTTTTTTCTGATACATGTATTTTTTTTTTTTTTTAATAAATACTTAATTTTTGCAATTTATAATATATGGGTTATTAATTACCGGATTAACGATAAATGTTGAGAAACCCAGGCTGGTCAATTAAAAAATACTTACAACTACCTAATTAGGAAATTAATTATTTTTTTTTTGCTGATAATTATTAATTCAGGGGATTCATTAAATAGAATAAAAAAAAGGTGGATAAGTGGATGTCGCTCTGCTGTACGGTAGGTTACAAGTGGGTCGCTGTAATGGATGGTGTTAAATTTGAATTCAATGATATAATATCATTGTATAAGAAAAACGATTCTGAGCGAAAACGGTCAGTCAGCCTATGATTTTACCAAGTATATTTGATGATATTATTGTGAATAAAGTAATTTAAATATAACCTATTTACGTGGAGCCTTGTTTTAAATTTTCAATCCTTAGCCATAAAAGTTAAAAATTTATAAATTTTTAACTAAAAAATAATTAATAAATTATAAATTTGATAAATGTTGTCAAAATTTGAACTTTAAATGCTTATAAAAAAAAATTGTGCCTATGTATTTTTAATATTTTTCAACTGCTATTAGAACGATATATCAGGAGCCTTATATTAAATTTTCACGCTTTTTTACCGAACAAATAAAAATTTATTGATATTTATAGAAAAAAAACTAAAAAAATTGAAAACTGACAATGTCCGTAAACAGCTCAAAAAGAGTCATAATATTTTCAACATTTTATGGTGTATAGAAAATGCTAATATAAACATTCAGTGAAATTTTCAAGTATCTACAGTCATTCGTTTTTTAATTACAATAAAATAAGAAAATTGTTACATGAGAAATCGAGTAAATATCAAATGTTGTAAAAATATAAATTTCAGACGCTCATAAAAATTTAATTTAAGTTTCTTCTAGACATTTTTTTTTTTGATAAAGGTAGACAAACTTATGAGTAATCTTATATTACATTTTCAAATCTTAGATTTGAAAAGAAAAATTTTTATGAATTCTCATCAAAATAATTTGCTATTTTTCGTGATTTTTCCGTATTTTGTCAAAATTTGAACTTTAAATGCTTATAATTAAAAACTGTGACTAAGGATTTTTAATTTTTTTCATCTGCCTTTGAAACAATAACCTAGGAGCCTTCTATTAAATTTTCAAGCTTTTTTACTCAACAGATAAAATTTTATTGATATTTATAGAAAAAAAAACTAAGAAAATTGAAAACTGACAATGGCCGTAAACAGATCAAAAAGAGTCAAAATATTTTGTAAATTTTATGGTGTATAGAAAATGCAAATATAAACAACCAGTGAAAATTTCATGCATCTACGGTCATTTGTTTTAGAGTTACACCAATAACCAAAATCGATTTTGTTAAAAATCGATTTTGCGTAAAAATTCCCGTTTTTCCTTAATTTTTCTTTTGTTTTTCACATCGCTTTTGAAAACTACTGGGAAATTAAAATTTTGACCTCCCCAATGCACCAACGATATTCACTTTCCCATCGAACAAGATACTGAAGTCGAAAATCGAAGCATTATTTCGACTACTTATCGTGTACACAGACACAAAAATAAAAAAATTAAAAAAAAAATAAAAAAAAAACACACATCATTGTAAAATCAATACATTCATCGTTTCACTCAGAATCTAAAAAGTGAAAACCGTGCACAGGGCCGGAGTATGGTCATAATAAGGGGGGGCTATTACTTTTAGTGAGGTTCTTTCACCCAAAACAATTTCTTTTTTTTATTCAGATTTAGTAATTTGTAATAAATATTATTTGAAATAAGTTTATTTTATTCTAATTGTAGTATACATTTTTTCAAGGGCTTGAAACCGGTATTTGGTGCCGATTTTGAACACCGGTAAAAACCGCAATCGATACCGAAACCGAAAAATAAATTGAAAAAATCAATACCGGCAATCAAAACCGATATCCGAAACCGAAATCAAAATCGGAAAACATAAATACCAATATCCGAAACTGAAATCGAAATCGGGAAGGAAACATATTTTCGGTTTCAAGCCCTGGGACTCATTATAATACTTAATATAATAATAATGCAGGACTTGAAACCGATATTGGATAGCGATTTTTAATACCGGATTAAACCGTTAAAACCGAAATCCGATAACCGAAACTGAAATCGAAATAGGAAAAAATATTTACGGTTTCAATCCCTGATTTTTTCGGCATATTATGCAATAAAAAAATATAATTTTAATCTAATCTAATATTATGTTTAGGAAACTTTTTCCTTAATTTTTCCTCAGAAAATTTTGCAAATTAACCTGGGAAAGTACGTGTTTGTCAATTGTCGTTCATCGAACGATTATATTTATCGCGTCTGCGGATCGGCCGGAAGCACGTTCGATAACGACGAAAACTAGCTGCGAGTGATCAAGACAAGCGACGACCACTATACGTATAATTGTGTCTTGTATGTCGGTAATAAAGTATATAACCCCCTCCCCCCCCCCCATTTATCCAGCCTTGACCATCCAATGTATCATAGACCATAATAATATATTAGAGTAACCTGGTAACCAGCGGTTTACGGCAATGGACAGGAGCTGCTCACATCGTGTGTCGTATCGATTTCGATAAAATCGTATTCTGATTGGATGTTATTTCTGTTGGTATCGTGTAAAACCAAGCTTCAAAGAAGAATTTACTACAGCTAGCTCAACTTTAAAAATCAATACGGTTCCAGTAGTAACCATAGTTACCACGCCGGCACCCCACGCACCATACAATACCTTAGTTATATTAAGAAAACTGAATAGGTCTATGCACAATACACGACTTAGCTGTGAACCCAGCTAAATTTACGGGACATAGTAATATTGGAAAACTTACCAAGCACTAAACAGTGTGGCAACTTGCCTGAGAGAATATGTTAGAAAGGAATGGCCTATACTAATACTATAAAAAAAGAAGACTAGTTTCTATTATAACAATTGTCTTACGCACATGGAACTAACATCGTATATTCATTATATTAGTTTTTATTAGTTAATTTGGTAGGTATATTATTATTTGTGACTTACATAAAATATTTTTGATTCATTTTATACAAATTAAAAAATGAATTATACAAATTCTTAATTTAACGATGATTAATAATAATAGCTTATTGGTGGATAATTAACTATAGCATTTATGTTCTTATACGATATAAGACGTAGGTATTGCAATTTGAAACATACTTTTCTAGTAGACTTCTTCCTAAATTTTATATAAGGTATAGATGTAGAAAAAAAAATTTAGTTATAGGGTGAACAGACTGATTGGTGAACAGTTAAGAATTTGTTTGCTATTATAAAATGTATTCATAAATTGGTTTTCAGCATTAAATTAGATTTGAAGATAAACAAATGTTTATTTTTAAACTTATATTAAGAAAATAGTATAAAACTAAATTACTATGAAACATATTATACTTAATTTTTTAAAAAAAAGTGAAACTATCCAAGTGATTTAGTGATTGACACAGCATACTAATTATTGAACACTTCGAATCCACTGTATAAATGTAAAAATATTTGTTAAGGCAATTTGTATTTAATATAATTCATGAATAATAAGTAGTAATTTAACTATAAAATAATACACATGTAAAATATATACATTATTTATAATATACCTACCTTTTTATTGATAGTAATTTTAAAAAGTTTATATAAAATTCGAAAAATTTCATAGCTCAAAAGTGAACTAACATTTATTTAAATTTTTACTTTTTATGCGATATTTTAATATGAACATCTTGTTGACATTTCAAGTGTCTACGATTATTAGGTTTTAATTTCAACAAAATATCAAAAATCGAGAAATGGAAATTCGTTAATTTAGCGGTAAATATATAGAATATCAAATATTCCAATATCGTAGTTATATATATAATTATTTTAAATTCAAACGCTTAACTTTTTTTTTAAAATTACATTATTAACAACTTATATAGTTATATGTGGAAATTTGTATTACATTTCCAAGTTTTTCGATTGAAAAAAATTAAAAAATTTTAAAAGTTCGCTAATTGCTAAAATAACTTAGAAACAGTCAAAATATTTCGAACATTGTATCAATGTATCATGTATGGAAGATTGTCATTTTATAATCTGGTGTTATTGTACGCGAGGTGCGAATACAGTAATAACACACTAATACACTAATACTAGTAGTAACTAGTAGTTACAATTTAACAAATTACGATAACGAAATGAAACAAATCCAGCACGACGGTAGTGGCGCGAAGCTAAGTAAAAAAAAATGGCGGAGTAGCCACTAACGTATAATAACAGGAGCTAGAATTTTATCATTGAAAAACCGTCCTAATTTATGTCAATCCATTGTCCAGCTCTACAGGGCAAACTGTTGAACATATAAAGTCGTATAAGGTATCAATCGATCAGAAATATTGTGCAGATGGGAACAGAGAAACTCGCTAGTGCATTGGTTAGATGGTTTATAAGTTATAAGCAAAAATGTTCAAGTACTTTTAAGACTGATTTTGCGTACGGAACGAAAATATCTTAAATGTCCCCCGACCCACCGGTTATCCATCACCCATTACTCTCATCGTGATGGCGGCGGCGGCAGCGACGACGTACGACGACGACGACGACGACGACGTACGACGATGACGACGACGACGTACGACGATGGCGTACGACGACGGCGACGACGACGTACAACGATGACGTACGACGACGACGACGCCGACGTACGACGATGACGACGACGTACGACGATGACGACGACGTACGACGATGACGACGACGTACGACGATGACGTACGACGACGACGACGACGACGACGTACGACGATGACGTACGACGACGACGACGACGACGTACGACGATTGGCGAGGTTAGGTTAGGTTAAAACATCTTTTCCACCACGAGGACAGAGTTCATACTTATAGACACATCATTACATCTATTATCTAACCCATATTGTATTATTATGTTTAGTAATCAATTATTGATGTGTAATGGGCCCGAGACTTGAGTCATAGATGGACCATGATGGCAAATCACAGAATTAAGAGCATATGATTTGCCATCGACCTTAATTGTTGCCACGGTTAATGAATCAATCATCTGCAGATTGTTTATTTTATTATTAAAATTGTTACAAGTTTTCAGCATAACAATATAATACCGTCGCGCTGGATCACGAATTCACTAAACAACCACAGTCGTTATATACACGAAATGATTGCCGGCGACCCGCATCCGAGAGACCGCGCCGTCGCAATCGCCAATCGTCGTACGTCGTCGTCGCCGCCATCGCGATGAGAGTAGTGGGTGATGGATAACCGGTGGGTCGGGGGACATTTAAGATATTTTCGTTCCGTACGCAAAATCATCCTTAAAAGTACTTGAACATTTTTGCTTATAACTTATAAACCATCTAACCAATGCACTAGCGAGTTTCTCTATTCCCATCTGCACAATATTTCTGATCGATTGATACCTTATACGACTTTATATGTTCAACAGTTTGCCCTGTAGAGCTGGACAATGGATTGACATAAATTAGGACGGGTTTTTAATGATAAAACATCTATAGCTCCTGTTATAATACGTTAAGTGGCTACTCCGCTATTTTTTTTCACTTAGTTTCGCGCCACTACCGTCGCGTTGGATACACAGTCGGGCAGCCGCTATATTTTTTTTTACTTAGCTTGCGCCTAGACCGCCGCGCCGGGTATTAATATATATATGATAAAAATTGGTAAAAATTGGTAAAAATCTAGAATACACAAAATAGTTCAGTCAAACCCCGAATGATTTTTGTAGTTTGGACTTTTACAAACGAGATTTGGTAAATCTTAGGATAAACAATCAGTGTTGGTAAAAGTCCAAAATTGTTTACCAATTGTGTGATATTTTTTATGCTAAATGTTAATTAATATAATATGTAGGTAGTCCGAAATTATTATATTATAATTTATTATATTAAATTAAATTAATGTTATTATTATATATTATGACAACAAATTTTTATTATTATTATTATTATTACTATAATTTATTATACAACAAAATTGAAACTATTGCGTTCATTTTACAACGATCGATTTTAGAAATTTTTATTTCGACTTAAATATAAAAGATAATAATGGAAGACCTTGACACGTGTACCTCATACAGTGTGACTCATACAGTCAATAAATTAACCAAAAAGGTACCTATCTTAATGATGTGATAAAAGTTGTTCCTATAATGTTAAAAAATCTATTTACTATCAGCGATTTAAACGGTACGATATTGTTAAAATTGGCACAGAAGAAAAACTGATTGCTCCGATGAATAGTGACTCCGAAGAAATGCGTTACTATGTTCGCTATAATGAGTTATATGACATTATTCATGAAGCACATATTGCAACAGATCATGGAGTTAGAAATCGTATTGTGTATGCTGTTAACAGTAAATACAAAAATATTAACATTGAGGCTATAAATATTTATTTAAAATTATGTGAGCCATGTCAAAAAAAACATAGTATGCCCAAAAAAGGTTTCACTGTTAAACTTATTGTACACACTGAAATTAATTCACGCTGCCAGGTAGACTTAATTGATATGCAGTCTAACCAGGATGACAACTACAAATTTATATTAGTGTATCAAGACCATTTGACTAAATTTGTGATTTTACGACCACTTCAATTTAAACGGGCTGAAGAAGTTGCATACTACTTACTCGATATTTTCACTCTTTTCGGTGCATCAAATATACTCCATTCGGACAACGGGAGAGAATTTGTAAATACTGTTAATACAAATCTACGCAGTATATAACACACAATTGGTAAACAATTTCGGGATTTTACTAACACTGATTGTTTATCCTAAGATTTACCAAAACTTGTTTGTAAAAGTCCAAACTACAAAAATCATTCGTGGTTTAACTAAACTATTTTGTACTAGGACCGTAACATATATAATGCATTACTATACAGGGCGTACAGCAGGGCCTAAAAGACATCTGATTTCAGGGGACACACCGTCACACCACACACTTATTAATTGAACTGTTACTTTTGGGCTTTGACAGTTTTCTATAGCAAAAATAAAACCTGTGGGGCTTATAGGCGTAGTTAGGGGTGGGGGGGGGGGCAGTCTTATAAAGTATTTGAATACTTTTATTTGTATTTTTTATTCATTAAAAATACTTTTTTCCTATCCTGAAAAATAGTTTTAAATTTGTGACAAGACATAATACGATAAGATAAAAAAACGTTTATGAGTATTAAGTAGGTATTTAAAAGAAAAAAGTAACTTTAATTTTAACTTAACTTAACTTATGAAAATTTGTAACTTAATTTATAGTTACTCAAATTCAGTAACGTTTTAAAACTAACTTTAACTTAGCTTATAGTTGTTTTTTTATTTTAGGATAACTTAATTTTAACTAGTTAAAAAAATTGGTTAACTTGCCCAGCTTTGCATATCATTGCCCAAATTATTACAGAAATCTCCATAGTTCTATTATACAACAATTTAATAGATGCACTACAGAGTGGCTCATCTGTTGTAGAGTTCAATTAAAAGCTATATATTTGGATGATTGATACGAACACTGTTGTAAATTTATTATTCCTCTATTCCAAAATATTATTTGCTCTACATGCTATACCAGTAGTTTAATTATATAAAAATATAGTTCCTAAAATAAAAATATATTTATGCGGGGGAAATGTCTTTGTTCGGAAGTGAAACAGTACTGCTAAAAAAGGTGGCTGTGAAATAGATCGGAGGGGGGAAAGTGCTATTTTTTTTCCAGTTATCCAAATTAAAAAATTGATAAAAACATTGTAACAATTTGTATACAATTCAAATATAAATTCAGAACATATTATTTGGCATTACATTAATAATATATGATATAATATTTCTAGTGGATTAAATATTGAAATATTATTATAATATTACCGCGAAAAGTGGTTCTCCGACCGACCACTGTTGTCCTCTCCAAAAACCGCCCCTAATACGATTCTAAAGCCGTTTGGCGAGTTTTGTACGCGATTGGCAAACCAGTTTGGCACAAGGTCTCCTGTGCGTTTTTAAACCCACACTACAGAACGACTTCTTCTCAATATCGCTGAACCCTATCTAAATATAAAATATATTGTAATATTGTATTATGTTATTTTAATATCCAACTACGGTCTGAATGTCTTTACCACCCCCCTCCCCAGATTTATTTTGCGGACATTTTCCACCCATTTTTCTAAAATTATACAATATAATAAATATGAAATTGATTTATGCCTTTTGTCTAATATTTTTAAATATTTTCATAAATATAATAAATTATAGATGTATATTTTTGATCAACTGAAGTACTTGAATCAAATTCACAAGCATTTATTAAATTGTTAAATATTCAAACTGGTACAGTTCTAACAAAAAAAAATAATAATTAAATATGAACAAAGACTAAAAAATATAAGTTAAGAAATAACAAAAGAATCAGAATTCAAATGTTTTTGAGTAGAAATGTCTATTATCATATTTAAATTATAAGGAATTTCTAATGCCTTTTGTTTATTTGTTTATTTTGTTCAACTTATTTCGTGTGCCGTGTGATATAAAGTATATACCTATTACCTCACCAAGTAAATAAATTATTGAAACAAAAAAAGTGTACTTCAATTCAATTTATTTATGATATATTATAAATCATGAACATTAATTTTATTCTTTGAACGAAATATAATATTGGCCCATGATATGATTATTTTTATAAACACCAATGTGTGTAGTGAATTGAAAAATATTTAAATATTTTTGTATGTTATCATCATCAATTAGAATATAATTTATGTAAGAAAATAGTTTATAAGAATATTCAACGTTTTTAAAAAGCATATTCAATTATGTTTAGAAAATAATATTGGGTTTGTTAAATAAACTGTTATAATATAATATTATATGTATATTATTATGTATGTAGATCCTTTTAGTTATATTTATTATAAGACAAAATAACTATCTAAATGTAAGAAACTTACATACTATAAATGTTGTATGCCTACTTGTATAGAAACACATTATATTGTTATTGTCCATCTACTTTCTTCGAATTCGATATACCTATAATTCGTGATCTTGGCAGTTCGGGTCTAATTTATTACTTTCAATAGGTTTTCCTAGTAATCTTTCTTGTAGGCGTCTGTATGGGCGAATGTAAGTTCCCTCAGGAGATATAGCAGGTAAAAATTATCCCTGGACATCCATATGTAAGTTCCCAAATGAAAAAAAATTATACCAAACCCCAAGGCTGGGCAAAGAAAAGTAACTTAACTTAATTTAAAGTTAAAATTTTCTTATTTTCAAAATAAAAAATTTCAGACACATAATAATGTTTATATAAATTGCTTAAGCCTTGCCAAACACAAACTTCCTTCCCACTTTATTCAGACTTAGGACTGACAACTTAAACGTAGTTAGTGTGGTTAAATTTGTTTTGTTTTTGTATTGCATATAAAAAAATGCCCAATTCAATTTTGAACTGAATCTAGTCCGTATAATATATAATAAAAATTAATGAAATAATGTGTATAATATTTGTATATGTATAAAATAAAAATAATAATAGAAAAAACCAAATTTTATTAGGTTTATTACGATAGCTCAAACACTTCATATAGTCATACTGTGTAATTTTTTTCCGTGTGGGAACTTACATATGTACTCGCTTACCTGCTATGTTTCGTGTGGGAACTTACCAAACCCCGTCTGTATGGCGTCCCTTTTATCGAAAACATCAACAAAATACTTGCTGTGTATAGGGGGATCGGTCCTCGTGGACACACGTACCTACCTAAAGGTCTATAATAAACAATAAAAGCCATGACTGTATGTCTGTCTCGAAACATAAACATAATAATATAATATAGTATTATATTATATCGTCGGGTTGTAACGGTTTTTTTTCTGAGTGCAGCTGGACCTAAGGTTATTTTTCGGTTGCCATTTACGACCCTCGTTTATAATAAAACCGCCAAGGGGGGTTTCGTGGCGGCGGTCGGTGTCTATACTATTGTCACACCCTCGTTATAATTTATAATACCTATATACAATTGCACAAAAAACTAAAATATGTTTGTTTGCAGCCGGCCATATACCTAAACTGCCGATCCGCAGCTGCAAGCCGTCGCCATCTACCCCCGTCCCACCACCACCCGACTATCGACCCTCGCGGCACCACACACGCTTTCCACACCAGATCGACCGATTCGAGCGGTTTTGTTTTCAACCCAGAATATTATTTTATACATTTTTTCCCTAAAAGACGTTATACGCACACATAATATACTACATGTACTTGTAATATATTATAGTAATATAGTAGATATCATGACGACATTTTAAGCAAAATGTAAACTATTATTGACGTAATTGCGAAAATATAGAAAAACCGTTTTATAACTCAATAGATGCTGCGCAGTGCGCACAATTAGTTTTCTCTCTGATCTGCGCGCAACATAACAAATTTGCGTCCAGCGTATATAATACCAATTGTTTTTTCTTTATAGCTTTAGTAGTATCTAAGTGAATTTGCTTATTTTCAAACTTAAAGTTAAAGACAATATATAATTATCTTTGATTGTGCATTGGATTTATATATAAACTATAGTTTATACGATATTTCGATTTTAAAACGATATATTATAAGCATTTTTAGATTGTAACATTTTCTATATGACATATTTAATACACGTAAATTCGCCATTTCTTCAGAAAGAGAAAACAAATATTGTTCTGACAGAAATCAGAAAAAAAGACAAATTATAAATTTTTATAATAATTTCATGTATTTATCGTTAATTTTTAATCATATTTAATTTTTTATACATTTTTTATACATTTTTTATATATATTTAATGTATTTATTGTTAATTTTTTTGGAATTAAACTAAAAACCAAAATCGTTTTTGTCAAAAAGTAATTTTGCGTAAAAATTCCTGTTTTTCTTAATTTTTTTTGTTGTAAATTACTGAAAAATTTTAATTTTTACTTCTCAAATGCATTAACTAAATTAACTTTCCCCCTGGAATATTAACTCAAGTTGAAAATTAAAAACATTTTTCGACAACTCATCGAGTATTTTACACATTTAACAATACCTAAATCAATACATTTATCGCTCCGCTTGCAAATCAATAAATGTACAAATGGCTAAGCTAGTATCGAAATATAATTCAAATTTGAATGTCATAACAATATAATATTAATATACTTATACAAAATTTACCAATATAAATATAAAAGAAACAAAATCAAATAATCAAAATCAAAAAAAATATTTGAAGACAGCTGACAGAACTTCAAAAGTATCTTAATTTAAAACCTATAATATAACTTTTTTAACATATCATCAAAGCTGGGCAGTAACTAGTTAAAAAGTTAAAAGTTACTTTATTTGATAACTTTTAACTTAACTAGTTAAAAAAAATAACTTAATTAGTAACTAAGTTATTTCTTTTTATAAATTATTGTAACTTAACTTAGTTATTTTAAATCAAATTATATAAAAAAAATATTTTCGAAAAAGTTTTTGTTAAAATTAAAGTATAATTTGTAAAAAGTTTTTTCAAAAATTTTCATATTATGATTCATAAATCACTGTATATTATTTGCATTGATATTTCTGAGAACCGCCAGGACGATTGTAGGAATGTATATTATTATATGTTTTACCATTTACTATAATATTGACATATAGTTATTACTACTAATTAGTAGTATTATAGTGAATAGTGATTACTATTATTTATTTATTACTTATTTGAAATATAACTAGGGAGTTTATATTTTCTATGAAATGACAACAGTTAAGATGTATGTTACATTGTTACTAGTGTACTAGATACATTGATAGGTAGGTAATAATACAATTTCCAGAACGGACCTAATTAGTAATTTCTGATACAGTGATACTTATGCTGTGTTTTCTACAAACTACACTTTACATTCCTATAATATTATATTGGTATATAAATAAAATAATATATAAGAATAAATTGTTGTCAATTTACAAGTCTCTATAATATATAATATCAGCTTATGTAGTAGTGTGTCAACTAGTGCGAGTGTGTGGACTATGAGGGTTCCAAGTTCCAATAGTGAATTTAGTCATTCGTCAATCCTTTGAGCGTTAATGCTTTATTGTGCCTTTACTGTTATTTAATATTTCATAAAATTATAATATAAGTATACCATGACTTAAAATTTGCTTATTTTGCTATTATTTTTTGGTGCTGTTATGATAACTTAAGTACACAGTTATAAATTATAATCTAAGTAAGTACCTACGTAGTTTATTTTTATTTATTTTTATTCTCCAAGCATAATGTATTCTACCGAACTTGGAGAAGAAAATGCCGAAGTTAATGAACTGTAGACGGATAAATGGCCTCAGATAATATAGTCTGTGCATTTGTTCTTAATTTGTTTTACTTTATACCAAAACCAGTTATTTTCCTACGATGAGATAAAAAAACGTTTATGAGTATGTAAGGTATTTAAAAGAAAAAAAGGTGGATAAGTGGATGTCGCTCTGCTGTACAGTAGGTTACAAGTGGGTCACTGTAATGGATGGTGTTAAATTTGAATTCAATGATATAATATCATTGTATAAGAAAAACGATTCTGAGCGAAAACGGTCAGTCAGCCTATGATATTACCAAGTATATTTGATGATATTATTGTGAATAAAGTAATTTATATATAACCTATTTACGTGGAGCCTTGTTTTAAATTTTCAATCCTTAGCCATCAAAGTTAAACATTTTATACATTTTTAATCACAAAATAATAAATAAATTATAAATTTGATAAATGTTGTCAAAATTTGAACTTTAAATGCTTATAAAAAAAAATTGTGCATATGTATTTTTAATAATTTTTAACTACTATTAGAATGATATATCAGGAGCCTTATATTAAATTTTCACGCTTTTTTACCCAGCAAATAAAATTTTATTGATATTTATAGAAAAAAAAAAAAATTGAAAACTGACAACGTCCGTAAAAAGAGTCAAAATATTTTCAAAATTTTATCGTGTATAGAAAATGCTAATATAAACATTCAGTGAAATTTTCAAGTATCTACAGTCATTCGTTTTTTAATTACAATAAAATAAGAAAATTGTTACATGGGAAATCGAGTGAATATCAAATGTTGTAAAAATATAAATTTCAGACGCTCATAAAAATTTAATTTAAGTTTCTTCTAGACATTTTTTTTTTTGATAAAGGTAGACAAACTTATAAGTAATCTTATATTACATTTTCAAATCTTAGATTTAAAAAGAAAAATTTTTATGAATTCTCAACACAAAATAATTTGCTAATTTTTGTGATTTTTCCGTATTTTGTCAAAATTTGAACTTTAAATGATTATAAATAAAAATACTGTGACTAAGGATTTTTAATTTTTTTCATCTGCATTTGAAACAATAACCTAGGAGCCTTCTATTAAATTTTCAAGCTTTTTTACTCTACAGATAAAATTTTATTGATTTTTTTAGAAAAAAAAACAAAAAAAATTGAAAACTGACAATGTCCGTAAACAGCTCAAAAAGAGTCAAAATATTTTCAAAATTTTATAGTGTATAGAAAATGCTAATATAAACATTCAGTCAAAATGTCATGTCCCTACGGTCATTTGTTTTAGAGTTACACCAAAAACCAAAATCGATTTTCTCAAAAACAGATTTTGCGTAAAATTCCCGTTTTTTTATTTTGTTTTTCTAGGCGTTTTTAAAAACTACTGGGAAATGTTTACTTTTGATCCAGCCAACTAGATTCACTATTCTATCAGAAAAGTTACTGTTGAAGAAAATCCAAGCACTTTTACTGTCCTAAAAGGTGATGACAGACACAAAAATAAAAAAAAATTAAAAAATTAAAAAAAATTAAAATAAAAACACATTATTGTAAAATCAATACATTCATTGCTTCGCTCAGAATCTAAAAGTAACTTAACTTTTAACTTCACTTTGTTATTATTTTCATGAAAATTTGTAACTTAACTTATAGTTTTTAAACCTAACTTTAACTTAGCTTCCTGGTTTTTTTATTTTAGGTTAAATTAACTATAACTAGTTAAAAAAATTGGTCAACTTGCCCAGCTTTGCATATCATTGCCCAAATTATTACGGAAATCTCCATGGTTCTATTATACAACAATTTAATAGATGCACTACAGAGTGGCTCATCTGTAGAGCTCAATTAAAAGCTATATATTTGGATGATTGATACGAACACTGTTGTAAATTTATTATTCCTCTATTCCAAAATATTATTTGCTCTACATGCTATACCAGTAGTTTAATTATATAAAAATATAGTTCCTAAAATAAAAATATATTTATGCGGGGGAAATGTCTTTGTTCGGAAGTGAAACAGTACTGCTAAAAAAGGTGGCTGTGAAATAGATCGGAGGGGGGAAAGTGCTATTTTTTTTTCCAGTTATCCAAATTAAAAAATTGATAAAAACATTGTAACAATTTGTATACAATTCAAATATAAATTCAGAACATATTATTTGGCATTACATTAATAATATATGATATAATATTTCTAGTGGATTAAATATTGAAATATTATTATAATATTACCGCGAAAAGTGGTTCTCCGGCCGACCACTGTTGTCCTCTCCAAAAACCGCCCCTAATACGATTCTAAAGCCGTTTGGCGAGTTTTGTACGCGATTGGCAAACCAGTTTGGCACAAGGTCTCCTGTGCGTTTTTAAACCCACACTACAGAACGACTTCTTCTCAATATCGCTGAACCCTATCTAAATATAAAATATATTGTAATATTGCATTATGTTATTTTAATATCCAACTACGGTCTGAATATCTTTTTTAAAAGTATAATTCAATATTTTGACCCTCAAGAACCACCTAGATCACAGACTTATGCTGCCACTCTAATTCGTATATATTAGGGGCGGCGTGTTTAATTTGAATCGTAGACATATCACCCCCCCCCCCCCCAGATTTTTTTTTTATGCTGACATTTTCCCCCCATTTTTTGAAATTATAATATATAATAAATATGATTTTAATTTATACCTTTTGTCTAATATTTTTAAATATTTTCAAAGTATAATAAAATTATTAAATTGTTAAATATTCAAACTGGTACAGTTCTAACAAAAAAAAAAAATAAAAATAAATATGAACAAAGACTAAAAAATATAAATTAAGAAATAACAAAAGAATCAGAATTCAAATGTTTTTGAGTAGAAATGTCTATTATCATATTTAAATTATAATGAATTTCTAATGTCTTTTGTTTATTTGTTTATTTTGTTCAACTTATTTCGTGTGCCGTGTGATATAAAGTATATATTACCTCACCAAGTAAATAAATTACTGAAACAAAAAAAGTGTACTTCAATTCAATTTATTTATGATATATTATAAATCATGAACATTAATTTTATTCTTTGAACGAAATATAATATTGGCCCATGATATGATTATTTTTATAAACACCAATGTGTGTAGTGAATTGAAAAATATTTAAATATTTTTGTATGTTATCATCATCAATTAGAATATAATTTATGTAAGAAAATAGTTTATAAGAATATTCAACGTTTTTAAAAAGTATATTTAATTATGTTTAGAAAATAATATTGGGTTTGTTAAATAAACTGTTATAATATAATATTATATGTATATTATTCACATTGTCACTTTAGTTGGCATATTTATAATAATTAAATAATACACTAATATTAGTAATAATTACAATTTAACAAATTACATTAAAAAAAATATAATACGTTTAATGTGATTTAATGAAGCGTTAGTCGATAACGAAATGAAACAATTAATAATTAATAAAAGGATGAGTGAAATAGCAAAAATGAAATGCGTCGTAATTTGCTAAGCCACCGTGGTCTTGTACTGTACTACTGCGTACCTACACGAAATTAAGTGGGAGAACCGATCGGCACAACCACGCGAAATTTGGCCGCCGCCCGTGATTCCACATTTTATTATAATTTCTCATTAAAAAGTATCCATTGTTATTAACTATTAATTATATTTTATTTTAAACTTACTTTTTTATTTTTTATTTTTATTGTTTCAAGTAAGTAGTTCAGTTGATCAAACATATAAATTTATAGTCTATAATACATTTTATATTTTATTTAAAAAAAAAATTCATAATAAATAATATTATATTATTAAATTCAATATATTTAGTCAATTATTAACTTTTAAAAAAATTAGGGGGAAATGTCCTATTAGACCGAAAACAGTCGGGGGAAAAATTTCCATTTACCGTTTAATTTTACGTCAAATATTAGTCATAGTTTCTAATACACTGATATGATTACGACCAGAAATATAATAATATGACATAAACTGTACTTTGTATAAATTGCGGAATAAAATTCCCAGGAGAAAAAACCTAGGACGAAGAATTCCAGAGTACAAATCCCTGACCATAGGAAAAAAAATATTACTAAACAATATTAGGTACTCACAAAGTCACAACTATATGAAAATTATAGAATAAAATCTATTTTTAAAACACTAATTACCACATTATTAATTTTTAATTACAAATATATAAGTAGATAAATATTATATACTTGTCCTTTAATTAGTGTTATATTATATGAATTTAAATATTGCGCAGGTTCAACAAATTTGTAAAAATAATAATATAAATATATAAAAAACTAAAAAATCAATTTAGGTCCAAAGTTTAAAATAAGAATTAAATTTTTACAATTTAACTTATTTTTATATTTATAAAATAATTTTCAAACATTGACAATGTTGTGATTGATATCATATTTTGTTTTATATTACGATATTATGACGTGTAATTCTAAAAAAATTAAATTGAGATTTTTATTTTAGATTCTGAGCGAAGCGATGAATGTATTGATTTTACAATGATGTGTGTTTTTTTTTCATTTTTTTTTTTCATTTTTGTGTCTGTCTTGTGCAGCTCACCATTTGTTTTCCCTACCTCGCGCAACATAGACAAAACGCATTAACGCAGAATCATTATTTGGCATCGCGGACCACCGGTTGGGAACCACTGGACTATTGTGGATGGTCGGTTTACTTTAGATTTTAAATTATAATTTAAAAATCGTTTATTTATTACATACAGTTAAAAATGTTGTTTTGCGGCGCTGTGGGAGATTTCGGTCGGCTGTCGAAATTAGGGTCTACACTGTACTGGACTTTACAGAGTGACGCTCGATGGTTGCCATGGCACTTGCCATCGCTACTATTGAATTTATTATAGGGGATGGAAGGCGGGAGATGCTATCTGTTTCGGCAGTCAGAGACCACCTTTACACAACAAAAAATATTTATTATTTTTATTCCTTTTCTTCTTTGTTTCTTCTCCGTTCTTTTATGCGCCAAAATAGTTTTTGCTATGTTTTACATTTGTAAGACGGAGATAACACATGCGGGTGTGGCGTCATCTTAACTCTTCGATTTTATTTTCATTGCGTTTATCGTTGTTAAATAATGTATATTATGTTACGGGCAAAGTACACGAAAGACAATGTATAAATTATTCGGATAAGATAAACCCATATCCCATACCTATTTATTCGACAAAGTAAAAATATTATTTATAAAACGTGTATTTCATCAATTACCCGAGTAATTTGTTCATTATCTATTTAAAGCTGAGTGGGTATAAACTATGAAGTACATAGTTTGATAAACTGTACCTGTGATCACAAATATATGTGATAAAATAACGACTAATAATTTAATCACGAATTAAGATATACATAAACATATATCATAATTCGTGAATTGAATAATAATCTAATAAATACATTTTATATTGATTATTTAATAATAATGTAGAATATAATATTTTTAGATTCTGAGCTTTTTTTATAACTCTTATCTACTATTTTGAGTTGAGAATTCATAAAAATTTTTCTTTTTAAATCTAAGATTTGAAAATGTAATATAAGATTACTCATAAGTTTGTCTACCTTTATAAAAAAAAAAATGTCTACAAGAAACTTAAATTAAATTTTTATGAGCGTCTGAAATTTATATTTTTACAACATTTGATATTCACTCGATTTTTCATGTAACAATTTTCTTATTTTATTGTAATTAAAAAACGAATGACTGTAGATACTTGAAAATTTTACTGAATGTTTATTTTAGCATTTTCTATACACCATAAAATGTTCAAAATATTTTGACTCTTTTTGAGCTGTTTACGGACATTGTCAGTTTTCAATTTTTTTAGTTTTTTTTTCTATAAATATCAATAAATTTTTATTTGTTGGGTAAAAAAGCGTGAAAATTTAATATTAGACTCCTGATATATCGTTTTAATAGCAGTTGAAAAATATTAAAAATACATATGCACAATTTTTTTTTATAAGCATTTAAAGTTCAAATTTTGACAACATTTATCAAATTTATAATTTATTAATTATTTTGTGGTTAAAAATTTATAAAATGTTTAACTTTTATGGCTAAGGATTGAAAATTTAAAACAAGGTTCCACGTAAATAGGTTATATATAAATTACTTTATTCGCAATAATATCATCAAATATACTTGGTAATATCATAGGCTGACTGACCGTTTTCGCTCAGAATCGTTTTTTTATACAATGATATTATATCATTGAATTCAAATTTAACAATATCCATTACTGTGACCTAGTTGTAACCTACTGTACAGCAGAGAGACATCCACTTACCCACCTTTTTCTATTTAAATCTAAGAATTAAAAATCTAATACAAGATTCCTCATAAGTTTGTATACCTTTATCAAAAAAAAAAATGTCTACTTAAATTTTGATGAGCGTTTGAAGTTCGTATTTTTGAGATTGGATATTTATTCGATTGCCCATATAGCGATTTTGTTATTTTGTTGTAATTCAAAAATGAATGTTTATATTTTTATTTTCTATACACCATAACATTTTGACTCTTTTTGAGCTGTTTACGGACGGATAGTTTTCAATTTTTTAGTTTTTTTTGTATAATTGTCAATAAAATTTGTGAAAATTTAATACAAGGCCCTGATATATTGTTACAATAGCAGTTAAAAATATTAAAAATACATAGGCACAATAATTTTTTAAAAGCATTAATAGTTTAAATTTTGACAAAATGTATCAAATTTAAAATTTAATAATTATTTTTTAGTTAAAAATGTATAAAATGTTCAACTTTTATATCTAAGAATTGAAAATTTAAAACATAGTTCCATGCGTAAATACGTTATATATAAATTACTTTATTCACAATAATATCATCAATAAAATATACTAAGTACTACTGTACAGCAGAGCGACATCCACTTATCCACTTTTTTTAAATTATTAATATGGTTTATGCTCTACATTATATATATAATGTAATACTATATATGTTAATACTATATTATGTGTAGGTAATTGAACCATTAGAAGTGTTGACGTGTTTGACCATTGAACCAACAAAATGAGTTTACGATTAGAGTACCTATATATATAGGTATCATAATGGTTAATATTACGTTTGACATTTTGACCTTATGGCTATATCTAGTAATAATAATTACCTACCCAAATTCATAAGACTTACAATACTATATCCATACCACGTCGGCTATATTTACGTGTAATTGTATAAATTAGCTGGATAATGTAAACATGAATATTATACATATTTAAGATGGATTACGACCTTGTTCATAAATGTTACATTACCAAGTAAAATATTTAATTTCAGTTTTAAGACCCGTAACATATTATGTGCAATAATATCGAAGTCTCCTGCGTAAGAAACACCGAAAATAAACAACTCGACCCGAATCGAATATAGCCTGACTATTAATTAAGTTAAACTGTACATAAAGTTTCGTCTCGGGCGCTCAGACCTCTCACTCGCACGCGTAGGTTGTATGCGGAGTGCGAGGGAGACAGAGATAAGAACGGCAGTTTTGTGAGTCTCATTTTTCGTTCCGTCGTACCGTGTTATCTGCGGTCGATGATCGGCGGTCGTCGGCTATTGTTTGCAGGTATACCTATTTTGCAGGTAGTAGGTATAAATGTACCTAATAATATACGTTATATATATACAATATACATACGTGGTATATCGCATTATTTCTACGAATTATTATTATTATTACTATCGAAGAGTCTGGCTGTACTAGTATTATTATACACGCGGTACTTTCCTATATAATATTATATATTTTAATTTTGACGATTCTGAGCTATTTAAGAGTGTTTGCGCCACGTGAAATATTTTCTGGTAATTTTGTCGCCAGAAAATATTATCTTCTCTACATCGTGATTGTCGCAATTGTTTAATGTACTATATTATAGTAATCAATTAAATATAATATATTATGTATGTTATTTACTATGGGGCCATAACACGTTGCATAATAGCATGAGATTCGGAATACAGTCGGTCGGCCGCCTTCTGTCTGGTCGATCGTCTCGAATAAACGCTGCAAGCGGGTACGTTTGACGCCGGGAGACGAGCTACTAACCTCCTGCCGACTGTACCAGCCGGATCTATGTGTCATGTAGAACACTTGTCATAACATGCACCGGCCGCAACAAGGTATACACAACTTAGAAAAAAATAAAAATAAAAATATTATTAATATTAAAATAATAATAGTGTATTATATATTGGTTGCTATTGGTTAATCGGGCATGTTTGTTGATTTGTATTATTATTATTTTGTCAATAAATAATGTACATATAAATTAATGTTTGTGTGTAGATTAGCCCTCTGGGATAGGCTAATTTAAAAAAGGAGTAAATTTGTTTTTTTTTTATTCATCGGATTTTAGTACGGTTAGGTTAGGTTAGAATTTTGTATTAATTGATTATATTAATCCACCGTAGGCATGGAATTAAGTAAAAACGACAAACTTGGTATAACTTTGATACTTTAGAGTTAAATCATACACGTACATACAAACAGGACAGGGTTATTTTTATTCCGGGCAACAGAAAAGTTAAGATAATTAAAATCTAGAACATCATACACCGAATATTAAATAACGCATTGAACAAAGTTTGAGTCTTATACAGTTTGTACATTTAACGGGTAACGAAGTGCACGGGATAAGCAAGTATATATATATAAATTAATGTTTGTCTGTCTGTGCGTTCTTTGGTCACCATGGTTGCCATGGGATTTGAAGCTATTACAATAATAATCATTGGTTGCCGGGTAACGTAGTGCACGGGTTCATTTGGTACAGGGATAGATTAGACCTCTGGGCAGAAGATAGGCTAATTTAAATAGGGAGAGGACTTTTTGTTTATAAATGGTTACCATGGGTTTTGAAGCTATTATAATAATAATAATTATTGGATGCCGGGCAACGAAGTGCGCAGGATCAGCTAGAGAATATAATATTCAGTATTCACAAGGACATACAAGACGCTATATGTAAAAAAAAACTATTATTGTGTTATTTTTTACTGAACTTTATAAATAGTAGTGAACCTTTTTTGTTTATTCTTGTAGTATCACAGCTGAGGCGAAAACTACAATAGTATTACTTCTACTATAGTCTATAAGTTTAACTACGTATATCAGAATAGAGTGGTACAGCTTAAAACATTAATCTATTAATGTAAATTTTTAAAACTTATTGTGGACTTTAAGTCTTTGTATAATATATTGTAATTATAATATAGTATACCTACATCAGAACTACGAGCTAATAATAATTTCAAGAATATAAATCTACCAGAACAAGACTTTTTATCGTAAAGCACAAATACTAATGATACTTCGAACTTTGAATTAAATTATAATGTACCTAGATACTAGCTAGTTGTTTTGAATAGAATACATGACTATAATATGTGTATTTTATAGGTACATCGTACGTTAGAAGTTATTGGTACTACCTATGTACATTGTACAATGTTCATATATTGTACGTATTATTATTATGGATTATATGACACTATTATGATCTAAAAATACGTGATAAATGCACGGTAACTTAAAATATATGCCGTATTTATTACATTTATTTTTCATATTATAATATATACCTAGTTAGAAAACACGCCCGTCCCGTATGCGTTGTTGTACCACTTGTACCTATGATGTGTTATAAAGTTATAACATACGGGTAACATGGTTAATGTACCTATATGTACCGGATTCTTATAATAATTTTTTCATATTATGAGGGGAAAATTTACATAATATTATTATCGAATATTGTAGACGAGAATGATATAAACTGTGCTCGACCAAAGAGTTTTATTTCATAGGATCTATTTGACTATACCTATGTGCGGGAACTGTCTTACAAATTTTCACCAGTTTCTTAATTAAAAATTTTTTATAATACAATTTTGAACCATACATATTTTTACAGACACATTATTACTAATTGCTAGTAATATATTTTTTAATTATAAACACAAAGCAGCAAAACCAATATTTTTAATCATACCAATATTCATACAATTATATTACCAGTCCTAAGTCTGAAAATTGAGAAGGACTTACATACAAAATTATACCCAGGTGCAATTTACGCATGAATAAAATGGGCGCATGTAAATTCCGCCTGTAAAAAAATTATTATTACCTAATATTTATAATTAAGACGAGTCAAAATATATTCATAATCAGGGCTATGAACTTATGCGCTAAAAAACAATGAAATATGTGCATACGTATGCACTAAAAAAAAGCAAAATATGCGGTATAATATGCATTTATTATTTTAAAAAAATGTATTTAAAAACATAATTATAGAGAAAAAAAATTATTTTTGAATCATAAATATTTTATTTATATTTTTCTTTTGATAATACTGAATCTGTAAACCTGGCCGGTCATTGCGGTCATTAAAGACCAATTCTTATTTCTTAGCAAAAACACTATAAACCATACGGGCGAGCGTCGCCGACGGCAATAGTGACAGCTATTGGTAAAAATAAATATTTTATTCTTGAAAACATTTTAATTAAATAAGACGATTATAATTTATAATATTTATAAACATTTACACAATATTTCAACTATTACTCGGTATAGTATAATTCAAAATATAGACTAGGAAACCGTGTGCGGCGGCTATTTACTTTTAAATTATTTAATTTACAATATTCAACTATCAAAAACTTGTTTGTTGTAGATTTCTTATACATTTTTACTATAAAATGCATTTATATACTCAAAATCTTTAAATATGCATAATCATATAAATTTAGTAAAATATGCAAAAATATGCAACATAAATTGTTGTATTTCAACTGTATGGTTCATGAAACGAATTTGTATCGAATCAGATTTGAAATATGCAGCTTCCTGAGAAAGATGCAAATGCATAAAGTTCCGAACCCTGATCATAATCAATAATTACCACATATAAGTCATATAAAATTAATAAAAATCATAAAATAGTAATAATAAAGATGAGTCATAATCTATAATATAATAAAATAATTTTTTTTTTGTAAAAATCCCCAAAAGTATTTTCCAAATCGTTGACACGCCGTGTCGCGAACAATACGGTCAAGTCGTACACTCACTGAACGCTAAGTTTAAAAATATTTATTTTTTCCAGGTGGAATTTAGTATTTACAAATCCATTTTTGTACCTGTATATTTTTTCGGGCGGAATATACATGTACCTTTTTTTACCTGTATATTTTCCCATGTGGATTTACCATAGACCTTATTTTTACCTGTTACTTCGGGCGGAATTTCAATTCCGCGTACAAAATATACCGGGGCCACAATTTACATAAAAAATTAATAATGGCGACCCGTCAAAAGGTGGCACCTATAGTTCCGTCCACGGTAAAAATTTTCTCTATTTCCATATGAATTGCGGCCGCAATTTTTTGAAGTGCCTATTTAATTTTACTAATTAAACTTTTGGAAATATAAAATTATTCATTCTAAACTTAATTTTCCTTCTTATTTTTATACAGACTTAGGATTGTCTGTAGCATCAGAATCTACCACATGTAGCCATGTAGGTTAAAATTGTAATTTTGATTTTTATAAAATGTTCGGGGTTCGTATTTTAGATTCTGAGCGAAGCGATGAATGTATTGATTCTACAATGATGTGTGTTTTTTTTTTTATTTTTTTTTTATTTTTGTGTCTGTCATCACCTTTTAGGACAGTAAAAGTGCTTGGATTTTCTTCAATAGTAACTTTTCTGATAGGAAAGTGAATCTAGTTGGTACTTTGGGGGGTCAAAAGTAAACATTTCCCAGTTATATTTTTACAACATTTGATATTCACTCGATTTTTCATGTAACAATTTTCTTATTTTATTGTAATTAAAAAACGAATGACTGTAGATACTTGAAAATTTTACTGAATGTTTATATTAGCATTTTCTATACACCATAAAATGTTGAAAATATTTTGACTCTTTTTGAGCTGTTTACGGACATTGTCAGTTTTCATTTTTTTTAGTTTTTTTTTTCTATAAATATCAATAAATTTTTATTTGTTGGGTAAAAAAGTGTGAAAATTTAATACAAGGCTCCTGATATGTCGTTCTAATAGCAGTTGAAAAATATTAAAAATACATAGGCACAATTTTTTTTTATAAGCATTTAGAGTTCAAATTTTGACGACATTTATCAAATTTATAATTTATTAATTATTTTGTAGTTAAAAATGTATAAAATGTTTAACTTTTATGGCTAAGGATTGAAAATTTAAAACAAGGCTCCACGTAAATAGGTTATAATATATAAATTACTTTATTCACAATATCATCAAATAATATACTTGGTAAAATCATAGGCTGACTGACCGTTTTCGCTCAGAATCGTTTTTCTTATACAATGATATTATATCATTGAATTCAAATTTAACACCATCCATTACAGTGACCCGCTTGTAACCTACTGTACAGCAGAGCGACATCCACTTATCCACCTTTTTTATATGGATTTAAAATACAGCCAAGTAAATTCTTGAACCTCAATGGTGCGTGATAAAACCCACCCCTGTGAAGATGACCAGTTTTTTTTGACTTAGCAATTTTTTTACACGGAGTTCGACGAAGTGTTTTTGTTGGGATATAAACATAGGGACAAAAACTCCATATTATGATACAAAATAAAATAAATTTTTAAAAAAATCGATTATGTATTTTATATACACTATACAATAGTGACGTATTTAATAACTAGGTGTCTAGGCATGTTATATTACAGTTACTCTACTGTAATTTAATAAGCCTGGGTCTCCCACGAGTTTTCTCAGTGAGGTACAGTATTTTAAAGAGAATTTTACTTAAAATAAAATAATAAATATTAACGTTTACGAAGGGGGCCGTAGATATATACTATAATATTATACATTGGTTATATATTATTTATTGGCGAAAGTATACAGCCCCATAGCTCTGTGCTGGAAAAATTATCAGAAACCTACTCCCCCCATGAACATTTTTAAATAATCCACTGTACGTCTATACCTATACAACACTTGTATAAATTATGGACAATGAAAGCTACATAGCTATACATAAATACCAATATAAAATATTAAAGTACCTATCAAAAAATTTGAAACTATAGTAATATTATATTTGTATACCGATTCAAAAATTAGCGCAAGTTCATTCGTCAATCATTATACCTTGTCGTTATTGGTCGGTGTGGACTAATGACACTGCAGCTCTATGCGAAACCAGTTATATTCTTTTTTTTGCACGCAATAGTTTACGATGTTTATGACGGTCCCACTTGGTGGGAGAAATTAGACCTCGAAACCGCGAAGCGATTTCATTTGGATGCGCGAGCGATTTGCACTCTCTTTTGCGCGACTATTTTTTTTATTTTTTATTTTTATTTTTGTGTCTGTCATCACTCATCACCTTTTAGGACACTTCTAGTTGGTACTTTGGGGGGTCAAAAGTAAACATTTCCCAGTAGTTTTCAAAAACGCCTAGAAAAACAAAATAAAAATTAAGGAAAAACTGGAATTTTTACGCAAAATCTGTTTTCGAGAAAATCGATTTTGGTTTTTGGTGTAACTCGAAAACAAATGACCGTAGGGACATGACATTTTGACTGAATATTAGCATTTTCTATACACCATAAAATTTTGAAAATATTTTGACTCTTTTTGAGCTGTTTACGGACATTGTCAGTTTTCAATTTTTTTAGTTTTTTTTTCTATAAATATCAATAAAATTTTATCTGTTGAGTAAAAAAGCTTGAAAATTTAATAGAAGGCTCCTAGGTTATTGTTTCAAAGGCAGATGAAAAAAATTAAAAATCCTTAGTCACAGTTTTTATTTATAAGCATTTAAAGTTCAAATTTTGACAAAATACAGAAAAATCACGAAAATTAGCAAACTATTTTGAGTTGAGAATTCATAAAAATTTTTCTTTTTAAATCTAAGATTTGAAAATGTAATATAAGATTAATCATAAGTTTGTCTACCTTTATCAAAAAAAAAATGTCTACAAGAACTTAAATTAAATTTTTATGAGCGTCTGAAATTTATATTTTTACAACATTTGATATTCACTCGATTTCTCATGTAACAATTTTCTTATTTTATTGTAATTAAAAAACGAATGACTGTAGATACTTGAAAATTTCACTGAATGTTTATATTAGCATTTTCTATACACCATAAAATGTTGAAAATATTTTGACTCTTTTTGAGCTGCTTACAGACATTTTCAATTTCCATTTTTTTTTCTATAAATATCAATAACATTTTATTTGTTGGTTAAAATAGCTTGAACGTAAATAAAAATAGGCTCCTAGGTTCTTGTTTCAAAGGCAGATGAAAAAAATTAAAAATCCTTAGTCACCGTTTTTATTTATAAGAATTTTAAGTTCAAATCTTGACAAAATACGGAAAAATTACGAAAATTAGCAAATTATTTTGAGTTGAGAATTCATATTTTTACAACATTTGATATTCACTCGATTTCTCTTATTTTGTTGTAATTTAAAAATGTATGACTGTAGATACTTGAAAATTTGACTAAATGTTTATATTAGCATTTTCTATACACGATAAAATTTTGAAAATAATTTTACTCTTTTTGAGCTGTTTACGGACATTATCAGTTTTAAATTTTTTTAGTTTTTTTTTTCTATAAATATCAATTAAACTTTATTTGGGGTAAAAAAGCGTGAAAATGTAATACAAGGCTCCTAAAGTATCGTTCTTATAGCAATTGAAAAATATTAAAAATACATAGGCACAATTTTTTTTTATAAGCATTTAGAGTTCAAATTTTGACGACATTTATCAAATTTATAATTTATTAATTATTTTGTAGTTAAAAATGTATAAAATGTTTAACTTTTATGGCTAAGGATTGAAAATTTAAAACAAGGCTCCACGTAAATAGGTTATATATAAATTACTTTATTCACAATAATATCATCAAATATACTTGGTAAAATCATAGGCTGACTGACCGTTTTTGCTCAGAATCGTTTTTCTTATACAATGATATTATATCATTGAATTCAAATTTAACACCATCCATTACAGTGACCCACTTGTAACCTACCGTACAGCAGAGCGACATCCACTTATCCACCTTTTTTTTTGATCAATATTATGGCACTGGTAAAAACTTGTGTGAAAATATTTTATAAATTAAAGTTTGTCAATTTTGTTTTTTCTAACTGTTTCATGTTATTAAAAATGTATGTTATTCTTTTTCTAATATATTTTGTATGCGTATAATCTAACCCTAGTAAATGGCCATTTTCTACGGTCGATTGTTTAAAATGCATAACGGCGTGGACACTTTGTACAGTATGGTCAAAATGTTCATTTCAGAACGCGGACACTTTGTTCTATTATATGCATTATGCATAAAGTAGTTATGTACAATGTACATATAAAATGTTCTAAATTTGGATGAGATTTAAACATTTATTATTTTTATATTTAAGCTGGTAACAACCAAACATTATTTGGTGCTATTATATATTTAAAAATTATAATTGTAATATATTATAAAGTCAATCAACATTTTTTTTTTAAGGAGGAACGGTTGGAACGGTTGGGACGGTTGGTTGAAACACGTTTGTATGTTTGGCGAGGATTTGTAGCTGAAAATCCCGGGTGCTCACCCATCCGAGAGCAAGCAATACCCGTCGGTACGTACACTCGGAGCATTTCTGTAGTTGGATGTACTAGCCACGCCACTCCAAGATACCAAAAATGTTTATAATATAAATAACTAATAAGTCAATACAATGTACCTAAATTTTTTTTTGAATTTACAAATTACAGGATAAGTAACAAACAAACCTAATTGCTGTTATCGCCTATATTATATTACCAAATTAAATATACCAAAAGGTATTTAAACATTATTTTTAATAATTTGTCATGACTTCAGAATTTTTTATATTATACCTATACGGCTATACCTATACTTACTGTGGTTGTTGATGCTTGCATTTAGCGAGAGATGCTGAAGGCACAGTCCGCTGACCGACATTCCATATACTTTAGCCGAGTCGATAACAGGTTATCGACTCATTATCAGGGTGCACTGCGAGGAAGCGTATACGGGGTGCACCCCAATACTTAATTTACCATACGATAATAATAATAATAATAATAATACCTATACTTAATAATGTATATAATTTGTATATTGTATATTATATAGTAGTAGGTACAAAGTGTCCGCGTTCTACAATGTTAATGTTTACCCGATCGTACAAAGTGGCCGCGTTTCGCACTTTTAATATTTTACCGTACTAAGTGACCTAGAACTCTAGGAAAAAATCAGTCAATGGTGAAACCTCCTCAGCGGTAGACAAGCGACGACTGAAGCTTGGTCCAGACCAAGAAATATGTTTCTGACATTGTCGTCGATAAATATTTATGTTACTGTTTATGACGGAAAATCGGAACCATTGTCGACGACAAATTTTTCTTTGTTCTGGACGGAGTTTAAGGTGTATTCGGGATTTTGATATCTACATATTTTACTTTCATTATTAAACAGTCAACTAACTAGGTACCAGTCAACACTGAAGTAAATCATTTTGAACAAGTAAAAACTAAAAACGAATATGATGTTATAAAATATAAATTACTTATAATGTTAAAAACCTATATAATGATTGAAGGCTGTCGTTAGGTTCTCTCGAAGGTTTTGTTTCAAATTTCAATAATGTATTTACTTGACGAGCAATTATTTTGAGTAGAAATGTCCATTATCATATTTAAATTATAATAAACTTCTAATGCCTTTTGTTTATTTTGTTCAACTTATTTCGTGTGCCGTGTGATATAAAGTATATATTACCTCACCGAGTAAATAAATTATTGAAACAAAATAAGTGTACTTCAATTAAATTAAATTTATTTATGATATCAAATCTTTATAGTTTATACTTTATAGTGCTTTAAGATTTGTTGGGGATTTATTTTATAACTAAGTTTCTTTTTTTTATTCAATATAAGTACTTTTCTTTATTTTTTATTCTTTGTTTGTACACTTTACACTTGTCACTTTATTTGGCATATTTATAATAATTAAATAATACACTAATATTAGTAATAATTACAATTTAACAAATTACATTAAACAAAATATAATACGTTTAATGTGATTTAATGAAGCGATAGTCGATAACGAAATGCGTCGTAATTTGCTAAGCCACCGTGGTCTTGTACTGTACTACTGCGTTACTACTGCCTTAACCTAACGAAATTAAGTGGGAGAACCGATCGGCACGACAACGCGAAATTTGGCCGCCGCCCGTGATTCCACATTTTATTATAATTTCTCATTAAAAAGTATCCACGTTTCTTTTATTAACTTAATTTTCTACTTTTAACTGTACGATTTCGGTGATTTTTTCAAAAGGATCATCTGCACAGTTTGTCTGATTTTTTTCCAATTTATTAGGTGTTGATTGATTCAGTATAATATAATTGGTTAGGTCCGGTTAAAAAAAAACACCAACATTTACACTGTTGAAATGGGTAACTCCTACAGTCCTACCCAACTTTAATTCAAGTTCAACATATCCATAACACTATTACAGTGACACTCCTAACCTTACCGTTTCTTTACAGGACACTCTTTTTGTTTTTACTTATGTAGTTTGGCCTTTGGCGGTGTACTGAAAACAATAGTGAAGTCAGCTTATTATCGTCGCATTGATCACTATAATTCGGTGCTTGGCACGTGCAGTCGTGCAGAAGTAATAATATGGTTGATAGTATTAAATATTTATATTAGTTTATGGCTATATGGATATAAACAATACACTATACAGTATAATCTAGTGCGACGGTAGTGGCGTGAAGCTAAGTAAAAAAAAAAGGCAAGCGGTCACTACCGTAATACATTACACGAGCCAGAGTTTGCCCATTGAATGTGTGTAAATTTGCCCATTTTATTTAGCCAGGGCTACAGACCTAATGAATTGACGGATTGGTCCGTTTGTGGTATAGATCGGGCATGACGTGCAGATTACACCTTTGTAATTTTTGAAATTGCCGGTACATAAAAATATGTTATAAAAAACTACTGATATCCCAACAAAAACACTTCGTCGAACACAGTGTAAAAAATTGCTAAGTCAAAAAAACCTGGTCACCTTCAGCATTATAAAGATGTGATATAATAATTGCTAAGTAAATTAAATTTAAAATAAATGTATTCTATCATTTCTATCTCAATAATTTATTTACTTTGCGAGAATTTATTACGACAAATAAACATGTCTGCTCGTAACTGCGGACTATTTAACAAATTTTCATTACAAATGTTACTAAATTTGTTTTGTAAAAAGGTCTTAATTATTAATTTATAAAGTATAAAGTAAATAAATTATTGAGATAGAATACATTTATTTTAAATTTAATTTACTTGGCAATTATTAATAATATATTGACATCACATCTTTACAATGCTGAAGATGCAGTGGCGGGTTTAAGGGTGGGGGAGGGCTACGGAGGCATTAGCCCCCCCCCCCTTGGGGTTTAGCTATTTATTTTTCTAAGGTGAGTATTATGATATACCTGCCAATTATCATAATAAAATATCGTCATCGAAGAATATGGTTATTTAATATTTATGGACATTTGATATTTGAATGCTCTGAATGGCTGACATACAGAACACGGAAAGTCGGGCTTACCGCGCGGTATCTATAAAATAATACAACTATATAGATGTCTGCCCGCTGCGATCCGCGTACTCGTCCACCATGGCAGACCGCGGTCTGTGTGCCCGAGCTATTTTTGGATGGTTTTTTCATTCGACGCGGTCCGCGGTTGATGGTAACATACTAATATTGTTATGTCTACACTATTATAGGGAATTTTACATTTGTACACAATACACTTATTTCCATGTACGGACGGTTGCACGGTCGGTTTAATCATTTAAATCATTCGGTGTTTAACCGATTTTCGAACAAGGAACGACGCGTTTCCGATAATCATTAAAATTTACAATTCACATTTCACAATGATGAATGCTGATGGAATTGATGGAAATAGTAAAAATACAACTACTGCAAAAAGAAAACAAGTAAACATTTCTACGTTTTTTAACAAGAAACATATTATTTTATCAAAACAAATTAATAAAACAGACAATTTAAATATTCCGATTCCGTCAACTTCTCAATTATCTGAAAATAAACAAAAATCTGATTGCAGTATAGAAATTATATTTGAGAACCTTTAACTGATATTGACGATATTGGGTGTTATATAAACTCATCAATGTCAATAAATCAAAATACAAAATATCGTTCAGTTAAAAAAAACTATTTGCCTGAATCTGATTTTGTTTATCCTTTTTCAACACACGTAAAAAAAGGCAAAGAAGGAAAACGATACTTAAATCAATCTTACTTCACGAAATTAATTAATATTAGATTCTGAGCGAAGCGATGAATGTATTGATTTTACAATGATGTGTTTTTTTTTTATTTTTTATTTTTTATTTTTGTGTCTGTCATCACCTTTTAGGACAGTAAAAGTGCTTGGATTTTCTTCAATAGTAACTTTTCTGATAGGAAAGTGAATCTAGTTGGTACTTTGGGGGGTCAAAAGTAAAAATTTCCCAGTTATATTTTTACAACATTTGATATTCACTCGATTTTTCATGTAACAATTTTCTTATTTTATTGTAATTAAAAAACGAATGACTGTAGATACTTGAAAATTTTACTGAATGTTTATATTAGCATTTTCTATACACCATAAAATGTTGAAAATATTTTGACTCTTTTTGAGCTGCTTACAGACATTTTCAATTTCCATTTTTTTTAGTTTTTTTTCTATAAATATCAATAAATTTTTATTTGTTGGGTAAAAAAGTGTGAAAATTTAATACAAGGCTCCTGATATGTCGTTCTAATAGCAGTTGAAAAATATTAAAAATACATAGGCACAATTTTTTTTATAAGCATTTAAAGTTCAAATTTTGACAACATTTATCAAATTTATAATTTATAAATTATTTTGTAGTTAAAAATATATAAAATGTTTAACTTTTATGGCTAAGGATTGAAAATTTAGAACAAGGCTCCACGTAAATAGGTTATAATATATAAATTACTTTATTCACAATATCATCAAATAATATACTTGGTAAAATCATAGGCTGACTGACCGTTTTCGCTCAGAATCGTTTTTCTTATACAATGATATTATATCATTGAATTCAAATTTAACACCATCCATTACAGTGACCCGCTTGTAACCTACTGTACAGCAGAGCGACATCCACTTATCCACCTTTTTTATATGGATTTAAAATACAGCCAAGTAAATTCTTGAACCTCAATGGTGCGTGATAAAACCCACCCCTGTGAAGATGACCAGTTTTTTTTGACTTAGCAATTTTTTTACACGGAGTTCGACGAAGTGTTTTTGTTGGGATATAAACATAGGGACAAAAACTCCATATTATGATACAAAATAAAATAAATTTTTAAAAAAATCGATTATGTATTTTATATACACTATACAATAGTGACGTATTTAATAACTAGGTGTCTAGGCATGTTATATTACAGTTACTCTACTGTAATTTAATAAGCCTGGGTCTCCCACGAGTTTTCTCAGTGAGGTACAGTATTTTAAAGAGAATTTTACTTAAAATAAAATAATAAATATTAACGTTTACGAAGGGGGCCGTAGATATATACTATAATATTATACATTGGTTATATATTATTTATTGGCGAAAGTATACAGCCCCATAGCTCTGTGCTGGAAAAATTATCAGAAACCTACTCCCCCCATGAACATTTTTAAATAATCCACTGTACGTCTATACCTATACAACACTTGTATAAATTATGGACAATGAAAGCTACATAGCTATACATAAATACCAATATAAAATATTAAAGTACCTATCAAAAAATTTGAAACTATAGTAATATTATATTTGTATACCGATTCAAAAATTAGCGCAAGTTCATTCGTCAATCATTATACCTTGTCGTTATTGGTCGGTGTGGACTAATGACACTGCAGCTCTATGCGAAACCAGTTATATTCTTTTTTTTGCACGCAATAGTTTACGATGTTTATGACGGTCCCACTTGGTGGGAGAAATTAGACCTCGAAACCGCGAAGCGATTTCATTTGGATGCGCGAGCGATTTGCACTCTCTTTTGCGCGACTATTTTTTTTATTTTTTATTTTTATTTTTGTGTCTGTCATCACTCATCACCTTTTAGGACACTTCTAGTTGGTACTTTGGGGGGTCAAAAGTAAACATTTCCCAGTAGTTTTCAAAAACGCCTAGAAAAACAAAATAAAAATTAAGGAAAAACTGGAATTTTTACGCAAAATCTGTTTTCGAGAAAATCGATTTTGGTTTTTGGTGTAACTCGAAAACAAATGACCGTAGGGACATGACATTTTGACTGAATATTAGCATTTTCTATACACCATAAAATTTTGAAAATATTTTGACTCTTTTTGAGCTGTTTACGGACATTGTCAGTTTTCAATTTTTTTAGTTTTTTTTTCTATAAATATCAATAAAATTTTATCTGTTGAGTAAAAAAGCTTGAAAATTTAATAGAAGGCTCCTAGGTTATTGTTTCAAAGGCAGATGAAAAAAATTAAAAATCCTTAGTCACAGTTTTTATTTATAAGCATTTAAAGTTCAAATTTTGACAAAATACAGAAAAATCACGAAAATTAGCAAACTATTTTGAGTTGAGAATTCATAAAAATTTTTCTTTTTAAATCTAAGATTTGAAAATGTAATATAAGATTAATCATAAGTTTGTCTACCTTTATCAAAAAAAAAATGTCTACAAGAACTTAAATTAAATTTTTATGAGCGTCTGAAATTTATATTTTTACAACATTTGATATTCACTCGATTTCTCATGTAACAATTTTCTTATTTTATTGTAATTAAAAAACGAATGACTGTAGATACTTGAAAATTTCACTGAATGTTTATATTAGCATTTTCTATACACCATAAAATGTTGAAAGTATTTTGACTCTTTTTGAGCTGCTTACAGACATTTTCAATTTCCATTTTTTTTTCTATAAATATCAATAACATTTTATTTGTTGGTTAAAATAGCTTGAAAGTAAATAAAAATAGGCTCCTAGGTTCTTGTTTCAAAGGCAGATGAAAAAAATTAAAAATCCTTAGTCACCGTTTTTATTTATAAGAATTTTAAGTTCAAATCTTGACAAAATACGGAAAAATTACGAAAATTAGAAAATTATTTTGAGTTGAGAATTCATATTTTTACAACATTTGATATTCACTCGATTTCTCTTATTTTGTTGTAATTAAAAAATGTATGACTGTAGATACTTGAAAATTTGACTAAATGTTTATATTAGCATTTTCTATACACGATAAAATTTTGAAAATAATTTTACTCTTTTTGAGCTGTTTACGGACATTATCAGTTTTAAATTTTTTTAGTTTTTTTTTTTCTATAAATATCAATTTAACTTTATTTGGGGTAAAAAAGCGTGAAAATGTAATACAAGGCTCCTAAAGTATCGTTCTTATAGCAATTGAAAAATATTAAAAATACATAGGCACAATTTTTTTTTATAAGCATTTAGAGTTCAAATTTTGACGACATTTATCAAATTTATAATTTATAAATTATTTTGTAGTTAAAAATGTATAAAATGTTTAACTTTTATGGCTAAGGATTGAAAATTTAAAACAAGGCTCCACGTAAATAGGTTATATATAAATTACTTTATTCACAATAATATCATCAAATATACTTGGTAAAATCATAGGCTGACTGACCGTTTTCGCTCAGAATCGTTTTTCTTATACAATGATATTATATCATTGAATTCAAATTTAACACCATCCATTACAGTGACCCGCTTGTAACCTACAGCAGAGCGACATCCACTTATCCACCTTTTTTCTTTTGAATACTTAAAATCAAAATATATTTCGCAGTGATTTTAATTATAATAAATTGTATTGGATACATCAATTCAATCATTAGGTATTATAATATACTGTATAGCACTGAACTAGGATTCTTAATGCTAGGAAACTATATACCTAGGAACTAATTTAGATATTCTATGTCGATAGGTGTACAGAATGTTCAAATCAGTTCATTATATAGGAGTCCTAAATGATCTGATGACGTTAAAAGGTTTTAAACTACGTACCACATAATATTAATGAAACGAGGTGTGCTACGGATGATAATAATATTATATTGTACACAGTATATACTGTACACGCACCGTGCGCTGTCGCACTTTCACTCGGCGGCCTTGTTCACGGCTGTCGGATCAATACAGATTCTGAAAAATATGCGACGTTGCCGTATGTAACCGTTTGCCCAGACAGTTTCACCCTCGAATCGATTTAGGTATATCAACAACACACGCAACAGAGTATTTACCCGAATCGGTTTTTGTCAACGGCAAATAACGAGATTCGAAATCAAGAGAAGAATCTGTATAATATTAGTTTTTAGTGATAATATGGTTTATTTCTCTATTATTGTTCTACTACTTTTTCTATTATAGGTACCTAGGTAGTTACAATATAATATTACTACTTATAAGGAACTCACTTATAAGCTATAATAATGCTATAGCTGGACTGCAGATCGCAATATTAATTTTTCACTATGCTATATTTTATCTATTTGAAATAGTTTACGTTACATAAATTATTTTTTCAATGTACCTAGGTATGCAATTAATTTAATATTACCTTATATATTTTTTACACGGGTATATCAGAACTAAATTAAATTAAATTCAAAAATCTACAATGTTATGCGTTTGTAAGACGGACTCACGGAGAAAACATATTATAAGTATGACATTCTCTTAATTATCACATTTATTGAATTCGTATTTAGTAGGCAAGCAAAATAAATTATACAATTAGTTAAGTATACTCGGAAGTTCTAAAAAGTCGTATTTAAAGTTAATTTATTTTAATTATACGTATAATATACTAATTGGCTATATAATAGTTGATAGTACCAATGTCCAATACGCTGTACTGCTAAAGGATAATAAATAATTGTAATAATTCTTCATTAAGGGAATAAACTTAAATTACAAATATTCTATGAAATATAGTGATAGACTAGTAGAGTTATACAAATATAATAATAATTTTTAAAATTATATAATGTATAATATAATATTAAGTACATAGGTACCTAAAATATATAATTAATTATTATATAATAATAATGAAAAGGAGATGAGAAAAAAAGAAGAAAATCCAATTCCATTTAAACTAATAATACATTTAGTAAGTATTTTTTATATAACAAGAAAACTCATCAATTGTAGAGAACAAATAAAATGTATTACAGCATTACCAGCAGACGCTAAAATATTAGCAAGGCATAACATATTATAATATAGGTATCAGTGTTCGGAATGTTCACTAAAAAATTTAATTCGTTCACGTTTACGTTCAGTGCTTAAAAAAAGAACTCGTTCACGTTCACTTTCATATGAACAGGTTCACATTATTGTTCTTTGCAAAAATGAATGCGTTCACTTAATTTTTTTATTTAATTTTTATTAATATAATATTATTGCTGTTTTATGTCGAGCCGTGCCCACAGGAATTTCGCGTATTTTATTTTTTATAATTCGTAATCAAAAAAATATAATAGGAATATTATAATAGAAAATCTTAATTAAATAATATTAAAATAGTAGGTAGTACCTACCTATTATTAATCAATATTTATTAAATAGCAAATACATTTAAGTGCCTTAACAATTGTTCAAATTCTTTAAATATATAAACGTTGTTCACGTTTACGTTAACGTTCGAGTTGAAAAAAACGAGTGACGTTCACTTAATATGAACGAGACACGTTAACCTGCGTTCGCATGAAAGACGTTCTTTCCTGAAAATTATATTTAGTGTTAACATTTAATTATTTAACATATAAAATGTGGGTTTGTTTTTGGAGTTAAAATTTGATTTAAATTAAAGTTTAGTTCATTGTTCAAGCAATTCTAGAAAATCAATCATAATATTATCCAATAATTTGAATAAGAATCTTAAATTTAGTGTATTATATCTGTTTTTAAAAAAAATCACCTATTGTATTATACTATACTGAATGGAGCCTTTCAACGTTAGATTTATATGACAGATATCTTAAAAAAATATTTTTAATTGAGGAAAGGATTGTGTTTTGACAAATATTGTCTGTCTGCCATATTAATGCGAAATATAAAATTTTTAATGCAGTATTTTCGTAGAAATCTATACACGTATGTTTTAAAAGACCTAATTTCATCAAAGACTTCTTTCGAATATAATCAACATGTTTATTAAAAGTTTATTTGAATCAAACATTACTCATAATCTTTAATGGTGTTATTATGAGATGAATTAAGTTTATTTATAGAATAATTATATAATATAAATACATAATATATAAATATATAATATAGTATACGTAGACTTAAATACCTACCTGCATTTATTGAAATTGCATTTTATATTTCTTGTAAACATTTTTACAGCTTAACAATTGATTAGAAAATAGAATTCCAAATTAATATTATATGTAGGTAATAGGACTACAGCCCCCACAGAAACTTTTGTAGCCCCCTCATTGTGTTTACTTTTATTTTTTACATTTTATCCGAAATTATAGTTTAATAGGGATTCAAAGTATGATGAAAAAGGGAACATTTTTATTCAAATATATACTTACAAAAATAAATATTTAAGATTCTCAACTTCAATCAAAAAAAGCTGCATTAGGAAATTCAGTAAATTTAATAAATGGTATTATAAAAACTTTTGAAACTGATTGTTGTTCTGATAAATTTAAAATAATTTGGAAAGATATAAAAGAATTTGTTGACAATTTGGACATTTCATTGGACATCTCTAAACATATATTTTAAAAACTTTTCTGTATTCAATTATTATTTATCAGTTTAAATTCAAATATTTATACTTACAGGTGCAAAGCGTAAAAAGAAAGAGCCAATACATTTAAGTGACTATTATGTCAGTTCTAAAACTGGGGGAACTGATGAATGTTCTTCTATCATTAAATATTATAATATGTCTAATGATGAAGCAAATTTTGATTACTGGAAAATAGATCCTTATTTTTAAATAAAAGACTGTGTAATAAATGGCATGAAAAATAGGTTTTCAGTAGAAAGTCTAAAAATTGGTGTAGGAGTGGACAATTTTATACAATTAAAATATGAAGAAAGTATTGAGTTTGTTAATGAGTATGAGGTATCTATGAAGTTTAAAACTATATTTTAAGATTTAAGATTTATATGAAATTAATAAAAATGTTGTTATTTTTTAAAATTTATTTTCTAGAAAGTTTGAAAGCTGAAATGATAGTCCTAAAAAATATGTTAAATAAAGAAAATTTTGAAATAGATGACATCATACATCATTGTAGACAACAATATTTTTCCAAATTTGTATAAACTTTTGCAAGCTGCACTTACTATACCAATATCATCTGGCTCATGTCAACGTTCATTTTCTGTTATGAGGCGAATAAAGAATTGTACTAGAAATGCCATGACAAATGATAGGTTTACAAACTTATCAATATTTCATATCGAAAGAGATTTATAACATGCAATAGAATCGGAAAATGTACTCAATATTTTTGCAGAAAAACACAGGCGTCTATGTTTGATTTAATAATTAAATTGTGATTGTTTTATCTTTTATGTATTGTAAAATAAAATGCCAGGTTAAGAAGAATTTATATCTATAAATCGTTTTTTATAGGAAATGTTCTCTTTCCTTTTAATTCCAGTTAAACGTAGAGTTTTTGGAATGGTATATTTTTCTAGTCCTATATAATAGTCCCCACAGATAATTATACCAAACTACTCTCTTGGTAGGTATAGATATTAAGATACAATTCACTATATTCGTTTTTAACCAGTTAAGAAAGAACGTAATATCTATAAAAATTTTGATTATTGTTTATTGCAAAATAGGTATTAAAATATATATGAATTTTTGTTCTTTTGTCCTTACTTTTTTACCGTTTTCATTTAAAGTTAGTCCATAGGTAGAAGGTAGGTATAAAATATAAATTAGCTTAAATAAAAAAAAGAACATAGGTACATCAGCTGGATAATAAATAATGGTAATAATAATATTTTAACTATAATTTTTTTGTACACATTTACATGTTAAAAAAAATAGGCAAGTGGTGTCGCTCTCGAGTTTTTTGTTAACATATTTTGGTACTAAATGTAATTGTATATTGTAAAAATAAAAGTGTTCTGTTTCAACTCTTTGTCTTCTATAAAACCAATAACCAGTAGGTACTATTCCTACTGCTTATTTTATAATAAAAAGTAAAAGACCGAATAAACTCTTATTCGATTAAATTAGCTAGGTATCTATCTTGGAACCAAAAATTCGTCGGTTCCAATACACAATACCAATATTGGTAATATTGATACGTTGTCTCTTTACAATTGTCAATTTATATCATAATTCGGATAAAATGGGTGTTATCTAAATATTTTTTTTTGAGTCCGCCCTACCAGCCGGCAGGTAGGTTTTATGCGGTGGCCGACGGTGCCTAGCCGTGCCATGCCATCATATCCACTATCGCAGACCGCAGTCGGCACTAGGCACGGAAATGTTTGACTGTGGCGGTTAGGTTATATTATAAAAGACATGAAACATATATTATTACATTAAGGCTAATAGTTTAATATGAAACGATGTTTTAAGGAGAGCAGCAATATTGTAAATGAAAAAAATAAACTGTACCTATCTGGCTATCTATTCGAGACCGGATTAAAATATTAAATAGATCAATAGATGGTTCCGAAAGACCGAAATCCAAACGAGGACGTGCCAGTGAATACGTTTTATTGATACCGGACGGTGGGCCAGCCTGTGTAATCCCCTCTACGGAGTAAATTAGAACTTGACGGGTGCACGTTCGTACTTCGTGCGTTCGCCGCTTGTCTGTAGATCGGTTGGCGGTGTCATCGGCCCGGGCACCCGGCCGGTATCAGAGCGTCAGCGTCACACTCACATCTACTGCAGAGTGCAGACCACGCTGTCGGAGGCTAGGGCGTTCGTTTGAACGTTTCCAGCTTTGTCAGCCTAATTTTTCTTCACTGTTAACACTTAACAAGCACCGTCACCGCATTTTTTCTTCAGTTAAAATATAATCAGAAGTCTCAAATTTGGCATTCCGATATACTTTTGGTAAGTAATATACATCCGCCCTCGTGCTCGTAAGCGTGTGCAAGTTAGTGCGCTTGCGCGCTCCCGGTCATTACACTTGATCGACCCGGTGCGCCGACGCTACGCAATAAATCCGACTTCCACCGAAACGTTTTCCGTCGTTCAAACTCCTCCTGTATATTAAAGTGTCCGTCCGTGCCTTTCGTTTTCATTTCATTCAGCCATCTCTGCGAATAGCGGGTTCAACAAGTGTTGTTTTCACTCGAGCATTAGCGCAGTGAAACGGCGCCCGTGTAGCCCGTTGATTGTCATTTGTCATTGGTCTTCGTGATTACAGCGACCACGCAGTCGATCATTATATTATTATCTATTTGCGATTACCGGCCGTTCGGAATATCTTCACATATTTTAATAGGTAATACATTGTTCTCGTGCCTGTCGTTTTTGCGCTTTTCAACTAGGTAGTTTTCTATCTGTCAATTGTACTTTTCTTTCCGTTAATCTGCCTGTATTTTTTTCTCTGTTTTAATTTTACCTAATGTCTTTATATTAAAATTTTTATTTCAACGTCGATATATTTTTAACGTTTAACAGTTTTACCACTGACACTGTCTAACTCAACAACTACTATTGATTTGCAGCAACACAATATATCCAATCGCGGCGGAATCGCAGCAACCCGCGGAGGAAACTCAGTGTGCCGGTAACTATAATATTTTAATAATCATTTTTTTTATTGGTTTTGATTGTCGGTGCCTCTACGGGCTTCGATAATTTGATCAAAGTAACGGGTTTCAGACAAAATCGATAACAGCAAAACAATTTTTCTTTTACTCGCATTTTTCTATTGTCTAATTGAATTAAAAAAACGGGGATCATCTTATCATTATTCTGAATATTCTAGTCTTCATGGTCCGTATCACTAAGTAGGTATATCGTACTTCATATTATCTTAAACCCTGGCGCTTGGTATAAATGATCATTATTATTATTATTATTATTAATATTGTTATTGTTATTGTTATTATTATTATTTATTATGATTATTATTGTTATTATTATTATTGTTAGTTATGTTAATGTATAAATACCATACAGTACTCGAGTACTCTGTAGTCTGTGGTATATCTAATACCATTGAATATAATATATTAGGTATACTCGATGCTAATACCTATTAAATTACCATGTTTTATAGAAAACGTCAACCGTGTGCATTATATATTAAAACATATTGTTTTATTATATTTTATACCATACAGTGTTCCATGTAACTCTGGTTTTTGTGATAATGTTAAATTAATTTTTTGCATTCAATTGGTATTATTATAACCATTTAGGTATTAGATATTATTAATTTATGGTGTATTACCTAGATCGAATTACAATGATATAATAATATGATAAAATTTTCGCCTGTTGGATTTACATAATATTATGAGCCAAGGTGAAAGAAGCTGGATATGAATTATGATATAGGTAGGTACAGAGGTCACTAAGTTGTCCTCTGACATTGAATCCAAACATCTATTTGTATGTAAATTATTTTAGATCCACTTTTGATATTATATCCTTTTTTAGAGTCTGCTGTCTCATTGGTTAGGAATTAGGATATCATAATATTAGGTACTTTTTTCAAACTAATAAAGGAAATTTATTTCAAAAACAATTTCAATAAAAGAAAACTTAGGTACATTCCAATAGTCAAAATAGAAATTAAATCTATTAGAAACTTAGAAATGTTGAAGAAGATTAATTTTTAATGCAAAATGTATATGTATAATTTTGGTATCTTAAATATTCAAGATGACATTTTTATAGTTACATACATTTTGAACAATGGATGTACTATAATTGTTCAATTCATTGATCGAATGGTTGATAGGTATGCATTATGAAGACTATAAGACTAATAATGTATACTAAAGGGAATAGCTTAAAGGTTTTTACTACCAATGCATAAAACGTGTTGATGAGTATAATATGTTAACTTTCGGAAGACATAAAAAATAGGCATATAAAATATGGAAGTAAGTATTAGGTTCTAGTATAGCTACATCAGTGGCAGATTTAGGGGGTCTCTTAGTAAAAGCATCAGCACCCACTATTCCGCATATTGAACTTTTATAAATTAGTAATAATATTTATTATAAATTACTAATAATATCAGTTATCACGTATAACCATGATTTGGAGATATACTGGTTGCACAACTTGATGAAATAAATGGATCCTCTCATAATTGCAATATCGTAATTTATCATAAGAATGAAGAACTAGTGAGCTCTCCTTGTGTGCAATTTTTGAAAGCAACCATGGTCTGTACGACAGTTCTATGTTTTGCCGCTAGGGCTCACTACAATCTAGTTCTACAGGGAGCCTTATCGTCTTTTAAGTAAATAAATATTGGAGTTGTGAAATCAATATATCTGCAGCAGTGCGTAGAACTAATTGTATTAATTGTAGACTACTGCCAAAAAATTAGTTATTACCTATAAAAATATTTAAACATGTTGAGCAGGTATTTCTACACAGCAAACTTCTTTCCTTAAATTATCGCTTCCGTCTCCTATGCTCTTTGTCTTTGTTAACTTCCAATGACACAAAATTAGAAACTAAACTATTACAGTACTACCTAATCTTTAAGCTTTCAATTAAACCAATTTTTTACATAATATGATAGATAATTATGGGGCTTTACAAACATTTCAAACACTATTCGTATTCAATGTTTTCTATCAAAAACTCTGAGGTATAACCAAAGCACCTTTTTTCTATATATCTACCGACTACCATACACAATTATTATCTTTTCATCTCTTGAATCAAGTCTATGATGTATCTAAAGCATATTACAAATAATTCATATTAATTATCCAAAATAACCTATAGGTATCCTCTAATTAAAATACTAGGTAGTATTATATTACCTTCCTGGTAATTCTAAAATAAAGGTTAACAATGTGGTGGTGTCCTGACTTGTTTACTTAATAATACCAATATTTTTAAACACCAATTAAATAATAATATTCTATAATAGGTTATAGTTATAGTTATCCTAGTAATTTATCATATCTTACTAGATTTTAATTAACAATATAGTTACACTGATCACTGTCAAAGTTTCTTGAATGGGAGGATTCTTCATTTTTATCTTTTTTTTCTATTATATCACATTTACCATTTACAATTTTTTGACAGGGCATCGCCAATATTTATAATTTTATTTTTATTAGGTAACTAAAAATTGAATATTTAGTAAGTTATAATTTATTATTATTAAATAGTAATTATTATACCTATAATAATATAGGGATAATATTAATAGGTACAAAAGCATTTTATGTTATAACCTTAAACCGTATTTAATATGCTCGTAACTGAACATGATAACATTAATTTACCTAATGAACAAAAAAAAATTTAAGTTGATTTTATATTTATTTTATTATAATAATAATAACATCTTTATATATATTTATAATTCTACTGTACGTGTGTTGTGATTGAACTCCTCCTAAACGGTTGGACCGATTTTAATGAATTTTTTTGTATGCATTTGGGTGACGCTCCGGATTGTTTATATTCACAAATCATCCCCCTAGGTTCAACCAGGGGAAGTGCACAAACGGGGATTTAGAGATTTACGGTGGGAATTTTTGTTTATAAATGGTTGCCATGGGTTTTAAAACTATTAAGAACATTTGGCCCCTGAGAGTTATGTGATGTTATTTACCTACCCATAGAATGTTTGGTCCACGGTATTTTAAATCACTACATTTAAATGGCCTTTTTTAATTTAAAATTTCAAACGTACAATTTCTATATAATTTATATTAATATGTGGGGATGGCCTACCAACAACTTGTATTAAAATTCCTCATTTTGATTTTTTTTTCGATTCTTGCTCTAAGCTAAAAACTTGTATTTATAATTTGAATATTGATGTTTAATTTATTCTCAGTTATTTCAACTATTGTCTTCATGTGTTAAATTAACTATAATTTTAGTCTTTCAATACTGTACTCTTACCCTTTGGGGTTTTACATATATTTATTTATTTAATAAATATTATATTATTATTATTAAAACTAATAACTTTTTTCAAAATATTATTTTTGGGAATTTCCTAACACGTGAAATAACCAATTTTGTTTGAGTCGTTCGGCGACGAAGACTACGATGACAATGACGATAATATTACCTCCCGGGGGCCAAATGTCCTGTCTTAATAATAGACGGGGACGAAACGTCAGTTGGCTTATTTTTTTACGGGGACAAAACGGCGGGGGCGAAACGTCCGCGATTCATATAATATATAATATAATAATATATATTATATTATATTTAGCAAACTAAACAAACAAAATAAAAGTTTAAAAACAGAACATTGATAACAGGTTTATTTAACCATGTTTGTTGTGAACTACAAAGTGTAAGAATTAGGAACATCAAAGTCGTCAGTATTTAGGTGAATAATATATGATGCAAGTGACATTGTGCCATCATGAAACAATGCAACATACAATTAATAGATACAATTATAATAATTATTGAAATAATTACTCGTGTTGATAATATAATGTTTATCGATATAAGTACAAAAGTACCTAATTCACAATTAATTATATTTTTCAATGAATTGTAGATAACGCTGGTCCTCCACACAAGTCATCTCTGTGGGGTCCAGTAATCCGTTACCCGATATTATTTATAATCACTAATTTAAGAAAAAAAATTTAAAAATAGTCTGGAATACTGCAGTTCAATAATGTTTTAAATCCATATAGAAGTACATAATACACCATTATGCTGATGTGCAGCTTTATGATATCAATATTTTAGAGTCAGTAAATGCTTTATACAATCTTAGGAAAGATTACTAAAAATTAAAATTGGTAATAATATTTGTAGTAATTACTCATTGTTGATAAAGCCAATGTAGGTTATAGAATGCTACAGTGCTACACCGAAATGTGTTGTCTCTGTCTTATTAATATACAACATAGCAAAAACTGTTTTTCATGGGACAACTATACTCCCTCTGTATTTGTAGTAAAATTACCAAAATTCCAGAACGCATAGGGAAGAACATGATCTGTGTCGTAGTGTTTTTATTATTTGGATAGCATAAATAAAATTAAAGTTATCAGTTTGAGAACATTAGGTTTTTTGATGATATTTTAAATTTAATTATTAAAAATTATTGGTTAGGGTCCGGTCGAGTCCGAACGGTATTAACTAATTGAGCTTATTGCACAGTCCGGCCGGGCCTTTAGTGTTGTCAAAATATATATAATTCTTTCATATAATTAAACTAGGGAGCACAAGGTTTGCTTTGCTTGCTAACCACCCTTCAATTCATTTTACTAACCGAGAGTTTATAATTTAATTACAAAAAAAGTGGGAGTCACTCTGCTGTACAGTGGGTTACAACTGGGTCACGAGAGTGATATCCCGTTTATGTTCATGGAATGAGGGAATAGTATTTTTAATTTTAACTATCATAATCGAATTAGTAAATTAATTAATTTATTGTATTTATTGTTGAATAGTAATAATTATAAAAAATTTCAATAATTTAAAAATTTTGTTTCGTGCGATTATCTTGATAACTAATTCGATAATTCCATCACTAGATATTATTCGATATTTTGTTCAAAACATTTCGATTATTTTGATCAAGTGATCTCTCGATTATGACGTATCTCGATTATCAAAATCATTCGATTATGCCCATCAGCCATCATTAAAATACACTTCACTTAAAGCAAAACGTACTTTACAAAATGTCGGGAAAATACATACAGGCTGATAAAAGTGTCCAAACTACACGTAGGGGGGAACCCGCTTAACCATCAGTACGATAGGCGTCAACAGCGCTCTCAGAGTTAATTTGTTTTGCCAATACATATTATAAACTTTTAAAGTAATAACCATAGACCTTACACTAATAAACGGAGCATTGGCTTAGTCATTGGTGCAACTTGGGGGGGGGAAGTGTTTTTAGCACCCCTTGTTATTTTCTGGTGTAATTGTCATTATAATAGTTAAATACCATACATTTCATGTTTTTAAAATATGAAATATTATAGCACTCCACGTTTTAGAGGCCTAGTTGTGCCTATGGGCTTAGTTACGGCGAACCCATGTGAGTGCACAACTGCGCTGTTCGACTATTACTCAATTACTAAGCACATGTGCAATAAAAAGTTTTTTTGCATCAATGATCAATTTATTACATTTAATGAGAAATAAGAATCAAAGATAAAAATTTCCCCAAACTTCGCTATCCATATTCCATCATATTATGGTTGCATCACTGATTAACTGTCATATAATTATAACATTATGTAAATTTAGTTTATACATAATTGATTAAACATGTTATGTTATATTATAAATTTATACTTTATAAAAAAAACAATAGTTAAATATTTATTGGATACAAATAAAATTATTGATAATATTGAGGCAGTGAAAAAATTTGATGTAATATATATTTTTATCACAGAATTTATGTAAGATCAAAAAAAATTATCTCATAACAATTTTAATAAATATTATGCATGTAAAAGTATAATAAATATATAACTAGTAGCTGCTAGTGATATCCAAGTCACATAACATTTCCTTAGGACTAAAAGTTAACGTCCTTGTATTTTCAATTTCATTATAATACCTATACAAAAATATAAATATTTTAATTTATACATATTTTCTTAGATTGATTTAAAAATATTCTTCTTTAAAAAGAAACGAGATTCTAAGCGAAAACGGTCAGTCAGCCCATAATATTACTAAGTATATTTGATGATATTAAGGTGAATAAAGTAATTTATATAATACTATAACCTATTTACGAGGATTAAATTAAATTAAATTTAAATTTTCAATCCTTAGATATAAAAGTTGAACATTTTATACATTTTTAACTACAAAATATTTATTAAATTTTAAAAGTGATAAATTTTGTCAAAATTTGAACTTCAAATGCTTATAAAAAACAATATTGCCTATGTATTTATAGTATTTTTTAACTGCTATTGTAACGATATATCAGGAGCCTTGCATTAAATTTTCACGCTTTTTTACCCATCAAATAAAATTTAATTGATATTTATAGAAAAAAAAACTAAAAAAAATGAAAAACCGACAATGTCCGTAAATAGCTCAAAAAGAGTCAAATTATTTTCAAAGTTTTAGGGTGTATGGGAAATAAAAATATAAACATTCAGTAAAATTTTCATGTATCTACAGTCATTCGTTTTTTAATTACAAAACCACTACATGAGAAAGCGAATGGGAATATCCTATATTGTAAAAATATGAATTTAAAACGCTCATAAAAATTTGATTTGATTTGCTTGTAGATATTTTTTTATTTGATAAAGGTAGACAAACTTATGAGGAATCTTGTATTAAATTTTCAAATCGTAGATTAAAAAAGAACATTTTTTATGAATTCTCAACTTTCAATTCTCATTTTCCGTATTTTGTCAAGATTAAATGCTTATATAATACTTATTAAAAATGTATAGCCAAGTACTAAGCTTATGTAATAAATAATGCAGACCCCATTAAAATAAATAAATTTGTTTCCGGCTATGTAAACTAAATTTGGAATTTTAGTTAAAATAATTCATATTATAAATTAATATAAATAACCAATTTTTATTAAATTTAAATTAATTACTTATATAATATTATACATTTTACATATTAGACCATTTACTTAGATTCCCCCTTATATCACACATTTTAAAGCATTTTTATTTATTTATTTTTTTACTTAGCGTTTTTTTTTACACGTAGTTGACGGAGTGTTTTTGTTGGGATATCATTAGTTTTTATAAATTATCATATTTAATAATATACTGTATTAAATACGTCTGTGGTAATTATTTACCCCGTGCGCCCAACGACAGATCATTTAATATTATTTAAAGACTAGATAATTTTAGATTCTGATGTAAGTAAAAGATCTTATGGTTTTACAATGATGTTCGTTTTTTTATTTAATTTTTATTGTTTTGGTAGAATTTAAGCATATACTCGCAATCAAATATATTTTAATAGGGTCAAAATATTTTTTATTTTTTTCCATTATTATTACGTAAACATCTTGGGCACCACGAGGCCACCGTTCAAACTATACAGATGTATCGTTGCATCTTACCCATTTATTTTGATGTTTTATTATTGATGTAATGATGTATAATGGGCTTCAGCTATAGATTGACCATGATAGCAAATGATCGAGTTTAAAGTATAACATTTACTATCAACCGTAAGTGTTGTGGTGGGTAATACATTTATTTGAAGGTTTGTAATTTTTTTGTTTACATCACTCTAAAGTTGAATTTGAAAGTACAAATATTCATGAGTATTGACTATTGAGTATGTGTGTAGTCTGTGTATGGTTTGGAGTAGTATTACAAGCACTACAAGTTATATTTTCTATTGTAACTCAGTGGCGGTTCTGGCATTAAATTTTTGAGGAGGCAACAATATTGTACCCTTCTAGACATGTTATCGCAAATCCCCCCAGTTCTCAAAACTCATTTTGTTTAAAAACAATATTTTTTCTTTAAAAATCTGTCAGAAGATTTTCATTTTCACTATTTCTTATAATTTAAGTACCTAACTAGTAATTATTAATTATGTAATTCGGCGCTCACACTCACAGTACCTATTACACAGAAAATAAAATAATACAATTTAATTCATAATATGAATAATAAACATAATATATTATTGTTGTTATACCATTGCTAAAGATAATAACTTATTAATGATAACGTGCAGTAAAGCACGGACTAAGATATACATTACTGGACACAACAAGGTTGGAGGGTGTGGGGGGTTGACCACGAAATACACAAACTACATTTCGTGGTCAACCCCCCACATGTAGTTCAACAGGCGGAGTTCGGGGGGATATTTTCCTTTTAGTATTACTAGCCCTAGCTTTGTGAATACTTACGGAACTAGACATTTGTATGCTAAAAGGAAAATATCCCCCCGAACTCCGCCTGTTGTACTACATTTCGTAACCACAATATTCATCTCGTGTCCAGTCCTGTATATCTTAGTCCGTGCCGTAAAGTAGTGATATAATATAATGATTAATCGTCAGCCACTGGGGCGCTGCAAGTCACAGCCTGTGACGGAGGCCAAGGTTCTTAGATAACATTATATTCTAAAAAGTATAATCTAAAAACCTTGAACGGAGGCTACGGTTATGTGTAGTCTCCACAGAGAATCGCGCATGCGCTATTCACATATTTTATGTGCGTCTGTGTGTGTAAATTTGTGTACACATGTATTATCGATAATGGCGGCGACAGTTGCCTCCTGTGGGTAAGTGGGTAGCCGCCGCTGTCACGGGACGCATGGAGGGGCGCCGTACTATGTAGTAACGCATATCAGTATAATATTAATATTATATTCGCCTGTTGCGCACGGGCACTGGCGACTGGCCAGTCTCTAACTTATGGGCGCCACGATACCGGGCATGGTACACTCCATAGTCCCTTCAATACATAATTTAAAATACATGTTTTATTTATTTCCATTTTATAATAGTGTCTATATTTGAAAATATAAACACAATATTTTATAATTTAAATAATATTAATCACGTATTTTCTCTTATTTTCAAGGGAGGCACTGCCTCCCTTGCCTCCCCGAGAAAACCGCCACTGTTGTAACTTCTTTAGACATGTCATTCAACATAGAATGCATTGTGACAGTTTTTGTATAATTTGGTACATAGTTAAATTATATTATTATATAATTACATTAATGGGCTGAAATAAATTCATAATTTTACCTTTGTCATTAACTTCTAATGTTTTATTAAACGTGTAAGGTAATATAGTATCACAATAGAAAGGTTCCGTTAGAGTGGCGAGATTCACCTAAAATAAATCTTAGTAATGGGTAATCTTAATTGATCATCATTTGGTACTACCACAGAATAATTAATTTTCTTATTTATAATTTTTTTAAGATGTTTAAATGTCGTTTTGTACAACACCACATTTTGTTTCCTATAGTTCAACACCCATTTTATTACTCTATCGGCAGTACACCTACCTTTAACCAGAGGCATTTTTAATTTACCAATTAATCTATTGGTACATTTTTCAATATTTACATAAAATGGAAATAACTGTTACGATTTTGGCTTTTTTCTTTTTACTGATTTTTATACTACTTCCTGTACCGTGTTAATACTGCTCGGTTCAATAGTAGTACTATTTCTACTTTCAACCACGTACTTAGACTGAGTAGACTCCTGATTTTTTTTTCTCATAACTCGCGCCTTTTGGGGTTTAGTTACCATCTTTAATGTAGACAAATTTTGTTTTAAACACGCTCGAACGCCGAACGTGAGACGGAACACGAAAATACGGAATGCACCGATTACCGATAGTGAACCATGTCCATGTGTTAGTGAGTTGTATGTGTCTAGCGGAGGGGGAAAGCAATAGCAGTGGGATATGTACGCCGCCGTCACAAGAATCCCCGTCACCCGTCCCCGTCCACATTACGCGTTTAATACGGCAGCTGGTGGCGAAAGTTATATAAAATGATCACTAAAATATCCACTGTCTTTTGCTCATAACTGAAATATTATTCAACCGATTCCATAGAAAATTATAAAATCACGTAACCTATGATTTCCTCGATCGATTGATACATCATTCTAACGATTTGGTCCATTTATTAGACCTACAGCCTTTAATAAAGCATACCATAATATTAACACTTATTAAATGGGAATGTTTAGGTTTCTGTATATATACACGGTCGAAGTGCTTCGCCTTCTTTTTTTTTTCTTAGCTCGCGGCACTCGGCAGTATTTTCTCCCACTTAATGCGCCAAGGCCTCGAATGTGCACACGAAATTTATTGGAGAACCGGTCCGCGAGACAAAGCGAGAAGCGGCTGTCGTGATTCCAGATTTAATTATAATATTTCCTTAAAAAGTGTGCATGTTTCTTTTAATAAGTTAGTTTCTAACTATACGATTTAGATGATTTTTACAAAAGTATCATCCGCAAAATTTGTCTGATGTTTTGCACTTCACTAGGTATTCGTTGATTCAGTAGATAATTAGTAATTTTTTCTGAAAAAAAACACTAATATTTTACACGGTTTAAATGGGAAACTCTTGCTTCGAAATCATATTATTGATACACCATAGATCTATAAATTAATGGACAGCGCTTAGAGAGAAAGGTTAGGGTGCATTGATGGCAGGGCAGAGTGGAATCGTTGTCCATTAGTTTATAGGTCTACAGGATACACTGTCATGCCGCCGTTATTATTTTTACTTAGCTGAGATATTAGTAGAATTTCCAAATATCCAAACAAATTTTAGGCAATAGCCATTTTTAATATTCGAATTTTTAATTTTATTATTAAGTGTTGATAAATATGCTTAAGCTTAGAAAAAAGCTTAAAAATGTATTATAAAATATTATTGAAAATATGAGAGTTACATTCACATAAATAAAACGGTTGCTGTAATCACTACCTTTAGCCATAAACTATAAGATATATTATTTTGATCTTAGGCCGGATACTTAAATAACACTTGCCCAAGTTATAAAGTCATATTATCATCACATATATTATGAATAAATAATAATTTATAAATTTAAATAACCGATCATCGCGTCATTTTCGTACAATTTCATATTTTGTTTTCCATAATAGTGTATTAGTGTGTATTAAATATTATAGTATAAAGTTTGTACAATTTGGAAATATAATTTTATAACTTTTTTAAATAGATGTAGGTATTTTTTCATGAATATCCATTTAATAGTTTTTACAATTATAAGTCATAGGTGAAAATTGAATAAGGGTTTGAAGGGTAGCTAGCCTCCTAAATCACTTGTAACAGTTGTAACACTACAAAAATTCTAGGAAATTAAATCTTTTGAAATTGTTTAAAAATATGTTTATGCATATAGTAGCCTCTTAAATTTTTTTTAAATTTAAGGACAGATATTATGGATATACCTTTTATTATTACTAGGGCTTATCTATTCTTTATAACAAACTTTGAATTAGGTACTATTAAATTCAATTTTAAATCTTTTATTTTGCAAATATTTGCATTTTTGATTTATTAGGTCTTCTAACTTATCTCGGCCCAAGTCAGTTTTTCGGTTTTATTACTTTTCACGATTTTTTTATATTTTCCGTCAATTATAACTTTTTACACATGTTTTATGAATTATTTTTATTTACTTAAATTTTTTCTTATATGTACTGCATATTTTAAACATTTTGTACACACGTCATATTAAATTAATAATATCTTAATTAAAAGTATTAAATTTTACTCTATCAAATTTTATATGTTTTTTTAAAATTATGATTCTTCAACGGGTATACTTAGATATCTATATAGTTAATTTTATACAGTACTGAAATATTATTTAAATTATACTGAGAATTTAAAGCATTTTTGCAAACTTTTTATTTGAATATATTTCTACAAAATTGACATGCCTGTTACAATATGTTGATTATTTACATAATAGGTATATATAATATATATAATATGTCACTGAGGTAATAAGGTATTTTGCATCAAATCGATAGCCCATATTATTATTTAATGATATTACTGACTCTACAGCTATTTTAATTGTATTAAATAAATAAATAAATTACATGTTGAAAATAACACTCTGGACTAATAAAACATTTCTGAAATATATTTAATCTAACCTAACCTATTGTTTGAAGTAATAATGTTCCTATTACAATTTTTAACTTTATCAAATATTATTATTTCCTCTGGGCAACCCTGCCACCTCACTCGTCTCTAAACTTTAAATGCATGTACAAATAAGAAATTATTAATTCGAATGTTTTTACTCAGGAATAACAACAAGTTATAACAATGCCCAACACTTACAAATATGCATCTAATTATATAGATAATCAACGTTGTAAACAATGTAATTATCTTAATTTAAAGTAAAAATATGTAATGATAAATTAATAAATTAAAATAAATGTATTATTTGTCTTCCTACCTTTATAGTCGTTGTTTGTAAATTGATGTATCCTCGTCCCTCGATCACCAATTTTCACGAGATATACCTTTGATTGTTGAGTTGATGACATATTCATAATATAATAATATTATAGTATCGAGGTGCTTAATGTAGTTTACTCCGTTATTGTTAAACGCACGATAATAATAAAGGAACACTATTCTTCTGTGATAGGTAACTACGCGATAAGTGAAATCAAAAGTATAATCAAACTTTTGTACCTAAACCGACGAACGTACGGCGCTGTATTATTTTTATAACAAAATGACTGTTGTTCGCACTTTAGAATGTTCGCGTTGTGGTAGGCACCAATGTAGTAGCTGGCAAAATAACTTATTTAATTGAGTGGCGACGGTCCCGCATTCTGATGGTCGTTTTCCAAAAGCCAGTGGTTCACCTTCTATGGTATTCTAGTCGTAAATACTTAAAAATAATAACTTAAAAACTTAACTGCAAATTTGTAAAAAGTATATGAAAAAAATCAATTTTGCAAATATTTATCATGTCCATATTGGTGTGGCCTTAGCTATCAGTGTATCTACTTTCCGACGAATAATAAAAATAATTTGGGAAAGCTCACTGCAAGCGTGCTAAATTCTTTGCTCCAATACATATTTTAATACAACGCAATAAATTATAATTCCATAGATTTACAATTTACGTACAGTAACTGCGGACAATAAATAAATAATAATTCAAAATTTATAATATCAAGAATCGTTAATTCGTAACTATGCACTGCCGTACTGGTAACTAACAGACGGACGAACACAACGGGGATAAAAGTTGTTCTAAACATTAATTTTTAGAAACCTAAAACATTATTATTATCCGATACTAATTTATACCTATTTAAATTGATCTATATAGTACTAAATAGTACCTAGGAACTATTATGTGCATATTCTGTCCGTAGTCCGTAGGACTCATGCGAATTATACACGGCCGGTCGTGGTTTAAATTGTTTACCGTTTCACGTTTGGGAATCAATTTAAATATGCAGACAACCGCAGCAGTATACTCCGACCCCACGATAATCCGTCTGCGCTTCGATATATATAGTAATGCGTCACGTCTGTTTTCTCCCACCGTGGTGCCGCCATTCCAACTATTCGGCAACCCGGCAAAGCGCAGCCACGGACGCGTTTTTACGATTGGACCCTCGTGGACCGACCGAAGTATAGTTTCTAATATCCTTGGTTTTCCCTTGCAGTTCTTGCAATCTGCTATTCAGAACCATCAATGGTTTCGTGAGGCCATAAAACGCAAATAAAAGCGACAGCTATCAAAGTCCAATTGTTCCACTAAAAATATTTCAGTTAACCTTGATATTTCTCCGGAGGCTTGGCATGATATTGTACACGTATCGTCATTTAATATCTGTGTTTAAACACGTCGTGCCGAGCCTCCGGCGACTGCAAAATGTAAAAACGGACATCTCTTTGATTGTTGCTTCTATGGTGGGGCGTATGTAGTACCATATGACGTAGTTCATATCTATGGTACCAACTACCAACTTACTACCGACCTCTGGTATTTACATAGACGTTAATAAGGTATAATATGCTAATATTAAGGGGTGTGTGGGGGGGGAGAATCCCTGTGCCTTTTTTTTTGGTTTCTGAGCAGACCGATAATTGTATTGATAATGTTTTTATTTTATTTTTCCGTCATCACCTTTTAGTGCAGTAAAAATGCTTCGATTTTCTACTTCGGCATATTCTCTGTTAGGAAAGTGAATCTAGTTGGTATTTTGGGGGCAAAAGTGAAAAATTCTCATTAGTTTTCAAGGTGGAAAAAACAACAAAAAAAAGGCAAGCAAGTAGGTGTTGCTCTGCTGTACAGTAGGTTAAAAGTGAGTCGTTGTGATGGATGATGTTAAATTTGAATTCAATGATATAATATCATTGTATAAGAAAAACGATTCTGAGGGAAACGGTCAGTGAACCTATGATATTACTTAGTATATTATTTTATTGATGATATTATTGTGAATAAAGTAATTTATATATAACCTATTTACGCATGGAACTATGTTTTAAATTTTCAATTCTTAGATATAAAAGTTGAACATTTTATACATTTTTAACTACAAAATAATTATTAAATTTTAAATTTGATACATTTTGTCAAAATTTAAACTACTAATGCTTTTAAAAAATTATTGTGCCTATGTATTTTTAATATTTTTAACTGCTATTGTAACAATATATCAGGGCCTTGTATTAAATTTTCACAAATTTTATTGACAATTATACAAAAAAAACTAAAAAATTTAAAACTATCCGTCCGTAAACAGCTCAAAAAGAGTCAAAATGTTATGGTGTATAGAAAATAAAAATATAAACATTCATTTTTGAATTACAACAAAATAACAAAACCGCTATATGGGCAATCGAATAAATATCCAATCTTGCAAAAATATGAACTTCAAACGCTCATCAAAATTTAAGTAGACATTTTTTTTTTTGATAAAGGTAGACAAACTTATGAGGAATCTTGTATTAGATTTTCAATTCTTAGATTTAAATAGAAAAAGGTGGGTAAGTGGATGTCGCTCTGCTGTACAGTAGGTTACAAGTAGGTCACTGTAATGGATATTCTTAAATTTGAATTCAATGATATAATATCATTGTATAAGAAAAACGATTCTAAGCGATAACGGCCAGTCAGCCTATGATATTACCAAGTATATTTGATGATATTATTGCGAATAAAGTAATTTATATATAACCTATTTACGTGGAACCTTGTTTTAAATTTTTAATCCTTAGCTACAAAAGTTGAACATTTTATAAATTTTGAACTACAAAATAATTATTAAATTTTAAAAGTGATAAATTTTGTCAACATTTGAACTTCAAATATTGCCTATGTATTTATGGTATTTTTCAACTTTTATTGTAACGACATATCAGGAGCCTTGTATTAAATTTTCACGCTTTTTTACCCATCAAATAAAATTTAATTGATATTTATAGAAAAAAAAACTAAAAAAATTGAAAACTGACAATGTCCCTAAATAGCTCAAAAAGAGTCTAATTATTTTCAAAATGTTATGGTGTATAGAAAATGCTAATATAAACGTTCAGTCGAAATTTCATGTATCTACAGTTATTCGTTTTTGAATAGCAATAAATTAACAAATCGCCACATGAGAAATCGAGTGAATATCCAATACTGTAAAATTATTAATTTCAAAAGCTCGTAAAAATTGAATTTAATTTGCTTGTAGACATTTTTTTTTCTGTTAAAGGTATACAAACTTATGAGGAATCTTGTATTTCATTTTCAAATCTTAGATTTAAAAAGAACAATTTTTTATGAACTCTCAACTTTCAATTCTCATTTTTTCGTATTTTGTCAAGATTTTAACTTTAAATGCTTATAAAAAATTACTTTGCCTATGTATTTTTAATATTTTTAAATGTCATTGTAACAATATATTAGGAGCCTTCTATTAAATTGTTAAGCTTTTTTACCCAACAAATAAAGTTTTATTGACATTCATAGAAAAAAAGACTAATAAAATTGGAAACAGAAAATGTTCCTAAAAAGTTCAAAACAAATCAATATATTTTAAAAATTTTATCGTGTATATAATATGCAAATATAAACGAGCAATGAAAATTTCATGTATATACGTTCATTTGTTTTAGAGTTACACCAAAAACCAAAATCGAGTTTGTGAAAAACCGATTTTGCGTAAAAATTCCCGTTTTTCCTTAATTTGTTTGTTGTTTTTCCCGGCTCTTTTGAAAACTGTTGGGAATTTTAAATTTTGACCTTCCCAATGCTCAAACAATTTTCATTTTCCTATCGAACAAGATACTGAAGTTGAAAATCAAAGCATTATTTCAACTACTTATCGTGTAGAGACACAAAAATAAAAAAAAAATTTTAAAAAACACACATTGTAAAATCAATACATTCATCGTTCCATTCTAAATCTAAAATATTTATGAATTTCATTTCAAATTGATCTTTATTGAATAAAAAACTAAAAAAATTGAAAACTGATAATGTATGTAAACAGCCCAGAATTAGTCAAAATATTTTGAAAATGTTATGGTTTATAGAAAATGCTGATATAAATGTTCTAGAGCTACACCAAAAACCAAAATCGAAATTCCAAATTTTTCTTTGGTTTTTTACGGTGCTTTTGAAAACTACTGGAAATTTTTTACTTTTGACCCTATGAGATTTTGTTAAATTACAAGTGAATATTTTCTTATTTTACTTTGTTGTAATTCAAAAACCAGTAACTGTATGTACTTGAAATTTTTACTATTTTTTAATTTTATTATTTTTATTTTCCATATATGAAAATTAAAAATTTTCAAAATATTTTGACTCTTATTGATCTATTACCTAATAGAATTTTTAATTTTTTTTAGATATTTTTCTACAAATGTCAATAAGGCTGATAATATAGCTGAATTTTTAACATGCACTATTTAATTATTAAAAATATAATTTATAGTTATCAGATACTAAACATTGAAAAAAATGTCATTGAGGATGTATTATATAAGACATTTACTATGACATATACTTATATAGTATAAGTATAACCAATAGTGTCTGGTGCAGTTACTTATAGGGTATTTTTTTACTATCCATCAATTATTTAATTTTTGATTGAAATTTTAAAATGTTAATTAAATGTTAGTTAAACTTCAACAATATATACTTTTTTATTATTTAATACATTGCGGTAGTCGAGATAACACGATGATCATAATAGGTAATCTTGGAAATATTTCGGTAGTCGACGTAACACGATTATTTACCCAAGTTAGTCAAGATAATACGAAGGTACCACTTATAGCAATTTAAGGTACCTATGAAAATTACTTTGACTCAATTTTCTTTAACACTTTATGTTAGAATTTTGACCAAACATGTTTAAATTAGCAAATTATTTTGTCAAAATTTATGAAATTAAATAATAAGGTTTGACACTTTATTAAAAGGTTCTACATAAAGTGATCTTACCGTCATTAAAAAAAAATTATAAATGCATACTTAATATTATGCACAATTTTTTTTTTATTGATATTTCAAATTCAACATTTTATGAAACTATATATATAAACCGAAAATAACGACGTTAGTTATTGTGTTATAGTTAAAAATCCATTGAAATTTTTCAACACTAGGTAATACACAACGCATTTATTATTATTAACTATAGTACAACATTTTCAGATCCTTAATTTTAAACTTATCATACATACCACATAGGTACGTATTTACACCGTTTTAGTCGATCTACAGTACTTACATCTGTATATAATTTTAACATAATATGAAGTAATATAATAAGTATTACTTACTTATAATATAATGTATGTGATTTTTTTTTGGATACAATTAGTTCAACCTACCATATTACTAATAGAAAAATTAATTACCAATTGTAATATAAATATGTTATAATAAAACTTGACACACCATCTCCTCACATAATAGTGTTTCGTAAGAAATTATTTATCATTGAATTAAAATATGACACATCTATTGCAGTGGCTTACTCAATGACGAGGTCAGTACACTCAAAATATACTATACAGGAGAGCGATTTCCTCAGTTTTTTTTATTTATTTGTTACACAAAATATATAATATATTTGATTTACTTGAGGCAGGCTTGTATATTGTAAATTGAACAATTTTCAGACACTTTCAATACTTTTCATCAGTTGAAAACCAAGGATTATAAAAACTGATTCTCTGTTTGAATTATTAGGTATGACTAAAATCGTTACAAATTGTTTTATGATATTTAAAACTGTAAATATTAATTGATTATGGATGTAGGCGTATGAAAAGTTAATCAATCTACAGTTCATATTCCCAATTTGTTATTGGACACGTTGTTATCATTATTAATGTTTTTATTGTAAAATTACAGTTTAGTTCAGAAAAAAAAACAAGGTATTTGTGTGTTATTGTTTTGGATTTAAAAACAATAAAAAAAATTCTGAGTACAGTTAGGATAAACTTGCATTTGTAGAAATGTCTTCTACATTGTTTGATATCTGTTAGTAATTTTTACTTATGCTTAATCGAATTATTTGATTTAAAATGTGTTTACAGAAATTCATTTTTGACTTTTGTCTTAAACAAATGTATACTGTATAGTTGTTTAAAAGCAATATATTTAGTTGATTTTTATATATTCTTGCGTGTTTAGAACAACTAATACAAACTACCAATGAAAAAGATGATGAATATTATGTACTTAAAGATACTTTATCAATAAACAACAGAATTAACACCTTAACATTAAATTAAAAAAGAAACAAACGTAAACTGATCCACTGTTTAATATACTTCAGTGGAAAATAAACTACAATTTATGATTATAAACAATTATTTTTATTATTATATTATATTTTATTATAATATTATATTGTTAGTGAGGGAAGAATCCGCTGATCAGACAGTTTTGGCAGAGTTGTCACGTAGTCACGTTCCCACAGTTGTATATTTAATATTGTTTATACAGTTATAATATAAAAAAAAAAGATAAAATGACAAAAATTCTTTAAACAATACCCGGTTTTACAATCTTAAAAAACATGTAATTGCTACAACAGCTCATTATTCTAATTGAAGTTTGATAAGTCTATAGTCTAAGTTTTGTTTTTTAGTTCTTGAAACAATTTCCAATCAAAATGGACTTCATGGATTCTCGTTTTGTAGCAAATTAGCATTGTATTTTCTGTTGATTATTCAGTTAAACACAAATCTTTTAATTGTATAGGTAGGTACAATTATTTTTAACACTTTTAATGGGTAAATGAACAATATTAAATATATAAATACTCACTAGTTTTTAGTATATTAAAGTTTTTTCTCTACTCAATGGTTATATAGTCGTATACAAGTTTTTATTACACTGCATTTGTCTGAAAATACATTAAGTTAAAATTTTTTTATGTATAAAAATAAGTAGCCAATATACCTAAGTTGGTTGGATAGAAGTAAGTAGTAACGCTTCATTATGTTTACTTACCTGTATTAATTTAAATTGAGCAAATACAATAACAGTACTATTAAACGAGGCAGTTTTAAAATTTAAATATAAATTAATGCAGATAAACAAATAGTCAGGACAATTTATTAAGTTTAAATAAACCTGTGTTTAGTTATATAATGATATACAAAATTAAATATATAATATATAGGCAGTGGCGAAGCATATTTGGGTGTTTCACCCTCTTCCCTTCATTTCATAATCTTGGCTACCAGGATACGCCACTGCATATAGGTACATATAGGTACATTAAAAAAGTCCTTTATACTGTTTATTTTTGTGACTGACCCAAGGACTCTAAGTGGTATGGAACTTGAGATAGTCTTACAATTATAATATGCAATCCAATTTTCCAATATTAAGAACTAACCTGGAGCGAAATTAAAGGTTTCTTTATAAAGTAATATTATAATATGTTTTAAAATACCTGTAACGAAGAATAAAAAATGCTTTTAAATGTTGTCCTCAATTCTTTTTTGTTTTATTGATAAATGTATTTGGATTGGAAAACATATTTGATTTTAGATGATAACAATTAAGTGTGATAGTTAAGCGTGCACAAAAACACAGTTGTTAGTGCCTGCAGGCTACAACCATAATAAAAACTAAATCTTTTTCCACCCCATGTTAAATATAAGCACTGTATTTACCTGTTTGACAGCACTTATTTGAAATTTGAATTCACAGAGTTAGTAAAAGTATAATTTACATACCTATCGCAGATTTTTCCCGCTTTTATAAATCCACCTTGTTTGTAGATATTCTTAAGTTAATCAAATTATTATACACTTTAACCTACATGATAGGCATAATATACTATGACTAAACTTAAATTTTGTATTTAGTTTTTAATGAGTTCACTTAAATACTTGATTAAAAATTCAATGTAAAACTAGACAAGTAATAAAAACAGATAGGTAGGTATATTATAATCATAAAAATATAAGTTTTCTTCCACGCAAATTGTTTTTTCTTGTTTTTATTTTATGCTGATTGGCTGATTACCTATAGTGCTAATGTAGTAATGTGTTATACCGACAGACCAAGATATTTCTTAGTTTGTGTTATAGTCATAGACCTTATCTTATTAGGTCTATGTTTGTAGTAGCATAGTTAGAGCCCTATAGTCTATAGATGACCTTTATTGGTATAGTACTATATCTTATATATTCTATGACTAGGTATAAGAATCACAGCTATAGATAATATTTTTGATTTTGTATGTTATTTGATTTTTGATTATATATTAGGTGTTTGCGTTATGAAGTATGATTCTTTGAAAAACAACTTGATAAAAAAAAAAACTATAATACATTATAATAAACTGTACAGCATTGAATAATACCTATTGTCCCATTATATAATACCTATTTTACAATATTGCAATATGCCATATTTTGTATGACAATTTAATTGACTCTGTATATCAGCGATAAAGCAGTAAAATATTATAGTAAAAGTTTCCTAAGTATCTGTCTGTTTAAAATGTAGGTATCAATATATTATAAAAATATAAAAACTTCTTCTGTGTGAGATGTGTTGACGGTTATGACATTATCAATGTATTTTCTGTTTCAAAATTACAATAATAATTAAAATAATTGACACAAAGTATATATTGTTTAAATCCACCACAAACATAAATACATAAAAAAAACAAATTTATTCTGTACTATAGCATACCATTTTTGTCGTCTGCAAGTTTTATAGTCCTTCTATAAATCACTATATTAACTTATAACTATTATATGATCTAGGACTAGGGTGTCTAAGCCAGGTGTTACCAAATTGCGGCTCGTAGACAAATTTTATCCAGCCCGCAGACAAAAAAAAAAAGTAAAAACCGTTAATATTATACATCATAATTTTTCATTTTTGTTAATTGCTTTTTACCAACGTCAGCAATTTTGATAGTCCCCAAACAATTTCCACTTTTCAGATTCATAATGTAACCCTTCAAAAATAAAAATAAAAATAAATAACAATGTTTATGTATTTCGTACTTCCATAACTGTATAAAAGTTTATGGGAAAATAATATTCAATGAATTTTAGTTACTACTTACTATAATATTCAATCAGTGACTATTTGTAAATTAACAACCACAATGAAGTATATTAAAAGTATACAAAGTATATTTGATGATATTAATATGAATAAAGTAATTTATATTTAACCTATTTACTTGAAACTTCATTTTAAACTTTTAATCCTTAGCTATTAAAGTTTAAAAAATATTTTATACATTTTTAACTACTAAATAATTTGTAAATTTTCAATTAGATAAATTATGTCAAAATTTAAACTTCAAATGTTTATAAAAAAAATGTGCCTATGTATTTTTAATATTTTTCATTTGCTATAGTAACAATATATTATCAGGAGCCTTGTATTAATTTTTTATGCTTTTTGACCCAAACATTTTTATTGATATTTATAGAAACAATTTGAAATTTGTAATTGTTTGTAAATAGATCAAAACAAGTGAAAATATTGTATGATGTATAGAAAATGAGAATATAAACATTCCATGTGAGATTTTCATGTATCTACAGTTATTTGTTTTTAAATTACAACTAAATAAAGAAATCGCCACATGAGAAATTGAATGAATATAATATGTTGAAAAATACAAACCTAAAACGCTCATAAAAATTTAATTTGACTTTCTTGTAGACATTTTTTTTTTTTTTTGATAAAGGTAGACAAACTTATGAGGAATCTAGTATTACATTTTCAAATCTTAGATTTAAAAAGAAAAATATTTATTAATTTCTAACTCAAAATAATTTGCTCATTTTTTGACTTTTACACCTTTTGTCAATATTTGAACTTTAAATTCTTATAAAAAAAAATTGTGACTGGATTTTTAATATTTTTCAAATGTCATTGTAACAATATAGTAGGAGCCTTGTATTAAATTTTCAATATTTTTTACCCAACAAAAAATGTTTTATTGATATTCATAGAAAAAAAACTAATACAATTGGAAACTGAAATTATTCGTTAACAGTTCAAAACAAATCCAAATATTTTATCGTGTATAGAAAAGGAAAATATAAACAACCAGTGAAAATGTCATGTGTATAGGCAGTGGCATAATTGCCCAGAAATGTTTGTGGGGGCAAAAGTATCATTTTGGCCAAATAATCCACATTTAAAAAGTATTCTTAACAAGACTGTTAACATAATATTATAATATTAAAATATTTTTTTCCTCAAATTACTTTATAAAAGTTTATATTTATTTTATGTTTCTCTTGTTGAATAATATTATGTTGACGTAGGTATTGTCAGTGTTACTGTTATTGCAATAATCGCATTATTCGTGACTATTATTATCCGTGATTTGTGAACACGTTATTATCTTGAAATCGCGATTATGACTACAGGAACGGCCGAACCTAGATTTTTATCCAGTTACGCCACTATATATAGGTCATTTTGTTTAGAGTTGCACCAAAAACCAAAATCGATTTTGCCGAAAACCGTTAAAATAAAAAAAAAACAATAATTAGTAATTGGATAAGAGACCAAGAACAATGATGTATCATTGATAGTTGGTGGTATTCACGGTTTGAAATAAAACCCGCGGTGGTACTTCACCCAGTAATAGCCTGTACGGTGACAAATATACCGAACCGTGTTTTTGTTAGCGCGTCTGTAGTGCCACCAACGTCCCCGCATCATTCTTTCTTACACGGCGTGATAACAGATAACAAACGCGCTAGCCTACCTCCACACAGTACTTAAGGGCCGCCCCCCTAACCAAAAAAAACAGATTCGGCGCCGTTCGCCGACAGTCGACATTGGCGCAGAAACACACTGTTGTCGCTCTGTCCGTTGTTGTCGGTTTACATTTCGCATTCGTCCACCATTGTACATTTGTACGCCCCTGCCGCCGCCGCCATAAGCTTAATAATTTCGTCGCATTTTGGTATTTGACGACCGCCGATCAACGCGTTTCCTTCCGTCGCTGCTTGTGCTGCCCACACCTTCGTATTTTCGATCCCCTCCACGGTGCCCCGATCGTTGTCGGAACACTCGCACGTTTCAACAGCAACCGATGCTGATGACCGCGTACGCATTCGCCGTTGTCCGCAGAATTCCCTCTTTCGAATCTCCGACGTGTGACCACATCGCGTAGAGAATGCTCCTTTAATTATGTGAATCGTCCGTCGTGTGTCGGACATGCGTCAAATCGTAATATGAGCAGCACCATACTTGATTTTAAAGGTAAACAAGCTTGCTGCAAACCTCTTCATGATTGTATACACTTTGTTATTGTTTTTGCTGCTGTTCCCGTTGTTATTGTTGTTGTGTCGTGACTCATGCGAGGTATTCATTTTGCTTATTTCCAGTTGTCAAAAGTGCTATCAACAAATTTGGTAACAATTATTTACCATGTTCACGGTGGGCCTGATCGGAGGTGGCGATTCGAATCCACAGAGCGTACAATCGAATCCACAGAGCGTAGAGTCGAATCCTCAGAGCGAAGAGTCGAATCCACAGAGCGAAGAGTCGAAACCAAATACCATAACGTGCGGTATCTATCAACTACTTAAGTTATTTCCTACCGCACCTTTTAAAGGAGATTTTGAAAATATACGGAAGAAGTATTCCCAAGTACCACCAGGTGCTGATCTTTCTGAATACATTAAACTTAGATTGAGAGAAATTATGGATCCTACCAACAAAAAGTAAGTAGTACTGTCAAGTACCCATTTTAACCTACCTATGCTTTTTAAAATATTTTATTTTCCAGCAATTTGAGTTTCACCTAGGTATTTTGTTGTTTCTTATAATTATTTACATAGTATCTTTAATTTGTATTAAATTATATTAATATTAGTAGGCATAGATCCCACCTAATTACAATATAATAATACTTAGTAATAAGATTAAAACTGCTTAGTGTTTTCTTTATTTTATGATAAATGAAATATAAAATTACATAATCTCCTACGTGCAGGGATGATTTTAAATGTCTTTAATATCCATAAATAGTAATATCATAAAATGTATGGTCTTAAATTATTATCGGGAACTGATTTTAAAGAACCTACAAAACTCATAAATTTTTTAAATACCAATTGTTAAATTGTTAAATCACCGATGCAATGAAAATTAAAAATCTACATACAAAAGTTTTACTTTTTTTATTTGTATATAGGTAGAAGAGGTGGCCAAACTTTATTTATTAATGATCTACAACTGTGAATATATTTTTGAATTTTAAGGAGCTATACAGATATAGATGCTGTCACTGGGATTTATTAGGTGGTTACTAAATGTAAAATAAATTCTAATAAAAGGATCAAACTCAAAAAATTTTAAATTAGCTTTTAGGCCCTTCTTATTGTTACACGAATGATGCATATTGATCAAATGTAATGTTTCAATGTAAAATATAATAATTTGTAGTTCACTGAAATAAGCCAAAATATTTTTCTAAAACTTTGTTGGTATGTAACACATCTTTAGTTTACTTCGTAATTATTTTCTTACTAAAAATATGAAAATACTAGGTAGTACATATATTCGATCCCTGATTGATTGATGACAAATTTTATCTGAAGTTGAGATTTTTAATGAATATTTTGTTATTATTTAATAATTTTCAGCCACCTCCTCCCCTCCCTCCCACTTATATAGCCATTGTGTAGGTAGGTATCTTGTTTTAAAGGTTTCTCACAGAATTACTACTGCAGCGGTAAAAATCATCTAGTTGTCCAGTTCTATCGAAATACATTATTTTGAATTAGACCGACCACACTATCCTAAAATAACTGCTGCGGCTGTCATAAACCGCAGTATTTTGCGGTCAAACTGGACAGTGTGTTCACGCTCTAAATATTAAAAAAAATCATGCCAACCATTCAAGTGAAAACAAAGTAAACTTATTTCTTTGTATTTTGTTTTCATAAAAACTTATTTTATAGGAATTAAGTAAAATATTTGAAATACCTACTCTTATATCATGTAATAATCAAATTTTTCATAATGTATAATTTAATCTACATAGATACTTAAATAGTAAATGATATAAGTTAGAACTACCGTGGCGGTCAAATGATAGTTGAGGGATATAGATTCCTACCCTCATGACCTTTATTTCAATGTTTATGATCTGATAACCATAAATTATGTTTTAATAATCAAATACCTATATAATAGTGCATGCTAAAAAATCAGGCATATCCCCTTCCTTGACAAAATCATTTGACCACCACTCCAGAACCTATTAGATCTTAATAAAATACTGTCCGTTAAAGTTAAATGTTGACTCTATGTAATTGATGGACCGTGAACGGTTTTTCCCTATAAATTATTACATGACAAAATGTTTGGTCCACCGGTATTTCAAATCACTAAATTTTAAACTAAACGGAAGTGTATTGTATAAAATTTGATATTTACTTTTTTTTATTTAATTTTTAGTTCTTTTTATACAACTTAAAATGTCATTATAATTTATATTAATAAAATATATTATCTACACATAATTTTCATCAGTCAAATTTAATTTTTAAATAATATAAATAAACTATATACAAATACCTGTAATATCTACATTAAATTAAATTCACTGCATACAATATAATTTCCATAAGTCAAATTTAATTTTTAAATTTATTGATTTAAAATACCAGGGGAAACAAACATCATATGACTAAATAATGTCTTATAACTCACAGGGGCCAAATGTCCCGTCTTAATAATTAACGATGACAAAACGTCCGTTTACCATAATTGATGATACTAATATAATATTATATGTAAAAATGTCAAATTAAGAGAACAATGTAGTATTGTAGTAGCTAGTTTTTGGAAAGCAAAACCCTGCAATTGACATTTCCTTATAATTTTGATGAATCTAGTTTATATGTTCTCAGTATGGAGAGAAATAAAATCTATTTTACAAACATTTAGTCAGACTAATAAGGCCCAATAAAGAAAGAGTGTACTAATATGATTATACAAACGTTAAAAACTTAAAATATTACATTTATAAATATTTATTTTAGGTAAGGAATTTTTTGCGAGGTGTTTTGGGACTATTTATTACTGGCATTTAATTTTTACAACAAAAACATATCGTTGAAACGAATAAAATGTACCAATGACACTTAAGGATCTTTAGGAAATTATGCTTATATTATTTGTAAACAAAATATTATTATTGTTATATTATTTAGTATATTATAATAATGCAGTATAATTAATTTAATATAAATACTGTAATGATATTTCACACACATATAACACGCTCCTGAAATCATTGGCTGTACTAATAATGTACTTATTTGAATATATTTATTGATTGTTTTAGTAAAATGGTTAAGAGGATGTCAGCGCACTGTTTGTTTTCTCTCTCTCACCAATGCATAATATAGACAAAACGTGTTTATACAGGCTGAGTAGATCTAATTTATTTTTGGTTTTAGAATAAAAATACCTATTATAAATTGAAATATGAAAATATTTTGTTGTGTAAGTTCTACTCATACTGCGTAAACGCGTTTTGTCTATGTTGCTGATGGGTGAGAGAGAGAAAACAACCGGTGTGCTGATATCTTCTTATCTTAATGTTATTTCATGATTAATAGTTGTTTCTGGAACTTGATTAAACTACCAAAGTCTAATGATGTACTAATCCATGCTAATAAAATTGTTAACTTTAAATTATTACCTATGTATTACAGTGAAACTTACATTTAACAAAATGTTCTGTTTAACGATATATTTTTGAGAACCAAACCAAATTAGAACAACATTTAGTCTATTCTATTTAAAGAAATTCTGTATGATAAGAATTTTTGCCCATTAGACTTCGTAAAATGGAAGCGTATTATATAAAATTTGATATTTACTATTTTCAAATGTATTTGTAGCATGAGTTACTAATTGGCTTACATCTTATTCATTTTTTATCTTTATTTCAGTTTATTTATTTTTGTTTTAAATGTCTTTTAACTAGACCTATCGGAGCTATCATTTTGCCTATGCATCAGATTTTTAATAACCCGAATATATCAATTACTCCTAGTTCACCGGTAGTGAAACAACCTGCAATAGCCAGCCGATCATGGAGTATGATAATATTTTATTATAATTATTTGAACATCTTTTAAAAACTATAAATTTAATATTGTTGAAAATGTTATAATTTAGCTGCGCCAACTGGGTGTTCACCTCCGGTTTCAATTGTACCTGTGTCTTGTGAGCAAGACAAATCGGTGAGTTTTTTTCATTACTCTTACAAAATTATAATAAAGACATAAAATCATTATTTTTAAAAAAAATTTGACTAAGTGTTAACTTTTCATTATATTTAATTTTTTAGGCGCCAAATAGTAAAGAAACTCAAAAAAATAATAAAAGAACTGCCTCATATCCAATTTCTAATCGGTATTTTTTTAAAACAAAACTACAATTAATTTATTTTATAAATCAATAATATTTATGAATTATTATTTGTGTTTATTTTTAGGACAATTAAAAAGCCTAGACTCTCTATTACTAAACCGCCCAAAGCTAGTAAAGATTACAAACCTATTATATCAAACCAAGTTGTAAATCATCAATCGAAGAAAAATGATACAATAGTTTCTAGTATTGATGCAGCTACATTAATCCCTTCAACATCAAATGCTGTTATCCGATCATCTCAAGAGATCACTTGTGTACAGGCTACGAAGGAAGAACGGCCAGAATTGAATTGTAAGGAGGATTCTCCACGTTTAAATATTAATAAAAGCGACGATGGAATCTTAAAGAAGTATTTCTTTATGACGGACAATCAGTTCAAGTTTGATGATATAGGCAATAAAAGTGGATTCTCACACTCAAACCAGTAATTTTTTTAAATTTATATTGCATGCAGTAAAAGTTAATTAACCAGTTTATATATAATTCACACTATAATGCTGGGTTGCAAAAAAAATGTATTAATTATTAATTTATTAATTAATGGTTTACTAAAATTGATTGAACTATTCATAGGCTACTAAATCATGTTTAATGAACACTATTGATTTATTAAACATTTAAAAAATGTTGCGACCCAGCATAAGTATGTTTAAGTTAGAAGAATGTATGTCGTATTCGTAAGTGTTGTTTCTGTCTTACTAACATATCATATCAAATTTCACGTTTAGAATAATCCATTAAACTTGATTATTTTTAAAATATATTTTTATAATGATGCTTTATCTATTATAAAATTTGAAAGTAAGAATATTATTTAGAATCCCAGAAAGCTTTGTATGGATATTTTAATCTTGAAACAAGTTATGAGTATTGTACAACCTAAAAAATTTACCATTTTAAAATGAAAATAAGAAAAAAAACCAGGTGGCACCCTAAATAATATTCTCAACGTAAAACATGTTATGTTATGTGTTAGTTAGATGGAGTCAACATAGACAGAGTACTGCAAGTACTACATCCTCTTTAGTGTCATACAGTATCTTTGGTTTTAAACCAATATCCATTATATTTTATGTAGAACAGGACATAGAAATATAATATATTACCAAGTATTATTAGTAATCTTATGTTCTACCATTTTTGAATCGCTCAATTACGGCCTTTGTTGATGGGACAGTCTCAGTGGGAATGACTGGTCAGACTAAGTTGTGGGGTTATTTAAAACAAACCGAGCTTAAATAATTATAACTAGGAACTAGAATTGTATGCATTTTCATATTTATACTGAGTGTATGCGCTTGTCCGACTTTTGTGGCAGTACTACACAGAAAATGTATAGTTGATAGTTAACTTGTTGGGGATGACCAACGAGTGTGGCCTGACTGCCACTGTCAAAAACTGGTTGCTGCCGACTGTGTTTTTACCTTGAATAGAGTATAGATATTTTGAATATATTAGTAAAATGTATGCCTATAATTAAATTATTTTACACATTATCTTTAATTTGCCTGTACAGGGAAATGCTTAGAATACAGACTAAAAATGAAATGTTTGAGATTACAAGACCCGAGATGATGGATGAACTTCTCTTTGCTGTGGGCATGGTCATGAAAAAGGTTAGTGTATAGAATATACAACTGTGCATACATTATTTATTAACTCTAAAAAGATTGCGAATAGGGATTACCAAATACATTTTTAGTATTTAAATTATATGTATTTTTAGATACTTTTTGGTTGTCCACAAATCATTAAAGTTCTTATCATTCTTGATTTTTTTGTCACACGAAATTAGTGTGGTATATTGTATTCTCATTAACTTTATTCTATATCTAATAGTTGGAGCAATTAGGGCGAGTGTCATTGTAATGTGGTCATGGCAATCAGCGTTTTTATCAGTAAAAATAGTGTATTTATCTTTTTATTTTTGTTATAGACCGTTTCTAAAGAAGAATTAGAGACTTTAAAACAAAATTCAGACGTCTTACAATCCCCTAAACTTGAATGGTAATATATATATTTTTTTTGTATTCATAAAATATATCCCGTTATTTTTATTTAATTATTATTGTTTAGGTCTTCTGAAACAAAAAATGTCACTTCAACTAGTTCTACAACAAGCCCATCTAGTCACAATAATGTGTAAGTTACAACATTTTTAACCATATGTATGATTTTGTTGATTTAATATTAAATTGTATGACAAAATTAATTTATTTTATCAGTTCCAACTCAAAAAATCAATCCAATCAAGTCAGTATTAATAAATCACAGAGACATACAATCAATCTACAACAACCATCTAAACAAACAATACAAATATCAAATATCACTAAACAACAATCTGCTTCATCCACTATCTCTTCAAAAATGCAACATTCTACAATTAAACAGACTGATATAAAACATCATGTATCTAATAATCAAACTAATAATACTTCTCTAAAACATCTGGCTACAACAAAACATATTAAAACATCAAATAAACAGAAAGTCAACAGTAAACCGCTTCCCTTGTCACCAAAACACCCTATATCAACTACTAAAAAAGTGGTTAATCTATGTGTAAGTCTATTTTTTAAATTTTTTTTATCAAATGTATACAAATGTGTTAATTATGTGACAGCAGACTGTGAAACCAATAGTTACATATCAGCCATCAGTTAAAGATGTAAGAATGTGTATAAAGTGCAAATCTGTATCAGAGGATGAAGTTTGTGCTGCTTGTCGTATGGCTTCTCATTTAAAAAATGTTACAGTCACAAGGATTGAAACACCTAGTAAGTTAATTTCCTAGTAATTTAAAACTATTTAACAATCAATTTATTATTACTATTAGGTACTTCAGCAATTATAGCGCCTGAGATTCCTATTACTACCCCTATAAAGCCTATTGATGTTCCTTCAAGTTCCGTAAATTCTGTTTCGCCGCATGACCCAGTTGTGCTGCTTTTATCATCCGGAGAAGAAGATGATGATAATACTTTAGAACCTATTATTACTAAAGTTGAGACGACTGAAGCTTTACATAAATATACAGGCAAATTAACTTGTATGGTTTTTATATACATTTAATATATACAATAATGAACCTATAATAATAAATCTTCATTTTTAGTGAATCCTAAACTTTTGGAAGATAAATTATGGCAGAAAGACTTGAGTACTAAGGATTATTTTAAAATTGAGGAGTGTCACTCTGTACACATTGGTAGTTTTGAAACGTTTCCAGCACGCTGTGGTGATATGTTAGTGTGTCTGCATGGAATACGTATGGTGATACGTAATCTTGGTGAGTTGATACTAAATTAGTTATTAATAACTATTAATTGCTTTAATTTTTAAGGTACTTGTGTTATGTTATCATATCCCAGAAAAAAATCTTTGAAAATCTCTTATTTCATTGTTTGTTTAGTATCTAATAATAATACACTTTTATAATCTTTTACCATATCTTATTTCGCTAATCAAATTGTTTAGTACTCCCTTTAGTGAGCTGTGGCCGAAGTCTGTAGGCATAAAGAACCCCTACTTGTTATAGTTTTATTAGCAGGGTTAGACCCAATAGGTTACCTATTTCTACCCAAAGTATATAAGGGGTGCTCTTATTTTCTGTTTTAAGGAAAATTCAGTCTTGTAATAAAAAGGGTTTATTGTATGTAGGACCTGTCAAATGGCTGTGCATAATAATATACTAAATTCCTAAAATACTTTTTTTCTGGGGTACGATAGCACAAGTATCATTTTTAGAGCTAAAGATTAATGAGCTCTAATTGTATCTAATGTAAGATTTCCTTTCATCCATTATCATTGTAATGTTAGTTCTCCCTTTCATTTATAATTATTTCTTATTAGTTATTATACAAAATGTATAGATTATAAGTTCTTAAATTATCATAAACTTATTATAAGTCTATAAAAATAATAAATATATATTTAAATTAAATAAAAAGCGGGTAAGTGAATGTCGCTCTGTTGTACAGTAGGTTACAAGTGGGTCACTGTATGATGGATAGTATTAATTTGAATTCAATGTTATAATATCATTATGTATAAAAAACAATTCTGAGTGGATATTTTATATTATATTTATATTCTTATTACTTATTAATAATAAGTTAGTATTAATACGGTAGCCAGTAAGTTGAATAAATATAAATTAAATTACAACAAAATAACTAAAATTGTTATTCTTGGTTATGTAATAATATGTAATCTCCTCCAAATTTAAACATAATTATAAAAAAGCTGGCAAGTGGATGTCACTCCGTTGTACAGTACATTACGAAGGTTATTTAGTGGGTCACTGTATAATGGTTTGTATTAAATTTGAATTCAATGATATCATATCATTGTACACGAAAAAACAATTCTGAGCAAAGATGGTTTGTCAGTCTAGATATTTTATTATAGCCTGTAAGTTGAATTAATATTACAAATTACAACAAAATAACTAAACTTTTTATTTTTATTCGTTTCTATAGTGATAAACAACGCGTTAGAAATTAAAATCCCAATTTTAGCGGTTTTTTGTAATTTGTTGGTGGTTTTTCCCGTGGCATTAAATAACTATTGAGAAAATCTAAAAATGACCTTTCTTAAGTACCATCTTGATCCAATTTGCTAAAAGATAAGATACTCTATGTTGAAATTGAAGCACTCCTTCTGGTAAGAATTTTGTATACACGATTAAAAAAAAAAAACCATTGAAAAACCACTAGATCCCTTGCTCCGCTCGGAATCTAAAAAACTGTGCTTTCAATCCTTAGCTATAAAATTGGAAAATTTAAATTTATTTATTTATTTGAAATATATGCCCGATAGCAATCAGTACAGAATTATTAAATACTTATACTATAGTTTTGACAAAAAATATACATAGATAGAGCGTCATAGCATTAAATACAACAATATTAAGTTAACGTGATACCCGTATGTGTTGTCTCACATCATAAGTGATACAAGTATCTCACAAGTGTGTACATTTTACGCTCAGCGGAACATGTGTAGATCGGTTATTTTAAAAATTAGAGCGAGTTGACCTCTTATAAAACCTAAAGGTAAGATTATTATCTAGGCAACCTCATGTGCTTTTAATATATTTAAAATTAATTTTTTAATATATTTTAATTTCAAAGCGAGTTATGAGTATTTTAAGATTTACAATTGATATTATATCAATGAATTCAAATTTAACACAATCCTTTACAGTGCCCCAGTGTAACCTACTGTACAGTAGTTAGATACCTACTCGCCCACTTTTTTTTTCATTTAAAATTAATAATTAGTATTTTTTGAAAAAAAGTTAAAACATTGATTAAGTACCTAATTAACTAAAGATGTAGATCTAGTTAAAGGTAATCTCAACCACTTGATCCTAAATCTTAAAAAAATTAATAGAAAAATTGTACTTTAAAAATATATATTTTTGTGTTTTATTAGAATGCAATCCAGTGACTATTGATTTACAAATGGACAATGTTGTGAAAATTTTGGGTTTTTATGGAGAAAAGCCTTTAATTATAATTTATACTGACCATTTAGCTGCCGTTGGCATTCAGTATTTATTAAAAATGAGCCAAGATAACAAAAATTACTTCTATGATCCACTTAGTAAAGGTTAGAATGATTTTTTTCTTTTTCTTTTCTATAATATTAATATTTTTTTAATTGTTGTTTTAGATGCCGTGCTAAATAAAATAGTTTGGTTTTTTAATTTAAAAAGAATTGAGTTAGCACAGTTGGAAAAATTACTGAGGAAATTACCTAAAAAAAAGTATGGACCCTTGACCGTAAATCAAGCCCACAAAATACTTAGCTTGCATAAAAAAGATGATGAAGAGGTATGTTTTAAACATTTTTTTTATTATAGACTGAAATCTAAATTAATATTACTTGTGCTATATTTTTTTTAACTAATAATAAAACTAAAAGCTACAATCTAAAAACTTTTAGTTTTTTTTTTTTTGCACATAGGTACTTAGTTTATATTATATATGTATTTTTTATCTATATATTGTTAACTTTAATTAAATTATTAAGGTTAACTGATTTAACCAATTAGATGATAAATAATTATTATATACATGTATTTAGCAATATGTTATTTGGACAAATTACAATATTTAGGTATATTTCAAGGTTTTTTAGAAAAAGTACATTAAAAATTCATTAATTTAATGGAATCTGGCCTTTTTCTATTGATAAAATATATTATTAATGATTTTACTATACAACTGTATGTTGTTTTTTATTCAAAAACTTTCGTCTTGCCTGGATCGAATACTTTCTTGACAAATATTATTATCACAGTTTTGTGTTTAGTTTTAAATATGTATTTATATTTTTCTAAAGTAATCGATAACAATAAATGTTTTTGATTTATTAATATTGTATATACATCTATAGATTTATATTATTGATATGAAAATCTTTGAAGATTAATGATACTTTTATTTTATGTAGTTGTAGTTATGTTATTTTATTAATGATATACAAAATCAATTTCCTTTCATTATAAACATATAACACAACAATAATTTTTATGCTTGATGCAATTGTATGTTTGAGTAAATTTTCAGTTTGCATGGTGGCATAATAATTATTAACAAATTATATGAACATTAATCAGCAGAATAGTATTAGTAACTGTATTTTAACCTAATAAATACATCAACTTTTATTTTGTGAAAATCTTACACCAAAAACCACTGAAATAGCTTTTTTATTTTCTCTTCTGTTGTGCGGGGAAAGGAACTAATTCAGTGTCCCGGGTTATAATTTTGATTAAATGGCAACCTTAAGCTAACAAGAATTAGTCTCTTTATAGGAGATTATTTTTAAAGAATGATATTTTCATATTTTAATATGCTAATATAGTTTTAAAACATTGATGCTTTTAGCTGGACAGGCATATATCTGTATAATACTATATTAATTAATAATGGTAAAATAAATGTACACCACATTGAATGGTTAACAGATTATAAGACTTTATGACTGTGCTCAGGAGAGATATTGCACTCAAAAATCTTTTATGTAGTGCTTAAAATTTAAACTTAAAAAGTAAAAACGCTAAATTATCCACTTTATATAGCACTAAAAAAATGTAAAATATTATGCAAAAACATCTATATACATTTTTTTCTAATTATAATATTTAAAATACACTTTTTTAATATAAAAATTTAGTTTTATAAGTTTTATGTTTTTCTGATCTTATAAATTTCCAATATTCCAATTTTAATTGTTAACATTCATATTGTTTAGCCAATAAAAAACAATTCAATATAGTGCGTATATTTCTATATACATGACAATATGTATCAAAAATAGCACTTAAATTTTAACTAACGAAATAGCTATAAACCCTTAATGTGTTACGCTAAGGAAGTACAAAACAAATTTATATCTTTCTTGAGATGCTCTAAGATATGGAAAAAATGCAAATAACTTCAGAGACCAATTAATAGACAAATCAATTAAGTTGTTAATTATGTTGTAATATTCATCTATTTTTAGAGTTGTGCATTAATATAAAATCAAGTTCTGAACATTTTAAAATTTACTTTATTTTTTTAGTTTTGTTGTTTTTAAAGTAAATTGACATATTATTAGCCACCTCCCTAGGAGCGCAGGACATTTTTATAGTACATTGTTTCTCTATACAATATTTACTCAATGGTTGTACTTTTGTAAGATATTAGAAATTAATATAATTAATTTTTATGTATATTTGTATACCATTTGACAACTACATTTCACTAATTCAATAATTTTAAATTAACTATAAATGGTCAAAATATCATATTAAGTAGAAATACTTACAAATACAAATACAAATTACATTTTTAGATCAAAAGATGTGCAAAAGAAGAACAGGAAACAGCTGATTCGGCTATTGTGTAAGTTTAAAATCTGTTAAACATGAAAAATTTTGTTTATAATTTATTATATTCTTTTATAGGTTGCTGATAGATAAATTAATTGAGAGTACCCATACGATCAAAGTATTGGACTTTAAAATGTTGAGCTCAAGTGAATTTTTGAATGATATTCTTTTTGAATTTTATATGGAGTAATTGATTTTAATTAAAATTATATTAACTAATAATTATGAGTTATGTTATGAAAAATATTATTTGCATTATAGTTATGTGTATACTTATGAATTAAGTGAAGCAGATAGAAAACGTACAAGTATCTTCAGTACATACTTTTATACCGCATTATCAAAACCTATTAATCTAGCTGACTATAATTCATCCTTATCACTATCAAAAATTAGACACCAAAGGGTAAAAAAATGGACTAAAAATGTAAAAATATTTGAAAAAGATTTCATTTTTATACCAATAAATGAGAGGTATGTATTAAAATAACTTTAATTATTCAATATAAAACTTCAATTAATATATTTTTAGTGCTCATTGGTATATGGCGGTTATTTGTTATCCTCACCTATCAGGTAAGATCAGCATGAAAGATGGCACACCAGTAAACACACCTGATGATCTTACTGGTAAATATTTAAAATTTAAATATACATATATGGTAAAATTAAAATAATAATAATTTACTATAATATAATGTTCAAAATTACAAAACCCAAATTTTATACTATTTTAGATGATTTTAGCGCACTATTTGTTTTCTTTTAACCATGCGTAACATAAAAGAAAAGGCATTCACATAAAATGGTTTTTTTTTTATGGTTTATTAGTATTTGAGAAATATCACCCATTATAAAAACTATGAAGAATAATATTGTTGATGGTTTGACGTATTAGTTTTGTATTTGATTTATTAATCACTATATTATACTTAACTATAAAAAATAAAATTATTTTTGTAAATTTAACTTGATATTCAGTTTTTTTTAAACATATTTAGACAACATAATATGTCCAATCTTCAAAAATATTGTTTTATATAATTGATTTTATAATTAGGAGAACAAATTAAAAGATATGATACTAAATACATACAAACAATCTTAGTGTTATAGTATCAACTTTGCTTTAAATATCAATAATGTACATTAATTATTATAATCACCTACTAAAATAACAATATTTTGAACTTGTGGTAGTTGACTCAATAATAATTGTTTATGTCAAATAAATTTTAGGTCGATATGAATTGCCACCAATTGAAGCAAGAAATCCTGAACGTACTGAAGCTGATCCTAACATTGAAGATCTTTGGCTGTTTGATGTGAATACAACTGTAAGATTTTTATTTTTATAATTTATTCAGATAATTCAAAATATCAATATAATATTTTAAGTCAACATTAGTAATTTGTATTGTCATTTAATTTTCTATATATTTTCTATACACTTATTCGTTTTAATTTGGTGTGTTAATATTTTTTAGCAAAACTATCTAGATAAACGTGGATCGGATTATGAAACTGATGTAGCAAATTACTTAAAAAATAAACATATGCCAGTTAAACAGTAAATTTATCAACCACTAATTTAAGTTAAAGTTATTAAAGTTTATTTATTTTTTAGGCCATGCATTTTAATATTAGATTCTATATCTGGTGGTGTTAATCGTGCCAGAGTCACAGCCACACTACGTGATTGGATGGAGCAAGAATATATCTCTAAATACAATGACGAAACAAAAGACTTTAGCCCTAATACTATTAAAGCATCTTTAATTAAAGTACCTCAGCAACCTAATTTTGTAGATTGTGGCCTTTTTGCCCTTCATTATTTTAAACTATTTTTTGAAGTAAGTTAACTAGTTAATTATTGTACCGTCCATAAATAATCTAAATCTTCCCAAATTTTCAGAAGCCGATCGTAGATTACACTTTTCCAATTTGTCACTTGGAAAATTGGTTCCATCCTGATGAGGTGTCTAAGGACAGTGCGAAAAGAAAAGAGCTAAGAGATATTATATTGGCTAGGATGAAAGAACGAGGATCTGTTTTGCCTTTGGGTTTTAAGTTACCAGTTCTCGATTTTACTCCCTCTCCTACCCTAAAACCACATCCATCTGATGTATCAAACTCAACAAACATGTCAAACCGTCAGAGTTCATCAAATCCATCATACCTGCCAAATCGTTATCATCCAAACGCGGCACACAATTCTCCCAAGCCTTCAACTTCTCAAAATCAACCAAAACATCCAAATCCTTCGCTTAAATTTCCAAATCATCTTAATAGAAATAACAGCGGGTATCATAATAATCATCAGTGTTATGATGACCACAATGAAGATTCTGATGAAGAAGAAAGCATAGAGAGTATAGATGAAGATGTAAACAGACAATTTAATGAAAATGATCATTATGATGAAGATTTTAGAGAACCATATGAGGAAGATGAAGAATATGATGATGATGATGATGAAGCAGTTATTCAGGAACAAGCAGAATATTTGGCTGAAATGGTAGGGAGTCCGGAGCATGTTGACGACGAAGAAGAAGGTTTAGAGTGAGTAAAATAGATATTTATTTACAGGGCCGGCTCAAGGTTTAGGCGAGCTAGGCACCTGCTTAAAGTGGCACTTTAGTATTGGGGTGGTATTTAAAAAAAAAAAATGATTATTATTTGAGGGGTGGCAAAATTGTAATTTGTATTTCATAGTTGTATATACTATTCCAGGGCGTCGGACGAGCTAGGTCCGTCGTCCGCCTCACTAAGCGGCTTAGACGATCAACAGAAATGTTGGTCGCCATGGAGTCGGCTTTGTGCAGGCATGTGGTTTTTGCTAGTAAAGCCGGTGGGCGGCTGGAGTCTCGCTTCGGCGGTGTTACGGCTATTGTACAGTAGATGGGTAGCGGTCACCGTCAATGTGTCGTCCATTCTGGTGCCTGTAGCCGAAAGGCATTCAAACCCAAAAGTTTTTGTGAATATACTATTTTCGCTTGAGTCGGCCATGTTTACTTAGTTTATATTTATATTTTATTATCATATTGCAAAATAAAAATTGTGCAAACGAATACAAAATAATGAAATAATAATAAAATAACTTGCATTTTGTTAAAATTTTGAGAAATTTTCTTATAATTTAAACAACTTCAAACAATTGTAAAATAAATTGTTTTAACATACTTAATTGTTCATAAGTACAACTAATCGCCAATCGGGAATCTTATGTTCAAGATTTTTAATCAAGTAACTATTTCAAAAAATTCTAATGTCTATGAATAGCTTAAAATGTATCTTAATTTTTTGAAATGCCATCGTGGTTTGAAAATAATAATTTAAGTGACAGTTGTATGTTTCATGTTTCTTTAATTACTTTTTAGATTCTGAGCGAAACGATGAGTGTATTGATTTTACAATGATATGTGTTTTTTTTTTGTGTGTCTGTCACCATGGTTTGGGGCAGTAAAACTGCTTCGATCTACTTCAACAGTATCTTGTTCGATGGCAAAGTGAATGTAGTTGGTGCATTCGGGAGGTCAAATTTTAAAATTCCAAATAGTTTTCAAAAGCGCCGGGAAAAACAACATAAAAATTTAGGATAGACGGTTTCCACAAAATCGATTTTAGTTTATGGTGTAAATTTAAAACAAATAAATGTATATACATGACAATTTCACTGGTTGTTTTTATTCATAAAATTTTCAAAATATTTGATTCATTTTCAACTGTTTAGGAACATTTTCAGTTTCCAATTTAATTAGTATTTTTTTCTATAAATGTCAATAAAACTTTGTTTGTTGAGTAAAAATACTTGAAAATTTAATATAAGACTCCTACTATATTGTTACAATGACATTTTAAAAATATTAAAAATCCTTAGTCACAGTTTTTTTTAATGAGCGTTTGAAATTCAAATTTTTTCAACATTGGATATTCACTCGATTTCTCATGTAGCGATTTCCTTATTTTGTTGTAATTCAAAAACGAGTAACTAGATACATGAAAATTTCACTGAATGTTTATTTTATCAATTCTTATACTTGATAAAATTTTCAAAATATTTTAATTTGTTTTGAGCTGTTTACGGGAAAGTCAGTTTTCAATTTTTTTAGTTTTTTTTTCTATAAATATCAATTCAATTTTATTTGTTGTGTAAAAAAGCATGAAAATTTAATACAAGGCTCCTGATATATTGTTACAATAGCAGTTGAAAAATATTAAAAATACATAGGTACAATTTTTTGTTATAAGCATTTAAAGATCAAATTTTGACAAGATTTATCAAATTTAAAATTGAATAATTATTTTGTAGTTAAAAATGTATAAAATGTTCAACTTTTATATCTAAGAATTGAAAATTTAAAACAAGATTCCATGTTAGTAGTTAATTTTGTTACCAAAAAATCTAAAAAATACATAATCACAGTTTATTTTTATAGTCACTTTAAGTTTAAATTTGGACGAAATTACATATTTAAAAACCTAGAATAACTTACTATTTTAGTTATATTGTTGTGATTGTATAATATTATTAATGGGTACTTGAAACTTCTAAAGTATACTATTATATATCCATGTACATAACCTAACCTAATAGATATTGTGATATGATTAATTTGGAATTTATTATAGGTCAATTTTTTTTTAATACTATAGATAAGTATAATACTTATACCTAGAGTCTAGACTGACATACTCCGCTCAGAATCGTTTTTCTTATACAATGATATTATATCATTGAATTCAAATTTAATACCACCCATTATACAGTGACCCACTTGTAATCTACTGTATTGTAGAGCGACACCCACTTTCCCACCTACTGTACAGCAGAGCGACATCCACTTGCCCATTTTTTTTTTGTGTGTGTAATTACCATTTAAGACAACAAAAATGCTTAGATTTTCTTCAACAGTATTTTCTGATGGAAAGTGAATTGGTACTTTAAGGGGGCAAAAATAAAAAAAAATCCTAATAGTTTTCGAAAGTGCAGGGGGGAAGAAAAGAAAACTTAAAGAAAAACATTAATTCTTACGCAAAATCGATTTTGGTTTTTGGTGTTAACTCTAAAACAAATGACTGTAAATACATGAAATGTTTACTGGATGTTTATATTATCATTTTCTATACAATTTTAAAAATATTATGATTTTTTTTTAACTGTTTACAGACATTTTCAGTTTCCAATATTTTTAGGTCTTATTTATATAAATGTCAATAAAATGGTATTTATCGGGTAATAAAAGCTTGAAAATTTAATACAAGGTTCCAAATATATTTTTACAATGACAGCTGAAAAAATATTAAAAATTCTGTGACAATTTTTTTTTTATAGGAATTTAAGTTTGATTTTGAGAAAATACGTATAAACCATGAAAATGTGTAAATTTATTATTTTCAGTTAGAAATTCATAAAAACTTTTCTTTTTAAATCTAAGATTTTAAAATAAAATGTAATGCAAGATTTCTTTTAAAATTATCTACTTTTGTAAATAAATTAAGAAATGTCCATAAGAGTCAAATTAAATTTTTATGAGCGCTAGAAGTTTTAATTTGCGCAACATTGGATATTCACTCAATGTCTCGTGTAGTGATTTTCCTATTTTGTTGTTATTCAAAAACGAATAACTGTGGACACTTTAAATTTATATCATATTATGTTTATTTTATCAATTCCTATACTTGATAACATTTTCAAAATATTTGGCTTGTTCTGTGCTGTTATAGACAATATCAAATTTCGATTTTTTAATTTTTTGTCTACAAATATCAATAAAATTTTATTTGTTGGGCCAAAAACCATCAAAATTTACCACAAGGCTCCTGATATATATATACTGATTTTAATTTAGTATTTATTCATTCATTTATTTAGTCAACCATAACTATTAAGAGGATGCGGCGTATTATTTGTTTTCTCTCTGACCCACGCGCAGCATAGAAAATTTACGTTTAGCAGAAGCAACTCTGTGTTGTTACTTTTAATATTAGAGTAAATTTGATAATCTATTATAATATTACTATTATTAAATTTTAAGTTATGAACATTACATTTGTCCCAACGTTGACTATTTTATGATATTTTAATTTTTATGTAAGTTATGAGCGTGTAAATTATTACCGTTTAAAAATGCTTGTACATTGTATGAAAATTAAAATATTATAAAAAAGCCAACGTAAGCACATAGGTAATGTTCTTATCTTAAAGTTTGATGGTATGTTAATTCACTCTAATATTTTATGCTAACCACACAAAATTTGCTATACTTTACATTTTTACATTTATAATATTACTAATAATATAATATTTTATTATTTTATTTTTAGACATGATTATGACAATGAACCAATTAATGAATTTCATCGTAATATGCATGCCAATAATGGAAATATTCCTTATATTAATGATCCTCGTCATAGAGGGGTTGCCCATCCTAACGAAAACTTCCAATTACTTAGGCCTAACAATCATGATGTAGTATTCAATAATGACAATGATGAGTATGATGAAATTGTAGATGAAGATGAAGGTGAAGATGAAGGTGAAGATGAAGGTGAAGATGAAGGTGAAGACATTGATCACATTCATCATCTTAATCCTAACCATGATATTGATGATGATGAAGAAGATGACTATCCAGATGCCAATCCGAGAATAAATCATCATAGACGTAATAATCATTTTAATCATAGAAGACTATAAAATTAAATTATATCAAAATAAATAAATTAAAAACATGTTATAATCTCATTAAAATGTTAAGACCAGTTTGACGTTATTTAAAATTGTAAATATTATGATATGTTTGTAAGTAACAAAATTACTTATATTAATGTAAAAAAATACTGAAATTTATTATTTAAAAATAGATATTTGATTTATTAATATGTTCATTCCAATTTATCTGCTTTAAAAGCATAGTTTTTAAAATATATTTTATTTGGGTCATTTAAATTTGATATCCTTAATTGGTTAGAATTTGTTTTGACATCTATGTTTTGTATGTAAAAATCCATGTGTATTAAAATGTTATATTTCAATATGCTGTTATCATTGTTTTAATGTATAGTACAATATGTGGTTCTTATGGTTTATAACAATGTAATTAATTTTGATAATATAAATTATACAGCATGTACAAATATTTTTTTAAATGTGTTATTGTGTTCTTTTACATTTTAAAAACAATGAATATGTATTAATATTCAAGCTCAATTCCTTGTATTGTATTTCAATTTGCACTACAATAAACGATGACAACAGAGGAGTATTGTTCACACAGATCCATCTCCTCTGCTGTCGATTATACAGGAAAACAAAGCTGAACTCCAATGTTGTGAACAGCTTCTACAAGAAATATTTATAAATCCTGTGAAAAATAAACAAGTCAACAATATTTGTAAATTTTCTATAATATACTATATGCCACTGTATACACAAATAATTAATAAAGTATATAAATATTGTACTTATAATAATTTACAATTTTATTTTGATACCACAATAATGTAATTATTATTATTTCTTTATTTACGGAAAAAGCTCAATTTACAAAATAATCTTCATATAAATACATTGTGAAAGATTTAGTATTTACATTAAAAACTGTGGATGGCATTAAAATTAATATTTTTACTTTCTTGATGTTTAATCAAGTAAGTATGGTAATTGAAATGAAAAAACTCTGAATTTTGAAAACTTCAAGAATTTGTGTTAAATAGGAAAATAATAAAAATGTAACTCAGTAATGATGAGTAGGTGGATAATTCAGCTAGTTTTAATATAAAATACTAATGAGAGAGATTTGATATCACACCCAAGCGGTATAACCACTGAATCCATAAGAACGTCGCCATGAACAGTCCCAAAATTTCTATTTCTTAACTTTTCTCCTAAACTATGATAGCTAGAAAGTTGGTTGATAACTCATTAAAAAGGGATTATCAAGTAGATACTAAATGTGGAATTAAATTTTTTTTAAAAAAATTATTTAATTTTTCACCGATAAAAAAAGCTCTTTTTTGCTAGATTTTCATTTAGCGAAACTGGAGAACAGATTTTGTTGTTCGGGGTCTTGTTAAATTTACATTGGCTAGAAGAAGTATAGTGAAGATTTTCAGAACTTTATCTTCAATCGTTAATTCACTACAAAGCTGCAAAGCTGAAAAACATCAATAAAATTTGTTTTAATTTTTTTTTAATGTTCTGTAGTGAATTAACTATTGAAGTTTAAGTTCTGAAAATCTTCACTGCACTTCTCCGGTTTCATTATGATCTCACAAATGCAAAATATAAAATTCTCAAAGAATCGTATTTGTTAAATTTGAACATGTACGCGATATGAAACCTAAATTTAAGAATGCTTTATTTGTTATTTTTTCAATATGACTGTTGAAACCTAGTTTAGAGTCAAAAGTAATACCTAAGTCGACAAATGAATAAACTGATTCTATAGAAACGTTATTTAGTTTATAATCATTAATACTAGATTTTTTAATATTAAATGTTAATACTTTGCATTTTCTCATTTCTGATATTAAAACAGTCCATTTAAATTACACAAATTATTTATATTTGTTAAATCTTCTTGTAAATGTATGCAATCATAGATTGAATCTACTTTTTTAAGTACTTTAGCACCATCAGCAAACAATAGAATATTGGAGTGTTTTATGACCGATTAAATATAATTTATAAATAAAAAAACAGTTGGCTAAAGGTGATCACCCAGAGGGACGCCTGAAATAACGTGAATAGGTTTAGAAAAATAATGTAATAAATAATTATATATATTTATTTATATATTAATGATGATAAATGATTTAAAGTAGTAAAGTATAAAAAGTATTTTAAAATTATATATGACAAAATGGAAGATTATGCTATTTGCATTACGACTCATCCCTCATAAATGTCTCTTTATTTCCTGCTCCAGGCTGTCCAAACTCCAAACTGGCATAATATCTACAATCTACATTTGCCTTTTTCACTCGTTTTCATTGAACTTTTATCATATTTAAATGTGAAAGTATTATCTTATTATATTTAATCTTAGTCTGTGGTTATATAATCAAGATGGATTGATTCACCTTGATTATATATTAAAATTTCACAGAGAAATAAAAATAGTTATGAATGTAGAAACTACAAGTTGCATCGTGAAAAAAATAAAAATATAGATTTGCCATTTTTTTTTTGTTTAAAAACAAATTAAAAACACAATATCCAGTAGATACCAAAAATGGTTTTATGTATCAATTTCATACCACAAATCAGCCTCAATGGAGCGGCAAGGTTCTACTTCAAAAGTAGGGGACAATACTCAATTTCCAAAAAAATATAAGTGCAGTTATAAAAACATTGACATTGTACGACAAATCTTGCAACAGCCAACAAGTATCAAAAAACTGCTTTCTGGCGTATTTCTAGATTTTTTTTTTATATTCTTCAATTCAACATAGGTATATACCATGTTTCATCAATTTGGATTTAATGTTCACAGATGTCTGTTAATTATTATTATGATTGCACATATTCATAGCAACTTTCCAAGTATTAAAATATGAAATAGATACCTACCCAATATTTATTCAGATATTTTAATTTTACCTATTTATTGTAGTTACAAGTGCAATTATAAGTTGTTAAAGACTTTAGTGGACAATGGACATACCTCATCCTGATTTTTCTTACGTATATTCATAGATATATCTATGCGTATAATATACTAAGACCATTCCATTTAGCTCTGCTATTTTTGTACCTAGTGACCTTTCACCAAATTTAAAAGTAAGAATTACGTTTAGGGGCCACATAGGTGCAACTATAGGGGGGTGCCTGGGAGTGCTTTAGCACCCCAAAGCTCTAATTCAGCACCCCCTCACCCCACTGATTTTTATTAATATTATAAATGAGTAGGTATTATTACTTTTTTAGCTATTTTTTTTCCGTATAAAGTGCATTTTTCACAATTATTTCACATATTACCTATTCTATATCTATTATATATAAAAATCCCGTGTCACGTCTTTGTCCGAAATAAACTCCGAAACTATATTGGACCGATCTTGATGAAATTTTTACAATGTGTGTAATTTGGCCGAACTTAAAAGATAGGCTAATTTTAAAAGGGAGAGGAAACACCCCGAGAGGTGCTAAAACGGGAACTTTGAGATTTCAGATGGAAATTTTTGTTTATAAATGGTTGCCATGGGTTTTTAATAATAATAATAATAAAAAAAACTATTTGCTTTACTTTTTAAATATAATATCAAACTATAAAAACGTGAAATGAAAATCTCTGTACAGGCTGAATTCTGGAACTACTTATCAGATCTTCTTGATTTTTTTTTTAAACGAAAGAGTATTTTACGGAGAAGGTTTATATGAAAGGAAAGTTTAGGTTGCTATTGGTTAATCGGGTATGTTTGTTGATTTGTATTATTATTTTTTGTCAATATACATATATATATAATATAATATACAAGAAGATCTGATAAGTAGTCCCAGAGTTTAGTCTGTATCGTTATAGTCTCTGTATTTATATAGTTAAATATATATATAAATTAATGTTCCTGGGTAGATTAGACCTCTGGGAAGAAGATAGGTTAATTTACAAAGGGTTAAATTTGTTTTTTTTTATTCATCGGTACGGTTAGGTTAGGATAGGATTTTGTATAAATTTATTATATTCATCCATCGTAGGTAGAATTAAGTAAAAACGACAAACTTGGTATAACTTTGATACTTTAGAGTTAAATCATACACTTACGTACAAACAGCACGGCGGGGTCCGCAATCTACCACAGGTGGATTGCCTACCTAATTATGTACTGCTGCGAATCAGAATTTTTATTTCGGGCAACGGAAAAGTTAAGATACATTTTGAACACCATACACCGAATATTAAATAACGAATTGAACAATGTTTGAGTCATATAGAGTTGATACATTTCACGGGCAACGAAGTACACGGGATCAGTTAGTTTAATATGAATTTTCAAGAAATTGGAAAAAAAATCGAGTAAATTGATTAAATATTATTTGATAATTTATCACAAAATGTATTGGAACTGTCTTGTTCGTAGGGTAACAATAACAATAATCTAAAACTTTAGTTGGTAATAATAATTATTAATTATTATAATGTTTTTCATTTTCCGATCTGTGTTTGAGAGATCGTGATGAGTGTGGTGTGTCAGTGTATATTTTACAAATCAACAAGAGAGTACCTAGGTGCTCTAGGTAGTAGGTATAAGTGCTATAAGTAGGTACTAAGAAAATATTTTAAAAGCAAGACGTCAACTTCTAAAATTAAAATAGTTACCTATGTTAAGAACTGTTATATTATAGAAATATTTATTAGGTATAACACAGTTTTGTATGCCTATTATTATAAAAAAAAGTATGTAAGTACCTATTATAAAAAATTTTGTAAATTGTAATTTTGTATTTAATGTTCTAAACAATGATTTTAATTTTGTCTTACTTTTATTAATTATGATTGAATTGTTCATTATTCATAAATATTATCATTGTAGGTTTTCATTAAAATATGGCGGACGTTGAATGAAATTTTTCCAAAGTAGACCAATTATTAATCAATACCTAACTAAAAGCGAGAAAAAATAGTCTAAAAGTTCAAATAGATTTACGTACCTACTATTATTGTATATTATATTAAATGTTTGGAGTATTTTAGAGGGGGTATTATATAACTTGTTTACCTATTGGCGGCAATTTTTTAGTGCCTATAGCCGTAAAAAAAATATAAATCCTCCTCTGTTGATAAGTTTAACGAAAATAACTATAGTAAGAACAATATTATTCTTAGTTTGCTGGTTGTTTTTACTTACTATATAGGTACATTTAGGTTCAACTAATTACCAAATAATAATATTGGGAACATTTCTCACACGTTTAGTGTAACCTATAGGCTATAGCTAATAATATATTCATTTTTTATGTCAGCTCAAGTTTTTTATCCATTAAATGTGTTAAAGACGACCATATTATTATAAGCTACAATTTAACAATACAAGGTGTATTGATCAATACACCTTGCTATACAATTACTGTGGTTGTGATTAAATTCAGTTTGTCAATAGATAGCGCACAACACGTTGAACAACGTTCCACAGTGCATTTTTGCATCGATGAAGTGTATATAGTTGAACAATTTGTACAATCTACTCAAACCCCGCATTCTACTAATCCACTGATCCATCAGCAGTTATAGTAATAATAATTAATAGTAATCAGCTAGTACCAATCCTGTATAAGTAGTAAGTACCTATAGGCTATAGCTGTGTAGTGTATAATAAGCTCGCATAGAAATGTGACCCAAATTCTCAAATATTTTCTTATAAAAAAAAGAAAAAAATGTTTTTATTTATCAACTAAATGTAGAAAGAACATAAAACCACATCAAATATGATTTGAGAAAAAGTCAGTGGGAGTCCGTGACGGGCGGGAGGGAGATCGCTTTTATCGACCAAATTTAAAAAGCCTTACTGGTTATTTCAATTGTAAAATTTTAATTTAAATGTGTACCTAGCTTATTCAACCCCATACATAATATGTATATTGTGGATTTACTCTGGCGTTAAATTATATACAATTAAATTAAATTATTACTTGTGAGATTTTAATATTGTATAGTTAGACTCTATATAATTAATAAATAATAGGTTATAGGTATAGGTATATTGTTTTTTGTATTTCAAACTATTATAGTATACCTGCAGTGTATATCCTGAAAACTAACATTAAACATAAAATAAATGATGAGAGAGTGATACGTCAAAAACAAAATGTAATAAGAGAACATGGCATGCATGTTAATAGCAAAATGTTAGGTATAGGTAGGTATAGTAGCCAGTAGGTACTCAGTACTCTTAAAGGGAAATATGAGACAATAAATAATTTTATTTATCAGATGAGCTCATATTATAGTAATTTAATATCGGGAATTTGTATTGGTAACTTGCATATACAGTTACTATCGCCTATATTTATAGATATATCTGACTAAATAGTATTAAGTATTAACTATTAATCTTCTTTTTATTAGAATATGGTCAGTATAGGTTCCTATTGATATATACTTTATAGCCTATATACCCATATATATTATATAGATTTGAAAGTTCTGAATGAATGACAGAGTAATTCATGCAACAAATACAGACGATAAAAAATTTGAATTTGATACTTAAACAATTTCTATCACATATAAATATAATTTAGTTCGAACGTATAAAATAAACTTTGTTTATAACCTTGTATGGTATTATTTAATTTGTTCACCCCATGGATATAGTCAGCCGTCAGGTGTTAGGTAAACCTAACATACAGCCAGTTGTACCTATCTATTTATCCGTTCCTATATCAGATAGTCGATAGGAACTCTTAAACAGTACCCTATATACCCTATATTGGGCGTATCTTATGTCATTGTACGCGGGGTTTTTTAACAATGATTATGGATCGATAACAAAGAATTTCGTTAAAACAAAAAAAAGGAGTGTTTCTTTATTTTTAATAGGCAATTTTTTTATAACAATTTCAATATTTTTAAACACGCAGGTGTACCAATAGCAAAATCAACTTAATTTTTTCAAATGGTAACCACTATATTTTTAATGGATTCCGGTAAAGCTTTTTTTTCTGAAAATGTTGACAGTCAAATCATCAATTTTGGTTCGTTTATAGTAAAATATGCATTAATACTTTTAATTGAAATAATTGGTATAGGTTTAATTTACAAGAGCTAAATATTTTTTCCTTATAACTAACTTTTATAACTTGAAATTTGAACCATAAGTTCCCTATATTGGTAGGTATCGCATGCAAAGTATGAATTTAGCAGTTGAAATTCTTTAAGAATTATTTAATAATCGTGATTTAAAATAAACTATTTACAAGAGATTTAGATGCATAGTCAATCTCAATATAGGTTTGTACCTAACTTTGGCATACTTTTAATCTGAGTTAAATATAGATTTTTAATATTATTATAACAAGAATGAAATACCATTATTTGGTAGGTATTACCTTAGGTATAAAGAATCCAAATTAATGCTATTGTAAGAAAAGTATGATAGGAATTTCTGATAGGAAAAGTACGAAATAAAATTTAAATGTCCAAAACTAAAAAATAAGTAGGTAATTTAAGTAGATTGGATATTAGGAGTAAATAATATTAAAACCACATAAACGTAGTCAAATAACAGCCTAAGTATTTAAATAACAATTTATACAACAATAGTAGTTATTAAAACATTTTATTAACAGTAAAATAATATTCATCCAACACATCAGTGAGATAAAATTTAAAAATGTATAAGTATTATAAAATTTCAATGAAATTGCAGTTAGGATACATTTTCTTGAAATCAATATTAACCTAGAAAAATATATTTTAACATACAAAATTTATGAAATACAAAAGTACAAGACAATGAAATTTGTTAATATAAATTTCTCACAAGTCTATATCCCATTGGTTCTTTAAAGTGCTTCCAATTAAGAAAAATATTGCCCTCCTTGTTAATATTATATAGGAATAATGAACATAGATAGTAAATACATTATAATGTCGTTTTAAATTAAGTAGGCGCCTAAGTCCTAACTATATATATTGAATTGTACACTCGATATCATATTAAATCAGATAATCCTGCGCTTTAGTAGGTAGCTGTAATAAATAATAATATTAGGTCTTTAACTTTTTCAATATTGCAATAAATGAAGTAATCAAGTCTATCTGATTTTAGAACTTATAAAATTAGTTAAAAATTACAGAAAAGACATAAATGAAACATTTATCTCATTAACTCGTATACAATTAGAACAATATTATAAAAATTATAAAAATTAATTTAATAGAATTTCAGCCATATAAATACGCGACCCAGCTGATTTATTGAAATAAAAAAACCACTTATTGTCATCAAGTTTTCCCGAAGCAGTGCTGTATATTTGAACAATTTTCGCTCCGGGGCAACATATTTCCCCCACAAAAAAAGTTAGGTATTTCTTAAAATGTAAGAAATAAGTGTCTACTAGTACTATATTTTGTGGCATAAATGTGGTTAGATTAAAAAAAAATTTTTTTTGGAAACCTTTGTATTTCAACGGGTTAAGAAGTGATGTAATCAGAGTATTTGTCAGTCGGACTTAGTTTCAAAGTTATACCTTCACTTTTGAAGTTCACGAGTTTGCAAATTTCCACCTTCGGTGGTTTTTTATTTATAAAATTACTTTATTAACAATAAAATATTAAGTAAGTACAATAGGTCTGAATGTCCGATTACACCAAATTGTTAAGAAAAAAAAACCTCAAATAAAAAACAATATATAAAAAAAAGTGGGAAAGTGGGTGTCGCTCTGCTGTACCGTAGGTTACAAGCGGGTCACTGTAATGGATGGTGTTAAATTTGAATTCAATGATATAATATCATTGTATAAGAAAAACGATTCTGAGCGAAGACGGTCAGTCAGCCTATGATATTAGTTAGTATATATTTGGTGATATTATTGTGAATAAAGTAATTTATATATAACCTATTTACGTGGAACATTGTTTTAAATTTTCAATCCTTAGATATAATTGTTGAACATTTTATAATTTTTTTAACTACAAAATAATTATTAAATTTTAAATTTGATAAATTTTGTCGAAATTCGAACTTAAAATGCTTAAAAAAAATTGTGCCTATGTATTTTTAATATTTTTCAACTGCTATTGTCATAGTATATCAGGAGCTTTGCATTACATTTTCAAGCTTTTTTACCCATCAAATAAAATTTTATTGATATATTTATAGGAAAAAAAACTAAAATAATTGAAAACTGACAATGTCCGTAAACAGCTCAAAAAGTGTCAAATTATTAAAAAGGCTAATATAAACATTCAATGAAATTTTCAAGTATCTACAGTCATTCGTTTTTTAATTACAACATGTAAATGAATATAAAATTTTGTAAAAATATGAAATTCAAACGCTCGTAAAAATTTAATTTGACTTTCTTAGTTTCTTGTAAAGATTTTTTTTTTTGATAAAGGTAGACAAACTTATGAGGATCTTGTTTTACATTTTCAAATCTTAGATTTAAAAAGAAAATTACTCAAAATAATTTGCAAATTTTCGTCATTTTTACGTATTTTGTCAAAATTTGAACTTTAAATGCTTATAAAAAAAATTGTGAATACCTATAGGTTTTTAATTTTTTTAACCAACAAATAAAATTGTATTGATATTTATAGAAAAACCAAAAAAAATGGAAACTGAAAATGTCCGTAAATAGCTCAAAATAAGTAAAAATATTTGGAAAATGTTATGGTGTATAGAAAATGCTAGTATAAACATTCAGTCAACATTTCATGTACCTACGGTCATTTGTTTTAGAGTTACACCAAAAACCAAAATCGATTTATCTTAAAAATTCCCGTTTTTCCTTAATTTTTTTTTTGTTTTTCACGGCGCTTTTGAAAACTACTGGAAAAGTTTTACTTTTGAAAGTACCCACTAGATTCATTTTCCTATCAGAAAAGATGCTGTTGAAGAAACTCTAAATACTTATACTGTCCTAAAAGGTGATGACATACACAAAAAAAAAAAAATTAAAATTAAATAAAAAAACACATATCAGTGTAAAATCAATACATTCATCGTTCCACTCAGAATCTAAAATGTTATTTTTGGTTTTTAAAACTTTAACAAGATTTTTAAGTATTTTTAACCATAACTTAATTTTGGAATTCCAAAGATAATTTTACCGACTTTTTTTAAAGCATCATCATACTAAGCATGCAAGACACACATTTTGAGAAAAAAAACACAAAAATCGCTTTGGAGCTAAACTGCATTCGTTACAACATTGCATATTTTTATCTATTATTTATTTCATCTATAGTTACCTATCTCTTAAATCTCTGGGAAAACCAATGTTAAATAAACATAATATTATAGTTTTTACTTTTTATAAAAAAAACAAGAAAAACAAGAAAAACTAATACAATGATTTCTTTATAAGCGTTTAATTTTTTTTTTCTTATTAAAAAAAAAAAAATATTGTACATAATTTATTATTGAAAGAATCTATAGTACCTATGGGGCATGGGCTATTATGGTATCCTATCGACCTATTGAATAATTATGGTTTATACTTTATACTCATATCAGTTATAAAGGCTCTGAGGGACATCTATCCCCCTCACCCCTCCACCCTTAATTACACCCCTGCATACACAAACATATTCCCTTTTATTAATATATTAATATATATATATATATATATATATATAAATAGATAATGATATTTCAGATATTTGTATTTTGTATCACAATATTATTATTATCATTATCATTGTGTTTTATTATATTGCTGGCGTCGCCACTTGCCACGACTGTCTTGCCGCGGAAGGGACGATACCAAGGTTACCGCGGTTAATGCGCGCACTCTGCGTCGCGTAAATATACTTATGTAGTATGTACCTGTACTGTACAGAATTAACAAAAAAATACACAAAAAATTTCCGCGAACCGCGTCTGCTCTCTGCGACACTCGCCGAAAATGGAAAGGTTGGCGCAGTAATTCGTAGTGCGTACGGCGCTGTCACACATAAGCAATAACTATATTATTAATGTGTACAAAAAAAAAAAAAAATTGTTGAATTCATCATTTGACATTTGCATATTATTGTTATGTAATTTGTAAATATTGTGAATGACAATTTTTATAATACGTATAACGTTTATCAGTGTGCGCAGTTGACAATAATAATATGACATTAGGACATATGCATAATAATATTTTCGACTTTTGCCCTTCGACCGGGTTCGACACTCGCACGGTTTTCTCTTTTGTTCTACAGATCAACTTACACTGACTACACGCCCACCACGCCGTCGCGTTATCACCATTAATATTATTGTTTTGTGATATCGAGACATCTATAGACATTCGACGCATTCATAACATCGTCATTAAAACGCGGATCAGTGTTACATATTATATTTTATTCAATAAACAGTTTACTCGCTGTTACTACTGCATCAAAACACGCCTATTGTTATTTGTAGTGTACTATAGCAATTATTACTATATTACTACCGTCGAAGCGTCGAACCCATGTACCCAACACCTATATGTAGTTATCTATAAAAGATAGTACACATACAAATTACACACGCACAATTCCGATCGTTTTGCGCCATTCAACGGCGTCGGTGGTTTTATAACGCATACTATTATAATATTAATTTTTATCTAATCTACGAAACAAAAATTACACTCTGCCCACTGGAATTCGAAGGTAGGTAATAACAATACCTAGTTTTATTATAATATTATTTTAATTACGCGTATCGATTACTGCAATTGCGGTTAATATAAAATGTCGGCGGTGGCTCGTCTGGTCGTGGCTCCTTCGCGCAGACACTCTATGTGGCTTACCACAGTGCACATTTGTAGTCCGGTCGTTGGTCAGACAACAACGAAAAAATCACCATATCCACCGCCGACGTCACTTGGAACTAAACTCTGAGCAGTCTGAGCTATACTTGTCTATGACTAGGAGGAGATGAGTACGTCTGTTATGTTTGGTCGACTGTGGCCCAGTACTGACCGACTCGAATGTGTCGTTTACCTAATAATAATAATGATGATATAGACCTGGCTTTTTTTTTTATTATTGTATCCACTCTTGCCCTCATAAGTATATGCTATAATACACATTTGTTTCAGCAGCATACGGACCCGTGTTCTACACCCACCGCAGTGGTGCGATGAGCGGTCAACATTTGGCAGATGGTGCGGTCGACACCAGCAATGGTGGAAATCATAGTCCAGTTGAAACTAAATCGCCTACGTCAATTGAAAAACAACACAGCTACGAGCAAATCGATCATGCTCATTTTTTAGCCAATGACATCGGTACTCTTTATCTCAATGACAGGTAAATAAGTAAATTTTGTTATAATTTAGATACTATTTTCACGCCAAATGTATCAATTATTAATAGTCAAATGTGGTTCATGTTTAAATATGACTTATGAATATCTACATTTTTAAATATATTTGGCATTGTCGCATTTATCCATTTACTAAAAATATTCTAATAATTTTATAAATACTTGGGTAGGTGCCTACTTATATTTTGCAGTTTGTTAAAAAACACAGGTAAAGAAAAAAATAAGACTGATAATTTTAAAGAAATCATTATATGATTTAAAGATGATAAGTAGTAGGTACCTACCATCAGTTATATTTTACAATTTAGTTAATTTAATATTCTTAATTTTATTTGTTTGCTTAAAATATAGTTTTTATTTAAGTACATACATTTAATAGGGTATAATGATGATATACTTAATAAATATATTTTATAAGAAATTAAAAATAATTCATATTTAATTAGGTAGATTTTCAATTTAAATTTTTTGTTCTGTTGGTTTATAGGTTTTCTGATGTTGTGTTGATAGTGAATGGTGAACGTTTCCATGCTCACAGAGTGGTGTTGGCTTCTAGAAGCGATTATTTTAGGTAATATAATCTTTGTATTTTACTGAAATGTTATAAAGTAATAAATAATATGTTTAACACATTTCACTATTAATTTATGCATTGAAAAAAATAAATATTATTTTTAAATAATAAGTTGTTACTTGATAACCTTGAATTCATAATTCTGTATTTAAGGAAAACAACAATACATTTTTATACACTAAACATAAAATACAACCATAAATCATAATGCAAATATTTAATTTAAAAATAATGAGTTAAGAAGTCTATAGTATTTGTAGGAATTTTATTTAATGGATTTGTAATTTTTACCCTCCCAGTTATTGTCAATTGTGTCTTTTATATTGTTATTTTTTTGTTCTAAAGTTCCATCTTCACAAGATAAACTAATTCATTATTAAAACAAAATGTTATAATATCACTAATTTGTGTTATTAACATTTACTGTAATGCATGAAGATTTTATATTATCTATTGATTATTATAATCAATCAAATATTTTTGATCTATTGGATACCTACGTAATTCTATATACTTTGAACTCAATTATAATTTTTGTTTAATATTAAATAAAAATTAATAATGTTAATTTTTTCAACACAATTATTGGTTACTGAATAATTGTATTTATTAATACTTTGTTGTTCAATTATTTTTCTATTTAAGATATGATTTTCTGGAGTGTAAATATTAGAGTAAGAGTATATATAATATAACTGTTTCAAATTGTTGTCTTTAGCACAGACTAAAGCCGAGTTCACACTACACCGTGGTGTCGTGTAAAATAATCACAGTTGCCAAACGGTACCGAATAGTTGAATATATTCAACTTTTGACCATGTGGTTACATTTAGGTGAGTGCGGAAAAGTGATAGCTAAAAAAAAATTATATTATGTTATCATCAGATACAATATTCATATCATTGGTATTGCATTTTGGTATAAACATAAAAACATGAAATTACATGACACGGTGTAGTGTGAACCCAGCTTAAGATAGCGAGTGCTTGGTTAATAATGGGCAGTACTGTAGTACCGTTGTAATCGCTAGTAGTTTTTTCATCCCGCCATCTACTGGGAGTAATTATTTTTCAAACCAAAAAACCGGCCAGTGAGCTATCTATTATATTTATAACCAATGTTACTATCTATTCTATTGCTTATCTGATTTCTAGCTTGAGATTCTTTTAGATTCTTAGCTTTTTTTTATTTGTATGGCAACAATAACACAGTAACATTTAAAATACAATAAATAAAATTAAATGATATTTACAAGTGATATTAATAACAGTTCATTATATAGTATTTGGTAAAATCTAGAATTCTATGTCCAAGGCCCTTATTCATTCAAATGCTTCCTTCGTAACTTCATTAATCCCATTAATCCCCAATTCCAACCTTCTATTCGGGCATTCGTCTGTAATATGTCTCATAGTCTGGCTGTCATTTCCACAATCACATTCTGGGCTGTCCTTTAATTTCCACTTGATTATCATATGTCCACATCTTTCGTGTCCAGTTCTTAATTACCCATTCTCTCCGTGGAAGTTTGAACCCTTTAACTCTTTGTGTGGGATCCTTTATCAAATTTTTATGTAATGCTGTATTTCCCAGCCACTCTTCCTGCCATTTTTCTGCATTGTACAACTGCGACTGGTTTAACTCTCTGGCCTTGCTGAGTCTATATCTTTCTTAGCTGGGCAATGAATTTAATAATTTTACAAGGTTAGGGTCCGTAAAAAGTAGGGAATTCCCATTATTATTCAAAAAAAAATTATGAAAACATACATATTTAGGCAATACCAGTTATCGAGACAGTCAATTATATTATTTTGTTGTTATTTACAAATAAATAAACATTTGAAATTTTTACTTTTTTAGTTTTTTTTTAATATGTTGATAAAAATGCTTTTTTAAATCAAAGACCTTGAAAATTGTATGTATATATATCTATATATTTTTTTTAACTAAGTGTATATTAGTTTCCTCATAAGTTATTCCATTATATCTGAAACTTGAATTCATAATAATCCTTATTTAATTAAATTTCAGATAAGTTATAAAGAAACTGCAGCTATAAGATCATAGTATCATACTTGCAAATATGCCTTGAAATGTTGACTTTTAGCCAAATATCTATTGGACCTTCTTCAAAATGTTTGCACTTAATCTTGTAAAATGCAACTAATAATATTTTGTACACAATAAAATATCATTCAATAATATTATTTGTCAAGTGTGACAAAACAAATTATATAACAGATCATATACCTTATTTTGTTATAAAAACACTTCATATAGTATTAAACATAAAAATGATCAATAATTTTACCCTTTGTAGACATATGTTTTAAAGTTATCAGCTTTTATTCGACGATTGTTTATCAAACATTTATATTGCCGGCTATTTAATTTAATATTAATTATATAATATTTCAGTATTTTGTGGCTATACTAAATTATTAAATAATAATAATAATATTACATAGGTAGTTTACCTTAATATATAGGTTTGTTAAATATATTTTTAATTCTTGTGGTGTTTATAAATGTATCATGTTATGCTATAGTATGGGAAAGTAAATATATATTTTGATTTAAAATAACAACGTTTATAATTAATATATTTAATTTTTTTTATTATTATTCTTAGTACTTAAATTAATTATATTGAAATAATGTTTGTAGCCAAACTTATGAATTTTGTTTTGAATATTTTCATTAATTGTTTGTTTAATTTACAGAGCGTTGCTGTATGGTGGTCTCAAAGAATCTCATCAAGCAGAAGTGGAAATCACCGAAGCTTCGGTAAATTCATTCAAAAAACTTCTTGAGTACATTTACTCGGGACGCATGAACTTAAGTATATTAAAGGTGAATTTGAATAAATTCAAATAAAATAAAATTGTGCAACATTTTGTGAATATTAGTTATTAGTTAATTATTATGTTTTAGGATGAAGTAATTTTAGAAATATTTAGTCTTTCCAATTTATTTGGTTTCACCAATTTGGAACTATCGCTGTGCAAGTATTTACGCAGTAATATCAATGTTTATAATGTGTGCTCCATGTTTGCTGCAGCACGTTTATATCAGCATAAAGAGTTAGTTACTGAAGCGTTGAATTTTACTGACTACCATGCATTGGAAGTACTTCAATCTGAAGCTTTTTTATCTCTTTCTTCCGTAAGTTATAAAAAATAACTATTTTTCTATATGATAATTGGTTTATAAAATTTATTTTAGGAAGCACTTCAAGAAGTACTTAATAGAGATTCATTGTACGCTTACGAATTGGATATATTTCGTGCGGTTTGTCGTTGGATTAAGGCAAATCAAGATGATGAAGACCCTGAGGTTAAAATTAAAGTTTTGTCTGCTGTCAGATATCCCTTGATGAGTCTGGATGAATTGCTTTCTGTTGTGAGGGAATCACAACTTGTAAGTTCTGACAATATTTTGGATGCCATACAACTACGAAATACATTACCTTCGCATAAACTCAAATTTAGAGGACAGCTAAGTATGCAAATTTTGTTTACTTTTTAAGTTGACACTAATTTTGTTATTTTTGTGTAATAATTTAATAAACTTTTTATTTTGTTTTAGAACCTAATTTAAATATTGCTCATCCTTCACAAGGCGCTCAGGTAATGCAAGGAGAAATGCGTTCAGCGTTATTAGAATCTGATTCTAGTGGTCATGATCATGAGCGAGGCTGTACTAGACATTTAATTAATGAAAGCGACAGCGGTATTATGATAAAGCTAGGTCATCCTTCAATCATTAACTATATAAAAATGCAACTATGGGATAAGGATCTTAGGTAAAGGAATTAATTTTTTTTTCAAATGGTAAATACATTATTTATTTACATGTTGTTTGTAATTTAGGTCCTATTCTTATTACATCGAAGTGTCAATGGATCAGCATGATTGGGTGCGTGCTATTGATCATTCAAATTATTATTGTCGATCAACACAACGTTTGTGGATACATCCTCGGGTAGTGCAATACATTCGTATAGTGGGTACCAATAACACTGTTAATAAATGTTTCCATACAGTTTCAATGGAAATAATGTACAATTCCGAAGAAATGCATTTAGTAGATATTGAAAAAGGATTAGTAGGTATGTGTATTTTAATGTATAGAATAAAAATACTTACATCATATTATTGTTAATTATCATTAGATTTTTACACAATAATACTAGACATGTACAATCTATTATTATTTTATAGAAAGTTTTGTAAGACAATTTTTTAGGATTCAATGTTGAATAAATTATTATAACAGAAAAATATTTATGTTGAATAAATTATTTTAACAGAAAAATATTTTTAAGTAATACAGTGTAATATGATAATAAAAACTTAAGCCAATATTAAGAGTTGTTAATGATTTCATCACAAAATTGGATAGTGTGATATTTTAATGTAGGTAAACATTTGTGAATAACTTTCAAGCATTTAAGTAAGCCAGCCTTCTGACATTAAATTAATAACAGTTACAAAAAAGACCATCTTAGACTCAATAGATCTCATACTAAGAAATAGCTGTAACATTTTTTAATGTTTAGATTTCAACAGAGTTAATTATAATTATTATAAATAATGAACAGTTACATAGTTGTTTTTACTGTTTTTCACATGTGTATTACAGAAATTTGTTATTGTTATAATACCCTTTTAAGACAATAGTTCCCAAATTAGAAATATTAATTAAACCCTTTTAAACATTATATATATTATATGTGTTTAAAATTTGTATTGATTCTTCAAATATAATTTATTAAAAATCCTAAAAATGTGATAATTAAACACACTTTATAAGTTAGTTTGAAGTATTATGCATATTCTAATTAGGTTTATTAAATTCTACTATTCTAGTGCCAAAATATAATGTTGCTACAATGGCCATGAATGCTATTGTGATTGATGGAGTTAGTCGTTGTCGAAATTCACTATTGGATGGTAACTGTAAAGATTATGACTGGGATTGCGGTTACACATGCCATCAATTGGGTTCTGGATGTATACTTGTACAACTTGGTCAACCATATATGCTTAGTTCAATGAGGTAGGTAGTTATCATTATTTATTTAACAGTTAAATGCTTCAACTATTTTTTGAGTTTAGCTTAAAGTCATTGCTAACTTACTTATAGTTGAGAGCTAAATTAAATCCATTTGCGTATCAGCAACATACACTAAAAGTTTTGGTTGTTGATGTTTCCAAAGGAACATTATTAAGTTAATTACATTTTTATTAAATTAATGATTTAATGACTATTACAGAATGCTACTTTGGGATTGTGACGACCGCTATTATAGTTATTACGTTGAAGTTTCTGTTAACATGTGGGATTGGGAATTGATTGTTGACAAATCAAAAGAGCTTGTTCGATCTTGGCAACTTTTGCAGTTCAACTCTCGGCCCGTTGTATTTATTCGTATAACTGGTACTTATAATTCGGCAAATGAGGTAGGCCAGGTCTAGTAGAAATATACAAATAACGCTCATATTTCTAAATATTTGAATGGCCAATTTTTTCCTCATAGGTTTTTCACTGTGTTCATCTAGAGGCACCGGCTCAAGTTCCATTAGACTTAAATACAGTTGAAGTCGAACAGGAAATTTCAAATTTACAAGTAACAAAAAAATTAGTAAGTAAAAATACTACCTAGTATTATGAGTTTAGGTACAATATTATCTATTTATTATAACAAAAACAAAGTTTGATTATTGATCCAATATCCCTTGGAAAAACTGTGGTTATTTATGTGTATGCAGTATTTGCTTGTGGATCTTTAGAAAAATAGTGCACAATTTCAAAATGTTTTTAAAATTATGATTAACGTATATATAAATGATTGATTTATTATAAAAAGTGTACAGCATGTATGTTTTAAGAAAATGGCGTGTATGTATAATGCATTATAAATATTAAATAATGTTATTATCATTTATTACTTATTTATATAATAGGCACAAAGCCCAAAGGTCCAATTTCATTTAACATATAATTAAAGAATACAATATATGACAACAGGAAGTAATTAAAATTAACAGTTTATATGCCTTAAAGAATACAACATTTTGAAGACATAATGTAATTAATAATTAACAAAACACATATCAAAGATAATATAATTATAGACTAAATAAGGTAGGGTGCTCATTGGCCAAATGCATTATTCGATCAATTGAATTATTCTTACCATAGTTTAGTATGATGGGAAGGAATTACTAAAAGATAATGTGATCTAGAAAAATGAGAAGAAACTAAAGTTAACTTGGGAGATTAAAGAAAGAGCATCAATATGACCACAAATTAACTTACTCAAAATTCTAGATTTGATCTCATACCTCTATCTACCAAGGAAATCAGTCCAAGCTTATTAAAAAGAGGAAGGTAATCATGCTTAGTATGCTCAATTTTTTAAATATTGGCAGCAGATGATAAGAAGCGCCTCTGGACTTGCTTTATATGTGAGGAATTAGTTGTCGTATATGGATCCCACAGAATGGGGTTATATACAAGACTGATTTGTACACAATGTATATTGATTGCTAAACCTTGTGTGCCTATTTTGAGTTGTGTTGTAATTATTGTATACATACTGTTTAAATCTATAATCTATGTCATGCAGCTGCTTTCATTTGTCATAAAAATCCAATAACCGTATGTCTTATGAAATTTATCCTCCTATTTTTAATGGATTCAGGTAATATATGCAAGGCCGTATCCAGAAATTTTTTCGGGGGGAGGGTTCCTAAACATGTTTATTGTAATTTTATTGAATTTAGATTTGATATTTGGTTATAAATAAGACATATTGAAGACATTTCGGGGGGTCCAGGCCCCCCTCAGATATGGGCTTGAGTACAGTGTACACTTAAAATTTATATACAACCTGCCAATGTAGCTGTAATTTAAACTACTTAAATATAAACTATGTACGGTAATCACTGTTCTTAATGTGGATTGCTACATTATATTACAGACAAAATTCTTAGAACCGAATAAAACAATGCTAAGACAGCTTAATTTGTCAAAAACTAGCCCGATTATCTGTTATATTATATTTAAATAAATCAGATTGTCAATAAATGTTGACCTATTAGTGATCATTATATTATACCTACTGTAGATAAATTATTTAAGCTGGAAAATTTCTTGATGTTTTTATAAAAAAAATAAAAATATTACAATCCACTGTTAAGAGTAAATGATAGAGTAAGACATTAAACCCCAATAAAACCTGTCATAAGTGATAAATGTATGAAAAATATGATAATTTTTGCATTTAGGACAATAACGAATCGGATGAGCCTGAGTCAATGGAAACGCCACCAACCACAGCAGCAGAAACTTCAACAGCTGCAACAGACTGCCTGACCGTTTAAATCATCCATATTACTACATCATTCGCTAATGTTCCTCGCGTATTTTCCACAATAGACTGAATGTTATATCAAATTGTTATTTATTTTTTTTTTTCGTATAAATTATACAGTTATTAATTTTTCACTATTTGTAATTTTAAATTTTCCATTTTTATAAATGGTTAATTGTTTTTAAATATTATTAAAAATAATTATAAGTTAACAGTTATCTTCTATTCTATATATTTATTGAAAATAATTATTTTATATTCTTGCACTGCACTTTCTTATATTCTGTGAAAAAACTTGTATGTATATTGTATTATTTTTAAAATAAATAACTATTTCTAAGGATTTTAATTAAAAATATTATGTTTTGTTTGATGTTCTCATAAAAAAAATTATTTTTGTCTAATTTTGCTTGATGTACTTGTGTTTTGCAGTCCACCCATGGTGGGCAATGTGGGCTGGACACAATAATTATAGCTAACCAAATTTTTTAAATACTCTCAAAGCAGGAGCAATTATTTTGCTAGGTTAGTTCCTCTCTACTGTATAGTAATTTTGAATACAACAATATTTTTTTTTTCCATATGGCGCATGTCCGGGAGTAGGCCCGAAGGCCTAATTCGGACGCCTATTTGGCAGAATTTCTATTTGGGCACCTGTAAGTTTCTGCTATGCCCGGTTGGGGGATGGTGGTCTCCCCGTCTAGACAGTTGCTTGCCCACCTGTGGCTAGGATTCAATCTGATGCCGTAGTCCGCTAGGCCACTCCGTCCCCCAACAATAAATCATTATATAGCTATAGATATATAAACGATTTCGAGGGGATAAATCAAACTTCAAACGCTTATCAAATAAAACTGCACATGTCATTGATATTTTTAAATTGATAAACTGGCTTACTGGTCACTTATGATGAACATTGTAATTTGTAACACATTTTCCACTCTTAACACCAGACAAAAACTAAACAAATTTGAAAATTGTATGTGTATTGTGTAGGTATTAGGTAGTTTACTTATAAATATAATTGTGTATAATTAACAATAGTATAAGTATTGGTGGAATATTTAATGTTTCAAGTAGGTACCTATGATTTAACATTATTTGAATTACAACAAATTAACTAATATTGTTTAATAACAATTGTTATTTTTCTTCTGATTGATAGCAATTTTTTTTCAAACGCTCATTAGACATTATTAATAAAATGTGCCTACGATTAACTGTTTAAAATGTAAATAAAAATTATTTATTAGTTATTAGGAATTAGGATCCTTGTATCCTTTATGTATTATAATTCAAAACTGTATGCATTTTTAAGTAGGTATCTATAGGGTATAGGCTAAAATAATATTTTTCAAATATTCGTGATATTAAAAAATGAGTAACTATAATATGACAAATTTTTTTTGTAATATCTATCTATGAAATTGTAAAAATAATTTTTCGAGCGAAGCGACAACATTTTTTTTAATGGTATGAGGCAATCGCTGCTTTTGTTTTGTGTAATTTTACAGGCGTAACCGTTTTCTGCCAAAATGACCCTCGCCCGTTATCACCATAACCGTTTTCCGCCATAAGTTATACTCCGATCTCGCCAAAAAAAATTAATAAATTGTTTAAGATATTTTTTGAGAACCCTTAATATCAGTTATATCCCGCCATATTATTATTATTAATATATAATTATAAATAATTCAAGACAAATAAGAAATAAAGAATACCTACATTCAAAAACACATTCGTGGGCATTTAGCTAGGTTCGAGTTTGTTAAACAAATATCTTTTTCATATAGTAATTAATATTAAATGTGTTAAAATATGTTTGAATTTTCGTCTTTTAATGAAGTTTTAATTTTTATAATTTAATGTATTATTTGGACGAGAAACTTGTAATGTTTCTAATTATTAACACATAAACCATCTATCAAACAGTTTCTTTCATTCTCTTACGAAATGGCGCCGTCCACTACAACTTAATCGAAAGCCCACCAAAAAATCGCTGTCTCAAGAGAGGAAGACCCCACGACCGAATCAAATGTCCTACCACTTATCACGTAAGTAAGAAAATTGTATGTATATATTATAAATAGGCCTAGATAGCTACTCTAGCTAGGAATGCCTTAATATAAATAAAAAAAAAGGACCTTTTTTGTAAGACAGTTGCGCATCGTTCGATTTTTTGGTTTTATATCATTTGCGCATTGACCGTTTAAAAGCGGTCGTACCTACATCATTTGTGCATCAAAATTAATTAACAATAGAACTAAAAAAAGGTGTATACCAAAAATCGCAAGTTGTTTTCTTAATTTCTAGTGGTATTTACAACGGGATCCTGAACCTAAAAAACTATACATTAAATTAAATAAAACATTTTACTAATAAAACAAATTTCGAGATTTTGATCAGTTTTGTCAAAATTTGAATTTTGAATGCTTATTTAACAAAAACTTATTGCTGTGTATCACTATTATTTTTAAACTTAGAAAATCATATATTATTCATCATCTATATAATATTGTATTATGTATGTATATAGACATTTATAATAATATAAAACAATTGAATTGAATTAACGCAATTTATTTTTAATTGTTTGCATATATTTATTACATAATATGATATTACATGACAATCGTTGAATTTTCAACCAAAAATTATTTTTTATACCATTCTAATATAGAACAATATTATGTTCAGCGTGTTGATGCGCATGCGATGTACGGTAATTTGGTGCAGGTAAATAGACAATGCGCAAATGATAATTGGCCGCTGATGCGCAAACGGTGTACGATATTTTGGCACATGCGCAAACAGACGATGCACATTTAATGATGTACGGCCAATATAATATGTCGCGTCCAAATCGTGTTATTGATGTTAAGCAACAGCTGATACTATGTTAGACCGCCAACCAAAAGATAACGGCGGTGGACGCCGGTGGTCAATAATTTCAACACAACACGACAATAATTGTCAACAATATATTATTTTAAGTTTTCCGGTACAACGTAAACAACGTAAACAAAGCATAACAATATTGTATAACCGTATTAAAATACTTAACAACAATACATTAAGTACATTTTAGTTAAATAAATTGTTATTAATCAGTTATAATACATTATATGGCTATATATGTAAAAATGGTAAACACCCGTAAACTTTATTGATAGCTCTGCTCTTTACGGTAGGTACTATAGGTAGCATACCTATTAAACCAATGAAGTAAAGGTGGGTTAGATAGGTAACGTACTACACGAGTACCATTATTGTCCATGAATGGTAACATTTTCGGAATATCTTGGCTATTTTTGAGAGCTATTTATAGCTATGAGAAATTTTTTGAATTTTTTTAAAATTATTGTCGATCACAAAAAGCTTGTAACAGCAGTTTAAAATGTTAAGGATACATCATACATAGTAACGATTATTTTTTATTGCATTTAAAGTTCAAATGTTGACAGTACTTCATCCAAATCCCGTAAATTTGCAAATTATTTTTCAGTTAGAAATTAATACAACATTTTAATTTTATATTTAAAATTAGAAATTTTAATAAAAGATTTCCAACAAGTTTTTCTACTTTTATTAAAAAAAATAAGTTTACAGTATCATTCATTTTTTATGAGCGTTTGATTTAAAATTTTTTACAATATTTTAAATACAGCTGTTTTTAATTATTAATACATATTGTGTGCTAGGATGACACCGTCTCCGCTCAGAATCGTTTCGTATGCATCATTGATCTTTATGATTTATTTTCATGATTCAAATCTAACACGTCCATTACAATAAATTGTGCTGTGCTAAGCGAAAACAGGATAACTCCATGTTTCGTAAAAATTAATTTTTTTGTTTCTATAGATAATATTAATGGTTTTACATCGATTTTTAATGTGAAAATAGCGTATTTCCTATTAAAATGCAATTTAAAATAAGAAAATATGCGGTAGCCGGTAAGTCCAATATATTAGATGTTTTATAAGCGAAAACATGGTAAATCCAAATAATAAGCAAAAACTTGGCAGGTATATCACATAAAAAATAATGGAGACATGGAGTTACCGAGTTTTGGCTTGTACCTATATAATGGTTCATACCAATGTTGGAGAAAAAGCGTAACAATTTGGGCTAAAACAAGGTATGTCCAGAAAAGACTAAATGATTATCCGGTATATCCATTATTATTATGGAGTTATCAATCATTTGTTTAGTACTACGATAGTTAATTTAGGATAAGTCCGTTTTCTCCTTAAAAAAATATAAAATATAAAAATGAAAATTGTTTTAATTGCAAAATTTTTTGGCTTGATTTTCTGTTGCTATAGCTTCTATACATAATATATATGACTAGAATAGTTAGTACTAATATGATGCTGGTGATTCAGTATCCATTTGAATTATCCATCATCTCATTTAAACAAAAATGAAACTAGGTATAAGTTTCGAAATTTTTTTCGTATAAACCATAAACATTTCGACTTTTTAGTTTCATTGATCGAGGTATAATTGCATAAAGAACAAAGCAACCAAATAAAGAAATCAATAACCGAAGCAGAAAAATTGGCACTCACAATAAATTGAAGACCTGAGGGTAACAACAAGACATCTCGTTTGGTGCAACAACCAGACAAATCCGACTGTTAAATACACAGATATCATTTATATGGAGATGTCTGGTTTTTATTTCGGTGCAACAAGACATCACCAAGTTTTATATTTTGGTTTTGAGATTATAGCTGTACGTTATAAAAATAAATATTATTTCCTTTGAAAATAAGTGATTTTTAACGATGGTCAATGAATAGTGATGTAGGTAAGTATACACTTTTTTCATATTAATAATAAAGTTATTGTTACTCATTAAGTCATAACTCATAACTAATATAGTAATATGTATATCATTTCTTAGTGCAACAACAATACATCTCCAAATTTGAATTTTTGTTTACAACAAAAAAAATTTGATTTTGACAACTTGTCAATGGCTACCGCTTAAATTTTTTGTTAATTTTTAAAACAGTTTAAAGTGCATCCTGAAAAAAATGTATTAATTGGAAATGTCTTGTTTTTGCTCTCAGATCTTCAATTTATACGTGAAAAGTTATTTCGTTACAATAACTTGTAACTTGTCAAGGTACTCCTCAACACTGGTTTTAAATGATACAATTAAGACAAATATATTTTGTAACAGTTATATGGCAACCGGCGGCGGAGACATTTCGTTCAATGTCATTTGGTTTTCGTATAAGTCGTATACCTAGCAACATTAGCCTAACAATAGAGGAAACATTATCTGTTTTAAGAACTACATTGGTCCACTGGTGCCACTATTTTTGCCGGGCGCTAATACAACTGATTTTAAAGTGAAGGCAGCCGAATTCAGTTATAAATGGAATTATCCAAATTGTATTTTGGCTATTGACGACGCGTGTACAATAAATTATATAAATAATATAACGTATAATATATTATTAATATGTATGTACCTACTATAACTGTACTTATAAGCATAGAGTGAAATACTTACAGAACGCGTATTATAAGATTACAACGTAATAACATGCTGCTAAGTTCACGGCCGCAGTGCAAAGGCCGGATTTAACGTAGAAACGTGCGCGGCACTTGAGCGGAAATTATTGCTCCTTTATCCTCCGGGGAATTTTTCCAGTACAAAAGGGTAGTCGAGTTGTTCGGTGTAAACGGTGTTGCATAATAACATTATAGACACAGCATTTAATGTTTTTAACAATAATCATTGCATACTGCAGCCTATAGGAGGGTCTGTGACATGCGATGATAATAATATAATACAATATAATATGCCTGTACCTACGCATATTATAATTTATTATATTAAACAATAAGAATATTGTCTACTGTATCGTAAGCTTTAGTTACCCAGTTTAATTATATTAAATATTAAGAATAATATATTAATATTGTCTATCATAATATATCGACATAATATCGTGGTATTTAGTCAGATAGTTATAAATTAGTTACATGAAATATTAACAATATGCGTCTACTATAATGACCAAAATTTATAAGTATTAATTCGTGGGATCTTTAATACTTATGTTGATACTTCATTATTATTTATTATCTAAAACTTTCAGAGTCGTAAATAAATTTAATTGGTTTTTAATTTTTATACGAATATTCTAGACCTTAGGTAGTTTGCTTTTGTCATACATCCTACGTTCACAACTTATTTTAATAACTTGGAAAATAAGTAACAACACGTTACTCCATAGAAAACACTTTTAAAAATTGTGTTACAATTGCGTTAACTTAAATAAAATATATATAGTGAAATTACTTAATTATAAAATTAACGAAAATTCGGGAAACGCCGGATAATTCAGCTAAGCAATGTTTTAATATGTCTCCATAAGAATGTATATTTGTTTATAATTGTTATGTTTTTCTTACAAATTATTTGATATTGTTTAAAAAATATTTTTTTATATATTTTTTGCTGAATACAATGCATGTTATCAAGTTACGTATTGTATTGGGTATATAGGTACATATTATTGGTTTTGTAATTTTATGTAAAAATAAAAACTAGTTATTTACAAAACATTTGGTTTCTTAGGTATTCGATTGACTGGTTTAATATATAAGATAAGACAATTCAAACAAGATGATTATGACTTATGAGTAATCATGAGTTTATAGTCGTGATTAGTGGCGAATGATAAACCAACACTTCAATTGAAGATAAGAGGTAAAAGTTAAATCTCTCTACGGTTAGTCGGGTACAGTGCTCTGCGTTTACACGTCTGGTGAAATTAGTTTATATAAAAATAAAATTTAACATAGTGAGTTTTTTCAGTTTTTAGGTATAATACAAAAACTAAATATTTTTATCGAAAGCTATGGAAAAGCATATTATATTTTAAAAAATTGCCCTCGCCACACGCATTACACGCAGTACACAGATATAACATCAACATTTAAAACAAATTATAATATACCGTTTTGTCCATCATATTAGACTTTACAACAATTATATAGGTTCAAGTTCTATATATTCGATATATTATAATATAGACTACAGATAGAAATATTCATAGGTAGGGTAATAATATGTAAGATCGATGCACGCATGGGCGAATATATTATAATATATCGTTCATGATATAACATTATTATATATGTACTGCGCAGTTGCGCCACTGAAGGAAAGTACACCGCGGGCTGCGGCCTGCTTTGTTTGTGGGAGGGAAGGAGAATAGAGATAAAGTTTTGCTCGACCGCGTCCTGCGGGATTACTGCCGCCGCGCGCAAAGACCTCATATGGAAACCATCGTGCGCGGATGACGTAGGACGGCTGTGGGTGGCGGGTCGGGAAGCATCTCGGAGTGGTGTATACATATATATAGATACGAATATACGCCAAAGTCCCTTATCTAAGCTCTACCCGGTTCCCTTTTCTTATATATACACACGTCCAAAAATCCTTTGCACTCCGCCACCGTTCCCGTGGTCTCGCGGTTGCAGCAGACGCCGCCGGCCCGGCCCGGGACCGACGGCCGACGTTGAATGATGATTTTAACCCTCTTATCAGCTACTCATCCATTTCCCCTGCCACAGCGCACCACCACTATATATATTATATGCGTTTACTACCCCCCGCCCGTCTGCTGCTGTACTGTGCCTCTTTTAACCACCCACTCACCCGCTCCCGCCGACTATGGGTCCACGATCCTTCCTCAACGCATCATCCCCCCGCGGCTTTTTAGATTTAATGTATCCATAATGCGATACCCCCGCCGCCAACCACATAGCCTCCACTGCCGAGTTTTCCCGATGATCCTATCCTGCACATCCTCCGGGCGCGCGTACACACATACACGCAGTCACCTCCTATCCACCCCCACCACCATCCCCACCCACTCTGGTGGAGATATCGTCGTGTCCGCCAACAGCGCACTGTATATATTATATAACACACATGCACATACCCCTCCCCCCACACACCCACATGCATATATTTACACCGCGCACAACAGGCCTGCGTGTCGTGGCTTTTATATGGAAATTTCTAATCTGTCTTTTCATTAGCCGGCTATATCTCCGATGAGAGAGTCGCGCCACGCGTATATATATATATTATACGCCGCCTGCTGCCGACACGCAGTCTGCTGTTTGTGTGTGTGCGCACACCACAAAAACCGCACTGGCTTTTCGCCTCGTCCCTTATTATTATATTTATATACATGTATAAATTAATATCTCGTTTAGTATATATATAATATGAACTCTACTCTCGGTAAATATCATCCACCGCCGCCGCCGCCTTCGGGTTAATTAATATTAATTTCCTGATGTGCGTATATATATATAACGATCACACGCTAGCGCCATTTTACATGCTATATAATATATATAGAGAGGAAGAGGCTGCGCATATTATTCTGACGTTAAGCGAGATATATTATAATATATATTCTTAGCCGTTCAAGACTCACCGGGTGATAAGCGCCGTGTGTAAGAAGAAAAAGGGTTTTTTCCCTCCCATAATGCTCTGTGCTAGACGACTGCCTGCGGCTCGTGCAGTGTGCGTGGGTCTTATACGCAGTTATAGTACGTTATATATATAGTATAATAATATATTATATGTAAAGTATATATATATATATATATATGCGTACTCACATTGTAATATCGTCAATGCAACGAACCACCGGAGGCTGTTCCGGAAGTCCGTGATGGATTTCAAGCTCGCAACGCACTATAATAATGTATAATATATACCGCAGAAGAATATAGCGGCAACATCAGCTTTGGCCGTATATAGACAATACATATTTTGTCTTCCGTGTACTTACTTCTGCCATTAAAATATCGCCACACACACAGACACACAGTAACACTCCATAATATTATGTATTTGTGCAATAATATAATAATATAATACTGTACAAATGTTACTTTATATGCATAAAATTGATGATTTAATGTATGTTCACCGTAGTGGAATGACACGGATTTAGGTAAAAATGATTTTTTCCAAACCACTTCGTATAGATGATATATTTTCGGATTAAAAATCATATAAGCCAAGCTATAACAATAATAAATGACGATCGACTACAAGAAAGCGACCTACAAACATGCAACATCCACTATGTATGTTACACTTCCAATATTTTACTTTCCTCCATAATATTTTACGATTTTTGAATTTTTATTTGCCAAACTAGATAGGTACAACTCAATATCATGGTTATTGCTGTATTATATTTTGTTAAAATTTAAATCCCATCACTTTGAAATACTTGCACATTGTCTTTTTCCGTCACAGGCAAGATCTATATAAATCCACATCATTTCGTACGGTACAAAAAACAAATATCAGTTAAAATATATATTTTATTGAAACAAATAACCAACAGTTGACAATCTATCATTTATTATCTGTGTGCATAACCTTAAATAAACTATAAACGATAAATGTCAACGATGATCTGAACGGTAGTCGAAATATCCCACGAGTTATAATAATACAGCTATGATGGGAATGGGTAGTCGGTGATAACCAATAATATTCAACCAATTTTTCGAGATCGTATTTCAATGTTGTCACTTGTCACTTGTCATATTTTACTATCAGAGAACGTCGTGTAGGTATACGGCTCGTTAAAAACAATTCTATTGTTTCATGATTTGTTGTATTTTCGTTGTAATTCGAATATAATATAATATTTGTGAAAAAATGTATGACGTCATCGCATTTATATGACAACGAAGTAATTTATATACTAACTTAGAAAGTTGCCACTGAGTGCTAAAATCACGGGCGTTATTTGCGAGAGACTTCAACATCATGTACAATCTTCTATATACTATTATACATTTTAACATTCTACATTTTCAGATAAATATAATAGTTAATTGTACTATAGATAGGTTCATAGTAAATTCCAAGTAATATAAAATTAATAAATTATGAATTATTATGTCCAGCTATCAGGTCATTCGTATAACAAACAATTGATTGTCATAATTGTGTGAATGAGTGGTCCGCAGGGTCACTACTCACGAAAACAATTTATAGTCTTCTTCGAAGTTAGAAGAAGGCTCGTGTCTATTCATTTTTATCTAAAAAAAAATATGTTGGTAGTCAGTTATAAACAGCTATATTATGCAGAAAGAGTTTTAATGATAAACACTATTATTACTTAAATAATATTGAATTCATTAAAATAGGTACAACAATATTGTTATTGTTATTATATTAATATTTTAATTTAGAAAAAAAAATAGTCTTACCATTTCTTATCGCCATCATTCTTTTTTTTTTTTTAAATTGGAAAATATACATTTTCAGTTTAATACTCCTAATCAGTAATCACAATATATTTTTGAGAATTGTAACAAGTAGTTAATTTATTAGTTGTATAAGTTTAGATGAGCGGAGTGAACTTGAACTGTTAGGTACCCCGTTATAATCTGGTACCCGGTCATCTAAACTTGGATACCATACATTATAATACCAAACTAATTAAAAACATTCGGTTGAAATACGAATTGTTTTGTATTAAAATTCTCAAAAATATATTCTGATTAAGAATATTAAATTGAAAATGTGTGTTGTCATTTAATAATTTAAAAAAGGTGGATGATATAAATAATGAATTTGTTTCTTCAAAAATATTGTTTTGCAATGAATTAAAATTATGCAAAAAAGTATTTTAAAAATGGACTTAATATACTTTTCGAGATAATGCGTGTTTATTGTTAAAAGAATCACCTAGTGTTCTTTAATCTTTAGTAACTCATAACGCGCGCATATACATACATTTATATGGATATAGCATTAGAGATGATAACTAAATCTGTTTTAGAAAACGAGTATTATAAGTTATACATTTATAAATTTATGATGAATTTAGTATGTAAATTGAAATAGATATAATTCAATCATTGAGTATGATATCAAAGACCGTGAATAATATTATGAAAATATTTTAATAAAATATGCATTATGATTACACGGCGTTATGTATAGGCAATTTTAGTACTACACTGTCGTGGGTCTGTCTTACTTATTATAATTTATTAATTTATATTATTATTGTGAACGTTCTACCAAATTAATAATTAATAATTACTAAACCTTTAGGACGTCAAATACAGCCGGAAAATATTCAGTTATAATATAATGTATTGCAATGTTCGCGGAAAAATAACGGATATCATAATATATCAATAACAATTTACGTTGAAAATTACATTGCGACCGATAATGGCAAAATAAATATTAATTATTATAATATAACTAGACTATTGAACGCGGCGCAGGCGTATTATTATTATTTTAACTAGCACTTAATATGTAGTTTGGATAACGTTTTAAATATTTTATTTTAAAGATACTTTTGGCAGAACAATCTCTAATGTGTTCAAGTTCGATGTTCATTTTCTCTGAAAAGCGTCGTAGAAAATTGTTTCAGTTTCTCGCGCAACGTGTGACAAGGCATAGTTAATGTATTTTAGTTTACTAAATTCAGTTTCTAATGTTCGTGGAAATTGTCTTCGAATAGTTCGCCAACTTAAGGCTGCAAAGCATTTTATGGGACCGTCGAATGATCATTACTTTTAATTAAAGGAACGAACTCTTGTATGGTTTTAAACATAATAATATTTATCTTAATGACTGAAATAATAATTATAATCATTATTATAATCATAATATTATTATTATTCGTCGAAATCAAACTTATTTTAAACGACAATTTGTAAAGAAGTTATGTTGTTTTGACTGTTTTATCATAGACGTAATATCGATTTTAAGCGATGTTTCCGTGTTTCATTAACTTCGTAAATCATAATTTATATTCAATTTATTATGATTATGTGTAGGTACCCGTTTTGTTGTTGTAGTTTTGTAGTCTTCTGGCAATGGAAAGTTTTGATTTTTGGTCTGCCATACGAATGTTTTAAAAAAAAGGTTACAAAAAATTTCCCAATTAAAACAAATTTTGAATTTTTGAACGGAAATTATATTAACAATACAAATAATTATCAACTGTACTATAATTATTGTACGAATGAGCTATGTCAAATAATATTAATTATATTATATTGTGTATCTTTTATTATAATATAATAGAAACATATAATTTAAACATATTAAGTAATTAAGTGTACACATAAATATATAATACATTTGCATGTGAGCATGTATGAGATACCTAAATACATTCATCCATTTTAGCACACATCATTTTATTTTTAAATCGTCAACTTGCTTACAAAATTATTTTATATACTATCCTTACAGCATAATAAGAATAACCACTCAAAACTTTAAGTTGTTGAGTTTTGCACGTTTTTTTTTTTATGTAGGCAATTATTAACATGCGTATTTAAGAGTATTTTTCAAAGGGAAAAACTGTTTATGTGTGATATTTAAATAAATAAAACCTTTCTTTAAAATAACTCACGTGCGAGTAATAATTGTATACAAAAAATAACCGTGTTTGCATGTATAATAATAATGTAGTGTTTGTAAAAAAACATTTTTCATTATAATAACAACTCAGTAAGACAAAATAAAGAACCTTAGAAAAAAAGTAAAAACAGTTAAAAACCTATATTACACACAAATTTAAAATTAAAATGTGTTCTTTCAGCAAATACTATCCAATATACCTACTGCACGAATGTATGTATTTTAAACGCGTGTGCACAACGTTAAAAAAAAAGTTTAATATTGTCGATGGTGATTTGGTTGTAATGAATAATAAGCTACCTAATGGCGTGACTTTTTTTTTATTGATATTTTTCTCTTCAATAGCTTAACGATAACCGTAACGTACAAGTACACCTACCATATTGTATAGTAATTGCATTTTAGATTCTGAGCGGAGCGATGAATGTATTGATTTTACAATGATGTGTGTTTTTAAATTTTTTAAATTATTTAAATTTTTTGTGTCTGTTTACATGATAAGAAGTCAAAATAATAATTCAATTTTAAACTTCAGTATCTTGTTCGATGGGAAAGTGAATTTAGTTGGTGCATTGGGAAGGTCAGAATGTAAAATTCTCAAGAGTTTTCAAAAAAGCGTCGGGAAAAACAAAAAAAATTTAAGGAAAACCGGTAATTTTTACGTAAAATTGGTTTTTGACAAAATGGATTTTGTTTTTTGGTGTAACTCTAAATGTAGGTACATGCTATTTTCACTGAATGTTTATGATAGAATTTTCAAAATATTTTGACTTGTTTTGAGCTGTTTACGGACATTTTCAGTTTTCAATTTGTTTAGGTTTTTTTTCTATAGATGTCAATACAATTTTATTGGTTCATGGTTGGGTCAAATAGCTTGAAAATTTAATACAAAGCTCCTAATATAATGTTACAATAGTAGTTTAAAAATATTAAATATACATGGGCTTAAATTTTTTTTATAACATTTAAAATTCAAATTTTAAGGAATTCTAAGGAATTTTTATTCCGTGAATTAATTAATAAATAAATAAATAAATAAATAAATAAATTTTAACAAACTATATTATGAAATGTATAATTAAAAAATGTTTTTGTAGTTAAAAATTTATAAAATGTTCAACTTTTATAGCTAAGGATTGAAAATATAAAACAAAGTTCCACATAGGTAGGTTATTATTTTGTAACCAAAAAATCTCAAAAATTTAAAAAACATTATTTTTATATTTTTTTTCATGTTCTAATTTGGACGAAATCACATATTATTAAATAACCAAGAATAAAGATTTGAGTAATTTTGTTTTAATTTTTATAATATTAATTTAACCTACCAGCTACCATATTAATAAGAGTGTTGGGTTCATTACTTTTAAAATGTAATAAAATTACGTTACCCGTTACATAATATATTTTTATTGAAATTACATTCCCATTACCCGACATTATTTTTATCACGTTACTTTACTTTTTCATTATTAACTAACACAATAAACAATTACCTAGACATTATACATTATTTTATGCATTCAAAATTTTATATTGTTGTACTTACATCAAGATTTTTAGGAAAATATCCGTTTCATATTAAAAGAAAAAAGTAAATAAACGTAAAAGTATGTAAAACATATGATAATTAATTAGACAATAAAAAAATTATAAAAAGATTTTATTTTTATTTTTGACGTTATAAATATTTTAAATTATATTAATATTATAACATTATGTTTATTTTTATCAAAAACACAAAAATTTACTGAAAATGAATGAATGAATATTTTACGATGGACGAATCACATAAAAGATTCAAAAAGAGTTTCATAATAACAATGAAATGTATGACTCAGTGATAAAAAAGTGCATGATATTATCTAATAATTATAATAATATAATTTGTGTTATTGTGTTTATGAGAAATAATGTTGGTATACCTAATATCAATATGTCATTATAAAAACAAATTATTTAAAACAGTTTGTACTATCTAGTAATAATATTTAGTAAGCATATCTAAAGTAAGAGCTATTGGAGGATATTATATCGCAGATATACACTTACGGCGTATACCCTAGCACCAGTTTACTTATTTAGCGTATACCCTATACAATATTTATTATTAGGGTTACACAGGTATAAATCCCCAAAGCCCCCCCCCTTATATACGTTTAAGTGCTGAGCGTAAACCCTAGAAAAAAATTACGAAGACAAAACACTAAGTGTTCAAAATCAAAATTACTGACCATGATGATCGTTAACCGTAGTGTTTACTTACAGTGTTTAAACAATACGCATAGACGTAACTAGTTATTTTTATTTCTTCTAAACAATTCAATATAAATAACTCTTAAAATAAAATTTAACAAATCTATATACATATATAGCGTTTATTTACGTGCAAAATTTATAATCTTAATATTTGCACCGAAGATGTGACCGGCAAACTGTCTACAGTCTTTGAATTACTATCGTGAGTAACATAATGTACAGTGATTATTTTAAAAGAATTTTCAATATTCTTTCCCATTTCCTATAGACTTATATAGTCTACATACATATTATCGGTGGCATAGTCATTATTATAAAACGGGAATGGGTGCGGGGGGGGGGGGGGGGTGTATTAAACATCCAACCAATCCCCCTGGCTACGCCACTATATATTATGCAAGTAAATTGTGTTTTTTGTTTCAAAAAAGGTATGCCTAATATATTTTATTATTATATATTTTATTTATTGTAATATTGTATACCTACCTATATATTATATTTTCTAATCTACTTATATAATTTTTATTTATTTACACTCGTTTACATTACTGTGGAAAATATTTTATATTAATATTAAATATAATATTATCAGATTGCAATACGCATTTTTTTAAAGTCTTAATCGGAAAGTGATTCAAATGTGAGCCACCTAGAATATCGGGAACCATTTAGGATTTAAATTTTTAGGTATGGGAATCAATTCTTGCGTATATTTGCGTGCAAAATGTATAATCTTAATAATATTTGCATCGATGATTTGACTATTGCGAGTTATCAATTTGGATTACTACCTCTAAGAATAATAGGTATATAAGTAAGTATAATGTTTATATTATTAATAAAGTCGTCAAGTAATATAATAAATTATACCTTTCAAACGCGTGGCGAAATTATTGGATTATTCAAACTATTCTGTAGGTATAATACCTAGGTATGTATGGTATGTTTTATGCACATTGTTGGTACGTATTGTACAAAAACGGACCCGTAGCATTCAATTATTAACCCTATGATTTCCAAGCCGTTTTGAATAGAGTATTCAGTATACTGATCTCGTGTACTATTTAATACATACAGTACGTATAATACGGTATGGGTGGCAGAGTAGGGCCGTAAACAATTTCGCTAAACATAATCTCGAATGCAAACATGTTTAATGCGAAAACTTGGAGCCATAACGGATTTTTGTACAAGAATGAAAAACTAAATAATAACCTCCAGGCGCACAATAACAATTTATTATACATTTCACTATCCTCTCTCGTCTAAGTGTTCTTTGCGTAATAAACAAGTAGGAGAAAAAACTGAGAAGGAAAAAAAAACACTTGTTTTATACGCGTTTAATGTGTACGGAAGTGGGTTAGGCGCGTATATAACTAACGTAATATTTTATTTACTTTTCAGATTTTATTTGTACTTGAACCGTCTCCGAAAATAAAACTAAATCGTATTATTAATTATACTTACCTATAATCATGTGATTTATACCTCAAACGAAACGTTTAATCGATATGGTAATTATCATAATAAAATACTACCTATATATATATTATAAAATGTCAAGAGTGTTTTTATGTTATTGGCAGTGTTGAGTTTATCTGGATAAATATTCTTTCATCTTTTATCTTATCTATATAAATAGAGATTATTAATTTACACAGTTATTTAAAATAAAAATCACCGTTATCTAGATGAATTTATCCAGATAACTTTTTTTCATCTTTATCTAGATAAATAAATAATTTAGTTATCTTTATCTTTATCTAGATAAAATTATATTTATCTCGGCTCAACACCGGTTGTTGGCCAGATTTTCGTTATCGTTCTTATAATTTTTATAATAGCATAATGGCAATATTACTGCCGCTTATTTAATTTGTTTTATACAGTACAAAACATTTAAATATTTAATATTATTATTTACCGTAACTTCATATTTTAGTCCAAAAGTTTATTTTTAAACAAACGTCATAAATAAATATTGGTTTTGAAGAGTTTTCATAGAATTAAGTCCGATTTTGAGAACTTTAAAGTTTTTTTTAAAAGACATTCTATATGGAAAATAATCTCAACACCTATATTTTACGTGAATATAATTTGACGGAAATGAAACTTTAACACTGGATTAACCCTTAGTCATATTATTCATTTTAAATTCGTGTCATGTACAAATTACGAGTAATTTATACTTACCGCAAGTATATTTTAACTATTCAGATCCAACTGTATACAAGGATAATCTTTTTAAAACCGTTTTAGTCGATTCACACACATGGTATTTTGATGCAATTTAGATTTTTTTGTTTTCGATCGAATATTATGAACAAAGTTAAAATAATACAATATAATTTTTACCCCTCTCCTCCAATACGACACAAGCATTATGAATTTATGCCTAATGTATAAAGGTATTACCGTTAACATATTATTACCTACTATTATTATATTATATATTATCCTTTTATCTAATAAATTATTTATTTTTGTTATATAAATAAACTATATTATAATTTATAATATAATTATTGTGTTATTGAATTTATGTTTACATCATGTATAGGAAAGGTCAATTATCAATGGACATCATATTATATAAGTTTTAAATCGTTAACCAATCGTACGTTAAGGGGATTCGATATCGTGATTTTCTGTTTTTGTCTAACACACTCGCGACATAGTATTTTAGACGTGTTTTTTGCCAAACATTCAAATTGATCTATTGAAGCAATAAGAATTCTGAAAACAGATTTGAATTCGTCGTCAAGTCTACTTTTAATCGACTTTTAAAGAAGTTAAAATCAAAAAATAAAAATTGTGGGAGAGTCGATTTCAAGTAGACTTGACGACGAATTCAAATCTTTTTTCAGAATTCTTATCACTTCATTATATCAATTGATATGTTTGGCAAAGAATCCGTCTAAAATCCTATGTCGTGCGTGTGTTAGATAAAAACAGAAAATCACGGTATGGAATCCCCTTAAGAATCATAGTATATTTTTCTCCACCACTGCGTTTATTATAGATTTAATAAATTAATAATTGACAATAATATTGTATTGTCATTTTAATTGCTGTAATATATATTCAACTAATACTCTCCCATTTGGAAAATGAAAATGTAAAATGTTCTAAAATTATTCCAGGAACATTATCAATTCCAAATGCTGTCTAGGAGATACTGATACGTATACAGATACTGATACACTAAGAATAACGATTACATAAAATAATGGGAAATATTAAATTTTTAGTGGGTAAATTAATAATTATGTTTCAAAATCGGCCAACAAATAAGGTACTATTTATTGTATAGTATATGTAAAATTTATATTGAATATGTAAATACTAAATACTGTTAACAATGTTAACAATGATAAAAAAACAATTTTTAAATTACTTGTAGTTACATTATGCACTGATCTTGAGCTGTTGTAGTTTGTAAACGATAGAAAATAATACATTTTAAATCGTTTTAATTTTTCAAACAACTTTCATTTTTTTTTCAATACTATTAGTACTTAAATATGCATCATAGGTAATATAGAAATACAGCTGTACTTTATAATTATTATTAAATTTGTAATGATTACGTTTTTCTTTATAATTTATCAGATGTTTTTTTGGGCTGTGCTGTGGCGTGCTCAGCTTTTTTAAAAGGGGGGGGGGATATTCATTTTTTACTTTTCACAGACCCGTGGGGGGTTCGTCCCCCACACCCCTTCCACTGAATTTATATTTTAATTTACATTATCCCCCTGAACAACTTAGAAAAAACATTTTAATCTTTAACTTTAAACTTCACTTTATTTTAATTATACGATACATTAATTAATTAACTAAATGACAATTTCCAGCTTCCTTGGTTTCTTGGCCATCTCATCCAACACTTCATCTGGTGTAACAATCACGTCTTTGTGTATCGCTAACATTGTTAAACCATTTAAACGATCCTACAACAAACAGAAAAACATAATATTAAACGTGTAATTTTTATTTGAGATTAATTAATTTGAGATTATACCTCGGTCATTGAATTTCACAGGTATGTTTATACTTGTTTTAATGCGGAAAATTACCTTTCAGGGGTTGAAGTTGAAACCGGTAAAGTGGATAAAATGTTCAATAGTTTATTGATATTAGGGCATAGATTAGGATAACAAACTCAAAGCGCATTTAAGGCCGTTTTGATAACTATTTGGTTTTGAAGTTATTTTGTTCGCCAAACTATTCTGCTTAACTGTTATCTTTGTTTACATTAGGTGAATAAAACTCTAATAGATTTTGAAAGGATTCAACTTCACAAACATTATGATACCGATTTTTTTAAAAAATAGCTTCAAAACCTGCATAATTTATATTATGAATGAACCATACAATTTTTATTCAATTATACAACTATAATTAAAATATGAAAAATACATACCTTTGAATATATTTTTGTGTGCTAAAAATCTAGTTTCTAATTGAGCAATAAAATGGTCAACATACGGTACAAATATTGTTAGTAAGATAATTATTATTTTTATTATCTAATAATATCATATCATAGATAATAGAATAGATAACAGTTACTCTATGGCCAGGTGTATTGATATCAATACACCTTGCTCTATGGATAGCCCCCCATACAAGTATACAACCAATAAAGTTTGAATGTTTAAACTGATATTATCGAAACCTGATTTTTGGAGCCATAACGGATTTTTGTACAAGAATGAAAAACTAAATAATAACCTCCAGGCGCACAATAACAATTTATTATACATTTCACTATCCTCTCTCGTCTAAGTGTTCTTTGCGTAATAAACAAGTAGGAGAAAAAACTGAGAAGGAAAAAAAAACACTTGTTTTATACGCGTTTAATGTGTACGGAAGTGGGTTAGGCGCGTATATAACTAACGTAATATTTTATTTACTTTTCAGATTTTATTTGTACTTGAACCGTCTCCGAAAATAAAACTAAATCGTATTATTAATTATACTTACCTATAATCATGTGATTTATACCTCAAACGAAACGTTTAATCGATATGGTAATTATCATAATAAAATACTACCTATATATATATTATAAAATGTCAAGAGTGTTTTTATGTTATTGGCAGTGTTGAGTTTATCTGGATAAATATTCTTTCATCTTTTATCTTATCTATATAAATAGAGATTATTAATTTACACAGTTATTTAAAATAAAAATCACCGTTATCTAGATGAATTTATCCAGATAACTTTTTTTCATCTTTATCTAGATAAATAAATAATTTAGTTATCTTTATCTTTATCTAGATAAAATTATATTTATCTCGGCTCAACACCGGTTGTTGGCCAGATTTTCGTTATCGTTCTTATAATTTTTATAATAGCATAATGGCAATATTACTGCCGCTTATTTAATTTGTTTTATACAGTACAAAACATTTAAATATTTAATATTATTATTTACCGTAACTTCATATTTTAGTCCAAAAGTTTATTTTTAAACAAACGTCATAAATAAATATTGGTTTTGAAGAGTTTTCATAGAATTAAGTCCGATTTTGAGAACTTTAAAGTTTTTTTTAAAAGACATTCTATATGGAAAATAATCTCAACACCTATATTTTACGTGAATATAATTTGACGGAAATGAAACTTTAACACTGGATTAACCCTTAGTCATATTATTCATTTTAAATTCGTGTCATGTACAAATTACGAGTAATTTATACTTACCGCAAGTATATTTTAACTATTCAGATCCAACTGTATACAAGGATAATCTTTTTAAAACCGTTTTAGTCGATTCACACACATGGTATTTTGATGCAATTTAGATTTTTTTGTTTTCGATCGAATATTATGAACAAAGTTAAAATAATACAATATAATTTTTACCCCTCTCCTCCAATACGACACAAGCATTATGAATTTATGCCTAATGTATAAAGGTATTACCGTTAACATATTATTACCTACTATTATTATATTATATATTATCCTTTTATCTAATAAATTATTTATTTTTGTTATATAAATAAACTATATTATAATTTATAATATAATTATTGTGTTATTGAATTTATGTTTACATCATGTATAGGAAAGGTCAATTATCAATGGACATCATATTATATAAGTTTTAAATCGTTAACCAATCGTACGTTAAGGGGATTCGATATCGTGATTTTCTGTTTTTGTCTAACACACTCGCGACATAGTATTTTAGACGTGTTTTTTGCCAAACATTCAAATTGATCTATTGAAGCAATAAGAATTCTGAAAACAGATTTGAATTCGTCGTCAAGTCTACTTTTAATCGACTTTTAAAGAAGTTAAAATCAAAAAATAAAAATTGTGGGAGAGTCGATTTCAAGTAGACTTGACGACGAATTCAAATCTTTTTTCAGAATTCTTATCACTTCATTATATCAATTGATATGTTTGGCAAAGAATCCGTCTAAAATCCTATGTCGTGCGTGTGTTAGATAAAAACAGAAAATCACGGTATGGAATCCCCTTAAGAATCATAGTATATTTTTCTCCACCACTGCGTTTATTATAGATTTAATAAATTAATAATTGACAATAATATTGTATTGTCATTTTAATTGCTGTAATATATATTCAACTAATACTCTCCCATTTGGAAAATGAAAATGTAAAATGTTCTAAAATTATTCCAGGAACATTATCAATTCCAAATGCTGTCTAGGAGATACTGATACGTATACAGATACTGATACACTAAGAATAACGATTACATAAAATAATGGGAAATATTAAATTTTTAGTGGGTAAATTAATAATTATGTTTCAAAATCGGCCAACAAATAAGGTACTATTTATTGTATAGTATATGTAAAATTTATATTGAATATGTAAATACTAAATACTGTTAACAATGTTAACAATGATAAAAAAACAATTTTTAAATTACTTGTAGTTACATTATGCACTGATCTTGAGCTGTTGTAGTTTGTAAACGATAGAAAATAATACATTTTAAATCGTTTTAATTTTTCAAACAACTTTCATTTTTTTTTCAATACTATTAGTACTTAAATATGCATCATAGGTAATATAGAAATACAGCTGTACTTTATAATTATTATTAAATTTGTAATGATTACGTTTTTCTTTATAATTTATCAGATGTTTTTTTGGGCTGTGCTGTGGCGTGCTCAGCTTTTTTAAAAGGGGGGGGGGATATTCATTTTTTACTTTTCACAGACCCGTGGGGGGTTCGTCCCCCACACCCCTTCCACTGAATTTATATTTTAATTTACATTATCCCCCTGAACAACTTAGAAAAAACATTTTAATCTTTAACTTTAAACTTCACTTTATTTTAATTATACGATACATTAATTAATTAACTAAATGACAATTTCCAGCTTCCTTGGTTTCTTGGCCATCTCATCCAACACTTCATCTGGTGTAACAATCACGTCTTTGTGTATCGCTAACATTGTTAAACCATTTAAACGATCCTACAACAAACAGAAAAACATAATATTAAACGTGTAATTTTTATTTGAGATTAATTAATTTGAGATTATACCTCGGTCATTGAATTTCACAGGTATGTTTATACTTGTTTTAATGCGGAAAATTACCTTTCAGGGGTTGAAGTTGAAACCGGTAAAGTGGATAAAATGTTCAATAGTTTATTGATATTAGGGCATAGATTAGGATAACAAACTCAAAGCGCATTTAAGGCCGTTTTGATAACTATTTGGTTTTGAAGTTATTTTGTTCGCCAAACTATTCTGCTTAACTGTTATCTTTGTTTACATTAGGTGAATAAAACTCTAATAGATTTTGAAAGGATTCAACTTCACAAACATTATGATACCGATTTTTTTAAAAAATAGCTTCAAAACCTGCATAATTTATATTATGAATGAACCATACAATTTTTATTCAATTATACAACTATAATTAAAATATGAAAAATACATACCTTTGAATATATTTTTGTGTGCTAAAAATCTAGTTTCTAATTGAGCAATAAAATGGTCAACATACGGTACAAATATTGTTAGTAAGATAATTATTATTTTTATTATCTAATAATATCATATCATAGATAATAGAATAGATAACAGTTACTCTATGGCCAGGTGTATTGATATCAATACACCTTGCTCTATGGATAGCCCCCCATACAAGTATACAACCAATAAAGTTTGAATGTTTAAACTGATATTATCGAAACCTGATTTTGGAATCCTTTGAAATCCATGCGGAAACAGAAATATTAATTTTTATGTTGACTAACTGAAACCTATGTTAACATGAAGATTCCAGATTCTGGTCTGCAACCATTTTTTATGTACCAATATTGTTATTATTCGACTAAATTAATTATTTAATCTAAAAATGTGGACATTATTTCACATAAACTACTGAATAATATTGACGATGTGTCAAAATAACTCGAAGACTCAAAGCGTATAAAGCATACTGATAATACAGTTAGGTCAACTTTGAATATGGTATCAAATATAATGAACATTTATTTTATGGTATAAGTTTTAGAACAATCGATATGGAGAGTACCATTAAAAACTTTCAGAATATTAAAAACCTAATCAGGTTGTCATGCGTAAAAATCTATACAAGACAGATTGATCGGACCTATCATTAGTAGAACCGTCGATCTAAATGTTGGATGGAATTGATTGATATTTATAAAAAATATTATTAATTTTAAAACGAAACATCCAGTATAAACAAATTAGATTTGATATCATATTATATATTATATTATTATAATTGAAAACCCCGGCTGTACGAAAGATTTTAATATTTGGAACCAAATATATATACATCGCGTTATAGTTTATTAGTTTTTATTTAAAATGTCCTTACAGTATAGTAATTAATAATTATTATAGTAAAAGTTTTTAGTAACACATTTGAATCAAACGGTCCATTAATTGCGTTGTTACAATAGTACAAAAAGTTTATTAAAGTGATTAAAATAAAAAAGAATCCTTGATCGTTTAATTAAATTCGTGCTGAAAAATAAAATAGTAAAAACGAATCAACAGTTTTATTTAAGTGTTAATTCATTAATATTTAAAAGCTTGAACGTATAATTAAAGTTTAAATAGTTATAAAGTATACAAGCCGCTGTTGGAACCCACCGCAAAAAATTAAAATAATACTGCCATGAATAAATCAAAATTAATACTTTTTAAATACTTAATTTCACGCTTATTTATTACAAAACACTGATCACGAACAAATTTCTTTGTTCAGATTAGTCTAGATTATAATATTATAATTTAAACGGTTTTACCTAAGTGCGCCGATGTAAAAAATTTAAATAATTGTTTTTCTGCGGTATATTTCCGTTCGTTTTTGTTTCTTTAAACGAGATTCATTTACAGAATATAATACCGATAATAATATTATATCGAAATACTCATTTTAGGACATAAATATTATATAGAATACACCATCGTGTTGTATAATAATTAAGATGTCAGTGCACTATTTGTTTTCACTCTCTGACCTATGTGCAACATAGTAAATTAGTGTTGACCAAATTCTATCTGTCTTCTTAGTTTTAAATTTTAATTTTAGAATGAATATTCCTGTTATCTAACTTAAAGGTAGGTGAGATTATAAATAACTGATGCACCTCATATGGTTTTACAGTTTTTTTTTATTTTAACGTGAGTAGATATAACTTATAATCATGTAGAATACTATTATTTTAAAATCATTATAAATCGCTTTAAAATTATTAAAATGCAATATAATACACCTATGAGGTTTACTGAATAATATTCTTATATTTAAGTTTGATTAGGTCAATTCAATCTGATAGTAAAGTTAAAAACATAAGGTTGGTTCTACTGAACACGCATTTAAAAGACGTGGACCTATATTATATGGATAGTTTAGAATGTAGATTTTTTAGAACAGCAATATTGTTTATAACATCGTACTCAGAATCTAGAAATTTTCAGAGAGCGAAAACAAATAGTGGACATCCTCGTATGACAAGCATTATGTATTTTTCATGAAATACGTCGTCATGTATATTCTAAGAATTTTTCCCTATTTTAAAAAGCACGATGTTGATGTCTGTTGGTTGTCAAAAAACATTTAATAATTAAAGGTTTAAAATATGTTTTACCTATAATTATTTAATAATTTCGTTATGGTATTTTAGAAAGGGATTATCAGAATGTTGGAGTTGGATAGGATATATAATAATAATAATAATAATAATAATATATGTTTATTTATTCTAATTTGTCAAGTCAACAACACTTTTCCTACCATCCGATTTGGATTCTACTAGCCGTTTAAATATAGGATAAGACCCGAGTGACGTTCGTTGAAAATATTGTAAAGAAAAAAAATGCACATTAAGGGTAAAAAGAGAGTGACCCTTTCCAGCAAACGTAATACGCACACACATATCCACAACAAATATGCAGTTACACGTCACACATACTTTACGACACACACACACAATCAATGGAAGGGTCTTGTCCTGTTTTGCGCATACGCTGTCGGACTCCCGAAAAGTAAGTTTGACCCACGCGGGTCGTGGCATCGGAGACGACGTATTGTAGGAGGCAGTATTGGGGAGGAAAAAGAGAGAGAGAGAGAATGAAAAAGATCGAAAGAGAAAGAAAGATAGAACTTTTGTCCACGACACGCGTGCAGATATCCTACCTCCACCCCGGCAAACCACCCCTTCCTCATCCCCTACTCCTGATCCACCCATCGCTAGGACGCCGCTGCTGCCGTCGGACACCCTCGCATGCCAAGCGGGCAAAATCGATCGAGGATGCCACCGCACGGTCGTACGTTCCTATATAGCAGAGACCGCCCCCCGGCCGCGATCGTATCCTTGCTTCGACGATCATTGTATGCATTAGATATAACAGCACACAATTTGTGATATGTATTATCGTTTAGTATATGGTATATAGTTTAGGTCAAGTAGGTTACCACCTCTGCCGGTATCCATGGTAAAATATGTACGTAAATAGAGTTGCAATAATATATTATTATACATTTATACCTATGGTATAGGTGTGAATGTATCGGTCGTATACCTATTTTATCATTATCACGAATGACTGAAGCAGGATACTTGGTTTGAGGAGCGTACACACGAGTATGACATCGATCCTCTCGCTTAGACTATTTTTGAGAATCAGTTTTAATACTACAACAGTCTGGTAAAAACAATTGATCCATTTTGAAATAAATACAAAGTAGGTAATATACGGATTGAAGAAAATGAAAGTGTATATTCTATTATATATAACTATATGTTTCATTATGGTACATATTTTAGATTTAATACTTCTCCACTTGAACTGTACTACATGAAAACAGGAGTATGATTTGAAGAGTATAAGGGTGTGCATTCTCATTCCATGGCTCCTCTCTTTAAACTGTATGAATTAAATTTAATATTGCTGGTTTTTATATGCATTCTACAAGAAAAAAAAATTAAAAATTAAATAATTTGTGATTTAAATTTAATAGTTTTGGTATTTATAGGGCTTTGTAGATTATTATGCTAAATAAAGGGCTCCGCGAACCAAACAGTTTGATAACCGCGTGTTTGAATATTGTATTATTACGTCAACAAATAATTTTATAATTTTCTGGGACAAAACAATAAACAATTTTGATGTAATTGAAATTTCATAAACAACGGAGAAGACTTACAGCATCACAATTATAATACGTATAAAATATGTTAATGAAATGAACACCTAAGAAGACCACCTAACAAGTTATATTATAGTTTATATCAGAACCTATAAATAGTGTTTGTACCAGCACATTATATTATAATTTATAATATTCGTTTTTGTTCCTCACCATGAAATTTATTTCGTTTATTATGTTTCAAATTATGATAGGTATAGTAGAAGTAAATAATGGTTGAAATTAATTATGGGTAATTTACTTTAAATTATATTTAAATGAAACTATAGAAATAACATAAATTATAATAGTGACGCGGTGTTTGCATTCAGTCCCAAAACGTGTTCTGAGTGTACGCACCGACCGGTGTCACTAGTTCCCGGATGGGTGACCACCCATGTTTTTAGTGAAAAATTCTTGCCACAGATACGTGTTCAAACCAACCACACCCTCCCTCACAGTAACAGGCTAATGACATCAAATATCTAAGTCTTAAATAAAAAAATAATTATCATATCATAATAATTTTTCACACAGAAAAAATTTCAATTTATTTCTCATATTTGCAATCACTGCATAACAAGTTTTGAAAAGGATTTTTATGGATCTATAATATGTACTTCGTCATTAAAAATGCTATTTTTGCTATTAATAATGTTTTTTTTAAATTTGACAGATCTGTATATCTTATAACTCCCGCATACCACATGTACGATTTATAAAAACTTTTTGTAGCACAAATACATTTTGTTTAGATAGTTGAAAAATAAAATTGTGTTATGTTGTGCAATGATTAGCATATATTATAAATAAATTTATTAACACGTATGCTAATGATATCAGAAGGCATTTGGCAGTAACTCAAAATAAAAGTGTACTTACAGCTATGGACTTATTGTCCATTACACCACATAAAAAGTTATGAAAAACCTTTTTTTTGTGTTCAATAGTTTCTTCGTACAACATACCATATTTTAAATGTTTAAAAAATTATTATTTTTACGTCACAGGCTAATTTAGTGCTGAAAACTGTTTTATAGTTTACTGAAGAAGTGAAGAACTACGTTTTTGGAGTACTGCTAGTGGATTTTGACGGCAGTAAGCACCACTGTTAATTTATTTCCAAAATTTTATGTGTACAACTTATGCGTACTTCACTAAACAGTTTATTACATTTTTCATTTTCTTTTAGAATTAATTTACCAACATACACTGTTGACGTAGGTTCATGTTAAAGAGCTGTACGATTTTTCTTTTTGTTTACAACACGGTACCTGTATATTATAATTTATAACATACTTAATATTCTATTATGTTCCTATCATCAGGAAAGGATTATTATTATTATTATTAATATTATGAAACGGGAGGAGCCCAATACCAATTTAGTTATTAATCTTAAAGCTAAAGTACGTAGCAGTATAAATTAAAAAAAACAACAATATAGTTACATCAGCAACATTATAATTATAATATATTGTTGTTATTGTATATTTGAATATTTCTTATATAATATTCTGAAGTATAATATTAAACTAAATCAACGTTGACATTTTAAATGATTTTTTATCACGTCTGCACCGAAAGTTTGGTTTTCGATAGCGGTTGAAGCGTTGGAAAGCGTCCTTTTCCCGTCCAGCGGGTGGTAAAGTGGGAATCCTTAATAATACCGGGCAGTAAAGTGGAAATCCCAAAAAGTGCCGAATGGTAAAATGGAAATCCCCCAAAGTGCACAAAAAGACACTGAAATCTATACCGCGGTCTTTACAAAACATAAACTTTTGGTTACATCTTATAATCATATTATAACCTCCATGCGTGACGCTTAAAATAAATAAAATCAAATCGTTTCTTTCATGAAATATTGTTGTCGTAGAATTATAGTATAGTAAGTTGTTGCACAGATCCTTGCATTACATTTGTCGTGATCAATGAATGCAGAGGAGTAACAAAATATGGGTACATATAAAATTAACAAAAACATACTTAGTAGTGATTTTATTATATTTTTCTTAAAATATCTTTTAATATTAAATATAGGTTACCTAATTTTTTTATTTTAATTTTCTTGGTGAACGTTTCACTTCTATACCTTCCTCATTTTCATGATGATAATTGTATACACTTGTGAACAGTATTTGTTTTTGATAAAAAAAACCACACTAATACCGCATGAAAATTATTTTGAGCAGAGAATTATTTGTTTGGATAATTTAAAAATACCATTGTAATAATGCACCTAGTGTCGAAAGGTTTCAGGACTTACAGTTAGTATTATTTGAATTAAAACATAATAATAATAATAATAATAACTAAAATCATTAAAAGAGAAGTAATTATTTTTCATTTATATAACCGGCTTTGTCGAAACTATTACTTCAAATGTTTATAAAAAAATGAGTTTGGCTATTTATTTAACGGTGGCTGGCAGTTGTCCGAATAATGATAAAGACCGATAAGAGTGGTTGTACGGTGGTTAACCTGTGGTTACCCTGTGACCAACTTGAGGTGGTGTTGCACAGCAAGTCGGGGGATATTTTCGATTTGCGGAGCGCAGCGACGGCGCCGAGGAGCGTAGCGACGAGTGCCGCTAGCATGGCATCACTGTACGATGTTTTTTAAAATTGGTGTCACTGTAAAATGCTGGTATATGCTGGTATGGTATTGTGGTATAAGCTGCCTTATCATTTTTCGGACAACTGCCCCCTACCCTTTATTTAAGGTATTTTTAAAGTGGTGCAGGAACAATTTTTGAAAACCTTGTATTACAATTTAAAGTCTCAGTTATTATAATTAAAAATAATACGGGTTTTTGAAAACAAAATAATTTGCAAATTTTGATAGTATTGAAGAAATTTCTTCAAAATTAGAAGAATTTAAAATGTGATATATTTTAAAGTTCTTCACTTTTTTAGATTAAGTACCCATATTTCTAAACTCAAACTTCAAAGTAGAACATTTCTTAAGCAAATTTTAATGTACAAACACGAATATCAAACTAATATTGATAAAGTTTTCTTTATAATTTTGAACATTGAAAGTTTAGACGAGAAGACTACTTCACACCTTTTAACCTTTATGTTAACTTTAGATTCATTTAAATAATAGAAAATAACTATTACTTCAACATTTAGTTTTTGTTCACAATTTTTATAAACATTTTCTGTTTTAGAAAATTAAATAAAAAGTAAGAGGAAATTATAAGTAACTCGTAATCGAGCTATTGAGGTCACCATAGCAGTGATCATTACAGCCGAGATAAATTTGAATTTAATGCTAAATCATAGTTTAGAACTATAAAAAAATTGTCAAAATCTGAATTACAAAAAGTAGTACAAACGTTCATAAAAAATTAATTTTAATTTTCTCGACTTTTTTAAATCTGGTTATGGACACAAGGAAACTTTATATTTTCGAACTGTTTAATCGAGCGTTCAATTTCTATCAATATTTGTAGGAAAAAAATTTGACGATTTCAAATATTAGTGAAATAGGTAGCTTAAAAAGAGCCAATATATTTTGAAAATTATATAATGTCTCGAAAATGCTGTCAATATAAATGATTGGTGAAATAGTATTTTCTGACTATTTTACAAGCACATTCTAATTTTTTAATTTTTTTCGTACACTTTTAGTACCAACTGGATCCGATTTGCTACCAGAAATTACCCTTCAAGTAGAAGATTGAAGCGTTTTTACTGTTTTTCATAATGTCGATCTCACACACACATTTAAATCGATACTTTCATCGCTTCTCCTCAGAATCTAAAAAATGCAGTTAGTTTTCCTCCAAAAAACTTGTAGATTCCCAACTTTAAAAATATTACGAAATTCCAAAGTTCGGTATGTGTGATATAAAACCATCCTATTTTTGTATGTTATTTATTATTATTGCAGTGCGCTTAATATTTCTATCTTATGTTTATGTAGGTATATACATTTTTTAAAATCTAAAATAATGTGTAATTGACGTCTTTATACAAATTTAATTTTAAAACATGAACAGTATGAACTGAAAAATTTGTTTTTCAATTGTAATAAACATAGTATTATAACATTTTAATGTTATTTATGTAGGTGCGTATAAGTGTAATATAATGCACGTGTAATGCCATTTTAATATTTACAACAATAATACGACCTCAACGCAGCACCACAATAATATATTATTAACAGTAGGTAATTCAAATGTTTATTAAAACCAAATACCTGAACATAATATCCGTATTATTACTATTATGATTATTATTATAGTGATTATTATGCTTGCTGTTTGATAATACGCGAGTAAAACATACATGCGATATACACGTCATACCGGAATACCGCAAGAATACCAAGAGCCGCATCATGTTGTTATAACATTTAACTCATACGTATGTATAATAATAATATATTTGAATTATCGTCGAGAACCCTCGCCCCATTTGAGACACTTGTAATTCAACCTTCGGCTCAAAATATATCATCGTCGAATATTATTCTGTAGTGCCAAACGCGCATCAGAAGATCAATGCGGGAAACACATCTGAAATGACATAGTAGCCGCAAGAGAACAAAGAAAACACCGTCTGCACACGGTTGTTCGTAATCAAGTTAGCTTGTGTAGATCTACCTACAGTCTACACCATACATAATATTGTGTTATACGAATGTCATATGCGTATAAATATATTATTATAAATTAATACATATTATATAGGTACAGCGGTAATTTATGGTTTGTAAGATACTAAGATGTGGATAGTACAAAATACAAATTCGGCTTAACGCATATTACAAGTAAGCTAAACTAGTACAATTAGAGGGCAGTTGTATTGTATGGTTAAAATGTTGAGAAAATAATTATAAACCACACATTTTGAAATAATAGTGACAAGCAGTGTATTATAATTGAGCAAATTAATTGAGCGTTTGTTGTTTTTTTATTTAAAAAAAAAATTTATTGCAAATTATTTGCAATACATATAATCAATTTATAACAAAAATACACGTACGACATAATATTGATTACAATAAAATAAAAATATCTACCATAATATTTAAGCAATGTTTACGTATATTGGTATAGTGGTATACTATAGATATATGATAAAAAGTTAGGCACATATTATATGTATATTTTAACAAATATTTTAAATCATATCATATAGTAAGTGAAAAGATTACAAAATAATTATATATAAACTTAAAACTAATAACAATAACGAAAATAGTATTAAGTATGACAAAATAGAGTAAATTATGTTACAAATTATATTATGCTTGTAATTGAATCGTACCTATAGAATATAATATTATCCGTCAATATTCAATACGATAATACTATAGCGGCTGCTGCACCATCAGAACATTTCAAAATCACTTGAAAATTTATTATAATGATTTGTTTTAAAATTTTACCGACGAATAAATGATATAATTATTAAATCATTAATTTATCAGAATGACTGAACCATAATATTATGCGGTTTTAATTACAATAATAATTTTCAAAAGAAACTTTCGATCTCTCGGACGCAAAATTCATAATATACATTTACGTGCCGTATACGCGCGCGTGTATGCTCCATATATTATATTTGACATAACTCGACCTATAGGTATATTTGACAAATATATAATAATTCAAATAGGAATAATGAGATCGTTGAGTATAGTCATATATGCATAGCTGCACGGTGTGGGTTAACGACTAACGAGCGTCAAAATCCTTATCGCGTCGAGAAGCGATTTTAAGTGCTCTTCAAACAGACAAAACGACCGAAATGGAACTGAGCACGACTGGGGAGTAGGCACACACAGATAACATCGGCGATGTCGATGGGGATTCAGTGTTATAGTGCTTCAGTCGTAAGTCAAATATGCTATTAGTCCTGGCACCCCTGCTGAGGTAATAATAACAGAAAAAAAAAATTGGTACTCGAGTTAGTTATCTAATTTTCTATTTTCAATGACGGTTTATAACTATAATATAAACGAATGAGTGAGGGTCATGGAAAATAGTATACAATTACGAACCGATTGGCTTCACGAGGAAATAAATTACGTTTGCACAGTCTTATTGAAAATATATATTATAGGTATTTGCATTTAAATCCCTTCGATTTACTTTTAGTCTTTAGATGTCGAAGTAAACATTTATAGATTACTCAATATCGTTACCTATAATATAATATATATATTGTAGAAAATATTTTATAAGTATGACCAAAATCATTAACTCAAATTCAAATATGGAAAAAAACTAACTACCTATAAAATCATAAATTAAATTAATACTTTGTTCGTTTATTGTTTTATGTATTCAATATTCATATTTGGTGCTCTGGAATTTTTCATTTGCAATGGCTTACATTATTCGAGATCAAAGCATATGTAATCCGAAGTTAAATAAGAAATGTGATGGTTCCAGACAGACGGTACATATGGTAATGTAACATATTTAGTAAAATTGGTGGAAATGGTGGCTTTGAAGAAGACAATAGTTTGAGTGTAAGTTGTTAAAGCAGCCAGACAAGCAATTTCTTAAATTAATGGTTTAAACTTTATTACCTAGAGGCTTAAAAGCGTGTGCGTTAATGAGTTTTGAATTTTCCCGACTGAACTTTTTCTGTTAAACAACAAAAACAATAATATTTTTTCATTATTAGCAAAGTATTTAAAAATATAATATTGTGATTATAGATTTAGGTATAAATGTATAATATAAATAGTAATTTTACTGGTTAATAATTTTATTTTTTAGGCTAAAACCAAAATAATTATTTAAACTTAAAACAAAACTGTTAAAACTAATAATTTCAAAAGTGTAAGGTAACCTATACCATACCTAAACGTTTTATTCTATTTTAAGTATGTATAACATTACTGAACACAAATAAATATTATTAATAGCAGGTTATGATTTTTTTTTATTTATTAGTCATAAAGCATAACGCATAAGAAATAATAAAATAATTTTCAATAACTGATTAATATCAATGTTTATTTATATATTACTGTGAAATTAAATGCAGTTCTCTACAGAAGTAAAAAGTAAATTTTTAATAGTTGTTCGTTTTTATTTCTCTGATCAAGTGAATAATAAATGTTCAACGAGTTTTTTGAAAACACGGCAATAAATGTATGTTTGACACTTTATGGAAATTCTTACAATTTCATTTTACGGCTGTTTATTACCGACTGAGCAAGCTTTGTTGTATAAGCCGCATGAATGCATGATAACAAGGAATTTCATTATTATTTTGTTAAGAGTTTGTCAAACAAACGGTAACTAAGTTGTCGACGAACAGTAAAGTTTTAATAAGCTGTTACAATTAATATTAAATTTGTCGAAATCGTTAAAAAAAACTTAATTTGTCTTTTTTGTTGAAAATCGCGAGATTTTTAATTATCTCATTACTGTACCAACTGCCGTCTGCCAATAACATATTATTATTACTATATAGACATCGCAAAGGTACAAATACTGGTAAAACCTTACCATATTTATCGGTAAAATTCAAAGATTTCATCGAATGCTGTAGGAAAGTGTCCAAATTTACCGATTGATTTTGATAAAACCTAAGATACACAAAAAAAGTTTGGTCAAACCCTGATTGATTTTTGACTATGATGAAGGTAGTGTTGACATATTGTGCACTCATACAATCAATTTGGATGTTGGAAATTTTCCGACGGCAGTCGGTGAAATCTAGAATTCACCGGTAAAGTACGAATACCAAAACTTTTTTACCGTATACAGTTCACTATAATTTGGTAATGTATCCTAAAATAACCATACCTATCAACTTATTTAAAAAACAAAGAATTTTAAATACCGTATTGATAAATTAATAGAGTATCTTTATTATATGATTTAATTACTAATGAAACGCATGACTAATTACATCTAAAAATTCACAATGTTGTTCTTTGCTAACACTAGAAATTTGGTTTTTTTAAATCAAAATGTAACGTAAAAAAACAAGAATGTAAAAAAATGTTCGATAAGAAACAAGTTTTACAGATAGAACCTTTTGGTTGTTAATATAATTTTTTCACTTAGTTAAACATTTTTCGTTCTGAATTAAATGTTTATTTTTACTAATACGTTACCAACCTCAGAATAATATATAATGTGACATTAGCTTTTGATTTAAATATATACCTATTTACAATACAGTACCCGGGGTTGGGGTTAAGGGTTCAATCATAACCTCCCGCGTAGTGTTCTCAGATTATGTTATCTTATAAATAATTGAACATCAGTTATATTATTTTAATTTTCATAACCTCTCTCACCCTCTCCCTAAAATTTGTTCTGAGTACGCCCATGCCAACTTAATTTATAATTTACAATTTTTTTTATAGAAATCTTTGATTTTTTGATAAATGTACAATAGTTAATAATATTGTACCATCATATTATTATTGTATGGGGTTGATACAATGAATATGAGATAGTACTTTTTGGTTATCACTAATTTATTTTATCATGTAGATAGAACCTTTTAGTTTTAACACTATTGTTGAGAACCTAAAGGTGCTATTTAGATTGCTATAAAATAACCAATGTTTAAATTTGATCGACTTTTTTAGTTCTGGATAAACTCTTTATATAATGGACCCACAAGGTTGGATGTGAGCTTGAATTATTGAGAATCGATCATTAAACCTGTGTGTGTCAAAAAGTGGATTTTGGTTCGGAGCCCACGTAATGACTATTGCCTGGTTAATCTTAATTTGTATTACAGTTTAGAATCACTATAGTAGAGCGTTTTCAGTTACAATGCATTGTAAAATTGAAAGATAATTTTTGAAAAATGCGACGGCCACATAAATGGAACTGACATCTAGGATACTTGAACATTGGGAACTAATTATATTAGTAAATCATGAGAGATGGCGTGTGCTTACGGCCGTAACGAAGACGATATCAGATAGGCCTCAGGGGATTCACTGAGTATATGTTTGGGCCCAGTTTTACCATGCACTCCGTCTACGTTGCTTATAGAGAGTCAAAATACGACAAAAGAATAAAAATATACGGTGCATGGCGAAGTCGGTGGTCGCACGAAATGAGAAGGTATGGCCAAAGATACGAGGAAGAATAACATTATTTTGGGAATAAATTAGTGTTTCGCATAGCAGCTGCACACACGTTAAGACCTGGGCGGAGGTGGTGGACTTCTATGGCTTGGCGGTGGATGTGTCGAGAGAAAGAGGATACAGACGAATATAGAAGGAGAGTGTGAGGGTGATAGAAAAAGGGAAGGAGATAGAGAGTGAAAGAGTGAGAAAGAGAGAAGAGTAGGAGAGAAGAGAACACAGAGAAAACTGATAAAGAGAAAAATGAGAATTCGTGCGTTTGAGCGAGAGGGAAAACTTTGAGTTATTAGAATTCCCTTGACAGGTGTAAGGAAGCGAGGGTTGTGTGTGAAGAGTGTGCTGCTAGGGGTGAGTGTTGTATGTGTATGCAGATCAAAGGGGGAGAGACGGAGACGTGGTGGACTGTTGCGCGCAGGGATGGCGTTTATCGAAGGGGTTGGTGGGGGCGAGAATGAAAGACTCGGCTCGTTTTTGGCAAAAGTGACGTGCCGGAATTCCTGGGGAAGAAGGGGTGGTTTCTGCTGCCCCATAGACAAACACCAACTGACGTATACGCGTGCATATATAGGAAGTAGGTAGAAATAAGAGGAAAAAGAGCGAAATACGGTTTTGGGTCGGGTATAGTGTTCGGTCGAGGAGGGTGTGTAAGCCTACATGACGTGCACACACACATACACACACACGCACACACCGTTAATGACGTTGGTTTCCTCTAAAAGGATATGGGCGGCGGGCAGCAGCAACAGCCTGCACGCGTACGCATATACACATGACGGGTCCGGGCGGGAAGTGCTGCGGGTTGTTGCGAGGTCGGAGGCATAATGGGTGGTAGAATGGGGCGGGGGTGGGATGCGTCGTGGCGATGTGGTACGTGGACTGCGGAGTGAGGTAAAGACTTACCCGTTCAGCCCGCGGTTCACTCGTCTCCGCAGCATCCAGCCGCAGCCGCCGCGCTGTCAGCTTTCGCAGTGTTACGCGCGTCTTGCCGAGACACGTTCGCTGCAGAAGTGTGTATATATATAATAATATAATAATATGCTGCCGCAGAGTCGTTTGCGCCCTCTCCCGGGAGGGTGGGCGTGCGGGTGAGTGGCAGTGTGGCGCGTCCGTCCGCCAGGAAATTTCGCGTTCGGAAAAACATTTGTTGGAATTCCTGAACCGAATAACCGTATAGTTGTGGTGCACAATATATATATATTATCTGTATATATGTACGTATGTGTGCATGTGTATATGTATGTATGTATGTATGTATGTATGTATGTATGTATGTATGTATGTATGTGTGTATGTGTGTGTGTGCATGTGCGAACGTCGTGGTCGTGTCTAGGGAGAGTTATATATGTTGTCGCGGCTATCAATCACATACACATACACACACGCCCTCGCCAAAACGTTCCCATGACAACTGCCCCTGGCGCGTCCCCGAAAAACCACCCGTGCGTTTTGTGGGTTTTCCCGGGAAATTCGTCAATGCTCGCGACCGTGGTATTTCCACTCACTCGGTACTTTGTACAGTATAATATATCAAATACATGTATAATGTATATGCAATAAGTATACGAGCGACGTGTATACGTATTGTTATATAACCAACCAGCGCGCCGGTGGCGTTCGTCGAATGCGAATTAAACGGAGAACGGTCGACTCACTGGGTTATATATACATATATATAATATAGTATTGTGTCACGGGGACCGGAACTGTGTACAATGCCATTTTATAGGTTTCGGTTGATGAAAATCTAAGGTTTCGGTTAATATCGAAACTAATCGCGGTATGTTTCCGGTTTCATTTTTAAGATTAAAAAACCCAAAAATACATAATGTAATTTTAAAATTTTAATATTACTGTGTGTAAATTCATTTTCTAAGATCAAAACTTAATTTATACATCCTATATAATATATTAGTTTATTTATGTGTATTATTTTGATCATAAAGTTAAATTATGTATCAATATTTTAGGTTCAGAGGAAGCTAGTTGTTTTACAATGGTGTTTATTTTTAATTTTTTTTTTATCCTGTATACAAAATTTTACCAGAAGGTGTGCTTCAATTTCAACATATAGTACCTTATATTTTATCAAATTGGATCAAGATGGTACTTTAGGAAGGTCATTTTTCGATTTTCTCAATAGTTTTTTAATGCCAAGGGAAAAACTACCAACAAATTACGAAAAACCGCTAAAAATGAGATTTTAATTTCTAACACTTTGTTTATCACCATAGAAGCGAGTAAAAAAAAATAATTATATTTTAATATAAATCAACTTACAGGCTATAATAAATAATAACAATATAAAAAATATCTAGACTGACAAACCGCCGTCTCCGCTCAGAATCGTTTTTCTTATATACAATGGTATTATATCATTGAATTCAAGTTAAATACAATCCATTATACATTGACCCACTTGTAATTTACTGTACAGCAGAGCGACATCCACTTATCCACTTTTTTATAGTTGAGCATATTATTTAATTTCATACAACGAAAAGTGTTTAAAATATATATATAATTTATTAAGATCAGAAAAATATTTTAAGGACCCAACAATAACTAAAAAAAGATTATATAATATACAGATATCATGTTTGAGTTTATTAGTGATAAATTCAACTTGAATACATTTTCATTATTCCACTTATTTTATTGGATCGATATTTTTTTTAATTCTAAAAATTATTTTATAATCACTGTCAAATTCCTAAGTATAATATATAATACGTTGATATTATTTTTTATAATCACACTTTGAGCAATAGAGTATATACCACGCGCAGTGGTGTTATATAGGTAAATAAAGATTATCGCATTATCTTTTTTTATACATCTAGAGCATCCATAGATGGTCTTTCTCTTTTCGTTCTCACTCATATACATGATGTGTTATAGTATACGACGTGTGCGTATACGGTTACAAAAAGGGTCAAAAATCGGTCTCCACACTGTCGTTCAGTACATACACATAGGTACTGCACGTTACTCAACCGTAAACTGGTCGACGGTTTATTTCAACGACACCCGTGGAATATTGTTTAGTGAATATAAGTAGGTTATAGGATATACCTACACTATATATTATGCAAAAGGTCTCCGGAACCGGATTGACCACGCCTCCGGGTTCACAAAGGGCTTGGGGGGCAACCCGTGCCCGGCGACCTTATATTCCCTCGTGTTGTTTGTCTTGTTCGACAGGAATATGGTACAAATAAAATATATACGTGACACTTAACAGTTGACAAATCAATGGAATATAATATACATATTATACGACTGTCGTACATTTTTTATTATTTGCTGCCGCCGTGACATGCATACTTGACGTATACCGGCTTTGAATAATAAAAAAATATATTATAAAAAAATCCGTTTGACACTTTTGATTGGATAATCAAAAAATCGTTTGCCTATTTTGTATAGGTAGGTACACTGCATTTCTAATACAAGAAACAGCTGATGTCTACGTAGACAATTACAATTATATCAGAATGTACGAATGTACACCCCCCCCCCCCCCTTACTGAGCAATGGTGAATAATCAATAGAATAACTGCAGCTATACAATACTGTTTTTGTTGTATTAAGTAATAATTCGAAACAGAAATTAGCTGGGTAAGTATACTAATCGCATTTAGATTTCAGTTATTTTTAATTAAATTATATTTTAATAACTAATAAGATAAGATTTATACACGTATTAATTGATTGGATTTCAAAGGAGCTGTAGGTATCCATGTAATTTACTATTATAGTGTAGTAATCATAGAATTAGTTAACTTAAAGTTCATTGATTTAAGTTAATTCAATTAATATTATATCTACTATGTTACTACAACAACAGATCAAAGACATCAACTAATTTTAGATTCTGAGCAGAGCAATGTATTGATTTTTCAAAGAAATGTATTTATTTATTTTTATTTTTTGTGTCTGACATTACTGTTTGGGACAGTAAAACAGCTTCGATTTTCTTCAAAAGTATCTTGTTTGATGTGAAAGTGAATCTAGTTGGTACATTTGAGAGATCAAAATTTAAAGTTCTACAAATTAAGGAAAAACAGGAATTTTTACGAACAATTATTTTGAGTTAGAAATTCATACAAATTTTTCTTTTTAAATACAAGATTCCTTAAAGGTTGTCTATACCTTTATCAAAAAAAAAAAGTCCATAAGAAAGTCAAATTAAATTTTTATGGGCGTTTAAAGTTCAAATTCTTACAAGATTGGATATTTACTCGATTTCTCAAGTAGCTATTTAGTTATTTTGTTTTAATTCAAAAACAAATAACTGTAGATACATGAACATTTCACTGAATATTTATATTTTAATTTTCTATAGACCATACAATTTTGACTCTTTTTGAGCTGTTTACGAACATTGTCAATAAAATTTTATTTGTTGGGTAAAAATGCATGACAATTTAATACAAGGCTCCTGCCTCCTGATATATTGTTTCATTAGCAGTTGAAAAATATTAAAAATACATAAGCACAATTTTTTTTATAAGCATTTAAACTTCGAATTTTGACAACATTTATTAAATTTAAAATTTACCTATTATTTTTTAGTTAAAAATTTATAAAATGTTCAACTTTTATATCTAAGAATTGAAAATTTAAAACAATGTTCCACGTAAATAGGTTATATATAAATTACTTTATTCACAATAATATCACCAAATATATACTAACTAATATCATAGGCTGACTGACCGTCTTCGCTCAGAATCGTTTTTCTTATACAATGATTATATTATTGAATTCAAATTTAATACAATTCATTACAGTGACCCACTTGTAATCTACTGTACAGCAGAGCGACACTCACTTCCCCACTTTTTTTAGTTTTTTTTTCTATAAATGTTAATTAAACTTTATTTGTTGGGTTAAAAAGCGTGAACATTTAATACAAGGCTCCTGATATATTGTTACAATATCAGTTGAAAAATATTTAAAATACATAGGCACACATTTTTTTATAAGCATTTAAAGTTTGAATTTTAATAAAATTTATCAAATTTAATTGTAGTTAAAAATTTATAAAATATTCAACTTTTTTAGCTAAGGATTGAAAATATAAAACTGTGTTCCACGTGAGTAGGTTATTCTGTAACCAAAAAATCTCAAAAATTTAAAAACATATTATTTTTTTACACTTATTTTATGTTAAAATGTGGACGAAATTACATATTAAATAACCAAGAATAACGATTAAAGTTATTTTATTGTAATTTTATAATATTAATTCAACTTACCGGCTACCGTATTAATAATAAGTGATAACAATATAAATGTAATATAAAATATCCACGCTGGCAAACCGTTTCCGCTTAAAATTGTTTTTCGTATATAATGATATTATATCATCGAATTAAAATTTAATACCATCCATTATACAGTATGTTTTCAACAATGCAATTATTACAAATCTAAATTCTTATTAAAACCATATTTTCAAATTCTTAAGATTTTTTATGAAGTGCCTCTCATAATAGATATAGAAAGTTCCGTTTTTCAAATGACTACCCCCATTTCATATAGGTTGTAAAATATTTAGCAGATAATTTTTCTGAAAATATTGACTTATCAAAATTAATATTCGAACGAGTAGATTTTAATTTATTTAACTTTGTGTACCAATTACAAATATAGGTAACAAGTCTATGATAATATGTTTGGATTATAAAATGAGAGGTAAGTATGAATAATTTGAAAATTGTAGTGATTAATATTGTAATAATTACAAATTATTTAAAAAATAGTCCTAATATATTATAAAAATACGTGATCCAATATTAAATATCTTATAGTTTTGTGAAAAGATTTTTAAGAACTATTATCATTAGATTAAACATTTTAATAACTGAGAAAGTAGAAACTACAAGTTCGAATTTTGAATTAGGTATTAAAAGGTATATAAAAGTTTTCAAAGAATTATTCACTAAATAATATACAGTAAAAAAGAAGGGTGGGGGTCCTGATTTTGAAAACGGAATTTTGTATTACCACAGGATCCTCCTTAGGTAGTACAACACAGTTTTAAAATATGGTCGCTTTAAGTGTGTTTAAAATTTTAAAAATCAAAACCTAAACAAATTCATTATCAAAGAACAAAATTGGGGTGAACGTGCGCTTGGTGAATCGCACCTGTATATTATATTATCAATCGTCTGAAATCCCTTAGGGGATTTTGCGCGCGTTATCAGTGTCAAATATTTACACTGAACCGCGCACCGCAACTGCAGCAAAGCCATTGTAGGTATAACGTACGACGTTTTCACCCGTTTGGCCTGGCCATCAAACTCTGTGACTTTATAGTTTATGATATTACTATAATACTGAACTGCAACTTATATGACGTCGTATTATATTCCGTCGTTTGCTATGTGGCACGAGGTTGTTGTAATATGTAATAATAATAACATACAGTATATTGTAAGTATAGGTATCACGACAATATCCGTTCCAGCCGAGTTGTCGTCCCCCCGCGGGTAGTTTATTATTGTAGTCGTACCGTCGTTAAATCATTAGCCGGCGAGAAAATTATCACGCTCACACGATCCCTGCAGCAAACGAATCAACAAGTGGATTTATCTGCAACAGTTTTATGACAGGCGTTTTACTTATTATTAAAAACATAATATTATATATTATGCTAGCCTGGGAAAGCTAATGATAATTTTTAATTAAGTTAAGTCAAGTTGATAGAAAACATTAATTTTTTTTTAATTGTATAAATTGCCATTACCTAATATGGTTTAAAATAATAAAAAGTAAATGCTTATGCAATTTGCATCATCAATAATAATTGTATTATATTTATTATTTAATAATTTATAAACTAACCTAACTTGGATTTGATTAAAGGTAGGTAACTCGTTATTTATTAAGTTTATATCAATAAAAATCAGTTAAGTTAAAAATTAAGTTAATGAAAATTAACTTTGAAAAAATTAAGTTAGAACATTAAAGTTAACTTAACTTTATCATTTTAAATCATCTATATGCACAGGCTTGATATAATGGTTCCAATATAATAATATTATGTAATTTTAAGTATGCCTATCGTGTACAGTAATATGATATATACCGGGTGATCCATCTAACGTAAGACTTAATTCAAATCAATTAAACCAAATTAATTTAAAAAACTTAAAACGAATAAAAATATATTTTTTACCATTTTGTATCGTTATAACTTTTTATTTTTTGTTTTATGACAACACGCATTTTTAATTTCCTATTTTTAGAGTAGATACTTTGATAGGTGCAAGAAAATAGCATTTTGGACGAGTAGTTTATAGATTTATAAGTATTTAAAGCTTAGGTGAGTGAAGTAGAATGGTACAACATGGGTACCCCGCAAAATATCGGTTCACTACTCAGCTACCAATTAAAACTATAATAAATTACTCATAAAGTCATAACAAATAAGCTACGTCTTGTCCGAAATTTTATTACTATAGAATAGTATTCTGTTTCGGAATATTGAATTAAAAATGTATACGTTTCCATTCAAAAAAACAGTATAGGTACATAACTTAAAATGGTAACAATAAAATTGTTAGTTAGAAACGAATTTAAATTATGTAAATGAACAATTTTCAAAAACGTTAGGGTTTTCTGACTCAATGAGTGCGTGTTGCGTTAAATGGATCACCCCGTATACCGTATATAGGCTCGTATTATACTCTCATAACGCATTATACTCTATATTAATAATACGAAACATAATAACAACAATCATAATAATAATAAACATTATGTTATTTTCTCGTGCGCCGAGGACGGCCGCTGTGCATTCGGTGGAGGGATATTGAGCGCGTAGAGAGCAGAGGGTTGTAAAAGTTTTACTGCCTCACCCGTGCTTCAGAGGATCCATTAAATCATTTGGCGCGTAAAACGACCAGCTACAGCAGAGCGGACTGTTGACCTCACAAGGTGTAGGTAAGTTATTTTGTATTAGTAGAGACGTGCTGCCGATGTGATGATTAACAAATTTCTTCCGTATTCTAGCTTCGAGGTTTACTATGTTTCTAGACGTGTGAGAAAATTTGGTCTCATCTTTAGGGGGAGACGGTGTTCAATTTATAATCTAGCGTTTAGCCACCCAAAGATTATATTTATGTCTCAGCCTTTAACGACGGTTTAAATACGCATTTTGGGGAAGGTGGGTTAGGAAAAGGTTTAAATCTAAGGTTGAAGCTGTATTTCTATATTATTTGAGATAAAATATAATCCATTGCATTTAATTCAGATAAAATATATAATATACTTTACTTATTTTGAAATTCATCTTTCAGACTGAAAGATCTTGTAGGGTGGGATTTCATATACGATAATTATAATGTGAGCATTATTATATATTCATCGTTCCCATCCATATAATAGTAGTACCTTAAGTACCTATATAGTAAAGACGTTAAGTACTAAAGTGTGATATATATTTTTATGCATTTACATAATATATTTTAAATGTATAATTCCATATATAATAATTTAGAACTTTTTATTTGAAGGGAATATATTTTTATGTATTTTGGGGTTGTTGGTGTTTTCAAGGAATTCTTAACTTCATAGTCTGACAGTTATCGTCTTCAGGATATGTGAGTGCGTTTATAATGAATTTGTGTGTGTGTATGTGTGTTGTCGCCGCAAGTATGATAATATATTATTAAGAGTGTGGTGATGGAATATTCACTGGGGGAGGGGAGTGAAAACAATGCGATAGCGACGTTTCGTTATTTTGAGAGAATAATTTTGTATTATTATTATTATTATAAATGTTATTATCATTCGAAATTTCATGAACAATAAATAATATTCGACTGCTCTACAACTGCAGTAAGATGCGAACGCGCTTCCCAATCGAAAAGGCAATATTTTTCTGCAGTTTCAAAATCCTATAAGATAGTTAAAAAAATGTTTGCGTTTGTTTCGAACGTAATACTTAAATAAATGTAGTTTGAAAAAATATAAAAATATTATAAACTGTACCTATTCTATATAACAATCCAGTCCGCATACAACAATACTGCAGTTGTGTCATTTACTACGCTTAAAATTATTATAAAACGTGGTAAAAAAGTGAGCCGTCGCGGGACGCCTGGCAGATATAAAAATTTTAAATTATTTTATTTAGAAAATACGTATGGAAATTGAAAGGATGATGGTTTACTAAAATAAATAAACAAGGCATAATAAAAAACAAAATATTCAAATTTTTTTAAGAAAATTATTTTTTATTTTAAAGGTGCATTAGATGTTTTGTGCGTGGCGTGCTTTGCAGTTTGATCTTGGTGCGTGTTTCACATCAAAAAGGTAATATTATTATATGAATTCTGTTGTCAATCGAACGGTTCACATTTTTGTTTAAACGACCTACCACAAATTTTTAAAATTTAAGTCATTAATCTTTTGTACAATATTTTCAAATTAAACACAGTAGGTAGGTACATTTATCACCTAACTGTATCACGATTAAACGTTAAGCATTAATTACGGGCTTACAAATGCATAAAAACATATGTTTTGTTAAATTTGTTTCCATATTAATTCGATTATACGTCGTTACGTCGTCACGTCGTGGTATTTTAGTATTAACTATATTTCTGCCAGCAAAGACAATATACATATTGTACTAACAAATTATTATAATATTATAAACTGTATTATAATATAATATAGTGAATACAATATGCAATCCCACATTTCATATAAAATAAGATCCAACGACATTAAAAACAGCATTATAAAATGCATATAATGCACTTAGGTTTATGACGTATTGTTTAAAGTATTATATTCTTGAAAATCGCATCATATTATATAATAATTGTATAATATTATTGTCTAGCTGTACCTATATGGAAATGTCACATGCGTTTTTTGCCTACACTTGTACTTAACTACTGTACATAATTGTTTGGGTTATCACTTGATTTTCGCCAAATGAAATTAAAGTTATTACAAAAACCATTGCCCCGTTTCACTTAATGGGTTATTTAAATTAACGGTCTTTATGTTCGCCAAAAACTATATAAAAAAAAACAACAACAACAAGTCGAGGGATAATAATTCTCACCCTTGCAGCCTTACACAACGTCGTAGTAATGAAAAAAACATTTACTAACTTAACATTCAAACTGCCAGACGTTCTTTTCTTTTTTCCAAGACAAAAGTTGAATGAGGTCATTGTGCCATTATACTTGAAGTTTACCCTTATTATAATAATACAGACACGCAGACGACAATTATGTATTCAAATAACGTTAATTAATGCGATTTGATGTATATATTATATTATATATTGGTACACAGACAGATAGACAGTATTTTTACTCCGATAAGAAGTTATCCAAAGTAAATGAACACTTTGGAAATAAATATTGATTTCGTTCAGACGTCTCGCGTTTGTCTTCGTGTTTTCGTTTAATGTTTGTGAGTCGGTTGACGGTGCGCATTTATGTATTTACACGGCGCGCTCGTAAATTAATAATATATGTTTAACCCAAAAATCAACAGAACGATTTATTACGTAAAGTTTCGATATATTTACCTATCGAAATAAATATATATTATAATGTATATACCACGTTGCAGTTGCGGTAAACGGGAATCATATTTTCGACGTTCTTAGTAGCAATTTCTGAAATTGTTTATGTTGTATAACGATTACAGAACGACGGATACTTATAATCAGTTGATGGTCTCGTGAAAGTTTAATACTTACCGTTTGTTGTGCATATTACATTATACATATCCCAAGCTCGACAAAATCAATTCATTGCAAAACATTTTTGGGAATATTTAGTACTTACGTAATTATTATTAGTTTGAATACCCAGAATTTGTACGATTCTAGGTCACCCGGAAAATCGATTTCCTTTGGAAATGCTGGTACACATAGATTTCTGTGATATCATGATACCGGGTCGCTGTAAATCGGATCGCATTTTTAACTATTAAATTTCGGCTATTGTATATTTTATACATACATACCTACTATTAGGTTAATAAATTCTGGTCCAAATATATTTTTATTCGTAAGTACGTAAGTTGCGTCATGGGATATTTTTAGACCTAGGACTGTGAATATAATTATGGTATGGTTAAAAATATTGGTTTTGCTGTAAAATATTGGTGTTGATTGTTTATATTCTTAAAAATGAGTGATTAAGTATCTAACTTAAAAAATGTTTATGAATGTACAAATAATTCTTCCCGTATTTTTCATACGTTATGGAAATACCCACGTGCCTACAATTTACAGTGTTTAACTCAATGAATGTAATTTTTTTCGGGAGTGCAAATTCAAAACCAAAATATGAAATACTGACTTATACTCTTATAAAATAGGTCGAAATGAACAAATGCACAAATGTACGGCCATCTAAAATACATTTAACTACTTAAGTGACATAATTATGTAGTTATTTAAACCCTCTAAATAGTTGTACATACTAAAAACCTAAAATTTATTTAAAAATTAATTAAATTCAAGCAAGTCCTGCAAGTAGGTACAGTGTAAAATGGGATGAGAAATATATAATAATATATGATACCTATGTCTTATTTTTTTATTTTATTGTTCTTACGCTTCGAGAACTTTGGCTATTTTGAACTGCATTAAACTAGGAAAGATTAAATTTAATAAATGAAACTTAACACACCAATTATTACAAAACAGACAACAGTGACGGTAAAAAACAAAAGAGCTGGTACTTATACAGGTACAAATACAATATATAATATTTATTTATAAAATTTACATTTTGTCCATGTTTGCCGGTTTCTTCGAACATTTTGGGGTGAGGAACATACTGCATTTTGCAAGTTGGTGAATTTTGATTACATTTATTTTTGGAAATTAAATTAGTTATTTATAATTTTTATTCAAATCATATTTTGATCACAAACCATTCCTAAAATATTTTTAAGTAACCGGAACAAATTAATTTTCTTAAATAAATAAATTGATTTAATATTTTATTAGTATTCTTGAAAAAACAATAATTGATTTTCGTGAAAGTTTGTAAATTATTGTTTTTATAGGCAACGTTTGGTGCTATATCTTACGTTTTTATGCCAAGCCGTTGACGTATTCTAGTTTTATATTGTGTCGAGTGTAATATTATATACGTACTACATAAAACGAATATCGTTTGCAGGGACCGTCGTGGGTAGTTGATATAATATAATATTATACATTATAATATATGTCATCTCCGTATCGAAACACGTTTGCGAGAAACGGACGAAAGCCCATCACTGAAACTGATGTCTATTATATAGTATAATTCGATAGTACCTATATTGTATGAACCTATTATAATTTATAGATAACGTCATATCACAGTGTATAATATAATATTAAGATGTGCTCGTATCGTCGTCCCACATATTATACAACACGTCAATATCGTAACATATCGTCGCCGTAAAAGCGCACAGATCTCGGGTATATAATGTATTATACACCGTGCGCGCGGCGGCCAACGCGACAATGTCGGCAGCAGCGACGACGCGCACACCGTATACAACGCACCGCGCCCGGAACCGGATATTAAAATATTTTTCCGCGTCGGGTTTTCTGCACAGCATAATTCGGTCGCGAGTGTATAAAACTCTCGTATAATATAATATTATAATACCGGGGGCTAAGGTGGCACGCACGCACACGCACGCAAATATATACACTTATATATTATTCATAATAATACATATATAACAATGTATATATATATGTGCGCGCTGACCCGCAGCTGTTCGGAGGGGAAACACCGTTTTGCGCGTAACAATGGGGACAAATGAGAGGCCCGCGGCGTACACCCTCCGACCACCCCTTTCGGCGTCTGTCCGGCGCTCCTTCGAGTGCCCCTTCCACCCCACGACGTTCGCATCCAACGCATATATAATAATATTATATATTTATCCATTCGGACTCTGTTAGAATTATACATAACAAGGAAATAAACACGATGGACGTACATGTGACACACATACACACACACACACACACACACACTTATAATATATACATATAGTGTGTGAGTGTGTGTATAGGGACCCCAGACCCCAAGGTTTCGCCCATTGGTCAGCGAGCACCCGTGACCCTCGGTCATAAATCACACCAGCAGGACTGCGCACGCTTACTATTATTTTGACCACTGGCGGTGGAATTTTCATTCACTTCCGCCGTACACAATATATTATTATAATGTGTATATATATATATATATATATGTTCGCGGATAGGTCGCGCGGGTACCAATAATAATAATAATAATAATATGATAGCAGAAGGCACACCCGATGCACATTATTATATTATTGTTTTTTCGATCGTAAAACGGTGTTATGTATGAAATATCCATTAGCAATTTTTTGATACACAGGTACTTAAATTATCATATTTTTTTTGCATTTGTTCGTATTCTCTCCACCACCGCACCTCTAACCATCTAAATATACCGCAATAGAATGCTGCTCTTACTATTTGGGCATACATTCAGACATTCAGTCCAGGATAGCGATTGTAAAATCAAGTGAAACAGTAGTACCTGAAGGGTATATTATGTAAGCTCATGAGATCATAGTTAGCGTCAGAAATTGGTACTTTTAAGTGTGTATGTAATCTGTGCGCTAGAATATAAAAAGACAACATATATTATAATATAATATAATTTGCTCCACATCTAAATATTAATTATTTTGGTGACAGAATGACAGAAAACGAAATGGAATTATATTATGTTATCTGCTGCTCACTTTCAATTCCAACTGTTTGAATTTACCTGATAAATTTACCAAGCTAACATCTGTATTGTAGCACATGGATCTATTTATGAACTTGATTCATGAATGATTTAAAGCACATATAACTTAGTTTAAAACAAAATTCTTACTGACCGAGGTTCGAACCGGCGACAGTGCACACTGGACGTCGCAACCGACGCCTTAGTCCGCTCGGCCATTTATAATAATATGAATGTACAAATGTTACGGTGTCCATTTTTTGGTCTCTATAATTTATGTTTTTGTTAGGTATGAATTTTTCTTCACTTTTGATATAATATGAGAGTTTTTACTAGTTTTATTTTATTTATTATAACTTTAAAATTGTATTCACAAATTGGTTTGAAAATCTCTCAGAGAATTAATAAAAATAAATTGAGATGGATTTTTACTAAAAAAATATGAATTGAAATTTGAATGGAAGGATTTACAAGGGCTTAACATTGGTGGTTTTTTAAAGTTGAAAAAGATGCGAAGTCCACATTGTTGGAGGATATTATGATGTAGGTATACCTAATTGAGTTAATAATCAACACTGGTCTAGACTTTCAATTATTTATCTTTTTTGCTACTACATTTTTTTTATTTGACATTTTATTTAAATATTATCTTTATTTTATACTTTCGAAATTGAACGTAGAGTTTTTACTTAAGTTACCAAATAATTGCCATAAAAAACCAAATATGATATTACTATTAAAAATATAGTATAAAAATGGTAAAATGTTGAAATATGCATAAATTATGCATAATATTATATGCTATAATATAATTCATATTTTTGATCTCACTTTTATGAAACATTTTTATTACATAGCATACAATATGATAGATTATTAGGTAGAATCGAAGTTGTTCGTTGTATTTTTCGAGTCGTTTGAACTTTTGATTGCATATTGTTTATTGTAATCCATTAAATATATTGTTGTGAGATTTTTTTATGCCACACAATATCATCACCAAATCATCGTATAAATAATAATTGAACCTACAAGTTGGTACATATTTTTATTTTTTACGAATGAGTTACTCCATTTATATTAATACTTAATAGTAATTAACTATTATGCTGCACGCGGGGTTCTTGAAGTATGTTTTTATTTTAAAAGTCATACGACTAAAAATATGTTTAGTACTTAAATTATAATATGCTGCTAAATGCTGCAAGTGTACAAAAATAAATTGTGTACCAACGATATAATATATTTTATCACTTTAGTTCATACCTTAAAATACATTTTACTTGTGCAATAAATATGTTATCATAACATAATACTATATAATAAGTATTGAGCTATTTTCAACCTTGATATTATGTTTTAAACCATAAAAATACGATCATTACTATGTTATTATATTTTGAGAAACTTAATTATTTACTTATTACATTTTGTACTGAGTATAGGTAGTTATAGGTAGTGATATCAATTGGCGTTGAATCGGGAACGTTTCCATTTATTCGATTATAAAGAAATTAATATAATCCAGTCATTTTTTTTTGAAAATATGGTACATTGGTAAATGTGAGTAGATGATATTATATATAATTTAAAAATCATAATTATTGATAATAGTTAATGTACATTGTAATATTATAAATTATAATATAATTTATTTAAATAAAAAAAATAAAATATTTTCTTTGTTTTTATTTTAAAATTTTTAAAAAGTAAAATTTGTTTTTTTTGGAAATACTTAACAATTTTAAATTTTTTTTACCTTCAGAAAGCTATCTTACTATTTCAAGGCTTTATAGGCTATATACAGTGGTGTACACTGTACAGCGTGTTTAATGAGAAAATAAATATCTGAAACACCCCGTGCGTTTTACATACGTTTATACAGAGTAACTACCTATCGTAGCGATTACTCATATAATATATGTAATATTATGACACTGTGACGACCTATGCGAACAAACGCGAGAGATAAAGAAAAAAACTATACATCGTAAGTCGTTCACGTTCAACCCCATGATAATGGTGAGCGATATAACACTTTTGTTGCCGTGGAGCGAATCTCGACGACGACGTGTGCGATTCGATAGATCATCGCGTGGCTGAATAACGGCCTAAGATAATATAATAATGCAAATAATATAATATGACATTATCATAATATCACGCATATGATTTAATACGCCCGCGTGACTTTCCGGACTTCCTTAACGATGGCGTTGCGTCCTCGACCCGATTGGCAGTCTACACGTACTCGAGTTCTTAAGTATTACACATTCGGGGCGGCGATTATATTATATTATATAGATTCTGGGTGCGTATATACCTATAGCGTGAGTTAAAATATACAATATCGTATTAATGTATTTCACGTGTAACGCAAAATGGAGATTTTCCCTAGTGGGTTCCGAAATTACCCTTATTTAATGTACCGAGACGCACTCGAATATATATCATATTTTTGTCGCAGCCCAAATGTATCCTAGTTCATTTAAGTTACGCCGGGTGGACCATGAGGAAGTGAACTGGTACGCCCTAAAAATATTTGGATATTATTATTTTGTCTTTGGTTAGTCACATGTCAAGTGAGCTGAGTAGGTGAAATAATTTTAATAATATTTTATATAAATGTTGATATCTATATTCTATATTCTATAGTTTAATGAGGTATACATTTTTTGAAAATGTTGAACATTAAAAACTTGTGTGACTATACTTGTCTATTATATGATACTATTTTGCACTTATTGACCGCGTCAATGAGTCGTAATCGTGCTCAGTTATATATTATCGAAAACGCGATATCCCCACCATTTCTTGCACAGTCCACGTTGTAAGAATTATGTATAATTTAATGATTGTACATATTTTGTACTATTGACTATTGTAATAGTCGATCGTCTTTTAAACGTTTTAACTGTAGGCCGATTGGACACACTTTGGCAATTCGATATAATTAGTGGATATAAAAATGCGGACACACTCGCAGGCTACGAAAAAGGTAAAAATTTAAAACGCAATGAACTCGTTACATCGCTAAAATCGAGTACAATATATGACGTGTGCAGTAGCCAGTATAGGTAACAGCTAGTATAGGTATAGAGACAAGAACCCGGAAGAACCTGATGGGTCCCTGGGCGAAACACCTGCGCGCGCGGCTCGTATGTACGCGTATTGACCGTATAAACCGGAGCGCGGCTTCACCCTTTCCCGGTGCAATTGACCCGAATAACCCTCGGTGCCCTTCCCCTATTCCCTCGGACCTATACTGTAGGTTGTCAATCGTTTTTACAGCAGTTTTTTCAGGTTCCTTATACCGGTCTTCGCCGCTATCGGGCCCGTGGTATATGATGTAGGTAACCGTGTTCGACGAACGGGGTAACCCGCGTTAGTTATACTATTGTAATAATTCATAGGTACCTATACTCGAGCTTAAAAAACCTTGCTACGACCGCTTGGCGTGTTCCGCAATTCGGACATACCGGAAATGACCGATCGGCTTTCAGCTACCACGGTTATAACGACCCGCAGCCATACCTATACTATATAATATTATATATATGTTAGTGTATATATTATTTAGGTATATGCTGTCCGAATTCAGAAATAAATCAATAATATTAATACCGGTCGTTTTTAATGGCGTTTCCCCACACACTCTGCCGGGACTTTAAGTCCCCCGTCCCCTCTCGACCCACCCGCATTATGTAATATAATATAATATAAATACGAGTTTCGGCGATTAAATCGGCCGCCACTGCCACTCAACGAAGCGACGGAAACATTGTAAAGTTCGGTCTTTATCAGTGTCACGGGCGGAATAATTGAACGCGCCTGGAGTTAATCCGCTCACTGCAGCAGCCTCCCATAATGGTGGCAATATATTTCTTTCGACTAGAGGCCTACACCGTTACGATATATACGTCCGCATAATATATCATAATGCCACTGCTCCGCGGAGAATAGTCGCTTACAATCGTATATAATCATGGGGGGATGGTTGATAAGGAGCTTGGCCCCTAATATGTATTTAGTACTCTTAAGAAATGTTTACTTTTTACCCCTCCTGGTTAAAATCTAGAACTTTTCGTAAAAAGGTTCAGTTGCGTAAAATAATTAATAATTGTAATATAATTTTATACCTATATTATGTATAAAATATATTAATATTGAAATCTAATTATGGGCGTGGAGTCTTAACTTACCTATATAAAACATATTTTATTGTTTACATTTTATTTTGCAATGATGCTTTTACTCTGTGGTTAGGTCTAGTAGACTAAGCTGTTCTGACGCTTATTAAAGGGGATGTGGGGTATTTTTCAACATGGCCTATTGTGAACTTTGGTTTTATAGGATTCTATAGCACCCGTAACTATTAAATCCTAGTTATGCACTTATGTCCAAGCATATAATATACCAACTACATATTTAATAATCATATTTATACGCAGGGATTATTTTGGTTCTTACGCGATCTTCACAAGATTTGTCATCTATAATTTGGAAGACCTTTTATAATATATGTACTATAACATGTTATGAACAATGGTAATATAGGTAAGTCCGTGTCTGCCATCATCTCGGATCGGTATACACTCAGAGGAAGATTAATCTTCCACTCGCCCCTAGGGTATAGACATAAACTACTACCTCATATCCAAAGGCTGATTTCGACCGGTTCAATTGGAGAAAAATATATCATCGTTATTCGTTACCTTTCAAAGTATGTTCATTGCCATCTATTCTCGTGAAAAGCAGAAATAATTTTTCACTGGATTCTCATGCCTAAATCTGGATACTATTGTATTCTCAGCACTTTTATAAAACATAAAATAAATATCTTCTTTGTTTGAATATAGTTCAATTGATAATATACTCTTACACTTATTCCACAAAACAAATTGTAGAAAATAAAAAATAACAAAAAATAAAAAAACCGTTCTTTTTTTCTTATAAATTCTAATAATAAACCAAATCGTTATTCTTTTAGTATTCAATAATGGTATTAATTATACAGACGACTTTCACGATGTCTGACCGTCAAGTATGTTGGTTTCTTAGACAATGATTTATTAAAACATATTATGCTTTTACGAATTTACCATTTTTAAAAAAAAAACTGTTTTCCACGTACCTACCTACTATAGGATTTTTTTTTCTCCAAACCATGCACGTTTCTTGCGTACGGCAAGTTCTACGCTAATGCTATGCGTAGGATAAACAGTAAGACTGGAGTAAATGTATATTGTATAGCGTATAATGTAGCGTCCTCTGCTTAAGCATATCGATTGGAATATACGCAAAACCATGGTTAAGCTACTCACTTAGCTCCGACATTTAGCTCCGAGCTTAAACTTAAGTGTACAGATATTGAAATTCAAAGTGTTTTGCAGGTCTAAGTTTCAATTTATAATAATATTATATACCTACATGCAACTACAGATGTTACCTAACCAACTATACATTTACTACCGTGAGTATACCTCGTGTACCACAATCCTTTAACCCGGGTTATCCGCAGTTTATTATTTTCAATATTCTGGCATAATATCTACGTCGTAAAGTGTGTCATCCTTCTCGGTGTATACCGAAAATCCTACAAGTTCAATGAAATGAACCCGAAATAGCGCACCGATTCAGTCACTGCAGGGCGGAACATTATGAAATGTAACAAAAAAAAAAAAAACGACACGACATATATTTTATTTATATTTTAATTTTTAATCGATCCATCGAGGTGCCCCGCTATTCCGCGTTTGTTGACGATTATATATTTATTTTATATTTTGCTTCACCGCGGTGTCTCGGGCTTTCACTAAACGCCATGTAACCAAAAATAATTGTTTCACGTGCAGTGTGGGCTTATTTTTTACGTTAAGATATCGACAAACATAAAATAATCTATTTTTTAAATCAGCCGTTATACACTGCACACCCGCTCAGCTGTATATAGGTAGGTACACGTGATGTTCAAATGCGATGATATAATCATTACTGGCATTGCAGCTTTATTCATTTTTCCCGGTAGGTACGTGTTATGAATATAAAATATGAGATTTTACGTTAAACGCGTTTCTCGTCATCAGACTGTCCTTAATGCGCGTTTTATTGAAAACGCTCGGTTTTAAAACTCGAGCAAACAAAACCATGGCCTACTATAATAATATATTGTATATAATATGATACTCTAACATTAAATTATATTTACATCTCGAGTGAGTGTATAAACTCAAATGTTTATACGCTCATCGTGGTTCAGATATATAGTTGGAACATATTATAACAACCGTAGGGTCCATTACATAGGCCAAGTAAATTAATACGCAACTGTTGTCTTTATTTAATAATATCTCGACGATGTTATCATTATTGTGTGATAATCTCAATTTGTCGAGAGAGAACAGGGGGAACTTGAAGTGAATTTGACTTAAGAGAATACTATATTCTATTATATAGTATTCTATTATAATACTATATTATTATCATAACTTTTCCGGACAACAATTCTCCCAAGGTGAATGTCCAAGCGAATGTCTGCGTTTAGCAAGAGTTTCAATATTGATCGAATTAGAAATTGGACTGTAGTGGTGGATGGTGTATATAATATATTATAAATAATGTGTATAATATATTAAACGCTGCACTCAGACGTCCACCGCCATTGGTCAACAAACCACTAACCGAAAGCGTTATATTCGTGAGGGGAGGGGGCGTTGGTCAAAGGGTGCGCTGCTTCGACCGAAACGCGAATGAGCCGCACTTGAACTGCAATTGAGCAATTCTACACATCTGGTGTGGCCAAGTAACTTGCTGACGATCGGAAACCTTAAGGCTTAAACAGTTAAACTACGCGACGTGTATAATATAATAATGACACGACTTATATATATGTACTGTAGGGTATAGTATTATAGCAGGCGTCCGCCCCCCCCCCCCCCCATAATGGCCGTATTGGCAAATTCATTAAGCAGCCCATAATCATCGCTACATAATGGCATAATATATACGATACAGTATATATATTATTGTATAGAAGGTGTCAAATAATTATCGTACATGATTTAACGTTAGTGTACATGCTAAATTACTATTCTCTGCCTACGGATAGAAATAACCATCCGTTTTAATAATTAATAACTGTGAAAATATGCTTATTAATTTTATTAAACAACCGAAAAAAATTAACTTAAAAGTCTTTCAAAAAGTATTCGACATAATATTATAATTGTGTTATACGAAGAGTATAATGTACTATGCGCATTACATATATTTTATTAATAAAAATACCCGCGGCGACATAGGCAATTGCGGGAATCAAGTTATCTTACATAGTAGACATATAATTAATAGATATATAGTTCTATAATGATTGAAAAACATAAATATTGGCTAGTTTAAAATTTTTAGGAACAGTAAGTAATAAGTATGTTACAGATGTGTATAAATTTTTATAATTTGCATGAGCATTATAATTTATATTAATATAATATAAGAGGACATTATATAACAATCTTAGCTCTTGATATCGCATAGAACAATGCAAGTTTAGGTGAATGTAAAATTTTTTTAATTTTTCAAATTTAATTTATTTAACTTACTTGATATATTTTGCATAGTCAATAATATAAAATTGTTCAAAAACGAAACGTCAACTGTCAATATTTTTTTTTTTATATCGGTTGGTATAGTAGTGAAATGTTTACGGAGCTATATGTACAAACAATTCATTACAGTTTGAACTACGATACAATATTTACATGAGTACTTATTATGGAACTTATGCGATATTATAATATATTTATGTACTATCGTCGTATGGATTACGATGAGATTTGAGTTTTAGATCTTTATAACTATTAATTTATTCTGTAAACTATTATTAATTATAATATTATTGATTAAAGTACTATACCGAATTTTACAAGATTGAAATATTGAAGAAAAATAAATGTTAGTGTGATAAAAGATAGTAATTAGTAATTTAATTTTACATAATTTGTAGCGGAAAAATCAACAATTCTCAACTTTTATAAATAATAATCATAATTTCTAACATTTCTAATAATATATCTAACTAATATATTATCTAACTACTACTATCGTATTTTTTTGTGCTTGAAGGTTGTAAGTTGTATAATTGTTATTGTATTAATTTTGTTTCAATAATTTCATTTCATTAGGTTTCTTATATGTCAAGATTGTTTTGATTTTTGTAGCTATTTGAAGTAAGTGTTATTTTATAGACAGTACGCAGTTCTGTCTCAAACAAAAAAAGGAAAAGAAAATAGTCTATGTTCATAAATCAGTATGTATATACTTGAAAGTTATAAATATTTATTTTAAACAATTATTATTTATTATTATTTTATATTTGTCGCTTTCATACTATGTTGAAATTCTGAATTTACTGCAGCAATGGTCCGTAGGTAGTAAAATATTTCTGAAAACAAATCAAAAAAGATAGTTTAATAATCTGTATGTACCACATTGTTGATTTTTTTGTTTTCAAATGTTCTTTTAAAACTTTAAAATGTGCAATTTTCCTTAAGTGTACCTACATTATGAATAGTCTAAAACGTAAACACGTTTTGAAGGAGTATATAAAAACAAGGAAACATTATTAAACGGAATTAAGGATAACGTAAAGCCAAATTAATGAATTTGACAAACGGACGGTTGTATAAATGTAAGCCAAGGGATGCCGAAAGTAATGAGAACCGTCAAGGGTACATTACCGTGTTCGTTTAAACAAATGTTGTTTGTATAATAGATGTCAGAGAATATTTTATTCGTTACGGCATAATAAAGATAACTTTATATTAATTTAGTATTGAAGCCGGTAAGAAGTTTTTTCTTGTGCCTTTGTACGCATTACCAAAATATAAGTGAGAATATGCGCGTGTGTAGATTAAACGACATTTTACATAATTGTGACGTAAGACATCAAAATGTACTCTATACCTATTACCTGTATACTATATGGTATAATATATATATATATATATATAAAATACATATATATTATGCACTTCATAATATACGTAGGTACACTCGTTGTGCTTGTACCTTCATAACTATCGTTCGAGTTTATGAATTATTCCGTTTCACGAATTCACGAATTCACGATATAATAAGAGTATAAGACGTGTATTCATTTTATAAATTGTTAAAACAATATAGCATAATACGCCAGACAAATAATATGATGATAATAATTTATATATGGCCTGTATAAACACATAATGCATATAAGATGTGTGTGGAGAAGTTCGCTTTGTCATATCATATCATCATCATACGTTATTTTTATGATATACACATTAATATACTATAATTATTTACTAATTACCTACTTTACGATATTAAGCAATAAATACCAAGCATGGAAATATATAGATACTATAGCTTAATACATATATTATTATTATGTTTAATATTGCCTATTGGATCAAGTTATTAGATAAATGTTATACCCATGAGTTATAACACGGTAATCATCAGTACACACACAATATAGTACATACATAATATTATATATCCTAGATTCTAGAACATGCATAATATAATTTGATATATTTATCAAAAATCATAAAATCTACCAGCTTCTCAAAATTTCATGACATAATGTTGATACACAGGTATACTATAAGGTATAATATTTAATATGTATTATAAATTAAAATAATACTTTTACATGGTTAATATAACAAAACATACAAATTTATTTTTATCAAAATAATAATAAGTGTAATATTTGGAGGTACCTAACTGGTAAAAAAAATATATTTATATTAGCGGGATCTTCACACACACAGGAAAATGTGATTTGATGTACCACATATACGCACATATATAACCTATAAATAACATAATTTTGAATAACCGAAAACGACCAGTCGACGTTGATTCAATGAATTCTGGGAGCCTTAGCCGTTCGCATATAATACGCAATATAAGAAAAAACAACATATTGTAATACACGTGTATGCAAACGTACATCACATATAGCTAGTTATTCGAGACTCCAGTACCCGAGAAATAATAATTCGTATACATATTGTTTATTCGCATGTAGACCTTTGTCGAGAGTGTGACGGTTAATTTACCTCGACGTGCAGGCAATAATATAAAAGTGAGACTCGCACTGCGCGTCAGAGGTCTCCCCAGAGCGTTCATTATTGTTGTTATAATAATAAAAGCGCGTACGTGTCCCCGCTTGTACCTAGTACGTGTATATAGTGCACACACACACACACACACACACACACACACACACACACACACAAACACGCACGCACATCTAACCGGGTGCCGTCGTGTCGTTTTGTCTTTTAAGAGACAAATTGACGCGGAGATGAAGACGAAGACGACTAGGGCCGGGGAGGTAGCCGGAGGCAAGAAAGTCACGAGGTTAAGTATATATGCATATATAATATATATACATATATATTATTCGCATTTTGAATATACTCGCGCCGTATAACAACACAATTTACTTTCGTGAGAGAGAAAAAATACGTAAGTATATTATATACGTTTTCGTCCTGAGAGACGTGAGGCAGACGGAGGATCGCACGAGCGGCGGGTGCGCGAGAGGGGCGAAAAAACAACTCCCGCTCGTTATCAAAATGTCAGTTTCGATCCGCAAATTTGATAGTGCATGTGTATGTGTTTACTATATACAATATACATGATAAACATGTCTATATTATATTACGTGAGTATATCATGAGTGTGTGTGAAGTGAGAGATAAAAAAAAGTACATTGCGCACGGGTGCGAGGTGAACACACATTATATTATATTTTGTAAACGGCTATAATAACACGAGTAGGTATATTATAATATAATGGTAATAATAATATTACACGTGGCAAGAGGTGTTTGGCAATGTTCTGTGCGGACCGAAAAGCCGAGAAAATATATTATTATTTTCATTTTGTATTTTACGTATAGTCACACCTATTATTCGACGGTTATCAAAGTCAAAATACGATATCGTTGTCTTCCGTGATACACTAATAATAATTTCAACATGCGTAATATTATGAGGAAAATAATATTATTATTATTATTATTCTACTCGAAGTCATTTGAAACCTAAAATGTAATATAACGAGGAAGAGAAGGAAAAAAAAACGCACTCAAGATTGACGAAACACGACTGTTTTTGTTTTGCTAATATTATAATCAGTCAACGTAAAGGATTTTTATGATAAATTAAATTTTCTCAAAAATATTTATTTATTCTACCGTGGTTAAAGTTATTTTTACATGTACCGGACATCTGGTCATAACGATTATTGCGCGAAGTCTACTTATTTCGCTTGTTTCGCCGCCAAGTCACAAGTCGCAATAGTACAGCTTGTGTTAACGTTGTACCTATTACAGTATTACCTACTCACAAAAATAATAATATGTTATTTAATGATAAAATGAATGAATGATTTAATAATAGTAATATGTTCGCAATATCTATTATATAGCTTCGCGCATTTAAAATGTTTTGTTTTAAATATTTAAGGATATTGTATAATTTTGTAAACATAAATGTAGTTGTTAACAATAATTGTATATAATTGTACACAACAAGCCTTCAATTATTGCCCTTATAATTTTACTTATACTTGCCAATTTCGTCATGATTATATTGACCTATATAATATGATAATCAACATTTTTCGAGATTATTTATTTAATAATATCCAGGGAATTTCGGATTTCCCATGCCAGAAAATCTTATAAAAATCTGAGTAATGTATAGTATACCTATGCACCCTGGTTCATAAAACTGATAAGTGCATTAATATAAAACTAAAATCGTTCGTCACGAGATCAGTGAAATTTGCAGTTAACTTGTTAAAATGTCTATGTTAATGTAACTTCTTTTGGCCACATAGTTTACCTATTAAATGCATATTTTATATTCTGTATTAGAATATACAATATTTTTAATAATAAGTAATATAGTGGCGTCATATACTCCCCGATGAGGACAAAAATCTACGTACAAAACCGTGCATAGTACGCACCTACTACCTACTTACTGCAGTAAGAATAATAATAATAAGCCATGGCTTCTACCTATCATAAATCCGTACACGTTTGTTTGACTATATATTAGTGAATGTATGTATAAATGTTTTTAACTATTCGGACTAAGATAATATAATATTATATATTTATGTATATACTTTTTATTGTTATTCTTGCCGATCGGGGCACACGCATATTTTATATAGGTACCTAATGAATTATTATTATTATTATTATTCACCCGAGCTGGAGGGACACGATATTATTATATTGTCCGATTGCTAGCCGACAATCGCGTGTCGAATGTCCATTAAAAAGTGTTCAATATCAATTTGCGCCCATGTTTATGACTGTTGTTTTTAACCCTTTGCCCCCCGGAAGCGGAACTGGACGCCATAAATCTCCGAGCACAACCCCATCATCCCCCATCACATAGTGCCCCATTGTGCGACGCGCGCGGGACAAGATTTCCAGCCGGTGCGCTGCGCCAGCCGAGAAACCAGTTGGCCACGCTGACCACTGACCCTGATCGATAAATTTGCCATTTTTCTCCCTCGCGGCCTATGCTATACACACATGCACAGATAATGCTACCCGTCCGGGTTGACCACCCAATTACCGGAGACGCCTCTGACAAACGGCTCGTGCGCCCTCCCACCCTTCGCCGCCACGTGACCACCCCAATCGGCGGCGGCAGCGTGCCCATCATCGATCGCCGAACAACCGATTTTTAATTTTCATTTTAACGAAAACCCGCCAAACCGGTCATCCTCGATCGAGTGCGTATTATACTCGTACACGTCGAGTAACTCTTGTACACACGGGACGGCTATAACTGCAGCTATAATATACTATATGCATTATACAATATAATATAATATTATGTACACCACATGTAGATGAGGTGAGCATACGCACGCGGTGGTTATTCGCGTGTAGTACAATCGTGTTTATATTGTCGTAACGACAATGCCCCGTCGTATGTATAATAATGTATACCGATAATAATATATGTTTCCGGGTTCAATATACCGACGACGGTAAATCGGTTTTTAATCGTTTAAGGGTCGGCCGGACGTTTTTTACGATTAGTTTTTATTTCATTCGCGCTGTTGCAAAACTGTCTACATAGAAAAACACCGGTTGATAATTATTTTATGTAGTAAAATACATATTTTGATTTTCTATAATGTGTGATATGTATAATGGCACTAGCTGTAGGGTATTAATACATTTTCAAAATGCCTATACTAGAGTATTTTGAATTTAAACAGCCACTTTTTTTCCTGCTAATAGTGTTCTCACTTTAAATTCGGTTTTCATAATTATTTTACATTTACACTAACTTCAACGCAACGTTTATATAATTTCACATATATGTTATAGACTTACAGTTTCATTTAGCTGATTTTAAAAGAAAATATTTTTATTTTCACTCTTATGAGTTATGAGAATTTATAATTTTTGATTATTACGTTCACTCGGTGTTTTGGTGGAAACTTGTACAATAATGTTGAATTATTTTTATAGTATTTAGAAATAGATTTAATTTAAATTTGAATAAAATAACAAACTTACTTTTTTACAATGGTATTTAACATATTGTATATATTATTATATAGTAATTTCAGTTTGATTAAGTGTAAGATGGATTGTAGAACAAAAAATAAAATTTTTTACATTTTAAGGTAATGTATTGGAGTTAGAGGAATTATCTAAAGACAATTTCATTGTATGTTAGGTGCCTGCAATATGCGATTATCACTTGTCTTATCTGTTATAATGTCTACTTTTGTACATTTTTTTTTATGCACATCATAATATTATTTTTAAGCATACTAATTTTAACTTAATACATTATGTATAAAAAATAATTGAAAAAGTTTAAACTATGTTGACCTTACTGTACTTACAAATTCATATTATAGTTATGTAATTTTTAAAAAACTTAAGTAAAATAATGAATTCGAATTAATCTAGGTAGGTACAATAATTTGAATAACATTTAATATGGTAGTTTAAAATATTTAAAAGTACCTGACACTTTATGTTATAGCTAAATATATTAAATTTTTTTTTAGCAAATAAAAGTGTATATTGTATTATATTATTTTATTATATTGTATTTTCTTTTACAGTTTTGTCCATATCAATAACGTGAAATCTAAAAAATAATTACAAAAACTCATTATGTAAATATAATTAATGATTAAAATAACATTTAACCCTCCAACATAATAATATTGTGCCTGGTTGTAATATAAATAATTACAATAAATATTAAATTGCATTTAAAAATTGTTTTATTATACCTACATCATTGTGACTTTTTTGTCATAAAATACTTTTTAATCGAACCAATTTAGTTTGTAAATGGTAATATTTAAGGTTCATAATTTTTTAAAATTATTACACATACATTAATTTCAAACTTCAAAGCAGAAGATTCCTTATGGAAATGTCAATGTACAAAAACGAATATCGAACTAATAATGGTAAAGTTTTTTCATAATTTTATAAACATTGAAAGTTTAGGTGAGAATACCGCTTCACATATTTTAAGTTAACTTTAAATGCTTATAAATAATAAAAAGTACTACCCATTACTTCAGGACTTCAAAATTTGATTTTTATTCATAGTTTTTAAAAACCTTTTCCGTTTCATAATATTATATAAAGAGTATGGAATATCATTTAAGAAAAACCTTAGATGTCAATCTTTTGTATAGTAGATACATAGGCGCAATTTGGGGGGGGTCTAGGGGGGCTTAGCCCCTCCTAGTTTTATTGAAGCCCCCTAAGTTTTTAAATATATTCATTCTTAAATCCACCTAACAAAAAAAAATATGCGGGTCTGTATTGATTTTATAAATTTAGCCCCCCCAAATCAATTGTCCAAATTGCGCCTATGAGTAGATATTGAGTCTACTTTATTAGTGTACTTATTAAGTCCGTCACTGTCATTCATTAATATATCAGTGACCAGTGTAGGTATACAAAAAATGATTTGGTTTTAATCTTATATTTCTATTTCTATTAGTAATTTATTTTCTATTACTAATAATAGGCAGGTTGAATTTATTTTTCTAAAAACGAATCACATATACTATATATACACATATTTATGGCAATTATTATAATATCTTAATATTATTTCATAAAATAGTACTATAGCTATTAGTAACAATAATATGTACCGTATAACAGTGTGCAGCTAGGTTCGTAGTATAAATGGTTAGGTATCTTATAATCAATCTAAATATTTTTAATATTTCTTTGGTGTTACAGTGGTAAGAATATATGCAATGGCGAAAAGTTTTAACTCAATGCAAAAAATATCTTTCAAATTATAAGTAATAAATAATATTGGTACAACAATTTCCAATTTCAAAACATTTAATGAAATGTCTCAACAAAAAGAAAATTATCCACATTTATCTTCAATATTTTTAAAACACTGTTAAAAACAACTTATCAGGAATCTTTTATTAAATTTACAAGCTTTTTGATAGAGCTTAAATAGTTTTATCAACATTTATAAAAAAATCTTAAATGTCTAGAAATAACTGAAAATGAGTCTTAATATTTTAAAACTTCATAGTGTAAATACTAAGAATAGAATATAAAAATTTAAGTAATAGTTGAATGTTTCAAGTTTTTACGATTAATATGTTTTCATTTAAACAAAATAACAACAGTTGTTATATTTTAAATTTTATCATATTATTTTACACGTGAATATCTAATTTCGTATTAATTTGAATTTGAAATGAATGTGGTTACACAAAACTCAGTATTTTTAATTCCAGCAAGCACGATTTATGTGGAACTTTGTATTAAATGTTTAAGCTTTTTGACCGATCGCAAGCATTTTTTTTTATCAACATTTATAGAAAAAAAATCTAAAAACAAGTCTAAAATGTTTTCTACTATCTATAAAAGTGTCTTCAGACAAGAAAAAACCCACTTCATTGTAAAACCTACACTTCGCTAAACTCAATAAACTAGTAAAAATACTATACAAATATAGTACTAAAACAAGTAGGTACTAACGGTAAAAAACTTACCTGCTTTATAATAATGTATAATACAAAAACAGACTAACGCAATGAGTGTTCTGTTATAGATTTAGCTGCTATAACGCAATCGAAAACTTTACAATAATACTTTTAACCGCAGACTGTATACAATAATAATAGTACATGGAAGAAAAACACTTAAGTGGCGATATTCATAAAAAAAAGTTTTAAAGGTTTATAAAAATAAATTTTTTTAATTTTACTACTGTAAGACAGGGTAGCATAATATTTAATATTTTCATTTAAAAAAAATAACGGTTATCGGTTCGTTTGTGTAAATGTTGACTAATTATTTATGGACGATGATTTAATTATCAAACCGTTTATTTAAATTTGTAAACATTTTTATTTCAGTTTGTCGAAAAAGTCATTGACGTTTAATTACGGTTACAGCACGCTTAATTAAAAAATATATATTCGTAAACAATCGAGTTATTCGCGAGAACTGCACGCGGTATGGTCATCATATTCCTATACAATAATATTAAAATATGATATAAAAATATATCCTTTATGTGTGTATAATATTTTTATACGACACTTTTATTATTGGATATTTGACGTTTCGTTTCCAAGATATATAATATTTTTTTCCTTTCGTGCATTACATGACAACAGCAGCAGCAGCATACCCATTTATATATGTTATATATTATTATAGGACTAGCGCGCGTCACGCGTTTTGAGATGCTCACGTGTATATACACTTTTGAAGCTTGGGGGGGGGGAGGGAGGTGGAGGATTTTTTCTTATTTTTATTACACGTCGTGTGCGCGCTCTCCGGGAGCTCTGCAAGACGTGTAATCAGCTAAAGATAAAAAAATACCGTTTTTTTTTACGGTCCTTTTTTCGGTCCTTGTTACTTTTGCGCTATAGACGCGGCGGCCTGCGCGGAGGAGACGGTAAAACCAATTTCCTAGAATTCGAACGCCCGCCCGCCGAAGAGAGCCCACGTATGTGCGTATGTGTGTAGGTCTTGTGTACACAGGCGAGCATATACATACATTATACATACTCACACGCACACACACAGACACTGTTATATGGTATATACGATGTACATGTTATGGAGCAGGAAGCCGATTGGCGGGAACGTGGGGCCCAATAGGCTGAGAGGGATGATATATGGGCGGCGGACACCACCCGCCGGCCCAGGCTTTAGAGCCGTGGCGAGGGCCGACGAGGGGGTTGAGGGTGGTTTCACCCACGGCGCACACGGTAAATAACAAATGCCCCCGGGGGTGGTGTGTGTGGCGGGGGTGTGCCGATTGTGTGTGTGTGAGTGTGTGTGAGTGTGTGTATACGTTATCGTGTGTGTGCTCTTTTAGAAAGCATCCCTCCGGTCGTTTTATTGATTTATGTGTGTGTATATGCGTGTGCGAGTGTGTGCACATTCGTGCTGATGTACAGTACACACATATGCGTGTGTGGGTGTGTGTGTGTGGGTGCGTGTGTAGGTCTTCTTTGCTGGCCCAGGGACGTGTGTACGTTCGCGCATGCTCACGTAGGTGTGTGGGTGTGTGTGTGTAAAGGTTTCTTCCGCGAGGGATGCGAAATGCTATTTCCATCCCTTTCCGCTGCCACCCTCGCCACTCGCCGCCACTCTCGTCCGCACCCGGACACCATTAGTTTGCATACACTCCTTTGAATGTTGCCTAAACCGCCACCACCCTTTCGGAAAAGATAAAAAAAAGAACTTTTCTCTCTTCGGGCTGTTCCCGGGCAAAAGTTCTCTCCCTCGGCTTTTCCTGTCACTGGACTAATCGCATTTTGGGCTTCTCACTACGAACGTTCACGTTGCATAACCTTCTTATCATTGACAGAATGACACGAATGATAAAAGACATTTTTCCCATCTGCCACTCTCCGAATAACTACTGAAGTAGTTTACGTACCTATATATATAATAGTATTACTTGAGTTTGGAAGTTCTAGTTAAAATCGATCAAATAGGTATGCAAAAAGAAAATTACCAAAACTAAAAAATGTATACCTACCTAAGTACCTAACTATTATTAATTAGGTATCATAGAATCATATAATATTTTATTAGTATTTTATAAAGTTATTTTTAATAAAAATATGATACATTGATACTGTCAAGAAATTAAGGAAAACTGATTCGGCAAAAATAATAAATTCTTGGTGTAGGTATACTGCCAGAATAAAAACATGTTGTTATCAAAAAGTTTTGCTATAGTGTATTTATTATATTCACTACTTTGCACAAATCTTTAGGAAAAAAACCTACGTTAAAAAATATTAAATATAAAATACACAAGTAATAAAAAAAAAAACATATGTTTTTATAAAAAAGAATAATATTATTATTTGTTATTTATCGTATGGCAGGTATAAAATATTAATTGAAATATAAAAAATTAGGAAATAGGCGCCGCTTTTATAAAATATGCAAAAATATGCATTTTAAATATTCGTTCTTAAAGTCGTTATTCTATATGAAAAGTTTCTAGCTTAGTCTGATATAAATCGAGAGCATAATATGTATAGAAAAATATGAACCTCCTACAATTTACGATCTTCTAATTATTACCTATAGGTATTAATGTATTATAATATTATACGAAAAAGCAGAAATTTATGTTTATTTGTTATGAGTAGTATGACTATATTATGCTTCATAATGGAAAAATAAGATAATTCTAATAGATATTTTTTTTATTAAGGTAATTGATTGATTTTATCAATGGCATTAAACCATTTGTAGGTAATAAGAAAATGTATTGTTAAAAAATAATTTTACATAAATTAAGTATACAGATACGAATAGTTTATAACAGTTATTAGTTTATCAATATTATTGTATTAATAATACTATGTTAAAGAGGTATTCAAATTATGTGCAGGAAACAAACATTAAGTTTTTTTCATGACGTCACCTGTTAAAAATAAATAGGTAGCTTAATCAAAATTTGACAAACGAATGCGTAAAAAAATATTTTAAAACAATGTATGGGTGGTCTATAATAAAATGAATAAACACGGTGTTTTAAATAAAATTATTAAACTGAATATGGAAATTGTGAATAGTTATTTTTCTATAATTTTTTCGTGTTAAATACAAATTACAATAAAATATGGTTTACTTGGATTTAAATTATTATTCATGTCAATAAATATGTTAATGAAAATATGTTCTAAATATGTTCAATTGTATTCGGAATTGTGTTTATAATTTTAATTTGTCATAACACTCATAACTCATAAATTTGTTTATTTTAGCTTTCAACATAATAATATAAAAACCGTTAAAGGAAGTATAATAATATAGTTTCATTCTATTAATTTTGAATTTAAAAAAACGTATTTATTATTTACTTTGTAGTTATTAAAAACATTTCTTAAATATTTAATATGACCACCATTGTTATACAAATTGTCGACAAATTAAAAGTTAAATAAGAAACAAAATGAAAATTGAATTAAAATTATAATTTATAATGCTTCAAAATATTCATGATTAAAATTTAAGTTAACCTAATTTTCTTAAAAAGTATGTTGAAGAACGGTTATTTATTGATTATAATATTAAGTCCGTTCTAAAACCACTGTAATTGTATTAAAGTACAATATATTTAATATAATATATAGCATATTATTTAATTATTAAATACGAATTACAATATAATATAATTATACATATTTTATAATATAATGTGGTGTACCAGGGTTGCAGTGTAATCTTACTATTATTTTTGGCAACAATAATAATATGTTAAATTATTATCTACAAACTCAAAATCAATTATTAATTATTATAAGTTTTTAAAAAAATGGTCATACATTTTTATATCTCTGTGATTTCAAAATATGTAAATTGATGTAGTAATGTGAAAAAATTTTGTACAAATGTACAAGGCAACATAAATCGTTCAGATCGTACGTTATAGGTGCCTATACCATACTTAACATTGAAGTCTTAGAAATATGTTTCTCTATACACCTAATTATTATTATATTATAGGTACAGGTATTTTGTTTTATTAAATAATTTGAAACGTGATAGGTAGTTACGGTATACGAGTACTAGTAAATTATATTATATACAACTGTGAAAACGTCATATGGTCAGAATTTTCGAAACTGATGAATGGGGTTAAAATGCTTGGGTACGGAGAGTGAAATTTGAGAAAGAGTGATGGAGACGCATATATATAGGAAAGCGACTCAAGGGAATGGAATGCGCGAAATGGAAAACAAACAGGAACGATCGCATGTTGGTACAAAAGAACACTTCAACGTCTTTAATGTTTTCTCAATGTAAACGACTTTCGGGCCGCGTGCCACTCGGGTTTCCTTGAAGTTAAAATCAAAGGTTTAAAAATACAAAATAAGTAAAGCAAAGGGGAACTACAGTGATTTCGTGCTTTTAGAAAGCTCTGCAAATTATGTAGTTGGAAGTACGCGTTGGGTACTTAAGCTGGAAAAAAAACCGTTTCTGAACCTTATTATTTATTTGAGATCCATTTGTTTTATTATTTGAATGTCTAAAGTTCTAGTATTATACGTAAACGCAAATAACGTTAATTTTATAGAAATCGATGATAATTTTGTTATTCAAGAAAAATACTGCAGACTTACAAATTAATTATCATTAAAATTATATATTATATTTATTGTACAATATACATTATACATAAATACATTAAAATACATTTTATACAATAATATTATGATTTGCAAATAATTATAATAATATGTAAGATTCTTGTTTACTAAAATATTTAAATAATAAACAACTTTAAAATAATTATAATAAAAAGGATTTTTTTTTAATAGTTTTACAGGAACTAAAACTATGAATTATTGCTTCTTGAATTATTTTTACACTATTAGAAACTATAATAATATTACAGCTTCATTAAATAATTAAATAACTTAAATTAATTAATTTCTTAAATGTTTATGTTCATTAGTAATTACTTTTTTATAAAGCCTAAATGTTTTGTTCAGTTTATTATTACTCTATATAAAAGTAAAACATTATATTATTTGTATTACGTTGTAACTTATAAGTGTGTAATACTTAATTATGTATGTACAAACATTAAATTACATGACAAAATAAATTGTATTCTAAAATGGTCATAAATATTCAAGCTATTTTTTGTGAATTGAGTCAGTATTTCAAAAGTTTTAATGTTAGTCTTAGGTTTAGCATTTAAGTACTGAAAACGGTAGATATATATTATGAACTAAACTAAAAAGTAAAAACTTAATATATGGGAAGAAATGTTTAAAAACGGGGTATTTAATAACAATATGTTCTGAATGATAATATAAAAACTGTTCGATTTCAGTGATATCCAAATTAAAAAAAAGTCATATAATAATTAAAAACGCTTCTGGTCTCAAAATAATATTTTAAAACATTTTATGATTGGAATTATTATCCTAGAATATTGGTGATTTGAATAAATTAAATTAATTTTGAGTTTAAAGTCGTATACAAAAAATAAAAATCTATTTTATTATTGTCTATAGAAAGTATATTTTAATTCACGAAATACGAATGTTACAAGACATTCAGTCTTGTGTCGCAGCTCACATAATATATAGGAACCGTTTTCATAATATTCCGTTTGATTTACAATATTATTATAGGTATCTATATTCGATTAATGATACAATTTTCAACACTCTTGTAATAATAGCTTCGTGACGGATTATTATTATAATAATATACAAAAACGACATTGGATTGTTCACCTGCAGTTGTTTGAACAAAATAAATAACAAAATATAAATCCGATAATTATTATACGTATAATGGAAAACAACGATCGTGTTGTAAAAAGAAAGAAAAAAAATCGATGATTATAATTATTGTATATTATTCTGATTCGCTACGATATTGTAATTTGTAACAATAACGATTTAGCTACAACGCTGTAGTAGCTATACATGATATTATTCAATTAAGGTTTGCGCTATTACTCGTCGGAATTAAAATTACCATATCGTAAAAATAAAATAAAATCCTTGTGCCGTATTGTTAATGGCCTTTAAATAATAACGAAAATACTTTAACCATCTGAATACCAAACATGGGGCTTAGGTACCTTCAAACTTAGGCACGACGTCACGTATGCTGCTGTTAATAACAATGACGAATATTATCCGAATGCAGATGAAAACGGATCCTTCGTTGGCACGCAAGTGCAATGTGATTGTGTGTGCGTGCGTGCGTGCGAGCGCCAATTAAATTTTCGGTTCACAGACTCCGGAATTGTAATTACAATAACAAATGCGTGGACCTAAGATAAACATCGATATTATACGCGATTTTGTAGAGAGTTCCTATCTACCAACTACATATTATACATATTTAGGTTAGGTACTCGTCTTGCACCCTCCGCGGCGCAACCAGACCGAAAAAACACCCGATACAATACCTAATCCCCCGTTAATCCGAACGGTCTACATCACACCAGATATTATGGTATATACCTATACAGCGGTAACAAACAAAAAAAAAAAGGTGTTCTCTCTTTTACGCGGCACGGCCAAGTACCCGGCACAATGGTACACTGCGTGATTTATTTCGCCATGGCCCCCAAAAAATCACGTTTTATCTGCTCATCGACCGCAAACATCCTCATCAAATTTTCATCTTTAACCCTTACAATAAAATAATAATATATAACAGTAGTGTACATACACGCCGAGTCAAATGCCTACGGGTCCTTTTGTTCGGGGATAGAATATTATATGAAAAATAATAAATATAAATATCTTTTTGGATTTCACGACAAACAGAGCTATTGAATTATTTTATTCAGGATTTAACGACGTGCGCACAACATATATACGTATAATACGTCATTTGAGTGTAAATTGTAAGCCAATATGTGTGAATATAACTATAGTAAGTAATAACATTGTGAAGTGTCAAAAATGTTTTAACTTTAGGGCTGGCTAGTGTAGTTGTAGATAGGTGTAGCCGTGTTGGGTGTAACCGTGTAGGTACTAAGTATGGGCACATAAAAGTTTTATACTTATAATATTTTAATATTCAGTTTTAATTCGACGTAACATGATTTTCAACCAAAACACATATTTTATAATGGTGTAGGGGCCGATTGTTAGACTAATACGGAAACAATAACAAAAAACAAACAATACCAAATAGGAAGTAGGTACGTCATATCATCACTGTATGGCTTCTTCCATCAAGCAATAATTCATAGTATTATTTATACTTATCTAATATTATACATATTGTGTCGTTGGGACACACGTATTACAGTACCAATAATATATTATTATTTTTTTCTTTTTAAAGAATACATTTACAAGATAAATTGTACGCAGTAAATTTGATTCAATGCATTAAACATAACTTCTGTGTATGTGCGTGGGGCAACAAGTGACCACTGAATGTTTCCGATTTCAAAACCATTGTTTCAATATATTTTCTAAATTATTTTTATAACAGCAATTTATATAGGTATGCCTTAGAAATAAGAAGATTAATTTAATTTTTGTTCTATCGTCTAAAATATGCAAGCGCAACAAGCGCGAGTATACAATATTATAAATAGCCTGCTTAGTATTGTTACCTTATACATTATATATATTTCAAGGATAACAGTATGGTTATAACTTATAAAATAGAAATTATATGCATTCAATATACATTTCTTTATTTTTGATCAATTTTGGGTGCAAATTATAGCAAGAAAAAAGAAAATATATTGATTCCATCACATCTCGACAACAGCGCGTCGTAGCGTCATAACTAAACTAAATTGGAATATTCGTATGTATATTATATGACGTGACGTAATATTGTACGTAACATACGTGTACGTACTATACACAACAATATTATAATATTGAGGTTCTTAAAAGGAACTTGGGGCTATCAGTTGGGAAATTCTACCGCTGCCAGTGAAAGTGAAGGGTGTGTGTGAGTGTAGTATTATGTGGATGGGAAGTTTCTCGTCGAAAATTTTACCGTTATAATGGTCGTAAGAATAGATAGATAGAACGCGCACAGATATAGGTGGATAGACAAGTGAGGGAGAGGAGAAAACAGAGAAAGACAAAGAGAGAGAGAGACAGAGAGACAGAGATAGAGGGAGAAACAAGAGACAATGATGAATTGTCGTGTTGCCGCCGCGTGAAAACAGACTACCCAGCGGCCGGGATTCGGGACATAATCGAGCTTTCTCGTCCTCCCTACCTCTACATCAGCACCCCCTCCCCTAGCTGACTTAGAGGTCCCTCCAGCGACACAGCTGGCAGCTTTCGATAAGAGAACGCACATATACACACACGCACACGAGCGCACCATCTGGGGACTCAGTTCGACGGCAAGAAGAACGCTCCGCTTGTCAAAGTCGAAAGCCGCACATGAATAATTCACCTACCAAAACTATTGTTTTCGCGCGCGTTTCACAGACGTTGCCGCGGGTGGTTGCTGGGGGGAGGGGGTTGATGGACGTACGAGAGACAAGACGCTCGGCGATAGTTGTATATCATATTATACGTCCCTTCTCCGCCACCGCCGCCATGCACTCCGTACTTAGATCTAAGGTATGTGTGTATATAAATCCAAAATATAGTATAATATGTAATATATATATATATAGCCATATAAATAGGCATATAATATGTATTCACATGTAGCGAGTTAGAGCCTGGAAAACAGCGGAAGCGTAAGTGTTGGTCCATCACAGCTTGATTGTAACAAGAACTGTTTCAAACAGTAAAGTTTAAACAAGTTCACCCGTTGCAAGGTAGGTATATTATTATTAAAGTTGTTGTTATTATTTTTGTATTATTTAATGTCTAAAACGCTCGTAATATTATATTAATAACGTTGTATTCTTATAGTGTTTTAGTCGATCCTACACCACAAACTGTGTAAAATTCAGATATATTATATTAAAATAATATTTATTATAATGATTTAAGCAACGAATTCAAAAGAATAAAATTTAAAGTTTGGTTATAGAGATGACAAAAAAAAAAACTTTAATTGTAATAACTTGGTAAAAAAATCTAATTTTACACCAAGTACATTTTTTTCCATCGGGTGCAATGACAGACAATATCGACTGACAAACGCATTTACGAAGTTTTACTGAGCAAAGTTTTCAAAAAACACTTGTCATTCAGTATTTCACTTTGCAGGTATCTATCTAACTTTATTATAGGTAATATTAAAACGGTAATATTATAGTGTAACATAATATTTTATATTTATATGCTATTATCACGTTTTTAACGAGATTTATTTACACACGGTATTTAATGAATAATTGAAAAATAATCATTATTATTCGTAAAATGCGTTATTTATTCTAAACGTGGGTTAGTCGCGCCTGCTGTACAACAATGTATCTACATTGTTATTATCATTATATTACCATCATGTGGTTATTTCGGAATAATTAATCTATATACTTGATAAATTAACTAAACATTGAAACAATTATCGGAGAAATACTATATTTTTATATTATGATATGACGTAATCACTGCGAGGGTTTTATGTTGTAAGCCGGGACATTAAAATTAAAAAACGTCAGCGCGGTTGTAATTTAAATAAATTATTGTACACACTGGCTGTTTTAGGTAAGTATGTACCTATGTATAAGTATAGAACACCTACGTCGATCGAGTTTTCGTTTGGGATAGTAATAAAATACCACCGTTAATGTATATGGTATATACATTCCATAGCTTCTGTATAGGCTAATATATAACATGACAACATTAAAAGCTCTTCGTCGTTGGACTTGAACCAAAAACGACACTGCCGTTAATTTATCAGGTCGTACATAATTGCGCTCAACTACATATAGACGCCACATAATATATTATATAGCTAATATTATCCATTACATATATACGGGTATTTTCCGGCGATTACGGGAAACTCGGTTACCGCGAAGGCGCGAACAGCATTTACGTTCGGTATGTGCGTATACGTATGCACGTATACGTAGTTACACACACGCCGAAGGTGAAAATATAATAATATATTCACCGGGAGCATATATATATACGTGGGGGCGGGGGACACTTTTGTGGTTGAAAATCAATAGCCAAATTTGGACAGCAAAGGGGTCGGTGGTGTCGGTGATGGCGAAGAAGGGCGGTGGACGGTATAGAGTGGAATGGTTGTGTGCTGCAGACAAAGTCCGCGCGCACGGTGGGCAACCCTTGCGGGTGTGGATAGTGGGGAGGTTTCGTCGTCGTCGTCGTCGTAGTCGAGTCGGAAGACGCGTGTGATGGGGTGGGTTTGCGGTGGTTGTTGGGTGGGGGCGGGTAGAGAGAGAGCGGCTTATTGCTTGGATGACGGCCAAAAGTGTGCCTCGGGTGGAGATACGCGCGCGTACATAGCGGATGGCAAAGGCGGGCAGCGGTCGGTTGGGGGTCGGCGAGTAGAGGGTGGCGCTCGCGTTATCGGCAAAAGCCGAATGGTCTACGCACGCACTCGCGCCCGCACACACATACGCTGCGGTGGTGGGCGGGTGAGAGGGAGCCGCTCTTGGGGGTGAAAGCGTTTCTCACCGGTCGAACATACATATATATATATATATATATATATATTTATACGATGGGGCCTTTTCCGCTGGCGCGCGCGTTTCCATGACTACGGCGGCGGCGGCCGGACCCTTTGCCGGAACCGAAGCCATCGGAAAGTTCAATCCCTCGGGCGTGTGTATACATATATAATAATATAATATATATATACACACACATACGACGTACACGTATAACCACAACCCGCACACGCTGTACCACACACGTCGCCCTCAACTTTCTCTGTGTGTTGTATGCATATATATATACATCTTACACTGCACGCGTACCTATATACGTATATATATATATTATACCACCACTACCACCACCGGCCACACGCGCGCTATATATGCCGCCAGGTTAGGGGTAGTCGACGGGTTTTTGGTGCCGGTGGGGTGGTGGAGGAATTCAATTTCCAGACCGCGCGCTATAACGCATGAATAATTCAAGAAAATAATAATGTGCGCGGTGAAATTTTCCGTTATTGTTTCAAAGGACTGCGTTCGTGCAGCAGCGGTGTATGTATATGTATATATGTGTGGGTGTGTGGGTTCGAGAGGTATATATATTTGTATATATATGATGAGTGTGCACCACACGTTACCACCATGGTGTTCCTTTTTATCGTATTGACGCGCGAAAGTAGCTGACGACTGCTAAACGGTTTTACCGTTTTCACTCCAAGCTCGATTGCAATTCTGACGAATTTCGTATAAACAGAATAGTTATATGAATACCACGGTGGTACCTACCACGGTATAGCAGGTATAATAAACATGTATATAATAAGTACGCATTTAGTATACGCGGAAGTTTGGTGGTAGTAACGACCGCTTGGGGACCTGTGATTCGACGAAACGCTCGTTTTTTAAGCAATAATAATATATTCACTTAGTCGATAGTCGAGTATAATATTTGGTCGGTCAGTAGCGTTAATCTGTTAGGTGTTTTGTGACAAGCTCGTATGGTGGAAATAAAAACAGGAAAACTTAATTAAAACACTTCAAAATTCGCGCGTATAGTTGATAATCGCTACCTATAATTATTATTAACTACCTTTATTTATTTTTCTAACAAGATCATATTCTATCGTATAGTTTTACTAGAATTGAGTGTGAAAACGCAAGTGCTAGTCGATTAAAAGATTCTTATTCAAAAAAAGTTTGGGATTTTTTAATTTAGTTTAATATTATTGTGTTTTGCTACACACACTAACTTTGAGACAGTAATTTCCTATATTTTCTTATATATCTGCCTACTTATTGTTATTATACTTAATCATATGTACGAAGTTGCTGATTTCTTTGAAATTACTATGCATCTATCATTTTTGACTTCGGCAATTATATACTTTGCAACTTCAATCTCTGTCGGTCATAATTCATAGCATGCAGCTATGCCTGCAATATAAGTCTTACGGAAAATATTATGTATGTTAACAAAATCCTTAAAAATAATAAAAATATTTAATTTTCACTTTTGGTCAACTATATACCTATATAGGTAACGTTTTTATAAGCTACTCGACTTACGCTAACTTGTTCGAGTGCAATCAAAAATAATATAGCCATAACATGCTATATATTATAGCCTTTTTAAAAACTCAAATGCTGCAATTCCAATTTCCAACTGCACCTTTTTTCATAACTTAAAATAAAATATTTGCGTATAATCAGTGCTGTTTGAACTTACCCTGCACCTATATTATACTGACGAGTTACGACGCATACAAAGATCCTGGTGCGCATCGTACTATAATAATATATGCATAGTATAATAATTAATAATACCTAATAGTAATTTCGTATGTGCTCGTCGGTGTTGTGTGTTTCTCCGAAACGCCATCGGTTCCTGCATAATATATTAACAGCGCACAGAAGAATTTTCAGAGTACATGCTGTTGAAAAAATTGTAATATCCGTTCACCCACCTTTTTTTTGTTTCCATAAAAATATATTTTTAATCAAATACTTCAGAATCGCTTAGTGCCTTAGTGATTACACGTTGAAATAAATCAGGAAATCACTATAGTCCACAGCAATTATTGTACAGTTATTATAGTTTATAATATCATATAAGCTTCTCTGTAATACCAGTCATTTATACCTACCCGTTTCGAGAGCACAACATATAAATATTATGCAGTTGCAGTACCTTCTTGGTAATCGGTCTGGGCACTACTGTTATATTATATATACACAGTCTTATAATATAATATTATATTTGTATCAGAGCACACATTGCGTGTATTATAATATAATATTGTACAATACAATATTAAATTATGTCGACAACACAACCGTCGGCGTTCGATTTTATCAGAGGACAAAGTAAAAATCGTAACACTGTGTACAACGCGCGGTGCGGTCTAAAACGCACGCACGCACTGACATCCCGGATATCCTACATATGCATGAATAATGCACAGGAAACCCAAAATACAAATGTTCTCGTACACGCCGTTATATTTTGGGTATTCCATAAAACGTGAACCGGCATTGTATGCTCTCGCCACCGATCCCTGGGACCCACAGACAGTCACGAAAGGGTTTCAATATTTATTTCCCTTTATTATTTATTAACATTCTCGCCAAGGAATCGATTTTTTTTCACGGACCGTTACTACACACACACCTTTTATTATTCAAAAAAAAAAAGGACTGTGTGTGTGCGGATATTATTTTATACATAATATACGCATATACATATATATGTCTATGAAAGGGTTGAGGGTACAAAAAACCTGTCTTCCTTGAGAAGAAAAAAAAACATGCCACTGTCACACATCCCGTGAAAGGGTTACATAAAATATATACATATTATTATATATACGCGCCGCGAGACTACCGGGGGGAGAAAAAAAACGCACGCATGACACACACGACCCCCAGGAGTATGTTAATATAAACTACCTAAAAGGGATGCTGCGCGATTTGAATAGAATGTGTTTTGAAAATTAAGGGTTGTATACGATAACTAGGTTATTATTGTACTTTTTTTTCACAGTGAATGGAAATCGGATACAACGGTGCCAGGGAAGGACCCATTTTTTATGTGTCGACCCTGATTTTTTTTTTGTATGCAAAAATCCTAAGTGTGAAAAAGATCAACGGGATCCAAACACACACGGCATCGTTAGACCGGAAATATTTTGAAACTACGGGTGAATTTTGTTTTTTTGTTGTAGTTGTCTCTTTGCCCTCTTTTTTTTCCTGGGCCATGTATCTCATTATATTTTTATTATTATTTTTCATCCCTACGGGATGTTGTATTATATTTTCATAGAGTCGCTCGTTAGGTGACAAACCCTTTAGCCAATAAGTATTCATATTTTGTGCATAATAAAAATACCGCGTAACGAGCCATCACAATACGGTTTACGGTTACATAAATGAAGTCAACTGATGATAGTGAACGCGGAAAAGTTTTTGTAAATATATAATATTATTATACGATATTTTTTTCAAACATTCGAGTCGATGCACAAAACAAACCGTGTGCGATATGTTAGTAAATACCAAATAATTTATAGTATAATATTATAATATATTATTATGTGCGATTATTATATACAGCGATTGAGCGACTGAGCGATTAACAAATATTTGCGTATTTATAAGTACAATTGTATCCATTTATCACGAGAATGTTGAAACAACAGATACGTACCAGTTGCTGTTTTATGTCATACTTGCGAAAGTGCACTGATCCGTATGCTTTGAATGCAGTTCATAAACCATAACCATTCAAAATATATAGTACGGACTTAAGCTGTTTTACGAGTACAGTTTTACGTGGAAAATGTAAGACCGCGAAATTCAACTTATGAGAAACGTAATAATATGATAACCGTATACTACGAGTATATATAATGTATTAGAAAGATTGATTACGAATAATATTTTAGCGAACACATAATAACGTTTTTTAATAAGTAACTGGTTCATTTTTAAATGGCTTTGAAACCCGTGTGAAAGAGTTATAAACTATAGAGATTGCTCTAGCTTAGAGACTATTTAGATGTTGTGTAAGTGGAATTCGTGGTGAGTATATTTTAATAAAACAAACGATTCTCGCGTAACATGAATTAGATTTATTATAATAGAACGGACGAGGGCCACCGCATCGCCGGAATACGATAGAGATTAGGTACATTTTATCATTTACTGTAAAACGTCGCTAGCCAATGAGTTCAGTTGAATAAATACGCGAGTTTAGGTGCGTAATATATACGGTGAGCAAGGTGAGATCGAGAGGAGATCAAGAATATAAACGGTGGTCGGAGTGGTGTGCGCAGTGGCGATGAAACGAGAAACCTGTTGACGACATTATAAACTTTTAAATTAGTATTTATGTATATATATATATATACTGACTTGAGCGTCTGCAGGGCGTAAAAATATATTATAGCAAAAAAAAAATGTATACATATATATAATCTTGGGGTGGCGTGCCGTGGAGATGAGAAAACGAGACTGAAAAAAATCGCTCGTCGTCGATTTTGTTTATTTTTTAACTGAGCTCGTTGAAATAATAATAAATTACCTCGTGATTCGTCGTCGTCGTCGACGGTGAATATAGTATATATATTATATATAGGTATATAAATATTATACGCAACATAATGATAATATATAGTAGCGGTAGGTCAGGATGAGGAGGACGACTATACGCGAACTTGAAACGAACGCTCGGTGGAATGAGAAACGGCGAGTTGAACGGGGACGATGGGGTGGGTGACGATGATGGGAAATGTAGGGGTGGAAAGGGTGAGAGGGAAAATAATAATAAAAACGCGGGAAAACTTTTTCTCCCATTCATGAGGCTAAATTGCTAGTTAAAATTCCGTATCGTACGCACGTCGCACACCGCCGCCTCCACTACCGCCGCCGCCTCTCGTCTATACACACAGACGATATAAATAATGTGTATTTATATATTATTATAAAGTGTGGGGACGAGGACGTCGTATTGTCGTGGTTTGTGCGTTGTATGACATATAAAATATAATAATTTATGCGAACGGAACATTGAAAGGATTGTAAGTACAATTTTTGTCCATGTACGTGATTAATAAAACCGTTATAAATAATTATTATTACGCCCGAAAAATTCGTTGAATATTACTATTTTACGTTGTGTAAACAAGGATATAATATTATTATGTTATATACTTATAAGTGCAGCTAGGGCGCGTTACGACGACTTTATAGTCTTGCGAAGTATTTGATGACCAATAACGGCAGTGTCCTGCAATGATCATTATGCATAAGGGTGTTAAGATTTTAAAATAAATCATCTATGTGAAAAGGGGCTTTTCTCCTGTTAAAAAATAGTGTGCAAAGACTTGAATCAGCCATTCTTATTAATAGAGATATGGTCACATACGCAATTTACAGTATAGTAACAACACTGACCATGGTAGACTGTTAATGGTACATGGATTTTTCAAATTTGTATTTTTCTAAGTTTTTTTTAATTAATTATTTTCAATCAATTAATAAATTATTTTTTTTCAAATAATTTTTCACTCGGCCAAAAAACTTTAAAATTGAATACGTATAGAGTTCCTCATAAGTTGTTATTAGTGTATATAATTTTAAAAAAAGTTGAACCTAAATCTCCAATAATTTTTTATGGGCGTTTAGGCTATAGTTAGGAGTTGAATTAGAGTTTTAGATTTTGTCGAAATTGTGAAAATTTGCAAAATACTTTTTAAATTTATAATAATGTTTATTTTCGTAGCTGACATTTGAAAATTTAATTTATGTTTAGTTTTTCTATCTTAAACAAACAAAATAAATGTTTACCGGTGCGTCAATTTAAATTTTTAAGACATTTGATAATCACCCGTAAATTAAAGATTTCTCATTGAACGATTTTCTTATTTTGTTATAATTCCAAAAGAAATATTTGTAAATACTTGAATTACAGATATTGTTCAACTGCCGAGAGAGATCAAGAATAGATCACCGCTGGTTGACAAAGTAAAGAACGATATACGTTAAATAAATAAGTTTAACTGTATTATCGTATACCGATAACTACAACAATTGTCCAATCAGCGGTCCTCAACCTCTCGAAGAGAGGAAATGTAAAAACCCCGTCTCGGCACTCAGGTTATTAAGCTGCGGTTATGTATATTTTGTATATATCTACTACATCGTTGTTCACGTGGATAAAACTATGTAATTGTTCGTTAAAAATAATAAAGCTCGATGAAATATACAACATGACATTGAAATCATTTAAAAAACATAAATCGATATAATATTAATATTTATTTGTGTTTGTAAGATAAGAGTAGATAATAACGGATACTTGTTGTGTATATAACGATACATATCGTCTCACTTTTAATTTATTAGAATTTACGATTTCTTATATTTTATACAATGTACATTTTAAATGCTAAAACGTTGGTTTATTTACAATTTGGAAGTTGTAGTCATTCACATCACTAATAAAACCGATGTTATTCGTGAGTGTATAATTAGTATATAATTATCGAACATTATTTTGGCTATTTGTATTACCATCAAGGAACCTGGGCACACTCTCACCGCCTCACCCCGAGATTTTATTTAGGTAATGCTGATAGATTATATTTTACCATATATATTATATATACATCATAATATAAAACGTATGTTTTTATTTTATTTGTATCTGTATATGCAAATGTAAGCAGCTGATTCGTATTTTTAAAGTCAATTCAACATAATATTTTGTTTACTTAAGTACCTACATTTTCCTGCGAGTTGGCCCGATTACAATTATATTTATTGAAGTATGAAAACGTAAATATTTTGCAGTTCGTCAAGTAATTCTTGAGTGGTGTAATAATATTATTATTTAATATTATGCTTTGGGGGCGGGTATGTGACTTAACAAACTGCACCCGTCCACCAACACTATAATATAGCTATTATGACTCGGTATTATAGACGCGAGCTCCCCTATTTAGTATCATATAAGGTATAACTGGGTTAAAAATTAAAAAAATAAATATATTTCTAATGTATAGGCTCACATTCACACTTCATATTATTATGATAATAGATACGTTATTATACAAAATGTGTTTTCTAATTATTATCGTTTCATACGCGGAGAAAACGGTCGGGTGGAATCTATATTATAATATACATATCATGTTTATTGTTCTGAGAAACGCGATTAAATTATCACTCGAAAACTGTATAATATAAACGTAATTCAGATGTTTTTGTATACACCATGCCGGTGGTTGTAGGTAATATAAAATAATACACAGAGATTCTGTTTTTCTAAACAAATATATAGGTTGTTTTTAATTACTAGAAATTGCTAACCTAATCTAACTTTAAATCATTATGATTGAAAACTTATGTTTGGTCGAAATAAGTTCAGGATTTAGATTCTTAAACTAATCAGTAATCATCAATAACATGTTTGGGATTTATATGTGATGATGTTTCTTGCTGTGTAAAAATCATATCATCATCGCAGCTAACACGCTTTTTTCATGCAGATTTTAATTTAGTTTTCACAAAAATTGGTCTAGCAAAAGATCTTTTGCAACAGAAACTGGAATATTCATAATTTCACGATTTTCACAATTTAATTTTTGAGTCGTAAAATATTTCACCTACGCCTAACACTCACCCAAATCCACTTTTTAAAAACTTAGCTATACTAGCTATCCCTGGAAACTTTCCTCTTAGCCTTGAGCACAAATGTTGCAGAGACCTGCTAGATGACAATCCTTAAAAATCCTTAAAAAACTTCTTACAAAGGCTTCTTCAATCAAGTGTTCAAGTTTTCTTTTAGCTTATATAGCTCATACCCTTATTGAGTATGCTGGTAAAGACAGTGTATTAATAATAAAAAAAAGTTCCTTAAACTGATGTGTTTTACATTAGCTGTGTGCTCGCATACAATGAGTAATATTGCTCTATGATACCAATTATACGCCATATACCGTTATAAACATTAAACATACGTTTAACAATGTATGTAATAATATTCTGATCGTTGATGACTGATGACCTAACCTAACCGTCAAGGCATCCCATAGAGTAATTAGGTTATTACTGTACGAAAAATACAATAAGAACTTTTGATTAAAATATTAAAATAAAATTCGAATTTCTATATTAATTTTATTCGAAAAACTAACACCTGTGTTTTTGGGATATCGGTTATCGGTATAAACATATAAAGGGGATACGATTTGGGCACCATGGGGAAATCAAATAATAGTTTGATAAAAAATTCTCTCTGAATCCAATTCTAATACAATTATAGTAATTTTTGATTACGGATCAAAATATCATGCAATCGATATACGGTTATCGTTTATAACGGCGATTCGTTTACGGTGTATAAGTATTAGGTATATTGTCGGGTTGTCGCAGTCACGGAAATGCTGACTCTTGGACGTTGACATTTCCGACGTGCGTACAACCAAGTATAACAATATAATATTGTTTTAGAAACGCGTCCGACGGCGTCGCAGCACCTTGCAGAGTACCGATGGGAGAAGGGTGGAGGTTCAATTGTTTTTGTGACTCGTGAGCCGCCGCGCCAGGAAGAAAACAAATCAGAGTATAATAATATTATTGTTCGACGCTATTTTAAACACGCGTGCAGACCGTCAGCATGCAGGAACGTTGCGTAGGAATTTATTTCAAACGGACGAAATAATATAATATCTGTCAAAGCGACTTTTAAAAAATTAAAGTCACGAGGCGCGACAAAGGGGGTCAAATGGGAATAATAAAAAAATAAAATAAAAAAACGGAACGCAAATAGAATCGGATGACGCGCATCAGTATATAGTCGTATAAAATTATAATATAGTTTTCAATCCTCTATAGGCCCGCGGGACGTCGTAAAGCCCAGACACGTCAGCGGTTGGCGTATGTTATCGAAAAATCCTTCATCACCGTTTTTCAATAATAAAAATAATATTATAATGATTATTACTATTATTATTATTGTTTGTACGGACGGGGCTCGCGACGGGCGCGCGTTAATCAAAAAAGTCCCGCAGTGCGCGGGTTTTACGAGATGACGTATTCGTCGTCATCATGCTTTAAAATATATTATATTATTGTAGTACACATTATATTATATTATATTAGAATAATAATAAACGGGCGCCCCACAATGGCTGGCGATCAAAATTTCGAAAAATTCGTTTAGAAATATCGAACACACGCCGAACCGAATGTCGAAGCTCTACGCCTAGACAACAATATTATCCCCTCAGACTCAGAACACGGTGTATATTAGGCGAATACGATTTATTACAAGCGGTTGTTCTATAAATTTAATATTCATAAATATTTTTATTAAATTTTTTGTTTTTACTACCTACATAATTATTGGCATTAATACTAACTAAATACAATTACTAACTGTGCTACATAATCAAATGAAATATTTTTTTTAAATAATAGTCTGTAATATTGTTGATTTATTCGAAGTTTTATAATGTATTGTATCCGGATATCGAGCTTATATATTATTGTTATGCTTTTATATATACGGTACGTGTGTTATGTGTGTCACAGCCACAATTTATGCTCGAATTGGGAAAATAATAGAAACTAAAGGACCGCGATCGGATATCAAAAAAGTGAGTATCCGTGGAAACAATTTAAATAGCTCGTTTTGACGTAGACTTTGCATATATGAAATAATGTTATAAATGATGTATGATATTATATGTATAGCTCCGAGCTCTAATTCGTCCGAATCGCTTAACAAAACTGTATATTCCTCGCAAAGCCCTAGGGCCACAAGAGACAGATCCCCTCTTTAACACAGAAATTAAATTATAATAAAAATATTGATTATTAAATAGTGATTCTAAGAACTAATAAAAATTATAACTTATACGAATTGCAAGGAAACAACGAAGTTCGCATACAAATTACAATAATTTCATCAATAGATTATGGATCAGTGAAGCCTAAAAACAATGGCAGTCTTAGAAATAATTCTTAGAATATTTAGTTTTGCTACAATTACTGCGTATAAGCTACGATAATTTATTTTTATAACTAAAACCACTCTTTTGAAAATCCAATGACGTAAATAATTAGATAATTTTATGCTAGATAATAAATCAAATTATTTTCAATATACCTAGTATATAATTTAAATAAAAAACCTTTCAATATTTTTTTTTAATGCAATGATATAGGTTTGTGGCCCCCCAACAGGACATACCTTGGGGACCCGGTGGCCTCGACTTTAATACGCCACTGATTCCTCTTGATACCCCAACTCCTTTCGTACCACAAAATGTTTATGCGTATTTGCATAATAATTATATAATGTGGCAGCATCACGCGGGTAAAACCAAACAATATTATAATACATGTCTGTGTAAAATCTGTAAGAATAATAATGAAATAGATTAAGATGTGAATATAATATAATACAGTATGTCATATGATTTGAATACGTAATATAACAGCACGTCATCGTATTGTGAAATGTTTGCTGCCGATCAGCTTGAAGACGGTATAATAAGGTATGAGACGCATTCGTTTCAAGGAGTAATTTAAGAATTTTTGCATTACAGACGGTTTTTTCTCTATCCTTTTTTCGGCACCTTCTTGAAATTTCACTGATGTACACTTGAGAAGTGTACGAGGAAACGGCCGTAAAAGAATAAAAATAAAAAAAAAAACCTTTCAGATCACGTCGTCTGCTGTTAGTCATTGGGTTTCAGCAAAGGCGGCGGTCGTTTCCAGAGGACGCGTGTGTAATATATCATACACACCATATACGCGTATACTTACTCTACACTCGCCTGTCGTCTCACCCCCCTCGTGGAGGCGGACGAGTGTATATCGCGATTCGTGACTCATACGCACTTCCATTAAAAAAACGTGTGTCGTATATACGATTTCTTTTTATGCGTTTCGATCGAAATGTGTCCGAGACATTGGCGGCAGCGGTGGTGGTGGCGGGCAGACCTGCTTATCCACCCCACACGAACGGAATAATAATAATAAAAAAAACGAACGAACGACCATAAAAACTCCGCGCTCCATAAACCGCCCCCGTCGTAGAAACCACCCCGGGTCTATGTGTGTGTGTGTGTGTGTGTGTGTGTGTGAGTGCGTGTGTGTGTGTGTGTGTGTGCGCGCGTATTCGGGAGCTTTAAGGCCGGGGAGACGGGTCATTGGTCGGGAAAAGAAAAAGTCCAAGGAAAAAGGGTCCTTTTGAAAGAGGGACCATATATAGGGACTCGCTGCTCCCTCTCTAATACTCTCCCTCTCTCCCTCTCTCTCTTTCTCACTCTCACTCTCTTGTAAAATATATATACATATACGCGTGCATAGTAATAGTGCAGCCATTATAAACGGCATCGGCCCTTATCGCAACGACAGCGGCGAAGAGCGTTTTCCTTTCCGCCCATCGCGCGCGCAATATAATATATATACGTATATAAAACGCACACATAAAACTCCGGGAAAAACACTATCGACGTTTTCCTTGAAATCCCTTTACGGGTATTAAAACGACCCGGCAGAATTCTCTCGGCACATTGTGTCGCCCCGCAACCTGCGCGCCGCCACCACTATACATATACACCCCCGGCCATGCAATGCTCAGCCGCCGCCACCGAGCGTTTCCCGCGAACGCTGAACCTCCACCTCCACCGGACGGGTTCTCGGGGGAGAGTTTTCCTTATTTATAATGTGTTTCTATCTCGCGTGGATACGGTCCATATACGGCGGCGGCGATACGGTGGAGTACATGTATATATGGGGTATACTCCACGGGAGAGAAACGTACACGCGCGAGTGTAATATATACGCGTATAAGTTGTGTGTAATATATGCGTGCGTATGTATATGTATATTTATATGTATTATATATAACTCGAGAGCGTTTTATTTTTCGAAATGTTATTCACTGCTCCGAGTGTCAATAAAAATTGATGCATCGGGCGCGCATTAGACGATAATATTATAATATAATATAAGTGTATGTGTACCGAACGCGCGGGGGAAAATGACAAATACGTTTTTCGTTCTTCGTCGTATATATACCTACCTACATAATGTATTAATATTATCACATATAATAAAACAGCGACGACATGTTGAAGACGGTCATTTTTTGTGGGTTTGACGGGGTGGATGCTGTTACGGCATGTGTCGACTTCCCGTTCGTCACGCACTACTATGATAATATTATATTATATTATAATATATTATACAATATAGGTAGATTACGTCACAGCTGCAGCCTTATATTATCGTCATGTTGTGTATTTGTTATCGTTATACACTTATACACGTAGCATGATACCTATTTATTTAATAAATTATAGTATTATGTACCTACATGATGTGGCATATTATATGTATCGACATGAAATGTTGTGTTCGAAGATTACATTATAATAATTAGGGCTGTGAATTTATTGCGTTAAAAAAACGTTAAAATCTTGAATATTGCATTATAAATAAACTATAAATCCCAAAAAACGCACGAAAAAGCCATATAAATGCATTGTAACCTCAAAAATACAATATAAAATGTAGTACTAATAGATAAAAAAGTTATTTGTTTTTGATTCATAATTTAAAAAATATTTTTTATTGAAGATATTATTTAATTAAGTACGGCGTGCGTTCAGATCGTGTAAAATATTGATTAGTCAAAAATGAAAAAATATGTGTAAAAAGTTTCAATTGACAGAAATTATTAAAAAAATTGAAAAAATGAAAAATTAATGAAACAACAACAAATAAATCAAGAAGCAAGATGTAAAGTAAAAGTTTCTAAAATTGAATTCATTTGTATCTTATACAAACTTTGTACTGATGAAGCTATATTTTATAATTTTACATCAAGCTAAAAATAATGGATTTTTCTACCAATTTACTGCCCTAATTATAATATTATTAATAATACGAGGTATAGCCGGTATAGATATTATGATCAATTTTAGGACGAGACCGTGATATTATATTATGCGCCACGTGTAGGTACATAAAATGAGGAACTTAGGTATTATTATTATACTTTGGATCAAAGAACGAAACACTCGTGTGATTTATTTCGTTTCGAACAGTTTAATATAATCTTTATTTAACTCGACATTATAATATCCCCGGTACCCATGAATTTAGGGACGTCAAAATAATATCTATATCTATATATATGATGTATTATATATTAAAATGTATAATGTACGTGGAGTGCGAACCCATAATATAATAATTATTGTTAATCTGCGTGGTTCGCATAGGTACCTACGTTTTATGTCCTGCGTGCGAAACCGATCAGGTGTGATTGTGATGCGATTAACGAATAGCATTATATATTATTATATTATTATGTGTGGCGTCTGTTCGTCTGTGGATAAAAGGCGACAAAATGTGGAACACAAACGTAAACCATACATTACGACGACGTCTGGCTGCCCCTATTAGTATTATTATAAAATATATTGTACGATATCCGATGTACGCGTCAGAGTCGACATGACGTCTTTGCGTTGTATTATGAAATACCTACCTACAAAATAATCAACCGACAAATAAAATAATATAATACATCCTAATATAATAGCAACTTCAGTCTTGAAAGTTATAAAACATCGATTTGTTTAGTTAAATACCTCAACCTTGGTTACACATAATAATATGATCAACATACATATTATGATGCTTATCGTAATGACGTATTATTTTATTTATTTTGTACCTGAGATATAGTACGAGTAAAATATCAATTAAATTTATATACCTGTACAATTTTTTTCAGCACAGCCATCAGCAGGACAAGGCTACTATTAGCACACATTGCAATAACAATTCCCTGAGCGTTTGGTTTCCCTCTCGATGGCGTCAAGGAATGGCCTCTAAGTTCATGTGACGTCAATCTTCATATCTTCTTTATACGCGGGTACGTGACATCACAGTTTGACGTGAATTCACCACATACGATCGCTGACCTGTTATCGGCGCGAAATCGACCGATAATACTGCAAACGATAGTTATCATTAGTTTTACGACCAAAGACTGTGGAGAAAGTGGAAGCACAGAATATATGAAATATATTCTGTGGTGGAAGTGTACATATTATGCTGGATGGATATCATTTTTAAAATATTAAATTGGAATACATTTTGATTGTAACTAAAAAGAAAATTTTGAATTTCACTTTGTTTTTGGACGATTATTGCATTTTTAAAAACCACACCTCGTCTGACACACCACGCGCACTGCCCTATAATAGATACTTTGAGGCGTTAATCGTCATACAATTTGACTGAAATATGACGTATAAGCCATTATACTTGTACTGTCATCCATCATCGACGCGGAACGTACATATAATAATTATTAAAATTAATACATATTATCTATTATCTTAATTGGCAGTGTTACAATCCCTTCACATCATTATATTGCTCGGGGTAATACGTTGTCGTTATTATAATATATTCGCCGTTAAGACCCGATAATTTTTGTAATCCGCAACGGTTCTGATTACGATTATTTACATAGGGTGGTCTCGAGCGATCTTCTCTCAACGAGCCGAAAAGGATTTCCAAGTAACGCGATACAACGTTCTCAGCTCGGGAGAACGGCAACAACGGCGAACACATAATATTATATTATTAATGTATTAATAACGCTCGGCCGTTTTTGCAGTGCAAGCTTCGCGTTTACGAAATTATTCGTCCGACGAGAATAAGACGGTTACATTAAAATATCGTTATTATTATTATATGTGCGAGTTTTCTGTCGAGACTCGAGACTTATTATTATTATACAGGGTTATTCAAAATGAATCATTCGAATTATCTGCACACGATTTCCTAGGTTATGTCATATGAGACTAAGTACTTCTTTTACATGAGAAATTATGACGTTAAAGATTTTGTGATACTGTGCACCATCATCGTCAACGGAATAAAAAAAATAGGCAAGTAATATAACGTCATATTCTATTGGTATATGTACTAGGTACCTATAATCAAAGCTGGGCATTAACAAGTTAATAAGTTAAAGTTAAATCAAAAAGTTAATTTAATTTAAATTTTATAACTTAACTAGTTACTTTTGGTGCATCATTAACTTAACTGTTTTAACTTACTAAATTTCTTTTTTAACTATCGTGAAATTAACGAATTAATTTTTCATTTTAAGAAGTAAGTTAAGTTAATTAATTGTATTTTTAAATTTATTATGTTTCACTATTTTAGTCGATTTTGTTTTCATGTCAAAAAATATTCACCGTGAATTGTTTAAAGTTAAAAATGTATATCATTCGAATCTAACTTATATGAAAATACTGTATATGTATAGTATAAACACTATAGTCTATAATTTAGTTTTGGGTTGAGTACGCTAGCCTTGTATACACAAATTAACATTTTTTTTACTCAATAAAAAGTTAACAAAAAGTGTGTATTGACTTTTAACTTTTTGTTATTGATGCATATTAACTTAACTTAACTGAGTTGAAAAACATCATTAACTTGCCTAGCCTTGCCTATAGTTATTAATACATTTTAAGTTTTATTCTTTTATTTTGAGTATGACTTATCATAATATTATTATTTATTATTCTTAACCTAAAAACTAAAAAATATTTAAGCATTTGAAATTGGATAAATCAATTTTTTTTGTAACCCTGCATTATTATTATAGTAGGTAGGACCTAAATAGTATTAATATAATATTATTATATACATCGTAAACCGAGTGACGCCTGTTGTTTGCCCGTATTTTAATAACGTTGTAGCCGCGCATATACCTACAACAACTGTTTGTTTTTGGACTTGAAAAGCAATACACTTCGCGCGTCACAATAATAATATTGCGTATCCGGCTGCGACGAAAACGACTAGGACTTAGAAGCCTCTCGTGGATAATTAATCGAATCCATTAGCGCGATATAATAATATATATAATATTATACGACGGTGTTATATATGCGCAGTACACACATATTATGCTATCCAATATGGCAATATATATGTATATAAACTTGCAAATGCGTAAACGGGTGCGCCCGTGTGTTCCAGTTGACGTTTCTGCTGGGTCGGGTCGTGATATATAACACACACGCACGCGCTCTCGCGATTTACATATTAGAGTATATATTATAGTATATACATATATTGAACCCAAACCGGCAGAAGAGCGGCAAAGGGCCCGCGCCATCGGGGGTCGGCGGTAAAGGCTGTCCTTTGTTTTACTCGAGCGCGCGTTATCCTTCGAGTCTACCCGCCGCCACTGCAGCTCGCCCGTGCACAATACATTCGCAACCCTTAATTAGCTGACGGCTGGACTGGCTTTCCTTTCTCCCGTGGGTATCCCTTTTGTACGGGCTCTGTATATACATATATAAATATATATATACGCGCGCGTGTGTGTGTGAGTGTAGGTAGGTATACGCTATATTATATATACATGTATATATTATCGCCAGTGCGTATATGATATATGTATATACGTATACATAGTGGTGCGCCGCCGGTGGCCGGGCTCGACCAATGGCAGTCGACCTCTATTGTTTTGCCGGGCGACCCGACACGATACGACTATAATATTATAATACGCGCTGCGAAACCAACACTGCAGACCTCATTTGCACCCCCCCCCCTTCCAGAAAAGTACGCGTATTATTATTATTACTACGACTATCGCCGCCGTCGTACAATGTGGGATTATACATATTATGTATATATATATATATATATATGTATACACCCGGTGTATATAATCTATACATTGTTTCTACATGATGAAATGGACGAATTCATAGGTAGTTCCATTTTTATATTGTCTTATTTTATTAATTTCTTTTTTTGTCTTCCACACCGATTAATTTCATATATTATAATATATTATTATTATATGCGTATTATAGGTAGGCACGACGTACGGTGGTGCCCTACAGCAGACGTCGGTTTGTATGTATAATAAATAATAATATATGCACACGGGCGGCTGCAAATAATATCGTCGTTACAATATAACACACGCTCGTTTCCAATGATGAATTATTTTTAAAAAGAATATACTTTAATGTATATTATATATGATAAACGATTTGCTGACTCAACTCATTGACGAAAACCCGTCCAGAGAAAACACCTAATCGCGTATAAATGTATAACAATATATAGTTACAGGGATGTGAATGTGTAGAAAATTAATTTATGTTTTGCTCGTTGTGAGAACATAAAGTTTTCTTTGTGTAAAAAGTTAAAACTATTATTATTTCTTTTTTTGTTATTAGTTATTTCTATTTTAAGCCGACGTACTACGTTATAATATAAGAACCTGGGACATCATATAAGTATGAAAATAAAAACATTGTCAACGATTACAATTGTAGGTTTATATTAATAAATAATATAAAATATTATAAATTTAGATAATTTAACTAATGAAGGAATATTATAGGAGCTGATAATGAAGATAATTATATAAGCGTGGAAATATTAAACATGAATAGACTAGGGATCCTTAGTCCTAAGTAGGTACCTTTAGCGATAAACACTGCATTTAGAACGAAGGAAAGAAGGAAAATTTGTGGACTGGTAATTGAATTTAAGTTTGAAGTGAATATTTTGATGACATGGTAGACAGTGGCGTACGCAGGATTTTTCAATGGAGGGGGGGCTTGAAAATTAATTACAATTTTATTTTTATTTTGTCCAGTATAATAATTGCAGATGCTTAGGTGGGGTGTTTGAAAATGTTTGTACAACTTCAACTTCTCAACTTTTTTAGTAGAAAAAAATGCTCTGATCATAAACTTCAATGGAGGTTTTTGAAAGAAAATTGGATCTAGCTAATATTTTTAGGAGGTCAAAATTGAAAATTCTCAATATTTTTTTAAATAATCAAGAAAAACAAAAATAAATGGAAATTTTTTTAAAATTGTTCGGTAGCCCTGACTTGGTTTATCTTCACTTGGATTGTATTTGATTCATTTTAGTAGGGACCTATTATGTACCAGGTATCTATATGACATGACATTGTATATCATAAGGTACACAATTGATTCATTGTATAAGATCTAAGGTGTATACACTATACAATGATATTATATTCTGACCAGGATAATGTTCAGATTCGATCTGCATTATATTGTATATTTACACATAATAATATACACGTGTAGTATTTATCAACTCAACACAGATGCTATACTATTGTAAATAAACATTTCAAATGTAAATATGTACCATTGTACCGATATATAATTTATAAATCTTATCCACAGTCATTTTATATACCATGTAAAACAATATATACAATTTAAACCAATGTAAAAATTGTAGGCTAATGACCTCAGCAGTCGAAGCCTTTATTCCTAATAAAAAATAAAAAATATTATGCACACATAGTATAATTGTTTTATACCTATTTATTGACTGCAGATTTTACTCTGAATATATATATATAATCGCCAATAGGTATTGAAAATTAATCAAATATGTTTTAGCGCTTTTCGCTCAGTGATATTAATAATATAATACCTATAATATTATTATAGTTTTAATGTACACCATAATAAATCTCGTCAAGCACCACACAGCGCATTTATATTAGATAATATATAAACACCTATGTATCATATTATAATATAATGAAACGACCACAGCGTTTTCCCATTGGCCTGTTTTACTATTAAATGATAAAACGGTGGACCCCTATTTTATACATAATTTATTATATTATGCACTTGATAAACATCCACCGTGTGTTAGGTATATCGTCGTCACTTCGACATTATCGATCGCGCATTTCGAGGACTTTAGACACACATTATACCACACCAGTGCCACTCAATTTGGTATTCGTATGAGAATTCATGTGGTAATAATAATATAATATTATATTCGTCGTTATATATGGTATACGATACAGTGTAATTATATCGTGTTACCCGCTCAAGTCCATCGTCGAGTTTCAAGTGCTGCGATGTGCAATCATAATAATAATAATATATTAATATAGCTATGACTGCGTATAGTAAGCAACCCAAAATACCTTTTCGACGTAAATTGAGTCTTGAAACGGATTTCAAAGTAACCATAAATTCATCAAAACACACACTGCAGAGAACGAAATGAAGTTGAAATTTCAGATCAAATCTAGAAATTCGTATAACTGATACTTATACAATAAAAATATATAACGAAATGCGCACGAAGTGGTTTAAACTGAAATTGATAAATTTACCGTCATCGCAATCGTAATCTCTACAACAATGATCACTTTTCGACTTTCGTCATAAGATATATTATGTGTGGATCTATTTATTGTACACAATATGTATAAAGTTTACATACTAGATAGTAGATATATTTCAGTGGTCACTCGTATCATATAATATGCTATTAAGTATAATTATTAAACTCGTGAACAGCAAAAAGTTGAAATACATAATATATGCATTATAAAAAAATAGCAAAATTTATAAGATGACCTATGAGAACTACGACTTAGTTATGTGACAAGAATTATGAAATCATACTATATTTGTACCCTTTTTAAAAAATATAATGTTTTATTTTCAATATAAAAAAATAAAATTCTTAAAAACCTATTATTTTCTAGGTACATAGCAGTTATAAGAAGCAGTTATAAATGATTATCATAAATATTTCTAAGGCTATAATGTGAGCATGTATATTTTATTTAGGGGCATTCAGACAATTTTGGCATGTATATTTTATCAGACGCATTCCCTCCGACCAAAGTCTGCGGCGTACGCCCATCATATGTGGTTCTGAGTGACTATTTATGCGAAAATATTATAATATAATATAGAACTTATAATTTATGAGAACTCGCTGCAGAAACGTTGTTTTTGCCATAATATATTATTATAAATCCTCTCAATATATTATTATATATATACCGTTATTTTTTTCCGCCCTTTCATGCCTGCGCAGCTATTACGCCACGACATCATAATAATATTATACGCGGAGAAAAAGAGTGAGAGAGAGTGTGTGAAGGAGTGGGAGTGGGTGTGAGAGAGAGTGACGGTGATGGAGCAAATGAGCGAGTGAGTGCGACAGAGAGCTACAACCCCGTTGCTCGTAATTAATAGCAGATTCCTCACATATTGTAGTGTACGGTAATTGTTTTTAGCCGCTATACACGTGTTATCATCGCTATATATATATATATATGTGTGTAGAGAGTTTTAACAGCCTCGTCTGTGCAGCACGGTTACCCGGTGGCGGTCGTTTTTACCATATATGTATGATATAATGCGATTTTAAACGCACTAAAATTCCATCACGTACGATATTTTAATTAATTCACGTCACACGGCGTGGCGTAAGTTAGTATGGCTTTTATGGTATACTGTCCCCTAATTGATGGCCACATATCTTTGCAGTTTTGAAATTTTGATAAGATCTCATTGTACTACAGTTTACGACGATTTTCCGTACATTATACTCCGCGCATAATATTAAATAATAAGTAATAATAATAATGTAAATATCGTATTTAAATGAATATGGTGCAAGCTCGTTCTACCTTCTCAGCAGCAGCTACAGCGTGATGGCTATTTTCGTTGCGAATTCAAAAACTTCGTACCGGACGACTCACAATAAATAATTATATTATTGTATTTGTCGCAAAACGAAATCAGTCACACGCTTCAATAGCGGCGTATATAATATTTTATACGGGAGGATTGAATAAAACGCGCTTAATAATCGAACAACACTAAAATAATAAAATATAGTCTCGCGGTTGTTGTGGCCTTTATTATAACATACATATATATACGAATGTATAGGTATATTTATCGTGGTGCCTGCAGGTTGAAAAGCGAAAGGAAAAGTTATCTCGAGGAAAATATTATGTATATATTCCAGAGTGGCGGGTGAAGAACTTTTGTGAATAGATTTCGGACGCTAAATTATACGCGTTGGCGCGGAGTGCAACAGTTAGGCTGCAAAGATGAAGAAGACTGAAGAAGAATAAGAATAAGACGAATAAGAGAGGAAAAGTAAAAAAATAATATAAAAATAAATAAATAAATAATAATAACAACGCGCGATGAGCGAAATAATGCCATCATCAAACGGCGACGGCGGTGGCGATGGCTGTGGAGGCAGTAGCGCGAGCGGCAAGTGGGAACAACAACTACGTGTTGAACGCGGAAAAAGTATAATAATAATAATAATGATGATGATGTAGCGCCGACGAGGCTGTCACAATAATAATAATCACGAGCTATGCCGGAGAAGACGATCATTGTCGGCGGACGAACAACCCGTTCGTTTGAGAAACGCATCGACGTCGAGTGTACGATCATATTATGTTATATTATATAATATTATACCGTTATGTATACACTCGTGCATGCATATTATATAGTATATAATAATGCCACATATTATTACTATGATATCATGATGTATCATTAGAATTTAGATTGTAATGTTTACACTTTAAATCTTGTAATTTATAATACATTTGATCTGCAGGGGTGCCCCCTGTCCAGAGTGTATAAGAGAAGACGAGTTCGAAAGTCCGGTATGGTATAGTACAACCACGACTCGTATAAGTCGATGCGACGATACCTACGTTTATAATTATATAACAAGGGTAGTAGGTATAACAATTATTGTAAATCGTGTTAAGTTCTACAAATTTGAAATCATATACTTTATTTTTATAGCCGCACATGAGCTCATCGATATATTCAAAATGTCGAAATATCCGTTATACAGCCACCAAGGAATAAAAAATTGCCAAGTTATTTTTGCTGGTGGTTAACTGCAGTAGGTATTGAATAACTATAAAATTATAATTTTTTTTTGCTCTCTCTATGTCCCTAATATTGCAGTTTTCAAGTGGGTGACAAATATGGTATGCACATCTAATTTTGAATTTGTATCATTCCACGTGAGCAATTATAATTATTGGAATAATTTAGGAGATAGCTACTGTAGTTCTCGTGAATAGATCGGTCACGAATATTATTTACGTTTTACTCGAGGAAAACACTTCTTAAAAAAATTAAAAAGTCATTATTGCTATGTGGCAATTGGAACATTAATTGACCATTGGGCGTCGTTAAAGTCGTGCTGTAAATGCGTCTTTGCCGCGTGCTGCAGCGGTGCACTTGCAGTATACTCGTATGGAACCAGCTTATAAGCGTTGCAATTTGCAATCAATTAAGTATCAATAATGACGTATATATATAGACCATCACATTGACTCAGATATTTACAATATTTTAAACACGAAACGACCTCGGGCAAGTGCAGTGCGTACGAGATCATATGTACCTATATAGGTATTATAATATAATATATATATGGGATATGTTGTCGGCGGCGGTGGCGGTGGCACCGATGGCGAAAGTGGTGGAAAATAAAATGGCGGGCTGCCATCCCCCGCGGTCAAAATACGCGCATAGTGTTCGGCCGTCGCCATGGTCACCACCCTCGCTCGCGCCCCGGCACCGGCAACAGCAGCAGCCGACGAATGTCCGGGACCCGCCCGCGCGTTTGGCGGTGGTAGCGGATTGTCTTGCGGGGGTGAAAATGCTGTACACATATATCCGAAAAACGCCATACGCGCGAGTTATGCATCACGCGTAATATTATTACAGAGCGATTCTTTTGTCGCGTAATCCAGAAAAATGTCTTTGAAAAGATACGTTTCAAACTGCAATTTGTGTATAGACACATTTGTAAAAGAATAATTTGAACGTGTTTTGTATTTCCAACTAGATATTATCTGGTTTACAATACAAAAAAAAATCCCCTATGCCTTATAAACATAATAATATGTATAATACCTTATATTACGTTTAATAACCTATATATATAATATTATATGTGATTTTTTTTTAAAAATAATATAGTTGTATTAAAATCGAGTCTTTTACTGCAGTATAATTACGCTATAATATGTACATGGTCCAAAATAACATACAGTAGAAATCGTTTATATAATGACAATCAAGGGACCAAGGAAAATAGGTCATAATAACCGAAAGTTATAACTACCGATACAATTTTACATATAAAACTTACCTATACATTTAATGGGCCCTTTTCTTTAAGGTCATAAAACCCGATATGTAATTCCTGCAGTTCACGGTCGTTATAAACGATTTCTACTGTATTTAAAATTAAAACTTTTGTATAATATTATATTTATTTACATAGAACAATACTCTCTGCCGAAATCGATACAAAATTAATAATGTGTAATTTTACTCCATTTTTTTTTTGTTATCCAACGTTTCAATTTCAACGTGACTTGGCAAAACATAATTTTTATTTGAAATGTTCGAGTCCGATTCAATTATAGTATCAATAATTATTGTATGTCAGTTTTTTAATGTCTATATAACACACACACATATATATATATATATATATTGATAGAATATAATGCTTAATAATATTTGCATAATACTACCCATATTGATCGAACATCGCGCTAATATTTGCATCTGTATATATGAAATCAACCGTCGAATCGTTGCCAGCTGTGTTCGCGTCAGTTACGACTTTTGCAGTGCGAACAGACCGATAACAGACTCACGATTCTGAACCCCGATATGTATTATAAGTATGTATATTTTGTATTATAAATCAACAGCTAAAACCGAACTGTGCGCGAAGCGATTTGTATATATATATACAGGCCACTAGTCGAAAATGTTATCTAATATAGTATATCATACATAGGTATAACAGACTTAAACACGGCGCATAGATAAGTCCATACAATACTCTGAGCAATTCTGGGTATACTTTATTCAAGTCGAATAATATTATTATTATTATTATTGTCTGTTCGTCTCGTTCATTATAATATTATAGGCCTATACAAACAGATCCTGCACGACCGTGCCCGTAGATTTCAACATTCAGCTTAATAACTCCATTATAATATTATGTAAACTGCAATAGGATTTTTAACACGAATATAAATACTACAAGTCTAAAATTATATCCAATCAATATTTCGTGTTCCGTAAACAATGTCAACCTTATGCACAATCGAAAAATAATATCCTTTTTTTTGTGAGCCTCCTCTTTAAAACTCAAAGTTAAAAAAATTGGCTCCGATGAGATGCACATCTCCATCATCAGATATATTATAGGTTTACCTATGTACCATATTTCTGAACCACGAGTTCAATTATTATTGGTTGCAGATATTTTACACACACGCACAAACATTGCCTTTTATTAATTATAATATAGCTGATATTGGCGCATTTTCGTCACGCAGCTATGCAGTAATATTATACGCGCGTATCACATCCCGCGAGCATGATATGTACGTAGTTTCAAATTTGTTTCCCGAGAGGGTTTCGTATATTATAATATTATTATATGATCTCTGTGACAATATACTCGCAAATGTATCGTCGCCAGCGCGGAGGGTCCTGCTCCTGCAGCAGGGCTCGCACGCGTGTGTTCCTACTACTACGTCATTAATTCAATTCATATATAATATATTATTATGTGTATGCGCTCGCGCTAATAGCGATATTATAAAATTGCATGCCACTACGTGTCGCACGCGGTCCTGGAGCAATAAATTTCACGTCACCCCGCTTCAGCAGTAGTTTATAGGTACGTACATTTATATATATATATATACTGTGGGTACACAAAATATTATAATAAAAATATTATATTGTATACATATACCTATTAATGGTCAATGGTCCGGTGCCTATAATACACACACAAGGCGTGACCCTTGACCCTTGGCCCTTGGCCGGGTGCGGTCAACCCTTTTTTTTAGAAACCTTTTTGCGCGTGTGCACAACACAACGCCCCATCGTATAATATTTTATATATTATAAACACTCGGCCTACGACGACGGGGTCATCGCGGCGGCGGCGGCAGTGTCGGTGGTCAGTCATTAATAACAATCATTTCCTTACCGTCGACCCGACGACAACAACGAATTATTCACGAGACATTAAGTCGGTCAACGAAAATATTTATTGTCATTTTATGGCGCACGAGCGCCGGACATCCGGCATCTACATTATAATACTTGTCCATTGTCCACCGCGGTGCACCGGTTAATTGGCGAATTGGAATCAACAACAACAATAATAATAATACGTCTATTTGAATAAATACCTACAGATTATAATACGGTATAGGGGGTGGTATGAGTGAACACTGCAGGTCTGCAGCAGTACCTACATTACAAACCTAGGTAGTAAGTACACTGAAATAAAATATTAGATAGAGTTCTCGTATCTATACGTTAGATATAGAAGCTGTACTATCATATTGTGATGAAATTTAATTACATTGGTATTTATTTTATTGTCGCGGTAACCGTATTAATGTGTATTGTGTGCATATATTTGTATACGTCAAAAATATAATAACGATCAGTAAAGAAATTAGAAATTATGCAAGGGGGTTCTCACTTCTCAGATACGTTGTCTATCGTGCCCAAAAGTTGAGCTCGGACCAACCCTGGAAATTTCTCGGTAGATCATGGTTAGTGAATGATATACCATGCAATTACAACTGCCAATCAGAATAAGATAAAAAGCCACGTGGCACAATGACAGATGACGTAGCTGTGAACTCCGCTTCACTGTGTTAGCTATGTCAAGTATGAAATTTAATTACAGCGGTATTTACTTTATTGCCGTGGTAACCGTGTTAATGTGTGCAGACCTAGGTATATCGGTAAAAAACATTAAAACTACTATCCTTAATATTATTATTACCTGTGTCTGTATTACGATCACGATGAATGATGATGTCATAAATTTATTTCTAACTCTAAAGTCCGTCATGTGGTTATCATAATTTTCCCTTATAAAAGTGATAACACTATTTATTGATTGAATTTAAGCTACCATAACTTACTAAAACTTACTTAAGTTTTTCCAGCTATTCGGAAGTTTTAAATTTTAAATTAAATATGAATTCTATATTTCTATATAGCCTACACCAGGGGACAGGAACCAATTATAACGATCGTCAAACTTTAATAATTATTGCAACGTGTCCGTGAATAGAAGAATTTCGTTTTATGTAATTTACAGCGAGAAATCCATGCAAAATATTATAATTTAATGAAATAATTGATATTATTATGGTATTCATAATATAAGTTTTTATAAATGTAAGATAAAAGTTTATCAAACTATTTAAACATATTTTTTTGTACATATTATCAATTTACAGCAATCTTATTAAATATCTAATAGGTAGATTGTATATTTAATCACAGCTTTCCAGAAACATTATTTAATACATTTATATATAGGTAATATAGGTAGTAAAATTACTATGTTCTATAATGATGATATTATCATATTATAGAACAGTATATTATGTTTGCTGACCTGGCTGATACTATATCGGCTAACTACGAGATTTATTTCATATTACAACAAGTTTTTAGTAGTTAAATAAACAGCTTTATGGAAATGAAAAATATTATTGTTTAAGTGGTCTTTTACAAAAACAAGTTATTGTACCGTTCAGTATTAAATATTAATAATATTATCATTTAAAAACGTGTTGTTCTAAATTATAATGGTTTTTATATGCAGAATTGTTTATTTTTTTTTAATTTTAAAAGACCTTCGGAAACATGGACGATTTGGTGGAATTGTTTATTATTTGAATTGCATTAGTGTCATATCAAATACAAACACCATAATATTATGTTTTGTTAAGAATTAATACGACTGCAAGTTATATTTCAAAACATTATACGTCTGCGAATATTACCTATCCTTATTAAAAAAAAGTAAATATTTATTCTCTGTTACAAATGTGAGTTGTGTTACACAATGATATTACGAGTTATGAAATTGAAAAAAAATAATATATTTTTAATACCTAGGGGTAATACACACGTAAAATAATATAGGAATATATTGTGTATATAAATAATATTATGCTAAAATAATAAAATATATGCAAAATACAAACTGTAGAATGTTATTCCGTGGCAGCATAACGAAATTGGACATAATGATATTATGTATTTTATTAGTATAGTATATATTTCACAAAACAATAGGCTTCAAACTATATGGACATGTACTTACTATAATATGAACTACAAAAACAATATGATAATTATACCTACTTGTATTTTGTATTTTTGTAGCCAGTATCAATGGGTCTCCATATCACAAAACATGTGAAAAAAATGAGTTTAGGTAATTATTATTTTCCTAGGACAAGATAAAATCAAAATATACGTTTTTATTAATAAGAAACATATTATTATACCTAATAGTACTGAAAACAACACATTTTGTTTTATTTAATGCAGTGTATACCTACGATTGATAAATTATAATTGTTTGTCCATCATTGGTACAAGATTAATAAATTATTTCATTACTATTGCAGATGCCTCTAATTACAGAATAAGTATATTATATTTTATAGATACGTCTAATTTATTTTTAAAAAATGGGTATACACTTGATGTACAAGATTTGGAATAATATTATTTTATGACACGTTTCATTAGAACAATCCAAACGTACTATTATTATATCCTGTTTATGAATAGTAATTAGTCCAAGAAGGTTATACGAAAATAAATTGTTACAACTGAGGGGGGAGATGAGCTTTGTAACTTTTTATTTGAGTAAAAGGCCCCAAAGGCTATGAATCATTGAAAGAAACGAGTCTAAAATTTAAACTGAGAAAATTCACATTTCAGCAAAAAAATAAAATACCATCATAAATACATAAAACAAGGGAATAGTGCACAGAATATTATGTATGTACAATGTACATTGTTAAATATAATACATATACGACATATTATTATCATTCATAATAACAAAATATAATATAATATTATTGTTATATATAAACAATAAACTAATATACTCATACACGAGCTAGGTGAGAATGTGAGGAGGTAAAAGAATATAACATAGATAAATTAGATATAAGATATTAACAAATATCTGAATCATATACAAAAATGTATTTTATTTTAAGCAGGCAACGGTTGAATGCATATTGTAAAAAATCAAAAAAGAAGTAGTGATAATAATTGTATATTTTTAAATTTTTTATTGGATGAATAATATACTCGATATAATAATTAAGAATATACCTAATATACCTACTTATGCTATCGTAAAGTAATGTTATGTCATAAGTTATAACAAACATATTTTGGGCATATAATATTCTTATTATTAATGTTCTATGTTGTTTTATATATTTTTTTTCATATAAATTTATTTTATTTTATTGTGTATTATTATAATTATAAGAATATTTAATAATAAATACAATGTTATTGGTTTTAGTAGTACCTATATTATGTGTTATCATATGATATGTTACCATTCATGAGTTCATGACTACCAATTAATTTGGCGGTATGCGTGATTATTGATTATTTTGTTTTATTAAATTATAAAAATATTTATAATTACAATATTTTATTTAAATATTTTACTGAATCGGCATCGTAATTTTAGAACTTTTGTAAAAAAGTAAATCATTTTAATAATAATATAATACGTTAATATATTATTATGATACGCACGTTAAGCAAAATGATAATAATATATATTCGATTATTATACACACCTACGTCTGATTTACACCTATTTATAATTATGAACCTGGCTCATGAATGCAGGTATCGCAGCCCTAGGCCATACTGCAGCGATATATACAATACATTACATATAATATATTATAATATATTGTGCTACAATGCATACGATTCGCATGAAATTAATTGCGACGGGGTAACTCCTTAGATTTAAGGAACGGCTTCCGTGCGTATATATACATCATATACACAGGCGGGAAAGGGTTAAAGGGTGCCTTTGATGTGCGTCGCCGGGCCGCCACTAAGGGCGGCCTCGCACAGCAGTTTATAACACACACACACACACACTTATGCATCCAACACATATATAAATAAATATACACGCCCTGGAAACCCTTAGGGGTATTTCGTAAATTAGTTCCGAGCGCAAACATGGAATTTCTATATTGTTTTTGTCCCGTCACGCTATATATATATAATATATATACATATATTATAACACACACAGTAGACGCACGCAATAAACATAATATATATATTTAAGTACTATATATATACTATATACGCTTGGGTAGTCGTGTATATGAAATGTATGTTGCTCATGATGTATATTATACCTAATATATTTATTTATATATATTATAGTAGTTGGCCGTCACATGCAAACTGCTATGCAGTGTATTAGTGGGTGGTTTTTGCGCGTCGGCGTTTATTCAATTTGCATAGGTAATATATACAAGTGGACGATGGTGTATATATATATGTGTACCTGGTATAAACCAGTATACGGTATAATGTATATGACGTGCTGTTGCAAGTCGTCAAAAAAAAAAGTGAAAAAAAGCTAATAGTATAATTATATTTAAATAATATTTTAATCTGTATTGTACACGCGTAAGGACAATGACGACCACACACGACGTGGACGAAAATTTTTCGAAAAAATTTAGTTTTACGGGCCTGTCCGGGATTTGAACCCGGGACCTCTCGCACCCAAAGCGAGAATCATACCCCTAGACCAACAGGCCGCGGTATGTGAATGTTGTAAATGGTCACACTTTACAGTAGTCAGACTTCTGCAGAATTTCTCCCACTAACACGCGTTACTGGATAAAAGAGAATGCGTGGATAAAAAAAAAATTCGAAAAAAAAATAAAAAAATTTGGTTCTGGGCCTGTCCGGGATTTGAACCCGGGACCTCTCGCACCCAAAGCGAGAATCATACCCCTAGACCAACAGGCCACGGTGAAAGAGAGTCTCGAACGATCGTCGTTTAGTCACAGACGCGCGTGACCGAGGAGTAAACAAAAAAACACGTCTTGTTGTAAAAAGTGAAAACATTTAAAATTGCAAAAAAAAAATTTTTATTTGCAAAAAAAAGTTGATTTTGGGCCTGTCCGGGATTTGAACCCGGGACCTCTCGCACCCAAAGCGAGAATCATACCCCTAGACCAACAGGCCGCGGTGAAAGAGAGTCTCGAACGATCGTCGTTTAGTCACAGACGCGCGTGACCGAAGCAAAAACAAGAAAGAAACACGTTTTATAGTAAAAGTATTGAGTAGTATAATTATTAGCAATGGTAAAAGGTAACGATATAAAAAAAAAAAAAATCGCAAAAAAAAATTTCGGGCCTGTCCGGGATTTGAACCCGGGACCTCTCGCACCCAAAGCGAGAATCATACCCCTAGACCAACAGGCCGCCATGATAGTATCACGTGATTGTTCGTGATTTAATCCGTACGATCGGTTGTTGGCAGCTTTCCATTTCCTTTCACTCGCGAGCGCGGTCTTGGATGAACCGGTTAATCGACAAAAAAAAAAGTAAAAAAAAAAATAGTAACAATCAAAAGTTTGTTGGGCCTGTCCGGGATTTGAACCCGGGACCTCTCGCACCCAAAGCGAGAATCATACCCCTAGACCAACAGGCCGCCGTGTTTAAGACTAAAAAACGTTCACCATTTAGAAAGGCGTGTGTCGAGTGTGTCGACCTACAAACCAGATCGGTCGCGAGTTGAACGTGAAATAAAAAACGTTGGAAAAAAGTGCAAAAAATGATTCGGGCCTGTCCGGGATTTGAACCCGGGACCTCTCGCACCCAAAGCGAGAATCATACCCCTAGACCAACAGGCCGCCATGAATATAAGTGTTGTTCGTACTCTTTTTAAGGTCTATACAAATATACTTTCACGGTTTCAATCTACGTGATCGACCAATTCTTATAATTATCGAGGATCCCCACTCCTGTATCTCCTACGACTATCACTGACGTTGGCCCCGCGTTCACCGCCACTGATGTAGTGACGTCACGTCGCCACTGCTGCTATAACGTCGTTCCATCGAATACGTGAAGGTGATTTTTAGAATATGTTTCTCACTATTATATTTTAATTTTTAATTCTCAATACTAATCATTCTTTTACAACTATGGGTATACATTATACCTAAACCAAGCTTTAGCATCCCCGCGTTTTCTTTTATAATAATGAATTTATTCAAATTTCGTTTTTTTTTTTTTTTGCAGTAATCTCTAATAAGGTTTATTTAAGGACCATATTTTCAAATGCTTGACAATTTTACAACGTTTAAGGAGGGTCCTGTAACGATACGATTTTTTTTACTGCGACATAATATTAGATATGATGCAGCTGATGATTTTTATGAAAACGTTGATGTACCTAACTAAATCAAATTTCGAATTATTAAAATAATAAAATGTATAATATTATTTTACATAGATAATAGTGATGGATTATGACTTATGAGTTATGACCGTGCATTGGTCTTACAAAACTACAAAATAGGTATATGTAATTTGTAATAATATATATATTAACCACGGTCCACGGCTATAATAGATATAGGTACTAATTAATTTAGCCGTGATTTTAATCTAGTTATTAATCATTATTAAACTCCGAAAATGTTTAAAACATTTGTTTATAGATAAATATTGATAAGTAATTAGTAATTACTGTATAATATTTACAAATCATCATTAGTCATTACTCATTACTAGGGCCCGGAAGTTTATGCACTAAAAACTACCGAAATATGCATGCACTTATGCGCTTAAAAATCGTGATATATGCGCTTAAATATGCCCTTATTTTTTTTAAATTTATAAATATAAGGAAAAAAAACATTATTATACTACTACGATTTTTATTCAAATTTCTTTGACAGGTAATTAAAAATATTATTAATTAATAATTAATATACATTTTTAAATATTGCAATTCACAATCAACGACTTTGATAAATTTTCAAATTTAAATGACCGCCGGTTATCTGCCAACATATTTTTGTATACCGAAAAGCTCCGCTCCACGTCAACCGAAGAAATTGGTGCGTATTTGAAATATAGTAGATCATCACAAGAAATATCTTCAGGTAAATTATCCATTGTGATTTCTTCTCCCAGCATAACTTTTGAAATTTTGGTTAGTATTTTGAAGCCCAGATTCTTCGCAATAACTTCTTCAAATTTTTTATAAATTGTAATGCCTTTGGAACATTTTATTGTATTTAATTTATTTTCTACATTCTCCACTGTTTTTATTGCGTCAGTTAAAAGAGTTCCCTGAGTTTCTAAACATGTAATAGCCGTAGTTAGAAATCCATAATTTGTATAAATAAAAGCTAAATTAGATTCTAAATCTGCTTCTGACATAATTTTTTTAACTTTTCCAATGGCTAGCGCATCATGTTCACCGAATTCAGTAACGTAATTTTTACTAATAACGGTAACTGATGTTTTTACTTTCGGCATTTTAACACAAGTTAATCTAAAAAGGCGGACACTCAATATTCACTCGCGGAACTACGGAAGACGTCAAACAATACCAACGAGAAATAACGAACTGACTGCATTCTATAATCGTGTTATTGTAATAATCCCAATAACAGAAAATATCAGCACTTTTCTAAAAATAAATATATTTAATTGAAAATATATTGTGGAATACCCGTTATCGGGCCGCCGCCGTGCGCCGCGCCACCAATACAACTATAAATAATTTGGTATTGTTTTATTTTTTTATCAATAGGACATTCAGAAGTAATTTATTTTGTGAATTACAAAACATTTGACTCTAATATGCAGTTAATATCAAAAAAGTTATAAAATATGCGAATAAATAAAAAAACCACAAAATATGCAATTATATGCAAAATAAAATTTTGTATTTGGATTTGTTTAAGTATAATTCAAATTTGTAGCTGATCTAGCAATTTTTTAGTCCATTCAGTAAAAACATGCAAATGCATGAACTTCCGGGCCCTACTCATTACCAATAGGTATAAGTGTATAACTCCCATAATATCTTCAAAACTTATTATGGTCTATAAGAACCATTATTCTTAGTAGGTACCTAGTTACTACCTAGTTAGAGCCTATACGTATAGTTAAATAACTCAATAACTACTATTTCAATTAAGACATATCAACATTTAAGAAAAATCATTTACCTACTTAAAAATTAATAAGGAAGAGGGGTGATAATAATTTAAAAAATAAATTCTCTCTCCACAGCTCGGGCACTCTTTAAATTATGTATAGGTAAAAAATCTAAGTATTTGAAAATAAAACCATTAAGTTTAAACTTAAAAATCTTAAAAATCAGAATTTGAATAATTCATTATTAAATAAAATAAAAAATGGAAGTGACCATGCTTTGTGAATCACTCTGTATAACATATTTATATATTATAATGTATATAGACTACAGAGCTATATAATATAATATAATATAATTTATTTTCTAAGACCCCAAAATCTTATATTTTTTACCATTAAATTTTTCAATATTTAGTTGAATTTATAATTTCATTTAATTAATATTAAATATTAAAATATTATATAATATGTATAAGCTGCATGCGATTTTCTTAATGTGATAAACTCGTATCTAATGTTTTTTTTTCAAATTCAATTCAAATGTTTTATGAATTTGTTATGAAAACTACGTTTTTCTTTCAGGAACTATTCGATCCTGTCTGTTTCCACTTTCTATACGTTATTTGCAGAGAGTTTATAGTCAGCGTGGAACGGTAGGTCATAGGGTTGATCCTGCTGAAAATTTTAGTTAGATCGTGCTATGGTTTTATTTTTTAAAATAAATTTTTTATTTTGATTTAGTTACATATTCGAATAAAACGGTAAATGACCTATATGTTTTTGTTCATTACTTCATTACCGCAACAATCATTGTCAACTCATTAGATCCAGTTGAACCATATCTAATGAACTATTATTTTTTTGAAGGTTAGATCTTCAATATTTCAATTCATTAAAATACAAAATTACGGTTAGGTATAAGGTTTAATATTAAACCAAATTACACCATATACCTAATATAGTATTAATCATTATATTTTCCAATATTATGTTAGATACCTATTACATATTAGGTATACTAACTTTCTAAATTAGTGACAGAAAAATATTCAGTAAAATAAAATAATAAGAGTTGGGTATCTATTAATTGTACTTTTTTATAACATAATATGGTATAATAGATTAATATCTATGTATTATAAAATATGCCGTGCCGGCACAATAGATTTCGGGGCCCGGTGGGAATTTTGTGGTGCCCCATATTTATTTTATTTTCGAACGGACTAACTTATTTTTGTATAATTTTATAACTTTAGGGTTTTGTAAGAAATTTAAATTTGTATTTATAAACTAATAAAATAACTAGTTCTAATTTACCTACATAGGTACAAACAATATACCACATGATACAGACATATACGATATATTTAGTATAGTTTTTGTAAGTATAATTGCCTGTGAAAAAAAAATATTACTGCAGGCTATCAAGTATCAGTCTTGTTTTTAAAATTCAGATAAGAATGATTTTAATGATTCTAACATAGACAATAATGTTGTCCATGGATAAATGTGAAATTTGGTTCGATACATAATAACATTTATTTTTTTAATATTAACTTTGGAGTAGGTAAAGAGACGCGCTTAACATATCTAATTGTAAAGTGTATTATTATGTGCGCTACATTATGCGTGTATCACTATCGGAGACATACGGACGTATAATCAAGTCAAGATATTAAAATATTGTACACATATTCCGTAATCCATGGTCTAAAATATTTATTTTATGTTGGTAATTCAAATAGACAATAGTAAATATCTGACGAAGCGATGTATGTTGAAGTTGAACAAAATAATAATATATAAATATAACTGCTCTATGTTTGTCACTAACACGTCGAGTGTCTCGCAGTAAGTTACGTGAGTTGCCCTTTGACCTTTTGTAGGCTGTATCAAGATTATTTTCGTAGTTCATTACAAAAGAGTATTATAATTTTTGTTAATAATAATTATTAAATATTATTAAATATTATTATTATATTATTATTTTATTATTTAATTATTAAATGACGAAAGCAAAATAATATTATTATACTATTTATGCTATGTTATAGGCCAGTGGTTTTCAAACAGGGTGCCGCGATCATTCAGTAAGTGTGCCGTGGTCTCATGAAAAAATATGTCAACTATACGCTCAAGAATAAAATTATAAAAATTTGTTATCATTTGCCCATCAAGCACAAATTTCTTATTAAATGTATATAATATAATTATAATTCAAAACAATTTTGTTCATTTAATTATTTAGTGGAATAAAAAAAGTTCAGTGCCGTGAAAATTGTTCAAGGTGTGCTGTGTTTAATAAAAGTTTGAAAACCGCTGTTATAGACTATAGGCTGTAGCTATATTATGTACCATCATCGGTCATTGTCGACGATAAACAATTTTTCAAGTACTTACGTGATACCATTGGGCATTGATTATAAATACTAGTATACTCTATTCAGAATTAAGAGCACGCCAGGCGGCTACGGTAAAAACTGGTTTTGCAACGTAAATCGTTTACTATTTACTACCTATAAGTAATTTTAACCGATACTTAACCGGCCGAATTTCGCCGGTAATAAAATCTGTTATCAGTCCGGTTAACGTAAACTGACAGTTTACCGGACATTGTAATAACGGCCCTAAGAGTTATTTGATACTATATTACTAAAATAATTATCTACGTCATAAACATCTAAAATAATTTCAATTGTATTATTCTATTTTTGGTATTAAATCACAAAAAATAAAACAAATATATTTATTTTACTTATACTAGAAGCTTAGGAGGTAGGAAAAATACCAGGTATTTGGATATTTGAAATTTGTTCAAAATAATAATATTTATAAAATCTATAAATTTAATAATTTTAACGATATTTATCAATGGATCACCAGACACCAATATAATATTATATTTGAGTAGTTAATACAATTATTGAGTATATTATTATGCTTCATAAATAAAAACATACTATATCTTTAATTATGAAAATAATCGACACACAAGAAAAAATATTCGTATACCTATGTAAAACAAAGTTTTAATTAAAAAGTTATGAAATATATATTGAGATCAATGAGAAAATAGATATATTTAATATTTATACGAATATATTTTAAACAAATATGATGCAAACAGCAAACAGCGAAATTATGAGGTAAATTTTAAATTTATTTATTAATACTTAAATTGCAAACGGCATTTTAACTATGCATTTTGTATGGTTTCTCGTGTAAGGCATCAAATCTGTTTCAGTTATACTTTCTAATTAAATCGTATAAATCCAACCCTAAAAACAATACATTTAATATTCACGGAGGTTTTCTGTAAATTATACGTTTATAGCCTTATAATAGTACCTACATTATATTATGTAGGTAATTATGTAAATCTGATTAAAAGTACCTATATATAGTGAATCTTAAAATATTAATTTTTTATTTTTATACAGTATTTAATTCGTGTATCTGACGTTCATACAAATTAAGCTTGAGAACTTAAACTATCGACTTTAGACTTATATATAATTATCATATTTTGTCAGCTTTAAAAAATGTTTGTAACAATTTATTTAAAAAATTGATTTCCTATGCCAATTTATAGCTCGAATATATAATTATATAGTATATAATATTAATTATTTATGTAACATAATATTATACACATGCACGTCTAATAAAATAATACTAAGCACCTACACTTATATAATTTATCAATCGCAGCAACTAAAAATTCAACATACGCCGTTGAAAGAAATATTTGCCGTGATAACGTTATCCTTACGCATATAATATTAATAAATTGTTATATTAAACTTTACTATTAATTGCATCGTGGAAATTATTAATATTTATATATAAAAAAAATTAATATAGGTACCTATAAAGTTCGATAAAAATTTTAGCCCATCGTTTTTCAGTACAGTTAATCATATTATTGTACATTGGGTAGGTATATACTTACTGTTAGTATTCCATTATGGCGTGGTGATGTATAATACAATATAATTATTGATGATATATTTGGACAAGCCGCCACCGATTGTGGGCGGAGGAATAACTGAGAGGTCAAGGGTTGGCGAGGGCGAAACTTCCCCCAAAACGGGATGAACTACTGCGTGTGCGCGGCGCATATACGAGTGTGTTATGACGCGCGTGCCCCAAACTGGTTTGGGGCGTTTTACGGTAAAAATAACAAAATAATATAATAAAATAACAACAATCACATTATTATATATACGTCTTCGGGCGTATATGCCACAATAATAACAAAAATATAATATTCTATGTTAGAGTACTCACCCGCGGTATGAGTGCAGTTTTGCGCGCGCGTTCCGTGTGTCCTCCACCGTCGACTAGTAATATTTAAATATGAGCTCTTCTGTGGTGCGTTTAACCCTTTCGGCGGTGTTTTTTGAACCACGTCGATCTAAATTTGCCTTTTTTTCCTCTCTCTCACTCTCTCACTCACACTCTATTTCACACTGTGTCCCCTCGACCCCCGTCACACGACACCCGTTCGCGGCGCCCTCCTATACCCTATATATTATATTGTATATATTATAATATTATATACACGCGCCTCGCTACCGGTTCCCCGCGAGAAGGCACGTCGAATGCCGAACACAGCCTCCCAGGACCGAGGAGCGCATAAATTTGCATACCCTTTTTATTATTATTAAACATAGGTAGGCACGCATATTATATTATATTATTATTATTATACTACGCGTGTAATGTTATGTAGGTAGGTACTGTCGTCGTTATAATATACGGGTGCACCTGGATCGACGAACCCACACTCGCATATTATACAATATAATATATTATAATATATATTACCGATTCGTCGAAATCGGCGCTTCCGAGCTTATAATATAGCTATATCATAATATACATTATTAATACCTAAAACTGTGCTGTGTATTATACTATTAAAATATAATATTATGCGAACGACACGAAAACATATATATTATATTATTATTACTGCATATCAATGTTTATACCTATATGGCTATATAATATGTATCATAAGACAAGTTAGTTGCATTACGATTATGTATATAATGTGTAAGTACAGCGTACAACGGCTTTATGATTTATCATGGTGTCGTAGCGTATTGAGTAAAATAATGTTATTGTAGCCTGGGCTTGTTTTGTGTATATAATGATATAATATTTTATATATTATGTAGGTAAATAAATAATTGTGGTCTAAGTAATTTTTATTCATACGTAAATTGTGTTGAGGAATATTTTGGAAAATCAATATTTTCCTTCCATTTTTCAGACATAGGGCTGGCAATATAATTTTATACATATAATTTTATATGGTTTAAAATATTGGTTGTACGGTTTATGTTTTTATGATTAAAAATGTATTATTATTTATTAAAAATAAGTAAATAAGTAACTAGTGAAAAATTGTATAAACATACTATAATTCCCGCTCAACGAGTATAAACAAATATAATATACATTAAATGTATTTTGTTTGCATTTCATTCCTTTTTTCTTATTTATAATTTATTTTTTTTTTCTAACATTTTTATACTTTTTATACCTCGACTTTTCAAACTAATGTACAAGAATGTTAGATGACTCGTGCTATATAACACGACATACTAGTACACACAATATACATTTGCAGTATTTCACATTTCTAATTGCATAAAAAAAACATTAATTTAATGGTTCATTAAAGATAAATAATGGACCAATAATGGCCATTTTTTCATGTTTAAGGAATCATTAGCTCACTATTGATTCATTAAATTGTTAGTGATTGAATAATCATTTTTTTATATGTTTAACGATTTTTGCCAAAATGTTTTTTATTATTTTGACTACAATAATACACCAATAAAATAAAAAATAAAAAATAAATTAAGTGTTGTGATGTCCTTTAATCGAAAGTTGAAGTATAAACAAAATTATAATTGTAATTATTATAGTTCTATTGTAGACGTAGTACTGTATAACAAATGCATAAGAATTCTGCATAATTGAGATAGATTCAAACTTATGATAATGAAGATTAGGTTTAAATAGTACTACGGTTACATAGGTGAACAATTCGAAACGTTTTGACCTATCGGCAATTAAAGGTGAAAATATGTGTTAAAGAAAAACCAGAAAACAGCTGTTATATTCTTATTACGTACAGTTGCCGTAAAAAATGCAACGTCTGGAATGTTTTTAATCTGTTGTTTTTGTTTTTGTTTTCTTCTTTCGTTTTCGTTTTCTTTTTTTTTTTTAATCGACGATAAATATTTATGGCACTTGTTGCATGCAAATTAAATCCAGACACCGCTGGCTGAGGGAGGGATGGATAAATTACTTCTTTTAACAGCAATAACAAAGAAGGCGGCAGCGGCGTCGGCGTCGCGGTGGGGTGAGGAGCGAGGTGCAATAGAATAATAATAATAATAAAAAAAAAAGTAAGAAACTTTTCCTCGTGGCGAGGGTAGTTAAAACATTTGGCCTTGAGGGAAATATGAGTCAAGGTCATAATTAAAATAAAAAGAACGCAGAAAAGTTCAACACTCCCCTTACCGACGTCGCGCTCGGTCTTTAGTGCAGTGGCACGCGATAAAAAAAAACACTACGAGTAATAATAATAAACACAAAAGCACTCCTCCTTTCGTCTCCATCCACCGTTCGTTAAATGATTATGTTTCGCACATTTTTTAAGATTTATTTTCTTTACACCCTTGACCTGAATTGAAAGACTCGAGTATTTTATATACACTGCTCTTTGCCGGTATTTCGTGAAACACTGAGTCCCACGAGTCACTATCGATGGATTATTATATATAAATTATATACTAATATAGGTACAACCAAACTTGCAGATGGTAACTGCGTTGTTTAAATTACAGAAAAAATTGACGAAAGAGTATTTCTGGTAGTCACAGATTTTATTACTGGACTGCAATAGCTACAGTGTTTCACAATAAATGTGATGGATGTAATAATATAATTTAATTTTTAAACTGTTTATATTATCAAAAAATATTATTATTACGGAATTTCACTTTATAGTACTCGATCAAAAAACAATTGTACAGCCTATTTTATACTTTCTTCGCGTAGGTACCTAGTATACGTGTATGCTGCATAATTAATTTATTAGATCAACTTGTTTGAATAATAATATGTTATATTAATATAACGATTCCGTGTCAAAAGAACGTAACAAATATTTTGTACCTATATAATGAAATGTACAATGTACATATTACTAGGTATGTAATATTTTTTTGTATGATAAGTAGATTTTATTATTATAGAAGTCCACGACAATCAAGGTGATGAACATGAACTATTTAATAATAACCATATTCTTATACACTGTGTCCCGTAAAGAGTATACCTTAAGTTATGAAAAAAACCCGGTCTAACTTATTTATTTTTTTAGTTAAGGGCATTTCAACTTTTTTTTGAACAAAACCTACTGCACTTTTGCTGATGTATCTTCAAAACTTTTCAACTTTCTACCGTATTTTTTTATGCTATTTTATTGTGCTATCAACTAAAATACTCAATCAAACAAGAAATTAACAAATTATATTAATTGGTAAATTAAAAAAGTAAAAATTGTCATTTTAAAAAGGAAATCACGTACAGTTCCAAATACCGTCTTATTGACAATGAGATTAAATGAGACAGATGTGCTCATGTTTCACAAAGAGGTAACATTTACGAAAAAAAAATGTTTAAAGTATTCTAAGTATTATTCTGTAGAATAATAAAATAAAAATAAAACGGTAGTATGGGGCACACATTGTATAATATCAATAAATAATATTTCAAGAAACTTTCCAATATTGTTCACCGGACCACAATAAATTAATACGTTTTATTTATTATATAATATTATCTCAACGTATCCACAGTTTTAACTATATTATGAGTGTAAACGTAGAGCGTGCAAAACCAAAATTTTTAATTTTTTGAACATATTAAAATATTTGTTATAGTTTAATTTGGTACATTTAATAAACGCATAGTAGTAGATATAATTAGGTTTTAATTATAATATTTCGGATGATTTTACTATGGAAATACATAATAATACGCCTTTCAATATTGAACTATTTCGAGTTATATATTTTTGTATTATAAATGTATGTACAAGTCAGACACCTAAAGTGATGTAAAACTAATACAGCTATTATAAGTAAACTCTCCCGTTGCAGAATTCTCGCTAAGTCTTCCGTAGTTAATACAATAACATTGATTATAAAATCAATGATAATAATAATAATAATAATAATAATAATAATAATACATACCTACTAGTACATTACTGCAATCGAAGGATAAAATAATATATAATGACAAAGATTTCCTGATTTGTGCGGTAGTCATAATAATAATAATATTGTTGGGTAATAAACAAATTATAGATGACGCCAGACGATGATATTATATAGGTGAATTATTATGCATATTAATGATAATAGTAATATAATAATAATGCGAATAATATATAATATTTGCCCTCGGGAATTTACCATAGTTTGTAACTTTAAAAAGGGTTGTGTAATATAATTTTCCGAGGCACAAATTGGCACAAACGTATTATAGGTAATATTATTTCGTTCTTGGCATCATATTGATATTAACAATAATAATAATTGTTGCGGGTACTTATACCCGCTTGTTTCTTTGACAACGAACACGTTTTTTAATATACGCAACCACCACCTTATATATTATTATGTATATTATAATATAGGATGCCTTAAAACCTTTTGTGGCTGTACAATGTATACAATATTATATTATAGTTCTGTCTCTAGCACGACGACGACACAGCTGTACCAGCACACCGACAATATGATATAATATTCCGCCGGCTTTCTCAGATTAAAATTCTCTCCTCGATCTGAATCGACAGTACCTATATGTATAATATATTATACATCTACGACACACACATGCGTATACGGTACACGAATTATCCCTTCCGGGTCCCCGCGGACCGCGTGACAGGTATACCGCGGTGGTTATATAGGTATATAATATGTAATATACCATTATGAATGTACCTACGTATACGCAAATCGGTAGGTACCTATGCGCATAATATTTGAATATAAACTATTATGTGCGCGGGGTCTTGTTAATTCCAGGTGGCCCGGACAGCAGCATCAAAGGGTTACAATAGTATATACGTGGCGAGTAAAATGTATAATATATATTCACAAAAGAAAATCGTTGCCGATCGATTGACGGCGGCGGCGGCGGCGACGGTGGTATAATGCGATTGATTATTACTGAAGGTACCTTCTATTTTATCGTAGGTATACGTGCAGTTATAGTATTGCAGTATTATACACTGCAGGTGAGATCTACTGAGATTTGCATTTCCCACGGTGACTGTTATAGCGGATCTCATAATATAATATTATGATACGATCGTGCGTATTATTTTTGCAACCACGTACCGGGTAAGCATACTGCATTATTTGTATATCGTCGCTTTGACAATATATACATATCATATTCATATTATTGTATACTATACAGGTACCCGTGAAAATTCGTTTGTACCGGGCCCGCGTGTGGCGTATGTCTTATCGGTCTTCTCAAGCTCGAACGTAGTAGGACTACGATTAAAATATATAGGTAATAGAATACGAAGTAAAATATAATAAAATATAATTATTTTTGTTGAGAGGAATTTGCATTTTTATTATATTATAATTAAAAGGTATTGTTCATAAATGCCCGTACAGCAGTTTTAAATTGTATTAAATAAAAATATTGACAGTCGATTATTTTATAACAAATTACACCTACTAACCTAACACCTAATTATTAGGTTTTTATCATTTGTTACCCACCGTGGGTATATGATATCTAATTATTAAGATAGACGCAGTGATAGAACAGGCATGGACAATGTTTATGTTTTGGGTCAGTGTACCAATTGCGTTTGTATTCAAATTTGCCTGGTTGTAATGGCTGGTTATAATATATTTTATAACAGTATCGGGAATCTTATGAATTAAGAATTTATTAAATCAGTGTGTTATTATTGCCAAAAAATTTAAATGTGAATTATAATTTAACTGCTATAACTTTAGTTTTAAATAATTGACGACCAAAAAGTAACTTGTTAAATGTGAAGAAAAAAATTATTTGTTTATATTGTATTATGTATTATATTGTATTAATATACTCGCAAAAAAATCAGTTAGTGTATGTATTCATTTATTATATGATTATAATTTATAACTAACTAATACATTTTCCTTAGGCATTGTAAAATGTTTTGAGGGAAATTGGTCTATCGACCTTAAAATGTATAGAGCACAATTAGTATATGAAAAGATCATTTTAAGCGCAATTGGTAAACTGCCGATCAACAGAACAACTATCCAACTTCGTGAATACTAATTTTATAATAATGACTAACGGTTAAAAAAAATTTAGTTATAAAATCACACGAACTTGAATAAAACTATAACTATATTATTTTGTTGAAAATATTTTGTAGTCATAATATGAATCACTATATTCCTTATAAATAATCAGTCAGTAAGTATAATATAAAATTATAAAAGTTTTGTTTAATTAATTTCCAATGAATCGCGTTGTGGTTTACCTGCACCATTATAATGACAACATTTTTTACATGCAATTTATTGTTTCGATTGCAAAATAATAAAATAATAATATCTCGAGAACGGAGACAAAAACTGTATCTCTCGCGTTTCTGGGACATTCTACTACGCACTTGTAATAAAAAATTATGAACATTTAGTGAATACCGAATAGTCGCTGCGAAATAAAACGTCTATTCAATGCCGAAAATGTAAAAATATGTATGTGACTTTCCGTTGTACCTTAAAGCTAAAATGTTTTACAGCTGTAGGAGCCCACATATATATAATAATATGTAGGTACGTATAATATCACTAAATGTGTACGCAAACCGTTGCAGGAATGACTTTTTTTTAAAGTTTTTTAAGTGCGCGTCGCGCGGGTAATAAAAAAATGTGTCAAACATTAATAATGACAGCGTATTATATTATACAATTGATATTACGTTGAGTAATATAATATTAAATTAATTTTGACGCCTGCAGTGTCGCAGGCTGATGAAAACGACTTTTATAAAAGACTACCGGGTGAAATATATATATATATATATATCAATAATACGAGTAATAAATGAAAATAATAATAAAAATTCGTCGTTGTATTTATATTTCTGTGTGAATGTACAGGTAATATAATGGTTGCGCACAGCATACAGAACTACACGATATTATAAAAACTGATATTTACTATTATACAGGAAAATATAATATAATATAATATATTACGGATTTAACAGACTAGCGTGCGTTTAAGGTGTTCGCTGCAATAAAATATTAACTATTAAGTTTTTGTTCAGTTATTTTGCAGGAATTTTGAATATACATGATACATAATATAATATAATATAATATTATATTATAATAATATTTGTATTCTAAACGCCCAATTAAAAAATCGATACATACTCGTATAATATATTGTAAGAGTATATAAAATTGGACCGACAGATATTATCAATTTAGGCTGTGTTGCATAACAATTAGGGTAACAGTGTACTTAAATATTATACTTGAACAATAAACATCACATCAATAATAGTGTCACTATAGTGAGCCCTCAAATATTATGCGAAATCACTGTTATCTATGTTATATTATATACCTTGTCATCTCGATTGCGGCGAATTAAACGAATTATACGAATTATACTCGCGCGTGTTATCTACTAATTGTATGTCAAATCTCATATTATCACATCTTTAATGTTAACTACATGTGGATCGAGTTTTAAAATAATAATGCTTGTTTTGTATTAGAGCTTACGTGTAGAAAGAACATTTTTCCAATTAAAACATTTTACATATAGTCGGTACAGGTGTATTTCATATGGCCCGTAAAATCACTTATCAAACTTGCTTTGGTGGAAACGGCCGGGAATCATACCTTTCGTTTTTGTCGCAAATGGTCAATAATATTTTTGGTGAAACAGCCCATGAATAATTTACGTCATGCGTATTGTACACGTAATATATTATTATTATGTTGTGTTTTTACTTTTTAGACAACATTGAAATGATTAAAAATACTAACGAGTACACGCGAGACATGCCGGCGAGTGACGTGCGTCCAAGTCTCGGCACACCCTCTTAGTCACTCATAATATTATAATATACAGGTATTATACGACTGCACCCAACGCCTAACCTGCAGCTGTATAGCGGCGGCGGCGGGGTGGGCTCGCGGATATAATGTGTGTGTATATAGGGGAGGTCACGTTGCACGTATACGTTCCGTACTTACACGCACGCACACGCACACGCACACGCACACGTAATAATATATTATGTTTGGGCGGCGGCGGCGGCGGCGAGATAAAGTGAGACCGAGAGCGAGCGAAACAATATGATCGATTTTCGCCCGTTGTCCTCTCTGCCGCGCTCGAGGCGTGCGTGTGCGTGTGTGCGTGTTGTGATGTGGTGCGTGGTGTCCTCCCTCTCGCACGCCGCCGCTGCCCGACCTCCGAACACCCACCAGACACCGCGGCCGCGTTCAATTCGCCCGGGCGGCCATCTTGTTTCGGGGGTGGACGACGGTGTGCGCGCGCCCAGCACACACGCATGCACCACATTCGCGTCACGTGTGCCACCGACGACGACGAAACCGCTCGCGCGGGTGAGGCCGTGGCCGGCCGTCCGCGCCCGCACCGCAATTGTCCGCTGAGGACTACGCTCGCGGTGCGGTCCGCAATGGCGCAGCATATTATTATCGGTGCGTTCGGAAGAATATCCGAATAATAATTGCTTGAAAGTTTTATACTTTACTCTAACTTACTAATATCAAAAATTAAACGTATCCAAAAACCCTGTTTTGCGGGTACTCGTATATAAAGCTGCAAACGAAGTATAGGAGCATCCCTTGAACGACTATAGCTGCTATGAGTATTGATATTGTGAATCACCTGTAAAAAATAGAAGAAAGTTCAATGACGTACTTATTGGCTCTATTCGAGTTACTTAATAATTCTCAAATTGACTGTCCTGCAGAGCGATTGAGTCAACTAATACCCTTCAATATGCTTTGTCGAATACTCATCGCAGTGTATCGCAATGCAAACATTTTACGCATCTATACTTACCGCCAAAATTACAGTAATTTGGCTACGATTAACTGTAGAATGCGCTAATTACAGACAATTCAATAACAATTTTAAATGATGACCCAACTAGGTTAAAATCCTTGCTCTAAATCGTGAAGAGACAAATAATAAATTGTATTTTTAATTGTTATAAATTAATCAATTATGTAGGTACATTAAATAATATTATTATAGCTAACAAGTATTATATTGTTAGTACTGTTTGTAGTACTATGGTATATTACCAATAAATAAATATAATTTTGGCTTCCACAAAATATGTCTCATACTTTTTTACAATCGAAATTTTATTCTCGTCACTTTGTCATATTATGCTATATTATATTATATTAAATGTTATTATATTTTCATATCACAAAACGGTGCTAGTATTTCCGATTTAACCAGGAAGAATACGCCGCGGAACACTCCTTCTTATATATTATATTAACATTTCATCGTGTTTTTATTTTAGATAATGCAAGTGCTATGGACCATGGAGTAAAATTCGGAGAAATATCGACAGTCCACCTTGGTTGGCTAACAATGCACAGTCGAACGTACATATATAGTCCTGCGAGCGAATACCAATACTATAAGCTATATATATTCTCGCTCCGCTGCAAAATGATTTTCGAAAGTTTCACGTTCCTGCAGGGATTTATAATATAATATAATATTATTATTTTCCTTGTTGACGTGTCCTGACGCCCTTTCCCTATCGGCCCCCTCCCTCACATTGACGTCAACCCCCCGTCGTTTTTACTCCTTCTCAACCCCTCCATCTCACTGTTCGTATAGTAGATCTTTGTATACCTACCCTGCATCGCGTGACGGTCGTGGTAATGTATTTTCTTTATGTCAACGTCGCTCTATTCGGAGGGAGCGCGTAAGATCGGAGGGAGCGCATAGGATCGTAGCTATATATACAGCAGATTCGGGGAGAATCATCGAATAAGAGTATACCTATATATAAACTTACCACGGGTATGATTTATATGCATACATATATATAATTCTACTCACCCCATCGGCCTAGCCCAATCATTCCGCCCCCATAAATTGTGTTTTTCCGTGCACTTGTTTCGAATTTTTCGTTTCATATACAAACATCTATAGTGTTGGTTATGCTGCAGTGATATTATTTTGTGTCGTCTTACGCGTCACAATATAACATATGTTATACATATATTATATATATAAATGTCGATGCATTAGTATATAAGTATATTATTATATATTATAATCATAGTTTTCGTTATGAGTTCCCGTGCCATATATTATAATATATTCATGTTAAATTATGAAAATTAAAAACGTACTAACAGTTTGTTGTATAAAATAAATTATAAAATGTCATTGACATATGCAATACAAACAACCCCTTATTATACCAAATTGTCAGGAAAAAAAAGTGAGAACATTGTTCACCGTATAACATAACATTTCCTAGGAAAACGAGCACATTTCAAAAGTCATCTACCTACATACTTTTGCTGAATATAATTATGTGTTTGTGGTAAATAATTATGTTTCAATAAAGTTTATATGCGTGACGAGATAAGTATATATATATGACTATGTTAATATATAGCCATACATAGGTATTTATTATATTTATAACCTATCAGTACGAACGAATCCATTCTTTGGAAAAGCGTTCGCGACAGATTCAAAGGCTTGACGATGACGACGCCAGGAAATGATACCGTTATTGGATTTCAGAAGATAAATGGCGTCGCGAGACTGAATGACACTCGTGTGGTCGTATTATATATAGTGAGTTTCCTATAAAACACTTTATATATATTATTATTAGTACGGGTAATATCCTATTCCCGTGCACTTTCCACAGCAATCCGTCGTGTAAGTGCGCGATGGTTTTTGTCAGAGGAAATGTCTTTTGTTCAGAATAGAGAGATTTTAGGAGATGATATTGCGCCCGTATATTATGCGGAAGATCTTGTACATAGTATAGGCGTATTACCTATATATAATATTATTATACTCTTGCACCTATTGAAATATAATATAGAAACCGCTAAACGTGATCTAAGTCCTAAAATGAAAATATTATGACGTTTACATCATAACTCGAATGACGGCTGCGAGTCGTTAATATACCACCGCACGATTAATAGGACGATATTTTTGCCGATATTATGATAAAAATTAAAAATGTAATATTTTACATTATAATATTAAGCTACAGACATAATATTTTATCAGTAGCCAAATGACGAGCAGCTGTACGCGCTACACAATCGTATATTATTATTTTTATACTTCCAGAATTGCAGTTCTTCTTTCATTTGACATTTAAAATTGAAAATATCGTAAATCACCGTGAACGTTCAATTATAACATATACAAACAACAGACTTGGAAGTAATTCTGTAAAAATATAGTTGTGGACACTTAACTCCGCAGTAAATTTGAGTACTACTACAACTATATTATTACAATATTAATTTTAAAGTATTTTACAATCCACTTTTTCACAAACTATATTATAATATCTATATAGAGTTTTTTTCACCTAACGTTTTAAATTTTAAATCATAAATCACAACAAAGGTCTAATAATTTGTAATATATACACTCGAACGCGTACGATCTATTATGGATGTTTATTAGTTTGAATGTCCATAACAACTTTATTATAATATTACTTTGCAGTATATTATAACCCTGTAACAAACTATACATAGGTATGCGTATGATATGACAGTAAATAATATAGCAAAATTATTTATCGCATCCAACTTTATTACAATACACACGTCGTATAGTGTGTATATTTCTTTCTGTAGCACTCCTATATCATTCGTAAGTTGAATTTAAAAACTATTTTTTTGTTTCTGAAATCAAGAACCGGTTTGTAGATGGATAGTTAGGTACTAATACATGCTAATTTTTAAAATACATTTTTATAGCATTTGGTACCTATACATAATATTATATTATTTAGTGATCGATAAAAGATAATATACATATAAAAATATAATTTATAATTTATACCCAAAAAGATGCATATAGTGTTAAATTATAAAGTATGATCAATTTGTAAATACTTAAACACGAAAACTGTTATGAAATTGTTATGAGAATCATGATGTATTACAGTGTTGTAAATTTCTTTAATTCCAACAATTTAACTATATTTTAAATTGTTTTTTAAACAATTTAATTACCTATATAACTTACTAAATAAGTATATAACATAAGTAATATTTGTTTATTTGTAATATTGAATTTTTATTTATTTCTGTAGTCTTAATTTTAAAACAAAAACAAAATTTTTAATTCTGTAACTCCAATTCTTACAAAATAATGAGATAAATTGTAAACAACTTGATTAACGTTAAAGTATAACGAATCAATACAATATTTGTCCTATAAAAACGATCAAATTAACATAATAATAATATTACCTATATTATTATCCATATACTCGTCACTTACTGGAGGTCAAAATTATACGTTATGAAAATAGGTCGATACTCGATACTCGAAATTTAAATAATACCATATTTATAAGTTTATAAAGTTATAACAATGGTACCCCATGCCAACAGTTTCAAGTTTTCAAAACCAATTTAAACAGTTTATAACCATATAATTATACCTATAGTTAATATACCAATGAGATATTCAATTTTAAGTATTTTTTTATTAATAATTTAATGATTGTAGTTAATTTTAAAACTTTTTGTTAATTAAATAATTTGTTTTGATCAAATAACATATTCTGTATTCTACAATCATAAACATACATTTAAAATAAAAAACAATTTTTTTTAATCATCAAATTTATAACAAGGCAAGTTAAAATTATTTTCTAATAACTACGGTTTTAGTTGAAAACTTGTCATTAACCACCATAAAAGTTTATTTAAATTTAAAAAAATTTACAAATGTACCAAGTACCTATTATATTATCGTTTAAGTTAAATAACGTTATATCGATTAAGATATAACTGAATGCTGTAGATGATACAATTTAAATATTTTATTCAACGCTCAAATACATTATTGAGTACTTACCTAATTTATTACTAAATAGTAAATTTATATTATTGTGTACGTAAAATAATATATTATAATATTATACTGTAGATAGGTATACTATTTTCTATTGCGATAAGTGTTTTTGCTGACAACATTCAAAAGTTTTAAGAGTTTTTGTAATAATCGTTTTGACTCATTGTACAATTAAGGCTGTACGCCTGTACAGTATATAACTTAAAGTTATTAAAAAATTAAAATGTAAAAATATTACTTCAGCTGAGGTTTATTATAATTTATAATGAACAACTTGAATTTACTACAAACACATTTAACACAAAATATAAGAATTACCGAGTTTTTCTCGCAAAACTTAAGTATCTTATTGTTCCGCGGTAATTTAATTTTAGTATAATATTGAATTTCCTATTAAACTATAGGTACCTTATTATAATATTATAATTTAACATGAAGCTGCGAGTAAACGCATATTTTTAAACCGAGGGTGTTGTGAGCTTTACATTCAGTTTTTTAAGGACGCATAATCATTGTGCTGCAGTAAATACGTATGTAGTAAATATATATATTTACACGCTACAGTTGTATAATATATTAATATGCGAGGAAAACTTTTGTTTTTCATGCCTCGCGTTCAAGAAAACCGAAAAAAAGAAAATTAAAAAATACAGTGCAATAAATATTTATGGCCCCTAATGAAAAGCATGCAAATTTAAGTGTATCTCTTCTTTTTTTTTGCATATATTTTCAGACCACGCAGTGTTGATTCAGACATGGATTTAAACACAAAACTATGTTTTTATTGTAGATACCTAGGTTATTAAGGTTAATATTATAATATTATAATACTATCATGGCGTTGTCAGTTTTGGTTTGATTTATAATAATTATATTAATATTATGATGTACTCAGTTTGTGATCATCTCTCTTCGACCATATTATATTACAATAATATTAATAACGAATATTGTCTGATGACGATCATTTTACGCTGCTTAATACTTCAGGTACATTCTGTATAATATATGATTCCGAATTCTAATTATAAATTTATATGTGATAACACTTGATTTTTTAGTTAGTTTAATTTCTGTTAAGTAATTACTTCAGAGAATTTCGACACACCTACTGCAGTAAATAAAAAATCTATTTATAACAACTCTGGAAGCACTGCCTCGTGGCAGAGAAGTGTACAGATCACATTATATTACAAAATATAAGTTACACAAAAATATATTATATTTAATCTGTACCTGGTGTGCAATTTCGTTCCTATTTCGTTAGTCTTTGACTTAACCTATTTGATTTTTGTATCTCTAAAGAAACGAAATTCGTTCAGTAAATTCATTATTATTTGGAATTTGTTTTATATTTTGATATAATTCTTTATACGTTGTGTTAGTAAATCACTATATTTAGTATTTAGTATTTTTTCATCATTATATTGTTTCATTTTTTTTTCAAAACAAACGATATCCAGCCTTGTAGTCAATGCTAAAATAGTTAAATACTTATAAAAATACATTTAATTTCACTTGTCGTACGTGTAATGTGCACTATTCTCTTAGCGCGGTAAATAAACAAGTGACAGTGCCTGGTAAATGGTTCAACGTAATATCCAACCCAAACATGTCTGACTGTACGGTTGCCTGATACACATGGAATCGGGCATAAATAAATTGTTTAAAATCTGTGGTCACAAATGTTGAATGCTATAGCTATAATATTATTATTATTATTATTTACCTAACTAACATATGTTATACTATTCAATAAGAGTTAGTATGAAAAAAATAATATTTTTGAAACACTATAATGTAATAAGTATTTTACGATATTAACAACATCAATAATAATAATAATCATTAAACCATCGATGTTTATAACAATTAACAAGACAAAATTAAATGTTTGGTTTTAAAATTTATTTGTATTTTTTACAATAGAATTTTTAAAACGCGGTCCATTTTAAGATTCTTAAAAGATTTCTCTTGATAATAATGCAGTAATACATTATGCATAATAGGCAATACAACAATGTGCGGTTCTGCAGAAAAATCAATATTTTAATACAATTCACGTATTAATTGTATTAGTATTACCGATCGTAATTTAATAATAATGTTATTGTACACGCTTTAAACCTATAATATAACATGTTCCTACGTGTCTATGAGGTTATCTCAAGACAGCTTACCCGCAGGTATGTTCCGTCGATAATAATATCAAACGCATAATATCATTACTCATTATAATATAATAGTAATATGACATTGTCATTTGCAGCTACAGCACGGCTTTGAAAATCGCATACAAATAAGGAGTAATTGTATAGGCAATTCTCGGGCAGACGTGTCACATTAATGGTCTATACGAGTCTATGCGTGGTATACATAATATTATAATTATTAATTTAATATCACATAATAATATAATTGGGCACCATATTGTTATTATTGTTATGGAATAATGCGATTATTTTGCGACGAACGTATTAACTCTGCCGATGGGTTTTTTTTTATTTTCTCCCAGTTTGTAATTCGCAGCGAAGTATAAATGTATAATACGCGTACGCCCGCGCGTGGCACGGTTGTAATTATGTTCTACTCCGATGGCCTTAATAATCTCTAGTAACCGCCTTTATTGCGCGCGATATGCATAAACTTTAGAACGCTCAAAAGCGCCACATCCATCTTCTTAATAGAGAAAAACTTTCCTTCACTAAACCTGATTACACTAATAAACTTGGGTAAACTATCTGACCTAAATTATTAGTATATTGAGTGTATAGAACGGTTTCGTTATTCCTATAATATAACAGAATATAATATTATTATTATCGTTCATAAAAGTGTTTTTATTAAACGGCTAAATTAATTATTTCAAAAATCGGAATACAGTTTGATTTAATATTGTATTATGTCACACGTAATCGCGATGAAAACTTACTGGTGTTATTCGCATTTCGTATCACTAATGGTTTTGAACTTTACAATCTCTGCAGACTTCTTACAAAAAGTGAAAATGTTATATTCACATTTAAGATATACGTGTTCATTATATTAACACTGGTCCCGTAGCCCCTTAGGCCGTATGTGCAGCGTACGTGTAGATACTCAACGAATTAGATACAATTATGTGATAAAACCAATATTTTAGTAGAACATCATTAATTAATATGAAGAATAATTATTAAGATAATTATTTAGTCTTAGAGACGTTTTAATGAATAAATAAGATCTACATTACTATCATATAGACTGTACTTGACTTACACTCTGTATGAGCTTACAACAGATTACAAACCCTTTTCCTTCGCATTCCAGAGCTGTAATATTACAAAGGTATTTATTTTATTTTGATCTTACCATTTTCTCACAAAATGATGGTAAAAAAAAAAAAATAGTAGCATTTATCGTGTGATGTAATATTTTTAATATTATCATAAATGATAAAATTTGTTTAATGTGATATAGACAATTCAACGACCTATCCATCTATATTATTTATTTATTTTTATAAATTATATTTTATATATTTTATATAAAATAAATAATAGTTGAATAAAAAATCACAACGGGATGAAAAAAAATGTTGGGATGAAAGAATTAAGAAGCCACGTAGAGTGATGACGCTTTCTATTATTAATGTTTATGCTATATTAATCATTATTGTAAGAGTTTACGACACCATTTACCTACGCTTTAAGCATCTAAACCACGAATTTATCGAATACCACTTCAAATCTAAAATTTATTTTTTCATTTTTCGAACATAATTTACATTTTTTAATATATAAAAAAAAATAGATATTATTGTTTTTAACAATTTTGTCTGCTTTCAGTTGTAAGGAGGAAACTAAATTACAGTGGACCCACCGTACCAGCTACTCCCTCCGACACAGCTTACCCTTATAATAGTATAAATACTATCGTTTACTATTCCTACTGTTCTATAACCATGTGCCGGTTATTTTTTGTTTATAATATATATGTAGATATATTTTCGTATAATGTTCGGTATAAACATTAAACACGTTACCTGTACATCGGTGAAGTTTATTAAATAACCGCGTGTACCTGTACGTATACAATAAAATTTGATTAAAGCATTCGGCGGGTTTGTATATCGTCAAGCGAGTAAGTATTATAATAATACAAACGAGCGCGTGCGAACCGAAGCGATTAAGTTCGTGATAATAGACGATTTTTTTACGCGTCTGACAGTTTTATTACCAAAGTCATTTGGAACAGTTATTTGAGAAACGTTTACAAAGGGTGGTGGGGACTACGGTTATTACGAGTCCGACCGAGTTAATCGGGAGCAATGTTCTTCTGCGCACACATTGACACGCGACTCGATGGAAATAAAATCAAACACTGTAGTTGTATTGCGATAAATTATAGGAATGCGATACGAAAGGGACGGGCAATTTATTAACGGGATAAGATGTTTGCGATACGACTCACCAGTGCCCGCCGTTTATCGTTATAATAATATTTAATACTACATAATAATTATTGTGGGAATTAATAAAATTATAATATGAATATTGTTACCAACAGCGGACGCCGCCATTGTGCTGGTGGCAACCAAACATACGCTGCTGCTCACGTAATAGTAACAACCACAACCTTAAAAATATTATAATATTATAATAATAATATAATAAAATTACAAGAAGCACAATGTTTTAAATTTTTAATCGACGATAGTGATGCACAGTGGCCACACTAGTAATGTCCAGGTATGTTTTTGTGATAGTGAACAACAGTCAAAACAATAATAATTTAAAGTACTTAATATAATATAGGTACCTAGTAACCTACACGTCTTGTACAATTTTATTTTTTCTTATATAAACTTTGAATGCTTATAAAAAAAAGGTGGATAAGTGGATGTCGCTCTGCTGTACAGTAGGTTACAAGTGGGTCACTGTAATGGATGGTGTTAAATTTGAATTCAATGATATAATATCATTGTATAAGAAAAACGATTCTGAGCGAAAACGGTCAGTCAGCCTATGATTTTACCAAGTATATTTGATGATATTATTGTGAATAAAGTAATTTATATATAACCTATTTACTCGGAGCCTTGTTTTAAATTTTCAATCTTTAGCCATAAAAGTTAAACATTTTATACATTTTTAACCAGAAAATAATTAATAAATTATAAATTTGATAAATGTTGTCAACATTTGAACTTTAAATGCTTATAAAAAAAAATTGTGCATATGTATTTTTAATATTTTTCAACTGCTATTAGAACGATATATCAGGAGCCTTATATTAAATTTTCACGCTTTTTTACCCAACAAATAAAAATTTATTGATATTTATAGAAAAAAAAAACTAAAAAAATTGAAAACTGACAATGTCCGTAGACAGCTCAAAAAGAGTCAAAATATTTTCAACATTTTATGGTGTATAGAAAATGCTAATATAAACATTCAGTGAAATTTTCAAGTATCTACAGTCATTCGTTTTTTAATTACAATAAAATAAGAAAATTGTTACATGAGAAATCGAGTAAATATCAAATGTTGTAAAAATATAAATTTCAGACGCTCATAAAAATTTAAATTAAGTTTCTTCTAGACATTTTTTTTTTGATAAAGGTAGACAAACTTATGAGTAATCTTATATTACATTTTCAAATCTTAGATTTAAAAAGAAAAATTTTTATGAATTCTCATCAAAATAATTTGCTATTTTTCGTGATTTTTCCGTATTTTGTCAAAATTTGAACTTTAAACGTGTATAAAAAAAAAACTGTGACTAAGGATTTTTAATTTTTTTCATCTGCCTTTGAAACAATAACCTAGGAGCCTTCTATTAAATTTTCAAGCTTTTTTACCCAACAAATAAAATTTTATTGATATTTATAGAAAAAAAATTTAAAAAAACTGAAAACTGACAATGTCCGTAAACAGTTCAAAAAAAGTCAAATTATTTTCAAAATTGTATTGTGTATAGAAAATGCAAATATAAACAACCAGTGAAAATTTCATGCATCTACGGTCATTTGTTTTAGAGTTACACCAATAACCAAAATCGATTTTGTTAAAAATCGATTTTGCGTAAAAATTCCCGTTTTTCCTTAATTTTTCTTTTGTTTTTCACATCGCTTTTGAAAACTACTGGGAAATTAAAATTTTGACCTCCCCAATGCACCAACGATATTCACTTTCCCATCGAACAAGATACTGAAGTCGAAAATCGAAGCATTATTTCGACTACTTATCGTGTACACAGACACAAAAATAAAAAAATAAAAAAAAAACACACATCATTGTAAAATCAATACATTCATCGTTTCACTCAGAATCTAAAAATTGTTTTGACATTTTTCGTTAGGTAGTTTGTTTTCATACCATAAATTAAACACAATAATATAAAATATTATAGATTAAACACAATAATATAAAATATTATTGTGTTTAATTTATGCTATGAAAACAAACTACCTAACTTAACGAAAAATGTCAGAACAATTTTTTTTATAAGCATTCAAAATTTAGATGAGCGGAGTACAATATTTCAAAAGTAATTTGTCTCTTACTAACGTAATACGTGTACCTACTTATTGTGTCATTATTAAGGAGGATATTATTATTATGTTTACGAGTACCTACGAATATTGCAAAATGGGAATTTATTTGCTTGGTAGATTTTAAAAATAAATTCGCATTGGTATCCCGATATAATATAATATAATGAGTTACGACCCATATTATTATTTCATGTTTGTCAAAAAGAACTTTCCGCGAGTCTATCGTGAAACGTCGTTTTTATTATAATGATCTATGTCTTCGGTTTTTTTTTTTCATCAAATTTACTATTTACTATTTTTTAGCATGATTACATCTGCAGTACACACGCGATATTTTTTTCAAATTCAAGGTTACAGTAGAAAATATCATGCCTAAATATTAAGTATACAATTGATATATTGTATAGCTGGCGCTAGCCCCAAGCCCCAACTATCTCTAAAGTAGGACCATAGGGGAATTTACTGTCAAGTGTTTCAATGTGTCTCTCTTTGTACTCTTTTGTACGATATACCTGTCCGACTAAAGCTGTATAATAATATAATCTACTCCTATTCGTCTATAAATTATAAAATTCCCATAGCTATTTTAATGCTTGATAGATATAAATAATTAAATTTTTTTTTAATATCAGTATAAATTCACAATATAGGTATATAGTTGATGTATGTCTTCTAAAATATGTTTTAAGTTTATATGTAAATTAAAAAAAAAAACATTATAGGTTGTATAATCATCGTAGTGGCTCTTTGTACGATCCCTACAGATTATAGTAACTGTACATAGTAGACTGTTGTAGACTTGTAGTATTATACCTGTATTATACCTATTAGTGTTAGAAAATCGTAATTAAAACAAATATATCGTGGCTGAGAAAAACACAGAGAAACACCCTGTAGGTACTTTGTAACTGAGTTGTATATTATAGTAAATTATTAGTATATTATTATATGTAGGTCGAGGTTTCCTATGCATTTCTCTGTCCACGACGTGCCGCACGTTTGCGTGCTACGTATAAAAAGCGATTATTTCTCTCTTTATTTTTTAGAGTCACTCTATTATTAGGTACGCCATTCTAGGTACATCTAGATACCTACTCGTATATAAGTATATATTTTTTCAAACGATTTGTGTAAATCCGTCATACAGCTCAAAAACAAAATTAAAAATTGATACTCAGCGTTACAGACAACATCTGCTGTGTTACAAAAATAATTCTTAACATATCCGCGCATTAGGCGTGATATCGCTCTTGATCTTGATGATCGCAACAATATTTGATCGGGGAAACCGATGTATGGTGGTGGCGAGTTATTACTAAACGAGTCCAGCACGACTTTTTTCGGTACTTACAGATCTTAAAACCAAATTATATCATTAGGTAATAAACTAATAAATAATAACATAACAGAAATATAATTATACTAGCTGATACGGTAATGCTTTGCAATTGCTAAATTTATGTGATTGTTCAACTTCTTTTGGGTGTAACACGCTGTGGGAGCAACGTCTTTTTAAGTGTAAATTATATTATATTTTAATTTATAGCCATCCCGACCGGCGTTGACCGTGAGATTCGAGCTTGTGATTATGCGAGCAGTATATTATCAGGTATAGGCAGTCTATTTGCAGTATATCGCGGACCACGCGTGGTGCGTAAGTGAGTGTATAATTAACTCTGAAGTATCAACAAATGCAAACAATTTGTCCACCGAAACCGTGGTTCGAACTTGATATATCCTGTACTAAAATACACAGAATTATTGCATTAATAATAATAATTATTTTTATTAAAACCAATAGCAACTATTTACAAACAAAATTTTCATAGTGAATTTAAAAATCCCTGTTTGAAAACCTCCCCGGGTGTGACCTCTTGCGACAAAATGTAGCCTATCTTCTTTCCCGAGGTCTAATCTATCTCTGTACCAAATTTCATCGCAATTGGATGAACAGCTTAGGAATGCATAAATGACATAGGTAGGTAGGTAGAAACATTGTTTGTGTTTTAAAGGTTACGTTATATATTATAATATAGGTTACATCACGTTTGATTTTCGGATCGATGTTTTTAATCGTGTTTTTTAACAATGTTTTTTGTACCTATAGCTATATATACCTGAAAACTTTTTAACGTCGTCTGATGGTCGATTCAGAATGTTAAGATTACGGCGACGTGTTTTTATTTTCACCCTTAAAAAAGCGTATTTCTCTGTAAAAAACTTCTGGAAAGTTTTTCAGTTACATAAAGTAATTTTACACTGTTGCGTGTAGGGCACTTCTATGGATCATTATAATATACGAAGCAGTCCTTAAGACGTCATGACCATGCAATTAAATTATCAAACGGCTAAATATATAAATATAAAGTTATACTCTTGTACATCCCAAAAGTACTTGATCATAAAATTCTGCAGGTTGCGTGTTAAATTACAATTTGTGATGAGTATAATCTATTGTTATTATTATGTCGTATTTAATAAAACCATATTTCGGAAGTATTCAGTTTATATTATGGCATGAAATGTCCACGAATAAAATCAAAACAACGACTGTATAGATTATAATATAATATTCATCATGACGTGCTCATAATAATATGACATTAAATAATACTGACCGCGCGATGTTTTTCAATTATTAATATTTTCATTCTAAAGAATATTACAATATTAAACAAAGTATGTAATATTGTAATCTAACTGCACTTGGCAGAGAACTGTAAGAATATTCATAATAATCATGGTAATCGTTTCTAACGGACAGTAACTACTTAAATAGACAATTTAATCATATCGATCAACGAGAGCGATAAACAGAAGACGAATATATATTATATTTTATAACTAGAGGTGGGGCTAACTCAAAAATATGGCCTCGAACAGAACTTTTTAATCATTTGTCAATCTCGCACTCACACCAAAGCTTTTGATTTATTAAATGTGGAATCAAAGTTTTTAGAATTTTGTTAAAATAATAAACAAATATAAAAATAAATATAAAATACGGGTTCATAATTTTTCATGGATTTCGGTAATTTCTTCAAGTATGGATTGATTATAGAATTTTGAACTTTTTGTTCAAATTTGGTTTGGTGTTTTTAAAAATTAGTTTAAACTTTCAAACTCTAACCAAAAACTCATAAGTTAGGTTTGATTTTTTTGAACTTTTATCACTTCGACCCACTTCTACTGTTATAATAATATAAGACGTGTACACTGCAGTACATAATATAATACTATTATATTTTCGTCCTCTTAGCAATAATTAAAAGACACCACTGAATATTTTATTTGAAAATCAGAAAACAGCGTTGAAACAATTTATAACCGATTTCGATATTTGGACGACCAATGCCATCGTAAAGTGCTGCGCTCTGTAGTGTTCGACCCCCCCGAACGGGCGATGGTGCGATAATATAACACACACACCTGCACGTCTTTCACGAGGCCGACCGGCGTTATTGACACACTCGGAATAATTGACGATGATATTATTATTATTATCACGGATATTATTATATTTTATTAAGGATCGCGTACGACGAAAATATCATAATATGTATTATTATACCTTGGTATACACATTTGCATGACGTTCAAAATCCAATATTATTGTGATTTGGCGGCCCTCTTATAATATTAAAAGGGCTGGCCTGAAAAATGGGAAAATTCTAGACAAGTGGGTTTGTGCGGCCCGCTTAAAAATAAGCGTTAAAAAAAAAAATTGATATGACGCCACTGAACGCGATACGAGACAGAGAACTCACGTTTTTCGTTTTTTTTCCGTCCGGGCCGAGGTTTATTGCCCGACACACACTACACCCGGTTAACGGTGGTCGGGTAAAATAATATATTATATGTATATAAATATATATAGGTGGTCGGCGGCGAGGACTTTCGCGTGTACCCGGCCGTATCGGTGCTGGTCGGTGCCAGTCCCAAAAATTAATGCCCGGTGGCGGAACAAAGAACGTTTGGCGACTGTGAGGGGGTGGCGTTGGTGGTCGGAGAGGTATTACTAGGGGTGGAGGTAGGGGTGGAAGGCGCCGACTTTTCAAAACGGAGAGTGACGGGCAGGAAGAAGAAAGGTAGGACATGATAGTAATAATAATAATAATAATAAAAAAAAAAAACATCGGTGGCGAGCACCGCGACCGTTGTACCTGTACATAGTGTGTAAAACACAATAATAATAATACATTATACTGCTGCAGAGGGTCATTCCGGCCATTCCGGGGGCGATTGTTGGATCGATACTTTGTATAAACCACCCCCGCCACCAACACAGCCGACTAATAAGGGTCGACGAACCCCGTCGCCACTTGTCTCCACTGTATCTCCTTATATTTCGATGCGTCCCCGTAGCCACTACTTTTTATAATATTCGACAACTCGTGCCGTGTGACTTGCAGGCCACAGCGCGCACGCTTTCATAATAGATACGTCCAGTCAGACCGTGTTTCATTTATAATGTGATAATATGATATGATATCCGAAAGATTTCACGCTTCCATCATGGTTCCAAAATACTATATATATACCACACCGGAACCGAAACTTCTTGAAACTCCTATGAAACCGAAATCGGAACCTAGTTTTGGCGTTGAGATTATTTCAGTACTTTTGGTAGTTTTGATTTGGGTAAAGATTACTGTATTTATGTCTACCATATCTTATTATGAAGTGGGTGTTAAAATACTATAGTTACGACCTAATATATTATGTAGGTAATTGAATTATGAATTTTGAAAAGGTCCATTTCGAGTTTTTATCAAAACTATCTTTGCCGTTTTTTTTTCATATACACATATGGACTGACATTTTATCAATTAAAAGGAGTCATATCTTTTTAATAATAAAACCACCAACGTCCAACATCCTTGAATGAAGTTCGAAAAAGACACGTCTATAAAGAAAAACTTTATCGATATCTCAATCTAATTTCACTTCGAGAATATTATTTTATATAGACTAGTATTACATATTGGTATAATTGTCTGTGCTTTTAGAAAACAAATTACTTAAACAGGTCAAATGTTTCAAACGGAAAATCGGTTTTTTGTTTCCTGAAATACTTTTATTTTCATTTCGAAATTCACAATATTAAATTATATAATAGTAATAATATAATACCTCTTACCGTATAACATTAATATTTCAGTTTTTACATTAAAATTATGAATTTTATTTTCAAGTCATAAAAAGGTGTCACTCCGTGGTATTACTGTACTGACGGGGGGTTTTTTTTTCTAAAAAAACGTATCCCATTCGTCACCGGCACATGACGTGCACCGTATGTCACACATGCATCGTGCAACGTGCGCTGCGTATAGTCACAGGCTTTTAATAATTTCCTTTTTCGGAAGATGCTGAAATGGAAAAAGGAACCCGAACGGAAGGGGAAACTGAAAAAAAAATATGTATTTATATTATTATAAATGCACGGAAATTCTAATTAAAACGTCTCGCGTTTAAGACGCGCGTATGTGTGTGAACGTGTCGTCGCCGTTTCCGGTATTACTCTGTTATTATAACAATATATAATGATATATAAGCGTCGTCGTAGAGTGCTTGTTATTATATTGTCGTAGTCGTCATTATTGTTATTAAATTTTGTTCATAGGTACAACGAAGACGACGACGACGGTCAGTAGCTGTTGACCGTTCACGCGTTGCCTCGGCAGTGTATTTTTTGTTTTGTACTTTTTAATTGTTCCTATGAAAATAATAATAATAATAATTATTACTATAAATACACGATGTGGTGGCGGTGGCGGCGATAATTGTTTTTGCGACCAACGACCCAGTCGAGTTATTTAAAAAATTAACTACGTGCGTAATACACCACCGTCGTCGTAGATGTAGTATTATAGCATTCAAAATCCCCTAGTTTAGTGCAACCAGAGTATAATATACTTGTAATGTAGGCACTTGTTTTATTAATTTTCAATACCCAAACCATCTCTATACCCTATGCCAAAAGCATGTTAAATCACTATTATATAATACAGGCCTGGTCGGTTTTCGGTTAAAACTCTATGGTCATGCTAATACAATATTGAGAACCACTGCAGTGAAGCAGGCTTATACGAATACATCCTTCGTGTTCTGAACGACCACGTCTTATTCGAAAATGGTATAATATTGTTAAATATTAAATAATATGTATGACAACGATTTTTGCGACGGGGTCGTCGACGCAACACCATCGACGCCAATGTACAGCGTCCAAAGTGTATTTTGTACGGCGTCCGCCCTTCGCAATACGTCGTGAGAAATTAAATCATAATTTTTTTAATGTCCTGTTTGATCGTACGCACAATTTTTTTTCTATCTCTAATTTTGGTAATCGTTATATTGTTAGAATTCTCAGCTTCGTCGAAACCGATTCTCGCCGCACTCTACAGTCTTCGTTTTCTGCTACTATAAGCGTAAACTGCATGCCAGTTACGATATAAATTAATTATTATAATTGCAACGATTTTGTCGTCTCCAAGTTATAATTATTTTGTTTAAAAAAAATAGCCAAACGTAGAATACATCATCATTATTATTATTTAATGAATAATGATGCGTTATTATATGTGACTGTCCGGTCATTTTTTTTTGTAGTGCAGTGCACGCGACGACCGTGGCAAACTGAAATAATATTCAAATTGACCTTGAATTAAAGAAAACACAAAAAATATCCATCAACGATCTTGTATAGTATATATAAAATAATATTAATGAACTTCAAAGAAACACGCAGAAGAGCGATCCGACCACAAAATATACCCAAACTATATTATTACTATAATATATTATGAGATATATTTACACGTGAAGATTATTATTACACTACAAGAAGCTATAAAACCGATCTAGAATCCTTGTTATCTAATGAAAATGAACTCATCCTAGACATCGATCTGAAAATATATCGAAAGAACACAATCGATTAACGATAATGACACACAAATTCACTGCATATCATACGCACAGGGACAAAACGGTATGAAATAATATGGTTTACAGTTAATAGTTTAATTTCCTTTTCGTGTATCGGCGATTAAAATTCTGACAAATCCGTTGAAACGGAAATTGGTTATAACAGTTGTATACAGTTCCCCTATATGAACATAATAACCATCAAAATCGAGGTAGGTTCTAAAAACCACACAAAAAAATATGCAGAAAATAATTTCAAAAATAAAAATAATATTCGACCATCTCAAATTCGTGTCTTGGTCACTATAATAAACAAGTACTAACTACTAATGAGAGGAGATAGATATCGACAATAGAAATTATAGTAAAAACGTTAAATGTTAAACCCGTGGACTGTTGTGCACATTATAGTACCTACTCGTTACTCAAATCGGCAATCTTAAAGAAACGCAATCAAACATTTGTATTTACTATATTATATTATTTTATAGTCAAGGTTGCCGAGTGCCGACCAACCGTCGATAAACTTAAACCACACACAATAATAAATTATGGTATTATATTATACATCATCGGCTAATGACCAAAACACGAAAACGACTGAAACCACAACTACTTAGTACTTACGTGTACTTATATAGTACTGTACCTATGTATTATATAATGCGTGTTTGAGAAATCGGTCAAATAGTATAGGTAGAAAAATGCACAAAAAATTTACGATTTTCGTAAACGGCCAGCGTATATTATTAGTTATTACACACGGTATTTGAAAACCATGAAATGTTATATACAACCAATTAAACAAGGTGATTCACCACAAAATCATGCTTATACATATTTTTTTGTTTATAATGAATTTATTTAATTTCTGATTTTTGGAATATTTAAATATACGTCTTAAAGACCACATATTTTCGGAATTCTCGAGATTTGTCGTACCTACTATAAGACTGTGCAGTATTGTGGTCTATGAAAAACTTCTGTTTTTTTTTTTTTTTATGAGAATTCTCCTTTTACAGTAAATTATTTAGTGGATATTTTTTTGGTATGCCTAAATTATTCGAATTTGAAAGTTAAGTTTTTCAGTTGTTAAAATGTTAATGAGACATGAGGATGATAATCTTTAAAAATGATTTTACAAAAAAAAAAACAACTAAATGTAATATCTCATGTATAGTATTTATTAATTATTATACTTGAATCATTTTTATTAACAATACATATTGATAGATTTATATAAATTACTAAAATGTTAAAATGAATATACCTCTCATATTATTAGCTTCCCAGCCCATCATCATATAGACTTATAATTTTTAGTACACACAATTAAATAATTAAAAAACAAATCGTTCGAATTTTGATACGTCAACATTTTCAGAAATAATATACAAAATAATTTTAACGCCACAAGAGATTCTTTAAGTTGTACAAAAAAATCTCGAGCATTTGTGAGTACCTATAATTGAAATATTCCAAAAATAAGATATTTAATAACTGCAGCATTATTGAAGAAGAATCAACTTGGTGAATCACTCTGTACCGAGTAAAATAAATAATTCTTGTTTTAAAAGGTACACATTGTATGTGCGGAAAATCGACAATAATTTTCTCCGTGCGTGGGCGTATAATATATTATATTGTTTTATATGTAACTGTCGTATATTATTCACTCCGAATATATTTATTTTTAAATAGACGTGAGCTTTTGACGAATTTTGTGCATAATATTATAATATCATATATAGTGATATCGGCACATCGTATTACCGTTACAGGTATATTTGCCAGTGTGTAGTATATTCACGGGTCGCAGTATATGATTATATTATGTGGTATACCTACCTATAACACTGCTGCACAGTAACCTCTTAGATACTTAGATTTAGGTATATTCAATGGGCCTGCAGACGAATAGAAAATATGACATTACACTGGCTGATAACGAATAAATAGCCTAACCTGGGTATAATGCGTGGCGCCCCACTATGACGTATAATAACATAATATTATATTATATTAATGTTATGAGTTATAACAATATTGTAACTATTCAAAACGGTCTGTGTTCCGAAAAATGTAAAGAATACGCGTCGTGAATGCCGCATATTTTAATACGTACACAATGTCGACATTAGAATAATATTAAAATAATATATAATATAGCGTGGCGTCGGAGCGTGAAATACAAATAATAAAAGTAGGCATGTCTTATGGGTATTATAATATACGCTCGTTCAAAACAATGTTTAAAACATTATTTTTTAAATATTGAAACGATATGCGTTACGCGCAGACCACCGGTGATAAATACGACGTATATTATTAACGCGTTAGTAATTATGTCACTGCTGTGAACGATATTATGATAATATAATAATACAGACCACGCATCAACCATACACAATAAGCACGTGATTCCCAAAAAAATACCGTCATTTGTCGAAAACAATACGGTCATAATATTATACGTCTTGTTATTAGGTATATTATTGTATAACGGCGCGCGTTAGAAGCTGCAAATAATATAAAATATATCGATTTTTCACTGAATATCCGGTAGGAGTTACGGAAGCTAACCGTTAAAGACGATAATATTATAATATTATTATCATCGATTTCATAATGGTTTAATTAACTGTAAGCGCGTTATTAATTTGCTGTAGTCGATCAATATGTTACACTACTACGGAAAAAATTGAAAACTAGCCGATCCCGTGCACTACTTCGTTGCCCGTTAAAAGTGCCAACTCTATATTATAATGATTCAAACTTTGTTCGATTCGTTGTTTAATAATTAGTGTATGATGTTCAAAACTTAAAAATGTTCATCGATCATCTTGAATCTCAAAATATGACGCAAGCACCACTTTAAAATGTGAATTTTTGAAGATGCTTTCTTAGTGCACAAATGGTGGTACGAAGGTACCGTGAAAATTTCAGGCCTCAAGCTATCATTATTTAGGTTCTACGTGGATCAGTCCGTGAATCAGTCAGGAGCCTCAGGACACATTCGATTATATTATATTATAGCCATCCCTGCACCCGGTGAGAGACACACTTGTGATTATGCGAGCAGTATATTTTAAGATAGGCAATCTACCTGAGGTGGATTGCAGACTTCGCGAGGTGCGTACGCCATACGTTATTACGAATGTTTTATTAACACGTTGTCTATGATGTGCATGTGTTGGTTACCGGGACAACAGTCGAAAAAAAAAGGGTTAGGAATACTATGGTTTTGACCAAATATAATTTACATGTCTAAAATTATATTAAATTATAACCCATAGAAATCGTACAATAAACAAAAATATATTATTATTTAGTTTATTTTTTTTTTTGCTGGACAGCAGGCACCACTGTTCTATTTTTGCCATTCGGATTTCCTACTTTTCCAGTGGATTTTTCTTAAATGTTCTTTTATACATATTTTGTCTCGACAAGTATGAACACAACAGAAAAAATATCAGCAAAATCGGTAAAGGCATTGTCGTGTTATGGCGTGACCAAGGGAAATAGCTAGGGATTCATTTTTATATATTATTTAGATATAAATCATACATATTATTGTGTGACCTCCAAATACGTAGAAGTGTCTTCTTTCTCGCCAAATATATCACGGGGTGCAACTGAAACGTGCCAAAATCACGAGCAAAACCTATACTTACCTATATCCGGTTTATGATCGAACGTGTCTTTGAAAAAACTCACGGGGGCGTATGTTTGGGCGCTAGTATATTAATTTATCTTGTCCAGACATCAACGAGAAACACATTGTGGCTCTTCTGCGTGTGCAGCCAGTGTACTTTTTGACAACGTTCAGCTCGAAATAGACGTGTAATATGCCCTTTCTGTGTTACGGGAAAGAGAATATTATAAGATAATAATAATGTGCGGACGCGTTCGGAGACACAGTCGTGGAGAAGAAGTAGTGACACACGTGGTCATCTCCAAAACTAAAATTAAAACCAACTGTCTTATATATTACGTATAATATTATAATACATATTATGCACTCTACGATTTTACGTGTGCTAATGGTCGTCACAGTCGTTTCTTTTAAAAACCGACGTTCGTGGGAAGTTATATTTGTGTATGCCTACCTATACAGTAACAATATAATAGCATCAAACAGTCGAATAGAATAATAATTAGATAATATTAGATTTAATTAGTAATGGTTCAAACACTCATATTTAACAATAATTATGAAAATAATCTGATAATATAACAATATTAAATAATAAAATAAAATAAATTTACACATACTTTAATAATTATTAAATATTGTAGAATCTATAATAGACACCGCCAGGAATTTGGTCAGGGTGGTGCATCGTGCATATTGTACACTGATTTCTAAATAATGCTTAAATTATTTAAGTTAAATACGTAGAAATATTTTTTTATAAATTTTATGACGATAAAAAGATGTTTTTGTTTTTTTGAAAAGCCAGGGTGGGTGCAATTGTACCCGCCTTGCATCTCCTCGTGACGCCCTTGTTATAGATATATTAATTAATTATTCACCACGTTGTGTAGTTATCCAAGTCCGTGAATAACGGTACGAGTGGGTATACTTATAATCTATATTATGTTTGATTTAATATTATATTGTATTAAGGCTTATTTCATATTTGTAATTAAAAATAACGTGTAACGTAGGTAAATCGTTATAATATGTAACATAAATGTATTATCATTTACAATTCCGAATTTCACATCCATTTTAGTGATATTATAAGACATTGGTTTCAATATTATTTTAGCATAGTAATGTTTTATTATTGTTATTTCACTAGATATTTTAGATTCTATCCTATATACGAGGCTGGGAGTTATATATTGATTTAACAATAAGAGTATAAGACGTGTGTTTTTCTTGCCGGAAACACTATTTTACAGGAGCAGTAAAAGTGTTGTAATAAAGGTTTCATGTATAGCTCAATTTATTGGAGATTAAACAGTACTGACTTTAAAAAAACGTTAAATACCCAATACTCCACTGGAAAATGTAAAAGCATCTTAAAATATACAAAACATAAAATGGTTACCAATATTTGCTACCAATATCAAGTGAATTTCCGATGCAAAAGTTTATGTATTTTTTTCACATTTTAAATAATAAAATCAATTTTAATAATTTACTTTTTTCAGATTATAATTATTATCATTATATCGTACATTGTACACCTATAGGTGTATATAATATATTTTATAATACAACCAAGCTGTGAGACTTATTCGTTTTACATAATTGAAAAGATGATCATGCCCATATTCTATATATTATAATAAAAAGTATTGGTTACACCTTACACATGCTTTAATTACAATACATTCATCTTAGACTTTTAGCACACCCTGCAGCCTTTAAACAATGAACGGTGCGGGTTTATTAAATCAGTAGCTTCCGATGTACATATATATATATATATGTGTAGGTTACGTCTTGTAATATGATCGTATTTAGTACGCGACCAGAGAGAACACGAAAAAAATGAATGCAAGTAACGCATCATTATATAAAGTATGCACGTCAATCCTATCGGGAGTGGTTTGAACAATTTAATGATAATAAAAATAATCGGAGGTAAAGACGACATTATGTTATTGTCATATTTCGTTTCGTAAAAAAACAGAGTTGACGGCGGGCGCGTGTCGAATTACGGTGCTGCTGTACATATAATATTCCTATTCCTACAGCATTATACATTATAATATTTTTGTACGCGTTCTGCGGGTCGGGCGACGAAATAAAAATCTAGTCAGCTTGCAGGATACTCGTCTTACGCGCTCGTCGCAAAGGGTTGAGGCAGTCTGCAGGACACACGAGGATGTCACGCATCCTTTGCACCGGCGGTGTTTCGATTGTACATGATATATTTATATTATATTGTCGTCTACAAGTACCTGAACGTGCGCCCAGCTGCCGACGTGTAACTGCAGCAGTAGAGAGACTAGGAGAAGAAAAAGACGTAGAAGAAGTCTTTTCGCTCGGGGGCGTTTGCCGGATCCTTATTATTATATTTTCTGGTAATAATATAAACGCGTATATATAGAGGTAGACGTGCTTTTATTTTTTAGTATTTTTTTATTCACCGAAAACGACAATGGGTGTACGTATGTATGTGTGTGTGCGTGTGGAAGACGAAACGTAATAATAATAATAATAGGTCAAGCCGTTATATTCTTTACACGCGCGCGCTGTCGGTAGAACGATTTTATTTTTTTCCCTTTATGTGCGTTTTTTACCCGACTATTGTTAACGAGAGCTAGCAGTGTATTATATATATATATTTAGAAGATATATATCACCGAAAGGGGGAAATGGCATTTATACGCGCATTACCGTCGAGATTTTCCGCAGAGTTGGATTTCATCACCGTCGTGTATATATATATATATATAATATAATAATATTATATCGTACGATCGTCTCAGCCACAGAGCAGATGTGTTGTACATACGTGGGCCGCCACCGCTGGCACTGACGGAATTTTTATTCTATTTTTTCGTCCGGGGTTGAAAACTATAATAATAATAATAGTACGAAACATATCATTGTAACAGCGTCACAGCTAAATAATAGGTATACCTAGTCCGCCGGTGGTTGTCGTTTATATTTTTGTCGCGGCGGATTTCGCGCGAGGGAAAACCGTCGGTAATAATATAGTACACCTCTAATATCAAATATATATACGTCAAACGCGTTCGGTAAATATCATAATATACATCGATACGCCCTACAGCTATCGTGTATATATATATATTATATAGATAATAAGTATATAGGTGCACATAATATAATATACATCACCTCGGGCGGTCGGTCGATTTGGAAAATTGAAAATCACATCACGTCATCGGGGTGGACGCCACCACCGCCGCCTAGTCTATTAGCTAATTGACGGATCCAGATGACTATAACGTGTAAAAAACCGTTGACCGGCTTACGACGACGATGGAATAAGCAACAATACGGGCGGCCGATGTAGATATTATTATATACCGATATTATATTATTGTTGATCCGTTCGGATTGAGGAGATGCAGTTTTCCACTCTCTCGTATAATCAATGAATGGCAATTTAATAACAATAATGATGATAATAATAAATTATATTATTAACTAATGGATTTCGATTGGATACCGATATAATATTATAGTATAGCGAGGTCAAGGTGTTCTTATTCCATTGTATATAGGTTACATTTAAGTATATATTGAGTGGAACTGCAGGACGAGTCAACGGGATTTTCGTTTGTCGTACGTTAACCGGCAATAGTATATGAGAGAAATAACGTATAAGATGTTTTAATAAAAATTAAATTGTATTTAAATATAATTTGAATGAATTTTGCAGGTGGTCGTCTCGTATTATATTGTGTGTCATTGTCATTATAACTTGTTGCGTAGGTATTTATACAAAATTATTTGGAAAATTCTTCAACAGGTAACTTAAGCCGTAGATCCACGACTATATTCACGACTACCTATTAGTTATTACTTATTACCGTTTCTTTTGCGTAATTAAAACTCAAATACTTAAATCTAAACAATTTATATTTTGGAGAAAGTTAATAATTATAAGCAACACACCTATTTGATTTATAATTAATTTCGTAGCTTGTAATTTTAAGTACAAAAAATCATTTGATATTTTCACCAACCTTTTATATTAATATTTTCTGGATATCATACAATTTTTAAAATATTTTAGCATTATAATGATCTTCATTAATTATATTGCAGTTAAACATTTAAACAATTTTGAATTTTAAAACCTTCAGTTTGAAAATTTAATCCATGGTTCCTCGTGTGTTTTTCTTACAATAATTAAAAAACAGTGTCAAGTAAAAGCATGTAACATTTTTATGAGCGTTTGAAAATCAAATGTTGATGTAATTGGGTATTGATCAAATATATAACAACGGCTTTAATTATTTTGTTGTTATTCAAAAAATATTAATGATTGAGACTTGAAAGTTTTCGCTATAAATAAAATTATTACTTTATAATAATAATATACAAAATTACATTAATTAAAAACTAATAACAACAATATTATATTACATTCTATGATACAATATTTGTTTTGTCAAAAATAGTTTATTTACCTTATAAGTTGTTAACTATGTTAATATATTATTAATATAAATTGAAAAATAGAACTATGAAATATCCTGAGAATTGTTTTTCATTTACATTCATACAAAATGTCCAATGATTTATCATTTAATTCAAATTTAAAACATTCATTACACTCATTACAGTGACTAATTCACGATTACGAGGAACTTCTGACAACTGCGACATCTATATTATACAGCATTTAGCAGAATTACTTCCCTAATTTTAATTTTTCAATTTGTATTTTATAATTAACTGTACTGACATTTACATGTATGGTCCTGATGCAGTCATCATAACGGATACGAAAGTATAATGTTTACTAAAAAAAAATACTCGTATGCCTAAGGTAGATATTATGTAGTTGTGTATTAGTAAGTATTTACATACCTACTATATTATATAGAGTAGTGAGCTTAAATAATTGAACCAATTTTTTTTAATCTATAATCAACGTTGTTATATTATACTAGGTAATCGTTAAAATGCAAATTATATAGTACCTATACAAAAGTTACACGAAAAAAAATACAACCTATAGTCTACCGTAAGCCTCTATTTTTACACTTAAAACAGACCACTGACTGCTGGCTTTTGGCTCCAAATTTGTGACTAAATAGTTTTTTTTTTAAACATTTTTTCGTTACATTTATAAGTGTGTACCCATAGTACCTGTACTATCGTTGTTTTATGAAAACACTAAACGTCGTGTGGTTAATGAAATCCTAGATATATGACACATACTTATCTTATTATGTGTGTACACGCCAAAGTACACGGAATAATATATAGCTACATCCACACTAATATTCTGGAAATTTACATAATTATGTCATGAGCTATATGTAAATAAAAAAAATCCCCAAGATAACACATTTCTATATTTAATGGGAATCAAGTGTAGAGTATACTATTTTCTAAAATGTATTAACTAACTTATACTATGTTATGGCCATATATATATATGTGTGTTTCGAAAGTCGTATGGTAAAATATAAACCCAAAATAACACGATAAATAATATTATAATAATATTAAAGTTTGACAGTCGAATTCTTTACTCTATTACATTAGTTGTATATTGACATACTAAGTATAATGAATTGCGAGTATTTAATATTATGAAAAGTTAAAGATCTAACAACGCGACTACTTATTTGAACTATTTGTTTGAAATTATACTTCCAGAATAAAAAGCACCATATTCATAATAATATTATGTACTTCAGTGTAATCTCCGCGTTTAAGTTTGAAACTGCCCTGTAGGAACTTCCGAATAAAATGCTATAATGTATGGTGATTCACCAAGTATGCTCATTGCTCACCTCCTTTTCTTTTTCAATAATGTGGTTCTTCAAAATTAGAATTTTGGAATTTTTAAATATACCTACTTTAAGACCATGTTTTCAAAATCTTAAAATTTTTTTGTATTACTTAAGAATAGTGTCTCGTGAAGTTACAAACTTGTGCTTTTAAAATGAGAATCCTCCTTTTCTACTGTAGCAGATTTTATTTTCTGAAAATGTCGTGTACCTACTAAAAAAGATAATGATAGCTCTATGATAATGGTTTTAGGAGGTTTGGCTTGAAAATATTAGTAATTAATATTAATCTGTTAACATTTATATTTTGTAAAAATGGTCAAAGTAATAAAATATGAAATACTAGATCCAATAATAGTATATTACACATATTTTAAATTGTTGTAAAACCATTTGTAAGGACTTTTATCTTTATAGTATCAAAATGTCAACAACTGAGAAAATAATCATCCAAACTCTGAAGTAGATACATCAAAATATCTCCAAAAAATTATCCTCTAAATAGTTAACAGTAAAAAAGAGCGGTTCTAGTTGGAAAAACAGAAGTTCGTATACAAACACGACGCTTCTATTAAGTATAGTAAGTAAGAAAAATCTCAAGAATTTCGAAAATATACAGTCTTTATGTATATATCTGAAAATGTCGAAAATCAGAATTTAAATAAATTCTTTATTAAATGAAAAAAATGTGTAGTGGCATATGCTGGTGAATCACCCTGTATACTATTATAATACTATTATCTATAGCTGCACGTGTATATAATATATAGATCGAGGATATCTGTAGAAGCGCGGACACATGTGTTGCACACACACACACACACACACACACACACACGCACGCACACACATATGCACGTGTCATTGTCTTTGTACGCGGTAATTTTTTTATTTTATTTAATTTTTTTGTTTTTTGTTTCCACAAGACTATAGCGGCGGCAGCTCTTGTGTCGGCGTTTCGGCTTGACCCGAGACAAAAGGGTAACGTTACTCTTTGGGCGTCCTCCTCTCCGCCGCGCCCGCGCACCGTCATCGTACGCGATAATATATAATGTTATATGTGTAGTATATACGACGACGTTGCACATCAATCGAAATATTCCATTAGGATCTCAGTTTGGGGGCACACGCCGAGCTGGAGCGCGCATATGCGGCGGCGGCGGCATGTACCGCGGTCCAACGATACTATTATACTATAGGTATCCGCCTATACATACTGTACCCGTGTACAATAATAATAAAAAAAAAATATACGTGTGTACGCCGCATGTCTATGTGGCCGCTATTGTCTAACGCCAGTCGGTCCGAGTATAGTATAATAATAATAACGATAACAATAATGATAATAACAAAAAATATCGACGGCCGTCGTAATTAACGCGCACAGTGCGCGCAAAATATAATAATATATCGGCAAATCGGATCTCGTTATAATAATATATAATATAATGTATGTTCGCCACGCGATGGGTTCGATGCTCCCCCTATATAGATAATGTGGTCACATTGTTCGTCGCGATTTACTACAAAAAATATATTAATTTATACATTGCACCTTTATATATATATATATTATATTTATACACCAGCTAATTATAATATTCGTTAATTTTAAGTTCAGTCAAGTTTGGGCGCGATTAGTGATTTTCCAGACAGGAATATTCAATATATAAAACTATTCTAATAATATTATGGTTATGCGTACAATACATAATTGAGACGCAGTATAAGAACGAGGTATGTGCGTTAGGACATTTGCAAAATTATAAAACATAACAAGAGCCCGCATGTTTAATTTTTTCAAGGACACAAACCAAAATCGCAACTGTTTTTTTTTTTATGAAGACCTGTCTAAGTTTTTAATAAACTCGATAAAATAAAAACTTGACGGTTGATTCTTGAAATCAACAATAATATTATATTAGGTATAAAGATTTCCATTGTATAAAAATAAATAACAACTGAACCTAAAACACAGTCATATTATTATATAATATTTTATTGTCTTGTACGACCAAAATAAATGTAGATATATGATAACAATATATTATTGTGTACAAATGAAAAAGTTATGTTTTTAGGAAAATACGTTTAGAATCGTGTGATTTATTTTTTGGGTCGCCACACGAGTGATCTAATTCTTAATAAGTTAATCTCAAAATATATTGTTATATAATATATATTATATATGCGTACTCTATAATAGTATGGCCATACAATTTTTGCTGTGGCTGGGTGAGAAATTACAAGCGTGCTACTCTACAGCACCACGCTTTAAAAAGTTCACCTTATAGACGAAATCGAATTGACGGATTCGATATATGTAATTATATTATATCGATGACTGCAGGATATTGGTATTGTAAAACCGAGTAGTTACTCGCGTATAATACTTTAATATAATAAAAGGTGCGAAGAGAATGTCCGAAATAATAATGAGAGTTGTAAGAGACCATGTTGATACCTATAATACTTATTAATATAATATAATGCAATAAAAGCTGTGGTATATAATGGTGAATGGCAGTACAGAGAGAGAGAGAGAGAGAGAGATAGGGAATTGATTTAGGTGGTCTATGAACGTACTTAAAGCAACAGGAGTGTAAGGATATTATATAGAGGTATAAAGTGTGTGTGTGTGTGTGTGTGTATATAGAGCCGTGGAGAGAATATTTGGAATAAATATGAAAGGTATAACGACTAGCTAATATTATAATAACTCTTGTAAGTAAAAAAAAAACAGAAATATAGAGAGCGATGTTCGATGAAATGTAGGTTGCCAATGATTAGTGACCTGAACAATATAACTACGCATAACCGATATATGTATTATTGGTAGGTATATGTGTGTATAATCCCTGTCTGCTATTTACCGTGTGTGAGAAAAAAAAATATGAAACGAAATGATATATTTTTTATAACAACAGGTGCAGTAATTCAATAGATGTTTGTAAAAATATGTTACTTATATAAAGTTATCAACAATTATTCCAAAACATTCTTTTCTACTATTGTATATATTTTATTAATCATTTTGCTCCAAAACGTTATTATATTGCTGTATCAGTGGTTGCGACGACTGAGCGACATTACATTAATTGCAGATGTGATCAAATAATCAATGCTATTAAATAACTTTTATTTAAATAATAATACCCCCATGGCCGTCGCCGTCGTTTAAAATGATTTTTGGTATTGATAACATTTTCATATAATATTAAATATATCGTTGTTATTTGCTATACGTCTAATATATTAGTACATTACTATGCCTGTACGTATCGTTAAGTTTGTCACATAAAATTATTTTGTGGCTCAGCGCGGCGCAGTGGCTGAAATCAATCACGTGACGTGATTGAGAGTAAGCAACGGCCTCTGCCACTAGTTCCCGGATGGGTGACCACCTGGGCTCGTAATGCGCAAAAACCTTGCCACATATACACGATATACGAGTTCCTAACTGACCGTACTAACAGTCCCAACTCTACTGTACCAATCCTACCAACACACAGGCTAATGACCTCAGCCGTCAAAGCCTTAAACCTAATAAAAAAAAAATAAAAAAATATTATGTAATTACACTAAAATTAAAAAAAAAATATTGTAACTATACATAATAACTAATGAGCTGTAGGTATTTATGCCATGTCAACGTGATATATTTCTAGTAGGTAGGCACTGTGTTTCGTGGGTTTAAACACTATACCGAGTAGACTTTTAAAGTTTAAGCGACACTCAAAGTTATATTTTAAAGTTGTACAATAAAAATAAACCAGATACAATACACTCTGTACAAAATATGTACTACAAAAACAACTTTTCATAGTGATTTAATATGGAACAACAACACATAATATAGATACTATTTACTACTAGCTGTAATAATAGTGTTAAAAAAACAAAAATGTTAAAATATTATGTTTACTCCGTTTGGTGCACAACAATAATAAATTATCGTTGTTTTATGTATGACTGTTTATTGTTTATAGGTACATCATGGGTATATCGAATAACTATTATTGATAATTTTTGTACCTAATCATAATTTTATTATTATATAAATAATATAATAGTTAGTCTCGACTATATTGGCACACACAATAGTCGTACAAAAACCAATGTATAACATAAAACCTACGTAGAATATCATATTTATTATATTTAAAGACAAAATTGATTTTAGTTAAAATTGTATTTGACTAGAGTTGCAATCAAATTACTGTAGTCTACGGTGTCCATTCCATTTGATATACTCATTACTTACCTACTCTCAATGTTTATATATATATATTATAACTGTTTCTAAATCAATTTTATAAATCTTTAAAGTAGTTAAGTAGTTAGTTAGGAAGTATTACTTTATTATTTTATTATGTAATTATATTTATTTTCTTATATGACTAAACACTTAATTGATTTATTTTAAATAGTATACAAATTTCAATTGCCTGTATCAAGTGTAATAAATTATAGACTATCTTGTCACATAAAAAAAAACTTTCATTGAAATGTCATTTTTCACATACCAATCAATAACTTACACTAATTTATTGTATTTTTGACTAATTAGTATTAATCAACAAAGTATACAATATTATAATAGTTATGAAGTACATCATATTTTTGTCTATACCTGTATATACATTAATAGTTTTAAAATGATAAAAGTATACATTTTAAAATGTATGCCATAAAAACAAATTTTAATAATTACAATAAGTTTATTTGTTTAAACAAGGTTGTTAATAAAATATATGTAGGTAGGTACCTAAATTTCACAAATAATAAGAAATAATTGCAAAATATCATGAAATTATGATAATAATAATTGTTAGATATTGTTTGATTAAAGTTATTAATTTATTGTTCTTATTTGTTATATTATAATTCGATACAAATTTAAAAAACAAGAAAAACCTAAAACTTACATTAACTTAATGCAGTCATATTTTGTACATTTTAATGATTACATAGAAGTTTATTCTGTCTACAATTCACAGAATAAATAATATAAAATATAAAACATTTAAGAAACATTTAAAATTTGTTTATACAATATTATAAAATGTATGAATTATGATTTGTAAAAATTATACTAAAGGTAGAAATTAAAATATTAAACTAATAATTCCCATTTAATTTCGAATAGTAGTTTTAAATTTTTAATAGGTACCTATTAATAAAAAAAAAATAAATATGTTTTTTACAATAGTTGTAACCTTTTGCTTTTATTTTCTAAATTGAAACGAAATATCAATAAGAAATATTATAACACCGGCCGTGGCTCTTTAACTACCTAATTATTTTACTGTAGATCATTGAACTTCACCTTGAACCCTACGGACCCACCCGAATTGCTCTTTTTTAATATAATTGACTTCATAATATGTCTTCAAATCGATTATCGATTGTCGATACTCGATAGTAAACAAAAAAACAAAATTATAATTTATATAGATACTGTATTTTGATTATAGCTAACAAATAATTTCTATGGTACAATATTGTCATGCCATAAAAATAAGTTTAATACTGTCATACTAATTGAAATCGTTGTAGTATGCCTACAAATTGTAGATCATACTTTATGTTCAAAGAATACTACGAGAAGTTTATCAGTTTAAATTATTATCAGTTTTAAAAAATAGAAAAATAAACTATTCTAAATTTATATTCATGCGTATGTGCCCGCTAAATATTGATGTTTTAAATTTTTATAATTTAAAATTTTTTGTTCGAAGAAGAGTGACGGCTAATAGATACTTTTCTAAGAAAAATGTTTAACTGACGACTACCATTATAAAGATGACAGGGCGTCATGACCTCGCTACACTCCACTTCTCTCCTAGTTTTTGTTTTATAAAAAGGAATTCTGTTTTTGATTATGATAAAATTAAAAATATAGATTATAAATATAGATTGGTCTTAAATGTAGTATATTAAATTATAATGTTATAATTTATAAGTATAAAAACTATGTATTCATTTTAATCCCTTATTGTGCAATATATATCATAATATTATACACACTAACATATTATTCACAAACGTGTATTTTGCTTCTGATAGTGACATTTCTATAATAGGTCGATGATATCATTAAAAAACTTTAAAAAAATACCACTACGATAAAAAAAATATGAAGTTTTATATAAAAATGTATCGTTATCAGATTTTTTTTCTGAAAATTAGAGTAGTCAGTTGAAATGAAATATGTATACTTTATATAATGAATATAATATTGTATTATAAATATTTTCGAAAAGCGTTTCAAATGTGCGAACGTATATCATATCATATTATATTATAACATAATATTATATCGTACTGCAAACTCTATTGCAGCAGTCGACCAGAGGCATGTCACACGTGTACCTTTTTTTTCGTCCGCCATAATCATCATGTAATAATTATATGTCATGTATAAATGAATAATATGATATTTGTGTATTGTACATAGTAGATATAGATATCATGATTATCATATTATATGAATACGATTACGTGAACTACATAATATTATATTAATAATCATAAGCCTTCGGAACAATCACCACGCTTTATCAGCCGCAGAGCCGGCAGAGGCAGAGTATAATACCATATAATATTATATGATTTCTACAGTAGGTATTCTAGTATAGCGCACGTGTAGTGGTGTAATAATTACACTGCATAGACGCGTCTCATTATTATACGATGCGATTATACGATACACCAGAAAGTGTGTGTGAGTGAGTGAGAGAGAGAGAGAGTGAGACTATATACGAAACGACGACGATAAGCTCCGGTCAATATTTACCGTAGCTGATAATAATAATATATTTTATAACATAGCCTCGGCGAGCTCAACTGCTGGCGTATGTGTGTGCGATGCGGGCTTTTGGAGGCAGAGGGCACCGGCGGTCTGCTGTGGAGGTGGTGGCGGCGATACTGCTGCTGCAGGGGACAGGTGAAAAACACCGGCGGAAGTAAACAAACACGCGCCCGGGTCCACGCGCACTCACACACACACACACACACATTGTCAAGATATACGACAAAGCGTACGTCGCGGGAGTGAGATTATTACACACACGTAATCATTTTTTGTACATATCTCATACGCTTACTATATTTGATATTATATATTATGACTTTTTTTTTAAAAATGTTTATTATATTTATTTATACTTAGGTGCTTGCGCGCGCATTATCGCAGTCACGTCGGCGGCGGGTGGCCTCCTGTAGCTCATAATCGGCCGTTCGGATTCCAAGACACTGCAGCAGCAGCGATGGCAGCTTGCACAGGGCCGTCGTCGTCGTCGTAAACATTTGCCAAAAGGATATGATATAATACAATATTATATTACTATTATTTATTATCATATTATACGCCGTCACATTATTAGGACAGATATTTAGTGCATGTATATAATATACGGTTTACCTTTACCTTTACGTACCTATTGTATTATACTATTATTATATAATAATAAATGATGATGTGTGTATAAGACTACTGAGCGTATTTACGCATATGAATTTTTTTTTAGCCTCCTTTTCTTCCATGCACCTACCACCGACGAAACGCCTGACGGTGACGACGACAGAAACAACACCAGATCTTGCCAAATGCCAAGACGCACGTGCCCCACGCGATAATCCGGTAACCTTCGACCCTATCCCCTAGACGCGCGCGAACAAGGGGGCAGCTGATGCTCGGCGTGTTTAACTCTCCGGGCCGTCGTTCGATTGCGAGTCGGTATTTTTTACGACCCCTCGCCCGCCGTCCCTATCTGGTCGTCTCTTTGTCTTTTTCGGACATTTTTGAACAATAACATTTCTCAATACCATATTACACATACCTATATAATATATTATACTATAATAAACGAGTATTATACACCGGGAACCATATAGGTATATAGGTTTCGTCAAAGTCGCACACACCCTTTCGGAGGACAAACACGAGCGATAGTTTTCTTATCTGCTCGCGTCGGCCACTTAACTCTTTGACGTGTTTCCAGGTAAATGACCTAATCGGTGGAAACCGTTGCGACACTACTAAACTCCTTATCACCCGAAACCGTGTCAACAACAATAAGCGTAGTGTATATTGTATATACATATTTTTTAATTTCTTATTTAAATCTCAGAGATATACCTGCAACTATTATACGTAAATAGTTGTGAAAAATAAAACAAATAAAACGAAATTATTTTGGTGTGTCTATATAACCAACTTGGATAGTTTAAAAGCGTCCAACTGCAGTTTTAGTGCATAATACATTTTTGTCAGTTAGGTACATGAAACAAATAACTTCCCTGACATAGGCTTACATAATAGGTATACTTTCCTATGTCCTATATCTATTATGCTATCTACTTGCGGTTGTTTTCAAGTCTTTAAACTTTGAAGTATATTCTATTCTTTTTTTACTGCGGGTTATTATAGTCTTATATCATGGATAATATTATCATAAAGACATAATGAATCGAATACTGTTACATTTTTTTATGTTCAAATCAATGATGTGACTATTATCTATAAGTATACAATAGTTAACAAGTACACTATAATTATAGGTTATAAGTCATAACTATATAATATTTAACAAATAAATAAATATATTGTAATTATTATTATAACAGTTAACTTAAGTAGGTACGTATATCTCTAGCGTGTACAGTGTCTCTATTATAGTGTATTAGCATAGTTAATATATTATAAGCTATTATACGCTATAAATTTCAAAATATGGATGATAATACAAGCATTTGTCTATCATCAACTTTTTTTCTAAGAAAAGTTGTCTACTGGGTTATTAGTATTTTTAGTTTTTACCATGGTCACCCCATTTAATTAATCATACATTTATTAGATATTGAGGAAAATATTATCGTGACATCGTTTAATTGCAGTTAAAACTTAAAAGGAGGAGCCACTTGAACGATACGATTATATGTCATTCAACAATTCATTTAGATTATTATAATATTTATAATGTACAATTATAGGAATAACACACTAAAGTATGTTACTTGGGGTGTGATTGTCGTTCAAACAATATAATATATAAATATGTATTTTCACGAATTACGATAGCATTACTTATAGCTGTAGCACCCTAAATATATAGGCATTATAGGGAGATCAATTTAATGTAAGACACTTATTATTTCACAAGACACTAACATTTTTGAAAAAAAAAACTTTTATGTTATTTACAGTCGTTATTCGTTACAAAACAACATATATTATTTATAAGAAATTAGAAATGCAAGTTGTCATTAAAGAAGTAAAAATATAACGATTAAAAACAGTAATATTATATTTTTATGGAAAAATGTTAATAGATAGTTTTTCAAATAATTAGTGTTTTCCGTTATTAGGTCACTTGGTACCCATCTACAACATACGCAGATGCGCGGTATACTATATAGGTACAGTTGGTACAATATACTATTATTTATGTGTACGATCGATAGGCTTACGAACCCGTTAGGATTAATGACATTAATCGCTGCGACTACGTCATGTATACGTACCTATGTATATTGTATACACGTTATGTATAAATCGACAATCATCCAGCTCACCACTGCAGTAAAGGAAGAGGAGGAGAGAAAAAAATAAGAAGACAAAAAACGGTGGATACCTGGGTGCTATTATGTGTAATATAGTTAAAGGACATCGGTGCGAATGATATATAAAAAAATGTTGTGATGTAATTCGATACGATGGCCATGTGTTACATTATATAGAGTGTATTGAATCGAAAATATTTGTATGGAAAAAAAACGCGCTACACTACGTTTAGGTATAATGATAATGTATATATACGCGGTGTATTTTAATAATGGTTCGTTGTAGGTGTGTATAATAATAATAATAATAATAATAATAATGATAAAAAACCGTATTACCGAGGTGCGTATGTGCATGTGTGTGTGCTTGTGTGTGTGTAGGTTATTATAAATCGGACGCGTTTTAAACGGATGAAAAAAAAAAAATTGCGTATAGGTACACCTAAACACAATCGAAGACGATCACACCTTTCCAAATAATCTCAATGGACGCGTCGCGTAATCCGAGACGAGTTTGACGGGTGCCCCCAAGACGGACGAGGGAGGGACTCGGCAGCATCGGAGCATAATGTTTGACGGGTCCTGGCCTGGGCCGCGGAGGGGTCAAGATCCCACGACGATATATTTTTGTTATTTAACGTCGCCCGCGGGGCACAATGGACCGTGTCGTGATCCTTGTCAAAAAAAAAGAAAAAAAATCGCAAATAATGGTGTCATTACGTCGTAGGTATACACTAAATTTGTGCGTGAAAATCGCCAACCCGAACCCTAACCCCACTCTATCCCGTCAGTCCGTCCGTCCGCCTGTCTGTCTGTCTGTCTGTCCGGACTTTTCAATACGACGCGTCACACACACAGACACACAATATTATATAATATACCTAAATAATATGCATATACGGGTGTGCATCGGTGCGTTGTTCGTGTGCTGTGTACGAATATCGAAGGTGACGGACACGCCGTTGTCATGAATAATATAATAATATAATACCTATACACACTGGCGCGCAATAATCTTCCAGTGGAAAACATAATATAAAACGTTTTAGAGCGCTTCTCCGAGGGCCGTCGCATGGTACAAAATTATATTGATTATAATACATAATATTCCGCAACTATAGATATACACTTAATAGTTATATATAATACGCGCGTACACCGATAATAATTCTTGTGGTTCTTAAATATCTCGTGATACGCCTAACCGACCATTGATGGGTTAGCAGGGGCGAAATGAATCTGTAGTTTACTTTTTGGATTCAACTATACATAATATCGGATATAGATCTACAGAGGAAGAGCATGCGTCCTTGTCTACACAATTGTATAGTGTTTAACTGTGTATAAGATGAATGTAAGATTTCTGCTTGGATATAGAAATTTAATGAAACGGTTTAGTATATTATATAATGGTACATGCTATATTTTTAGCTTGAAGTACATAATACGAGACTTAAATAATATCACTATAGTACACCCCATGCACTTTGTAGCCCGCAAAAATAGAAAAAGAGAAAATATTTAATTTTAAATCAGTGGATAGTAATATGTAACTTTTTTGTGAACCAATTATTAGCAGAAATAAACAATATGCGGTTATGATTATTTTCTACATGGGTAAAAAATATAGCTACCAAATATAAAATATAGGTTATCCAATCATAATCATAATAACAATTTAATTTTATGTTAACAGTGACAACCATTTAAATTTAAAAAATAATATTCCAATTTCTACTTCTATTATTACTATAATTATAATCTGTAACGTATGGCCACCATTAATAAATAAAAAAATAATTTCAATATCCATCCTGAATCTCAAAATCCTTGTGTGAGTGTGTGAACGGCTCTTTAAAATGCGAATTTCGGAAAATGCTTTCTTAATGCACCATTCCATGGTGGTATGAAGGTACCTACTGTCAAAATGTTAACTCCTTAGATACATAATTTAGGCTCTACGTTGATCAGTCAGTCAGTTCAGGAGACCTTCAATTATATATAATAGATTGTTTGGATTCCGAGTGAAGCGATGAATATGGATTGGTTTCGTTTTGTGTGTGAAGACAGTTTTACTTTCAGAAAAAATGCTTCGTTGGAATTAGATTTAGTGAATTAGACAAAACAGAAATTTCCAAGTAGGTACTTTTTAAAATAATCGGGGAAAACATTACGAAATTTCTTTTTTTTTTTTTTTTTATTTAAAGAATAATTACAATCTATACAAACACTTTATACAATAAGTAATTTTTTTGATGGAGAATAGCGTTGATATAACAGAGAGGGAAGGTACTCAGTAGTATCACCCGAGGAAATTTCTTAAAATTAAAATTTTACATTTTAGTAACCAATAGTTACCAACTCGTTAATTTAATTAATAGTGAAATATGTATTAAAAACTATTATGTAAAAATGTTTTATAGCCGGATAAAATTGTATGAAAAAATAGAATTACTAATTATATCTATTTCATTTTTAATACCTAACAATATAAATATAAACGCTGACAAACTGTTTCCGCTCAAAATAGTTTTTTTATCGTAATTTTAATGATTTATCATTGAATTCAAATTTAACACATCCATTATAGTGACATATTCAAACACTTGCAGCTTAGCAGTTACTTAAGTTCCCGCCTTTTTTAAACATTTAAAACCGTAAAGATAGTTCAAACAAGAATTTATCTGTCAACATAATAATATTGTACATATTTTTTCAAAATGTATTTTTACTATAGTGTTTTCTATATACTGTATAGCCTTCTCCCACGAATTCAACCCCCTTAACCCAATTCATATTGGGGTTTTGTGTAAGTATGTTTTGTATAGCACTCGGAACAGATTTTTTTTGAAATTATGAATATCAGTCACACACTCTCTGAATTTACATTTAATAATAATAATAATAATAATAGCTTTTATTTTTGTTTGACTGAAAATCACATATCTACGTCTGTGCTTTAATCAAAATTTCCAAATGTGGTGTTTCGTGGAGTTTCGTGGTTAGGTCTCCTGCACAGTATAATAATGTAATTTCTACATGCTGAAAATACGAGTAGCGTAAAACCATGTGTTTTATTTTATAATGTTGACTCAAAAAGAGAGAACATAATAATAATAATAATAACAATAATAATAATAATAATAATAATTATTATTATTATTGTTGTTCGTGTATTTTGCAGTGGTGCAAGTACTTAGTAGTCAAAGAACGGAAACGGCTTTACCCGGAACCGTGTTTCCACAGAGCTGTGTAGGTATACTAATAAAGGCTATAATATTAACGATAAATATACATTGCCGACTATTTATATTTTAATATTTCCCTGTATATATAATAATGTGCAATACTACGTGATGAACAGGTAAAAATTGACGAGTTATCATTTACTAATTATTTATATGGGTTTAATTGGTTGTTAAAATATAAATTATGCATACTAAGCGTGTATATAATTATTATTATATTGTCTCTGAGATATCATAACAAACTGTTTAGAATAGTATTAAAAGAAATTCGATCCAACATGACTACTCTTTAAATTTACATTTGAGATTATTCTATATAATATGGTACTATAATAGCCAACAAAATAATATTATATTATTATTAACACCGTATAATATTATACATATTGTATGATTATTTAATGCACGATACTTGTTAGTATTATTAAACGTATTAAGAAAAACATGTAATACCTACAATAGGTACATACATTAAAAAAAAAATACATTTTTTTTAAACATAATTAACTATAAGTACTAAATAGGTAGGTACTTTGATGATAAATGTAAATGTAAAAAGTATATTTTTTTAGTATAATAAAATTAACAAACATTATAAAATGAATTCATATGTAAAACAATATACCGCTATAAAAATTAGAAATATATATAAAACATTACTGTCATATATATATGATTAAACATTATAAAATATTTTACTAGGTATCTGTAATACATTTGATATTCCTTTATACGAGTGTATTTTTGTCAGTTCGTACTTATCATAGTATAGTTTAAGACTGACTTTGTTTGCATATTTTTTAAAAAAATCCTTATAAAACGTGATCTATATTTAAATATTTTTATTAATTGTTATTATATACATATAATTATTATTATGTTTGTATAGGTTAAAGAGGAAAACAATAGAGGAAAACATATTCTTTTGAACATAAAAAGTGTCAAGGCCATACGCCTGGAAATTATTCAGCAGAAACATGAATTATAAAAAAATAAAGTAATAAATTGCAATTTAAAATTATTACTAAAATTAAACTTTTACTATTTTTACACGACAAACGATAAGGAAATAAATGTTGTATACCTACGTTACATATTGGTTCAATTTTTATGCAGCGATGATTGACAACAAACTATAATTACGCGAAATTTTTTATTATCTTATGTTTGTAGTGTTATCATTTAACCCTATGTGATAATACATATGAGGTTGGAAATAATATTTTATTATTATTCAAAGTAATTTGTAATAAAACATTGGATATATTAATTAACACCCCAACGTATAGGTAAATCACCTATATACTTAAACGTTTTATTTCATAAAATTTACAATAATTATTCTGTCAAGATTTAGGTACCCCAAAACTAAATTAAGCCAAAAATATCAGGTAGGTATAAGTGAGACCCGAAATTTTACCAGGAGATTAATACCTTAGAATTATGAAATTTTGCATTAAACACAGAAATCTAAATCGAGACTGATATTTTGTGTTTTTGTTTTTAACTCAAATAAACCTCAAATTCAATCGAAAAAATTGTCTAAGTTCAGTCACTCTTCAAAGTTCAAGTTGAAACTACTAGAGTAAACCAAAACCTTAAATTGTATAATATTAATCCATATCACACAAAATATTGTGAATGGCAGCATACTATAAGCATAATCTGGTACATACACCATACTATTATTAAATTCCTTTCTTTCGTTTATCTCAGAATATTTAAATTAAAGATATTTTTTATAACTTATGCAATACAGTGTATATAATTTGGAAAAAAAAAGATTAACTTACTGTTAATTTATTGTTCAAGGAATTGGTGACTTCTTATCATTATTCATGTATTTTTGTTTGATTTTATTTTTCCGTAATCGTCGCCGTCATTTAATTGCGTTGTTGCGTCCATCGCAAATTTGGTTTCGTACTATCTTGGATTTTGGTCGGTTTTTTTTACAAAATTTGTTGTATTATTATACTATGTAATTTGTCATTATGTCAGACGATTTAATCAATTACATTTTAAATTATGGAATAATAAATTATACATATGAGTTTTAGTGTTGTAAGTTTGAAGAAGTAGTCACGTTTTAAATATACTTTATTTTGTTTCTAGTTTTTAAACAAATACTTTTGACAGTATAGATAAAATAAATTTATAAAATAGAGGGAGGCGTGGTTACATTTTTTTTCAACGTTTACCCGATTTAACGGCTCAAAACTCACTACTGTTGATACTATACTATGTATTTCAAATAACAAAATGGGTATATAATAATGTGATAAAATACAAACATGGAATTTATAGAGTTTGATGTATCTCATAATAATTGTTCAAATAAATTATCAACTATACTGAAAAATGTTGGTCTGGATATCTCTAAAGATGGTAGAACTTGATGAATACCTACGCCTAAAAAGCATAACATTCCGTGGGAAACAAAAAAAATCGTATTATTGGTGGACATTTGAATAGAAATAAATAAATGTGGTTCTAATTTAGTTTGGTTTACAAAATTGTTTTGTTAAACAGAACATATTATTAGTTAAAATGAAAGTTTTATTGTAGGTATAATGCAAATAAATAAAAATGCAATTGGGTAAATAAGTAAATTACAGATATTTCTTGCATGTAGTTTATATAACGATACTTATTTTAAACAATTATCTGTGTAATAATAATGAAATAATAAAAAACACGATCAAAACTGTTTATATTTTTGATGGCTGAAAATGAAAAAAACACTAACGCGCAGCCTGGGTGACAGCCATGACAATTTGTTTCTACGTGCAATATAATATTCAAATAGTTACCATTCAGTAAAATTCTAATAACAGAATCGTTATTGTATCCGTATAATGTCTAAATCGATTTAGTCGCATTTATATACAAGTAAAATACAACGGTTAAACTTGGAATTTCAAAGACACCGGTATCTTCTGACATGGATAATAAACGAAAGACGGCTTTTTGGATGATGATGGTGACAACCAAATTAGAAAAATGCCAAAAACCTTTGACATTACCATAAGTAAGTATATAGTATACTAAATACGTTTTCACTGTTCCGTAACTAATTTTTTTATTTCTCAGATAATGTGAAATTCTCTAATATATTTAAGTCCGGAATTAATTTCATACCCATAGAATATCTAGTAACTGATAACTCTGCAAGTTGACCCCTGAATAATAACGAAATATACCGATATAATATTATATGGTCGATATTAGTACTTAACTTATATTTTAAATACAAAAGTAAAACCGGGAATAATTTATTGGGAGGGACGCCACTGCGTCGTATACAGCGCGTAAAATGGACAATCACAATGTCTTACGGAATGAAAATCCATTAACAGTGAAAATATTTTCGGATAATTGTCTCGGTGAAGTAAGTACGTATTACTATATTAGAGTCTAATAATATTGGGAAATCTCTGTAGACTCTGATGTGCTAACTGCTAAGTATTAATTTATTATTATAGCGTACAAACAATCGGCATCATATAAATCATCAGTGATTGTTACAAGAACTTGCATAATATGCAGTGCAGTTTTTCTTCTGAATACGTATACGCTTTATATAATATGCTTAAGGTTTCAAGCCCTGTCAAAATCACGAATATTTTCAAACTATTTTGTAGTTAAAAATGTATAGTATTCAATTTTATAGCGAAGGCTTGAAAATTGGTTACATGGTTCCTTACAAGTATTTCATATTGGAACCAAAAAATCTAAACAAAATATGTAAATGCAATTTTTTTTTATTGACATTATAAGTTTACATTTCAACGAAATTAGATATTTTAACGATTTTAGTTATTTTGTTGAAATTCAAAAATATTATTCGTCACCATTTGGACTTGAATCTTTTACATATTTTATTATATTTTACACGAAACGATGTAATATTCAAAACATTTAGAATTTAGATTAATTTTATCTATTTATACCACGAACTTTTTCACACCGTTCTCATTTCTCTTACTTGGTTACTCAACAGTATAGACTCAAAGATGAATGATAATAATAATTAATGATATAATATAAATATATTTATAAATAAGTAATATTTTAATAATTAAATATTAATATTATTATAAATGCAATATTTTCAACAAAATTAAATCAACTCACCGTGTATATAAATTACTATAATATCAATATAAATATATCATAAAATAGTCTTAGTTATAATAAATAGGCTGACAGACTTTCACTCAGAATCTTTTTTAGTATGCACTATGCATTATGCAATGATTGATAAATCACTTAAATACTTAAAGGTCCCGGTGCTAGTTTTTCAAATTTTCCACAATTCTATAAAATTTGAAAATTTAATTTTATATTTTAGTTGCTACCTCAATTATAAGACTTTTCCACTAATCTACTACCTGATACCTATCTAGGGGGGGGGGGTTGATAGGGTGTATTATATCTAAAAATAAATGACTACGGGAATAACTCTCAAGCTCTGTAGAATTGTCGGATTTTTATGACTATTTTTTTATCTGAAAGAAGAAGACTTCCTACAGCCCGCATCGATCTTTGATTTTGTATTTTATTTCAAATAATTGTATTAAAAATTTGTAAAAAAAATGCTTTTTATCTTGTATTTTTTTAAACATATTATAAAGTTTGAGAATAAAATATTAAAAAATAGAGATCGATGCGGGCTGTAGAATACTTCCCTCTAGCAATTAAAAAAAAAATTATGAAATTTGGTTGGTTCTACAAGGCGGTATCGATATCTCCGCAGAGTGTATTTTTAAAGACAAAATGGCATCGGCACCAGGCACCTTAACACGTATATTAAAGTGAAGTATAGGCACCTACTATTAATGACGAAGTACGTACGCTACACGTCTCCACACCTATTTTACAACCGAATGGTTAGAAAGATAAATACTTTTTTTATTGCACTTTACCATATAATGTTCTTTTAGTTGTATTCTTCAAATTATATTTTAACATTAAGAATTACAAAAAATTGTACATGTTTTTTTAACAAAATTCAATATATTTTTATACAAACAATACTAAACGTTACAATAAAAAATAATGCATAATACATTGGTACATGACGACAAAGTAATTACCAAATTAAATATATAACCAATGCTCATTGAGGCCAGGTGTCATGAGTTGTCATGTCCCAAAATCTATAAATTATATATTTCATCCAAGCTCGTTTATTCAAATTAAGAGCTCTGCAATAAGTGACCATTGAGGCACACATGAAGTTGCAGCATTAAAAATTCTCGAGCAATGGTCTATGTTGCCGTGGGTTATCCAATAAAAATAAAATAAAAAAAGGTGGGTAAGTGGATGTCGCTCTGCTGTACAGTAGGTTACAAGTGGGTCACTGTAATGGATGGTGTTAAATTAGAATTCAATGATATAATATCATTGTATAAGAAAAACGATTCTGAGCGAAAACGGTCAGTCAGCCTATGATATTACCAAGTATATTAAAATTTTGATGATATTATTGTGAATAAAGTAATTTATATATAACCTATTTACGTGGAGCCTAAGAGCCTTGTTTTCAATTTTCAATCCTTAGCTATAAAAGTTGAACATTTTATAAATTTTTAACTACAAAATAATTATTAAACTATAAATTTGATAATTTTTGTCAAAATTTGAAGTTTAAATGCTTATAAAAAAAGATTATGCCTATGTATTTTTAATATTTTTCAACTGCTATTAGAACGATATATCAGGAGCCTCATATTAAATTTTAACGTTTTTTTACCCAACAAATAAAATTTTATTGACATTTATAGAAAAAAAAACTAAAAAAATTGAAAACCGACAATGTCCGTAAACAGCTCAAAAAGAGTCAAATTATTTTCAAAATTTTATCGTGTATAGAAAATGTTAATATAAACATTCAGTGAAATTTTCAAGTATCTACAGTCATACATTTTTTTAATTACAACAAAATAAGAAAATCGTTATATGAGATATCGAGTTAATATTAAATGTTGTAAATATATGAATTTTAAACGCTCATAAAAATTTAATTTGACTTTCTTGTAGACATTTTTTTTTTGATAAAGGTAGAAAAACTTATGGATAATCTTGTATTACATTTTCAAATCTTAGATTTAAAAAGAAAATTTTTATGAATTCTCAACTCAAAATAATTTGCTAATTTTGGAGATTTTTCCGTATTTTCATTGAAACAATAACCTAGGTGCCTTCTATTAATTTTTCGAGCTTTTTTACCCAACAGATAAAATTTTATTGATCTTTATAGACAAAAAAACTAAAAAAAATGGAAACTGAAAATGTCTGTGAACAGCTCAAAATCAGTCAAAATATTTGGAAAATGTTATGGTGTATAGAAAATGCTAATATAAACGTTCAGTCAAAATTTCATGTATCTACGGTTATTTGTTTTAGAGGTACACCAAAAACCAAAATCGATTTTCTCGAAAACAGGTTTTGCGTAAAAATTCCCGTTTTCCCTTAATTTTTCTTTTGTTTTTCACGTCGCGTTTAAAAACTACTGAGAAATAATTTTTACTTTTGACCCCCCAAAGTACCAACTAGATTTACTTTCCTATCAGGAAAGTTACTGTTGAAAAAAATCCAAGCACTTTTACTGTCCTAAAAGGTGATGACAGACAAAAAAAAAAAAACACATCATTGTAAAATCAATACATTCATCGCTTCGCTCAGAATCTAAAATATTGCTTCCCATTTAATATAAAAGAGAATAATTAACTTAGTCTTATGAATTAATTGGGCTACGAAAACCCGTACGATTTAGTTTGGTGTATATTTTAAATATACCTATACACTAATTGTTGTTAATATAATACAATAATAATATGGTACGCAAGAGAATTATTACGTCTTTATCATCGCTAAAGAACTGCAGGATTGTGCTGATTCCGATTTCTATTTCGGATTTTTTATGTTCATTTCATTCCAATCATCAGAAACGGAGGCAGTCGGATTACAATTCCAAGCCATGACTTTTGCCATGCGTTTATTATAACTTATATTCTGTACAGGTACCTAAATCACGTTTGAAATATTGTGCGGCCAGTTTAATAGGTATAGTAATTCTATTTTGAAATTCAAAAAACCTAATAAAATAGGTATATTTAGCTATTAACTATGGAAAAGAAGAGCACATTATGATATTTGAGTTGTTTAAATGTCATAGCATAAAATATATACGCTAATGATGAATACTCGAAATGTATTATCTGAAAATTACGATTTACCATCATCGTATACCCAGCGAAGTACCTAATTTAATAATTTGAAAAGGATGAACCTATATACTGTGTATAAGAATATTTAGATCGTTGTCTAATATTGATCACAAAATGTTGTGAATACTGATTTTTTTTTCATTAAAGCAATTTTAAGTGTTATCCTAGGTATATTATTTGTATGCGTTTAAAATGTACAAAATACATATTAGTTTATATTTGTGTTATTTAATATTTTATAATTTATGCCAATCGTAAATTTGTTCAGACAAGCGTATTCCGTTTCAGATTATGAAATCAAAAGTATAATATAATTAATATAGAGAACCAATAAATTCAGGGATGGTTACTTCCTGGACTGAGATCCATTTTCACCCATCTTACAGCCTCCCCACCAATTATTATTGTAATTTCCTTTCAATTATTTTAGATTTTTAACATGTTTATATGTAGGTACCTACATGAGTTTTTTTCAAATAAAAATAATCTTAGCTTCATGTTTTAATAATTTTAATTGAATATTATAAGAATTTTTAGTGCAAATTCTGAATTCTATTATAAATAGTAATAGGTAAATATTTTTCTACTTCACTAAGACTGTGCACAACAGTGTTGATAAAACAACTCAAAACTATTAACTTATAATGATAAATTAATAGGACGACGATGAGTGTATATAGGTAGGTACTTACTTTATGTTCCACATACTCATATGTTACAGTTTTTTTCGGTGGGTACGTCTCAGCGACGACGAGCTTTCATCATCGAAATCCTGTACCTCCAACTGACTACAGTTATGATTTTCCAACTTTTTATGGGTAGCTGATCCTTACACAAAGTGTGCACGGACCTTAAATAAGTTTAGATTGATTTTTGTTTAGAGTAATATAAAACAAAAGATAGTCAGTGTGTTTAATATAATGTCTTCGACTTTCAAAACTATTTTTTCTTACACCATAATATATATAATTTATGTGTAGTGTATAGGTCATAATGTTTAAAAATAAAATAGAAATTTTCGTATACTATATTATTATTATATACTGTGAATGCGTATACGTATTCAGAAGAAAAACTGCATTGCATATTATGCAAGTTGTTTTAACAATCACTGATTTACATAACTGAAAAAAAGTATCTATAAAATTAATGTTTTTCGTATCTACTGGTATACAAAAAAAGCTTATTTTCAATTTTTGTCCATTTTAAATTTGTGTTTTAATTATTTTTAGCGCACATTGAATACTCATGTATTATAGTGATAAGTAACTTATTTTTTACTTCAATTGGACTGCCACGCACTGATGAAAAACATATCGGAATTGCTATTGGGCACTTCTGTAAGGCATTTTCACTCTTCATGGTTGGATCTTCGCTTTCAGATGATTTTATATGATGCTGATTGTTTGTACGCTATAATAATAAATTAATACTTAGCAGTTAGCACATCGGAGTCTACAGAGATTTCCCAATATTATTAGACTCTAATATAGTAATATGTAGATGAGAACTTACTTCAACGAAACAATTAGCCGAAAATATTTTCACTGTTACTGGATTTTCATTTCGTAAGACATTGTGATCGTCCATGTGTGATTTACTCTCTCGCACGGACAAGTCATCATCACTTACAAGTTACAGTGATCGTCGACACACAATTATGATGCCGATTGTTTGTAAGCTAGAGTAATAAATTAATACTTAGTACGTCAGAATCTGCAGAGATTGCCTAATTATTAGACTCAAATATGTAGATGGGTACTTACTTCACCGAGACTATTGGCTGAAAATATTGTCACTGTTATTGGTTTTTCATTCCGTATGACATTGTGATTTACTGCGTGTGATGTATTGTCCTGCACGGACGAATCATCATCACTTACAGTAATCACGGAAACATTGGTACGAAGCTGATTTTTCGTATGCTATAATAATAAATTAATACTTAGCACGTCAGAGATTGTCCAATCAATAGACTTTTTAATATTACGTATATATTTACTTCACAAAGATCCTGTAATTTGCGTTCCTTGGTATCTGCAGCGGACAAATATTCTGCAGCGTAAAACATTATTAATATTATATTATTATAATATAAGTATAATACATATACAATATATTTTATACTTAATTATTTATGAACTACTATAACTGTGAAAACGTATTTAGTATACTATATACTTACTTATGGTAATGTCAAAGGTTTTTGGCATTTTTATAATTTGGTTGTCACCATCATCATCCAAAAAGCCGTCATTCGTTTATTATCCATATCAGAAGATTCCGGTGCCTTTGAAATTCCAAGTTCGTTGTATTTTACTTGTATATAAATGCGACTAAATCGATTTAGATATTATACGGATACAATAACGATTCTGTTATTAGAATTTTACTGAATGGTAAGTATTTGAATATTATATTGCACGTAGAAACAAATTGTCATGGCTGTTACTCAGGCTGCGCGTTAGTGTTTTTCACTGTTACTGGATTTTCATTCTTTGAGACATTGTGATTGTCCATGTGTGATTCACTCTCTTGCACGGTCAAGTCATCATCACTTACAGTGATCGTCGACACACAATCATGATGCCGATTGTTTGTACGCTACAGTAATAAATTAATACTTAGTACGCCAGAATCTGAAGAGATTGCCCAATTATTAGACTCTAATATAATTTTGACGATGGTGCAAATTTCGAGTATCTTCGGTTAATATTTGTTTTTGAATTACAACAAAAAAGGAAAATCGTTTGATGAAAAATCGTTATTTGTAACTATCATATTGTTGTATAAAAGATTATATTATAAACATTTGTGACAATTTCGTTTACTAAGTATTTAGTGAATAACTACAGGTTTTACCTAAAAATTCCCATTTTGAAAAATTCTGATTTTAAAATTGTTTAACCCATTAAAAGTTCCAATTAGATCCAAATTTCTACCAGTAACAATCTGTATACACTCTGTATAGTTCAAAATCAAAGACATTTTTCTACTACCTATAAATCGTGTACACTTACATACACACACACACGCTCAAAAAAAATTATAAAATCAATACACATTTATCGTTCTGCTCAGAATCTAAAATAAATTTTAAAAAAGTAACTTTAATTTTAAAGTCATTTAATTTCCTTAAAAATGTGAATTTCGTTCACGTTTACATTCTATTCTTTGAGATAATAGTGAGTTCGTGTGTCGTTCGCTAAAAATTATGAACATGAACATCGCCGGAGGATTAAGAGTTAAGACTTTTTTAATAGTTTTACTTAATGCCATAAATATAATAATTTAGCAGTGGTTAATATACATTTCTGAGTAATAAATTGTTTAATCGTCTCCGTGTGTTCGTAACATTCACACGACATATAAGTATATAACATACTGAGTGATCCATGCAAGGTAAGACAATCATTATTTCAAAAACTTTAACGTTTTTGAAAATATATTTTTACATAACTTTAACTCGTCATTATAAAAACAGCATTTTCCTAAATTTTTTTTTTTTTACAAGGTATATTGTACGTAAATGTCGCATATGTGGTAATATGTAAATGTCGTTTTCTAATGATTTGAAATTATGTGTAAAAGAAATACGTTTAAAAACGTTCATGTTTTCTGATATAATATCTAATTAGTATAACTTACGCCGTTAAATGGATCGCCTCGCGATATATAATAAAATGTACGCTGTTATTATAGGTGCGGCCGTTACCACAAAAATACTCGCTTATAGTCGCTGTTATAGAATTATAATATAAACGACATGTTTTAATATAACTAAACGCACACACATCGTTCGCCACATCGAGAGATCGGTACCTATACGCGTATATATATAAATGTAGGTATATATAATATTTATTATAATGATGGAAGCTGGTCACCGGTCGACGTATACATATACACAGTACATCAATATATGTATATATATATTATAAATGCTTGCATATATATATACGGTCAATGCTGCAGACGGTATTTTACGAGCTCGTCAAACACACGTCAAACGACAACAATGGAACGTACGTGTTTTTGGCGCACATTCGGGGCATCGCATAATATACAGCGTGCGAGTACCCATATATGTGTATAGGTTGAATTATAATAAAACAGGATGGCTTCAAGTATAAACGCGATACAAAAATATACGATATACCTATACATAATATTATTATATTATACTATGTTGTGTAGGCGCAGGGCACTCGTCGGGTATAAACGCTCGGCGACTATAAGCAGAGGATAATAATAATAATAATATTATAACGGTCGTCATCGTGCGG